>NC_138909.1:49934365-51286865 GCF_965231255.1 Vanellus vanellus | reverse complement strand
ATCACCTTGGATTCTGAAAACTGAATGTAGCTCAAATAAAAAAAAAAAATCTTCCATGCATGAGTTAGAGAGGAAACAACACAAATGTCATTTAATTTACATGACAAAGTGCTGCCATTATTTCAGTATGACAGAATGCCACTAAGGGCAATTTCTGAAAATTATTTAAACAATGTAATGAGTTAAATGTCAACGTTAGCTAATTATGTTTATGCTAATTGTTAATTAGCCCCATAATGGAGACAGTCTTAATTAACAATAGTTATGTGTGTGTATATGTGTGTGCGAAAAAGAGTGTGTTGAGAGTAAGAGGCTGCAAAAAAAAATGTTGTAAGTAATTTAATTTCCTGTAATCATAACTATTTCATTTCAGACATTAACGAGAATTTTTCAATATACTTTAGAAAAGATGTGATTAACTTACAATGTATCTGTAAGCAATCCTTTCTATATAACATCTGTTATGTCACAATAATAGCAGCATCTTTTTTTTTTTTTTTCCTTTTTTTTTTTTTTCTTTTTTTTTTTAACTGTGAATTGTGGGAAGCTGGTTCTGTCTCTGTTGCTACAGATTTCTTCTGTGACAGGGAAAAACATACACTTTGGAAATATAGGCAGGGTTTATGACCGAGGGATCAGCATAACTGAATCTCAGGCTAAAGAAGATCACTAATTTCCAAGATAGCAGGAAATTCTTGTATTTGTCAGAGGAAAAGTCGTTAACAGGTTGATGCTCTTATCTATGTATAGACTTGACACTTTTATAACAATAAACCTCCTGCACTGTGGTTTAATTCTAGCAACAATGGTCTAAATTTAAAAAGCAGTAATTTTTTTTTTTTTTTTTACTTATGTAATGTGGGGAAAAAACACACTAGGATGCAGCCTGCGTACTCACAGCCCATGGGCTTAGAACACACACTGGTAAAGGGTTGAAATGCAGGTTTTGGCTTAAAGCAGATACTTCAGCCTATCCCTAGCCTGCACAGCAATTAGGAGCACCTTAAAGGCTTTGTTGAGCTGAGACTTTCATCCCCAAGTTCTCATTCCAGTTTCAGCTGGCGAAGATCACTCCAAAGTCTTCAAGAGCTGTGTGTGTTTAGGGCACTCAGAGTAGCCCCAAAATATCTAAAAGAGGTCTTAAAGAAGTGTATATAAGGAAACTGGAAATACCCCTTCTGGAGTTTCATAGTCCTATTGGGAAGCAGCTCTCCACCTCCATAGCAGCTCTACCTGACCTTTGACAGAACTTTCTGAAAGGAATCACTCTGAACCAGAGAAGGGATGAGTAAATTAGAGGAGAGGGGCACCTGCTAGCTTGAAAGACCTTCAAGAGAAGATGAGCGCATTAAGGACTGTTAGATTTCTCCAACCACACACACGTGTAGTGAGATGCACTGTATACCTGAGTGCCCCAGAGCAGGTACCACCAGCTGTGGGCATCAGTCATAGAATCATAGAACAGGTTGGAAGAATCAGGTTTGAAGGGACCTTGAAAGATCATCTGGTCCAAGCCCAAGCTTTCATGGAAAAGGGAGCCTCGATGACATCCCCAACTGTCCTTTGGGACTGATGTGAATTATAGGCTTTGTAGTACTGTCGTGGTTTGGCCTCAGCCAGCAACAAAGAACCACGAAGTCGCTAGCTCGACTCCCACAGCCGTGGGAAAAATCGGCAGAAAAAGGCAAAACTCGTGGGTTGAAATATTATAATTTAACAGAGCTGCCAAAGGGAAGAAGAAAGAAAAACAATAACACCGATAAAGGAGTATAAAGACGCGATTACAGTACCGCCGCGCAGCGCAGCGCACCGACCGGACCCACAGCACCGCAGCCCGCCCCGAGTGGCGACTGGCCCCCCATCTCCGGCTAGCGCCTCTTATAGCTGGGCACGGGTCACGTGGGATGGGATACCTGCCTCCCCTGCCGGCTCCGTGGGGAAATTAACCCCATCCTTGCCGGAACCAGGACAAGTACCTATGAGGAGATCATCAAAATTACGGAGCCAGATGCTTCAGAGTTTCATGGTGGGAGGATGACAGAAAATAGGCACAAGCTGAGACAAGACAGACTGGAAACAAGCAGAAGCTTTTTCACAGGGACAGGGAGGCTGTACAGACTCTGTCGTTGGAGGTTTTCAAAGCAAGACTGGATAAAGCCATGAGCAACCTGGTCTGACCTCAGATATGACCTTGTTTTGAGCAGAAGGTTGGACTAGGGACCTCCTCGGGTCCCTTCTAACCTGAATTATGCTATGATCCTATAAGCCGACATTTTCAATGCACAGTTCTAGTCCACAGGCCACAGTTCCCACTACTTAAAGTTCCCTAACTTAAAGATGACAGTGCGTTTTTAAAATCTGAGTTTCCTTGGAGCTGAGTGGAAAGTCACCATTTGGACATATATTGGGCCAAACTCAGCTCTGAGAACCAGAACACAAACCCATCTATCCTAGCAGAGCTGCCCAGGTGTAACTGAGAAGACAGGATGGCCTGGAGTGTGTTTCTTAAATCCAGTTAAATGTCCATGCTGCTGTTAATAAAGTCAGGGCTTTGATTTAAGTTACACTACCACTAAATATAGATGCAGCCAGTAGTTCAGTGGCTCGCCAAAAACTAACAGTGGGCTATTAATGACATAGCAGGTCTTCAGGGAAGGGAGAGCCTCTGGAAATAGCACTGGTACCCACAGCTACTCTCCCTGTGTACTGCAAGCCTGTGGTTTTGGCCTCGTGAAGGCAGAAGCTCTTGGCTGCTGTATCACTCCTTGAAAAGAGAGTTAAAACCCTTTTTGAACGCTCTTGTGGCTTCAGGCAGGGGGAAGTGTTCTCATACAGCCATGAAGCATATGGTGAGGTCGGAGTCCCTGGAACAAAGACAGGACTCAAAGTGTCTGTGGAGCTGAGAAAAGCTCAGAAAACCAAGGTCATCTACATAGAGATCTATCACTACAGCCATGGCTCTCCGTGCCCCTCTTCAACATCCCTATGTCCAGCCCTGAGGAAGTCCTGGAGAATTTGGCCTTTAGGAGTTCAAGAAGATATATTTATAAATAAGCACAACATAAAACTGTGGGGGGAAAAAAAAATCCTATCCAACATACCAAATTGTCGGCTTTGATGCCTTTATTCTGTGAATGAGAACATGAGCAGGTCCTATACTTTTAATAGGCTTAATTAGTATCTGAAAAAATTAGTGTTGGCTTAGAAATACAGTTCTGCACTTCAGTTCTGCCATATTTATGCAGTAAAGAGTATAAATGCAAATGATTAAACATAGAAGCCTGCAAAGTTACCTTTGTAGTTAATTGTAGATAACATAAAAGCAGCTTTCAGTCTCCAAGACATCAGTTTATAATTACATTCATAAAAATAAATTAAAAACATCAATTAATTCCACAATGGTTACATTAAAAAAAAAAAAAAGAGTTCTCTTTCACAATCACTTTTTCTACTTTTTAGCCTTTACTCAAACAGCAGAAGTTATGTTTGTAGACAAGCTTTTCTAACAGCAAACTCTCAGCCTGACTGGTTGCATGAAGACAATAAGAAAATTCTCTATTTCTGTGTGAGATCAAGGCTGAAAGGTGGTAAGTGAAGGTGGTAACTGTGTATTATTAACTGATTAACACACACAGGGAGTCCTACTTCCCCGTGGCATTTCTTCATGGCGTTTCCAGCTACACGGTACAAAAAAGGAGGCACACATGCTACTGAAATGGATGCGCTACTGGGTAACTGGGGAGCTAAGTTCAACTGCTGCTTCACCTGATGACCTGCTCTGCAATTAGAAATGTTATGGAATAAAGTGTGGGAGGTCAGCATTTGTTTTCATTCAGACTGGGAAAAAAGCTTGAAGAGTTGCGATTCTTACCGGAAAAAAACAAACAAAAACAAAAACAAAAACAAAAACAAAAACAAAAAAAAAAAAAAAACCAACAACTGTGACGGAAACAAGTGCTTTCGTTCAAATGAAATATTTCATTGTAGTTCCCTCTGTTTTTATTTTTTTATAAGACAATATCAACTTTTCAAAAGGAAAAAATCCTTTTAAAAATAAACTTACAAATTAAAAAGTTCCGTACAGGGATGGTACATTTCACCTTTGCCAAGACATGGGTATCAAGAGATAGTTCATGTTGATTCTGTTCTGAAAAGCAGTTCAGTGGCAGTCAGCAGCCTCCATCAACAGAAAAATAGATGTTTCCCTTACCTGGGCTATATTTGCCCTTCAACACATCCGTTAGCCTACGGATCAGTCTACTCCCAGCTGGAAATCATGGTACTCAGCTGTTTTTTGAAGCTTCACTTATAGGATCTTCTGCAGTTCTTGAGTAGAAGGAACTCTTTAAGACTAAATCTAAAGCCATCTAATTAATTTGTGGATGACCACCTCCCTCTGAGGCTCAGGTGCTTCAATATAGTTAAGAATTGGGACCCTGATGGCTTCATTGTAGAAATTTTGCCTGTGTTAGGACTGAAACCCACACTGCCTGTTCAGATACTCAACCAATTTATTTTAGTAAAGTTCCATTATGGTGCGTATACGGGGGGTGTAGTGATAGGACAAGGTGTAACGGTTTTAAACTGAAAGAGGGTAGATTTAGACTAGGTATTAGGAAGAAATTCTTTACTGTCAGGGTGGTGAGACACTGGTACAGGTTGCCCAGAGAAGTTGTGGATACCCCATTGTCCCTAAACCACAACACCCATCCCTGGAGGTGTTCAAGGCCAGGCTGGATGGGGCTCTGAGCAACCTGATCTAGTGCAAGGTGTCTCTGCCCATGGCAGGGGGGTTGGAACTAGATGATCTTGAAGGTCCCTTCCAACCCAAACCATTCTATGATTCTATGATATAGCTGTTCTGATTTCTGATCCTTTGGGATCTGGCCCTTAACTTTGTAGAGAACTTGAGATGCTCAAGTAAGAGATGCTATTTCGTTTTAAATTCTTGGTGTTTAAAATATGTCATGACTACACAGTCTGTAGATTATAAACTAAACCTAGTTGTAAACAACAAGGAAATAAAGATACCTCTCAGTCTCTCCATGTCTGCTCTGTATCATGACACCTAGATGCAGGCATGCAAAAGGACATGTTAGGTTCCCAGTTTGTCCTCTTTCTGCAGTGGCTATACTGGGGAACAGATAATCAGGATGGATGTATTCTTCTCCATGAATTTCATCAAAGCTATTGACCAAATGCAGTGTGCCTACTCCAATCCCGGCAGACTGCTATTACAGACTCCAGGACCTCATCCCCATCCCCATGCTGCTACAGAGCAAGGGAGAAGCAACAAAGTTATGTCTACAGGAGTCGTGTCAAGACTGCAAAGTGAAAAGTAGGCTTGTAAGCAAGTGTAAATTGAGTGTTTGACTCTCACAGCAGAAGCGATACCGAATCTGGCTTTGAGGCTGGATCCTAGGGCTAGCAGCCACCCACACCACTCCCTGCCAAGGGAAAAACTTGCCTATACCACACAGCCCACGTATTCACAGACCAAGCAGCTCCCATTTGAGCAGAAGGACTAGGGCAGCACACGGACAAATGAACCAAAAAGTCCAAATCAGGAAATAAAATAGTATGATAATACACTACTGGTATCCAACCGATCTTAGTTTTGGCCAGGAGAGCTATGCCTTGCTGCTCTCCTCATGAGGTCAGACATAGCTATTTATTGCTCATGGCAGGGCAACACCTAGCTTGGTGAGGTCAGTGAGCCCAGTGGACTTTGTATTTGGAGCTGAGAATGCACTGGTCCAGATGGCTCTCTATTGCTGACCCCTCTCCCTTGCCTTGGACACAGGCAGAGGTTTTGAAGAAGCCCACCATGCACCAGGTGCAAGGGAGCTGCATGTGGGGCAGTAGTATAATACATGGAGCTTTGCATGCTCTGTACCTGTGGGGTCGCTCCAAGGGATGAGGAAATTCAGATTTCATGATGGCACACCCTGGAAGGCAGGGTAGGGACTAAGCATCCTTCCTTCCCTTCTGTGAATCATCCTTCAAGCGTGGACACAGGCACTATGGACAGCCCAGGAAGTTGGCTTCAAGGACAGGAGCAGTACAGCTGAAGTGTCCACATTGATCCAAGAAAAGGACAAGTCCAAGACACAAGTCCCTGTGATGGGACCCAAGTCCCTGTCATGTGTCAACCAAGCATGACCTACTGACCACAGTCTATCCAGATTATGGAAAGGCAGATGCTGCGCCCAGGCTATGGCACTAAATAAACTCAAAATTCTCCCTTTCCAACCCAAGGCCATGCCTGAGCATCAATTTGTGTGCAACTATGATGCTGGACAACTGAGGCACATCGGTATTTACCCAAGAGCACAATCATATCTGCTGTGGGTGCTGCTGGGGAAGTTCAGCACGCAGCGCTCCAGGTCAGGGCTGCCCGTAGAGCATGTGTGCCAGCACATCGCTCCTGAAGGAAAATAGAGGTCTTTTCTGTTCTGACACAAAGATTTAGTCACAACTCAAGGTTCCTGGTGCAGATAGGAGAAATTGGTCTTAATTAGCTAAACGTACTATATGTGCTATTGCTCCACATTTATGTGGTTAAGGGAACATATGTCCAAGGAAACAATTTTGTTGTCGCTTCCTTTGTACGTTAGTTTCTAAACAAGTGGGTTATTGTTTTATTAAGGCAGCGAATTCCCTGATTGATGGCCGCATTCGCAGGATGACCTTGTCATTGTTTTCTCAAGTACTTGTAATTGTTACAGTGGAGAACATTGGACTTTAATTATCTGTGCTAAAAACTCATACGCTCTGGTTACACTCTGCTGATTGTATTGGATACACTACGATATTTATTTGCCGAAGAGGGAAAAATGGCAATGGCAAGTCAGTCTAAGGACTCTCACAAGAGAAAGTAATGGTGGATATTACAGGTTCCTAAAATACTGTAATAGCATATAGTAATTCAAGCAAGCCTGGTAATCAGTTGACGCTCGGGTTCAGTACAGATTACCTACTATTATACAGGAGGTCTCTCAATCTTGAGAAAATATCTGTTAAGGTATAAACATTTAAGCGAAAGAGGTACAGAATGTAAATACCATGGATTGGCAAACAGTGCATGCTGCACAAACATTATGACTTCTTCCCCTTACTTGACTAGAAGGCATTCATTTCCCACACCCAGCCAGCGGTTAGCATTACAAGGCTTCAGTTGCCATGCATGCTCATTATAAATAACTTAATTCAGATAGCCTTTCTACAAAGTTCAGTCCCCGTGAGGATTTCCCACCAGCAGTCGGAGCCCAAACTTCGGAACCAAAGTCTGTCAGCAACTACAGTGGGGGCAAGGCAAATAGCAGGGCTACAAATCAGGGTTCAAAGACACTAAAAGCTTATAAACATACATGAAGAACATCATACTGTTACAGAAAGACTTTGAAGAAGAAAAAGAGAGAGTGTGTGTGTGTGTGTGTGTGTGTGTCTAAATCAGAGATCTATGTCATGCCAGATCCCCATTATTATAACAATACTAAATCCTCAGGGTGTCTGTTGTCAGCTTACTATAGAAAGTAGCCAGGTGGTATACAGAAACAATACTGTTATATAAAATATGTTATGAAAGTAGAGCTATGAAGTATTTTCCCCACATCTACCCCAATGCCCAATGACTTTGACAGTGTATACATTTTCCCCATGCTGTATTGCTTCAGATACAGTCAGCAGAGGTATGAGTAAATGAGAAGGGATACCAAGAGGCCATTTTCTGTGAAAGGCCCTCATCTATGGCATTCTCTCTCTCACCTTGGACTAAAATCCCTTCATTTGTTTATCCTCTAGAAATGGCATGAGACCCATCTACTCTCACTGGCTTTGGAAGAACAGTGGCAAAGATTACTTCTCTGAAGGACAGTCAGGTAGTTGTACACGTGTAAGATGCAATTAGTAAGTAAAGTGGGAGGAAAACTGTCAGATGCCAAAGACCCATTTAGTCTAATGAAGAAAAAAAAAAAAAGAAAAGAAAAACCAGAACCACTGGATGGAACTGAGGCCAAAAAAAATTCAGGTTAGAAAGAAGGCTGACTTTCTTCCCTTCCAGTGAGGGCCAGTAACCTTTGGAAGGAACTGGTATGAGCAATGGTACTTCGACTGTCCCGGAAGCGTTCGGGGCAGAACTCAGATACCATCATCAGAGACACACTCTAATCAAGCCCTAAAAATCAGGTGTTTGTTCAGGCAGCCCTTTTCACTGAAAGTGGCATGCAGGAGACTAAAAGGAAGGCAGTCTAATAACTCTATCTTGCTTTCATGACTTTGAGTTAATAAAGAGAATTAATTTCTTAAGAGTAGTGAGCTGTGGATGAGGGCTGGTGACTATCTTTTAGAAAACCTGTATTTGTAACACCAGAACATAGCTTTTTTTCTGTAAATCCAAAGCAATATAATCCATAAATCCAAAACAATATAATCCATAAATCCAAAGAAATATAATAGACAGAACTAACTGAGAAAGCCAGAGTTGACCATTATTACCATTGTCATTACTGAACTTGGAGTGGAGGAAAGTACAGAAATATTTCCACGCAGAGATACAGAATAGGGAAAGATACAGAGCATGTTAAAAAACACATTAGCTCACATTCGAGCTCTGAAGAAGCTACAGTAAAATGTATCTCGTGAAGGCAGGTGTATATATAAAGCGATAAATGCCGCGGGTGCATGTTCCCTCCCCGATGCCTCATTACAGGTGTAGTCGTCACCATAATGTTACTGATGCTCTTGCTTGCCATTTTAATATGACTTTGAAGTCCTTTTTTGCCATATTCTGCTGCTTTTCCTCACAGTTGGTACTGTTTTGCTCTGTAAGCAGCCCAATTGATTTCACAGAGAGAAAGAAGGGTGGTCTCATCTGGTATTATTTAAAATGCAGAGGGACATTACAGACTAATTTAACGGCAAGTGCTACAGACATGTTGTATGTGGGCAGGAAACATGCACCGTACTTTGGAGGGGTCTAACTCCTGTTTGAATTTCATTATTAAGTTCATTTCTATCCTAATTCCCATCTTCTACCACTAGAAGGTCTTTTTCAAGTTCATCTCCCAAATACATGTATTATATAAAAGCTTATTATTGCTTACATTGTTAACATTGTATTTATTACCAAAAAAATATAATAATTTACAAGTCTATTTTAAAATTGCTTCTGTCCTTAATTAATCCAGTTAAACTTGCATAGATCTACTAGGAATGACTCCTGAGCCAGCGTTTCAGCATTGTAGTATGGAGAGAAATGTTTGACATACAAAAACACTGATGCAAAGTGACTTCATAGTTAATTCATTTCAGTTCACAAAACACACATTCAACAGTGAGAAGTGATTTGGGAATAATTCCATTTGTTATTAAGTTTAACGCAATGTGGCAGTATTAAATAAAGTGCGTATATTCAAGCCAATTCTTTTCATTCTAATTCTTCCAATTAAACTGAGAATGTATTACAGTGTGAGCTGAGCAAAGCCACAGCGAGATACTTGTGCCAAATTCTGACCTAGAGCCCACAGAAAGATGCTGCTTTCATTTTGCACACCTGCCTATACCGGCCTGCCACCTCCAACTCCGGCAAGGAAAGAACAGCTGAAAGTTATTTAAAATGAAAAATGGGCATAGTCGTTGCCAGTGTACACACTTTGTGGAGTGGTCTGTATTTTTCTACTAATGTGACAGACACTTAAATGAAAGAAGCGAATTCACGGCTACAATAAAACAGTGGCCAAGTCTCCCGTACCTTTATTTTATTTCTAGCAACAGTAATAAAACGGCTGTTTATTGAGCTTTTCTTCACTCTTTCTTTTCTCTTTGTTTCGCAATCAAACAAAAAGGTTATTTTTTGAGAAAGCAAAATAGCCCATTTTATTAAATTCTTTTTTCTGTGGTTCCACAGTAAGTGACGGCAAGATTTTCTATATGGTGTAGGTGACATTTTCTGCTTTGAGAAATACTTGGATTCACCTAAAGCTGATGTTTTACTCGAGCATTAAGGAAAAACGAGCTAAGGATAAAAAGCAAAACTGTGGAAATGCCATAATCACTGAGCGTGTGGTAATGATGACAAGGCTACGCCAGCTAGTTAAACACACCCATGAAATCTGAAACACAAACGAAATAAATATAGTGTGTACCTATGCGTGAGATACGGGTTTACTATTGTTTCTCTCTCCTTGTGAAGCCACGCAAACAGTTTCAAACGAAAGACCAGTATGTGTGCACACAAAGTATATTTGTGCACATATAATTTCCTGGGGACTGCCGGCACTCATGTGTTACCAAGCACCCACCCCCCCCCCACCCCCCCAAAAAGTAAGCAGTGGAAACAGATGATCAACACTTTTCCTTGAAAGTCATCCCAGAGCACTCAAGGCTCCTCAGAGCTCCCAGCCACTGCCAACGTACAGTGGCAGCGCCACAGTACGGCTGATGGAGTCATTCAAGGAGAAGCAGAGAAGCAGAGCGCTAGAGGAGTTGGATCTCTGGCGTTTGCAGAGTCATTCATAGAATGGTTTAGGTTGGAAGGGACCTTGAAGATCACTGAGTTCCATCCCCCCTGCCATAGGCAGGGACACCTCCCGCTAGACCAGGTTACTCAAAGCCCCATCCAACCTGGCTTTAAACATCTTCAGGGATGGGACCTCAGCAACTTCTCTGGGCAACCTGTTCCAGTGCCTCACCACCCTTACGGTGAAAAATTTCTTCCTAATGTTTAATCTGAACCTGCCCTCTTCCAGTTTAAAGCCATTCCCCCTCATCCTGTCGCTACATGCCCTTGTAAAAAGTCCTTCCCCAGCTCTCCTGTAGGCCCCCTTTAGGTACTGGAAGGCCACAATAAGGTCTCTTCTCCAGGCTGAACAGCCCCAACTTCCAGCAGATACATCCTGGTTCCTTAGACCTCTGTGCATATTCCTCGGTTGGACCGCACGGCCTGGTTAAGCCCAGCACACCCTGACACTGGACCAAATGTTGCTCCTCTGCTTCTCTTGCTCACGCGTGAATTCCCATTAACCCATTTGGGTTCTTACATGAATCAGCCATGTAGAATTTGACTCATTTCCACAACAAGCCTCTTCATTTAATCCTTCCACGGAAAGTGTCACCTCAGATATTTGTTTCAATAAAGTTATTGATTTCATATCTTCACCACTTTTGCCACAGTATTTTGGGTCAGTAGGTCATATGGCCCTGCCTCATCCAATAGCTCTCTGGTCGATACCTTAAAAAACCTCATTATTGACTGCTGGAAGAATGATCATGCAACGAAATGGACCCGACATCAGTCAAATGGATCGTGTTTGGCAACCCAGGGGGGTACAAAGTGAACCTGTACTGATAACTGAGTCAGTGTAATAAAGATACATGTGTCATCAGCTTTAAAGCAATTGATTCTCTTAAAAATGAAATGAAGATGTGTCTGGAACAGTCTTTGGGACTGAGCCAGTGCCCACTAACACCAAGATTCCCCTCAGTTTCAATGAGGCTTAGAATCAGGGCGTAGGACTCAATGGATGAACTAAGAGGCACATGTATCTGATACGAACCTGTCATCTCAGCGTTGCAGACTGGAAACAAAAGCAGCCAGTTTAAGGAAAAAAAGAAAATGTCAGAATCACCAATTTCAGCAAGGTTTCCGCCCTTCGCTCAGTCTCCCAAAACACTTGGGGAACGGTTACGTGCGCTTCTATGTCTAAACAGCAAAGTTGTAACCAGGACCCTAGACTGGTTTCTCTGCCTGAAAAGGCAGAAGGAATAGTACTTGTCACCACCTGCACAATTTTTCCATGTGCCTTATATCCTAAGGCATCCAAGACGGTGGAATGAAATGCCCCATGGAAGCATTTTCTTCTACACAATAACTAGGGTGCCAGCCTAGACAACTAACACAGACAATTAACTTTTGGACAGCAGAATTAAAAGATGAGACTTGTAATTCAGAGAATCTTTCTCACCCTCATCTATGTTTCATAACCATTCCGATCTATTTTTCAAGCAAAGTTTATCATCAGAGATAACAGCTGGAATCTGGCAGTTGGGAGTTTTGTTCCCAACCACGGGCACAGATTATTCCTGTTGCCTGTCTCTGCAGTTGTTTCAATAGCCAGAAAATGGGAGTCACAACATTTATGGGAAAGAACCATTGTTACAGACAAACTTAGGTATCTATTTATGACTATTTCTCCTTCAATTTATGATATGCTTATCAAAGCAACATTACATATACAGCTGTTCTTAAATTCCCACCATCCAGTGATAAAAAGATATAAGAAAATGCTCCTTCCCATGAACAGATGTTAAACTTGAGGAAGGGCTCCAGGTTTGACACACAGCTCTGCTTGGTAGAGAACGATATCGTTTACAGAATGATACTATTTTCAAAGCAAAGTCCAGAACACTTCAGTTATAAATAGCTGAGGGTGTAGTTTTGTTTGTTATTTCTGTAACAGCAATTACTATACTGGCTAACACTTGTTTTTAATGTTCCGGGTATTGATAATTTGCTACAAAAGACAATAAATATTATCCTTTTAATTACTCTTTTTTATGTTTAGGGATGGCACAGGATTCTTTGCTGCTTTTGACGTCAAGATCGGTTACTTTTATGTCTTATCTGTAAATCTTTTCCCTAGTTTTCCCTAATCTTCACAAACTGATGTCCAAATGGTATCAAAAAGGACACTTTTCCAAATGTCACAGTATTATCAGTCACTGACTTACCACACTTTGTGATGTTTTCCTTCACGTTTAAGATTCCTGGTTGATGGACTTCACAAGCCTTTCGTCCGGTCATATTGGCCATGCAGTTATCATGTGTCAGGTGCCCCATAGATTTCCCTGCAAATACACATCAGCCTACATTGCTTGGATCTTTTGCAGCAATCAATCAGTCTGTTTGATGAATACCCCAGTTGTCAATTTAAATAATTCCGAAATTATAAATCAGTCTGATTTAGAATCCAAGGTGCCTGGCTGAGAGATCAGGAACAAATTTTTGTGTTGAATATATAGCTAAAATAGTAGTCCTAACCTGGATTCGGCTTTCAAATGCCTAAATTAAGAAACATTTCTCTCTGGCACTGAGGCATACAGCATTTCTGTTGCTTCTTGCCTGATGCAGTTTTCTGCATCTATTTTAAGTGCACAGAAAATGGTTGCAAAACACTGTAGTGTGCCCACTTTGTTTGGCTATAAATAGGAGGACATGCTTTCAATCTGCATTTAGGCAGCCTAAAAAATTACCTTCCCTCCTCCCCAGTCTGGAACTGAATAGTGAATTACCGCATCTCAGCTGGGACTGTAGTGTTAAGGAGAGGAGTAACGGCACGCCAGGCATGCCTTGAAACACTCCAACCTGGTTACAAAAGCACATTGGGCAGTGCCTTCAATACTCTTACTTGAATATGCAGAAAGTTTCTCAGTACTGACAAGACTGGGATTTCAAGTATCAACAAGGTCTTGCAATAAAGCGTCGGGCAATTTTGCATTAGATCCCCTCCTGGTGTAAATCAGCTGATGGAGCTAGCCTAATTCGCACCAGTTTGTAGAGCTGCCCCTTTGACTTAACTCTCTCAATTAGATCCAAAAGAATATTTTCTTCTCAGTGAGTTTCATATGTCTATCACCTTAATTTCTAAATGCTTAAATAAAAAAAAAAAATCACAATAGAAGAAGATTGCTCGCCCATCTGAGATTGTCTTTGGTAAGAGTAATTCATAATTATACGTGCAACCTGTGTGCCTCCTCTGTCCTCTCCAAACCAAATTCACCACAAACAATGTTGCAGGGACTTCAGTGAAGTTCTGCAGCGAAGGGCAGAAGTCTGGGATGTAGCAGAAGTTGGTCAGGTTAAAAAAATTGGAACATGACTATGGAAACACCTTGGCACCGTTTTCTGTAGCTCAGAGTATGGGGAACACAAGCAGCCCGGAGCAGCCTGTCAATATGGGCAAATTAGGGATGCGGCAGTCTTCATTGCATTCACCAGGTTTATTCTACTGAACAATTAAGCTAATAGGGCAGGTGTTTTGGCTTCTTGCTTTGCTCCTGAACTGAAAAACTCAGAGGCTCAGTTCCACATCCCTCCAACTGCCCCCCACACACTCATGCTTCCCCCACTCTGCCAGCATTTCAAAATCAAACCACCATCAACAAGAGTCAGAAACATCTTCATTAACCCATCACAACTGCTAATTCCTGGCAGTATTGTTAACCTCTTGCCTAAATATGAAGAGTAAACCATTCGTATCTTCTTGTTAATTGACACCTTTACATAGAAAAAAACAATGAAAGAAGCAGAAGAATCTCTTTTTCTCCCTTCCTCCTTGGCTGGTGGGAGAAGGATCTTCATTTGCTTATAGGGTTGTTCTTGCCTGAGAAGGTGCTGCGAGCAATACCTGCAGAAGTTGTGTCTCCCGTGTCCGTCTAGCAACTTCTCAGGTTTGCCTTCAGTTAGCACCTCATCGCCTTACCAATGGCCTTGGTTAGGCACTGGCTGGGGAAGAAGAGGGAAATATCCACGTTGGATGCGAATTAGACATAGGGCAGGGTAAGGTCAGCCTATTGCTGGCACCCCCTGCAGACGATTAACAACAGAGAACAGCTGGGGAAGGACTGAATCCTGTTGAACCATAACAAACAGTTTCCCAGATGGATCTCTGCCGTTGCAAGCATTTTTTTAATACCTCTGAGGTTTCCAGGTCTGGACAAGGACTGTCTTATAAGTAGAGCACTGAGAAAAGTACGACCAGGAGAGGTCTATTGAAAATGATGAAATTAAGATGTTACTTAGGAAAAGAAAGGATTAATACCTTGGCTAATCTAAGCATAACTAGAAAATGTGGTTTTCATCATTCTCTACAAAAGGATGTTGTTCAACACACCCTCCTGTAACTAATAAGGGTAGAACTAATATGATAAATAATACACCCCTAGAAAAAGGATTATGGTAGCAGTAGAAGGAGCGATGTTTATAATCGATGTAAAATAGGTAAAGCCCAGAGTGTCACACCTAGAATATTGGTTAGTAACGCTGAGCAAGAAGAGAGTTTATAATTCACAGGATCTGACTTGGAGTTCATTTGCAGAGAAGGGAATAAAGCCATTTTATTTGGATGATAGATGCAACATACATAAACACTTTAAGATAGATAAATAGATGTATTTACATATGTGCATTAAAATGCAGTTAGTTTTTATTCTTTCGACTGTGTATTTGTGTATTTTGTGTACATTCAGTATATAAATGTGTGGATCTACAGAAAGATGTACCCATACATAATGTATTCATAGGCAGTGATATTTATGCTCACGTACGTGTGCCATTAGGGCATGGGTGTGCAGGCATACATCTTAAACAACTGCACAACCCTGGGGCACAGCAAAGGCCAGTGTCAGAAACTGTACCTGTGAGGAGGGTCTTAGCAGTATTTGGAGAGAGAGTTGAACTTCATGCCTGCCTGGAGAGTCCCCACATCCCAATAATGAGAAACTTGCTGCTGAGGTGGAGAGGATGACAGGGGCCAGATGACCTATTGGGGTTTATTTGGGGTTTTTTCCTTATTTTTTTAACATTAATTCCTTAATACAAGTAAAATCTTTTTTTTTTTTTTCCTTCCTTCACTAGCTTCCCAGGGACGGTGACATCTCAGTGAGAGCCAGGCCTCTGCCAAAGCAACGGGTACTGGCATTAAGGAGCGGGGGGAGATGCTATCGCAGGCAGCCCCTCTGTCTGGGAGAAGAGCAGAGCAGAGGTGTGTGCACTGAGTCTGCAATAGCCCTTCTCCTTCCCTCTCGCTCTATCTGAAGTCTGTTGTATATTTGTTCCTTCACGGCTCCTCGTCCTTAGATTAGATTTCTCCTTTCTCATTACCAACCTTAATAGACCCTTCAGACCTCATTCCAGCCCCAGATATTATCTGACCCGTATAATTAATTAATTATAGCCCAAATATTATAGATTATTAAAAATAGCATAACTAATAGTGTAATATCTCAAGCTGTCGACTTTAATAGTCAACATTGTCTTGGTCTCTCTTATCAGGCTGGGACACCCGGTGAGAATATTGATTTCTGGTAATTTTAACCATCATCTGCCATCCTGATGGGTAATTGTCAGATTTTCACCAGAGTCAGAGCTCATTTGAAATCGTTAAACCGTCGGCAAGGCTCACAGTTGATCTTAATGTTTCCTTTTTCTCCCCCTTCAATATGTTTCAGCAACAGAGAGGAAAATAAATAGAAAGAGAAAGAGAGAGCAAGCAAGAGCTGCCTGCTTGCCGGCCATCTGATTTCTCTTTTATTTTATTTTTTCCTTTACACATACATCCCTTGCGATGCACAGGGGTCGTGTGTGCCCCCCTTCACCACAGCCCTCACCCCTCTTTCAATCTTGCGTTAGAAATTAATAATAATAATAATAATAACAAAAATAAAATAAATGAGCCGCTTGTCCCTGGTGCCCCTGCAAACGGGACGGTGCTGCTGTCGGTGCAGCACCCCGGCTCGGGAAATGGGGAGCAGAAGGGGGGGGGGGGGGCTCTGCTCCCCCAGCCAGGCCAGTCCCCCCACCCCGAGGCTGCTTCCCACGCGTGTCTCGGCTGTGCCGGGGGCTGGGGCCACAGACAGGGGAGCGGGGGGTTGGTACCTGAAGGGGGGGGGGGGGGGGGGGGGAGGGAGATGTCTCCCCGTCCCGTCCCCCCCCCACCTTGCCCAGCATCCCGGCGGGCGGCCCGGGGATGCTCTCGGCGGAGCGCCTCCAGCCTCCCGCCAGCAAAACGGATCGGCTTTCGCGTGGCGTGTGAAAAAGCCCCTGCAGAGGCGATCCCAGGCGCGATAAGTGACAACAAGGCACTTTATTAGTATTTTATATAAACTCCCGGGTACTGGGAGATAAGCGCCCAAATTAGGAGGCGGGAGCGGCTGCTTAAACGGGGATCTGCCGAGCTGAGGCTTGAAGGGCGACGAGGCACCGTGAGTGCCGCTGCCCCTCTCTCTGCACCACCACCACCACCCCCCGGGTGACACTCGGGGGCATCTTTCTCTCTCTCCGTCCCGTCACGTCCCCGATCCCCCCCCCCTCCCCGCTCCAGCCCCCCCCCATGCCCAGCCGCCCCCGGGGCTGCCCTCGGGCTGTCGGGGAGCTGGGCGGGAGCCGGCGAGAGGGAAGGGAACTGTTTAATAGATCCTCCGAGGATTCCCCTAGAGCATTATTTAAAGTTCTAATTATGATTCATGTGTGTGATAATATTAATTTAATAATCAAGGAGCTGTGCAGGAAGCATTAACCTCAATTAAGCTCATTACTACCCTAACCTGGAATCCCCAGGGCTTTTAAATCTTCTACTATGAGGACCTGACACTGCATTGATAGAGGGCGAGATCTGCTTCAGAATCTTTTTTCCCCCCCTAAATCATTTGCCTTCGTGGGTAAAGTTAATTAATTCCCTAGTTTCGGCTCGGGGGTGAAGGGGAGGATGGGAAGTGGGGAGGGGGGGGCTCTCCCCACCTCGACGGGGAGATTTGGGCATCCCGAGGTGACCGCCTGTCCCTGGTCCCCAGCGCTGTCCTGCGCGGAGAAACACCTCGCGGGGCACAAAATCAGGATGAGACCAAGAACCGTGTGCGAGGCGGGGGCTAGCGGGGCCCTGCTTGCGGCCACAGAAGCCAGGGACATCATAATAATAATAATAATAATAATAATAATAATAATAATAATAATAATAATAATAATAATAATAATAATAATAATAATAATAATAAAATAATAATAATAATAATAATAATAATAATAATAATAATAATATACGAGTGGAACCCACTCAGAGCAGGACGAGATGAGTTTTGGAGCCCGATTGCATTCGGAAGCAGAACGGGGAAGGCGAGAAGCCCAAGGGACCCCCCGGCCCCCCCAGCCGGTCGGATGCGGCCGCGGGAAGCTGTACCGGGGCTGCGGGCAGCTCCGAGCGCGGAGGGATGCGGAAGCTCCGCACCTGGTGCAGCCACCAGAGTGACCTTCCCGGCTCAGCGAGGGCTGCTAAATTGTTTTACCGCGACGATAAATGCCCTTAATTACCCGGAGCTCCACACCCCCCGGGGACGGGGATGAATGGTGAACAGTCAAAAAAAAAAAAAAAAAAAAAAAAGAAACCCACGAAGAACGGGGAAAAAAAAGGATCGAGGATCGTTCGTTGATCCTGAATTTGCCGAAATCTAATTTGAAATTCGGTATTAACTAATTAAGTTCGAGGAGGAAAACCGCTCGTAGCCGTGGGAGCGAGGGGGACCTCCCCTCCCACCTCAGCACTACCCCGGCCCGCCGGAGGCCTGGGCTTCGAAGGCTGCCGGGGGCTGGAAAGCAGTGGGGGCACCCCCGGTTCCCGCAGGGTCGCCGGCCTGTCCCCCTCGAAGGCTGAAGGGTGACCGGGCACGGGGGGCACTTGGGGCAGAGTTCTCTGCGGGGTCCTCCCTTGCAAAAACCAGGGCGTCGGATCCCGTCCTTAAACGCGACATCCCGAGGGGAGCCCTTCCCCTCCGGTGGGGCAGAGGCTGCCCCCCACACACCTCTGGGGGGCAGACGGGGCTCAGCGGGGACCGTCCGGGGTGGCGGAGGAGCCGGCGGCTCCCGGGAGATGCCCTGGCCACCGGCGCTTTCAGGCTTTGGAAATATCACCTCCGGCAGGTATAATTCAGCCTAACTACAGAGATAACTATCGCTGCGGCGGGGAGGCTTGTAAAAAAACGCGAGGGTGTTCCGCGTGTTTCTCTTCTTTATTTTGGAGAAGGAGACGTTTCCGTGGGAGCCTTCCCCGGCGTGGCAGGGGGTCCGGGGCCAAAATGTGGGGACCTGGCTCTGCATGGCTTTAATGCCGCCCTTCTGGGAGTCCCCCGCCAGCACTCCCCCTTCCCCTCTCCCCAGCCCCCCTTCCAGCTACTCCCGAAGTGCAGCGTCTCCCCGGTTCGCTCGTCCGGGGGAGGCTGTTGCTCTCGTCCCTCCTGCATGGAAAATGGACAGGGCTGTCTTCCCGGGGAGCAAAAGGGGACCGGTCACCCGGCCCGATCACGAGAGAGATATTACATGTCACAACTCATCTAGGGCCCCATAATCAGCGCTAACTTTCTGGTGAACAGATAACCAGAGATGGCAGATGGATGGAGATTGCACAAATGAGGCTCTAATTGACAATCAATTGTGATTAGGAGCAATAGAACATCTTTATAACACTCCCTTTAAACCGCCAACAAACAAAAGCGCCGGGCAGGCCGGGGACCCCGTCGGGATGGGGCCCTGCTGTGCCTCCCCAGCATCCCTGCTGCCCCCCCAGCTCTTCCCCTCTCGCTTCCCTCTCCACCCCCCCCGGGGTGGGGGTGTCTGTCGGTGCCCACCGGGCCGGCGGTTCCTGCGAGCACGTCGGGGTGAACAGGAGGCGGCCTCTGTTTGGGGGGGTGCTCCCTGGGGATGTGGCTCTTTCTCCTCCACGCAGCCAGCGCAAATCCGGGAATTTGTGCTAATTTAGCCGCTCTGGATTCTGCACGCTTGGGGACTGTCCCTGCACAGAGATTTAATTACAATTAGATTATTTATTTTTTTTATGTACTGATCCAGGTAATAAAAAATATCCCTTACCGCCCCCCCCCAAAAAAAAACAACCACCAACAGTATTCTCTCCAAAAATGGTACAAGTGCAGGCGACTACCACAGCAAATCCGATAAAGCCAAGTCATTGACATCTACCTAAACTACCATCTGCTTTTCTTAAATAATATCCCAGAACTGCGGGCAGAAGTAATGGGAGGAAAAAAATTATCCGAAAGAGAAGATGAGATCAGAGGCACGGCCGGCGGAGGAGGGGAAGGGGAGCTGCTAACAAACAAATAAACAAACAAACAGATGGGTGTGTGTCGGTGTAAGTGTGTGTACATGCAGATTAAAACTTCGCTCTCGCTGCGTGTCGGCGGCAGCCCCGTCGGTAAGGTCAGGAAAAGCGGGAGAGGTAATTACCTACCCATGATCAGAGATTATACATACCATTTCAACCCAGGAGGTGATTTATAATTTAAAGATAAAGCATAATAAAGTCATAAAAGGGAAAGGACACTGTTGTGGTGTCTGATTAAAATCTAAAGGCTGGTGTATAATATATGAGCGGGGGCTGTTGTGGGCTCCCGCTCAGCGGGACTCCCCTGGGCCCAGCACGCTGATGGACTAATCATGTCCAAGCCCTACCAAAATTACAAGCTGATTGTTTTACCCATTATTTCTCCCAACTTTTAATTTCTGCTTTCTAAAGGATCATTGCCCGCGGTAATTGCAAAGGACCTGTCCTTGTATGTGTCACCAGCCTCAAAGACAAAAAAAAATCTAATTTTCCTTTTATGCTTTCTCTATTTTCCTACCCCCCCCCCCTTTTTTTTTCCCCTGGCAGCTAATTCAAACTGAGTAGCGACTGGAGCGTCCAAAACAAGAATGAAATTGATACGATCAAAGCTCACACGACTATACACGAAAGGGAAGGAAATTAAGTAGGGGAAGAAATTCAGGTTTTATAATTCGCAGATAACTTTTTTTCCTATCTCTTAATTTGCCATAATTAAAACCACTTTTACTAAGAGAGTATTTTTTTTCGAAATTGGAAGTTAGGTCTGGTTATTGCTTTACACCTGCATGGGAGGGAACGGACCTTTTCTCCCAGTTACTCAGAATTTATTGATCGTCGTGTTTTGTCTTGTGCCGTTTAAAGGCATTAATTTTCTTCCAGCACTTTGCTGGCACTTATATTTGATATTTAATTTTAATTAATTAGCTAAGGGGGAGAGAGAGAGAGGGGCTTGTGAGGGTGTGCGTTTCTGCAGACACAAACCCCCCTCCAACCACCAAACCTCCGTCCATAATTTTCTCCTTTTGTTCTAATTTAATAAAACCAGCAGGGAAGGGAAACAGGTGCTGGGGACTGACACCTCTGAGCCCATACACACACACACACACACACACACACAATCCCCCTTTGATCATCTAACTCCACTATTAGGGATGGAAGACCTTAAGTTCCCATTTTGTGTGTATAATATCTTCTTTATATTGATCCCGCAATTATTTAAAAGAAAGCGTCATCTCCTCCCACTTCGCCAAATAAGGCTATTTAGATGCTTTCCAGATGAGTGGAGGTGTGCTGAAACAGAGCTGACAGCCAAGTATATCACAGCCAGCACCATCCTTCATTCGCTCTCTCCCTCTCTGCCCCCCTCCCCCCGGCACGCACTTTCACCGTGTCTCTCCTCCAGTGATGAAGATTACAGACTATTATGGGCAAGGGATTAATTTGTAGCCAATTACAATCCAGTGCTAAATATGAATGCATAAATAAGACACAGCCTTGCCTCTGTGTGTATGTGTGCGGGGTGTGTGTGTGTGTGCAGCCTGGTGAGGATGATGAGAAGGAAGAAGGAGCAGCTGAGTGGAGGCTCTGAGCCGAGCATCACCTTGTGACTCCCTGCCTCCCCCGGAGGCTCCCGGCCGGCTGGACCCAGCGCAGCCCCGGGGAGCCGAAGGCAGCGGCTGTCCCCTGAGCCGGAGCGGGGGCCGGGGACCGGGGAGGAGTTTCCAGCTCAACTTCGCCGGAGGAAGGAGGGGGGGGGGGGGGGGGGGGAAGAGAGCAAAGCGGGGGGGGGGGGGGGGGAGAAGTTGCAACCGAGAGGGGCTTTGCAAAGAGTCATGAATGTGAACAGAGACAAGGTCGGTGACATCTCCATCCCGGCAGCGGCAGCCGCGGCGGTGACAGCCCCCGCAGCCGCGGCTGGCATCGGCGGGGAGTCCTGCGGCTTCCACGGGGAAGGCATGGAGAGCCATGGGGAGCAGCGGCTGTCGGCCGGCGGAGAGCTGCCGCTCTACTCCTGCCCTGGAAATAGGGACAGGCAAGGGGACAACCAGAGCAACACCCCCGGACAAGAGGGGGCAGTGGCCGCGCTGCCCATGGTGCACAGAACCACCTCCTTCTCCGTGCTCGACATCCTGGACCCTAACAAATTCAACAGCAAAAGGAGGCAGTGCGCCGTCTTGTACAAATCGGTGGGGACCGAGTTCACGCTGGGGGCGGAGGATAAGCCCGAGGACTCAGGAACGGAGCTGGCCGAGCAAAAGGCCCTCGCCGAAGACTTCGACACTTGCAAGAAGTCCGCAGACCTGATCAGTAAGTAGGTCTGGGGGGCTCGGAGCATCCCCCCCCTCGCCCCCCGGGATGGGAGGTGTGTGTGGGGAGGGGGAGGCTGCACCCCGCTCCCCGGGGAAGAAGGGGGTTCGCATGCTTTTAAAGATCATCCTTCCCCCTTGGGAGCCGGGGCGCCGGGGGCAGCCGGCCCCGGGGGTACTGCGAGGCTCCCTGCGCTGCTGCTGCTCGATGTAAAGAGGTGGAAAACTGTGTTAGGGCGGAGGGACGGGGCGGGCGCAGCGCCGCGGGACGGCCCGGGGCTTGCGGCGTGTCCCCGGGCTCGCCACCGGCCGGGCTCCGCTTCCGCCGCTCGCCCCGGGGAGCCCGGGCTTTGCGACTTGTGCATCCCCGGGAGCGGCAGGATCAGCCCCGGGGGTGCCGGGCCGGCTGGAGGATCCCGCCATCCTCTTCCTCCTCCCGGGAAGAGGCAGCCCTGGGTGTGAGCTCCGGCTCAGGCGAACTTGCTAGCGGCTCCTGGAGCTGAGGCTTCAGAGGGCCGGGAGCTCCGGTCCTGGGGATGCGAAACCCTCTCCCCGTGCCCTCACCTCGCCTGGGTCTCCCCGGGCACTTACGACTTTTATGTACCATCTCCCCGGCCTCCAGATCCGCTCTCCCCGTCCCTTCCCCCCACCCCCCTCGCCTCTTCCCCTCCCCGCAGCGCTCGTTGCTCTGGGCGACAGATTCAATTTTCTCTCTCCCCTTGGCTTTTTTAGGACAAATCAGACTAATTGTGACAAAATGCTGGTTATCTCTGGAAAAACAATTAAATTCCTTCGATTACATTTAAGGTAAAATGTGCTTAGCAGCGTAAAGAGGCTGGATAATGGGGGAAATCGCCCCAGAGTGGCATGTAGGACTGCCTGGATCGATATCCTATTATCGAATTGTGCATATCTCTTTCAAGCACCTTGCAAACTCTTCCCTAACATCTAAATTATAGGGTCAAAATTCGGATAATTACTCGATTAAAACCTATTACACTTATTAGGGCTCGCTATTGATCGGGAATTGCATTCGACCCAAGCTCGAGATTGCTTTTTCTTTCTGGGTCCAAATATCCCAACTTTCTCACCTCTAAAACATCGCGACTCCGCGGATGGCGGAGGGTTTCCGGGGAAAGGCGGTGGTTGTGAAAAATATCTATAGCTCTTCTGTGTCCTGAGAGGGGAGAGAAGGGGCGCCGAGTGGCGGGGGATAAAGTTCTCGGATAGGGAAAAAGAATTTCTCTGTGTCTGGGGCGGGAGAAGAGGATTCGGAGGTTTCTAATCCCGCCACAGCATGACTCTTTCAATTAAAATTAGGCAGCGAAAGAAGTGTAGAATCTGTTCCAGCCCGAGCCTTTTACAAAAGACGCGTTTTTAATCTCTAAAGCAAAAGCAGGAACGGGGCATTAATAGAATTCGAAAGAGATTTTTAAAAGCAGTGCGTAGCTGGGGTGTAATTATTCGTCTAAACTCATCTGACTTTTGTCATACCAAATAGATCTGTGCGATCAGAAAGACTGACGAGGTCAGCCTATCGCTAATCTCACGTTTTTATCTCCAGACGAGGAGAGAAATGCAGCTCTATCATTTCTCTAAAAAGAAATATATTTGGAGGCACGGCGCAGCGGTGCGCTTCGCCTGCTGACAAGTTTCCCGGACACTTCGCCCGTTGCGCCCTTCGGTCCTACCGCCTTAATATTACAGCGACGGTCCCAAATAGATCCGGCACTGTTCGAAAATCACGATTTTTTTTTTTTTCCTCTCTTTCCCTATCATAATTAATATTAGCTCAAGCAGTGGTTTAATTTAGGAGAAGTGTTCCGAAAAGTAGCTCTGGCCAGAAAAGTACCGACAGGCGGAAAATGCAAAGGTTTTCTGGCAAAAGGAGAAAACAGCGAAAAACAGCGCTTGTCTCACCCCACTCATAAAACTCATTTAATGTTAAAAATAACGGTTAAAACTCCGTATTAAATTCACGTGTAACACCTTCCAGAAACAAAACAGCAGGTCCGGCGTCGATCTCCCTCACAGATGCATTCGCGCTGCATTTTTCCGTTTAAAGACAATTTTAGTTGAGCTACGGCTGGGAAGAAAATAAACCTTAAAACACCAACTACGCGTTCCCTGGTCGGTCCGCGACAGCGCGATGTGCGCCGGCCCTGCGCTCCGTCCCCCGGTCCACCCCGCGGGCGTATTTACACTCACTTTTTAGAAATAGTTGTTGCCAAAATCACGCACTGCGATTTATCCCGAGTTCTACAGGTTGCAGGATGCTCGTCCTCCCCGCACTGTGCCGGGCTGGGGAAAAACTAACCGGGTTCGCATGCGGCGGTGATCACTCGAGTTTTCTGTTCGCTGATTGTGAACAAGGAGCTGGAAAGGATTTTAAATGAACCCCGAGTTATTAAGCGATATTTTCCGGGTGAAAAGGATTACAATAAACTTCTCTGCCCCTTTTTTTTTCCTAGTAAGCCTGCCACACCCCACGTCAGTCGAAATCACCTCGTTAAACAAAACACACTTTTTTTTTTTAAACACTCCTAATCTTATATACGGGCGTCCGGCGTTAGGATGTGGACCAAGTTTGAGGTGCAAGAACGTGTTCAGATTTTTGAGGATAAAAACAACTAACGTACGCAGGGGACAAGGGTAATAGATGAGCGGTTCACTTCTTTCTATTTGCTTATCTCGGTTAACAAAGTTAAAGGAGCCCTTGATTAGGGGCTTCCCGGAGCTGCCGCCCCCCCCCCCCCGTTACATGTGCGAGCGGAGGGAAGTTTCGAGTGCCTGAAAGGGCCGGCTAAAAAGGACGGTATTTCTGGGCCTCTGTCCCCCGCCCCCGACTTGCCGGCGGTGCCTCCCACAGCCCCCGTCCCTGCGGCGGGAGCCCGCGGAGAGGGTTTGCCCCCCCGGATCACCCGGAGGAGTCCGAGCCCCGACCGGGGTCAGGAGGAGCCGGTTCTCTGGAAAAGGCGGTGTGCTTGCAGGCTCCGTAATGACAGAACCGTCAGCAGAAGTCCGATAGCCTTAAATATCGGATAATTACCCTGTTCTCCGATGGAGACCCGTTAATTGGAGCGTAATATAAACCCAAATAAATTAAATGACCGTTAACTAGTTTGTACATTACACAAAATGAGTTTAATTAAGTTTGTATCTGCTCTGCTAATCAATACAAGTATTTACTCCACTTTAATACTTCCATCTCTGGAAGTGACAAGAGGTCAAACCAGGCGGAGAAAGGGTTAAAAAGCGCCCGAGCACAAGCCAGCAAACCTCCCGTCGGTGCGGAGATTTCCGTCGCTAAAAACGGTTAAGAGGGATGTGCCACCCACCTTTGCCGCCCGCTTCCGAAACGCGGCTGTGGCGCGGCGCCGGTGGGCAGCGCGGGGGCTTCTGCCCCGGCCCCCCGCCCCCGCCTTCCCGAAGGCCTTTCCCGCCCCCGAGTGTCGTGGGGGCCGGTGTGTGTCTGTGTGTACCCCCTGCCCTGGCTGCGTCCCGGCGGCGGCTCCTGCCGAGGGTGGGCAGCCGGGAAGGGGCAGCGCTGGCGAAGCCTCCCCCGGCCCGGGCAGCCCTTTCCCTTCCCTCAGGGCTGCAGCCCCCGGGGCGGCCTCGGAGGCGGCTCCGAGCCCCATCCCGGCGGCTTGTGAGCGGCTCCTCGCCTCGTTGCCGGCCGGCGGAGCGGCTGGCCCTGCGCTGCGGGGGGGCACGGACCGGCCGCATCCCCAAGGCGGGCGGAGGGCACCGGGGGCAGCCGGGCAGGGCCGGCCGCGCTCCCCGATCACCCCCTGTCCCGACAGCAGCGGGGGTGACAGGCGGGCGAGTCCGCTTTCTTCCCGCTGCCCTCACCCCGGGGAGGCCGCACCAGAGGGCACCGGGCGGGGGTTTGGGGCTGGGTCCGGCGGCGGCGGCGAGGCCTAACAGCGGCTGTCGGTTGTCCGCAGAGGACGGCGACCTCTACAAGGCGGAGGAGTGCGACCTGGACTACAGCAGCCGGCCGAGCCGCAGCCCGGACAGCGAGCTGCCGGACGACGAGGAGCTGTGCAGCGAGGAGAGCAGCAGCGGCGGCGGCGGCGGCAGCGGCAGCAGCAACGGCGGCGGCAGCACCACCAGCTCGGCGGCGCCCGGCGAGGCCGACCCGGGCCACCTCCACGCCGAGGCGGGCGAGGCGGGCGGCGTCCCACCCCCGCCGCCGCCGCCGCCGCCCCCGCCGCCGCCCCCGCAGCCGCCGGTGGGTCCCGGAGCGGGCCAGCAGGGCCAGCAGGCCAAGCCCAAGAGGAAGCGGACAGGCTCGGACTCCAAGTCGGGGAAGCCCCGGCGGGCGCGGACAGCTTTCACCTACGAGCAGCTGGTGGCGCTGGAGAACAAGTTCAAGTCCACCCGGTACCTGTCGGTGTGCGAGCGCCTCAACCTGGCGCTCTCCCTCAGCCTCACCGAGACGCAGGTGAAGATCTGGTTCCAGAACCGCCGCACCAAGTGGAAGAAGCAGAACCCGGGGGCCGACACCAGCGCGCCCACCGGCGGCGGCGGCGGCGGCGGCGGCGGGGCGGGCGGCGGGCTGGGCGGCGGGGCGCTGGCGGGGGGGCTCAGCCCCCTCAGCCACTCGCCGCCCATGGGCAACCCGCTCTCCATGCACGGGCCCGGCAGCTACGCCGGGCACCCCGCCGGCGGGCTGGTCTGCGCCGCGCAGCTGCCCTTCCTGCCCAGCCCCGCCGTCCTCTCGCCCTTCGTCCTGGGCTCGCAGACTTACGGCGCTCCGGCTTTCTACACCCCGCACCTATAAGCCCCTTCCTCCCTCTCCTCCTCCTCCTCCTCCCTCTCCTCTTCACCCCCGATCCCTTCCCGCTGCACCCCGGGGCCGCCCGGCTGGGCGATGGGGGGACCGGTCGCCGCGCGGCTTTTCTCCCCCCCCCCCCCCCCCCCCCCAACCCCCCCAAAGGTGAAACCGACACCGGGAGGGACCGGGGCTCCGGGGGCTCCCGCCGCCTCCCCCCACCCCCGGCTCCAGCCCCCGCAATCGTTTCTACGACCCTTTTTATACGCGATGTGTCCGGACTGCGCTTCTGAGGGGAGGAGGAAAACCTGCCTCCCCCGTGTACATACAAGTAGATGTAAAGCATCGTTACCTGTATTTTTATTTTCACGGTCCCTCGTTGTTGTGTGGGTTTGACTATTTTTTGTTTGTTTGTTTTTAAATTATTATTATTATAATTATTATTTTTGGCTTTGTTTTTATTCTGGTCTGGCCACTCGTAAAAGACTTTAAAAAAAAAAAAATTATGTACCCATCTGACTCTCAGGGTAAAACAGAGAACTATCGGTCCCGGTCCTCGACATTGCTGAGGCAACGACGCGCCGCTTCCTCCCGTGACCTCACGGTGACGACGGTGATTTTTTACATACGTCGCTCTTCAGCGAAACCCGAACCTGGAGGAGCCGCTGCGGACACGCGGGGAAGGGGCGGCGGGGGCGGCCGCTGGGGCGCGGCGTGGTTTTTTTTACGTTAATCATTTCTGTATATTTCTGGTTGTTACAAAAAAAAAAAGTTTTAACTTTATAATTAATGTATAAGGTATGGGAATAATGAGCAAGAGATGATATAGAAAGCACTTTGTTTGCTAAACACTTTAAATCAATCAATAAACTTTAAGGAAACGGCGGCTTTCCTGGTTTTCGGGTGAGTTTCTGTGAGATAAGTTTCCCCTGAAAAACGTCGGGCTCATGAGGCGCTTGGAGGAATGCCTCTTGTCATCCTTTTTTCGTTTCGTTTACTCTGAGAACGTGTTCCTCATACGCAAAGAAACTTTATTCTTCTTGTACGAGAGAGTTAGTTTCCTTCTTAGTTCCCTTCTTTGCATTTTCTTAATTGGCTTTGCCGATTACCATTGTGCAATATTAAGAACAACAAAAAAAAATTATTTGTTTGTTTTTCTTAGTCCGAGGTCTCCCCTCTGTTTCCGCAGACTCGGAGGCTGATATTTTGGGTTTATGTAAATTTAATAAATCGGCTTTTTCACTCAGACCCCGCCACTTTAAAAAATAAAGTAATCTTTCCATCGCCTTTCCTCTGAGTTTTTTTTATACTAGTTTTTAAACTAGTATCAAAGTCGGTCTTTAGTAGTCCTTACTTTATTATAGTTTTTTCTTAATTTCAAAGAAAAAATCTATAGCCGCTGTGACCACCCCGAGCTGGTTACAGCTATGACACCAGTTTCTAGCCCGAAGCCAAAGGGACGCTTTTATTTCGCTTCCACGCTCCCTGTGTGATCCCAAAGTTCATGCGGGGAAGAGCTCCCTCTTTCCACTAGTTTTTGGTGTGATGTTTTTTTTTTTTTTTGGTTTGGGTGGTTTTTGGTGTTTGTTGGTTTGGTTTTTTTTTTCTTTTTCCAGGACCAGAAAATTGACGACTGCCTTCCCGGGGCAATTTTAAGAAACTGGCGTTTTCCGGAGCGATTTTGGGGAGCAAAGAGAGGGGGTGAGCCCTGCGCATCTCCCCCCGCCCCTTCCCCGCTGCAGCACCCGCCCCCCCCCCCGGGCATGGCTGCCCGGCGGACGGGCTGCCCGGGCTCCGCTCCCCCCTCGCCTCCTTCCTCCTGGTGCCCTCTCCCCCCGGAGGTCCCCAACCAAGGTGGGATGTGGCAGCCGCAGGTTGGGGGAGAGGGACCGCGCACGGCCGGGCGCTCCGCAGCCGCCTCTCCCCCCCCCCCCCGCACACCCGCCGTAGGAATGAATAAACGGTTTCAGCCCTCCCCTGGAAATTAAATCTGCCGCGGTCGGTGATGTTACAGGCGAGGGGCGAGCGAGCAGCCCCCCCCCTCCCCCCCCCGCAGGGAGGGTGGTTTCCGTTGCCCGTGCGGGCGCTGGAGCCCGGCAGGGAGCCGCGGGGAGGGTGCGGGCACCCGGCCCCCCCTCGGGGTGTTCGTCCCCCCTCCCCCTCCGAAGCGTGCAAAGCGCCCAAAGTCTCGGAGCAGACTCATTTGCATTCGTGAAAATAAGAACTTTTACAATAAAAGAAGTTCTGAGGTGAATTTTCAAGGAATACATTGCAAGTAGTGCTTCGAGTGCAGTTCTCCTCAGCTTTTACTGGTAGGAGAAAACCAGCTAAACTGGGAAACGAATACTCAGTAGACTCTTCCACACTGTAAAACTAACCCGTTACTGACCAGGTCTGAGCTAGGGGTACTAGAGGTTGAACTGTCAGCTCAGGTGGGACGTGACCCAGCTTACTTAAGAGGTATGTCAAACCCTGTCTACACACCGGGAACTCCAAACCATTCCCCCAGGTGGAAAATATTTCAGCTCCAACAGGGAGCTGCTCAGAGCTTCAGGGCAGATGATTTTCCTACTGTAGGTCAGTTAGCATCCTGCCAGTGAAACCCGTTCATGTGAGTATTATTACTCACAGCTGCTGGATGAAGGAGGCAGTTAGCCTGAGATTCCTAGTCATTAAACTCGATTTAACAAGGCTTCTCGCATTTTATAGCAGTGCTGAAAACAGAGCCACAGGTATCTTTCTCAGCATAGTTTAGGAAGCTATTGACAATCCTTGCTGGAATGTCTCATCCAGAGGTCTGATCTGGTAGAAATCAAGAGCCTCACTTAGCACTAGCGCATGTCTTCCCCGGCGTGCAGACCTCGCAGCAGTACACAGCACGCTGTGTACTCGAGTCCCACAACGCAGCACGTTGCCTATATGCAGAGGCCATGTAGAGCAGCAGCAGGAGCAGCACCAAAGAGCTCACTCTCCAATGATGCTCCCTGGACCACAGCTCTGCAGCTGGTTCGTGGCACTGGATCAGGCTGCGTGGTTACACACTTGCCAGTGAGAAGCTCGATGAAATCAGCGCAGGGCAGCTGTTGAGAAACATCCCGGTCTGAACGTTCGGCAGCCAATGTGCTAAATGCCCTCACCTGTCTGAACGTCCTAACTCCATCATCTGTGTCCTGCCTGTTAATACTCTGGCTCTCTAAAAGAAGGAAACAAGTTAGAGGCTTAAGGCAGCAATCTGAGGTTATCATACCAGGGGGATCCCACTAGATAGTCATAAAATCCCCCATACTAACCCCCCAGCAAGGCCCAAAAGCTGATTCCCACACATCCTACCTGATGTACCTCCTGCACCGCACGCAACGGTCTGTCTTCCTGCGCGGAGCTTTTTGGAGAGACGCAGCTTTGTTTTCAGTGAGCCGTCAATGAGAAATAGAGACCCTGGTACAGCATAAGTGGAATCTACCGACTGAAGGAAAAATGATTATTTCCCAGTGACACAAGCAGGAGGTGGTTGCCCTGGTCCATTCTGTGAGTTATTTTTTTTTTGTTTAATTAATTTATTATTCATTCATAAAGTCTAGTGTTAGGGGATTCAAAATGCGGAACACATTCGAGAGGACGTTTAGCAAAGCATTTGCCAGAGGACAAATTCTCATCTCAGATACACTGAGCAGCACATTCCGAGCCTGATTCAGTATTTTCAAGTGACATCTTTGGCATACACTGAAAAAGATCTGGGGCATCAGCATATTTTTGAAGTAATTCCCATGGAGTCAATGTTAAATCCAAGGGTGCAAGCCTGTATTAGTGAGAACTGATTCAGATATTAGTTCCATCTTACCATAGCTCGCTATATGACTGAATGAAGTAAAAAGAGAAGGAAACTGCAATTTTACTTCAAATATTTCAACTTATACTGAAAAAGTTTCAGTTGTTCACATTCACTAAATAAATAGCAGTAAAATGTCTTATAATCAAAATAACAGAAAAAAGGATATAAATACAGACAGATAATTCCAAACGTTTGGGAGATAACTGAAAATATTTTGTGTAATTGCTTAGACACGACAGTCAATGATGTTATACCAAGTCACTGGAAACCAGTGTTCTGTATCATTCCCCCCACAAAAATTCTTGCTCTTATTCCCAGCTAAGCAGGGAATGTGGTTTTGGTGAGTTACTTTTTTAGATGGGTTCTTAGGTGTTTTTTTTTTTTGTTTTGTTTTTTTTTCCACATGTATTGTAGATCATCTCTTTCAGACTGAACTCACAATCATATTACGTGTTTCTATTCTTATACTACATAAGCAAAATGTTACAAATAAAGTTTTGTCGGTATGAACTTAAATCCGTTCCCTGAAAACGCACTGTGATGTTTGCTTGTAGTCTGCTATATTGGCAAATATCCATTAACTCCTGTATTATATGTATAAAATTGTTCTGCTCAAACACGGACGTATTTAATACTCAAAGGAACATTATTTTACAACGTCTGAGCAGTTCTGATCTTCAGGTTCTGCCTCAAAGACTAAACAAGCAAATATGGTTGTCATAGAGCCTTTCTTAAAAGCAAGTAAAACAAAGATTTTTTTTATGATATTGGAAGATCTGCCAGACTCTGGGAGGTAAACCAAAGCACAGATCAGGGCGGACGCTGATAATGAAGGGAACAGGCAAGTAAACAAATAGGATCCTAATCAGTGTGTCTCACAAAGTGGGTTTACATAAATGGTTTACATAAATCACATCCTTTTCTCTCTGGTGCTTTTTTTTTTTTTTTCTCCCTTCTGCCCATACAGTTCTGTCCCACACACCCGTGTTACACGGACATCTCGGGTAGACAGAATGACAGTTGTCACAGCAAAAATCACCCTGACAGTAAGAGCTCTTTCTGCTTTCCTGATGCTGTCTGGCAGAGATGCGAATTCATCAGACAGAATAAGCTTCGAAGCAGCTCAGGAGGTTATCATAGCACGGGAAATCTAGAGCTGCTAAATCTGCAGTGCCCACTGAGGAGAAATCCCGTGGTGCTGGAAAACCTATGGATGCACCCTGTATCAGTCCAGAAACAACAAGGACACAGAGGGCAGCTCATGATCAGCATCCAAAAGCCTGGGCACGCAGGGTCAGGCAATATCTGTATATCATTTACTAATTTAATCTCATTATATGACAAATCCTCAGCTAGCTAAAACCGTCACTCCACCAAAAGTGCTAGACTCTGTTTTAAAATGCATCTCATATTTTCTTCTCTGTAATGTCACAAACCAGAAACATTTTTACGGAGACAATAAAGGAGGGATGACACTACAGCAAAACACTGCAGGTCACAGAAATATTTATGTGAGGTGATGACTGACACAGTAAAGACTCACCCCCTTTGGTAAACTGCTGCTTTTTCAAGAGAAGGAAAACAAATCTACTAACATCAGTACAAATATCTCAACTATCACTTCTCCCCCCCCCACCTCCCCCCAGCCACACACATACATTACAAGAACTTGCCCTGCACATAAAGGGACCCTTTCCCACCTTCCCCCCCTTAACGCAGGCAAGGTGACAAGCTTTATTTCCTCTGCCTGGGTCTCCAGCGGCTGCACGAGGGGGAAGAGACGCACAGGAAGAGACCGTGCGGATGAGCTGCTGGTGGGGCTTTTTCAACTCCTTGCGTTGGCCGAGAGTTTGTAGTGCCAAGCCGCGCTCTCTCTGACCCGTTAAAGATTTTGAGGTTTGCAATTAAGAACGCTCTTTGGGACTTAAAGCACCAGCACTACACCTTGTAGTGCTGATTTTGAGTGAAATCCTGTCTTTGCTTTGAGCACGCTCTGCGGCATACCTGACCACGCTCCCTTTGGCTGCTTCTGCTTCAGCCCAGGGGAACATAAACACTCACGCACACGTGGAAGCAACATCTAATTTCAGCCCTAGTAAAAACGCGTGGCAGCCTCTCCTCCTGGTGCTGTTAGCCTTCAACTGCCAAAACTGCTATTACAAAAATTCAAAGATATCCAAAAGCAATTTCCAAACAAGCAGAATCATATATTATATTTCCATATACCTTTTATAGCGCGTGAGGATAAAAGTGGCTCTGTAATGGCATTATAAATATAGCAAATTAATGGTGGATGCAATGCCAACACCTTGTCATTATGCAAATTGGAATGTCGGCAGAAATGGTTATTCAAACAATCCCTTTCAAAGTAACCAGACGCCTAATGCTGCTCATTACATCTAAACTAATTAGCACCACATTTAAACAATTTTAATAAGCTTTTCCTTAACCCCTTGACAGAGGGGATTCCTGATGCTCATGCAAAAAAACGTATGCGCACTTGGCACAGGAGAGCTGGAGCTTTGCTCAGGGCACTGACAGGCGGAAAAACCAGGAGAAGTGTACCCTGAAAAAGCCAAATGATGATATTTAATATACAGACATTGAGGGGACTGAGAAACAGATTGAACTGGAGTAAAGTCTCGTCCAGTTTGCCCAGGCTCTGGTGCAGCCTATCAGGAGTGCGACCACCACTGTGCCCTCCTCCCAGCGCAGCAGAGACTGGTCCCAGACTGCTCTCCTGGACTGGCACTACCTGTAGGCTCTGTGCTATCCAGACCTCGCTGATAGCAAAGGCTCATAATTTCTTCCTCCACTCAATCAGCTTCGAAGGAGAGGAAGAGGAGGGAAAGCATCAACTATGAAACACGAGTAATTAAAAGCGCTCTCACCTTCTTTTCCTGCAGGGGCAGCGTCAGGCTCCCGCAGCTGGAAAGGCAGTAACTTTGTCCCACAGGTCATGATTTGTCCAGCTGCCAAGCAGACCCATCTCTCATCCGCACATATTTTCCAGGGGGATGTGCTAAGTTTTGGAATCTCTAGCATCTCTCCCACCTGAAGGGGTCACTGGTGCTGGTGGATGGGGAGAGTCCAGACTGGGCTTGATCCAGGCTGCTGCTCTGTGGTGTTAGCCTCTCTCAGGGCTTCCTACCCTTTCTTAGTTCCTTCCATTTCCATAGAGGATTTTGCAATAGAAAGGACCATCACCACATCCATGTAAGAGGGATGCTCCCAAGGCTCTGAATATTCCAACAGGCTCTAGTTTCTCTCACTAGCCTTTCACCATCTTTCTCTGTAATCCTCCTTTGTACCCTCATCCCACCCCCTGCCAGCTGTTCAAGGTCTGCACTGATAACGCACAGCTGCATCACCTTGGGTCACGCTGCCATGAAACCAGCTAAGCTGCCACAGACCTAACTGGGGTCTCCACCCTGAACCCTCCAGCTGGCTGCAGAGGAACTGCATTTAGGTGGAGTCCCTTGCCTGAGCTGTGGTGTAGGTGCTGTGCTGGGCTTTGTACCTTACTGACCCTCACCCTGGTCTCGCCTCCAGACCTGCCTTTTATCTCAGTGGACTTCCAGGTAACTGCTGAGTGGTGGCTGGCTCTGTTACAATTGCCAGCCTTGGTGGTCTTGTTTGGGTGTTGTGGGATGGTGCCCCTTGTCAGGAAGGCCACTGTCCCTTCCTGCCTTTGCTCTGCTCCTGACTCACCTCTCCCTGACACCTAGAGTCTCTACTCTGTTTTTTCTCACCTTGCTATGGACTTGACTTTGCTCTGCACTCCCAGTGCTGTGGAGTTTTCCTTGGGCGCTGCTTGGGGTAGAACTCTCTTTTGTGTTTCCAGATGCAAATTCAAGTGTTACTTTCACCCAGGAGCACGGTGTTGATAATTGTTTTGGTTTTACTTACGTGTAGCTGTCCCAGTGCGTCCCAAAACAGACATACAGAGAAACTGCTCTCCCATAGTTATCAGAGCAACACCCTTCTCTCGGGGTCTGGTGTCCAAGAAGTCCAAAGGGCTGATCTTCTAGTTGGTGACAGTTGCTATGAGGAAGCTTCACTTTCCTGAATCCACGAAACTCAGCAGTGTTTTTAATGGTAGGTGTCTAGTGAATGAGGATCTGGATCCAGCCCTTCTTTGCCTCAATCTGGGGGCCGTATTCTGGAAGGCTCTTTTTTACCTTCTGTCTAGTCTCTTACATAAAGCATTTTTAGTTCCACCCAGGTTCAGTTTCAGCTCCTACAGGAGAACAGGTGGTGGGAACTACCTCCTTCCAGCCCCCTTGCATTTAAGTCACCTGGGGCTTGGGCTGTCTCCTGAGATAGGACAAGTGACTGTCACACCTCTTGGGCTGAGAAGGGACCCCGAACTCTACGTTGCATGAACATGTGCTCCAGCATCATGGCTATTATGTGCACTACGATTGCCGCTGTCTATTGAAAAACAGTGATTTTGTTTAAGGTATGCATTTGGTGGGTGTTAGGCAGGTGTGAAAATACATGCCAGATCAAACCTTCTGAAGTGCTCGTACAATTCTTTCCCTGGGTCTCATTAGGCTTAAGCAAGAACTCTGGTCTAGATGGGAAGGCCAGTGCAGCTCACGGCATGTACAGACCCTCAGGGGCCCAGGAAACTTGAACATCTCTTGGGCTGCAGTTTTGGACTTGGGCATCTAGACATTTTTTTGGGACAGTTTGCAGAGCGTCCCTTTCTTGGCCTATTTGCTATGGTCAGACTATCCTGTAAAGGCATGAAGTTTCTCTATATGGCAGTGTCATTTCAAAAGGCATAGTTTTAAATAAGCAATTTTCATCACTTACAGTACTGCTGTAACATCCAGATGTCCTTACCTTTTTCTGCTGCATAACCTACAGAGGCATTTACATGACCTCCATGATTAAAACCATTAATGTGTTTAATAGCACCGGACGGGCCACAAAGTTGTCAACAGCCAGGTATTTCCCTGGGTGTTAGAGAGAGACCACCAGATGGCTATCGCTGTCAAACTCTTCTGATACATGCTGAATTGTTTTTTTGCTGGCTGAGCTCCTGAGCTTCAATACTGCTTCTGGCTAGTAGCTCCTTATAATTAGGAACATCCTTATCATTCATTTCCACAGCCAAGTTAAGTTGAACAAGTTTATTTTTTGTTTTCCACAAAAGAAAGATGTTGTTTTCAATAACGTCCACTTTGAACTCACTGATGCTGTTCCCAACTTGCAAGCTGTTTTACATGGCATGATGCATTGCCCATGCAGAACCACTTGCAAATCTTTGTTTTGCTTTGAAAAAACCCAACCTAAAAAAATCTTTTAAAGATACTTAGAAATTATGTTTAAGGGTTACAGTTTTCAAGTAGAAGTCTTCAGCCAGACCTGGATTGCTAAAGCCAAGCCTCAAGTAAGTTGAGAGAAAACAGAATCACAAGCTATCATGCAAATGATGAGTGTGGACCCATCATCCTGCCGCAGTAACTTCAGAAAGGATGTGCTGAAGGATTGATTTTATTCAAAAGCTCTGCTCGCAAACTCCATACCGAGCTCGTTTATGTCATGAAGTGCTTTGTACTAGAGGGCCAAACCCTTCGTTCCAACCTTAAACCACAATAAATTCATAACACTGTAGTCTTTTCCTTCCAGACTTTTACTTCCCAGATGCAACCTTATGCTCAGGTAAGAATAATCATGGAGAACTCTTTGCTTTCAGTTCCTGTCTTACAGGAAACAGCACTAGTTATAAAAGGATGAGCTAGATGCATCAGCACAGCTGACTTACCGTGTCCTTTTAGAGATGCAGAATATTCAACTTGTATTACAACTATTCACCTTAAAAACACTCTAAGGGCCAAATCATCCCAGGTGTTTAGGTACCTGGAAATCATATGCAGTATCCCCAGTAAGAAATGCGTTATAGTACAATTGCAAAGTCATTTGAGTGAGTTGTAAAGACAAAAACACACAGCAGAGTTTATGTGAATGATACTTGTATTTTTTTATTTTTTTTTCCCCAGAAGTCCTGAGGACAGGAATAGAAAAGTTCCAGTAGAAATGTCACACAGACAGTTTAGCAACCAAGATGTCTGAAGAGCTGGTGAGCTCAAAGCACACAAATTTGTAAGTTGCTGTAAGTAAAGTGACACACACAGATGCGTGATGTATCTAAAAAGTAGCTTAATTTATTTTGAACTTAAAAGGATTTCTATTTAATGAAGTCATGATGGATCTTTGGAGATAGATGCCTTTTAAAAAAACCTTCCTCCAGCAGAGCTACAGATATAAACCCAGGAAAAGGAGAAAGCTCCCCCCAATCCTCTGAATTATGTCTGGCCAGGTCTAATGAGAATGCTTAAGTGGCAAAATTCAAGACCCATTGTATGTATATATGCTGAGTTGCCCTTCTAGAGAAATAATTTGATTAAATGAGGCAATTTCCTCAAACACTGGATGAGGGGAAGATGCATGCTGGTAAGAGGCCAGGCCAGCATAAAGGCAGTGCTAGAGAGGATGTGTTTAACACATTCTCCTATGAAGAGTAAGCAGTCTTTCTTGCTTCAAGGCGAAAAGAGGAAGAAAAAAATTCACATCCAACTAGGTATATTCCCCACCTGACAAGAAAAGTTCTTGCAACAAAACCAGAGGGAAGGGGAGGTGGGAAGTAGAAGATCTTAAAAAAGGTCATCACTAACCTGTCCCAACACCCATGTCCAAGCTAGCCAGTTACAAGTCACTTGCTGGGAAACCTTAATTCTGCAAACCCTCTTTCTGCATAAAAAGAGGCACTCTAGAAAAACACCTTTTTGAGTGCACGTGTGTTTTCAATAAAGAAAGGGGGAGAGCATACAGATCACGCAGTAGGATCAGGTTTAACTAGTGGATCAGACACTCGGGTCCAGATAGGAAGTTTCAGCAGATAATTCTAGAACTGATGTGACTGAGTAGCATCATAATGCATAACTTGCTAAGCACACTTTTTTTTCTCACAGCCTTCTACCATTTCCCTTTCCAGTCTCAGTCTTCGGGCTTTTTGGTTTGTGTGGGTGTTTTTTTTTTTTTTTTTTTTTATTATTATTATACTAAAGGCCCAAAATGGGGACCCTATGGGTTGAAGTACACCTACTGCTTGCTGGAAACTTCCTAGTCCACAGCAAAGAAGGGTTAAGAGCCAATGCACCTCCTTTTTATGGGAAGGAGAGAAACAATGCCTTATAAATTAATATCTTCCGTCTGTGCAAGCTCAAGAACCTCTGGAATAGTGGCACCATGACCACTGTGGCTCTTTTGAATGTTAATCTCCAAGACCAAACAGTTTCACTTAGAGTGTTCTGTGATCCCAGCATCCAGTGATCTATATTACACTCAAATGTGCAAGGTTTTGCTGTTGTTGGTTTTGGTTGTTTTCTTTTGCTTGTGTCTTTATCTTTGCTAAGACATAAAATCAGTTTGGCAGTTGATTCAACAGACCTGGTGATGAACTTTGTTCTTGTCTAGCTTTTCACTTGAAGCCTTCACTGCAAAGGTAGCTAGAGTGATGGTGTAAGTGGTTTTGCTTTCTAGTGCAGTAGATACCTTTAGAAACTCTTGCTTTCAGTTGGCTATTTATTATTTTATTTCTGGTAGTTGAGAAGTATATCTTCCAAATACCTTTGCTGAAGAGGAAAAAGTCTTCCAAACTGTAGAGCTCTGCAAGATAAACTATCAAGACTCTGAATTAATTGCTTTCTAAGCAGTACTCGTGCAAGTCAAAAGGTATTTGGCAGAGCCGTAAATTACCTTTTGTCTGAGGTGGTCAGAAGTCACACTGAGGAGTTTACATTTTTTCCTCTTTTTTTTTTTTTCCTTTTTTTTTTTTAATTCTTAAAGAGTCTCTTGATGCATGAAGAAACACCTCCAACAGGTGAGTGACTAAGCCAAGGCTGTAGAGAATCCATTCTAATTCGTATTCTGTATTTTATTGAAGACTTACGCAGTTCACTGATTTTTTTTCAAACACTCTACCCTCCTCAATATTCTGGATTTCCTTCACTCATAAAGCTGTATGAAACCCTGCAAGAGCACAAATGGTCAATGTTTGGTTCACCCTGCTTAAGTAATAAATTTATTTGGTTTTTTTTTTTTTCTTTAGTACATACACAAGAGGTCTTTAGAGGTACTGCAGGAGTCAGTGTGCTGCTTGCTGTGGGATGCTTTCTAGAATGGCAGGCTGAGTAACTACTTTGTGCATTGCCATCTCTCCATCTCTGGTAGATATCTAATTGCTTCTACAGCATCTTTTTTCTGAAGGGATGAAAGTGGAGGCAAATTACAACACACATACTGGCAAACGAGGTATAAGTTACATGAGTCCCTTAGGAAGGAAAGAAAACCAAACCCTGAACACACTACTCAGTATGTATAAGTCATAAAACATGGTCTATTTCATGTACATTTCAAATAATTATCAACTTGTTACATGTATTTCATTCTATATCACCACATCTTTGTCAAAATTTGTGTTGTTATCAAATAAGAAGTTGAAAAAACCTTATAAAATTACCCCAGTCAAAATGTATCCAGCACAGTATTTTAGTGCAAATATGAAGGTCTGTGATAAAGGTTTTGTGTAGTTGCACTCCTGTTAATCATTTTTGCCCTTCATTTTATTACATTTTAATTCAGTGCATAGTTAAACTGGTTGGCAAACTTCTCATGCTTTCTTTGGTCCACTCGGTTCATTGCTTTCACCACCCGTTTCATAGCACCTCTGAAAGACAAAAAAATAAACAAAAAACAGTTATGTTAACTCCACACAATCTCAGAGAATGTTTATGAATGTTGGGGGGGGAATGAACTATGATTAATCACTACCAGGCTTCTGAACGCTGCACTGAGGCTGAACAAACTTGTCTTGTTAACTAAATTAGCTGCAGCAATACCAATAGTTTAATTCAGCGATGATTTTATTAACAGGAGTAAACAAACTAAAGTCTTTCAGCGTAATGGCTGTGCTTTTCACCCTCCTAGCGTTATTTCTGATAGTCACACATACCAAGTTTGATTTTCAAAAGCACCTAACTGTTCTTGGTGAAAAAATAACTAAAAGTAGGTAAGGGGATATAAAAACTTCACATTCAGAAACCCTTACAAAATCCAACCTGCAGAATCTAGAATGTTTTTGTAAGGGAAGGGCTTGCTGTTCAATTCATGTAACTATAACTTATTTAGCAACTTTCCTTTCACAGGTTCCTAAAAACCAATTTCATCAGCTTTGGGCAGAATAAAACTCTCTTTTACTCACATCAGCAGTATGTCAGTTCCTGAGCAGCAATTATTTAATCCACAAGCACAAAACACCAGAGACTGTCATTGTCCCCCAGAGGGACAAATTACTGCTCCAGAACAGCTAAGTGCTTGGAGTTTAGCATAGTCAGGACAGTATGTCCAATATCTCCCTCTTCTGCAAAGTGGATTGGGATCTCTGCTACCTCATGATGGGCAAGCATTCAAGCCCTCTGCAGTGCCGGCTGTGCTTGAGGAAGGCTCTGGAGTGTTCTTCAGATTCAAAAAGGAAATAAAGGAATGAACTTTGGAGCTCTTAAGCTTTCTGGTGCTCCTAAATCTGATGAGGGTTTGTCTCCATGTTGCTGCTCTTTATTTGCTGCCACTGTTTCCTCCAAGTAAAGGTGGTTCCTAGAGATTTCTCTTCTTTTGGGAGTGACTGCTACGCTTTTCAATTGGGTGAGTGAAGACACCTGCATTTTTTTCCCTCCAAAAATTTTTGAGTGAACATTAGGCAGCTGAGATTTTGAGGGTGAGGAAAATGATGCCTACACAGCACGAATAGGAGCAGGAGATTCTCATAAAAGGCATAGAGCAAGCCGTCTTATGCATCCTTTAAGTGGGAAGGCAGAGAAAGGTGTTCTTGATTGCAGAGGGGTAAGAAAGGCGGTAGCAGAAATCAAGAGAATGCTCTGGTGCATATATCTGCCCCCACAGAAACTTATGGTAGGTGCTGTGCACAGCTGAGTTATTGGTTACTTGGGGTGCCTCTAGTCCAAAATCTCTGAGATAAGCTGACAAATGCAGGTGTGTTAAGATGTCTCCTAACAATTCTCTGTAAAGCCCTGGATGCTCTGCCAACACGGGAGGTATACCAGGTAAGGGATGGGTTTGAGGGAATATGTCCCATTTAAGAATGTGGCACTGCTTGAGGTCTCCTTTCATTTCTACATCAGAAATGCAGTCAGCAAGTTCTATCACACAAAGTAGACGGTTTCAAGTCTAGTGCTATCTGTTAGATCCTGCATTGTCACAATCTGCCTTTCTTTATCACTTCTGAGGATGCTGCAGGCTGTGCAGTGAAACGAGAACATGGCATCCACCTGGTAGTGGGCACCAGCCTTTTGCAGGATCAGGCCCTACACACTATTCCAGCTCTGCTCCTGTGGTTATCTCCGAGAAGCAAGTTGACTTCTGTTATAGCTAACTGCTCTCTGTAATGGCTTCATTTCAAAAGCCCTTTTGAAACATCTGAAAACAGAGAATACTTCTTAATAACACTTCTAAACAGTAGGATTAAAGATCTTCTCAGCAGCAACTGTAATGAAAGCCAACATTCTGAAAAAAAAACACCGTGGAAAAGGTATATTTTCAAAAAAATTCTGCCAATAAAGTTACCAGAGTAAGGAAAATGTGGTCATGGTTTTGCACTTCAAATATTGCCTAATTGGTAGGAGAAAAGTGAGCCTTTAGCAGCGCAGAGTGGCCTTGACACTTTCATGTCATGTAGGTTTTACATTAGCACCACTGGATTGTGCGATACTGTAAATGAAATGAGATCCCACTTTGATGATCTGTGTGCAATTTCACTTAACTTTATTGGCAGACTAGAGCCTGGGTTTATCACCTATACATTTCAAGTAATTTGGGGTTGTTATAAGGAGCCAAGGTTATCATCTTGTTTAGTGCTGCAAAGCATGAAACCTATTAAAACATGACAGGTTTGATTCCCTATGCCTGGCCCTAACACACACTCAAAATCATTAGCACAAACCCTAGTAAACCAAAAACAGCTTTTTAAATTTATTTTGTTAAAGCTGATATGAAATTCTGATCATTAGAACAGTATGTCTCTGACTTCTAACTAAGATCAGGTAACATGATAATTTCACAGAAAACGTGCTATTTCTGTAACCAAAAGCAATGTAGATTTGGCTTTGTTATTATAAACATTACATCAGAAAAGGGAAAATAGAGTTCAAACAAATACTGTGCCTTGGATGCTGTTCAACTCATCCGGTATTTAGATAATAATCCAGCGTTGATGACTTTATAATAATAATTTTGCTTTTTTGATTTGACAACTTTACAATTTTCACTTTCCTTTGACTAATTCATTTTTGACAGGTGAAACTCTTTATCAAATGGGAAGCAGCTGCAGGTAATTAAAGACCAGAGCATGCTTAGGCATATTTATGTTGCAGCGACATCTAACCAAGACTAGATATCAGAAACGGCGTAACAGAGTGGACATATGGAGCTACTAGATGTTCTAAAACCCATTAAGCTGGTGGGCTCCCACTACCACGTGAGCTAGCATGCCTACTTTAAAGTTAACTCACATATGTCTACAAAAGTCATGGACACACCTTTGAAATGTCTAAATGCCAACGCCATCCAAACAGTTTCTCCTTGAGCTAAATGTAGGCCAAGAGCTACTGTTTGCACATGTGCTGGGAAGAAAGGGAGACATATAGAAACAGCACCATCATGGGAAGAACACTGTGTCCGCATCTCTGGTTCAGGAAATAATCATCTCTCAACTCTTACACTGAAGAGAGACCTGCAGCAGGTTCCAGTCCTTGATATTTACAAAAGACAGTAAGGGTTAAGCAAACAAGGACCATTAGACAAGGATCCAAATGATTTTTCTTAACCAAATGAATGCATTCTCAGTAAAGGAGGAGAAAAAAAATGCATTGGCAATGTGTCACTGAATATTAGACAGGAAGGGATCACTGTGTGTACATACTGGATTGGAAGACACTCCATCAGGCCCAGCTAGCACTTTCCTATACCCAAGAGTGAGAGAAAATACACAGGAAGCCCAGGCAGCAGTCAAAAGTTTAGGAAGGTCTCTGAGCATTCACCAGAGGCTTGAGGGCAGCTGCCAAGACACAGCTACACACCAAAAGCCAAGTGTTTTTGACAGACCTTTTTATTAATTGAAGTTCTGCTCAGGACAGCCCATCTTAGGCATTCAAAAAGAAAAACTTCATTTTCACTCCATCTACACTACTACAGTGTGTCTGAAGCTGTAAGCTGTGTCACTCTGAACACATCATCTTCTTTACAGATCCAGTACTATTTGCACACATAAAGCAGCATCTATCTTATTAATAAATGATCATCCAGAGAAGACACTACAGCAGTAAAAGGACGACAAAAAAAAAATAAGGAGGAAAAAAAATATCTTTCATAGGGAAATTTTGTAAATTAGCTGAAAATCATTCTCAGAGAAATAACCTCGATCATCAGTACCTGCTACTCTTTACCCTCCAGAGATATGGAAGGCATTCTTGCTCTGCAGTTAGCGAAGAAAGTTGTTTAGTAAGTGCATGTTAATGTAGAAACAGGAAGTACCATTGAAACAAAGGGAAACAGGAATTTATCAGGCTTCAGAGAACATAAGCATCTTACTTATTGAAGACTTTCTTCTCAAGCCGGGAACGAGAAGTATTAGCCTGCTGCTTCAGGTCTGTCAGATTTGGATATTTTTTCTTCTTCCCTTTCTTTTTCCCTCCTTTTCCATTATTTTTAGAGGAACCAAGATCCATTCCTGTAGCTGCTTCAAGTTCTCTCATGAATTCCGGATCTCGCCACTCTGTTTAAAAGAAAAAGCACGCACTTTGAAACTCCAAACCCAGGTAGAATTTGCAGTCTCCCTAAGGTACAGGTTCTTGTCACTGCTAGGCGAAGGCAGTCACTGTGCTGTAAGTTGCATATGCAAAGGAAGGGGAGGATAGAGCAGTTAGCCAAAATGACAGATCTTGATGAGAAAGCCCTGCCAGTCTGGGATTAGTATCTATTATTAGCTGCTGTAGATAAAACTGTTCTGTAGGAAGACTGTAGGAAGTCAAGTTTTTGCAGTAGTACAGTAGCAAAATTCCAAGGAAGCTATTACATGTAGGAGAGATGACATAAAATGGAGTGATTATTATTTAGAAATTAAACAAAACGCCAACAAGGTAGCTGAGGAATTTATCTCCAAAAATAAATTCTGAACAAGCTTAAAAAGAAACTTATGGAATATGTCAACTTGCGAGCAGAACGAGAGTGACAACATTGTAACATTTCTGCATCAAAGAATCATATTTGCTTCAAAACATGCAACTGGTATCTGACACCTAAAAAGCATTCTTGAGTAAGACAAGATGAACCCGTTGCCGTGAGCCTGATTTTGCATCTGAAAAAGATACTACTATTGAGGTATCCCACAATTCAACAGTTTAACTATCTAAATCAAGTTTCTTCTCTTGACAATAGCACAAGAGTTAATATATGTCATCAAAAACTTTTTTTACCAAAACCTGAATTCTTCCGAATCCAACCACAGACTGTAAATGGATTATGATCGTCGATGCCACCATGGGAAAAAGCATGAACAATTTAGACTGTAAACTCTTTGAGGAAGCAGTGGTCTTTCACCTTTAGTGTAGAGTCTTGCATATCAGAACAAGGTAATATAGTACAAAGCAGAAAGTAAAAATGTGGTTAGAGGACGGATATCTTCAAGTGGCAATTAGAAAAACAGCACTGCATTATAAAGATTTTGAGCGTACCGGTTGGAAAAAAATACAGCAAATACCACTTCAGAGAGTAATATGGTCCAAACTCAGCACAAATCTCAGAATTCTGTATTTTAACAACCAGTAATTGCCAACCATTTGTCATACAGTTTCCCATATGTCGGTCAGCCTTTGTTGCCTGCAGAAATTCTAACACCAAATGTCTACAACCCTTATTTAACATCTATGTAGATATAGAAAAATAAACAGTTCTAAACCACTATACAATTTCATGTATATACCAAGATGGTCACTGAGAGTGACAAATATTGGTAACATTATTTCAGGAAGGTCAGAGGCAATGTCCTCACTTAAGAACACAGTGTTTAGGAATACCAGAGCAATTTTCCAAGGAAATGTTAGCTCTAACCTGCTATGATACATGAAAGCAAGGACTGATTAAAATCCAACACACCAAAAAGCATGAGGAAAATGAAGCTGTGCAGGAACTGAGCACAAGTATACAGAGAGAAAATAGAACACATATACTTGATAGATCATAAGACCTCACAGACTTCTTTTTTAAGTGAAGGAATACAGAACAGCACAATTCAGATACAGGAACGATTAATCCAAGATTAAGGAAAACTGTCTAAACAGTTTATCTCCCGGTAATAAGAAGGCGTCACAGTTTAGGAACTCAGTGAATGGAGCAATTGTTTAAACACAACGAAAAAATGCCGGCATCCAGTAGAGATGAAATGAGCATTTGAGTAAAATGAAGGAGCAATTTAAAAGCCTTTGAGAAAAATCAATAGAATGCCAGGGAAGAGCAGCCTTTTTGAGCATTGATGGGCCCCTAAAGCTCTTCATACATTGTTACTGAGTTTAGCAGCAGGGAAAAGAAAATTACACAGTTTGCAATGGTAGGCGGGAATCAATACTGTAGTTAGTAGAGAGATGCTATTTCACATCTGACTGGCCAGCGGCCTGCCTTCACCAGCCTGTCCTGATACCTGTTTGTTAACAAGTCACTAAGGGCTGAAAAACCAGATACTCTTCAAGGTTGACACAAAAAATAGGCACTTAATTTGCTCCTATGTGTGAACTATGGGAAAAGGATGAACACTGCAGATTAGCAGGTCAGGGTAATCCCACCTGATTCATTGTTTTAGGACCAAAGAGCCCAAAGCACCATTTTGTGGACGTTAGCCAGAGCTTAAAATTTTATACCAAGTTAAAAATGCTCCATAAGAACAATGACAGTGTTGTCAAATCATAGTCATTATCACACAAACTGTGTTACTTTTACATAATTGTTTTCCCCTTCACACACAGGGATGAAAATAAACCTACCATCCAATAGGAAAAAGCTGTAGGAAGAATTTTGGTGGGATTTAACCATGCAACTGATCCCCAAATTTTAATGTTTGGCATTTTTCAAACTGTCATCATTAGCAAATGATGTTGTCACTCATAAGACCAAAGCACACACTGTACAGAGTGGGTCCCCACTTGCATATTTTCCGTATCAGCACTCATCAGATGTGCTTCGAGACCTTTGTAAAAAAAAAAAAAAAACAACAAAAAAACAAAACCAAAACCAAATCCCAGTGCAAAACAACCAAACACCCTCCCTTCCCAAACTACAAGCCCAAAATAAACAAACTAAAGAGCATTTTAAAAGGTTGATGAAAATACTATAAAACAAATCTAAAAATACCGAGGCACAGAAAAAAAGAAAGGAACAAAAAGCAGTGGATAAAAGTATTTAGTGACATCTGGTACACATATGGCTTTAGAAACCTGTGAGGTTTTGTCCAATAAATTAAGTGCCATAGTTTGTTCTGTACCTCCCCAGACAGATGGGATGGACCTTTGTATGACATCTCAGCTTAACAACAGCACTCAATAACACAACACAACAATGTCAACACTGGTTTGGGACTAACACACACATCCTTGTGGGCCAGAGGTGAGAAGCCTCTAACAACACCGCACTGACACTGTAATAAAAATAAGTATTATGTCTAGCCTCAAGCAATGGCAATTTCACAGAAAAAAAAAATCAATATTTTTCAGTGCAAGTGATTTTTATACCAGAGTATTAATTTTTAGTTTGAAACAAGTCCCTCAAGAACACCTGCTAGTTTAATTTGATAGTTTTTGTTTGTCATAACTAAGCTGGGAACTTTCCTTTTTAGCACAATGTCCACACCCCTGGCCTGGCTTTGCTGTGACAGTCCAACTGTGCCCATGCTGTAGGCTGGATGCCAGTTTAGAGCACTTCGCTCCACCTTGACCAGGATGGAAACTTCCTCCAAATGCAGCACTTCTTGACACATGCAGACACCAGAAAGTGTTCAGTAACTGCTGCATTCATGACGTGCTGGTAATTGCCAAGCACAGTCACTCAAAGATGGCCAAATCACAACTAAAGGAAAGTAGGTGGGTCAGTTTTACGTTTAAATGAACATTCATTCGAGATAGACCTTTTTGGATAACAGATCAACAACTGTTCTTTATGCTCTGAAGGGGTTTCGTGGAAAGTTCAGTAGCCTTGTTAATAATCTACATGACTGTGAAACTGGGGAAATACTGAGTCAGAGCTTAAGACAGAACTAACTCCTTAAAGGGAATATACTATGAGATATCAAAATGATAAAGCCTAGGGGTAAGTTTAATTAGAATGCAGTATACTCACCTAGAATAAATAACTTAGAGAAAACTAAGACCTTTTGAAGGAAGGCAGATTAAATAAAAGCTCTGAAAACAAATCTGCTCCCTCCAATTATACACTATGTCTTTGCTGGATAGATACCTCTTTCCCATCTCCCTTTGCAGTCCATCAACTTCCACTAGCTTCCTGGTTGCAGTTCCCCTGGTGCTCCATGAAAATCTACCTTCTGTCCATCGCTAATGAGGCTTAGTTTTACCATTGCAAAAAAGTCTCTTATTCCTCTCGGAAGTCTTCCTGACAGTGTATTAATTGCTTGCTGTCTTTCTCAGTGCCTGCATTGCTTACCTAGCTTTATCCTGGCTAAAAATGCCCATGTAGTCTTGGGGAAGGATACGTCTTCCCTCCACACCTGAAAGAAGCAGCCAGGATGCAAGGAGAAGGACATTAGTTTTGTTGCCCATCCCCACTGTTTAAAAACAAAATCCAGAGTATTGAACAGTAACATGTAAACAATTAAATAGCACCAGTCTGCTTGCTCCCTTCCTCAAGCCCATCACAAACATTATGCCTATTAGAACATCCAGACTAGGTATAATGCCAATAAAGCAAAGCCCAAGGTGAAGGCTTCCCTAGTTCAGAGTATTTTCTAGCAATGCTGCATAGACGCACAGCATAACAAGGCCAAGAATTCTCCTTCTAAAACGCAATTAGTAAGTGAGTAGATAAAGGAAAGACAGACTATGATAAATATGAATAGATACAGGGAAAATAGTTCCCGCATTGTGACAATAAAACCACTCTGCCAATATTCGTGGTAACACAGTGATCCTAATAATATTATCATTACATTACATAAATCACAACTGTTAGTGACCAGCAAGATTAGACAACTTCTTTTCAGAAGCATGGGAACAGTTACTGTCAAACATTTCCCAGGAAATAGGTTTAATCGTCCTTAATAAACATGTTCCTTAAGATAAAGTCTATAATTTGTCTATCTGAGCAGTGTTAGGAACATTATGGTAACTATTGGAAATAGAGAACAAAGGCAGTGTTACCCTTATTCTGTATACACATGTATCCATATTTACCACATAAGCAAGAATCACTGCAAACGATCTGCAAATTAAAATCAACAGGAATTTAAATGAGAGAATGTGGTTAGGAGCAAAACAGAACTATGATCCAGTTCTGTGGATCCCATCCTGTGCTTTTAGCAACAAAAGAATCCGCTCTCTTCCTCCATGTAGCTGGTCACATTTGTTGTCCAACTGTATACTGAGATTGTTGTCTAACTTGTATCTACACTTTATCTATATATAGATACAGTATATTGCATACGCAATATATAAAATATATAGATACAATGTAGATACAATAGTGTATAGATTGTATAGATTGTAAATACATTGTAAATACTGTATACAATATATATACAAACATATACACAATAAAGATATTATGCTTACGTTTAAAGCTTATTTCCCACCTCTGCCTAATTTATTTTTTTTTTTAAGATGCTATGCAGACACAAACCTGGCTGAGCCTCTTGCTTCTCAAACCGCATCTTTTCTTCTCTGGCTCTGTCCTCTGCATTAACAGGAATCCCAGATTCATCCCGAGGAATTATCTTTCCGTGGAACGGGCACTTCAGAAAGAAAGGGGGGAAAAAAAATCTCAAAACTTCTGAATTGAAAGAAAATGCTCACATGTTATTCAACATAGCTTAAAGCCACACACTGGAATCAAGCAACAAAATTCTACACTTAATTTCCCCCTTAGAAAGCATTAGGATCCCATAAACATCATGTGTTTAATATATTCAGAATCTCAAAGAAATAAGCTCTTTGTGATATGAGTATCCGATTTCAAGAGGCCAAGTAACACATCCTGTCAAGTCTGGAACAAGGGCACCAATGCTGCATTGTATGTTGTTGTTTATGCTATATCTGTCCTGTAACAATCCCATTTAAAGTATTTTAGTGCATTCAGATCCTTCAGCATCAGGTAATACAGGAAGAACAGGGATATTAGAAGAAAGCATTTAAGCAAAGTACTTCTGCTCAATAGGGCTCATAATTTGAGGCTGTGTAGGATTTAGCTTTCATAACAACTAATTTGCAAATAAAATCTCTTTGCCCCTCAAACACCCAAGTTTCTAAAAACAATTAATATCAAATATGCCTCTAAATGAGGAAAACTTTTTGGCAACCAACAAACTGTCTCAGCTTTACTGGCAAGTACTCTTATATCACAGTGATAAAATATAAATACCCATGATGAATGCAAAAAATATTTGTGAGTTCCTTAAACTCACAAATATAGCATCCTTACCAAAAGGATGCTGCCCATATGAAGCATATACTAACAGCAAACTTCCCCAGATACAATTTTCTTCCACAACCTTGAGATATATTTACAATGTGAAATAAACTTATATGTATCTGTTTTAATGAGATCTTCTCCGTATAGCACATATCCTGGAAGTTATGTAACTTAGTGCCCACCTTAATCCGATCTTGTCTTTCACACAGACTTCCATCAGGCATTGGTGCTCGACATCTATGTTTTACTGGTTCAAACTTGCCAGCAAATGTTATGTATCTAGTTTTTAACATTTCAGTTATTTCTTTATTTTCCACTTCTTCCTCTACTTCACTGGGTGCCCAAAATCGATGCTCAGAAGCAAACCTGGGAAAACAAGAAATGAAAATTTTTCACAAAGTTGTAAGAAAGCACATAAAGATGCCAGTATAATCCTGTGGTAAACTTACATGTAAAAGGAAGGGAAGCTTTACTAGTGAATTAGAAAAACCTAGGAATCTAGCATTCTTTCTTATAACTCCTATATTATGAAGATGTTTTTAGAATACCACCAATGCGTGCCCAGTATTGATTTCTTATTTAACCTATAACCTATTACAAGTCTTAGCTCTAGTTCGTGAACTGACATTCAGAGTCAGTTATCTAATATCCAGTTTCAGTGAATAACTTTGTAATTCTGTAGTTAACACTCTTCATAACAAAATACTTCTATGGTTAAGCATGGAAGATAGATCAGAGAGGAAACAGTTTGATCTTAACTTCTCTGATCTTATTCCTGGTAGCTGTACTCCTGTAGCAGCAGAGAAGCAGGAGCTGAAATCATCAGAGTATGTTGCAATATACCGAGATCAAGGAAGAGAGAAAACAAATCAGCTGACTCTTATAGAAGTTTTCTTCCAGGTTCCATACAGTGTCCATAAGTCTGAGAAACTTATGGGGTGTTCCTCTAGGAAATTAGGCTAATCCATTGAAAATCTATTTTAAAATTAGAGATCTTACCTATATTTACAGACACATATAGACAAATATACAAAGATGATTAGTACCACGTCAGTGGACGCGGGGAGTGGGAAAGCAGGGGAGTAAGGACCCTTGAGTGACGTAGTATTTGCTAATTTTCTCAACAGTATTCACATAATTTCATTTTAGCCCCCCTAGTTGCTATAGTGAGAAAGGTGCAAACCCAGAGACTAATTACGTGACTCATTTTAGATGCTAATCTTAGGATGCAATGACTGTCCCTCTGATAGTAAATGTTTCTTTCTCCTAATCATGAAAAGAAATTGGGATGACCAGCTTAAGCTTAGATATCTAACTTTAAGACATTTGAAGTCAAACAACAATCCCATCCCAAATTTAAGGAAATATGAAGTTAAAGAGAAAAAAAAAGCTAAACTAAGCCTGCACGTATGCTGCTTAGTACAAGCAAAATGGAGATATCTAGATGACAGACGTCTTGATAAGGACTTAAAATTCATAAAGGACACGTCACAATTCCATTCTTCCACGTAGATCTTCCACCCAACCAACCCCAGACTGACATGAGAGGATTTTCTCTACCCATATCCAATTTTTCTCACTCATTAATATCCTTGGATGTCATTCCTACTTCTAAGACTTTGCCTTCTGTAGACTGCAGAGCCATATATACATGCACATTGGCTTCACTAATCACAGCAATCTCAATTCAGCAAAGCACATAAGCCAATACTTAAAGAATTACTTTAGTGGGCCTGAAGAGTCTTGATGAATTTTATCCAAACAAGTTTTCAGGAGATGACAAAGAAAAAAAAAAAAGTGGAGGAAATTATCTGACCGTAGCAACCTACAATATATATAGCTGCTGGTTTTACAGCAATAGTTGACCATTTAAAACTATGTAAAGATATTAGAACTAGGTTAAAAATGGGATTAAGCAATTTCGAAGCCATTCTATGATTTGCCAAATAATCAGAAAAATGTTCAACAAGTAAAATCCTTGTTAAAGAGATTCATGCTATCCAATCATTTCTTCATTGAATATACCTTGCTAGTGCCAGAAAAATTCTAACCTGCCATAAAGTGCAAATAACTTCCGGTAAATTAGGAGATATAGACAAAAGAGTTATAGTGGAGGCTAGTTCAACATTAAACCTAGTAATATGTTTCCACTATTTTTGGTTAAAAAAAGTTTTCAATCATACAATTCTTCAAACTACAGGCTAAACGAAAAAGCTTTAAGAATCTTTATAATATACCAATATGACTTTAGACAAAAATTTGAACGGTACAGTATTTTAGTGTCAGAAATTACGTGGCAAGATTGTACAATAGAGAGGAAATAAAAGAATGAAATACATTTCTTATTTGCTTAGTTCTAATACAATCTTTAACACAAGACTGACTGCTAGCTCTATGTTACTAATCTTACAGACACAAGGAGGGGAAAGCATTCCTAGAAAGACACCATACAGGATTTCTAGTGCAAGGTAGCATTACAGAATTTCTTAGTAAAATTCTAGTGTCCTTTGGTGGTTTGAACTCCCCTCCCCTTCTAAATTATCAAATTACAGTTACATGAGAATGAAGAAGCAATTAATAGTTGTGCATGCCAATCTTTCCAACTAGGAAAGAGTTCTATTTAATATTCCCCTCCCTCCCCCTGCAATCTGTATCCAACAAATCTCAAGGAAATTAGAATTATGTTTTACTCCATGTATCATTGATCAGCATTTGGGAACTGGACTTAAAATAGCCTGATTCCTACACAGATATTCATAAATATTATTGTTTACTGCAAGCATATAACTTATTTTCTCCCAGCGTGACTTACAAGCAGGTAAGAAAAGAACAAAGTGGTGCTAATTCCCAAAGTTTTCTGATTTCCCGCTGCTGTAATTTAAGCAACATTTTAAAAAGGCAGAACATGGGATCTTTGTTTCAAAAAAATGATGCATGTGACAAGTAAAATCTTTTTGTAAAAGGGATCAGAAGGGGAACAGATAATCAACTAGAAGATCACCACTCACACTCGTGGAAAGAGTGTTACTGATCTAGACAAATAACAGAGGCTTTAATGGAAATTACATAGCTATGCATTTGGAGGAATAAAAGACAAGTAATGGTTTACTGAAATGTAAAAGAAAGTCCAGCTCCTGGAGACATGTTGCACTCTTTCAAAAAATTATCAACTTCATTCTTAAGGTGATGGGAAGATTATAAAAAACTTGAATAAATATAAATTCTAAGACCAGTATGACGCATACTGGTTTCCTGGACCAAGCGCTAAATAAGCTAATTCAAATAGCCTAGTCACAGTCATAAAAAGTGCTGTGCCAGCTAATTCACTCTGATCCTAAGAGTAAGCTAATTAAATTCAAGGAGGAGGGTAGATGAGTTTGGAAGGCCCACACTATCCAAAATAGCTGGTTAAGCTGGCATAGCAGTCTCTACACAGTAAAACACTGCAGGATACACCACTTTCTCTGCCTCCTCCCCTGCCGTCCCCCCAAAAAACCCAGTACTACTACAGCTTTATAAACTCTTAAAATGATCTCTTAAACTAGCTTAATGAGTTGTGTGAGTGAAGGCAGAAGTAGGGAAAATGGTCTGGCCCAAAATTTTGGTAAAGCCCAGTTACTGTCACCCTCTAGAGAAGGTTCACCATTTACCACCTAAACAAAACTTCCTTGGAAAAGCACCTTCCTTGTAGCTACATTCTCACTATCAAAATCTTAATTTATTGTAAAGGCTGTAATTAAGTAAGAGTAGTGTTAAACAGGTGAACTTTTCCACTCCAGATTTTAAAAATTCAAATTCCATAGGCATTCCATATGTGTAGTCTGATTTTTGGGTTCCCTTTTTTTCCTAGGCATCTTATAGAGACAGTATGCATGCATGTAGAAAAGTTAAAAGAGTTGGCCAATGACTACCTTAATTTTTCAATAAATATATTTTATTTTATAAATATATTTTATTGGACCCAGGGTCCAATGGTATTATGTGTGCAGAGTTACTTAAATTATCTTTAGTTAGATTGGCATATCTGTAGTTATAGACTATAAGGTTCAGAAGTGTGCCCTCTATTTTATTGGAAAGCATAAAAATAAAACAGTACAGCACAAGGCAGACAGGCAGTGAAATATGCTTCTGATTCTACTTATGACTTGAATAACTCATTTGCAATGTAAAATAAAGCCTTACTACCTTTTTGGCATTATCACAGACAAATGCTTCTTAAAGCCCTGCAGAAAATCTTAACCATTTTATAGGCTTTGAAGAGCTTACACCACACCAGACAGAATCCAAAGCTTGGAGTGACTGTGTTAAAGCACTATTATGTATCAAATTTCACTGGCTTTCAATAATTTGAAACATATTCAGCATTTTACACAATCAGATACAGGGGCAATACTTTCCTCTTGTTTCTTTCTGCAAACATTGTTTTCACACTGTGATCATTTTAGGACAAGAGGAGAAGTTACACCAGGGGAGGTTTAGATTGGATATCAGGAAAAATTTCTTCACAGAAAGGGTTATCAAACATTGGAAGAAGCTGCCAGGGAAGCGGTTGAAACATTGTCCCTGGAGGTATTTAATAGACAGGCAGACGTGGTGCTGAGGGACATGGTTCAGGGGTGGTTTTGGCAGTGTTAGGCTGATGGTTGGACTCGATGATCTTAAAGGTCCCTTCCAACCTAGACAATTCTATGATTTATGATTCTATCATGGGTTGGTTTTTTTTTTGTTTGTTTTGATAAGAAAACAAGCAAGGTTAAAGTAACTCTGCTGAGAATATACATTTGATTTGCAACCCAGCCAGTCAATGGGTTTTGCCTTTTCCAAGCCCGGTATGGTACACACTGACACTAAAGTTCTGGTGGACTTAAATGAAATTCATACATAGAGGGAGGACCTTGTATCTCCACTTTAATATAAAAATACTAGTCCTAAAAAGCGGTTTTAAAAACTGACTGCTAGAAACAATTTCTGATGCATACCTACCATCTCTTCTCCCTGGCATTGCTAAAGCTTTCCCCAAGCCAGCAATGCTTCATGTCCAAGAAACACAAAACCTTCCCAGACAAGAATGGAAAGTGAGAGATCCAAATTCAAATCCTGTAACTGCCACCTATTTCTTGTGTGACTAAACAAGCGTATCAATTTCCTCAGTTACCACTCTGTAAAGTCAGGAAAAATACCCCTAACACCTCCCTAGCTTTTCTCCTACCTTGCCTGCTATTTATTTAGACTGTAAAGTCCCCAGCAGAGGGACCGTCTATCATGCACTTGCATAGCACTTTGCATAATGAGGTACCGATTTAAATTGGAGTAAGTGATGCCATGCTGCAAATAATAGACAAACATGAAAGAGCAGAAAAAAGTGCTTTGAAGCATCAAAGGATATTTAATTAGTATCACATCTTCTCAAAACAAATAACATTTTAAGGTAGAATTTCTGACTTTGTTTATGGGTCCTACAGCACAAGGGAAAGAAGAAAAGTAATTATCAAAAGAAATAGCAGTCACCCCACTGCATGACCTCTGAGTACAAGTAAATCTATATGTATTTGTTTAATTTGTCTTAAAAGAAAAAGAGCATTACTTGAGAATCTTCCCAGCATTTGGCTGATCCTGTCCCCAGTAGTGAAGATCTAATCCAAAAGGCATGAGGGGAGCTTTAGCTCTTTCCTCTTCTAGTTTTCTTCTCTTACTGTCAGGCTCTTCCAAGGCTGCTGGCTCAGTAGTTGCAGAGTCACTGGAGAAAATTAATGAAAAATCAATACAGAACAGCAATGATCACAACATCATTTTCTCTTTTTTCATTAGATTTTCACACCAACACTAATATCATCTTAGATCTAGGACTACAACTACCTTTACAGGATTGTTTTGGTGGGTTTTTTTCAAAGGACACAGACCATAACACCACACACTCTACGTACAGCACACACTGCACCATGAAGCTTAACTGCACGTTCAGCTAAAGCTAAATAAAACGTATTATACCATAAGCGTCGAAGCCTAGAGATCTAATGGGGGCACTAGTGGGTCATACACGCTGCACTGTATTGGGACCTACTGATGTGGCAACTGTTTTTAGAAAGATCTTTTTTTCTGTAAACTCATGCCCATGTTTGCAAAGCAGTCACACAGATTGCAAAGTCTGTTTTTGTTGACAAAATTCCATCTTGCAGACTTACAACACTCATTGTGCAATACCACTACAGAATTCAAAGTCCTCAAAAAATAGAGTACTACTATGGAGACCTTGGGTATTCACTAAGAGAGCTTTAAAAGGTCTTAGTCACCTTACTGAAACACTAAATTTTTAAAGATTAAAAGTCAAAAGGTAAACCTGAATACTCCAAACTCCGGAGTTCTAATTAAGTAAACCCCTTTCTTAGATTACATTACAGTTTGCTAGTTTTTTGGGGGGCTTTTTGGCCAATGCAGAAGTGCCTTTTCAGGAATATGCCACTGAGTAGATTACTCAGTCTTATCCCGAAATCACAGATAAGTGCTAGACAAGGCTGGAATTTCAGCAAGCTTTAAATAGGACTGACAACAAATACATCTTTGGAACCAGTAAAACACGCCTCCAGCAGCACTGACAACATAGGTCACTAGGAAGCAAAAGATGATTGAAACTACTTTCTAATTTAGCATTAGGATATATTCTGTTTAGTTGCAAACCAAAAATTACCCCAATAATTGGGGATGTTTTTTTTTTGTTTGGAGCGGAGGGAATGGAATGTTTTCTATTTTCATAAAGGCCATTTACACCAAATAAAACCTAAACCAAGCGAGTACCAAAATATTCCTTAAGAGCCTGGTGCGATCACTAACAAAATCCCCAATATTAAGCAGTGAATGTACATCTCAGTAAAAGAATTGTAACTTCAAAATGAAACCAAGACATGTTTAGCAGCTTCCCTAGCTCATGAGCACTTTTCTGTGTGCTTTCATGACTAACAAATACAAGTAAGAGCAAGAGGTTTCTACAAGAATTAAAACAAAAATAACCTGGCATGTGGAGGCAGTAACTTTGGTAGTTTGTCTCTAATAATTTTCAATGTGGCAGCTGCACAGGTTGGATCAAGTTCGTCTTCATTCCCTTTCAGCTGGATGCGGGAGCTCAGCGGAGCTGGTCCTATTAATGTCTTCCCCGTTGGTGCTTTTGGAGGTGACTGCGGCTCTAGTCCTGCAAAAGAACTCCATGTTTAGGAAGGATTCACTTCTCCCACCGACAACGCTTCACAGCAAGGCGAAATAGCTCAGGATGCTGATTACAAGTCTTACTGCTTTCTATTCACCCAAGACATCCATCCCACTCATAGACAGAGCGGTATTTCTGCCTGTGAAATTTTTCTTGTTTTGGGACAGAAGCATACTGAGTAACTAACTACAGTGAATCAACTTTTAAATTTGTATGACATGGTGTGATAACAAAGAATGATGTTAACTCACCTTGGAAAGACGGATTTTAACAATACATTTTTGCCTAACCTGCAATGCTACTTTTTCTATGTACATTTCTAGTATCATATCAGCTCGCTGGGATGTCATTCCTGTACTCAAGGTTGTATCAAGGTAAAATAGAAGAAAGGAACTACTGGCACTACTGTTTAACACCTAGAGTCCCAAAAGAAATCCAAGAGCAGTAGAAAGCAAAAGGAAAGGCATGCATCCTTAGCTCCTGTGTGCTAAGATTAATTCTTTGTGGCATCTCAGCAAAAAGTTCTGCTAAAACTCTTACAGCCTGGCAAAGAGAAACCACTTCTGGGTGGGGGATTCACTGCAACACATGACTAACGAGAATGGGAACCATCATCACCCAGCATGGCTGGCATGGAAGCACACTCGGTGAAAAAACAAAGTCTGTGTGAGGCACATCCCTGTTCTTTGATGATTCTTAGTGACAGTATTGACCCTTCAGAGATGAGAATATAGACAAAAATAGCTCTTTTTTTCGCTCCTGATTTGTTAAGGGGCAGCACTACTGAGAATAGTTGAGTTTCAATTCCTAAATACATCTGCAAACAGAATTATCTGGAGAACATTCTTCTTTCACAGATACCAAAACAATTTACCAAGATAAAATATCTAAGCACTGGCAGAAGCAATGAGTATACCCACAGCATACGCTCAAGAGACAGTAAGTGCCAGAAGAACAAGCCCACTGCAAGGCAGTACCAGGAGCTGATGTTCAGCGCCAACAGCTCAGTGGTGGGGCAACTTAATTACTTTATACAGCTAGATTAGACAGCCAGCATGGACTGTAATGATGCAATTAGATAGGCTGAGTAGTTAGACAGCACATATCTCTACCCACTGAGCTAGAGAAGCAACTCTATTAGCTGGCAGTAGTAACAAGAACTTTTCAGCCAATGACAGCTAAAAATGGAAAGACCTGATCCCTCACACTAATATAATAGACTACATTTTCTCCATCAGAAAGCCTTTTTATAAAAAGAAGTGACTGAAATGCAAGGCCACCCCCCCCCCCAAAAAAAAACATAAATCAACACAAAAAAGTCAGTTTCACAAGACTAAAGTTTTAAGCAAATTATCTCAGCCTTTTTATGATGAGTTTACCTGACACGTTGTAGCCATTATTTAATCGGGACTTTTAGTCTCTTGCCTACTTCTAGCCAGTTCTGAAGCTGTATCCAGAAGTATTTTTGCTTTGCTAATTTGTTTTGCTAATCATTAAATGCATCACAATATATCAGCTAAAAAAGGAAAAGCTAATGTGGTATGACCTGCCCTCTGAGTGGGAAATTGCAGGATCTGCAGTGGCAGGTAGCTTTGCTGCACAAAAAAATCTTCATTTCAGAGAAAAACATATTTTTTCACAGACAAAATCAGAGCAACTTGCTCTGATGCCTTCTTTCTACCTTATAAGGTCTTCCTGTAATTCATCCTGACCTTGATTCATTTGTACCACGTTCCCTGTAACCTTTGGGGTGCAACCACACAGAAGGCATTGCCTGACTCCAGCCACAGGTCAAGTTGCTGAGCTGGCAACCTTCTAGATCCACTCCCTAGACAGATATGGGTACTTTCCAAGTACCTAGATCAGGAGATGAGTCCTTGCACAGGGAATGACATCTCCTTATTTTGCAAGACTCCAAGCTCAGTGCACCGAGAAGGATGCCCTGTCAACCCTCTGTTTAACCAAGTTCCTGGGCATTTTCTCCTAAGAGAGAGCTGACAACCCAATTGAAAACCCACAAAGCTAGAGCCCCTCAGAAGGAGAGGAGAAACAAAAGCAGACATCCAGTTGGATCTGGCTTGTGTGTGTGTGTGTAGCCTTTAAATGTTGCTGCATACATGGTCACTTCAGTCATTCCTGGATCTTCTGAATACAACTGACTCCAGTGGATAGAGAGCACCCCAGAGCGCTCTGAAGGATGAAGACTCTTCTAATACCATCTCTGAGATCCCATGTCTCTATCTAGTATGACTTATACTGGTCACAATGACAGAAAATGGCAAGGGCGTGGTAATTCAGAGTAGAGGCCAGTAACGACAATGACGACAATGACGGCAGGTGGCTTACCCGCCCCTTTCAAAACAAGAGAGGGAAGGAAATGGGATCTGGAGAAGGAAAGAGGATGAGGGAGCACAACCATCAGCAGTTAATAAGCATTCACAGAGTCTTCTTGGTGTTCTCAATACATTCCTTCTGCTTATCCAGCGTATGATAAAGAGCAACGTGGACCATTTAACAAGACTGTTGAGGCAAATATATCAGTGACGCAACTTGTGTGTGATAATATTCTTCCATGTCCATAGAAAGACCAGATCCAGCTCTGGCAAGCCAATGCATTCCTCATTTCCTAAGAAAAGGCTACTTGAGTATTGTGTAGTCACCCCACAGGAGTGAACACACATCTCAGAGTGGGTATTTCAGTCCTGAGGCTGTCCTGAAAAGACTTCAAGTACCCAACTGTCCGAACATTCGCAGGCAGCAAGTATTGCAGAGTGGACAAAAAGACATTCAGCATAGTTTGAAGACAGTGTCAAACCCAGCTCTTCCCCGACTCCCTATTCTGCTCTCTGGAAAACACCCCAAAACCAAAGCCCACATTCCTAAGGCAGTGCATCCTGAAAGACAGCGCTGCTCAAGCTGTCCAATGCTTCCTGGGACCTGAAGTTAGCATGGACTGTGATGCAAAGAAGAATCGCTCCTTTTTAACTTTTATGTCGTCATATTGGAGGTTAGAACCTGTCTACCAGCTGTAGACAAGACACAGGCCATCTTGCTGTTGGCTGGTGCTGCTGCTGAGCACACCTGACACTACCGCTCCCTTACTCAGTCATGCCCACATCAGATACTCCAATGAAAGCGATGAACATGCGACATTCACCTTGTTATCTAACTTTCCATCCCAAAGTCAACAAGGCTTTAAAGAACATTGTTTAAAAAATTCATTTAAAGGACTAATCTGTGCATTGGAAAAGGGTCTCAAAATCAGCAGAAGGACCAGCAATAAGGGAAATCATAATTAAGCATAATAGGATGGAACTAAGTGGAGAAACATTCAGGCTAAATAGCAAAAGAAATGATCTCATGACATTTATTAGGCTGTGGACTTGCCATTCAAGAGGGATAATGGTGCTTCCACAAAAATGTTTTTTGAACAGCACTTCAGTGGAATATTAAAGGAGCATTCTTGAATTTATGTATCTGGAAAGGGGGTAGGACAGGACTTCTTCTCAGCTCCTGCCATAGGCTAGAAAGGGAAAAACCCCTTCTCAGGTGCTTTGTATCAAAGTGAAACAGAATTAACCCATCCTTTTATTACAGAAACAGTTACAAACAGGCCCTTTGGCATGAACAAGGTTGGCTGAGAAAAATATGTGATAGACTGTATCTGTAATGTAGAATTACTTAGACTGTGTTTAGCATTTATAATGGCCTTTTTCCTCTCTCTCTTTTTTTTTTTTTATTTTAAGGACAAAAATACCTTTCTGAAAAGCACTGTTTAAAGCAACAGTTTTGAGAGCACTTGTATGTGTACTATTTACAAACTGTCTCAAAGTCAGAAGGTAGCAGGTATGTATCAGTATCTCACCATACCTTTTTCTTCCCTCTTCAGAAAGAATATGTGCATAGGTATTAAAAGTTCTCAGGAAATCCTAGTTTTATTCCATTTTTTCCTGCAATGTTTTGTTTATGGAAAGCATGATTGCTTGTTCACTACACTCTACACTGATTTTTTTTCGGGGGGGGGGGGGGGGAGAACAGCAGAGACAAGCAGTCAGCAACACACAGAACAGGCAAGAGAGATAAATGGACAATGTGACATTTAGGTAGATAAAATCACATCCAAAAGATCAATATAGGAATTCTTAAGAGTTACAAGAACAAAATATTTTCCCATTGATTTCTTATTTTAAACCATTAATAGAAAAATCGCTATAGGTAAATACACTATGACATCAGTAACACCACCTCTACTGTGGATTTTAAAAACATTGTTTATAAAATTATTTTTTACTATAAAGACAATAGTCATCGCACAGACAGCCCTAGCTGAATGGTATCCAATGTCAGGGTGGGGGTTTTTTGTTTTGTTTTTAAGACATACATGGGATTAATTGCAGTTTTAAAAGTAAAATTTCTCTTAAGAATTCTGCCATTCCCTTTATTTTATTTAACACGAGTACAGTAACTGGGTTCAAATTGTTCCGATAGCAGCTTTTAGAAAGAATCATAAAAAATGTTCAAATCCCCTTTTTTGTTTAAATTGACCAAATGGCACCTATTTGCCTGAAGCAATAAAGTAGACCGTGTTCACGAGATAAATCGATAGAAGGAAAGAGAGAGGCTGGGGTTTCAGCTGAAGTTAGGCTGCTGAATGCTGACATTATTGATTTTAGCTAGTTCAGCTGGCCTTGTAATTAAAATGTAAATTTGAGAAAGAGATTATGTCCTGACAGAAACGGTGGGATTAGGGGGAGATAAAAGCCCCACAGTGAAAATTCAGAGAAAGAGCAAGCACAGGTTTCCTCAGCTGTGTGGATTTAGACGAAATCTAGCTACTTCAGATTCACTCAAGTTTAATTGAAAAAACGAAGACAGAATATAAACAAGTATTATGGACTTCAACTTTCCTGGGGAAAAAAAAAAATAATTTGTTTCCCATTTGTTGAATCTCAGTCAAGCTGAATGTATGTGATTTATATTAGCACAGACGCTCTCCGAGACTGTCAGGAAAATCCAGCAGTTCAGGTACAGTATTTCCCCAATTACACTCTACTGTGCTCATAATGAAAAAAATTGCATGTATTTTACTCAGGAAGCACAATAAGCTTTACTTCTAAGCAAAGAGAACTTTGCAAAGCTTACTTCGTATGTGCTTGCAGACCCGAGGGTTCAAGTCAATGCCTGGGGCATTGCTTCCAAACCTCTTCAGTGTTTCAGGATCAGTTCTGCTATACCTCTTCATCCACAAATGGATGTGTGAACAAAATTAACATAGGTGATCATATGGTAGGAAGACTTCATTATTTCTGAAGGTTCTGCTACTCATAAGGGATGGAGGTCTGAATTATATGTCATCCCTGAAATATATCTGATCTTTATGAAAGCATCACAAATTAAAGGAATGTTCAGTTTTTGTTCTTTTTTTAATTGGGATCAAATTTCATCTCTACCTACCTAAAAAAAAAACAGGCTCTTTTCTTGTTAGTATCACTTCATCTACACAGAACTCTAAAATAAGGAAAAAAATAATAAAAATATGCTACGAATAAAACCTTAAAAGCATTCATACAGGGATAAGACTGATTAAAACACATTTATTGTGGTAGCAAACTTCCTCTTTAACTTTAGATAGACACAGTTTCTTATCTTACTTTTAAACACCACTACACAAATTGCTGTCTGCAGCTGCCAGGGGAGGATGCTGAAATGCCAGAGGTCGCTTTAGCAAATATTCTCACACAAAGCAACTCGCCACATGGACAACTGCACATATTAATATTTCTGTATAGATTACATCACTTTTAACAAGTTGTCAGGGGGCCTTTTATAATCAGACTGATTAAATTACTGAAAAAGATTCCCCCCAATGCCTTTGAATGCAGCTACGCTCATTTACATTTATCTAAAATTTTAGAATTCTACTTTGGAACTCCTAATTAAAGAAAAAAGATAAAAACTATGTTAGTTAACTAGAAGAGTTCATTAACATGACATAAATACTTTGTTTGGCTTGCTGGAATTACAGGATATGTTAACTTGTTATAATGTTAATTCTCATTCATTAACCCTATTTATTGTTGTTTTACAATCATAGCTAAGAATCAGAACAAATCAAAGCAGCAGAGTTTAGATTAAAACCTTTCTACACCTTACACCCTGATCTTTTAAACTTCTTGCTTATCATTTTGCAGTCCCTGGCCATTGCATAGTTCCTATGAGGTACACTACTATCACAAACCACTCGGAAGTATTATCAGCATCCTGTGCAGTGACTACAAATTTCTAAGAACTTTAGTAGGAATCAAATATATCCCATGTCCTGTCAGATTTTGTGGGAACCTTATTTACATAGAAGGACCTTGCCTGAGAGTGAGGAAGAGTTTGTGTGATCAACTGATTAGGAGCCATCCAAAGAAATATCTACAATCATCTTCTATGTGGATGTAGAATTATTTTATTGGGAGCGCTAATAATGTTTTTAAGTAAATGTGCAAAGTTATCTTCATTCCATATACTGTATCATAGTAAGTTTTACTTAACTATTGTCCTAAGTGTAGCAATACAAAACATGTGTTTGTCCATATACAGATATATTCAAAACATACTAATACTATATTGAGGCAATCTCACTTGTAAACTTATAATTAAATCTGTCTAATGTTGCATATGCTAGTAAAAATTGAAACCACACAACACATACTTGATTATAGAGGTTCAGGACTGAGGAACTAACTTCAGTGCTGAATATCTATTATCTATATATTTATAGTAAATCAATGCATGCTATTTCAATCACGTAACGACTACGATATTTTTTTTAAGGATTTATAGTAATATTAGTAGAAATCTTATTCTAAATACTAGATTCTTGTCTAGGGAGAGAAACACAACTGTGTGTTAATTGCATTTTCCACATTTGGGAAAAAGGAACCCAAATTTCACAGGGCAGTGAAAGGTAAGTAGTTAATCCTGCATGTCCTTCCCCCTCCAAAAGATGATTTGTTTCTTCCCCTTAAAGAAGTGAAGTAATACCCACATGTCCTTATTTAGCCTAGATAGTGTAATTCTAAGTCTCAAATTCAGTTCCTGAGAAGTGTGCTTCATATACTCTGAAGTCTGCAGGTTTCTTTTCGCTGTGGTCTCCACTGAGCTGTTTCTGCATGTAAAACTGTCTTCCATGTTCTTCACATACAGGACGAATTCCCTCAGGAAGTTCCTGAGGTATGGAGACCAGACAAATCAAACCTGACTAAAAAGCTATTAGGCTTTTAAAGCAGAACCCAGACACACTGAGAAATCATTGTAGTAAGGAAGGAAAAAGCTTAAGTATAATTTTTAATTTCCATTTAGCCAGCACATGTGTGTCTATTTAGTGGTTCAACAGTCAGTAGAACTTCAGCAGCTTCCTTCCCAAATAATAATGTCATCAAAAATACTTGTTTTCATTATGACTAACGCAGGGCACAATCATTTGGTTAATCACAGTAATGCGCATTTTTATGGCCTGTAGCTGATGAAAGCAATTGGCCAGATTGATCTGCAGACACATATCTTGCCCCAAATAAACCCACTTTACATTTTGTATGAAATACAGCTACCTGTTAGCAACAGAAGCTGCTGTACCGATCCCACACTTGTGTTCCCTTATTTGCATTCAGTCACCCTTGAGTTGAGTCTAATTCATGATCATTGGTGTGATAATCAATCTCTCTCCTGTAGAAGCCTAGACTTGATCAACATCCTACCATTTTAAAAGCTATTACAAAATTACATTTAGTAAGTTTTTCAAATATGCCTACCACTGAGGAACCCTAATGAATCCTAAAAACAGAAAACTAAAAATGTATTTTCCTGAAAGACTAAAAAACACTCTTTTACTGAATATATCAGATATGTTTAGATATCGTAGTTAGGGATGTAAACTCAACACTTAAGATTTGTGCTTTTGCCTTGTGATTTCCAGAAGATTTTCAGGTATACTATTAAAAAAAAAACAAACAAGAAATAAACATGAAATAAGAGGAAAACCTAAATGTAAAAATCAACAGATAATCATTCTGCATCAACTAAATCTGTTAGATGCTTCTACGGAGGAAAAAAGACCACTATGAAAGCCATTATTTCTTCACAGGTCAAAATAAGTGGTTTCTATTTCACCTTATCAACACCTGCATACATGCTGTTTTTGCCATGCCTAGCTTTAAATCTATTATATAAAACAGCAAAACAGCCTTTTTATGGGAGAAACTTCATTTAGATGTACGATAAGAGAGCACATTACTATTGTACGCAGTAACTAAAAACACTGTTTTCCTACTTCCTACGTCAAAAATGAAGGAGATAAATAGAGCTAAGAAAGAGTCAGCATAGTGAAGCCACACAGCAACACGTGGTTAGATAATATGCAAGGCTTCAAATTCGGTGCTGCTGCTCTCAGCGTGACACAAACGAAACATTAGTACTTGACCATACAAACAAAAACATTTAAAAGCATTTAGAAAATCTTTTCTGTAGGGAATAAAAAAAAAAAAACAGATTCCAATAAATTAGTAATTCATTTTCCTATTTTTTAAATCTGTAATGAGGATTCTATTACATTCCATGTGTCTGAGACAGTTTTATTTTTAATCATGTCCCCTGTATGTCTTGATGGATGCCAGTCAAAAGAATAAAACTTTTTAAAAGAGTATGCATGGAAGTCTGCTGCTTAGGTACAGATTAGAGTATACCTAGTCAATACAAACAAGTGCAATTTTCTGAATAAAAGACCCGAAATGCATGACTTTTATGGCTTCAAATTTGGAAAGTCAATCATGCATTTGTCTATGCAGTATTTTATTGTTATTTCTAATCCAGGCTTTTTAATGTTCAGAGAAAATGCAAAAGCTATTGTCATGGTTTCAGCTGGGATAGAGTTAACTTTCTTGCTAGCAGGTGGTGGAGTGCTGTGCTTTGGATTTGGGATGAGAAACAATGATGATAGGGCACCAAAGTTTTTGTTTGTTGCTAAGCTCTCAAGGCCTTTTCTGCTCCTCACACCAGCCTGCCAACCAGTAGGTTGAGTGGGGCACAAGAATTTGAGAGGAGACACAGCCAGGACCCCAACCGACCAAAGGGATATTCCATGCCATATGACGTCATACTCATTATATAAAGCTGAGGGAAGAAGAAGGAAAGGGGGGACATTCAGAGCGATGGCATTTATCTTCCCCAGTAACTGTTACGTGTGATGGATCCCTGCTTTCCTGCAGATGGCTGAACACCTGCCAGCTGATGGGAAGCAATGAACAAATTCCTTGTTTTGCTTTGCTTGCTTGCGCGGCTTTTGCTCTACCTATTACACTGTCTTTATCTCAACCCACGAGTTTTTCTCACTTTTACCCTTCTGATTCTCTCCCCCAGCACAACTGAGGGGAGTGAGCGAGTGGCTACTGGCTGGGGTTAAACCACAACAGCTATAAAACCCCCACACCTTTAATGAACAGTCACAATAGCAAGTTTATCCATCTTTCTAAAAGGCTCAGTGGGAGCTGCACTAGAATAGCTTGTGTAGTCTGAAGCACTCCTAATTCTATCTAAAAAACAGGTGGCAACTTCTCCATTAAAAAATAATCTGGATTTGTACACCTTATTTGTTCAATTAGGGTATAAGCTTTCTTTCCCATGTTGCTATGACATTTCATACTAGAAAAAAAAAAAAGCTACTTAGCACACAAAAAGGCATGACCCAGACACCATCAGATTGCGAAAGGCAGTGTGGGGACATCTAACCCACAAAGACACATCACTGTGATGGGAATAGGAAAGAATTTCTGGAAATGTATAGAACTAACCCTTGGGATTTTAGAACCGCAGATTTGATCCTGATATAAAAGAAATCCCAAGCAGGCTTTAAGATGCAATGTGACCCACTGAAGTAGCTATCAAGGACCTAAAACCATTTTGGCTTAAGGCTCAAATACAAGAGAAATAATCTAATTAACCAGATTTGAAATAATGGGTTGTGTTCTTAACTGTATAGTCATTTCTCTTATAATTTTGGGTAAGGATGAAACCTGATAACCAGTAGACTGCTTCCATGCTAATATTCCCAAGTCAGACAGCTTCCTCATGTCACCACTTGTAAAATAGCAATAGCATTTCCCTGTACCTCAAAGTAGTATTGCATAAGTAAGTTCATGAATGCATGCACTGAAACACAGCCCAGAGTTATGGACTGAGAAAACTCATTAGTAGACAACAGTTGCTGGATGGAGGTGGGTGCTTTGAACTAGATTCCAGAATTGTTCCATTTTTACACGGAAAACCAGGTCTCAAACAGGATCACTTCCCATGCGGTTCGGAGCTCAGCTGCAAGCTATGCCAAGACCACCAAGGGCAGGAAAGAATCACTTATCCCAGTGTCAGCACCAAATTCTGTCTAGGGCACAAGAGCAATGTCAGAAGCTGCACAATTCCATCCCTTACCTTATCCACCCTAAGGCTCTAAGCCAATGCAACAGCTGACCAGCAAAGGCCGGAATGTGGGAAATCTGAAGTGGAAACAAGATTTTATCTCTTCCTAAAGCTCTCTTCTAAATGAATAATGCCTCAGTTTTTAAGGGGTTATCAATCCTAGCCATACAAGGGCAAGTTACTCTTCAACGGATATAAGCACATTGGTGTGGAGTGCTGAGAACCAGAGTAAGCCTATAAAAATTATTTTCACAGCACTGTTTCTTTTTCAGCCCAATATTCCTCTTTAGCAAAACAATGTATTTAAAATGGCCCTGTGGTACCACAGGATGGCTGGTCTCTTGTCTGTTGCAGACATCAGGTGCAAGTGTAAATAAGGATTATACAAATGGGAGGTCGTTAAAAGTCTGGTAATGCTAATTTGGCATGACACCCCTAATGGGTTATATCTTCACACTTCAGTTATCTAATCACCTAAATTCTTTTAACAAATTTACATTTCATCTTATACATGGAGATTCAAATTGACTTGTTTAATTCTCCCTCCACCCAAACTGTACCCATACTCAGTTCATCTTATATATTAAATATCATAATCTACTACATAATAAACTACATATACACACAGATCATACAATTGGACATGCCTATATACTTAAGCATGCAAAACTTCCCCTGTCTCTAAATGTCTGAATTTTTCACAAACTTTTCAGATCTCAGGAGAATCACAAATACATGTATGCATCATCAAAAATAGCATCTCAGCTTGAAATACACCTTGTTGGTAGGATAATTCCATTTTCTAAGAGAAGTGAAAGGGAATAAAGTGACTTTTAAATCAATAATTTAAATGTTACATTTCAATCAATTTCCACAGTCATGTTTTACAACTTTGTTTTCCTGTTTAGTACAAAAGTTAATCTGAAAAGTTGTTCACTTTTCCTTGTTTGTTCAGGAAAAGTAACAACACAAGGAAAAATAGCTTTACATCGTTCGCATCTTCTACATAACACTGAGATTTTATTTTACATGGAAGGTTTAATGTTCCAGTTAGAACATTCCACTTGCAGAGACTTTCATCTTCCTAGCTCAGAGTCCTCATGAACTAAATGTGAACTAAAGAAATGTAGCAAAACCCCACCTGGATTATATTAAGATAAAGCTGAAGGCACTGATACGGTAACTGCACTTGCACGTGCAACAAAGAACCATATTTAATTAGAGAAGTGGCTGCCTAACAGAGCCAACTCTTGATATTAACATGCTACTATGAAATCAAGATATTCTTGTGTGTTTTAATAGGATAACACACTTTTCTAAACAAAGTGTGCCAAAGGGATGCTTATTTTGTTTTTGCTTATTAAAGGATGCAGAACAGAACCCAGTAGAGCAAATATAGTTCTTTATTTTCCTCAGGCAGACCTGAAGTAATTACACAGAAGTCAGCTGAATTATGCAATAGTTATATATCGGCTTCTGAAATAGATTTTGAACTGACCAGTTGGTCCAAAAAAGCACCGAAGTACACACAGATAGAAGAAAGCACACGCTTAAAAGATTGCCCGAATTCTTTGCAGACTCTTTCCTCAACTGGGAGCTTACATCGTAACTTTAAATGGCAGCAAGAAAAGCTGAATGACTTCAGGAACACCAGAAAGGTTCACTTCTTTCAAAATGCTATTTTTAACAAGCTCATCAGATATAGAACAGCCAGGTGTGACCATTAGCTCCTACATAACTACATGTATACAAAATGAGAGAAAGGGGTTGTTTTCTGATTGATTAGATCCTTCACGATAATATATTTTTCTATCAGCAATAGTTTAAATACAAATTGGCAATTTCTTAATCCATTTTCTATAGATTTTTAAAATATCCTTGAGTAGATAGTAGGCTTGTTCTTTTATCCTATTCCATGAGGAGGAATTCAAATAGCAGTGAAGTAATGTGTTAGTGTGATACAAAGGGTGGTAAGATACTTTATTTTTTAAAAATGTGTGTCCATGAGGAAGACAGGGGAGGAAAGGGAGAGAGGGAAGACACGAGTACATTTTACTTCCAGTGGAAGCTGACAAGTATAACAGAACTTTTACATGTTAAGATTCACTGGGGTGCTGTTAAAGACATGAAAAACAATTTCTAGCAACTGGAAGTATTAAGAAAATACCAGCTTTGGCACAAGGAATACTGACAAAGGAAGGAAAAAAGCCCAAGAAGAACCATAGCTATGTTAATAACTAACCCCATTTGCTCATTCATTTATTATCACCACCAATGTTTTGGGACTTTTTCATTAGCCACGTATACATAAGATGCTTTTCATAACTTTCTGGAAGGCTGCTACCCCTCTCTTCCATTATATTCCTTTTCTGAAAGTCCCGCTGTTAGCAGTAATTAGAACTTAGTATTTATGGCAAGACTGAGGTAGTCGGGATAGCCAACATATACTGGTTTAATTTTATCAAAATATAACATTTTTTACCATGAACAACAACAGAAAAAAACCTGCCCAGTTCCTGCGTTTGTCCTACAGCCCATCACCGCTGTTCTGTGTTCTCGTCTAACACGCACATCCGCTTCCCAGTTCATTATCTCGATACTCCCAGTTTCATCCTCCCCAACTCTTAGTTGGACACCTACAGACTGTTTCAACTAACATATATGCTTAGAGTCATGCCAAACCACATTGCAGCTACCTGCTCACCAGGACACTAGTCTAATCTCAGTCATCTATATAGTCGCTAATTTCCATATTTTTTTAAATGCATGGAGGAATGGAGGCATCTTACTCCTTCAAACAAACAGGAACCAGCCAGTTGGACTTGCTGCAAGTCCTTAGGTGGGGAACACAGATATGCAGATAATCAATGCAGGCCTTACTTCCCAGGGTGGCCTGGTAGGTTAAGTCTAGATGGGTTAGATGGACTGAGGCACTAGCAAGACTTCACACCTGGAGATGTCCTTGAGCTGACCACTACAGGTGATCATTACTGATCACCTTTCACTGTCTGTAACCAAATTTGATGGCAGAAGACAGTAAAAAGGTCACTTGAGCTATATCATTTTGGGTTTACACAGGCACCCATCCTTGTTTCAGCAAAAAGAAACATTTGGTTTATGCAGGTAATAGCTGCAGCCTGACTTTTATGATGCAAACCGCAGATAAGTTAAAAATAAGCATGAACAGGATTGAAAAAGGCACAATACAGAACCAGTCTTGCACAAATACTCATGGAGACATGTAGGAGCACGAAACTTATTACAGTGTCCAAGGTGGCAGCTACCCTCTCCTTTTCTACAATGTACAGAAATCTTCTGAGTCTTAAAATACACAATACTACACAAAGGCAAAGCTGCAGACTCTTCACAAGCTAGATGTACAAAGGACAAGGAACAATGCACTGAAATTTAATTATTTGAGATGAACTTTCCCTAGTAATTCCCTTCTCAATTTCACAAAAACACAAGTATAGCTTTATTTTTAAAGAACATCTTTAGAACGCATTAAAAGAAGGCATAATTATATTTTGATCATCTGGTATGTGCTCAGGGGCTACAATTCTGCACTTGAAGGCTGAGTGCCATTTAACATCTTGTGATGACCACACCCAAACAACAAAAAAAGGCCTTCTTTCTGAGCTGTAAGTTGGCCATCCTATGGGAAAAAACAGCAGCACATCTCCAACACCTTGTAATGCAGATGATAGTACAAAACCTTATCCCATCTCACCAGACCGCTACCAGTATTTCTAATATTCAGGCTCATTTACAGCTTTACTTTGCAATCCCTTCACTCCCAGTGTTTAGCACACTTATAAGCATACACGGTGCTGCTTCGGGCTCTAAACTACAGTGGAACACGATGGAATGAAATAAGCTTCTCGTCTCAGTTGCTCTTGCTCCTAGAAAGTATTTGTTTATCTAGAGCCAATCGCTGCTCCCGTATCTATGTAATGACTTCCTCATAGCGCTCAGAGATTACCCACACCGCTGATCACTTTATTACTTCAGAATGAATGTTTATTTACTTTAGTGCAGCAGTAACATGCAGGGATAAAGCTTGTCACAGCTGGGCAAACTCACCATATTCCTTACGCAGGTGGTCTGGAATGTGAGGCTCGTAACCTTCCTTCTCAGGGACCTCCACAAATTCATCTTCATCCTCGTCGTCGTCATCATCGTCATCCGAGGCTTTCATCTACAGAGAGATTTTTGTTTTGTTTTGTTTTTTAATGTGAAGACCGCTTTTCATTTCCCTTCACATTGAAAATATTTCACAGACATCTTGATAGCCCTACTAAGACTGCTCTATGTCAAAAGTATTTCCCTAATTATGTATTTAATCTTTATCTAAGATTAGGCCTTTGCTTAACATTTTATCTCTAAAGCCATACTCTATCCTAAGGGTTTCTTTAAAGCCCCTTTTATCCATTAGAACACACACAGTTGGTGAAGTCTGAGAAAGTGTGAAGCTATAAAATAAGGCCAAAAAAAATCTTAAAATAACACCAAGATTTCGACTTAATGAGCAAATTATAGCCTTATCTCTTCTCCTTTGTTTGATTTTACTCATTTAGCTGCACCCAAATAGTCTGTGGCACATTAAATAGTATCAAAAATTGTTTAAGAGCTCAAAACCAAAGCAGGCAAACAGGAAGGGAAGCTGATGGACTGGCAAGCTAATAGTGACCAAAGTAAGAATATTCAGATCTGTATACTACAATGTTTCACTGTGTTTCTTCACAGCACCATTAAAAATAATTTGATACATTCTTTGCTTAACTAATTCGGTACATCCATACCATTAGACTGCACACATTACTATGGTCAAGACCAACAAAATGGGATTTTTAAAATGTGCACTTGGTCTATACTGCAGTCTGAAATTGCATAGCTATGACTAGCTGAAAAATAAAAATGGAGTTCCTACCAACTAACCAGGGTAATTAATTCACAGAAGTGGCTTCCTATGTATCATTTCAGCTAGCTACTACTTTATATGTGCCAGCAAGTCTCTATGTTTTTTTTTTTATTTTTCCTAAGCTTGTTCCGCACCTGAAAATGAATTTTTCTTCTTTACTACACATAAGCTAAAAGAATCTGTGCCACCTCAGACATGGCCTGTACTATTAGAACTTTAAAATAGCAAATGCCAACTACCCTAAAAAGGCAGCAATGATGGAGGTTTTATGCTTTATTTCCTTTGCCCACCTTGGGAGCCACCTAATTCTTAACAACATAATTAGCACATTATTGTACGTTTGCCATGCACTTTTACAAGTCTAGGAAATAATAAGGGGTATCCACTAAAACCAGCCTTACCACAGGCTATCGCTTTTTAAAACTTCACTGCAGCAAACCAAAGCAAGAGATAAGGAATGGCACAATTTTTACTATTTTCAGCCGTGTTCTTCACTTCTCTTACTGCACCTGATATTCATATCAACTACTCATTGTTGCAAGCACAGGAGGATACTGCAGGTTTTGCCTGCAGCAGAATTTTCCCAATTTAATTCACTACTCTAATCTCATGTCACAGCTGCACAGCTGAGTTCCTTTAAATCATACATATACTCTGAAGCCAAAAAAACCTAGAAACCAATCTTGGTTTACTGAATGTAGTTGAAAATTTAAAAGAAATAATAAATTAAAAAAAAAAATCAGCATTTCTTTTTGGTCAGTATTACTTGTAAGCTGGACTGAACTCATTTCTCTTAAAGAATATTAATTGTCTTTAAGGTCCTTTCCAACCTAAACCATTCTATGATTCTATGATTCTATGATATAATGAATGAATGATGCAAGTTAGAAATACGATTCTTCCCTTTGTTTAAAAAGCTGCAGTTCCAGTAAAAAAAAAGAGAAAAGATTTACTGTCCTGAAGAATAGAGTAGATTTACTACTTCATTCTTACCAGAGAACACCTAATTAGTCCTCATTTTTAAATAAAGTCTCAGCATAATCATGCTTGAAAGTACCCTGCTGCCAAAGATAGGTAACAACCACAACGTAGTCTTTTCAGTCCAATTATCACTACTTTGAGAGTTGCCAACCTTCAGGCTACGCTGGTGGACCCTGCACGCTAGTTTACTTTTTGTTTCTCACTACAATCATTCTTCCTCATCTAAAAGAAAGAAGCAATGCAGGCCCTACCTGGCATGGCCAAGACAGATGCACGCTGAACGTGATCTCTGCAGCAGAAACAAAAATAGAGTTCTAATGCAAAGAAAGGGTCCAATATTCTACCACTAATCACAAACTCACAAAGGCACTAGACATGAAAGAAGCACGTCTGTGTTAAACTGCAACTTTTAGGAGGACCTTCCCGATGTCCTTTAGAAAGAAAAACATAATCAGGTTTTGCACTCTGCACAATAGAAGATGGCTAGAGATTGAAGAGAAGTTAGTTTGCTTATGTTTTGTTTCCAAAATTCTCCTGGTGGTGTCATCCCCCTTTTATTTGTTAGGGGCAATGTAATTGAATTAGGAAATAACACCCACTCCTACTTCTCCACCTAGAAGCAGGGCAACATCTTATTTTCCATACTGAGGTTTCATTTCTCATTTAGCTATTAAAAAAAGATTTCACCAAGCTAAAACTTGCCATGGATGATCTTAGTCTACAGCTTTGTGCCATAATGTAAAAGCTGACTAACTTTCATATTATAAAACAGGGAAAGCAAATTCAGTGTATTTCTGCAGTTTTTACTCATAAGTTGTCTGTAAGCAAAATAAACAGCAACAGGTTTAAGGAACTGAGAAACAATGTCAAACTATTAAGAGAAAGAAAACTCAGTTCAGAGTGATCAATTAACTTAAATCGCCAAATTATACCCAAAGTATCCGTGGGTATAATACAAGCACTCACGGGCACAACATATCTGAGAGGACTAGAAAGAATTCAGAAGAGTACTATCTTTAACCGAAATTTCTCCTAATGTGTTCACACGCTGGTGGGAGGCACGTAGCTCTCTGTACGTTAATATACTAAAATTCAGCGGGCTTCACTAATCCTCAACTTGAAAACTGCATTAGAAGTAACTTTGCTGTATTACCTGCATGGTCTAAAACTTTAAAGCACGTGAAAAGCCTGACAGAGAAAAGGCATAATCAGATGCAAATTCACTTTGTTTAGGTACAATCCATGAACTGTGCATTCAAGTACTATAGAAAACATTAATCATAGGAAACTGTAATTTTTGTTATCAGTCTAACACTAATCAAAAGGGAAACCTGTCACTACCGCTGACCTGTGAAACGTCCCAATTATACTCTTCGGAAATGACAGGAGCACTTAACTTCCTCACTGAGTAAATGACGACGATCAATCAAGTTTGAATAACAATGAGCCACGGAGCTGAAAATTATTTTTTGTATAGAATCTACCCAGGAATTTATGAAAGGTGAAAAGCAACCCAAGGTTTTAGGGGCATTATGGCTTTCAGCTAGTGCAGCGCATATCAAACACTAAACAGAATTTATGTGTTTTAATTTTCTAAAAGGTAGATGTGGACTTGGTGCTACAATGCATAACATATAATGCCAGATTTTAAATATGGGGGTCATTTTCATAAAATATTATGCTTATTGTTCACACCCTTGAATTTCCCTGGGGTCTTCTATTAAATTTAGATTTCCTGTAAAAAAAAATTTAACTGTTTAGCTAACTATAAGGAATTAAGACCCCTTTTCCCTTCAAGCAGACATAAAGTCTTTATTTTGATATAATCTTTAACAAGATAAATAAGTTATCTTTCTACTTTAAAATATTAAAGTCATCGCTGGTGGAAATTCAAAAAGTTGCACAGTAGTAGTACGTAGTTATATCTCAAATTACTTTATTCCAGTGGTACTTCATTAGAACCTTTCCATTTATGCTGTTTCTTCCCATTCCCTTCCTACACAAAGTAGGAGCTCATGGGCAACATTATTAGTCGGGAAAGTATCTTTTGTTTTAATTCCACTTTTCAAATATGAAGAAAGCTCCAAAGCAAGCTCTACAGATGCAGTATGAAAGTTCAGCCACCTATTATCTACTTTTCCACTACAGATTAATTTTTTTAATTGACTGAAAAAGTTTAAAATCAACAATCCACAATTAAATCAGATGAAATAAATATCCAAGACAACATTTTGAGTGGCAGAATTAGTAAATTATAGCCCTTTAGGAATGAGTGGTTAGGTACTTGCAAACAAGAAAAATGAGACTGTGATAAAAACAAGCAATATGCCATTTCTAGTATGCCATATCCGAAGGGAAGTAAAATTTAAACTCAAGTGATAAATACTACAATGTAAAGCTTTTCTGGTAGTGTACAGAATTAAATATCTCTAAAGTAGTCATGCAACTGCTTGTTTCTCAATAACTTGTCAAAGAACGTGGGAAAAAAGGTTCTGTTCTCAAATTTATTCTAATTATCAGCTGACGCGAGGGAAGTCACTAACACAGTTTGGCAGTCTTATCAGAGACGAAGGCTCAACTACCTTCTCTGTGTCACTAGAGGATGATCCAGCTGAAGGGAGACCAGATTCCCAGACATCAGAGGCTACTTGCACCACCACTACTGTTCAAGTTGCACAGAGAAAAGAAGTTTTTCTGCTCAGTGTTAATCTGCTCTTATTTATGAATAAATAAATAAATGAATCATGCATGGCAAAACTATGTGTTGGGCTTTTTTAACGTGGTAGTATTCCTGACTAGATATCTCACTGTGAGAGGAAACAGGATTTAGCTAGACAATTCCCAGATTCTTGGGCTGAATTTATTTGCCCATGAGAATACAGTTATTAAAAAAAAGGACAGAAAATATACATGCGTCATTTTCATTATAATCAGAACAAAAGCTCCTCAATTTTCCTGATTTTCATTAAAAACTTTAAATAGTGATGACTTTTCCAGCTAGATGAGTGCAATCAAACCATTTGCTCCCTAACTCATTAAAAAAACTTGAAAAAACATGTTTCCTTATCAATCTCCATCTTCTTAAAAATACTGAAAACAAATATTGGATGCTAGTATGTTACACTTTTGAGTCAACACTCCAAGAGCCTCCAGCTGTTAGTGTAGCTTAGTGCAACCGCAGCTCCAGTTAAACGCCTTGCTCATCCATCCCAACCAGTAATAAATGAACAGAACACTCCACCCACCAAACACTTGGAAAGATGTAAAGAAAAGCCTTTGGTCCTTTTCCCAGTTTTATACAAATTGATTGCTACATTCCGTTAAGAGGATTTAAAAACCTGAGCCTCTGCAATCATAATTAAAGCAAGCAATAAAATGACTGAAATATACAATGCAATCAGTTTATAGGACTAGATGTACAGCGTTTACTAATTATTTCAGAAAAAGAAGGAAGAGAAAAAATAGCACATGAAATCATATCTCCTTACTAAAACACCCCTCGCAAACTACAGCTGGGACCATTAAATAAATTTTGCATGGTCTAATTAACTTGGTTTGCAATCTCAATTACTTTTCACCGAAGAAATCACTTTTGTTCAGTTTTATGTGTGTCTGTTTCCCTTTTTAAAAAAAAAAAATGATGTAAGGCATCCTCAGACAAGTGAACTCTAAACTTCATTTGTCTTTCAGCAGGCTTGATGGCTATGCATTTAAAAACCCATTCTATCTTATAAACTAAAAATTAAATGTACTCAGCTGTGATGGTCGTCATTGCATCTGCTATTTATATGCTAATACCCTCACTGGAAGATCTTGCAAATTATTCCACCATGCCAATATCTCATGTGCATCTACTCAAAGCCAACTAAATATTTTTCTAGAGGCAGAAGATTTTGGTTAGGAAACCAGAATATTTATCGACATAGAACCTAGTTAAAGGGGCAACCTTAAGCAAATACATTTTTCTCTTCAACTGCAACACAAAACACGCTTCAGTCATCTTAAATGAAATTTGGGGATACTCTATGTAAGCAAACACTGACTGGGTAAAAATAATTTCTTCAGTGCCAATAATAGAAACTGAATAGTCAGTGTATCTTACATGTAAGGACTTTTACAAGTTCCTCCTTTTCCATCCTTTTAGATTATCCAACACAGGGTGAAAAGGAAATAAAAGCTGGCATTTTGACAGATTTCAGAACCGTGCTTGAGTTTTCTTGTGTGCAAACACAAGGAAAACATAAACTACTAAAAGAGCTATATTTATAGGAACCTCCCACACACACTCCCTCCCCTTCCTCTGTGATTTGAGCATAAATTCAAACCCAGATGACTGCAAATTAGATATGTGGTCCAGACAAATCACATTTTATGCTTAGCAGTAAAAGTATCACTGTTCATTCTCTTTGTAGTTGCTCAACAGAACATAGGCTACTTGGCTGGTCTGACTTTTTAGGAATGCACTTTTCACACTATTTCATAATTTCCAGAAGTTAGTAAAAATGCTTAAAGGGTTCCAGCCCAACAGTTAGCCTAAGTACAATGCTGGCGAACCAGCGTACCTTGATCCAAATTGCTTTAGCAATATAAACCACCCAATGAACCAGTTTTTCCTTAAAGCAACGTACACTAGCCAGAGTCTTGGAGTACTGTCGCAGTCCTGGAAATGCAAGCATAAGGCTTACTCAAGACTCGTGCCAAAGCCCTCTCCATCCCACCCAGTGATACACAGAGCTTGGACCTTTGCATTAGAAAGTCGTCAGTGGTGAGGCGTGTAGCCCAAAACTTGTATCACTGCGTTACTAGCTACTGCATCTCTGGACCTTAGCAGGCCCAAGGTCCCAGATAAGCTTGGAAAGGATTTTAATAAAAAGCAGCAAAAATGTACTCAAACGGACCAATTGTTCTTAAGGCACAAGACAGTTCAAAAAACCTTGGATCTTAATGAATCATTGTTCAGAAGAAATTAATATGTCCAATATATCTAATGGACTATCACGTGCATTTACAGTTTCACAGAAGACAGCAAATAAAGGTAGTCTGGAAAATTGGTGCATTTAACCAAATTATTATCTTGGCAAGATATTGCAAGGCAAGTTTAGTACTTCTTTAGCAGTAACCACTCAAGATATATCCTCAGATGTATTTTCATACCTCACTTCTTGGGCTCTTACCATCCACCAAAATCAGCAGTACTTGGTTGCATAAGTATTCTTAAGCCTTAAGAAAGTATATTAAAAAGGCAAAGCTCTCCTGCATAATCCAAATTTTTCATAAAATAAATACCACATTCAGGGGAGGTGTAGCAGTTTTAATTTAAACTACCAAAGATCTCCAAGTCTAACAATGCCTTTCCTTTCCATGCATCCCAGGCAGCTAAAACAGAAGTCTGCTACCCTTCATTATTAAAACTAATAAAAGTTCCCCAATATGAAAAGAAAAAAATTGAATCCTACAAAATTTATGCTGACCACCTACATTTGATACCTATATTTAATTTGTATTATCAAAAGTGACTGTAGTGTTAGTCCCTTAAATGTCTTGGTGTAGTATTTATACAACAGTAAATATTACATCTTACTTTTAGAAGTATAGGAATGTACTTCTTCCATGCAGTTACTGTACATACTTCAGGCACTGCATCTTATTACACAGTAAAAAAGAATACATTTTAATAGTAGTACCTGGTATGTTTTTTTCATCCAGTTTTTAATTCACATTGGGAGATAAGCTAATCATAATCACTCCATCAATTTGAGTCCTCTGATTAAAGCAAAGACTGACCTTTATAATTGGATCTGCATTACCTGAGTTTATTCAGTTACTGAAAGGGACAGTCTCACTATCTGAGCTTAATGCTCAGATATCTTCTGTACAGAAATCTTCTCTGGATTAGGTTCCAGCCAGTTCAGGTCCCTGCTGCTATAGGAGCTCTGTCACTGGTACAAGGGAGGCACTGAGAATCATCAGGGAAGGAAATAAAGATAGGACTATCCCTTTTATTTGCTGCTCGTGTTTAGATCATCTTTAGGCCAACCATAAAATAACTACCTAAATGTATAAGCTGCTTCCCTGTTCAGGTCCCACAAGCGGTACAACAGCAACCTGTACACAAAACCTGCCCGCTAAGAAGTAGATTTGGTAACTACCTAATGCACTAAGAAATACCTGCTAGAATTTAGTTTTTGATGTTTCAGGAATTGTAGAATGGATTAAATATTTTTAACAAAAGAAGAGGCCAGCATAAAATAGTGTTGCACAAATTACCTGTGCCTTGAAAACCAAACTTGGTTTCTTCTTAACTTGTGGATAACTATGAGTAAGGAAACTCCATAAAGTGCCTACTCAAGTTTCCAATTTATCTTAACATAAAAGGAAAGATTTGCAGGTTCAAAGACTGAGGTGTGATGCAACCAGCAAAGCTACAAGCCAAGTGATGTGAAATGAGTCCACGCTCAGCTAGGAACGTACCCAGAGCAGAGTTCCCAAAATGTTTCCCATTCCCAAAAGCAGAGAGAAAACCCTAATTCTTGTTACTCAAGAAGAAAGCAGCTGTCATATAGCCACTATTAAGGTTACAAGCGTTACGCTGAACAGCCACTATACCTGAACTACCGCTCCCTTCTTTCTGAACTAAGCATTTTCCTCTACATGGTGTTTGCTGCACACCAGTCCAGATGAAATTGTTTAAAGCCATTGTTTAAGAGTGTAGTGAGGTCCATTTCTGGAGCAAAAAGTTGTTTTATGGTCTGATAACCCAAAGGTCAACCAAAAATACCTCTTTCTTTCCCCCTCCACAGAGAAGTCTTTAGGTTTTCCAGCACTTTTCAGCTAGCCCAAGTTATCTATGAGAGACAAACAGTATTCCTATGACCCTTTGAAATATTTTCAATTATTTAATTTCTTTACATTTCAAAGGCCTTTACATGATAAAAGCTAAATTTTGGAGCTGAGGGGGAGAAAAAATTCTCATTACTAGTAATTTTCTTTATGAAATTTTAGGAAATGTGATTTCCATCTAAAATGTGATACAACAAAATTCCCATTAGCATGCATTTGTGCAAAAAAGTCCTACTGCATTTGATGGATTACGACCTATCACTTCGACCAGATCAAACTCATGCTACTAAAACTTTGTATCCACCACCATATGTTCCTGTCTCATGATATAGTCTGTACGCACGTATACTGTAAAATAAGTAACTACATTGCAGTTTACTTCAGCGATCAATGTTTATGAATACATCCGAACTACACATTTGTTAAAAGTTATTCCAGATGCTGTATTTTTAACAGATAAATACACACCTCAATTAAATAAACCTAATTTATTACAGGCAACAAGTCACCATAATATCCTGTGCAAGACACGCATAACCTTACATATATTCCTGACTGTGGATTGTCCTGGACTTGGACTGAGAACATAAAGGTGAACTATTCTTAGCTCGGTGGGCCCATGACACTTCCGGTCATCAAGGAAGGGATGCAACGTATAAACGGGCCCGTGACCGAGGGGTGGATTTAACCATGGACGCTATTGCGCAGGTTACCCACGACTGTGAAACATGTGCTGAAATCAAGCAAGCTAAACGGTTAAAGCCTTTGTGGTATGGGGGACGATGGCTGAAATATAAGTATGGGGAAGCTTGGCAAATTGATTACATCACACTCCCTCAAACTCGCAAGGGTAAGCGCTATGTGCTTACAATGGTGGAAGCAAGCACCGGAGGGTTGGAAACCTATGCCATACCTCATGCCACTGCCCAGAATACCATCCTGGGCCTTGAGAAGCAAGTCTTGTGGCAACATGGCACTCCAGAAAGAATTGAGTTAGACAATAGGACTCATTTTAAAAATAATGTTTTAAGTAATTGGGCAAAAGAACATGGCATAGAGTGGATATATCATATCCCCTATCACGCACCAGCTTCTGGGAAGATTGAGCGATACAATGGACTCTTATAAACCACCCTAAAAGCTATAGGAGGTGGAACCTTTAAAAATTGGGACAAGCATTTAGAGCAAGCCACCTGGTTAGTTAACACCAGGGGACCCATAAATCAAGCTGGTCCTGCTCAATCAGACCTTTTACATACTGTAGAAGGGGATAAAGTCCCTGTGGTGCATGAAAGGAATTTGTTAGGGAAAACCGTTTGGGTTTTTCCTGCTTCAGGCAAAAGCAAACCCATTCGGGAGACTGTTTTTGCCCAAGGACCTGGATGTACTTGGTGGGTGATGTTGAAGGATGGAGAAGTTCAATGCATACCTCAAGGGAATTTAACCCTTGGTGAGAATACTCAATCCTGAGCAGTATGATGCTGATCAATACACAATACTAACAGTGTTCAATAAGTGTTTTTCAGAGTAATACAGTGGTGATGAAACCTGAGCTAGCTTCATCAAGTGGCGTCCAGCAAGCTCTTCAAGATGAACATGCTACCCATGGGCACGAACCATCTTTCCTGCCCTGAGATGAGATCCTGCAATCATGAACTAAATGGACTTAAACTTTTGTATATAAACATAAATCATAGATGAGAGATCTACATGTATCCATATTATATATATGTGTGTGTAGATTTGATAGATAAAAGTAATAGTAATCTGAGCAAGATGCAAATGGTACGGAATAAGGGTGGAATGTCCTGGTTTGAGGCAAAACAGAACCAATTTTGTTCAGTAACTTCGCTTCTTAGCTGGGCCTCTTCTAACTACTGAAATTAACTGCATATTGTGCAGACAGTGTTCACTCTCTCAGAGTGATAAGACCAATTGTTTATAGGTGATGCCCAGGCATGGGATGCAGAGAGGCTCTTGCTACTTATTGCTATAACCCCCAAGGCCAACCAACTATGTTATTTGCCCCGTTGGAGGGTCAGAAGCGGAAAAGCATAGTGGGGTCCCACCTGCGGGGAGGAGCGGACAGGACAGGTGACCCAGAACTGACCAACAGGGTATTCCATCCCATCTGCCTCATGCTCAGTATAAAAGCTGAGGGATCAAAGGGTCGGCTCTCTTCCTTCAATGGCCGACATCTGAAGAGGACTCTGTTCGTCTGCCTGTGACCCCGATCCTGAATCCAGAACCGGAATCCAGTTCCTGTCTGTCACTGAGTCCAGCCTGGGACTGCCCCAGTGCCAGCCAGTGACGTGACTGTCATCTCAGGAGCTTGATACAGTTTTGTATATTTTTCATTATTTCTTTTTATTTTATTATTAATATTTCATTAAAGTAGTTTAGTTCCTTCTAAACTCATAAGTCTCTTTTTCCTCCTCTGCCTCCCTCTTTGAAGAGGGGTAGAGGGGAGCATCTGTCGGTCCCATCTGGGGTCCCTCAGGTAGTGGATTTTGGCCTAAATCACGACATGGATTTCAGGCACAAAGATATCATTAGATGTGAATATATTTACCTTGATATTACTGCATTAACTAAATGTAAATGCTTTAGTATGTGTTTCAAGCCTGAAAATTTTCTTCCCTTTCCATTTTTATAAATACACATTTAGCAATGTACCTTTATGAACCTGACAAATATATTCAATTCACTTCAATATACTGTTTCCCATTGTAAGGTAGGATGGATAAAAAAAAGGAAGAAAATTTATACCTACTACCTAAAGAGTACACACTACTCAGTATTCATAGATGAATCAAGGGAGATGACCCTTCGGCCTGAAAAACTTAAATACTTAACATAAGGGTTAACTTGATGATAGAGACATCCTACTTTATTTTACACTCTATTAGAAGAGCTCCAAATTGCATTGTGCGACCTGCGAATCAGATAGGGATCAGAGGTCGTCACAGTGACAACTTTAAGAATTCATGGCTAGATCTGCATAACAAGATATTTTTAATAACTTTGTAACAGCAGCAGGCTGCATAGCCAGTGCAAAGCATAAAATATACCACAGCAACATTCAGCCCTAAAAAAAGAAAACAATCACCCCAAAACATCACACCAGCTGATTAGATGCTTTAACATGAGAGTACTGTTTTCAGGGTTAATTTTACAATGTTGTGTTTTATATCAGTCCTACATCCTGATAAGACTTAAAAAACCTGAAAAGCTCTTTTAGCTGAAAAGCTATTATGATGAGACATTTCACGGACAGAAATAATTATCATATGATGGTTAACATGGGGGAGGAGGGAAGAGGAAGCATAAGCATCTGTATGACTTATTTAATATTTTGTGTTTACTTTTACAGTTATGGTTGACCTGGCATTTTTGAGAAATATTAGCTAGACAAAATAAATATTATAAAATAATAATTATAAATAAAATGTTGCCTGGGCTACTACTTTGACCATACAAACATTATTAAACTTTATTTATTCTGAACACATTACATGCTAATGGCATATACAATCCCATAAAAGACATCATTAGGTGTAATGCTGATTTAATTATCAAATATTCATATTTTTCTCTTAAGTTTTAGAAAACATTAACAATCAATATCAAGTTACTATTCAAATCTCAACATTAAATGGTTCTGGTTTTCAAAGTGCAACTTTGTTAAGAATTAGGGTTTTTGTTTGTGTGCAATTTAAAAGCATCACCTGGGGAAAAGACTTGTTTTACAAAGACATCTCTCCTGCTCCTTGGTCTGAGTATGTATTAGCAGATCTGGGTTCAGGCATGGTGAGGGATCACTAAGGACAATTACTCACCCCCCAGAAACAACTTTTCTAAAATGAAGAAAAGAGGGGAAAAAAAGGAGGATGTGACTACAAGAAGCTGTTGCAGAAAGCAGTCAGCTGGACTGGATTCTCTATGGCTACAGAAAGCAGCAGAAAGAGAAAATAATACAGCCTTTGCTTTTGATCTAAAACTCAAGTGTGACTTTTATTTTTTAAAGCAGGCACTAACTTAACTAAAAGACAGACTTAAAAAAGAGCTGATTATAAAGCTACAAAATGATTAGGTAGAAATAACTCATTAGCATTGATAAAATGCCAAGCTGTAGCTGAAGATACAGAAACGGAATCGGCAATAGTCTTGCAGCCAAGTAATTGGTAGTGTTCTTGGCTTAATTCATTACATATTAAAATGTTGATCTTTTTATGTATTAAAATATTTTAAGACTAAATTATGACCAGCAAATATTTAACCTGTAAATATAATTTGTAACAATTTTCTGACATTATTCTTTCAGAAAAAAAATCTGACTTGTATTGCAGTAAGATTTGGGGATCAGATCAGGTTCTGGACAACACAAGGACAGCCTTCTCCAAATCTAATTATTAACGGCATTATTGAATTTAACCAGATGTTTCACATGGATAAAATTAAGTACACGAATAAATCAAGATCCAAGCGCACGCTTAGATTTGACAGAAGATAAGGAAAGGTGAAACAAAAAGTAATGAAGACAGTTAATGAAAAACTATATATCCCTGGTTGTTAATATAACTTGAAATTAAAAATTCAAGGTGTAATAGGCCTGTTAAACGATCACTCTGCTGACAGACAAATGAGAGGGATGTTTCTCACATCATATTGCCTACTAGCTTATATCTGCCCAAGTTTTAACCAGCCTGAGTAGTAAACCTTTTATGTAATTACCTTTGGGAATTCATAAGAGATAAATATACTCTCAGTGTACAAAACATAGCTAATGAGCTACATTTCTATTAACAGTGTGAGGACTTCAAATATTATCCTGATGGATAATCTTTTACGGAAATGATGTAAATGAAAGGTAGTGTGCATGATTTAAAATACAGTACACACTTGTCCTCTCACAACTTTCAAAACTGCAAGATCATTTGCATCTAATCTGCTGCAAATCATACATTAAACAATAAAAAAATAAAATCTAGTATTTTAAGAAAAGGAAGGACACATTAACAAATGAAATTATTTCCAACCAGTAAAAAATATTTTAAGAGAACATTTTAGCCATAAGTAAGTTATTCCTACAAAAGAATGAAACCTCTGGAAACAGGAATTTCTACTTAAACACCAATCTCAGCCAATAATTACAATTGTACTTCTACAATAATTCATCCAAATAGAGTCAAGAATTAACTCAAACTGTTTCTGGTGTATTGCTGTTGTAGTAAGTTTACCTGAAAACACAGACTGAGATGATGGCTGGCTTTGGATAAAGAGAAAAACGTTGAGCATGCAGTGTGCACTCCCTCTACTGGGCACTGAAATTATCCTGAGCAGGCAATCAGAGAAAAGGGGATTTGTCCAAGCATCCAGGTACCAAGAAATAAAAGCCTTTTTACAGCTTCTGCCCTCCTTTCCTAGATTCAGCTAAAACTCAGATTCACAGAAAAATGGATTTCAAAACTCTTGTTTACACTCCAAAATACATTTCCTCTCAGAAACTGACACCCGATTCACACCTCAAACAAATATTTAACTACAATGAACTTAATTTCTATAAGCACACAAAAACTCATTTGCCTTTGACCAACACAGGTCTGGGCAGCTGGGATGCATTAATGTTTATAAAATCTGCTGCAAGGGATTTGTTTGTAGAAAGCCAAAGGATAACCTTTGTTGTTCTTTTCCCTCTCCTCCCACAGCTCCTGAGAGTTAAGTGTAGAAAGGTGCCATAGCCTACTTGTGTTGGCAGGGTTTAAGTGTCACATAAAAATGATGGCATTCCTTTTAATTAAGGTTTTCTGATGGTTTGAGTTCTTCACTATCATGGAGGAGGAAAGAAAGAGGTAGTTATATCTCATGTCACTATAAACCATTTTAAGTCAAAGTGTTTCACTGCATAAAGTTCTGTGCTTTCCTTCCAGTAACTTTGTATAAGAGAATTTCTGTAAACCGAAGTCTCCTGTACTTTGCAAAGCAGCAAGGCTTTTACATTTTTCAGTAAAGATAAGGCAAAAAAACTTCAGAGAAAATAATTTGTGCTAATTTTCTAACACGCTTTAATTGCCTAAGGATTCTGCCTTGCAGACACATGTTCCACGATCCAGAAAATGAAGCGAGAAACAATGGTAAGCATGGAGATAACAGTGAGGATTGCCAAAAGCACACACCTTCATGCACCAAATGTCTGTCAAGACAGGCCAGGTAACCACCAGCTTCTTCCTCTCAATATCATTTATATCCAGCTACATTGCTGGTATATTCATATTGAACCAGAGCATCAAGAATTACCACAATTATACATGCCTTACTTTCATCTCACCTATGCGCAAGTGTAACTGCTCAGCTAACAACAGTACTAACAGTATGTGGCAACGGTAAGGGAGTCTAGGACCTTCCTTCTTTTAAGTGGCAATTTAAATCTCTACAGCATCGAAAGGTATAGTAGAGTTTATAGTAACGGGTCTCTTCCAGTTTCACTGTACAATCTCTCACTAAAACTTTACCTGTATCAACTTTCTTGATTTCCATTTGAGGGTGAGTAAAGCCTTTCCTCCCCCTCATTGGACAGAACAGAAGGAAAGCACAGAACAGAACAGAACAGGTGAAGAGTGGGGAAACCAGAGACCGCAGAAGCACAGAGAGTGAGCACAAAGAAAAACCAGAAAGTCTGAGAAGACTAGGCAAACCAAAGTCCCCAGCCAAGTTTCCAAGTCCCTATCATTCTGGTTTATATTTGCTGATAAAATAAAACTACTTTCTGCCTGAAGGTAAGGCTTGCCTGTGGTGCAGGATCATAATTACACTTGAAATGAGCAAGTACACAAACAATTCACCTTTATGTTCTCCAGCTAACAATATATGTACCTCAGATTGCAGTCACTAGCTGCCAGGAAAAGTGCTATCATATCCAAATGTAGAGATGTCACAGATCAACTACAAGCTAGACAATTTACACGGCACCCTCCGCACTCAGTCACTTTATTTACTCTCTCTCTCTGCGCTTACTAAATGCTCCCCTTCATTTCTAGGTGTGCTCATCTCTACATATGAACAGGTACAGCACTCACTGACTCCACGTGCTAACAAATAACATCCACAATACACTGAGGTCTGTCGGGACAGGATGGCTGTGAGCCAGTGCTTTGAAGGACAGACTATCAGTACTTCTTCCCTTGGATCTAAAGATAGAGAGGATAGCAAGACTTTGGCATGGCAGGAACTCTAGCTCCTTTAACATGCAGACCTACAGACAGGAGCAACAATACATAACACAAGTAGCAATGCTGAATTAAAGAGGAGCTGTGTGTAGCATCTCATATGCTGACATGTAAATATTTGGCAGATGGGGATTTAATAATCACAGTCTAAGAGATTCTGTTTATTTTCTTCTATCAGACACTCATTTCACTGTGTTTTTATGTTTCAACAAAGTCATTTGACATGCAACTAAAACATAATTTATACTGTTTTCTTCTGCAGTACAAAGCTACCTATGTTGAGGTTATAAATTTAAAGTAACTCGGCACTAACACTAAATTTGGGTATCTTTTACTGGAGAAAACCCCTAGGAATAATTATGTATTGCTTCTGATGCTTAAGTTAATACCTCAATCTGCACTGCTTCACTTTGAACATATTCTTTGTGAGCACTGCTATGTATTTTACTTTTTTTTTTCTCCTTCTAACAATGGAATTTATTAGCTTTCAAACCTTATATAGATAGCATTGATCAATCTCCCGAAGTGGTAACAATACCACTTTAAACACACACACACACGAAAATCAAAGCTTGAATGTCCTTTATATCTTGCAAGAAATATAGCAACCAATATTCCATGCAGAGGTGCAGCAAATGAAGTCCTGTCAAGCAAATGGCAGGAATGACAGCAGATGTCTGGATTCCTTCATAGCTGGTTGCATAAAGGTAGCACACATATTTCACTGGAGAAAAAAAACCCTCTGACAAGACAGTCTTTCAGTACTTTTCATCCAGAGTTGGCATTTTTGACTGGTGTGCTACATCAGTAGGTATTAAGATGATGAACCAGATTAATCTTGATAAAGTTTCATTTGCACAATGAAAGCAAAGTTTACAAGATTCAGTCATGGCTAAACAAGGCTACCACAATTTAGCCTAAGATATAGTGTCCAGATCAAGTTCTTACAATCTAGTCATAAACCAGATTCCTCTCTGGACCCTGACTCAAACCACTTATTTTTATGTCAAGCTATACAGTAATTTTGTTTGATCGCAGCCAATGGAAATAAGTATTATGCAGCTCTGCTTTTTAGCTGCATAAAAAAGCCATAGATTCATTTTTGGATCCGAAAAAAGTATTTGATCTTTCAGCTTCTGTTTATTAACAAGTTCTACCTATTTCACAAAAACTGTCATAAGTAGCTAATCTTTGTGAAATATTTTCACATTTTAAAGCTTTATATAACAACTAATTCTCTTAAGATATCCTCAATCATATTACATGCTCACTAGACAGAGTAAAGGCTCCAAAGCAGACACTACTTTCCTGAATTGTGAGACACTAGCACAGTTTGGCAAGTCACAAAAGATCAGGAGTAATAAATACAGTGTTTACTCAGAAATATGCACAAAAGAAGCTGAGGACATAGTGTTACACATGAAGAAACTAAGAGCAAATAAAATATGAACTTAACCACTTCTCTATCCTAAACAACAACAGTGCTGCCTTACATGGTTTTGTCTAATAATCAGGCCCCGGCATACTACACAGGTGTTTAGTGCACTTTCCTTGAGTGAAGCTACAACCAGCTGAATTATCATACTTTTCAATAAAACTTGTGTTGAAAAGTTTCCCAGATTAAGTCTTAAGAGAAAGTTCATTTTTTGTATACAAGCTAAGCATTACTAATGGTCCCCTCTAGTATAACAGAATTTTAAGAAACTCACCACTTTTCTTTTTCTTGCTTTAAAGGAAATGTTCATTTCCTTGTATTTCTTCATAGCAGTCTCCAATTTATTCTTGAGATCAATGGCACTTCTTAGCCGATCATCATTTATTCCTGCTCTGGTAAATAACTGCAAAGCAAGAAATCAACATTCTTATTCTTTTTTCTAGACATCTGAGTCACAAAACATTTTCAGTTTTCCTTCAGAATTAATGAAACAACATTGTCACAAATTCCATTATTTTATAAGTAACAATCAGTGAGGCCACATCTTTTCCTATCTAGAATATAAAAGCTAATAGCAACTACTAAAGACAAACAAAGAATGAACAGCTGGTATAAACATCTCCTGAGAGTGTCCCACAGGCCAAATTCCATGCATTAGGCTCCTGAGCAGTAATATCAATTGTCAGAAAGGCCATATTGTTTTTCTGATACAGACATGTCTGACAAAAACAAGTGTGTTTTACCTTAACCCTTTATGAATAAGTCCCATTTTACTCTATTCTTAAAAAAAAAAAAAAAAAAAAAGTACAACTGTAGGTAGCATACCTAATGCTAAGAGCCATCAAACAAGTTATGTAGCTCCTGTAGTCTCCTTTTGTCCACCACTACTGGACTAGAAATCTTTTCTATTTATACCAATGTTTCTTCAACCTTAATTTCCTTTTTGCTCATGATCCCTCAAGATTTATGTACCCCATTTCTTCTCTACCTTTTTATTTAAAAAAATGAAAAAAATCATCTCTTTATCCTACCTGAATCCAGGACTGCACAGAAGGCCAGAACTTATTTCTGAGGAGTTTGTGAGCATCCATGACATTGTTTATTATGGCAGTATTATCTTCATTCTCGTGCACTTTTATATCTGCTCAAAACAGGGGAAAAAAGAGTTAGTGCACAATGTTTATAGTATCTTCACTACAGGAGCTAAAGAAGGCTAGCGGAAGAAGTAGACATGAATCTTTCTAAAATATTTGATCACTTCAGGGAAAGTTACAAACATCAGAATGCTTCTCTCTTCAGTATTAATTATTCTACAATTATCCACACATTCAAAAAATCAGAGGAAAAGATGAAAAGGTTTCAGTCCAGAGATGACCGAAAGAGTTGTTAAGCCATCACTACTAAGGAATTGCCAAATAAACCACAGACAAGTGCAGTCTTACTATTTACATTACATCTTGTCCTAAATTCAAATGAACTGGGCCTTATTGTACCAGTTTCTGCATATTCAATATAAAATACCTCCCCCCCCCCCCCCAGTAGCAATAGGGATTTGATTGTCAAAGAAGCCAAGTATGCCACTATCCAAGTAAAAATGATACTTTTCACCCATTAGGCATTCATAAGCCCCACAGATACATTTCCAATTCTGTTGTCTGCAAGCACAGAAGTACATACCTGCCTTACTGGCTGTTTGCACATGAAATGCCATCAGAACAGTATTTGTAAGAGACTTCACTTACCAAAACACAAACTGCCGTAATTTTTCTAGAGGTAACTCACATTAGCAGAGTTATATAAAAAAGGTATAATTATAATCCTTAAGACTTCCTAGCAAAACTACTTACTACTTCTTACAAGTTGTCAGTAGCAAGGAAAAAAAAAAGTTAAGAAAGTTAAGAAACACTCAATTGTAAGATTTTTAAATTAGCAGCTTATACCCCAGATGTCAAGAGAAAGAAAGAGGTGAGCAGTGGAGTGTATGAGAAAGAAAATTATATGTGGTACACAGATTTTTTTTTTTTTTTTAACACAGGAACCTCATCTTATTATAGGTGCTATGAAGTGCTGTAATGTGGTTTCAACAACTAATACAAAAGTTCAGTCTTAGAAGGTAATTAATAAAAATCTGTTAATCACACACAGGGACACCCAAACCTACGAATGGTTCCTAGATGAACCAGAAATAGAAAAGAACTCCACAAGCAATCAAAGTGGTGTCCAGGAATCCCAAATCAAAATGGTGTCCAGGAACTCCAGCGATTAAGGCACAGAAAAAAAAAAACCACCACCCACAACTACAAAGCACTTCAGAAAAAGGGTGCTTCCAGCTCTCTGTGAAAAAGTTTTCCAGGTACCTGTGGAGATTTCAAGGTCGAGAGTATACTTATGTGAAATAAGCCCATGGTTCCTAACAAAAGTCTGGTAATCATCATCATTGAGAGCAGGGACACCAGACTGAACTTCTGAGCATGTGTCTCCATCTGATTCTTTTTGCTTAGGCTTCTCCTGTTTCTCATCTAACTCTTTGTTTTTATCAGTTGTAACGCACGGAGAAACAGAAAGAATGTCCTTGCTGCAGCATGGCTGTTCATCATCCACACATCCAATATAGGACTGGTTCAGTTCCATCTGGGAGGATAAGGGGGATGCACATCTATCCTCATTAGCAGACAGTTGTTTGTTGGGTTCCATTTCCACGTCATTCACAGTGAAGTTGAAAGGATCTGGCATCAGAAGCTGGAAACAGTTTTCCATTTCTGTCAGTGCGTCGGCAATCTCTTGAGACATTTCTATTAAGACACAGTTGTTTTAGAATATTGTTAAATACTGTAAAATGCTAATGTGTCCAGAGCAGACACAGATTTACAAAACAAATATGATTGCCAAAAGGGTAATCCACTTATCCAGTAATCAGTGATAATTTACTATATGGATCTCTCTTTGCTGCAGAAAATGTCCTTATAAAAGTGACAATACTTTTCTTAAGCAGGAAATATTGAATTTCCTGAGCACAGAATTTAAAATCAGAGTTCCTCCTTTCCCTATCCTCTCCAAAATTTCACAATGAAAGAGGACACAAGTACTTCATAGAATTTGAAGGAGAACCAGGTTCAGTGAGGATATTCTTAGTGTCATTGGTAGGTATTCATTCTACAGCCACAAATGTTATAGTTGCCTGTAGGTATAGCCATGAATATATGCTATTGCTCAAAAAGATGCTACAAATAGAAGTGACTTTAAGAAGGTTAAATCTCTTTAAAATTCCACCCTCACGCATGAAAACATTTCCAGCATGCAGAATAAATGGAGACGCAATTGGATGCATTGCATATACTGAAGTAATTTAATTAAATAATCCTTTGTAACTGCAACATAATATACATACTATCTCTGTTCTTCTTTCGTATTACAGAAATATGTTTGCTATGTACATATTGCTTAGAGATTCAGCCTCCGGTTAGACACATTTTTTAGCAGCAGTGCGATACTTTTCATAGATATCCTGCACTGCATCCAGGATTCCTGTGCAGACCATTGCCTCTACTTCTGGAACATGATGACTGCATATACAACTTAAGGAAGGTCATCAGTCCACAAGGTATTGAGAAGTCTGTGCCTAATCACGGACACAGAAGTTAAGCCACTAGCTCCAAAAAGTCTCGTGATATGCTTGCTTGAGGTTATGCATGCATACTTTACTGAATTACAGACCAGACCTTTATTTGATAATTTATTTTTTTTTAATCTCTTCATACCTCCTGAGCTCACAGGACTGTCACTTGTTTCCCCTGATATTCTTTAGGTGAGAAAGACAGAGGGTCTAGCTCTAACAAATGTACTATTCCCGCCCTCTGTCGTGAGCTATTATTTGGATAGCTATTCTCTTAGAATTTGTTTTAGATAACCTTAAAAAAGGTTGCTTTAAAAATGAATAAAAAAACCCCAATGCTCAAAGAACCAAAGCAACTCACCTTCCATTTCTTTTTCAGCTCTTTTGGCTTTCTCTTTATAAATATTATCCAATCGCTTTCGCTTCTCCTCTTCCCTCTTCCTTTCAGCCTCAGTTCTCGCATGCACATCTTGAAAATCCACCTAAGTAGGAAACAAAGAAAAAAGTGTAACATTCCTTGTAAGAAATATATAGAAAATCCATTTCTTAAGATTGTTATCTGTGGTGAAAAAACCTCTAACATCAGCTATCAGCCAAAAGCTCAGCAGTACTTCCTTTTATCTCTTCTCCTCCTAGAATCAATAACTACAGTAATTCTGAAGGGAGTTTTTACTTCTACTAATAAGGGACTGCTGAGAATCAATGGCTTTCAGAAAAGAATCATAAAGTAGAAAAACAAAACACTGATTTCCACATCTAAATTGCACGAATAAACTAGGCTTTGGGAGACCTCTATCACAGCTTTGGAGACATGGGGTTAGGGGAAATGGGCAGGAAGAGACTACACAGGGTAAGTAATTCAAATTACGTGAAAACGTCACACTAGGTCCACTATTAGTAAAGGAAACTTAGGAAAATTTGTAAGCACTATTATCAGAAGTATACATGTCACTCATTGAGGAACTTTGTAAGCAAGGAAACTAGAAGAGAAGACATTCAAATTCATTTTAAAAGACCAAATTTTGCATTTTACAATTACATTTGTTGGATTTGGGGACTGAGAGAAGTTATCATTCAGTCTCACTTTACCTTCTTATGACTAAAATATAGACACTGTTTATATATATATTAAAAATGCTGTTTCTTAAAATATTTGAAATGTTGGGTTTTTTTTTTAGTTTCTTCTTAGAAGGGCTTGAGAATGTAAATATTTTTCACTTCTATTTTAAGGAAAGGAATCTTGATTATGTTATTACATAAGGAAACCTCTTCGAAAAAGGAAAACACAGTACTTCCTTTTGATTGCCACCACATAACTTCCATTAACTTTAATACTGATTACCTTGAGTGCTGAGCAAGCCCATACTTTGCTGCTAATAAAGTCCACAGACTCTCTGGTGTTATGTCTGTGTTACAAGCACCTATTGAATGTTTGTTGTTACTGCCAATGCTAGATGATCAAGCTTGTCAACATACAGTAGTGGTTCCCAGATACTGACATCCTACACCAACATTCTGGAGTCACTGAAAACAGTGAAGTTGAATCTCACTTATGAGGTACAGGTCCAGGCAACATTGAGATCACTCTACACAGGACAAATAAGTCTCACTTTCTATTTAATCCCAGAAGATCTGTCCTGTAACAGGTACATGAACTTAATAGCCACAGATCAAGAAACCCAAGTACATCCTACAACCGAAATTTGCTTATTTTTTACACAATCCAAGAATTTTGTTGGTGTCTCATCTCAAACTTACTGAAACATTTGAATATTTGTTCAGCATTAAGCAAGTAGGTAACTCCATTAAACACTATGGAAGTTAAAAACAAATGCTTGAACTTGGGCTTAATCACATGCTAAATTAAATGTTCCTCCTGCTGAATAACCCCTACAGTGTGCAATAAGCTTTAAGGTTTTTACAAGTATTATTTATGCAAACACTTTAAAGGCAAATTGTTTTTATATAAAAGCCTTTAGAAGCAAAAGGATACTTCAGTTTTCATAGAAACTGGCATGGAGAGTCTCCATCAGTTTAGGAAGAAAGGCACAATTACCAACCTACTTTTTTTATTGGGGAATGGGAGGGCAGAGGGAAAGTAGGGAAAAGAGTTAGTTTCACAACCTAAAGCAGCACTTGGATCATCAGGGTGAGCTTTTTTGATCTTCTGGATCTAATTTTTCTACCAAGTTTGCATAGCTCTCCACACAGTAGCAGGAAAAATAGATCTTTCCAAAGAGCAACATCGCCCACAAAAATGGAACAAAGATAACAGAACCCAGGAACTACAGCTACTGTTTCTGGGCAGTCAGACTGGATTTACACAGAAAACAAGAAATAGGTACCAGTTTCCTAAAACACAACTTCTCCTGCATACCAGAATACCTACAGTGGAGTCAATTTGCCCATTCTTTCCCCTTCTCTGTCCCAAAAGGACCAACCACGCGCTGCTCCACTGCGTTGTTTCATGCTTTGGCACTTGTCCAGGTGCCCTCTTACAACATCTACCAAATCATCATGGTTTACCATTGATAACAAGAGCACACCTCACATACTAGATATCTATCACTAATCAAGTCTACAGCATGCACAAAACCGAGTTGCACAGAACAGGGCACGCTGGCCTGTTACAGAAGCCTCACAAGCTCAGAATAACTCAGGACATGTCTCACTTGCTACCTGAGGTCACCACTAACTCACAAACTTGGTGAGAACCCATCCAACCTCATTTAGGTGATACAGACTGAGACCAGAGTTGTTGTTCTGCCTCTGTATGAGTGCAGGCTATACAAAGCCTTTTAGCATTGGTCTGTAACTTTGGAACTGGATGTGAGGAGGTACAAACAATTGTTCTTGATTTAAAGGGTGTAAGTAGTGGGCCTAGACAACTACTGCAACTTTTGGGAAAACACTGCAGTACAACAGTAAGATATTCTATACTGAGCTGCTCAAAATCGTGTTCACAATTGCAGTTCACTCTGTAATTCCACCCATGCATTCCTCAAATGAAAAGATATTATAATGTGACTCAGTTGCCCAAATACGCAAATATTTGGAAATATTTGAAATCTCTCCCCCTCGCCCTTCTTTTTTTTTTTAAACTTTGAGACAGGAGTTTGAAAACAATTCTTTTCAGATATACTGAAATTTGTTCTCAAAGTCAAACAGTTATATAGGTACATACTTGCTACCTACTAATACAGACCTACTAACACTAAAATGGTGGGTAGTTCTCCAGGTTTACACCCTAAAAGGACAGCAGTTGACCAACTGTTTATAAGGTGATTTTGGTGATAAATAAATAAAACTCAACAACAATAAACCATACACTCCTCTCAAGTTCCCCTATACTACCATACCAAACCTGTAACACAGAACAGCAGGTGTACTTTACTACTAGAAAGCACAAATGCCTCCTCAAGTCTTTTGGCTGTTTCTCACACTTCCAGGTATTAAACTGGCAAAAGGCCAGTTAGGTCAGCTGGCTTATCTCAACCCTTTAAGTACGAGAGTTATCAAACTATATAAGATTGCTTCTATTAGTACTAATGTTTCTAGAAGTACTTAAACTCAGCTGCTCTACAGCATAGTACAGCCAACCTTGCTGGGTAGCTTAGTATCCCAAATATACAACTGGGTGATCACCATTTGCATATGGGGAGCAGCCTTAAACCACAGGAGCAGATAGACATGCCAAACTTCAGCAGACTTGTTGTACACCTGCATGTTCAATTTAGTGAAACTGTATTATGTCTTAAAGCCCCCTCGTCTCAGTCTTGCATTTCTCCTTGTCACTTTCACTTAGGTTGTTTGTTTGTTTGTTTTCGTCTTTATTAAAGAAAACAGTAAGGTAAGATTCAAAGACAATCGCTTTTTGCAACCAGACACCAAAAATTGTATAGAAAAAGAACACAGTACAACAAATACACTGATAGAGTACACTATTAGCTTAGTATGGAACCAGAACAACAGAAATACATCACGTATCACAAAGGTTTTTGATCTACTGTTAGGAACACTGAACATTTGTCTTTCTGAAGAGAATCAATATTTATTAAAAGCCTGAGAGTAACATTGCAGTGTGAATGCTAGAACAGTGCTCCAAATGTGTTTGCACCCCTGAAGAGATACTAAAGGAGAAGAATGTTCAAAGCATCGTAACTTGAAGCCTAGACTGGAGAGCTAAAAGCAAGTGTTTACATACAAGACATTTCTCTTTAATAAAACTTCTTGACCTACAAACTAACACTGCAGCTGAGAGGAGCTAGCACCTACACTCACTGTCTCTGTTGCATAGTGAAAGGAAGCTAGAACTGGACAGCTCAGTACAGAAATCAGGCTAGTTTAAACTGGCATAGAAAGACTTAGTACCCAGTTATCCTCAGTTTAAGGCATAACCATTAATTCCCTTCTAAAAATGCCAGACTTCAGGGCTTTGGGTAGGAACCAGTGGGTGAAAGCCTACAGGTGAACAACTTTTTGCACCCTGAGAAAAGGCTAGTTGAGTCCCACTCTCAGTACAAGCCCGGAGTTTTTGAAATTTTACAATACTGCAAGATGAAAAAAGAGTTTGGGATTTGTCTTTCAAAGATTGTGGTCAACAGGATGTCTCCTAAAGACAAGGTCACTTCCAACAGCTTTCTTTTTATATTTATTGGTTTCCTTGCTTTAAACATCTTGAGATCATCAGCTGAAAACACACACAGAAGGAAAAATGCAGAGTACCTTCTTATTCTGCTTTAAGAAGTGGTATCCCAGAGAAAGCTTCTTGTAGGCCTCTCCATATTTCTCATGCCAGTCTTGCACTGACTTAATGGCTGCCTTCCTCAGTTTCTGTGCCACCTCTCTGGGCGGGGGAAGAGGCTGCTCATGGTCTATCCCCACCGTCAGCTCCAAGAACTCTTGGAAATTGGAAATAACTAGCGTCCTGAATTGATGTGATCGGGTGAACAACTCCTGCACGATCTGGAAAGCTGAGAAGCGCATCTCGGCGTGCTCCTCGTTAAGCCGTGTCATCAGCAGGTGATAGGCATGGCTGATGTGTTCGTCTGAAGACCTGAGAACGGAGAAAAGGGGGGGGGGGGAAGAGAGGGGGAAAGGAGGGCGAGTCATTTTAAAAGGGGGTTTAACACATAAACCTACAACTTTTAAAAAATGTTAAATGTGAACTAAAAACTGTTGTAAACCAGCTGGCAGCAAGCTGCCCCCCCAGCTCGGGCAGCAGGCCGCAGGACGGCCCTATGGGGCAGCCCCCACGGCGGGCCGGCCCGGGGACAAGCGTCGCTTTCTGGGGGAGGCAGCGAGGCCCGGCTTCCACCCCGCCCCACACCGCCTCGGGTCGGGCCGGGCGGCTCCGGCCGGGCCGTACTTGCAGATTTTCTTCAGCTCCTTCATCCTGCCCGGCTCCAGCCGCGGCTCCCCCGAGGTGGTGAGCTCCTCCACCAGCTCGGCGAGGCGCTGGTCCATCTCTGCCGCCGGCGAGAGGCCGAGCTGACGGCACAACAACCCCGCCGAGCTCCCTCAGGCCCGGGGAGCCCTGTCAGGGAACCGGGACCCCGCTCCGGGCCGGGCCGCTCTCCGGCCTCCGCGGCGCCATTGCCCGCCCCTCAGGGGGAGCCCCGCCCGTGCTCGGGGGCTGCCACCTCCGCTCACCCTCCGCCCCGCGGCGGGTGGTACCTTCCTCACCCCCCTCCCCCGGCGCCTACCACCGCCCCGCCTCCGCTATCGCTTTACGCGCCCGCAGACTCGCCCTCCCCTCCCCAGCTTCCGCGCGGTGACGTCCATGTGACGTCACACAAGCGGAAGCGCGACTAGAGGAAGGCGGGGGAGGCCTTAAAGGGACCGCGCCTCTCCTGGGGGTGGGGAGGGTGTTAACCCCTTGTTGACCGCAGGGGGCGCAAGGGCTGAGCCCACGGGCACGGCTGCACCTGCCCGGGGAGGCGAGCGGCCTCCATGAGGCCCGGCGGGGAGCAACAGCCGCCCACCATGCAGCGCCCTGGGAGTAGGAACCTACTCAGGATATTTCCAGAGAATCGCTCAAAAAAGGCGGTTTTGACAGAAGACGAGGCCACGGCCTGGTCTGGAGGGCTGAGCACAGGCCTGGGGAGGGGCCAGGTCAGGGCAGGCTGCGGGGCTGTGGAGATGGTGGAGGCGCCGTGAGCTGTGGGTGCGGAGGTGGGGCGCTGAGGGCATGGCGGGCACGCAAGGCCTGGCCGCGGCGCTGACCCTCGGAGAATCTCACCTCTGGTTGAAGGTGGTGACCGGTCAGGAGCGGAGCCCCCCGGCCTTCACGCCTTACGGCGGTGCTTCCTCAGAGCTGTGAGGGGAGCCCAGCCTTCAGCCTCCCGCTTCTTCCCTCCGCCCACAGCCCGCTCTATCTAAGAAGCCAATAGAGCGGAGGACGGCGGGGAACCAGGCCCTCAATTCTGCATCGGAAAGTGAATTTTCTTCAGTAGGTGCTGCTATCCAGAGCCTAGAGGGTCTATGGAGTCTTCCACAATAGCTTCTCACATGGGCTCTCTATACACCATGTGGAACACAATTTGAGCTTCTTGTCGTGGATCTGTAGGTTGCAGATGCGAGGATATGGGGGAAGGAGCAAGGAAGTACAGTCCAGTACTCCCTCACCAAAACTATAGTATTTTTTCCAAGCGCTTTGTGACATTTGGCTTCCAGTGGTGTAAACTGTGGATTGTCTCTTTGGGAAAGGTTCCCCCTCTTTGCAGCACTTGGAAATTATGTTGGCTTTAGAATAGTGCAGGGATGAGAGGATTGCTACTGTGTAGCCCTAGCAAAATGGTACTTTTACATATAAAAAACTGGAAGGAAACACAATGGTGAATAGACCCCAGTTGTCAGGACTTTCAAGGGGAGTATTAGACCATAACTGTGTTTATACGATACCTTCCACTTGAGAACCTCAGAGCGCTTGACAAATGCTGTAGGTAACCTGTCAGCATATGGAGAGAGGTTGATGAAGGATCACAGCAGTAAGAGAAGCCAAGGAACTGAACATAGCAAGGGGGTGTTACTTACTTGGGTCTTACCCTTGAAGCACAGTACATATTCTGCTGCAGTCAGGTAATGGGGTTAACCAAAGTAGTCCCTTGTCTTTTCCGCTGCTCAGGAAAGCATCTAGCACTTTATTTGGCACACAGCTGTGCTCTAACGGCATGTCCCTGGCATGCGTCCTGCTCCCCTTAGGGTCACCTATGGTAAGAGAGAGGTTAAAAGATTTGTCTGTATTCTGATGTCCCTTTGGACCAGCCACACAAGTGGGGTTCAATTATTGGAGGTGGTGGGGCTGCCCTGGATTCGCTCTTGGCAGCGCCTGGCCTGCTTTCAATTTTGGGTACTCAGTTAGAAATGTTCTGCCGGCCCCCATCTCTGAAAGTGCCGATTAACCACTGGGAAAGACCAAGCCCTTGCAGGTGCCCGCTTTGAACATCCTAAAGAAGGGAGACATTTAAAATATCTATTCGCATCTGAATACTTGAATGGTATTTCCATTAACCCACAGTTAAGGCATGTGTTGGAAGTAACGTATGTGAACTGGTGTTGCAGCTGTCTCTACTGGCACCTTTAATAAAGGAAGACATCATTAAAAACTTTCTACAAGCAATGAACTCATATTTTCAAATAAATTTACTGCAGTTAATGAATATATACATTTTGCAATGGTTCCGTTATTTCTGATTTGATACATGAAACCAATGCCATCTTACTTCTTAATGTTTCTTCCTTCCTCATTGCCTTTCATCAAGTTAAATGGATCTCCATGTGAAAGCCACACACAATGGCACAGCTCATCTTTAAAGTTTGGATCAGTTTGCTCTCTTAGTATTTCTCATTTTTCTATTTCTCTTCTTAATTTGATTGAAAGTGCCTGAACAACTGCTTTCTATTAGGTTATTGCTTGCAAAATTAGCATTGCTGTACTATCAGCATACTGAAATACTGAAATACTAACAGTATTTCAAAATGAGCCTCAAGCAACATACTTAACATCTACAAAGGCACCAATTTCATATCCATGCATAATGTTTAAAGAAATCCCTGCAAGGAGCCATATGGTTTTGCAAGGAATCAGTTGATGAATGTATGCTGAGTTGTGTAACTCATTCATGATAGTCCCTTAGGCAAATCCCAGTGAGAGCTAAGCTATTTGATTATTTTTTTTAATCAAAGACAATTACATAAAATTGTGTTTGCTCAAGTTGCTGAGTTTCTTTCCCCCTCTTTTTAATGAATATGGTAAATATCCCCCATTCAAGTATTTTCATACTCTCTTCATCTGGACCAACCTGATAAAAGGCTGAAGAGAGACAGAACACCAAAGAATTCATTTAGCTGCAAAAGTCACAACTGCTGCATTGATCTTCCATGACATGACTGTTCAGCATAAGGGAACGCAGGACACTGTGGAGTGCAGAGGCAGAACCAAATACCACCTGCTACCCCTTAAGAGCCTTAAGGTTCAATGTTACTATCAGTTTACACCTGGTTTCAGCAAAACCTGAGTCTGCTGCTTCGTGTTGTGGATTGTGACAGGTTATTGATCCCAGAAGTTGCATTTCTTACCTCTGTGCTGAGAGGTCAGCAAAAGCAACACAGTTACACTTTGTGCATTGTTCTCCAAAATGAGTGATACCTTGCAGGAGCAGAGACTCTTCCAGAAGTACTGTCCTGTCCACCACCTCTCCAGGATCCCAACTCTATCCTCATTGGCAAGAGGCATTTGCAATGGGAATGTTCTCCTACAGGATATCTCCAGGCGTGACCGGTTGGTCCGTCCCGAGATCGCCTCCAACTGGTCTTTGGCCAAATACGTAGGCAAAGAAAACCCCAGAATTTTGTCCATTGATGACAATTATTTGGGTCTGGGGGTTCTTACATTAAAGAAGAGCCATTTGTTCCATCACAAATTTAAAAGGTCAAACTGATAGCTCTAGGAATGATTGTTTCAGACTTTTGTGTAATACTAAATTTTCTAATGTAGTCTTTTTATCAAAGAAAAATCTAGGCAGGAGACAGTTCCACCATTTTTCTAGATGATTCTGTGCCTGGGATTGTTTTCCAGCTTCACAATAAAAGATCATGTCAGGCAGAAAGGAACCCCACTGAACTTTTGAGATAGCTGTATTCAGCTTAATGATATGAAATTAAAAAGGAGGGTTTATTTTCCTGCCAAAATGGAACTTGGGCAAAAAAGCTTCCCTACAAATAATTTGGAGTTCAAATAACTTTGGTTTCAGGCCTGAAGATGCAGAAACATGATAAACACTGATATTAAATTGTCACAGAGTTTGTGCCAGTTGGGTTGCAAAGAAAATACTGACCTTCCATGTGAAATGAATAAATAGATGCTTTACCACTGGGTTGATTTGAGCAAAAGGATGACAGTTATTTGAAAGCTCTGAACTACCTCATAAGGGGTAAGGACTATATTTAAACAGATGTTCTCAAAGGAGAAATAGTCTATTCATTAAACCATCAATAATGCAAGGTCAAAGATATTTGGCGACCTGCTCTAATTATGTGAAATATTGACTGTGACAACACTTCAGCCTGTTGTAACGTTTTATAATTCTGTCATAGGAGGAGATGAATGAATGTGCTCTGAACAGTCTAGATCACTAATTAAATAACCATTTGTAAGTTGGATGGAGCAGGAATAGCTGTAGGAGAACCATCACAAATCAAGGAGCACCTTCCTGCACGTAGCTTATATTCATGTCTAGAATAATTTTTAAAAATGATCCTACAGCATTTCCTGAAACTGCACGCCAACATTGACACACTTGACTAGTGTCAATGAGGGTAAATTGCTTTTTCCTCTGTGGAGAGATCTATGCAGACTCTAACTGGAACCTAATGAGAGTTTTTTCTGTGTTAGACAATATATATGTCCGCATCGCAAGTTAATATTTCGACATGAATGCACCCAAAGAAGATCGAGGCACATCCCATTGCACTGCAAGGAGGTGTCTTTGAGGATCTGGGGGATACCAGCCTTTAAGGCAGGACTCAGATCAGGTAGTTCAGAAAAGGAGGAGCTTGAGGCTTGTTAACATGTAGAAAAGGAGAGTGCAGAGGAAGAGAAGAAGCCCAACCTTCCAATAAGAGGAAGTCCAGCTCAAATTCTGCTTGAAGACCCTCTGATGCTGAATCATACAGAAGTGCCACTTTCACATGCATGTAAATAGGACCGCTTTCAAACATATGATGTTAGCAGAAGTTTCTTAACTTCTAGACTGGTTTGGGTGTCACATTGACTCATTGATGGTACTTTTTTGAAGCTCTTTCTGCCTGACGTCTGAGTTGTCCTGTCCTTGGAAAGCCCCAGCCTGTAATAGAACTGTGGTTGCTCGATCTGGTTTCTCCAAATGAGAGACTGTACAGAGCTGTGGCTTCAGATATCCAAAGGAATTGCTTTTTCCTTCTTTTCCAAAGGATGTGGAAAAGAAGAGAACCACTCTGAAGCTGCTAAAAGGTGTAGCGCTGCCTCCAGTTAAAATGGTAGTGATGAAGTCCGTTCCTGATGTGAAACTGTTATCATTGCTGTCAGCCACGGACAGGCTGTGGGGCTGCATGTGTCACCCAGCCATTGCACACCATTGCACAAACACAGTCTGATCGGTGGGTTTCCATTTCAGATTTCTGGTGTCCTGTTCGTGCACCAGGTGGCTTGAACCCACAGTGATATTGTGATCACTCATTCACAGGAATGAGTCCTCAGTCATCAGTCAAAATCCACTGTGTTCTCTCAGCACCAGGAGAGAGCCCAAGTGAGCATGCTGTCAGCCTTCGGGCCTTTTTGGTATTTCCATCATCTTTTATGAGCAGCGACCAGGAAAGCCACATGGATCAAACAAAGCTTTTCTAGAAAATTTCTTTTACTGTTACGATAAAAGAACGCTTTGTCTTTATGAAGAGATTATTTGTACAGGTCAGCTTTGGCAGGCAGAAGGAAAGTCCCTGGCTTGAGGAGATTACGAGGTAGTTGGAACAAAAATAGAGTGCAAAGACCGCAGTTTGAGAAAGAAGGAAATATTGAAGTATAACTAAAAGGAAGAAGGAAGTGTCTTGAAAAGAAGAAGGTAGCAAGTGTTGTGAAACGTCTGGAGCCGTTTATTTATTTATGCTTTTAAGGAGGTGTTTTGCACATCTGTCGTTCAATATAGAGACCTTATAGCAGCTTTCCAGTATCTGAAGGCCACCTACAAGAAAGCTGCAGAGGGACTTTTTACAAGGGCATAAGACGAGGGGGAATGGCTTCAAATTGGAAAAGGGTGGATTTAGAATAGATATTAGGAAGAAATTTTTCACTCTGAGGGTGGTAAGGCACTGGAACAAATTGCCCAGGGAAGTTGTGGATGCCCCATCCCTGGAGGTGTTCAAGGCCAGGCTGGATGGGGCTTTGAGCAACCTGGTCTAGTGGGAGGTGTCCCTGCCCATGGCAGGAGGGTTGGAACTAGATGATCTTCAAGGTCCCTTCCAACCTAAACCATTCTATGATTCTACAATATGTAAGTAGGAACAGAATGGGAAAATATTTATTTATGTTTCATATATCAGGACCCTTTGGTGTGCCCTCTGTTTCTGCAGCAAGTACATCATGACAGTCCCACTGGCCAACATACAGCTATTCTTTTATATTGTGCACTTCTAAGACTCCCAAAATGTTGCACAAACTTTTAGGCCATTGAACCCAAATACATCGAGGAACAAAACTTGTAGATACAATCTACATATATGAAGAATAAGTTGATTGCAAGAAGACCATGTGATATCCTCCCAGAAAAGCTAAGTGCAGAATTTGGGGCACTGACTCCATCCCCTGAGCTGCAGCACCTCCAGCAACACATCCCTGCCCTAGAGCGAGCTCAGTGGTGTTACTCATGCAGCCACCTGTATTCTGTGTTTCAGCTTGTTTCATGCAAGCGTTAAAAGCCCTCTTAAATGAATCATTGCTACTTTTCCTCTTTGCACAAGTCGTTACAGTAAAATTATCTCAAATACTGACGAAGCAGTGGCGGTGAATATGCCTCAGTAAACTATACTGTCAGTTTTCCTGACTTTCTCTTAAGAGTGGCATAAAGGTCAGCCCCTCCAAGAGGGACATCAGATGAAAGACCAACCTTTTTGATCCCCTAATAATTTCTTCCATAAAAAAAATGGGCCAGTTATTGATACATCAGTAAAACGTAGCCAGAGTGAGACTTTTTCTGGCAGAAGCTGTGTGAATCTGTGATCTGTGGATATGCATGAGTCTGCTCTGGAGCAACCCCGTCAACAGCCTCCGGCACGGGCTTGCAGAGTTCCGAACGTCCAGTTCTGCTTCAGGTCATGTAACTTGAATTATAGGAAACTGGGGTTTTATGCTGTTTTGTTTTGTTTTATTTATCTAAACACAAAACTGGCACTCAGTAATTTCAAATAGACAAGATGTATTTATAAGGATAGTAGAGGACACTGCGCTGCCAACAGCGATCTGAGCTGGGTAACTGTGACAGACATCTCTCATCTTAAATCACAGAAAATATTCTGTTATTGCTTTCGTCACTGCATTCCTACATGGCCGCTGTTATGGTTTGAGAAACCCATAACAATTTATTGTCTTTTAGACAATTATTCTATCACCTGGTGACCCCTCCTCACCCGGGAAGAAGAATTGGGAAAAAATAAGGAAAGCTGGGGGTTGAAATATAAACAGATTTAACAGAATAAGATTAGATAATTAACATTAATAACACTAAAGAACCAATATTGATCCTGATACCAATACAGAATATGCAAAGACTATACTCAGCCAATTCTATCAGTAGGAAGCTGTGCACTCCCAGCAGGGGACAGCAAATGTTGGACACTGCAAGTGCTACAGCTTCGAGAGGAAGGGAAGGCCTCAGGGGTCTGGCGCTGGGGCAAGAAGTTCTCAGGAACACAGCCATCAAGGGAGAGTGAGAACTTCACAGCAAACTTTCTAATTTATATTGAATGTGACATTTGTGGTATGAAATGATCCTGTCGGCCAGCTTGGGTCAAGTGCCCGGGTCTCACTTCTCCTCATCCCTGCACTTGGCTAGCTCAAAAACACTGAGACCTTGAAACCCACACGCCATAGCTGGCTATAAAGTAAATATTTTCACAAATTCAGACACTAGAATCTTCTAAAAGTGCAGTCTTACCAAGTATTAGAAGAGAAATTAGTCCTATGTAACTTAAACCAGGACAGCCATGAAAGAGGCACAGCCCCTGAGAGGCACAGCTTCCTGATTGTTTATGAAAAAAAAAAAAAAAATCTGAACTTATTTAGAAATTATTTTATTTATTTAAGCTAAAAAAATAGTCTATAGTTATATCTTTTTTAGGAAAAAAAATGTAACTGATTATTTAAGCTCACAGAGCTATGAGAAGTATAAAGGACTTTACATTTTCAGATGAGAGTGAAAATGAACTTTATAAAGCTCTGAGCTTCCTCGCCCGTCAGCAAAAGCGCGTCTGGTTAATGATAGGCACAAATTCTATTTTTCCCCTACGTAAGAAGCCCGCGGCATTTCTGCCGGTTTTTAACCGGCAGGCAGGAGGCCGGCTGGAGACGGGGCTCACTGAAGGAGGGGCGGTGAGATGCGGGGAGCATCCCCCATCCCTTCCGAGCGGGTGCCCTTGCCGGTCGGGTCCCCTTAGGGGCCGGGGCTGCGGGGGCGGCGGGGCTGCGTTTGGGCACAGCCCCCAGCAGATGGCAATGCAGGAAAGCCTGTAGCCCGCCCGGCGAGGCAAGAGCTGGGGCTGAGATGGCTCTCCTGGCAAAAGAGCACCGCCTTAGAAATCCTCCTCCGTGTGTTTAACGCGTCCTGCAAAGGAGCAGGCTACAAAGATGATTAGGGGATCGGAGCAGTTTTCTTATGAGGACAGGCTTAGGCACTTGTGTTCTTTCAGTCTTGAGAAAAGACGACTGAGGGGGGATCTTATCAGTACTTATAAATACTTAAAGGGAGGGTGGCCAGGTAGATGGGAGCAGTCTTTTTTCAGTGGTGCCCAGTGATAGAACAAGAGGTAACGGGCACAAACTTGAGCATAGGAAGTTCCGTCTAAACGTGAGGAGGAACTTCTTTACTTTGAGGGTGGCAGAGTACTGGCACAGGCTGCCCAGAGAGGTTCTGGGGTCTCCGACTCTGGAGACATTCAAAACCCACCTGGACGCTGTCCTGTGCAACCTGCTGTAGGTGACACTGCTCGGGCAAGGGGGTTGGGCTATATGATCTCCAGAGGTCCTTTCCAACCCTGACCATTCTGTGATTCTGTGTTTTTACCATCAGCAAGTTACTTTCTTTTATTTTGGTTTTTAAAGTATAGGATTTGAAGTTACAGGCTTGTAGCACTGACCTGTGGCAATGGATTTGGCATCCCAGATCCAAAACTTAGGGGTGACCTGGGAGGTTATCCAAGTGCCCAGGGTTTTTCAGCAATCAAAGGTGGAAATTACAATTTTTGTGTGTATTTATTTATACATACACACACATATATAAATAATATATATGCATATGCCACAAATATAGATGTCACACCTTGTATTTATCTATATATATTCATATATAAAAAAATGTTGCTTAAGAACTCCACTCACAATACCTTCTCACATATTCTCTTGTTACATCTTCTATCTATGTGCAAGGCCACACTGTTTCCAGGCCGGCAATAAGTCTTTAAACAGATCAGAGTCTTTAATGTGATCAGAGTCTTGCAATAAAATAGGCAAGGAACAGATTTAATTTGAAGAAGGCATTCCCGAGTGTCACATCAAGGGAGCTACTTTTAATGACAATTAAAAAGAGAACACTTCTCTCTGAGAACGCACTGAAGGTGGATGTATTTTCCAAGCTGAACGACTCACTGCTTTCCCTGTGCTTATAGAGGAAAATGGATGTAGTAAAACTTTCAGAAAGACATAGAAGCATTAAAAGTTTCTAGTGGCACACTTTGCCTTTTATCTGAACACACAGCCTCCAAAAAAACCTACCAAAACAAATGAAACCACCCCTCAAACCAAAACAAAAACCAACAACCCCCCCCCCCCAAACTCTCAAGACAATAAAAAAATACGGAAGATATTTGGGCTTTTTAAGAAATTAATGAAAGAAGCTTGATTGCACTAAAAAGCTGGTGAAAAACCTTCTTTTTCCCTTCGTGTTAAAACTGAAATAACTGCACCTGGCAGAGAAGTGGCATTTTCTTGAAAGGCCAATGATGGTGAACTGAAATCACAACTGAGTTGCCAAAATGCTGCTGTGGGAACCATAACCACAGGTTGGTTAAAGTGGCTCCAGAGCAAATGATAGAAACGCTGAGAAGTCCACTTACATGTGTGTAAACACAGCATGTTTACTTACTGTAAACAAGGACTCCAAATTTTCTACAATCAATATGATTTCTCTCATCTCCATATGCTTATATCACTGCTTGGACTGTGTTTTAAACAGTGCAATAAAAAGCTGTTTGCAGTGCTTCGGAAAACAAATGCCTATGTTGCAAAAATACACTGTGTCGTCTCTTCAAAAATATCATAGGTAACCAGCTTTGAACTGCACAGAAATACTTTAACGTTGACCCATGTTCTGGACTTACTGCTTAGAAAAATCAGCAAGTCTCACTATTTCGGGACCACCAGCTTATTTCAAATATATCTATTGAATCATCCTGCGGCAACAGTAGGGTTAAACAGTTTCAGAGCAATAATGAAAAGCTCTAAGTAATGGGCATTTAGCGGACATTAGGGCACAGCCTATACTAGAATAATATAAATTTTCCAAAGTCCTTTAAAAAAAAATCAGTGATATATAGGAAGGGTACAAGAACAAACTGCAGAAAAGAAATGGTTGAAGTAGTGCCTATAAGTACAGATTTAAATCAGTTTTGATTATCTGAAACAAAATTGAGAGGTAACTTGTTCATAAAATAAAAGGATCTTCAGGGAAAAATATCACATATTAAATGATCTTGAGTATAGCAGTGAAAAACACGAGAAACAAAAGATGAATTCAAACTGGAAACCAGGCACATATTTTACCAGTGAGGAAACAGATTCTCTGTCTCATGATGATGTTTTTCTGACAGATGTGCTCTAACCAAACAACTGTGGATTGTAAATAGTTTTGACTCGACATCTAAAATCAGGACACTAGATATATTACTCCTGGCTCTTTTGGAAGGCATTAAGTTATGAAGAAGACTTTTTACACAAAACAGAGGTGCCAGGACATAAAAAACCTGGTGGCTCAGTTAGACAGCAAATGTTAAAGCAGGAGCCCTGGCTATTCCTGTTACGGAGCTGTAGGTGGATCCTGGAGAGAGGACGGGATAGAGGGAGAGTATTTTGCAAATAGAGTTTAATAAAAAGGATATTATGGCACTTTGAAGAGTCCTCGAGCTAAAAGCAATTACTGTAAGTTTCTGAGAATGTTCCCAATTTCAAGACTCCATTATCTAAGGACAGATGAGGGCGATAGAAAGGTTCCTCTAATTGGTGGAAACCATAAGAGCAGTGCCTCTTACTGCCCGCAGCAGGGACGACTGTTTGGAGCAGAGGAAGTTGTGAGGTTGCATTTTTAGTCTTTGGGATTTCAACAGAATTGATCCATTGATCTGGTATATTTAATGGGATTTGCACAGAATTTTAGATCATTCAGGAAACCATTGCTCTATGAGACTTTACGTTTTAGCCTAGACATTTTAGTATCACTTCATCTGAGCATGAGGCTTTCTGGAGGAGCCCAAAGCTCTGGTTTGTTGCTTTCAATGTGCAACCAGGCCATAATCTTTATTTTAGCCACTAGAGCAATTTTGATGTTCTGATTTTTTTTGTGGGGTGAAATAATGAAAATAATGATTAATTTTAAACTTGTCAGATCCTAGATGGAGGTATTATTTTGCAATAGTAATTTTTAAATAGACGCCTGAAGGTTCAGTGCTAGGCTTGTTGGCCCAAAGATTCTTCTTGGCTTCTTCAGGCAAGATGACAAAAATGGTACCAGCACTCCAATTTCTTTTCATGCTGTTCCTGGAAATACAAGGTGTGGAGGGAAGGAATTCAGAACCTTATTCAGATCAAAATTTAATTCAGCATCTCACATCCTCAAACACGGAGATCACAGGCTATGTTATTTGTGGTTTCCTGATGCAAAGAAACCAGTCATTATCCTTTGCTAATTGGTTTAGAATAAGAGAGGTATTTCTGGATGCAGCAACTGCTAATCTTACCTCAGTGGGGAATTCTTAATTTTACCTCCTCAGAGTAGAGCTCCAAGCATAGAGATAGGGAATATGTTTTGGCCAAGGATAGAATAATTTCTCTCTTAACAGGGCAGGTGACATTCTTTCCAATTATTATAAAAACTAAGACATGATAGGTGTGTCAAAGAAGGTGTGTTGTTCACTGAAGGAGCACAATAGCAATTCAGCCGTAGCTACTGTGCTTTTTTCTATACCTAGTAGTTAAACTGAGTGATTAGCTCTCCTATAAAAACAGCACCCTTTTTATTCACTGTTTTTTGAAGCAGGATAATGCATCACTGAAGCTAGAGAGCTGGCAATGGATATGACAGTGAAATTCAAAGTAAACAGATACCACAAAGTCTGGATCATCAGAGGGTACGTAGATCTGTGATCAACATTTACAAAGTGGTCCTGCAAAAAAAACCCCAACACATTTGCATCAGCAACATCAGTTCCCACTGTCTGACCATCTAACAAGATGAAATCACACACTTGATGCTATTCGTCCCATTCCAGGGCGGTTGCTCCTGGAGCTGGCTGTCTCGGTTTCCATGCACGCGGGTTAGCAGCGTAGCTGCTCTAGGGCACCCTCCGTACCCAGAGGATGGTCAAGTTGCAAATGCTTTGAGGGCAAGATCCATTTACAGATTCCAGAGACTTCAAGCCTGTTCTGCTTAAGCCTCATGCTAACTCCAGAAAAGAGTCTGGAAGCAGGTTTTAATACTCCTGAAATGGTAATATTATACTAGACTAAGTTGATCAGAGCTGCAGATTACCCTTCTCTCCATAACATAAATTCTCGTGCCGCTCAGGTATCTCTCTGCAGCTGGCAGAGAAAAAGCACAAGCCAGTGCTGCTTCTTCACTCGCTCCAGCACCCACTCACAGAGACACTCCACTGGTGCATCACCACCCGGCCTGAATTCTTCTCAGTTTCCTATGGTGGAAGTCAGGCCTACAAACTGATGTTCCTTGTGGCCACGAATAGGATCAAATAATTTCTGGTGGCCAAGAGATCCTGTGCATGAATGAGCAGGGCAACGGGACAGTGACCTGAATGTGCAGAGCTTAAAACAGAAAATTATGTCACCATCCTCATGGAGAAACAGCCTCTTCTCCCACCCCACATAGCAAACCAGCTTATACCCAGGAACCATCAAGTCTTCCAAAATAAGGAGGAGCAGCAGCAAGCAGACGGTGGTTCAAAACCTGCCTGTTGGGTTTTCACCCTCCTTCCTGCACAGCCATTCTGTCAGCAGGGGATAGAGCTGGGGGAGTGGGCCCAGTTCTTGCTGAGAAGTTAGCTGGGTGTTACAGCACAACGCCAGGATGACGGTCTACCTGGCAAGAATTAATGTAGAGCCCTATATAATGTTTTCCTTAATGACTGCATCCAGGGTAACTTGAGTTTTCCTAAGACCAATTCCCCCCTAACCCCCTTCAAATTTTAATAAGATATTTCTATGTTTTAAGTCCCTAAAGCTGCTATTTTAAACAGAGAAGACATCTCTGTATGGGGTACACACGTTCACTCTGAAGAACTTCCCACAGCTCTGGTCTTGCCTCTTCTGAGCAATTTGTCTTGCTGTGATTTGCAAAGAAGGAAAAGGAAATTGTCTACTGATTTTATTATCTGTTTATTTCCTTTTGGGGAATTTGTCTATATGATCCTTCTTAATCTCCATGGGTGGGGAACAAAATATTTAAGTTAGTTAATGATCTTTTTGTCCTGAAGTGAATAGGCTTTATCATCTTTCTCTCCTCATTCTTCCTTCTGGCTCCGTCAGGCAAAAGTCCTGGCTGGGAACTCAGATGAGCTGCCTGGGAAAATCTGCTCCTCTGCTCTGTGGGGTAGATAAAACTATTTCCTTGAGAAATGCACAACATAGAAGTTAATCTTATGGGATAGGAAATAGGGTCAAAGGAGTGGGTACAAATGTAGGTTCCAGCCCCTTGTGTGTTATCCCCACTTAACCAGCCTTAGTTTTCCACACTAATTTGGGAATGAAGGAAATGTCTTATCCCAAGCCAGCTGGGCTGGGAAGGGATTTCTGGTCCACTCCACTGACTTAGTCAGCGCTCCCTCTGCTCCAGCTTCACTGTAAGAGATACGGACGTGAGCAAGCAGGGCTGTACTCTGGCTGCCAGCAAAGGAGCACCAAACCCCTTTGCAGCCCTCACTCCTTCATCCTGATGGTAGCACCATTTTAGGGTTGCATTTCTCTGTTTCAGAGATGCCACACATTGGAGCCTCAAAGCCCTCCCTGATCACCGTGTATAATGAGGACGCTTTCAGGCGAGGTCCTAATCAACAGCTGAATGAACTCTAGCGCTAAAACAATCTCATTTATTTGTTAGTCCACTCCTCAAGGTTACCTGTTTTTCTTCCTTTGTAATATTCCAGTGTCCTCTAGGCTGAAGCTCTCTACTATTTTTGTCCCATCAGCACATTTCTGCTTATTGTGGAACATCAGTAATGACAACTAGTATCAGCTCCACCAGAGATCCCTGAGGAGCCCCATCAGTTACCCTGCCCTTCACACTACCTTTTATCCCATCTCCCTTAGACAGATCCTCATGCAATTTGTAATTCCCATCTTTTCCAGTTGTTAGCTAATGTCATCACACTTAATACTGCACTGCGCCTGGATTTTGTTTGAGAAGACTCATCTTAACAACAGCTGTCATCAGGGTGGTATGGCATAATTATCCTTGGTAAACATCTCCCCTTCATTCTCACTTACAGTTATCCTTCAGGTTGAATTTTATTCTCCTCTGTCCTTAAAAAACAATGACTACAGTAGAGGGTCTCCATTCATGTGAGAACACCGCCAGACTGGATACTGGAACAGTTTCTTTCCATTAGATCTGAACAATTAACAATTCCAGCAGAACGATCACTTGGGTCCTGTAACTTGCGCACATTTTTTTTTTTTTCATTTCCATGTTGCCACGTTATTTCAGTTTTTCTCAGTGTATCTCCCTCTTCACCCCACCCACCCGAGTTGAACATTGCCATCTTTATTAGGAGCAAGAAGCAAGATGCTGGGTGTAGTTTTGTAATCAAGTCTGGATCTCTACCGCACAATAGTTTCATGCTAATTTTGTCCTCTTACTTGCATTTTAAAAAACTTGTGCAGTTATATTAATCTCTTTGAAAAGTAGCTGGCTGATAGCATTTCTCAACTCTACCCTGCCACTTGTTCTCATTTTTAATAAGTCTACATAAACAGCTTGTCTTGTTCAGCAGCCTTTTCTATTTCTTGTTTGTTTACTATTTCCTACTGTTCTTCTTGTGGTGCTAATTATCCTACAGATGACTTCCTCTGGCTTAGGATACAGATCTTGGATAATTTTAACATAGTCAAATAGCAGGATTTTATGGTGGAGTCTGAAACAACTTACTCAAACCTGTGAGCTCCTCAGTGAAATCAGCTTGTTGCTAGCTAGCAACGATACGGAATAATTTCATTTTTGAAACAAAGAGTTTCCGGTTACAGAGTCTTAGAACTTCAGTTCAAACTGAAATCGGGAGTAGATCTCTTAAGAGGAGGTTTTTCGATGACTAGCTCAGATACACGTTTAACGTCTTAGAAAAGCCAGCAATAACGTAGAACTACTTTGTGTTAACTCTCTAGCTATCATACCAAAAAACCCCTTCAGCCCTCACATCCAACAATATCTGCACTCTGTAGCTTCCCTCTCCCTCTTGCTGGCCATGAGTGCAAAATTTTCTTCCCCAGACTGTGCGCCAGAGAGACTTTATTCTACTTACAGAACCTACCCGGCTATATATGTTAGTAAAGAGGTAAGAAGATTCTACTGTCCACGTTTGTCCGTCCTAGATGTCTTCCTAAAACCAAGAGAAAGTTGAGCTGCTGAAATCTTCAAGAAAAGTTAATTAACAGGGCCAATTCTTTAAAATAAATAAATAAAAATGCTGCCTTTCAGGGTGACTGGGAATTACAGATATTGCAGAACCAACCAGGCACCGAATCTTCAGAAAAGCACCATGGCCAGGAGATCCTGGTCATTATCTAACCTGCAGATGCCCCTCATCATCAAATAGAAACAAATGTTACTACAGCATTCAATGACCAGAAGAAACAACTTGCAGTTTAACCGTACAAGGATCAGACAAAGATCAGATTTGATCAACTATCCTGTTGATCTGGGGTGGGGTTTATTTGGTGCACTAATTCTGAAAGCCTGGAGCTAAATGGCTAGGACAGCACGTTGTCACTAAAGCTTGGTTTTGTCTTTAAAGACGCAGATTATTTGTACCAAACACCAGAAAGTCGTATCACAGAGCCAGGTAAACCCCCCAAATTAGCCCTCAAGGTGGACAACGTTGGAGAATACAACCAAAAACTGACCTATGGAGCACAAGATTGAAGTGGAAGCCAGAAAGGCCCATTAGGCTGCCGCGGGGACAGAGCGTTAATCGTGCTGCAGGCTTCAGGACACAGGAGGAAGAAACACCATGCTGAGCAGAATCTGAGACCTCATTATAGAACATGGAAAAACAGGACGGAAGAGACTGAAATACTCAGTTTATTATACCAAGTGAGCTCTATATCGTGCCACAGGACACTCAGTGCACAAGATCACAGCACAGTCACGAGTCTCAGAGCATGCCCTGATAAAGTGCTCGCTGTGTCTCCCAACACGCTCTGCTCAGGCTATCTGAAGCATGAAAAAAGAAAGCCAAAGTATCGCTTTCTTTTCCCTGAACAGTGGTCTACTAAGAATGTTCAAAGGCTTCCTTTTGGCAGATTACCAGCTGTACATAATTTTCTCATTCTTCCTCTCCCATGTCATCTTTTTTTCCAAGAAGTAATCTTAGTAATGCGTAGGAAAGGACATGCTTATGATATTAAAAAAATACCACCAAACTGTACCAGCCCCATCAGTCTTTAGAACTTCTTCCAAAATATTTTGCCTGAACATGGTATCAGCTTCACTACTTCCTACCTACAAAGTGTTGTAATCTCAGCATCTTGAACCCTTCTCAGCCTGGTAGATAATGGAATACTTCAAGCTGAAACAGGTATCGAAGAAACCCATGGCATTGCGAACAGTTACCAATACCTTTCTCTCCTTTTGCAATATTGAAGAATCTTCAGCATTTAGACTCAGGGTTCAGACCCCAACAAATAGAAGGAAAGGTCAAGGTGATTCTCAACCTCTGTGTAACTGTGGGAATTCGACAAACCTGTCTTAACCACAACTGGGACAAACTGTTGCCTTCAAACAGGAACACCATAACCAAAATCCAGGGCTTCGAGTCTCATTCTGTTAAATTGCTTGGCAAGGCTGAAAAAAACATCACAGTAAAGGACATTGTTTATTTACAGCTCAGCCAAGATCTTGAGAGGAATTATTCTTTGCTTCTCAACCTCTTCCATTTCAAACGGATGCCTTCGTTGTAGAGGCAGTAACTTGTACTCTTAAGGAAATAAATAAATCTTTTGACTTCCACTTCAGCATACTGCCAGGCATTTAGATGATGCAGGTTATCCATAAAAAAGACTAGGAATCTCATCTAAAGTAGCCGATGGCCACTTGTGGATTGATATGAAACACAGGCAGTGCTGGTAACACAACAAGATGCACAATTGGCAGAAAAGAACTGGTTTCTATACCGCAGGTTATGGCCGTATTTGTTGAAGTTTCCACATCTGGTTACAGTCAGGTTGTGTAACTGATCCCCCATCCTATATTTTATGATCTTGCTGCTATGCAAGATATTGCTAGAATGAGACAGGTTTAACCAGATCTTTACCCAAACTTTCATCTGTTGAGGAAAGCCTCTAACCCTACCCCACCTCCACCAATGTGATACAAACCATACTTCTAAAATCCTCTCTCAGCAGGAATCAATGCAGTGAGGGAACTGTTATTAAACTAGTGTTTACAGGCAACAAGTTTATACTTACTATGAGTCACATACTGCTCTTGATGTCTGAAGCCACCCATGATATGAGCTATGAACTGACACATTCTGAGCTCAAGGCTGCAGAGAGAGCAGTCAGGGAATACAAACCAGAACTCCAAGCAGCACCAAAGCAATCAATCCCTGCCACCATTTCTGACCCTTATAAAGCTGGAAGGCTTCTAAAGCCACGCCAGAGGAAGCTCAAGAATGAAAACCAGCCTACAGGTGCATGTACTGGACAGTCCACATGGGTCAGCCCTGCATCGGGGCTGCCTGCATCAAACAGGGCTCACTGTAGATTGTTTGAGTGCAGATTTCTGAAGTGAGCAATCATGGCTAACAAACAACTGAAGCTCCCCTAGGCTCCTTCGGGAGGACCTTCTTTATAACACTTCATCAGGGACTCAGACCTCACATTGGCACCTCGCCCTCTGAAATGACACTTCCCATAAACAGAGGCTTTCCTCTTGTAGGACAGCTGCTCTCCTCCCCTCCCAAACCAGTTTTTTGGGGAACGTGGATTTCTCTACCATTCCGCTTAGGCCACAGAAAGCAAAAAGGGCTGAAATCTCTGGAAACCACAGCTCTAACTAGTACTTAGAGAAGCAAAAGTAACAATTTCCATGCTCTACAATTGCTAAGCAGTTACCACTGGTAGGAAATCTACCCTTTCCTCTCTGCTTTGGGCTGTTATGCATTTCTGTATAGTAGGGAAAAGTGAGGTCGCCATTCTCAAAGTTATCCTTGCCTTTCTGCTATGGTGCTGTGAATAGCCTGCCAAAGAAAAACAGATGCTGTTCAGCAACGCTGCTCCCCAGGGTGATGTCCTCTCCCCTTTTGCATTGATGATGCTTCAACTCTTGCCCCATGAGGAAGGAAGAGATCAGTTACTGCTTAACTGATAGCTAATTACTCCAGCTACTGATGCAAGTTCTCTCATTATCTGCCTCCATCTACTCTTGGCACATTGCTTTTGTTCTAAGGAATCGCTAAATCTGCCACTTCAGAAAATGCTGAGGGAAACAGACCCTTCTGCAGCATTAAGTGCAGGAACGCTGGTCTCTGCCAAGGCACCAGCTCTGCAGTGTTCAGATATACCTATTCCCAAGCATCAATAAATGATGCATGCTGACTGAAAATGGAACCTTTTTAGCTATACCTCACTGGAAATCCCACTGTATTTACAGTTTCAGAGTGGCTGATACATTCAGTTTACGCAAATGTTGAACAGAAGAAGTTGTGGTCCCTCCACTATGCTTTGTTAGCATTCTTTAAAGTACTCAGTCACACATCAGAACCTCACACCTAGCACCTCCCACAAAATTTTATTAAGAGAAAGGCTCTAGGACATTAGGCAGTCTTCTAGAAAGCGACAAAAAGAAAAAAAAAGAGACAGGAATGTAGATTGAAGTGTACTGTTCATATATGAAAAGTCTCAATCAAAAATAGTTATTTGCCCGAGATACTGATTTTGGAGCCTAAAGAACATTTATAGTTGTGGTGTGGTATTTTGGCTGGTTTTTTGTTTTGGGTTTGTTTGTTTTATGGTTTTTGTTGGGGTTTTGTTTGGTTGGTTGTTTTTTAAATCTTGCAGAACACTAAAAAAACACCACTTGTTAGTTGCACTCCTTTTAAGACAGACCCTTATAAAAGAGTTAATTTTTTTACATTTAAATACAAAGCAGCTTTCTAATCTTATATAATCAAGAAATGGAAAACAATTTTTATTAACATGTTTTACATTTACAATCTTTTATTAGCTAATCAACATCAACATGCAAAAATAAGCGCTAAATACAAACCTCTACAATATGGTTTTGTTTAAACTACAATGGTTTAATTCTTTTGAAAAGTCATAAGGATGTGTTCTGTAGTTGTTAAAATTGAACTATTAGTTTCAGTAATGAATACTATTTAGACCCTAAAATTATGTAATCATCCTGCAAGGCATCTTCAGAAACTTCGCCCAACACTTAAGAATACCAGCTCATTTTCATGTGAGTACATTCTCAAAGCAAGAAATAAGGCAGTAGCACTAATGATTTCATATTGAACCCTATGCACATAACTAATAACTTTAGAAGGACTTTAACACTATGGTAGACTGGAAAAAGAACATTTAAACAAGCATTGGATTTTGCCTGAAATGTTCTCAGTTCCTCTTGATACTTATGCAACCTCCTTAAAATATTTGGGTTTGGAAAAAGACTTCATACTCCTTCAAACCAGTCCCTAGTTGATCCTCCAGAGAAGCCAGTCTTGTGTCAAAGACATCTATATCTTCCCACGGAAATAAGTTACATAATTCATGTTCAGGATTACTTCACGAGAGGATCATAAAGAAGGCAAAGAGGAGCTTAAAGGAGAACACGTTTGTAGTACTGAAATCTTTGATAACAAAAGGGTCTTGGACAATTGTGAAAAAGAGGGGAAAAAAAATGGATTTAATTTTGAATCTGTTGTAACTTTTCCCCCAGTGCAAGTGTCCATCTTTAAAGAAAGTTATCCTTTAGAAGATGAGAGTACTTTTGATAAGAGTCCAATTTTTGACCTTATGTTACAAAATCTTAACAATCAAAATTTGTTTTTGTTTTTATTCAAGTACAAACTTAAGTCATAATTCCTCTCTTTCTCTTTTTTTTTTTTTTTAAAGAGTGTTTATTGTTGCTCATTGATCTTTGGTCGCAAGAAACAATAATGCCACCGACAGGTCTGTTCCCCAAGGTGGCAGGTTTTGCTTCTTTGCCACACATTAAGGCCCCCCCCTTTACAGGGTATGCCAATATACACTGTGTCAAAATTCCAGCGGCACTTCATCATGTGTTTTATGGACCTACATGATGTAGACTTTCTCAGCTTGTGAGAAGTTGAAGACTTCTTTGGTTCTTGGGCAAATTACTTTGTCATCTTGACGAATAGAAAGCAGAGACTGAAAAAGAGTGAAATCAAAAGATAACATTCATAACAGTAACTAAAAGCATTATTTAACTGTTTAGTAAATAAACTTTTTTTGTAATAAAAAAACCCCATGTTATTGCCTGAGGTCAAAATATCTTTGCCCACAGAAGTTACTTATTCCACATTGTCGCTCTCCAGAGGGAAAGATTTGCAATGCCATTTGATTTCATGTTATAAATTCATATATTCAATCAGACACTAGCTTCTTAAAAGACCAATTTAATCGCATAAATATACAGTCCTTTAAAAATTACTGCAAGAAGTTACTTTGCTTCTGTTAATATAGAAGATACTTCTAGCTTTCAGACTGAGTTTATAAGCTCTGATTTTGATATAGAAAGATTTACAACCACTGCTGTTGTAGACTTCAGTAAATCATTGATTTCAACACTTACATTGTATCCATAGACATATCCATTTGGTAACATCATAGGAGGATTATTTTCGTTCATTACATCCCCCGAAATCTTGCAGACTAGTCGGGAGTTGGCACAATGTGCCATAGGCAGAGGCTGAGCCAGCTTGTTCAGGGATTTGCTACACACAGGGCAGTCTGGGTTTTTTGAGCTCCCATCCTCTTTGTAACACTGTCTGTTTAACAGCAAGTTAAGGAAAAACCACTGCAGAATGCAACAACAATTCGTTAATGACATATATTGCAAAAAAAGATAGTAAACTGTGCAAATACAGCCTAGGTTATAGAATGTACGGGGCCATTTAATTGAAGTTTAATGTGTACATACAAGAATCAAGTGCTTGCTTTGTTTTGAGTAACAAGAGTGAGCAAGAAGTGTGTGGCACCCTCTATAGGTAAAGTTTCTGATGTAGAACACTTTAGTAGCACCAGTCCTTCTCTAATACATCATAGTGCGTATAGGAAATCCAACCAAGTTTCAAAAGATGCAGGACATATTGGAATACTCACATAAATCCAGACAGGGTAACTTTGTGTGTAAGTGCTTGAAAAATAATAATTATGACCCAGATCACTAACTTTTGCAAATACATTCACTAATTTAAGACACACAGAAAGATAGCCTAATACACAAACACAATGTAGATTTCACCTTAAAGTTTTGGTTTGGGCTTGTTTGTTGGATTTATTTTTTTTTTTTAACCATAACACCATTTATTATAGTCTCCCCTTAAGGAGACCAATTCATACTCCATTTAAGCAACTAATGAGCAAAAATATTCAAGTGTCATATTACTCTCTTTGAGCTCTCTGGAAAGCATCCATAGACTGAAACAAACCACAGTGCTTTTTTGCACTTGACAGAAGTATCTGCATTAAAGGATACGGTGTTTTTATAGCTGAAAGGCCTGCCTGGAGTGTTATAGTAAAAACAGAATTGTTTCCCAGCTGATGTAGTCTGTAGTTATCATATCTAAACTGTTGGATCAGCATTCTCCATCGAGCAGGGTCCAAGAGATCCTGTTAAAAAACAACACAACTATAAGTTGTTTTCAATCTAATTGTCCCAGGGGGGAAAAGCCTGGGAGTGGTAAATTGTGCAAAACTCACTAGACTGAATCCATCACAAAATAAAAGTGTACATGCTAACGCATAGTACAAATGTACTTGTTTAGAAAGCACCTTTGAACACTACTAGAAATATGATTTAAATCAAGCATTACTTAAAATAGCTGGCATAACAATATTCAATCTCCCTCCGTCATCTACCAAATGTTCTAATTAAGGTATGTAAATCCTGGTAAGGCTATTTCTTGCATTTAGTTTTCTAGAATGCTGGCCTACTTATGAAGAACATTAGTATTGTGGAATGTTTGTTCTACAGCCTCTGAACCATTAACATCAAAAAGACAGAAGTGGTTTTTTTTTTTTTACCTCGAGTCAGGCTAATTCTGCTGATACCTCTTTGTAATATATAATGTTTACAGAATTTTCTCAAAAAGATTTTAATTTGAAGAGTTGGCACAACCCCAGGCTAGAGAAAGCTTAGGTAAGCTATGCATTTAAAGATAAAATGCTTTAATATATATTGTAATGCTATGCATTACCTAAGAAACAGGGAACAGTAGTTAAAGTAGGGATTTTTTTTTCCATGGATGCAAGAACTAAATTCACAGGTCAAGGATATATTGAACCCTACAAGTAATGCTGTGAGAGAGTCATATAAAAAGTGAAGACCCTTTGAAAGTATACTTGTTATGTTACATATACAGGCAAAGTCCTAATCCTTTCTTCTGTTACCACCCCTTCTCCTTTGTATTTTGGTCTTGAGAAGTGACAATGTTTATTTTAGAAATAAGTCCATATTATCAACTGTGCATGCTACACTTCGCAGCAACTAGAAGAAACGATAACATATTTTATTATATTGTTTAGTTTATAAAATAGGCTTTTAAAGAAAACAAAAGACTTCGTAACAGAGCATACACAGAATAGCAGCATCAAATTCAAAACATGTTATACAAAAATTACTAGGCGGTGACTTTACCATGAAGTGGACACTAGTCTTTACGCTTTACTATGTTGCCACTCTGGCCCACTCTGCCTCTCCTCAGTTCCCTGTTCATTCAAGTCAAGATACCGGAGAAGGAGGGACTCCAGCATTACCTTTTTTTGGAGTGGGGGAAGTCCAGGATATAGGCTACAAGAAGATCAGACTGGCCTGAGAACTTTTATCCAAACAATTTAATGGTACCACAGTAATGTTTTTAGTGTTTTATGAAGAATTTTTCATTATTATCCTAAAATTACATGTTAGCAGAACTATATTTCTGATAAATTTGGGAAATACCTTGTAGAATTATAGGAGGCCAACATTTAAAGAAGTGCTAAACTGGATTTTGACAGCAGTTGTCTAAGTGCAAAATTATTTCTCCATCCCTTCTAACTAAAAACTGATTACTTGAACAGCGGGGAGAAGAGGTTTATGTACAACTAGTAAATCTTAGCTAAGACTATGAAGTTTCACATCTCCATGAACACAGACAAAATGACTGTTGGATTGAAGACAGGATCAACGGAGTTTTAATAGCTCCCATCAAACTGGGAACATCTTTGGAGGAGGGAGGGAAGAGATGCAGCTCTCATAAACCAGTCCTGGTATGTTTTTCTGACAAGCTTTTAGAAAGTGGAATTAAGCAGAAGCTAAAAAAGGGTGCAAGTGTAAGTGAAGGATTTCAAGAGATTCAAAAAAGCCACCAGGAATACTAAGACAAGAGAGAAAAGGAAAAAGTCTTACAGCAGAAACAGTTGGATCAACTGTGGGCCTATGATTGAAGAAAAAACAGCAAAAAAGACAGAAGAATTCACAGAAAAAAGAGGCAAAAAGATTCAGAGGCAAATACACAGGAGAGAATCCTGGACATAAGCAGTATTTGTCTGACTTTAAGTGCTCCAAACCAACAAGCAGAACTGAGGCAGGGAACCTATAGAGATGAGAGCAAAAGTAAATACATACACATATCTTTCCTTAACTAAAGCAAAAAGCACTGTTTCTGCCACCAGACTGCATGTCTGTTTGCTCTATCACCTGCCCCATCTAAGGCCAGAATGTTCCCCGAGTTCCAGGATGAAGCTTTTGTTCTGACCTTAAGGCAATTCTTGAGAAGATGTTACAGAGCCTACAACAGTTCCATAATAAAGATAAAGTACTACTGATGATTAAGAAAAGCCTATGATTAATGGCCTAGGTGATGGGACACAAAAGTAGCAGCTTACTCAATGTCCAGTTGGAATAATTCCAGCCACAGTTACACAAGCTTGTTCAAAGGACATCAAAAAAAAGTAGCTTGTTTTGCCACAACATTAAATACATTTTCCTTAAAGACAGGAAAAGCTGGAGAAAGTTCTATTCAGTTGTTATATAAGATGCTTCTTCCCTTGGATTAATAAAAATAATTTGATTAGAGATACTATGATCTGACAAACTTTCTCACAGATTTAAAAGTAATCTTACTTAAAACCATTTTAAGAATCCATTTATGCACAGACCTCTGGGTCAACACATTAAAGGTATCTCCAGACAAGCATGCACTCTATGATTCTGTTTATCTAGGGAATTATTAGAGGATCCAAAACAGAACTTCCATAAACTAGAATGTTTTAAGTCAGATCCATAAAAAGTAGTGGGGAATTTGTTCCAATAGTATGGTTGTATGTGAAACAATACAACCTTTTCTCCTCACTCTCCATCATTGAAACATTCCGTCCAAACTAGGCCTTAGAACAAAATACAGGATTTTTATTTCTTGCCTATTTCTTTCTAACTTCAAAAACAATAATAAGCTCTGTAATACACCCAGTCTTCTAACACATCTATCATTTATGCTCTAACTCAGAACAAATGTAGAATCCAAAATACCAGGATCCTTCTAGGACTCCAGGATTAGCAAAGAAATTCACAGTAATGCTGTGGGTTGGTTTTTTTTTTTTTGTGTGTGTTTGTTTTGTTAAACCACTGGTTTCATCATCAATTGTTTAAAAACCATATTGTTTAGACTGGCATTGCCACATATCGGCTTGGCATTTCACAGGATTCTGGTCTTGCTTTGCCAGCTCAACCCTTGTCTACCTTCTGCCTCCAATGCCAAATTAAAAAAACGTGAATTAGCACATGACCACAGAACAAACTCAAAATCTGTAGAAACAGTAACTACCTATGAATTTTGCTTGATTCAAATTTAGATGTAGATATTAATATCTACATTAATTTGTATAGTCCAAATAAACGAACACTTACTTTGAAGCATCAAAAATACTGCTTTCAGGTAATTCAAGTCATATTTCCTTTCTTCATCCCGACCACCACAAGAACAGTAATTTGAGGAGTAGAATTAAGAACTGCTGCTAGTCTGCTAAGGCCACAGCCTATGTTGAACAAAACTATCTCTTTTTTCTTCATGCTTCCTCATCTTCTGCCTCTTGCTATATATTTCCATATCATGCTTGCAGTCCCACACATATTTAGTGGTGGGTTTGTGGTAAGCCTAGCTCAGTGTGAACTTGTCTGTTACGGTTAAGATCTAACTGCAACAACAGAAATACTACCTCGATTAATGTACAGGCAAGGATTGGTTATTAAAATTAAGGACTATTATAAAGGCAGGGTTTAGGAAGTAAAATTAGAACAATGTTTGATCTTCAGATTATCAATGCCTTTTCCTGTAAGGAAAAAGAACCGCAACATGTATTTTATCATTCTGCTGTACCACTGAATTTCAAACATAACGTTACCTTATAGGGGGAGATATGAGTGTCTGAAGGAAAGGCCAACATTCCCATCACTTGTCGAACCTCATCCAACTGGCTTCCCTCCGCCTGGCTGAAATGCTTTCTTGCATGCCTGAAATACAGAATTTATACCTTTATTAGATAGCCTTGTTTCTAAATCAAGTAAATTTACATAATCATGTTAGGTTTCAGAGAAAACCTCTAAATTCTGCTCTTAACGAACTCCAAAAGGTGATGCGTTTAAAGGGCTTGAAAAAAATACATCCTGCAAATGTGAATGCAAGAATGACTTAAAGAACTAGCAATTTTATATTTACTCTGGTAAGTGTTTGCTCTTTTTAACTTTTAAAGAATCTTATTAAAATCTATTTAAAGTTACAAATTACTTTTAGGAATATACAGTGTTTTTCCAATTACCCATTTCATGGGATGAATTAAAAAATAAAATCTAGATAAGTTTGGGTTTTTTCCAATTCTGTGTTCCACTAACTACACTTAGGTCATCAATACCATGAGAACAGTCTCTTCAGCAGCATTTCAGTACTCCTACTTCCTCTCCCACCCAAGCCAGGAAGCAATGGAAGTTATGTAGGACAGACTGTTTCCACCCAACTTCCTATTTTGGGTAAGCAATTCAGGAATGTAAATATTGTTCTCCAGGTGATTACTGTTATGAGAACTAAAGTGCAAAACCCATGGCCTGAGAGAAGGGATGAGGCAGCCTGGACATACTGGAAGAAAGCTAAAATAAGTACTAGTGCAGAGCTGCAGATGGAAGCGATAGCTATTAAAAAGGAAGTTCAGGCAAAGCAAAAAATTCAGATGTACTGGTTAAGCTAAATTACTATGTGCGCATGCATGAGGGATAACAGAAAAGAAATCCTCTGAAAAGAACTGATCACTGTGCACTTGTGTTCTGTGATGTTAAAACAGAAGTGGTACTTCAGTTTTGTGCCAGCCTTGTCAGTATTGTGGTCCTACGCCCCATCAGGCGTTGACAAATGCTCACACAGACAGCATTTCAACAATACATCCCCCTTGCTTATACGAAGACCCTGAGCTGCAACGGGCAAATACTGGCTGCACTTACTGTATGTGTTGAAGAAGAGCTAGAATTAACATTTTGGTTTGTGTACGTATGATATATAATCACTTTGTGCGCTAGCCAGTCTAAGGAGAAGTGGTCAGCAATCCAACACTTCCATCATTTGCGAAGTACTGAACATGCTGGGATGTGGTGCCCATTTGGGGTTCAGCCAGAAGGAGTTAGGTTTTCTAAAGTGACGTCCTATTAGTCTTCAACCCCTGACCTTCCCTTCTGCCTGTGCCCCTTAAGGAAGTTTTCCCACCAAGCCTGCCATGCTGATATCTGAACCTCATATTCTGACTACCAACAGAGAAATTAAGATAAAGCAAGATATCCTTTAAAAAGAGAAAAGCAAGTTTGTTAACTCATAGCACTCTGAACTCTTTTTTTGATTGGGAAGCAAGAAACAGTACTATGTGAGTATTTGTGAACGCACATTTAAATAGCGCCTTATTTACCCTTTCCATTCAGCTATTTCCACCTTTTTGTGCAAACATCCTCTTGGAGGTATATATGAACCTTACAATGCTTATTTACAATGTTTTCACCACCATTAGCACACACTAGTCAGAATAGCTAGAGCAGGGGGCTAATTTTTTTTTTTTTAAATTATATTTTTAAATCATGACCAGTGGACCATTACTGGAACCACAAACTAATTTCTTGTGACAAATCAAAGTAAAAGGTAGAAAATTTTGTTTTTCAAATCCCAGAATAATTCTATAAACTCTGTGGGGAGAAAGTTCATTGTCTTTTATTTGAAATAGCTGTTCCTGTAGCCCATGCAGGTACCACAGACATACTGTACTTGACAAATCCAAGATTGAAAGGATATTTATGAAGACTTGAAGATTTAGTTTGCTGTCTACTAAGCACACATTAAGTATATAAGCTATACAGTGTGTATGTGCATATCTACATATGCCTGACTACAAGAACGAACATATTTATCAGGAAGTAGCAATAACTGAACAAAAATATAAGGTGTTATCAAGAAAGGACTTGTTCTTTCTGCTCGGTCTTTCTTACCAACGCCTGAATGCCTTTATCTCAGAGACCATTATGACTACTAGCAAAATTTATACTTAGCGCACTCAAAAGTTTTATTATTATTTTTATACACCTGTTCAACCCCACCCCATAATAAAAATAAAGGGAAACTGTATTTATTGACACTTGTAGGACAGAGAGTTGCTAAAATGAATACCCTGGCTACCTTCTCCTAACTGTGCATCAGCTGTTTTTATTTACTCCTTTGGTCCTTTATATCCCAAGAACAAGAAGCACACAGGGTATTTTGTTAAGCTTTTAGCTAAGCACTCTAGCATCCCCATAAGAGCAAAGTAGCAGAATTTTGTCAGATTTCCTAGAATGAAATTAGTGAGAGCCCCCAAAGTGTGAAATTAGTGTCATCAGTCATTCATTGTTACTGTAATAGGTATGAGCTTTACAAAAAAAAGCTGAAGAGGCTGTGGGAGTTAAAGGCTAATGACACTAGGCAAAAAAAAAAGCCTTTGTGATGTACTTACACTTAAGAGATTTACTCTTTGTATTCAAGAATTAGTACATTCTTGAAACTTGCACTTCCAAGATTACTCTGATAAAGTACCTTAGAGGAAGGTCCGTTTGTACTCATATTCTACAAAGCCACAGAAATTCAAACTTTTATTTAATAAGATGTATAATTTTAGAGCTCACATCAATTTTAACCTAAAAGCAATATGTCACTTTAGAAGTTCTCAGCAGGCAGTAAGCAAAGCTTTCAAACTTATTTAAACACCAGCTGCGTTTCAACAAAATGTCAGTTCTCCGAGTTCCACTCATACAGGAAACTACTTGGTAAACAGCCTCTTTCTCTGCTTTCTAATGGATTCCTGACCTATTTATTGCACCATGGACACAATACTGAAAGAATCGTGCTGCAGGCACTTAACAGAAGCAAGCTAATAAAAACCCAAGTTGCAACAGTTTGCTAGAAGCCATGAGATTTATGCTACACCTTCCCAAGATATATTCCCTTATTCATTGCATATTTATTTTGAAGCAAAGTAGAATAAAAAGGTGAAAACTAACATTATTTAAGCCACATTAAAGGAAAGTGTTGAGATGTTGAACTGAGCGTACAAAATTATGGAAACATCCTGTTAAAAAGGAGTGAATTAAGATATAGAAGGACTTCTGTAGCTCCTTTTGCTTTTACAAGAAGTTATGAAGTTAAAGCAGCATTTTTATGACTGTTAAGTTATAATTGCTGAGCATAAAATACTCGTCAACCCTGAATTTCAATAGGTATACAGAATATACACACTTCAACCCTAACAACATTCAATATGGATGTTTATTACAATGTAAATAGGAGTGTAAGCTTTACACCTCAGAGGCTATGATAGTACAAGTTATTCCACATGAAGAGTGCAGAGTCCTCTTGAGCACTGACAACTTGCAAATTTTACCAGCTTTGATGTGGAGAAGGAATCAGAGGGAAACAAATATCCAGTGACAACAATAAAAGACAGAATGACCTTATCTACTTTGTCCCAGTTCTCAGCCTGTCTCCTTATTTCAGCTCCATGCCCACTTTCTGGTTTCCAAGCTACATAAGGAAGCCGCAGCTCAAAGAAAATAGTTTTTAGAGCATGGACTACTCATTGTTAAGATGCATGACTGCACATTTGGCAAAGAAGCAAACCTAGCAGAGAATAAAGCTAAAGGCACAAAGGCACAGTATTCATTGGACATAAAGAACACCAAGGGCTTCAGAAGACAGATAACGTAGCTGAGTGTCTTTCATCCTTTTCATAAGTACCTGAAAATTCCTTACGATTTCAGAACTCTACCAAAGTGTAAGTGCACACATCTAAATCACAGAATCTCCTAGACTGGAAAAGACCTGTAAGATCATCTAGTCCAATCATCAACCTAACACTGACAAGCCCACCACTACACCATGTCCCTAAGCACTGTATCTACACGACCCTTAAATACCTCCAGGGACAGCACATAGGTAGTTTTGTGATTTGTTTTTGTGGTTTGGTGTTGGTTTTTTTTTTTTCCTCCATTATTAACATTAAAATTATCTGGAGTTTATCACTGCTGGAGGTACTTGCATTGCTGGGACCAAAACAATAATGATTTAGGTGCAAGTAGGAATGATATGAGTTAGCTCAAAGCAAGCAAAACATTTGAATGAAATTAGAAATAACAACTAGAAATAACCCTAAAATTTCAGGTAATTTTGGGGTGGTGTTAGTATTAGACTGGCTTCTCCACATACTTGCACTACCTTTTCCTTTATTCTTGTTTTTACACAACTAAGTCTTTCTCACTCATTCTATTCAAGTTATCTGATGTGGTTTGCCCTGCAGAAGAATTTCTACATCTAAAACTTGGGAATGCACTGGAATGCATTCAGTCTGTGCTTATGTTACGATACTTTTTACCTTTTCTGTAACTGTGCTTCTCTGCCAAAAAGCTGCTTTGCTGCAAATACAAGCCTCCTGCTGGCTTCAATTTCTGGTGTACCTAGTATGGCTTTAAAAGCAGTAAGACTTGCAACTTCCTTAACATAAAACTTGTCAGAAATGTTAAACGGCAACAGTGTTATCAACAGAATGTATCAGCAAAGCTTCAAGTCTGGCCATAAAACTTGTCATCTCTCCCTAGGTTTAAATATTCTTACAAAACAGAACCTGCTGCAAGTTTCTCTCTCTCCCCCTTGTCCATGTGTAAGCTCCAGCAACTCTGCTGCCTGCATCATACTTTGTGGTGCTGGCAAGACCACTGCTTATCAGAATTATCAACACATTTTATAGTCCCGGTATCAAAACTCCACTCATTTCATCAGAACTGATTTCCTGTGTTATCCTGGAACGGTATTCCACCACACTAACTTAAAAGCATAAATTTGCTTCATGTTGCTGAAGCACCGTGAGAAAGACTTTTGTGGTTGAAGTAGGCAGGGATTAATAGGTCTGACTCTAGTTCTCTTACTGATTCATACCACCTTGGGCAGAGTGTTACATTCTTCTCAAAGTAGTCCCCACTGAACTAGTTCAAGAGAGGTGAAAATGGATATTGAGTTGGTTTCTTCATCTGGGGCCAGGGGAAGGGAGTGGGGGTAACAATGTAGCTTGTTATTCTCACAAACATGACAATACAGAACTCCGAATAACCCCATTCAATACAAAAGGTGAACCTGGCCTAAAGCATAACTTGTAGAACAAAAAGTTTAATGAAGATAGTAAAACAGAAGAGAATTCAGTACAAATTGCAGTGTTAAGCTTTATATGGGTGTTTCATTAAACTTTTAGTATATTTTCCAACTAGAACTGCAGTGAGTTTCTATGAGAAACTAGCTGTACCTCTTGAAAATTAGTTAAGGGTAAATATCTTCATTACTTTGTATGCCACCAGAAAATACAATTGGTTTATAAAACAGCTTAACTTTCTAAGCCTTGATTTTGAAGAGTAAGAAGATGCAGAGTTTCAGCAACAGTATTTAATTTCTGAAAAGGTGCATCTGTGGAACAACACCTCGCCTTTAAAAAAAGACCCAAACAACAACAACATTCAACCCCTGCTAAAATCCAAAGACTGATCACAACAAAAGCAAGATCTCTTACAGCAGTGGGGCTTCTGGGTGTTGCAACAGTCACATTTCTAATGTAGTATAATACCATCTTGTTAAGAAAAATTGTTTGGTAAGCATCCTAATTTCATACCTCACAGCATCCAGTCTCTTGTTCTGTCGAATGAGTTCAATGAACTCCTGAATCCTTAGGCTGAACTCCAGACAGCTCTGAGATTAAAGACAAGACAGGGTTTTAGGCGGTGCCAAAACTGCACTGCACAGTATGTTAAATACTACGTGTGCACAACAAAAAAAGAAAGTGTTAATAACATGCAACCTTGTTTGCTTGCTTTTAGGCATTCATGCAAAAAAACCTGAAGTGCTGACTTTATGGACATCAGCACAGAATTCCATAAAAGCAAACAAACCCCTCCTCCTCACGCCTCCTTCAAAACTGCAGTATTTAGCAGGGATGAACTTTATCCTATTGACGGAAAGCATTGTTACCTGAGATGCAAGTGAGAATAACAGGTGGTTTCTTTGTACTTCCTTACAATTTAAAGCAGCAGATTCAACACAAGTTTGGGGCTATGCAATAATTTAGGCAAGAGAGGTCTACCCAGAAGATCGCAAGGAAGAAACAAATCTTTGAACACTATTTTGAAAGTCCCCAATATTAACAAAACCCAGCACAGACTAAGTTGCTGCAATCCCCTCCCTCCCTCCCTTTCTTCAAACTTCTATCCCACTCTTCTTGTCAAACATCTAAAAGCCATGCTGGAAACAAGTCTCAAACAAGAAAACCAAGTGGCATTTACCTGTTTTTGGAAAAAGGTAAAATTTGAAGCCTAATGAAGTTGACAGTGTCCCTTTAAATCAAATTCCATCACCAGTTCACAAAATCTATAAAAAAACTTTGAATATGTGGAATTAAAAAGAAAAAGATTCTTCCCCCCCCCATAAAAGAACCAAGTCACTATGCTTCTTTATAGGGACACAGTCAACTGTTTTATTACCTCAAGAAAACAATGAAAACCCAAAGTCCTTCGAATCTCGAAAAAAAACTGTATTCCTTGAGTCACCCTGCTCCATTTGGCAAATGTTTTTTTTCTTCCCCCATGCTTCTAATGAATAGTTGCCTTTTGTTTATTGTCCATTAGCACAGTAATATCAAAATTCCTCAGTGACTTCAGTAGGAATTTGAGCAACTCCAAATTTGTATCAGTTAACTGCCTGGGGTGACTAATGCACACATTGCAGTAATCACTTATTTTAAGATTTAAAATGTAAGCCATTTGAACATAAAAATGATGTATTCTGTCATAATTTAAATATACTTGTTTAAGGAACAGAAAATGAACTGTTTTCCAACTATGCATTTTTCTGTACTCAAGCCCATGTTTAGCAGAGAATAAAAATTTCTTCTCTACTTTATTTGAAATTTTCAAATAGGACTATTTTAAAATACCCTGTTATTCCAATCAACACAAACCCCTCATTTAGAATTTTAGCTAAGTTAATTTCTACTAAAAAACTGATCAAGCTTTTTAATTGTTAATGATACTAAATCCTAGGGCTTAGTATTTCCTTAAAATGTTTCAATAGCAAAAAACCCACATCCCAAAAACAATCTTTGGAGTTTGTGTTTTGCTTTTATGAATCTTCAAGTAAGCTGCAAGCCAATGGCTGTATGGATTCTGCAAACAAGTGTAACTAGAAGAGAGCCCTAGACAATCAGATGATACACACGTTTCAATTTTGTATACCTTCAAACAATTCCATAGCAGCTATTCCCAAGAGTTTAGATAGCTCACATCTGTTAAGGCTGTAGGACCATGTGCTTTCCCAGGCCAACACAGTTTAATTTTTAGATTAGGCTTGCATTAAGGTGGTGGCTGGGATTTTAGAACATTAACATTGATGAGTAGCTAAGCAACCAGAAACAGAAGAAATGTTTCTTTGTGTTTCAATAAGAAGCATAGTGATTTCTTTTCTTCCAACTCTGATCTCTCACAGCCTTAGCTTTGTTTTTTGTTTGTTAAAAAAAAAAAAAAAAAAAAAAAAGAGTAGGGCTTGCAGAAATAGATTTTTTTGTTGCCTTTGTTTTCCAAAAAGAGGGATGGGGAACATTTTTCCCTGTTTATTGTTTGTTGAAGATTGGTGATGAAGTACTACGACGTTCAGATTTTATTTCTTATATCACTTAACATATTAAGATTACACAAGGGGGATTTTTTTAGCAATATAATTATGCAAGTGTTTACATACCAATTCTGGTTTTCCTTTAATGGTTTCCATAACAAGATCATCATTTTCTTTAGAGTAATCACTGTCCGATTTACTTTTGCGTCCCATCTTCGGTTCATTCTCATTTTGGCGCCCCTGAGTGACAGAGAACGTCACTCTTCGCTTATCATTAAGTGCACTCAAACATTTTTGGTTAAAGAAAGCGCTTAGTTTAAAAAATAAGACACAAACATCTTTGAGGGAGGCAGGGATTTTGGTTAATATAAGTTAAAAACAGATTTCTGCAAGCCCTATAAACGATTACAGCATATTTTGAAATGCAGAATTTCAGAGACACAGAAATTTAAACCAACTGCATAGGAACAAGCATACAGCATGTTCAGGTCATGGTATTCAATGGTGGAAAAAGACTTACTGTGTTTATTACTCGATTAGACTTGGCTTTTGTTTTTGAAAAAAACATTTCAACAGTAGTTTGTCACAGAAAATTCGTTCTTTACTCAAGTTTTGTTTTCTTATATACAACACTAAAAATATTAATACAAAAATCTGAATGAAATTTCTCTCGGTGTTAAGTCTGAGGACATCAGTTTACCAATTAATCTCACTCTTGGGATACCGTCATATATAAACTGAGTTATATTCTCAGCAGGATGCAAAGAGTTGTAAGACGTAAGTTCACATACATCAAGACACTACATACTTCTGCATTTAGACGTTTGTAAATCACACTAAAACCAACTGAATATTATTGGTTTATTTGAGCATAATTTGTCCAGACAACACTTGCATCCATAAGATGACCTATTACTCAGTTTCAGGTTGGGTATTTGCGTGAGCTAGTTTAGCTCTAACTACCTACACCTTCTTAAAGGAGAATGTTGTACTTACTGTCCTTAGTATTATACAAGGCCTCATTCAAGACCTATAATTTAAACCAAATCGACCACATCAAATATCCAAGTAGTTCAGAAAACATTTAGAAAACAATTTACGCAAAACATGAACACGCTACATTTTCATACCTTCATTTTTCTGAGCCTGGATTTGTTATCATGACACCAAGCCAAGCAAGTCATAGTCTCTTGTCTTTCCAATGACTCTTCCACTTCTTTAGCAGTCAAAAACATCTCAATATTTACCAAGTCCTTCCAAAATAAGAAGAAAAGCACATCTCATCAAGTTGTACTGATACTTTACACAGCAATCCACTCTTTAACAGAATTAGAATACAGAGATACTAAAGACTTAGAGATTTCTGGTTTTTAGGACAGTACTTTATAAAAAGACATTACCGTATATTTTAAAGACTGCATTTCCATGCACTGAGAAATTCTAATAGTGAGACAGTGACAGTATTTTTCTGAGTCTACTTATACAACAGAACTAGAAAAAAGAAAAAGAGTAAAGATTAAACTTAGGAGCTTTGCACAGAAAGTGACCAGATCCCACGATCACTTCAGTGCAGTTCACACTTACAGGAGTACTTGGTTTCCTCAAAGCTTAGCCTACTACATCAATTGGACCATGACAATGCCATATTGCTAAAGCAAGCAACAACTACATAAAAGAGGAGAACCTAAATCTACTTTACTTAGCCATCTATAACTATTGAGTTTTAAGCACAGTCCCACAGTGGTCTGAGGTCTCCAGTATATTTTCTCTCACTTGCTTAATGTTGTAAGCTCCAGACCTTCAATTGCTTACAGTAGTTCTGTCTACAACATCCAACACTGAAGTGATAAAACAAAGTTACTGTATTAAAAAAAACAGGCAATGGGTGGGCCACAAGATTCCTCAAGTGCCTATCACAAGCAGATGTTTCTAAAGAAAAAGCAGCAATCTAGTATCAAATTTGCCCAGAGCAAACCTTTAATATGCCTATGCTACTTTTTAATTACCAGCAGCTTTACACATCCATACCAATCAAGGCAAACATGACTGAATAAAATTTAAGATCTAGTAGGGTATCAAATAAAGTCCGTCTGTCCGTCGTGTCCTCCCCTCCCCCCCATTTCTGCTGAAAAGAAGACTTAGGTAGATTTTCCCAAATGATATGAACACGATCCATTCTGAATTGGCACTACCAGAAGTTATTTTGGAGCTGCATAAATATGCTATGCTGTGACAGTTCCTACCTTGCTGAAGAGGATACACTGTGAGAAATCATAATTCAATGGACAAACAGAAATCCAGTACTGAAGTATTTGATTAATATGCACTCTAATTTTGAACAAGTTCATTTTTATGTAGATTTCACAGCAAAATGCTGAAAATTATACAACTGAAATGCTGAATATGACAAATATTACAGTATCTCTAGTGAACAAAACCACTCTCAGGTGGCATTTTCAGCTGTTAGAACAGCTGAATATACTTAGTCTTAGAATTCATACCTCCCTGAGACAACGATAAAAAATAGAAGTAGCATCAGGCATATCACATTCACATCTTGCATTTCATTAGACAGTTTTTCCTTATAAATACAATAAATCTAATACTATTGGAAAAGTGGACCAGATCATGCTTGGTTTGTCAGAATGGTTATTTACAAAAGTGTAAACAAGCCTCATGTATTTCTAAATTGCAGCACAAGTTGCAACTCTAAAGCTTTCTCTCTTATGACTTATGACTTACTTCTGTTATGACTATGGCAATTTTAAAAACAAAATATTAAGGGCAATTGACATGCAACTACATTTTATAGATTGTATGACCACAGCAACAAAACCATTATACCATCAAAATATAAAGGGTCTCAAGCAGCTCTAGTGCTTGAGCAAAACCAGGTAAGTCAGACTTGGGTAACAGCTAAAGCAGCTGCAAGTTTATAGAACAAAATTAAGATGGAACTTCCAATGACACCTCCCATCCCCTTAAGTATAACAAAAAAAAATAATAGTTTTTATCAATGTGTTGGCAAATGGACTGAAAGAATGCCAATGTATTTCACAAAAGGTGCTTTTCTTTTTTTGGAAATTTTCCTACAAGAACAGGAGAGTAATCTCCTTGGTAGTCCAAAGTTTTTCTGATGATATGCTCAAGAGGAAAATTGAAGTGCATTATTCCTCTGTGCATGATAAGGTGACCACATAAAAATCTCTTGCCCATGTAATTCATCTGTATAAGTAATTTGACATAATGCAGATGTATTCATTATCTTGCTAGCATATTTTTCCACACAGCTGCTGAATGGAAAGATGATTCAACTTGTATTAAAAATAATAGCATCTCCATACAACTCCTTAAGCTTATTTGAGCTATGTGTTCTTTCAATGAACCACATTTACTTTTACACCAACTTAAGACAAAAACGTTTCCTTCTACATTTAAAAAGGACTAGATATGCTAGGCAGATGACAAATCACTGGTTTAATCTAATTTGCTAGCTTTTTATAGTTTAATCTTCATTACGAAACAAATTCCACTTTTAAAAGAAGTACAAGGGCAGCATCTGTTTTATTACAATGAGCTGGTGAGAGAATCTCAACTATATGTATTATCAACCAGGTGTTAGTAAAGCAATGCTCAACTGTGAGCAAAAAAATTGTTGCTGCTGAGGCAGACAAACCTCTCAAATAAAAGGAGAATTGCTACGTTCCTTTTGCAAATTTAAAATAAAAAGGTTCTATTTGGAACAGAAATGCTAATTAGATTTGCAGTTGCCAAAAGAAGTCAAAGCTTGGCAGCCATCTCTATTAAATAGAGAGTATGTATCCAGAAAAGAGGGGAACATTTTTAATTAAAAGAGTTCCTTTCAGAACTAACAATCACATTTAAATTGCACCAATAAATAGGATTTTCTTCTCTGCTGACTAGATAGAAAGTTAGGGAACAATATAAAAAAAACATTAAGAAATCCATTTGTAGGGAAAGAAATAGCTTTGCATTCGATAAAAAGTAGTTAGAAGTCTTAATCATGCAGACTGATAGAAGAAAAATACTAAGATACAATTAGGCAATAAACCTTTAAAAAACCCACATGTGCTCATGTCAGCCAAGCTTTTTTAATCTGATCCTGCTTTCCTGTCTTCCTTTTTTGGTGGTGCCTACTCTTGATGCTTCTCCATGATGTATTTCTTTAGCCAGGACTAAGAAAATAGAAGAACGGAATATCAGAGGATTACTTGGCTTTACTGAAACAAGCACAGTTTTTCTATGCAGGCCAGTACTGGAGTACTACTTGCCTGCCACATTTTGTATGGGTGGGAACCAGTTAACAGTGTTAGCAGTTGCAACCCATGTTGTGACTCATGTTCCAGTCAGAAAAACCCCCATTAAGACTCCAATCCTAAATAGTTTTCTGAAGGTATTCTGCAATTCAGAGTTCCATAGGCTGTAGACAATACAGAAACATTCTCAGTTTCCAAAACAGCATTAAGATTTAATATGCTGTTACGAAGAGCCTCTCAAATAGTTTGTTTACGTATAAAATTGAGAGAATATAAGTATGCAATTTTAGAGAAACATTGCCATCAGTTTTGCAGGTGGAGAAACAGCTGAAGCAAGAAATCTGTCGCCACACAACCCCCTCCAACTGACACAGCATTCAGTATCACGGCAAACGTTTTCTGACTTGTATATAAATTAAAAAGCAATTCTCAAGTCTTTAAATTACCATCTTTTGCAACACTGTAGCGTCTTCCTCAATTTCACTTTTCACATTGTATTAAGTGCTTGCAGTACTGCAGAAGCATAGGAGAACCCTGCACTGCACACAGCTTATTTCAGCATTGTTATCAAACCGTAACTCTTAGCACAGACTTTCCAGCCTCCTGTGCGTTGTCATGATAATTTTGCCTAAGTTACCTTGCCTTGACTTGCTTACAAATGCAGAATACCTGACTTTGAGTAGGAAGACTGATTAACATCAAACTTTCATTTAGTTAGGCTTCTACACCTGTACTGAAAAATAGTTTCAAATTGCTCAAGGAGAACTCTATCCATACGTATTACTGACAATTATCCCAACACTTGAAAGGGGGAACACAGCATAAGCATTCTTCTTGCTTCTAGTACAAGCAAGGAAGTACCACCTAGATTTTATAATTTCTGCTTAAAAAACCCATGCTATTGGACTAAAGTGAACTAACCTTCCCTTCTATTCAACAGCCACTAACCAGGTATCAGAGGGTAACTATTTAAGCACTGGATGAACTTTATCCTGAAAGGACTACTTAATTCCATTACAACAGTTCAAACTTTAGAGAAAAACATTTATTATGAGAGAAAACTGCACATGAAAGCTGAAGACACTTAAGAGACTTATTTAAACAAATAATACCTTTATCCATCACCCTGTGCTCTGCCTGATTTCCATATATATAGCTTTTAAAATATCACTGCTTCTTTTTGAGCTGCAAGTGCCTCCAGGGAGGGAGGTTGCCGATCCTACAATTCTGCACAGAACTCCAATTATTAAGGTATAAAATACTTTGAAGAATGAGGATTCCTTTATGATGATGATCACTAAATATATACTTCTGGCCAACAGAAAAGCTATGTCCCTATATGGCACTTTCATTTTCTGAGATGGCTTCTTAGTAAGAACATCCCAAGCACGTATATGCATGTCCCCTCCTTTGAACAGCTTTCGGACCCTCTGGTCAGTGTGAGCAGGAGTTGACAGGGACAGAATTCTCAGGGGATCTCACTCCTTGCCAGGTTTCTCTCCTTGGCAGTGTCCTGTTTTCATGAGACTCCAGCACCAGCCCTTACTAGAGGGAAAGGCAGCAGCAAACACTAGTTATTTAGATACCAGAGAGTCAACACTGGAAAGATCTCCTGCAGGTTTTCTCCACAGAGGGGGCAATTCAGAACAAAGCTTACCTCAGCTATAGGACAAGCCTGCAGCAAGCCAGGCTCCTAGAAGTCATGGAATAACTTCTTTGTAATGAAAAATAATCACTGCTTTAAACACTAGTTTCAGGCATCAAAACTCAGAGGAAAATGAAAATGGGCCCAGAATTTAATGAATTCACATGGCTGTGCTACAGAAAGGAAGAAAGAGTGATTCACAAAAATACAGTGAAGGTTATATGAAGAATACTACTTGTGAAATAATGAGAAGGGCGCATACAAAGGTAGTAGGGTAATTTGTTTCTAACAGGTAGATATTTTAGCTTCACATGAATTTGAAATTCCACTTGCTCGCTCACCCACTCCCTTTTTACCCCCACAAGAAGGAAGTAGGGGAGGAAAGGAAAAAATAAAGGAGGGGAAGGAGAAAACACACAACCTTATCACAGAATCACAGAATCATCAGTGTTGGAAGGGACCTCTAGAGATCATCTAGCCCAACTCCCCTGCTAAAGCAGGATTGCCCAGAGCACATTACTCAGGACTGCATCCAGGCGGGTCTTGACAATCTCCAGAGAAGGGGACTCCACAACCTCCCTGGGCAGCCTGTTCCAGTGCTCTGTCACCCTCACCGTAAAGAAGTTTTTCCGCGTATTTGAACGGAACTTCCTGTGTTCTAACTTGTGCCCGTTACCCCTCGTCCTGTTACTTGGAACCATTGAAAAGAGCCTGGCTCCATCCTCCTTCAACCTACCCTTTAGATACTTGTACGCCATAATAAGGTCTCCCCTCAGCCTTCTCTTCTCCAGGCTAAAGAGTCCCAGCTCTCTCAGCCTTTCCTCATAAGGGAGGTGCTCCAAGCCCTTAATCATCTTAGTTGCCCTTCGCTGGTCTCGCTCCAGCAGTTCCCTGTCCCTCTTGAACTGGGGAGCCCAAAACTGGACACAGTATTCCAGTTGTGGCCTCACCAGTGCAGAGTAGAGGGGGAGAATGACCTCCCTCGACCTACTGGCCACACTCTTCCCTATGCAGCCCAGGATTCCATTGGCCTTTTTGGCAACAAGGGCACATTGCTGGGCCATGGATAATTTACTGTCTACCACAACCCCCAGATCCTTCTCCTCTGGGCTACTTCCCAGCAGGTCCGCCCCTAACCTGTACTGGTGCCTAGCATTCTTCCTCCCCAGGTGCAGGACCTTGCACTTGCTTTTGTTGAACCTCATTAGGTTCTTCTCTGCCCAGCTCTCCAGCCTGTCCAGGTCACGCTGGATGGCAGCACGGCCCTCTGAGGTGTTTATCTCAACCCATAAGGGTTGAGATAAACACCCCATAAGGGTTGAGATAAAGACAGTGTAACAGAAACAATAACAGAAAACGAAAAATAACAATAATAGCAATAGTAATAGTGACAGGGGTCACTCTCACTGCCCAGTGAACTGGCACCATCCTAAGCAGTGATCATGCACTGCCGCACCCCAGGCTAGCCCCCACTTATATACTGAGCATGAGGTCTACGGTATGGAATATTTCATTGGCCATTCCATCCTTCTGTCTATTCTTCTATAGGAAGCTGAAAAAAGTCCTTGAATAGTGTAAATCTCACTTAGCAACAACTAAAAATAATAGGTATTATTGACATTCCTTTCACAGCAATCACTAGAAAATTAACTTTTTCCCAGCCGAAACCAGCACAGACATCAGCACATACCCAGAAGCCTCCACCCAACATTTTTTTAAAAAAAGTGAAACATCTTTACATTGTAACTACACCTCAAGCAAATTAATTTTTTTTTGCTTAAATTACAATTATTCATTAGTTTCAGTCATAACTAAAAAACAGCAATATGTAGATGACAGGTAGAGTTTCTATTTCACAGCAGGTAACAATTTGAACTTCACTAAAGATTGTTTTTAAAGAGTCAGTAATGATTTTGTTTCTTTAAAATATAAGACAATGTTTTGATTAGTCCATTCCTAAATATGAAACCCAAACTCTTCAATATAGTTTCAGATATAGATCAGTGGCTCTAAATTCACCAAGAAAACCGCTCATAGAGTTTGATGAGTCTATTCCCAAATAGAAAACCCAAACTAACAAATAACTAACCCAAAATAAACAAAACCCAATACACAGTTTCAGATCTAGATGGGTGGCTCTAAATTCATCAAGAAAACTGCTCATACATTGAGCAGCAGATAAAATAGCTACTTTGGTTTTGATCTTATGTCAAAAATGGCTTAAAAAGAACAAAAGCATTATTTTTCTAGTAGTAATACAGATTTTGCTCAAAATTTCTGTAGCATTCATTTGAGGGTTTTAATTTATGTAACATTTTAAGATTTGGAGCAGTCAGGTCAACAGTCATTCCTCTCCATCAGCCTCTACTCTGCACATAAGCCAAAGTGCTTTCATTTTATGACATCTCCAGCCACAAGTCTGGAAAGCTGTCAGAAGGAATGCGTGATAAAATCCCTCATAAGTCACATGAACATTTATGTATTAAAATAAAATCCAGAATATTTCACACATGAAATGTGAATCTTTAACAAGGCTCAAAACCAAACAGAAAGTACTAAAACAAACAACTCTTGATATTTTAAAATCCTTCATGAGCTATCCTCAAAACAAGACAATTCATCCAAAAAGAAAAGTTAGGCTTATGACAAGATTTAAAAAAAAAAAAAAAAGAGAAAAGATTTGATTCAGATGAAAAAGGTGGCATTTTGTAGAGAAGAAAGCTTCCTTGGTGGAAATACCAAGTCATAAAATAGGCTATTACTTGTATAAAATAGGTGATTCATAATATCATAAGATGCTGTTTATGTATTTTTTAAACAAGCAAATTGTTTATTTTTAATTACTTACTAGCATCAATACCAAATTGAAAATAGGCCAGTATGCCTCAAGCTATCAGTGGCTTGTTGCCAAGAGTATGTACCAATGACAGTTTTTTATAAGATTGACTATCTATGCACATTACATGCAGAAGAGCACTGCCTTCATATTAAAAAACATTTTGCTGATGCACTTTAGCACTCAGTAGTACAGTAAGCATTGATTTAAACTACTTGTATATGAGATACAATAAACAATTACTTAGACCACTCTAAAACAACAACTTTTAAAAAGGTATGTTAAGTTTTCAATGACTACTCACATAACCCTCAACTTGCCACCTAACCTTCAATATAATTTAGGACACAACCATGGAACTGAAACAGAAATGCAATAATGAACAGTTAAGAACGTAAATGTCAAACTAGTCTTCTATATTAATATATTAGTTTGTTAAAGTTTCCTCTGTGATGAATACACAGCAAGTCCAGGTATCATCTAGATGCCATGATTTTCACTACAGTTCGGGAGAAAGGCAGATGCAAGGACCTACAAGGTAGACAACAGGACCATCTGGGGAAGAAGAAAGAGGATGACGTATTTCTGCAGTGGGAAACAGTAAAAAACACATCAGTCAGCAGGAACAGGAGGTCTGGAACACACCACAGTAACACTGCCTACTTGGAAACATGTACAAGAAAAACATGAGGTGCAGGTGAAAAGCAGGACAGGACAATAGGTTTTGATGGCAGTAACATGAAGAGAGACCTTTCCCTCTGCACTCAATTCCTCTGCCCTTCCTCTGTACAAAGGAAGGAGTAAAAGGCTGCTGGTTACAAGAAGGGTCCTTCAGAGTGAATGCAAATTATTTATAAACTGCATTGAGATCAAAGGGAAACACAAATTATTAAGAAAATAACGGCATAGGTAGTGACAATACAGCAACATCACGGTTACTGAAGATCAGTTAAAATGAGGCACAAACTAACATTAAGAGGCCTCCTTACTCTCTGCTCATAAAATAACATTGTCTGAAGTTCATTAAGCTACTATTAAGTGTTATAATGCTACACACATTAACAGGATTACAGAGAAAATAAACAGAGTAATTGATGGAATGTCCTACTCAGAAGCCAGCTGCTGAGCTAGTTATTAGAAAAAAGCAAAGAGACAGCCAAACCACAGATTCATCAACAGAAGAGCCAGAAAAGTTTTTGTCTACAAAGTAAACACAGTATCCCATGGTGCGCAGTCAAGCTTTCACATGAGAGCATCTTCCATGACCTCTGTAGGGCACAGACCTTTTAATTATACCTGGTTATTTTTGGAAGACCCCAGTAACTTACATTGACTGATTATCTGTCAGAATATTGCTGTCTTTATATAACGTTAGGAGATGTTGGTGCTTCTTTTGGTAGCTGGTTCTAGTGATTAAATCAGGTTGCAACCTTGTGTCTTATTTTAAACTTGATTTTTTTCTGGCTTCTGATTCTGTGCACTGTTTCCTCCCCAAGCTATTCTGCACCAGATTATGGAGTATATGATTTTTGCTGTCATACCTAGCAAAAGCACCCACCCCCTTACATTTTCCAGTCATCTCCCTCCAATTTTTCTAACAGCTTTCCTAAGGTGTGGTCACCAAAACTGTGCATATTCTGGCACAGACTGCTCCAGAGCCAAATAAAGAGAAATGTTTCATCCGCCTCATGCACGTAAGCGACTTTAGTAGAGCCTCACAGGTGCAGCTAGCACTTAGGTTAGTTATTAGCAAGCTGTTGTCCCAATGCATTCCTCTACTCCTGCCCCAGGAAATCTTGTAGCTCAGCAAATGGCTGCACCTTATCCAGCAGTATGTTATACCATGCTTAAGCACAGTAATAAATGACTACACCACAGTAAAGCTCTAGAGGCTTTGTTGCATAAGACGCATCAGTGGGCGGGGGGAAAAAAAAAAAAAGCCTCTAGTCTTGGCTCTACCTTGGCCATTTTCTGTTGTGGCCTCTCCTAGTAGAGGAAAGACAACTAGTCCTTTGCCAGTTGAGCATGAGCCCTGAGGCTTTTGTCCAAGCAAGACTGGCCTGTAGTAGCAGCTACACACATTCACAAAAAGTGAACTCCTGTCATCTAGTATTGTAATAAGCAAAAGTGTTAAATGTAAAGTAACATTTATACTTCGAAGGAATGCCTGGCAGGAAGAATGTACAATAAGAAGAATCTCAGAGGCATAACTGGAACCAAACCTCTTCTATATCTGGGCAATCTACAGGTGATAACTTGTTTCAATTCAAGAAGCTTGAATCACTATCCTTCCAGACTAAGTATTTTGTAATAAATTAGCTCTGTTATGATATGCTGTAGGTAACCCATTTTGTCTCAAGGACTGAAAAAAGACATTCAACATCACAGCACACTTCATGTTGTTGGCTTTTGAAGTGTCAAATGATTGGTAATGAGAAAGTTTGTTATTCTGCATGGATCTTGACTATTTCACATTTACATAATTCTAATTCCCAAAGATGCTAGAGACAACCTGCAGATATAAGGCTGTTCAGGAATTACAGCACTTTGAAATTCAGATGAACACACCCAGACATTAATTATACCAATCTAGTGAAAGTTGCCATGCCTACGCTATGTACAGCCAAAACACATTTAAAGGAGCTTCTGAGTTGCTCGTCTATAGCCTAGTACTGTAAGGTAACCGAAAGCAGCACAAGTTAACATCCTGGCACCTTTAAATAAGTCATGCCAGTTTAGAAGCTCCTTCACATGTAGCTTTCTGAAACATCTCTACTGTGGAAACAGCAAGTCATAGCAGAGGGACACAAATAGCTCCTTTTGCCATTCAGCCCACATTTAGAAAGTCAGCTTGCCTATGTTCTGCATGACAATGAAGCAAAGAATACATTCAAGCATTATGCTGAATATTATTTACCTATTTAAAATTGAAGTCATGAATATAAACTTGTTTTGATTAAATACATATTTGTGTGTTTGCCTACAAGCCATTCTTGGACTACATGTCTTAACAAGGAAGATTTCTAAGGGTACACTGGTATGATTGTTAAGAGAAGTACTTATTCAGCTTTTAAGATCATATGGCTTCCTTCACTCAAACTTAAATTTTTCTAAATATTCATATGAACTCCTTATTGAAGCAATCATACATTACTGACATCCATCCTGCTCAAGTGCAAAAAGTTTACTGATCAAATGGTCTTGAACTGTATTATGTGGCTTATTTGTTGTAATTATTTTAGACTTAAGTTTCACTCAGATTTTTTTTTTTTAAGTTTTCTTGTTTTATAAGTTTCACTCTAGACTTAAGTTTCCGCTCCTACTTCACCTAACCACATAAGTTAAAACTTGAATAGCCATTTCAGGCTTTTGGGGAGAAAACTGGTACAGCACAGCTGTATCAAACAAAGCACATGTTTATTTCTTCCATGCATATATACGAGTATGAATCTGCTATGGCAATTCTATTCATTCACAAAGTGGAGTGCAGCTCTAGCAGTGTTAAAAGACTCAGTGGAGTCAGTTCAGTCTCCAGAAACACAGAACTGATACTTTACCTGCACGTGCCTCCTGATGTGCAGATCTGCCTGCAGTTGTGGACATTCACCAACCACAGAATGCCTTTGTCCTGCACATCCCTCAGAGCAAGAACACCAGCTACACAGGCACAAGAAACTTTCAGTCCAGTGGGACAGGCAAAGACAATCAGTTTCTTAAATATGGAATCCGGAACTTTCCTTAAAAATCCAAGCAGCTATGGGTTCAGTACCATCTGCTCTCCTCTGTCAACAGCTAGGTGGTGAGCTTCAGAGAGACCTAAACAAACCTAAGCCTACCACATTTTTATTAGATTAGTACTCTTAGTGAACATTTTTCATTCACTTTTTGAGTTAAGACTTAATACTGTTCCTGTATGTGATGCTCAGATGTGCAGGTAACCAAGTTATCAAGTAAGAACAGTTATTCAGGGTTGACACACCAGAAGGCTGTGCTGCCATACAGTGAGACCTGGACAGGCTAGAGTGTTGCATAGAGAGGAACCCAATGAAGTTCAGCAAGGGTAAGTGTAGGGTCCTGTACCTAGGGAGGAATACCCCCATGCACTGGTACAGGTTAAGCGCTGACCTGCTGGAAAGCAGCTCTGCAGAGAGGGACCTGGGAGTCCTGGTGGACAAGCTGACAATGAGCCAGCAATGTGCCCTTGTGGTCAAGGCGGCCAACGGTATCCTTCTTTTAAAAAGAGTGTGGCCAGCAGGTCTAAAGGGCAGGTGTCAAGAGGATGGGGCCAGACTCTTTCCAGTAGTGCCCAGGAAAAGGACAAAGGGCAAAAGGCACAAGCTGGAACACAGGGCATTCCATCTCAACATGAGGAAAAACTTCTTTACTTTGAGGGTGACAGAACACTGGAATAGGCTGCCCAGAGAGGTTGTGGAGTCTCCTCTGGAGATACTCAAAACTTGCCTGTATGTGTTCCTGTCCAACCTGCTGTAGGTGAACCTGCTTTGGCACAGGGGTTGGACTAGATGATCTCCAAAGGTCCCTTCCAACCCCTACCATTCTGTCATTCTGTGAAAGGATGACTTCAAAAATGGTAGCTTCAGTAAGATTTCACCTTGTAACAGACAGAGAAATCATTCAGCAGTCTTCTACTGAGGTCTTGGCTGACGGATCCATTTCACTGCATTGAGGAACACTTTTATGAAGGAAGGAAAGAACCTTTAACTTTGGGGCTGAAAAAAGAAGCAATGATGTAGAATAGTATGAAGAGATCAGGTACTTGGTTAAAAGCCACGTAAACTTGACTTGAAGAATTCCAGTTTCTCTTATTCCAAAGGACACCAAATAAGATTTCACAACTTTCTATAACAAAATTAAGACGATGGAACACACTTGAATTTGTTGCAGGTATCTTTCCAAATACTCATTTAAGCTAATCCATTCAAAATGGTTTCCAAATTATTAAAACTGAAGCTGCATTTACGCGGTAGAAAAGAGGAAGAACTGGACCAAATTCAGGTACAGAGGATAATCAGCTTTGTCAGTGACTACTATTCCTTTCATTTATACCAATCAGAATTTTTTTAAAAAATATATAGTTTCCTCTAATACAGGTCAATGTTTAGAACGGTCATATGTCTAGACAAAACTTTCAAAGTCAATGGAACACTCAATTTTTTTCCTCAACAATTCTTAAAAGCAAAAAGCACACTGTGGGATTAATGCAAAGGGCTATTTAAGTATCTTTGAAGGATGATGCATCTATTTAATTACTGATCTAAGAACATTAATTTGCAAAACTTTGATTGGCATGCATAATCCACGATGCAAGGTCAAGTTAACCAGTTTTAAGCTATTTAAATGAGTGATTTTAACTCAAGTGTTCTCTTATACCTGCAACTTACAGAGCCACTGCCCACCCTCCTGGGGGTCTAGTAGTTCTTCTGTCCCTCTGCAGTTTATAGATTTCTAAATCATTTGCTCCTTGCCCTAACACACAAATACTTGGTTTAAATCTGTGCTATTCTTCACAGAAAAAACATTGCCACTTGTACAACTTTCATATACTATGGACATTAAGGCAAGGATATATATTCTTTTATTAAAACTAAGCAAAGAGAGAGAAGATTTATAGCATATGACAAGAGACTGGCAGCTTCAGAATCTGTGTTTGTTTTCAATCATATAGGTAAAAATCACTATGGTTATTACATAATCAAGTAAAGAACATAAGGATACTTCACACGTTTTTTTTTCTTCCTAGCCTATTAAAAAGGGGGCTAGAAAATGCATGAAATTTAGAAAACAACCACCTCTCAGAACAGAAACAAAGCACTACAGACCTAACTTAATTATAAAACTTATCTACAAACAGCAACCAACTTCCTATTGGAACACCACATTTCCAAAATTAGATTTGCCTATTAATTAATGGCACAGAAATGAGATAGCATTTAATGTAGCAGAACATGGAATAGCAAAGTTTAAGTTAACAGACAGCCCTGCCAGCTAGCTGAATACAGGAATCTGCAGATGAAAATATGCATTTTTATATCGGTGTTGCACTCCAAGGTCATAATAGAGTCAAAATAAGATCATTAAGTGTAACAAGCTGATACTGATGAGCTTCATTTGTATGCAATAACAAAAACTTAACATCTAGTTTATATCTTCAACCAAAACTGTTTTTCACATCATTAGGGAGCCAGAAGTCATCAAGAAAAAAAGTCCACAACAGAATCCCCTCCATCTCATATTTTTTTTGGCACAAACATGACAATTCTGTCCTTGACTGTCAGCTCTTATTTTAATATTACTCACATTTTGGTTTTCTTTCCCAAACAGCATTACTTTTTTTTAAAGTCATATCACACACGTTGCATGCTTGTATTTTATTTCTTATATTGCTGTATAACATTATGCTTTATATATGCTGCATGCCAGAAGTCATTCCTAAACTTGGGCTAGTTCATAACTCTAATATTTAAACTTTCATATAATTTTTCACATCCAGCATTTCTTTTCATAGCTGTTTGCTTCCTAGTTTACAACCACAGTTTTTAACCGCTTATCTTCCATGACAAGAATTCAAGAATATTGTTCCTATGAAGGTAGTTAATTTAGAAAAGCAGACAAGAATTTGTCGCAGCCCATCAATAACTATTAGAATTGGACACTACGGTGCATAGTCGATCTTTGAGCAAACTGTCTGCTGTGTATAATTGGCAAACATATGAATGATTTAATGGTTTGCTTTTGGTCACTGAAACAGAATGCTTTCTAAACTGTTTCCACCCATGAAGTACCTTAGTAGCTCTGCAGGTCTCAGCATTCAGAAGCCATGCAAGGAACTTAAAACATGCAGGCTGAGACATGCTCCCAAGACTGGTCTAACAGCTACTGAAAGATGCTTAACCTAGGATCCATGAGCTACAACTGAAAGGGAAAGTACTGTTTCCTTCAGTCTTTTCAAATAGCAGCAAAGGGCACTTTTAGCCATTTGGCCTGCAATCAGAGAAACAGAACCACAGAACAGTTGAGATTGTGACCTCTGGAGGTTGCGTAGTCCCCTTGCTCAAAGTGGGGTCATCTACAATAGGTTACTTAAGACCTTTCCCAGTCCAATCTGGGTTTGAGTATGTCCAAGTACAACCTGGTCTGTCTGCTGAGGAGCCCAGAACTAAATACAGCACTCCAGGTGGGTGTAACCAGAGTTGAGTAGAGGGGCTGGATCAGTACCCTTCCTCTCCTGGTGATGCTCATCCCAATGCAACCCAGAGTGCTATTCAGTCATCTTAGCCACAAGAGCACATTGCTGGGTCATGCTCAACTTGTCCACCAGCCTCACCTTTTTTTCAGGTTCCTACCTAGGGTATAGTGCCTACCCAGTGGTAACAATATTGTCTTGATATATAAAACCGAAATAAATAATCAGGCAACAGACACGACCAGGTTCACTATCCAGCAATGTGCTTCTGAATCCTGCAGTGGAGATACTAAAATTACTGTTGAGACTACAGTAAACAAAGATTACTTTGGATGAGAGAAGAAAACCATGATATTTTGTAATCTCTACAGCAAAGTTACATTACTAAGCATTAGAGAACATTTCAATGCTCATATCCTTCAGCAAGAAAGCAACAAAAACATCCCAGAGAAGCTGTCTTATTAAACCAGTAAAACCACAAATTCTGTATAATGATCAAGACTCAGTATCTTACCATTGTAAAAGCTGTTCACAATGAGTATCACCATACAGTAAGAAAGACTGAGCGCACACGTTGAGAGACTGAGGGAAGTCTATCATCATTTAGCCAAAATGCAAACTTTAATGTTGAGTAAAATGCATAATTTTAGTAAAGTATAAGAAATACAGCCTCAGTGCATTCAACATGTGCAACTAAGTTCTGTGCTGTTTGAGTTACTTTGATGTTATGCAAATAAAAATACTTAAGACTGGGGGGCAGAAGTTAAATAAGCTTATTTAAGACTTTTTTCTTTTTTAAACACAGAAGGTCCCGTTCGACAAACAGAATTAAAAGCTTTAAGGCTTCACAAGTTGAACACTGTATCACAGTCTTGCAGTATACCATGACAGGCTTCCATGCTCATACCTAAACCAAAGCTGAGCATTACTTAATCAGGCATAATAGAACTTGCTATTAAAGTGAAAATATTTCCATAGTGCTTTTTGAGCAGACCAAGTAGGTATGGTAACAAGATGATTCAGCAGGAGATAAGCTCCTGCTCAAAACAGAGGGAAACATCTACCAGAAGTGGAAGAGCTGCTGACCATTCAGCGCAATTATTCCAGAATAATTGTCTTGGGGTTTTTTGATTCACATTCATGGGCTATCTTTAGTGAGGTATAGCAGCCTCTTCAGTGAATTTCTTCAGGACTATTTCCTATTAATAGTTTGTAACCCACTTCCCCTCTCCCTTCCATTCAACATCTACTTGCCATTTCCTTTTTTGGTACTTACTGAAATCATTGCTGCTTGAACAGAATCAGACTGGTAAAGCAACCAAGGAGTAAGAGAGACCTGACAGATATACTCATTGCACAAGACAAAGAACAGGTACATATGCTGTAGTTTGACACCAGTAACAAAAATCTCTTCCCCTCAACTAGCTCAGAGAGATGTGTTCAACTATGTCACCTAAGGAAGGCTGAGTACATAAGTCACATAAAAGATGCTGAGAGTTTAGTTGTATTATCTTCAGAGGAGAAAGATTTAAACCAGAAGTCTTGTGGAATCAGGAATACCAAAAGAACTAAAGATTCAAAAATCACTGAGGATCAAATACCAAATGCTACCCAAAATTAGCAAAACATGATTTCTCTAACTGAACAGCAAGTTCTAATAAGTTTTAACGTCCTCGTGGCTGTCAGAGGACCACAGTGTGGATTCATTGCTCTGCATGACTGCATGAAGAATCTACACCAAGGTGCACAAACTCCAAACACTTCATAAGCAATTATGAGCTGGAAGCAAAACCAACTAGGTAACCAGTGAAAAGGAAAGTGACAACCACAGAATCATAAATGGTAAAATAAGGAAACCAGCAAAAAGTTGCTATGGACTACGCAAGATATACTGGCTACTAAAAAATCCAAGTTGTATCAAGACTTACATTCTAAAGTATTAGCCAGCTTTCTTCTTGATGCGTTAAATAACAGGATGATACAATAAAACAGTTGTTCCTGCAGTCAGCATATGATTTTCTGCTCAGTCTGGTCACCTACCGATACCATCTAAGTGTGGCTAGACAGATGGGAAGCTCCAACAACTGCTTAATCAGCAGCCTAAAGGCCTCAAACAAGAAATTCTGTATGACATCTGAGAATTATTCTAAGTTTTAATAGGCCAAGGTGTTTATCTAAAAGCATTTAATTTGTGACTAAAAGCTAAGCCTTCAATTTTGACTTCTTTAATACATTAAAATACAATTTGTGTCAAGCAATGAGAACAAACTCAGGCCTAAAAAGATTAACAGATAAAAATTAGTAATAAAGACATGCTAATACATAAAAATAGCTGATACAGGGCTAAAGCAGCTTGTTCTTATTTGCCAACTTCCTCTTTACTACCATTTTGTTAGTTAGTACACACTGCTACCAACCTCGATACCACTTTGTCTTGCTAGTTTTACAGCCGTATTGTAGTAGCCACAGCGTAAAAGATGTTCCACCATCATACGATCCATACGTTTCTTCTTCCACATGTTTGCAGCAGCAGGCTGGTCACTACTATGTTCTTTCAGATGTTCAATTCTACGTTTGCAGAGTTTTGCACTTTCATCTTCAGCCTGGATCGATTCAACTGCCTAAAAAGTAAAAATTAACGAGAACAAGTAAGAGCTATGTATTTTCAATTTGCTTTTAAAGCAAAATACAGTAAGAATTGTTTTTAAGCATTCTTTACCTATTTTACAGTTACTCACGAGAGCATTTTTTTTTAATTTAGAAAGATATTTCCTGTGACAGTGTACAAGTTTCAGTGTGGCTGGTCTAGTTCCGAGATATTCAAGTTTTGACTTATTTGACATTATGAGTATATGCATTTTTCTGCTTAATATGTTGTTGTTGTCAGACTAACTGCACATCAATTACAGCTGTAATAGTGTGCAAAGAGCTTTGTGAAGTTTTGCAGTCATCTGGTCCAAACAGTTGAAAACCATGAATTTCCAGCTCTAACCTATGCATGGCTTCTTCCTCAAGCAGCTGTCCTACTCAATTAGTTCTACTGAGGAGTGATGCAGAGTAAACCCACATTACTTCTAATACACTGGAGCCATTTTAATCAGTCATGCAATAATGAAAATTAGATAAACATTTGGCCTCTTGGCACCTTTAATTCAAGGATCTTAGAGTAGTTTTTCAAAAATTATCAGCTTTGTTAAACTGGTATTATTTTACTTACCTCTGCTACTCTGGAAACAGGGCTGTCAGGAGCCTTACTTAAGAAAAGAATTTGTCCAGAGGAAGCAGAATGACTTTTTTTTTCTAAACCAACATATTGGCATGTCCAGTGCAAAACACACACCCCAAAATATCTCCACAACATTTTTTTTTTTTAATTAAAAACACTCAGGTCACACTTAGTTTCCTTCAACCTTAAAGTTATATGGCTGATTAGTTGTGCTGCAAACTTTAACAGGTAATTTTATTGCAGACATAACGTAATCCAAAGCTAGCTGACTCAGTATACAGCACGTGACAATTGTGGGTCACACCAGGATACAGAACACAAGAAAGCTTGCAGTAATTTTATATGCTTGCTAAGGTAAAAGCAAACCAGAAGACGATGGAGGCTTAGTGCCTCTCCCGTCTGCGATATGTCACTAGTGATGCAATTTCAGGTTGTGTTGCCTTACTTGTGGTGACTTTAAACTCGCTAGCTTGTGTTTGAATAACTGCACAGCTATGGCAACAGGAAAGTCCATGCAGGTTCACCAACCAAGCACAAAGCAAATAACCTGGCTGGCTTTTGGTAGCACACTTTCCACTCCATGCTGGCACAGCTGCCTTCCCAGTACTCAAGCTATTCAGGCTACAGTATCATTCCTGGATAACAGCTCCAGCTCTGGAAGCACGGGTTGGTTCTAATTGCTTTTACCATGCATGCTTGTTTACAGACTTCTGGAAGGATCAATATTTGATAAACAAAGTGAAATAAATGAAAACTTGTGCAAGAAAAGCCTATCAAGCATTTGCCCCAATTAAGCCTGACTCTGATCTGGCCCTTGATACTAAATTCAGGCATCTAAAACACCATACAAGACAGTTTTTTACTAAAATTTATGTAAACATCTATAGCTTGAGTTATTTTTATTACTCAAGTCCGAGTTACTTCTATTACTGAATTTAGCTTTATTTTGTAACATACAGTTTGGAGATAAGTATTTTGTTTAAGTTAAAAACTGAGTCTTTTCCCATTCAGCAAGCAAACACTAACTCAAGTCAAAACTCACTTTCACTTGTTAGATGTCTGCAGTATTATCAGCTGCAAAGGCAACCTTGAGAATTATTCTGAATACAACTAGAAGAATTCAAAGCAGGCAGGCACAAAGGTTGAGTCCCTTCTTGTTCCAAAAGGCTCTCCTTATATGGTTTCATATCTGGACTTACACAGCTCTTGCTGGTTTTTTGATCCTTCTAGTGCATTCAGAAAGGCTACAGATCCTTTTCAAAACCCTCTGAAGCAAGTCTATCTGGACTTGCCCTGCTGGACATTAATAGAACTTGAGGGAAAAAGCATATTAAACAGGATACGAAAGGCAAAACACAAAGGCCTACGTTTCCCCAGGATCATTTTCAGAACCCAAGAAACCTGCTGTGTTCAAAAGCTCTTTTTTAAGAGTGCGATTAAGGTGTTAAATAAAGGAACCATCTAATTCTATTATGGCCACTCAGCAGTTCATCAGATCCTTGTCTAAACACAGGAAGAAACAGAAGATCCCTCATGGGTCCAAAGGCCCTAAAGAAAACAATCATTTTGCTCGGGGCAGAGATTACAGAGAAGACAGTTGGAGTTGAGGGTTTAGAGCAGAAACAAGACTTTTGTATTTCAGAAAACTTTTACTGTTAAACAGATTTTTTTTTTTTGCCTTTTGTTCCTTCTGAGCAGCTATAAGAATCCCCACAGTCTTTCAGGCAGTCAAAAACAAATGAGCAATTACACTAAAATGGAGCCTTGCATCCAAAACATTCAGCAATGCCTTCAGAGACACCCCCACACTCAGCAAAGATTTAACAAATAACTTACTCCTCCACATCTTTACTACACACCTACAAGCAAAATCTAACACCTCTTTCAGAAATAGCAGTAATTTCTTTCTGTAAGAGAGAAGTGAAGAAAACATCCTTCAAGACCTCTGTCTCACAAACCAAAGATGAAAATAGCAATTAGATTTATGAAGTCTTTTGCAGAACAGCTTTTCAACACCTAGCTAACCTGTTCAAGCAGAAAACCCCAAATCATCATACATGACACTGTTATTTTCATGTTACGAACCTCCAAGGTATTTTGACGCTTCACTTAATATAGTCTCAAGATTTATATCTGTTGGTTATTTCATTTAAGTTTTAATGAAATGACTCTGCTACCATTTGTTTCATCTATTTATTTTTGGAGAGGCACTGCTCTAAAGCCAGGCAACAGAGCTATTTTCATTTTTCTGCAAGATTTGTTTCAAGTAAATGTTCTGATGAGTCTCAGGATGAGTAATATTCCCATCCAAAATAAGGATGGCTTCTACTATATAGTTTATGTTTTTAACTCATTCTTCTTAGAAAGAGGTAGTAAAAGCATGAAAGTTTGGCTGTATTTCATACCAGTGTTCAAGCTTAACAGCTAGAAGCAGAATATCCTGCTAAACTATTTTTAAAATGCTTTTAGTAATATTCCCTAGGAACCTCCAAATTGCAAGTTTAGTGTTTATAAAAAACATTCAAGTAACAATCCAGGGCAACTTGCACTTTCTTCTGCAAAGAAGCCTCAATACTGCATACAACTACACCTGCTCACCCATGCCCCGCTCCCCAGAGTTTAAACATTTTTCAGAATCATCTTCTACCTGTTGTTGCTCGTCAAGTGATCAATTAATGACACCACACAAACCTTTCCGTTAGACAAGAAGGAATTGATACAAAACAATATTTTGCTACTATTTCTTTTCTGTGGGTAGAGAAATTCCTTTTCAGCACCACAAATATGTATTAATTTTACCTCTTAACAGAGGTTTGTTAAACTTAGTCATGGAACACCCAAGTCATGTTTCATAAGCACAATGAAGCAAGATACAGTAATTTTGATGTTCTGCTATGCATTCTATGGCCTCTGTTTACAGTGCCAGTAATATCTATATTTTGAAAAGGAAATCCAAACAAACAGCATGGCAGAAAACTACTTCTGTTAACTTTTTAAAGACAAAGCAGTAACAAGGTGGAACACCACTTACCTTTCGCTTCAGAACACTGAGTTTTTCAACTACTCCATCCAGGAGACTAACAACTGAATCCACAGCAGGACAACTGCTCAGCGTCTTCTCCAGCTCTGCCACAACCATGGTAACGTGGCTAGTTTCTCGATCAATGTTTTTCTGTGCGGCTCGAAACCGTTTGTTCAGTGTTTCGTATGGCACCTAAATGAGAAATATCAAGTCATTAGAATTTCTGTTTTAAAAAAGTCAGGTCTTCCAGAGTTTAAAGAGACTGACAATTTTATCTGATGCAGTCAGAAGAACACCTAGGTTCCAGGACACTAGAGGACACTGAACTTGCATTCTCATATCTAAGCGCTTATTTAAGCTGGCTCAGCAAGGGGCTAACACTTCAGATTATGAAAAAACAGTGACAGGAAATAAAAGCTGGTTGATTCTTTTCTGATACCAGTTTCACCTATCCTGCTTTGACTGCAGCAAGCACTGATGGAAACAATTCAGGGAGAACAGAAAGCGAAGACAAATGTGTATCTAAAAAAGGAAAGCTACAAGTTAACTGCAAATAAGAGACCACCCTTCAGAACATGACTTTTTAAGCTTATGTTTCTCTCCTCCAGGAGTTAATAAAAGAGAAAGTTACCTTTGAAAACGCATGTATAATGCATATTGGCTACTGAAAATTTTATACATAGTACACCAATGGTTATTCAGGAAATCTAATAGGTCTCCTACCTACTTCTGCCCATGAAGGACTACTTTTTAATATTAATTCCAGTAGGACTATAATGAATGCTAAGAGAAACTCCAAGCAAGTTTTCTTTTAGCAGAAAAAGCCTACACCGTATGGCTAAGTTTGTTAAATTCCTCTAAGGCTCCATTCCTTAACTTAGAGACCAACCAGTCTCAGAGGCCTCCTGTCCTACTTGTCCCATGCCTTGTATGGGACAGCCATATCAAAACCGCTACTGACAGCCACTAAGGACACACTTATAGTAGACTACAGCCTGGTCAAATTTTAGGGTACTGAATGATTTGGGGAAAGCTTACAGTAAAGTTAAGCTGCTTCCATCATGTTGTTCCACCACAGGGAGAGCATAAGCAATTTAGACAGGAAGTTCTATTACTCCATGGAAACAGGAATTTTAGAACTAAAAACATTCCAGTGTTACACACTTAATTCATCCTCTTCTTTTATCTTGAAAAAGTCCATGATAAGTTCCTTCAGGTAGTTATGATAATCTTGATTGCTTTTCCATTAATCAAAAGCATAATTTAGCTAGCAATCAGATTATACATATTAAAGGTAAAACAGGAAATGCAAATCAGTGTTCTGTTTGGTACATATCACGTATATGTTTGATTACATATCTTTCAAGTATATCACTTCCAATCAATTATATCAAGATTGCCTCCATTTTCTTCCTTCTAATCATTTGCATGCAAGAAAGTATCCCCAGGGTCCACTCTCCTTTTGGGCTCTATTAGGAGACAGGTTACTACATAACCATTGCAATTCACCATGAGAGATGCACTGATAAACAGCTTAGGTTCAGAGTAAGGAAGGTGAGCCAAAGTACTTGCTTTCCAAGACTTTGTATGACCTACAATAGGTTGTTCTTATTTGTAGTAGAAGTATAGCACAAAGATACTCCTAATAAGATATGAAAGGGCTCCTCTTCCTCTCAGAAAGACTGAAATGATCTATTTAATGTTTTTTGGCATCTCAAACTAAGACCTAAACAAGTGACAGAACGAGCCTTTACCACAGGAAGTATCAAGTTAAAACTATTTTCCTTATGCATCCTCCCCTAAAATCCCAGCACCACCCCGACAAAAACCTCAAACCACACAGAACATCACAATTAATAGGCTTCAATACCTACTTAATTGTCTATATAACTATCTTTCATTCCTTCTTTAGCGCTTATTTCCTTTCTCCATTTCCACAAAAAAAGATAAAAGGTTTTAAAGCCCCATAGATAGAATGGGGGGGGGGATGCATTATTTTGACATCTCATGCTTTGGACTTGGAACTGAGCTTCCATGTTCAAAGACTTGATGCCAGACAGCATTAAGTCAACTTCTTCCCTTTCCCACCCCCCTGCATTTTTCCTGCTGTTCACTGAAAAACACGTTTCCTTCAGTTACTTGCATCTACTGAATTTAATTTCTGCAAGTACTTGCCTATCAGCTTTCCACACCACACTGAAAAGCTACGTCAGTCAAGACTTTCAGAAGTTACTGTTGATTTGGGGTATCTGTTTGACCACAAAAAAGTGGTTTTGTTACATTTTGATCAGTCAGTTGAACTGGACACAGATATAGTCAGTCTGAAAAAAAAATATCTTAGTTTTAATCTCCCTTTTCCCTAGTTTCTTATCTGCACACAAAAGCAATAGCACTTCCCGTTTCCCATGCTCTGTCTCTTTAGCGTGCAAATTTCTGGCACAGTCTGTGTTCATATGACATTTAGAACAATTGGACTTTCATTTTCAGCTGGCATCGTTATATATCACTTATGCTGTGTCTAGGTGCAACAGGTTTTTGAATCTCGTTTTATCCATTTTTTTTTTCCCTCCCCCCTAAAAGATCTGAATGTCCTGTGTGGAAGAGGCTAGGAGTTGAACTGTTTTACTATACTTTGAAAGTAAATACAAATAAATATATTGCTAAACATAATTTTAGTGTGCAATAACATGAGAAATTACTATAAAAGTACAATAAAATCATTTACACAACTGAAAAACTCTTCAGAGTTTTTCATAATTTGCATGGGCATTTGTTTCTTATTATATAGGCACCAGTTTTTAGAGAATTTCTAAATTGTATCCAGGTATAGCTTTTACACTTACTTTACAGGACTAGATTCTATGAATGCCAAAATTAAGAAATCTCAACTGCTACCTTCCTTACTGAGATGGCATCTTATATAGGCTGCATCTTGATCCAATGGTTCTTTTGTTACTCATACAGCTTCTATGCTCCAAAACAGACTTCATTCCCCAGTACTGGTTTGCTTTCCCAAAGAACTATTCAAAAGGGACAGGCACTGTACCAATAGTTTTGGGTTTGGTTTTTTTTTTTTACCTTTGATAAGGACAGTAAATGGAATGAAAACGTAAAAAACAATGCTCTGGAAAATGTCATTCTAAAAATTCTTAATTTTGGTTTGCTTTAATTTTCAGGTACCACAGTGATAAAACAGTGGACACCACACGCTTTGGGCCAAGAGACAGCTGCAAAATTTACATATCATTAGCAGCCACAAGCCTATTAGAGACTTCCAATTTTTACTGCCAGTACCATTCTGTGACCAGCCTGGATTACACAGTTATTCTTTAAGGACAAGTGTGGCCTATAGAACTCGGCCTAGAGAAGCATTACGTTAAGGAAAAAATGATAACCAGCTACTAAACATTGAAAAAAAAAAATTGAAATAGAGTGGCAAGAACTGACCAGAAGGTATTGTGTAAAAGCACAATACCAACTTGTCCTACTCATTAGAGCTTGAAAAACCACACCTTATTTGGTGCATAACATGAGCATACAAGAGTACTCAAAGGAGAGATGTAAAATATCAGTGAGCATTTAAATCCAGTGTTACTAAATAGATTCTGCTTCTTTTGTCCATCAGCTTCCCCAGCTGCAGACACATTATTCAATTTAAGCATGTACTAAACCTGGTCAAACTTAAACATAATGAAAAGGAATTTGGCTTAAGTTAAAACACTCTACACAAGAGGTAAAATTACATTAATAAGTTTTTCAAAGATCAAAATTTTGCCACTGTGATGTGAAGGAAAGTCTGCTTGACTGGAGGCTTCTGCAAGTCTAGCGTGACTGTTTCCAGGTGCTAAGTGCTAACAGAGGGGCAGAGACAACTGAATAACCTGACCTAAGTATTTTCTTCATTTCACGAGTTACTTCACTCTGGTTTTAGAAAGCCAGAAAACTCTGGTGTGCTGTCCCAGAAAATGCTCCAACAACCTCCAGCTGTGGAGACAAGACTTAGGAGAGAATACTTTGGGGTCTAAAAGCTTGAACTGGTGGAAGAGGAGGAAGGACTGCCATGAGAGCTATACCTAGGTTGCTCAGTTGAATGGCAGGAGTAGAAAACACCAAAGCTAAGAACGTCAGAGGCAGTTTTTAAGCTTACAATTAGGAACTCAACTGTGATGTTAACTCTCTGACCTTCAGCCCAAACACAGTCCTCTTCCAGCAAATAAGGTACCAAGGCAAGACTGACTAGTTCTAAAAATTATGAAGTTCTAAAATTATGAAGTGGCTAAAACTATTCAAATTGTGCAACTGTATGTAATTTTTCTTCTAATAAGCCACAAATTTAACTTGAAATACCCTTAAATATAGTGATGTTATCTACTAAATGTATTTCCATCAAAATTAATTTTTCAGTCAAACCTTTATTACTAAATGATACCATTTGCTTGATTTTTCTGAATACATATTAAAGCTAGAAAAAAAAGCAAGTATTAACTGCCTGCATGTATTGTATCCTGATGGTTAGCAAACTGTATATACTTCAAGTGTTTATTCTCAGTCTGTAAAAAAATATTTAAAGAAACAAATAATATCAAGTTAGACCAGTCAATCCTATACACAGCATCCCACAACACACATCTACCTTTGCTTTTACATTCATTATCAACATTTTAATGATACTTAATTTTTCTTTTCTTCTTAAGGTTTTCTAAATGTATCTACATGCACACTTAGTACTCCATCCATAAATTGAATATATGGAAACAGACTGCCCATAAGTACTCTCACCTCAGCCCACGCTTTTGTCTACAGGCTCAGAGAAAATTTGTTTTAAAAAACGTGCCACAAGAACATACCTTCTATCGCCTTTAACAATATAGTAAGGGAGAGCAGAATGCAAAATGTTTTCCCCTCAAAGAAGTTCATTAATTACAGTGATCAAAGCTTAAAAATCTCCACTACTTCAATGGTATTTAAGTTGGTGGGAATCAGACAACCAGACTGGACTTCTTATGCTGATTTTAGCACCTTGAATTCCACTAAGCAGCTTAATGGCATCTCGAGAATGTGGCAATGTTTTAGCCTCAATGCACACTCGCAGCTTCTATGGCAGACACACAGACTCACTCAGCGCCTGGGGTTTCCAAACAAAGTAGAGACATACACTGTTGAAGGGCACTCTGCCTGAGATAAAGTACAAGATAACAAAAGAAATATGAATTATGGCATGATCTTCTTTGCAGAGGTGTTGTAGTCCTCGAGCCATGATGGAGGAAAAGCATTCTGAGTCACAGCTAGAAATCCAACCCTTGCTACCATCATGGCCAACATATACATCCACTTTATTCAGCTAGCGTTCAAAGTCATAAGCAATTTTAATTACAAGGACTTTATAGGGAGATGAGCAGCATAAGGAAGATAAAGAAAAGCATCTACAGAATTGAGTTTGTGACCTAGCAACAAAGGACAACAGAAAGTCTCAGTACTAACTGCCGCCTTTGTCTTTACCGGTAAGGTCTTCTCCTAAGCCTTTCCTGATCACGTATGAGCAACTGAGTCTGGGGGCAGAGGTAGAATTCACACAAGAAGTCTAAAGCAAGCTGAAGATATACAGGTACATAGGACCAGAAGGGAGGGAGCTCACCAATGACACTGTAAAGCTGCTATCATCTCTGAAACGTCATGGTGAATATGGAAAGTCTGCAATGACTGAAAAGGGCAAGTTTCTGGCCTCTCTTCCAAAAAGAGAAGTTGGAATGTCATGGAAACTACAGGCCTTATCTTAGTTCTTGGGAAAGCTATGGAAAAATAATCCAGAGATGGAAGCCATTTCCAATCTCATAAAATTGACTGGTAATCGCCAGGTTAGATTTGCTTGACAGCACTGTCAAGCCAGTCATGAAATGACTACCTCAGAGGAATGCACTGGCAGTCTTTCATGCTAAGTTTAGTGAGGTTTTTGACATGGTCTCCCACATTACATTTGTGGACATACTGGGGAGACAGGGACTGAATGGCTGGAATACAACACGTGTTAGGGACTGAATGGACATCGAGGCTCAAAGAATAATGGTCAGTTGTTCAAAATCTACCTGATGGCCAATTGCAAGTACTGCTTCACTCCCAAGGAATGTTATCAGCTCCAACATACATGCTTTCTTCAACTGCCTACACTATGGAACAGAATACACAAGCAGAAAACTCACAGAGAATGACAAACTGGTAGAGTGCTTGATAATGCTGGGTGGCAGAGCTGCTCTTCAGAAGAAATAACAAGCTGGAGAAACACACAAACAACTTTATGAAATGCAATTAAGGCAAAAAAGGGAGCCCTGCATGTGGCACAAAACTACCCCATCCATTAGCACAGGCTGTGGCATAACTGGCTAGGACCACTTCTGCAGAAAAAGATGTTGACGTTCTGATGGACAGCAGGTTGGACATGAAACAGCAACAGAGTCTTGTGGCAATGAAAGTTAACCACATATCAGGCTGCATTGGCAAGACTAAAGGCAGTGGGTTGAGAGGAGCAATTCTTCTCTATGCTCAGCACTCATCTGGAATACTGAGCGTGGCCTTCAGGACACCCCACAAGCTTCCTTTCCCCCCACAAAAGAGATGTTGACAAACTGGAAAGAATCCAGAAGACTACCACCATGATAGTTAGCTGTTTGGAAGATACAAAATCCAAAGAGAGGTTGAGAGGAGCAGGCTTGTTTCATTTGTAGAAGAGATGTCTACAGGGAGTTGGGAGCAGTACAATCTGATAAAAGTCTTCCACTACCTAAAGGTGAAGGGCATAGATAAGAGCTCACCCGACTTTACACCAAGTTACAGAGAAAAAAGGAAGGAGGCAGAGTTGACAACTGGCAGCAAAGAAAATTCCAGCTGGACATAAGGAAAAAAATATTTTAATCAGAGGAGTTGGTAAACACTGAAACAGCAGCCCAGAAGGGGTTGGAGTCTCCACCCTTGGAAGCCTTCAGAACTAGGCAGGACCCTGAGCAAATCAAATTAGCTTTGAAGTTAGCCCAGATTTGAGCAGAAGCCTGAACTACACTGTCTACAGAGGTCCTTCCCTACTTTAATTTTATGAATTCACGCAGAAAGAGCCTGGATTACAGAACCCCATTGCTAATTTAGACACCAAACTCATCTCCACGTGAAAATATGAATGGCCATACCAGGTAAGACCAAAAGTCCCTCCTCTCTCACTACCCTTTCTCTGACAACATCCAGAAAGGGGATGGCACTTGGAGAAAAAAAAAAAAAAAAAAAAGCCAAGAACAGAACAAAATTACTAATCCCAAATAGTCTCTTTGGGGTTCTTGAGACAGAGGTGGCAGTTTTATAGCACAGGCACCACAGGGTGTTTCTCACCCATGAACTCTGCTGGTTGGTGTTGACCTGTAGAATTTTAGCACTGCAACATCCTGTGGCGAGACATTTCACATCCTCACCAAACGTGTGAAGAAACACTCCTTGTTTTGGACTTGTCAACTGCTAGCCTAATTTGAAATGCTTTTGGTTTTCTCTTTGAGGAAAGAAAAGGGAACATTCACTCTCTCCTATGCCTCTCATGTCTCTTGAGATTGAAGAGGCTCTTTCTAAACCATTCTTTGAAGACAGCCATTCCTTATCTCTAATAATTCTTGCCCTTCTGTAGACATTTTCCAGTTCTACTATATCCTTTTTTAGGATGAGGAAAGGCAGAAAATAAGAGTAACTCGTACTACTTGAGAGAAGAAGAAACCATGGATTTTCATTGCTACCTAATGAGGTTCTTCATACTTCCCTTTTGCAATAGTTTCATCCTAAGTTTGTCAACATTAACCTATCGTTCGCAGAAAATACTCACTACAATCCCCAAGATCCCACTGAGCGACAATGATCATTTCCGATTCAGTTATTGCATATATTGTTTTTCTTTCCACCATACCCTAAAAACTGTATCACACTACACTTGTCTATATTGAATTTAATTTATTTTAATACCCATTCAGTCTCTCATTATTCCTCTGATGTTTCACACCTGGGTTGTACCTGTAATACCTCGATTACCTTAGTGCCATCAAGGAAACTGGATCATCTCAGCATTCACTCTCCCTCTTCCAGGCTGTTCAAACAGCTGAACATCAGCAGTACTGGCAGAGATGCTAGCAGAACACTAACACTAACCTTCTTCCACTAAAGAGGTTGGCTACTAAATCTTGATGTTTGTTTCTTATCTTGCCCGGTTACCTCTCCACATAGACTTCTGTCTTCTTTCTTTCAAGAGTTCCTGGTAAGGGAAACTTCCAGAAAACATTCACTAATACAAATAAACTCTCAACCAAATCTACCACCACCTCTTTCTGCTTTTTTTAAACATAGACATCCAATATCTTTGCATGGCATAACTTTCCTTTTTAAAAGTCACATTAACTGATGTACATTATTCCATATCTGATTAGTCTGGATAGTATTTCTGCATCAATAAGCCATTGGTTAGAAGGGAAAAGTAAACTGGATGTATTAAGAATGTCACTAAAATTTTACTTAAGAAAGTAGAAGCACTGAAACAAAGTCTTCTACTTTGTCTTTCTTCCACAGCTATCCAAAAAGATCCTCAGACTACTTCAGGAAAAATGTGTTTACCAGTATTTATCAATTTCCAGAGAATTACAGGGAAGACTGGGCGCAGAAGAAAGATTTTCCCTAAGCCAAAACAAGCTTATTTATAGAGTGTTACATCCTGCATTTCTACTCCTTTAGAGATATAGGATGTTAGGCTAAAATGTAATGGCTACTGCGTGAAACTTTAAATGCTGATACTGTCCACAAGTTTTCCTAACTGGTACACAGTAACACTGAAAGATTGAATTGCATGTGTTTATTTCCTAATTGAAGTTTTGTGAAAAATGTAAGCCTTCGTCCTCCCACAAGTCTTTAGCCTTACACTAGACCCTTAGCACACCAGTTCTCAAACTGATCAGGTCACAGCCTACAACATAGGCTAGATTCCTTCTTTACTTATGCCGATTCAAGCCTAAAGAATTCCAAATAAAAGTGGAAACTAAAATCAAAACAATTTCTTTCAGACCACAACATTAATCAAAAAGAGTTTCTACCCCACAGTGACTGCATATAGGAAACTAGTTTAGGTGTAGCAGAAAGAAATAGAAAGTAAAAACCAGTTTGTATAGCTATCATTTGGTTGTTAAAAATTATAGAGTACAAGTGATACTTCAAAAAAGCCATCACAATTGAAGGAAGAATTATTTGGCGGTGAAAGTAAGACCACTAATCATTCCCCAGTCTCCTGTTAAGATGAATTTTCAAAGGTTTATTTTCTAAAAACTGACTTTCACAGAAAACAGTTCAGACAACAGCAACAAACATCTTTTACATAGGTTTCCAATCCTGTAGAAGAATATCCGATTTCCTCCTGTATTTTGGAGAAAGAAATTAATCAGGTCTAACTTGACAGCAGTACCAACTCATATGCAGGGAAGTTTTAACTATATATCCTGATTTTACTGATGTCTATGTTAATCACCCTTCTTCAACATTACAAGCTCATACTGAAAGCAACTCCTTGCCACATAAATTGTAGAATTTCTTTAAACACAAACATTGTGTATCTTTTCAAATGAACTGAATCATGGGCAGGAAGGAATTTGAAATGGATTTTTTAAAAATCTTTTCAAGTACATGAAGTCAGATAACTAGTGAGAAGAAAAAAAAGTTTAAAGCAAAATAAAACAAGAGTCCTACCAGATTAGGTGGGGGGAACCATTACAGAACTATGCTCTCCTTTCAAGGGTCAGAAAAATGATGTGCTTCCTCTCCTCAATTGTGTTAGCTTATAACACCTGAAAAGCACCAGAGATTTGTATGAATCTACAGGTCTCCAAGATAATTCAGTTGAAGGCTTTCTGAGGTATAAATAAGCTTTTTCAAATGCCATATATTGCACCCTTATATGAAATTAAGTCTAGCCACAGACAGATTGGGTAAAAAAAAAAAAAAAAAAAAAAAAAAAAAAAGAGAGAGAAGTGCAGTGATGAAAGTGTCTTTCAAAAAACACAGAAGCAAAAACAACTTAGCTCTACTTTATGCAAGAAGAAAGAGGAAGTATGGGAATACAGAAGAAAAATTAAGCATCTCCTAAATAGTTTTAATAAACAACCAGTGTTGAGAGAAGGTAAACTGAGCAAGAAACACCTTGAAGCATTAAGCTGCTTCCTTGAGACTAAATTAGATCACCATGCTCTGCTTCAACAAAACATAAAGTAGAGGACATCCATGACACACGAAGCAGGGTACAATAAACTACCGCAAATTTTCAACCAATAACAGTCAAGCATTTCCATACAGAATTACTGAAATTCTGTATTTTTTTTTTTTATACACTGTATTTCTTCCTCTATAACTCTTGGATTATTTCAGAATTGAGTCAGCATCATTATTTGTCACTGAACTCATCCAAAATGTAAATTATATCACCACTTATTCACAGAATGAATTCTTCTGATGTGTAGCTCTTATCAAAGCCTGGAAATAGTAGTATTTTTTTCCTTGTTCTAGGCAAAATCAGAAAAGGAAAAGAAAGTTAAAGGAAAGGAAATGAAATGTATTTCAGGAATAAGAGGCTTAGAATAATGGTTAGATTTAGGTTTAATTAGGTACAAGAATTAATATAAACTCTTCAAAAGATACAGATCAAAACAGACAAAATAATTTCATAAGCCTAAATGCAGTTGCAGATTATCTGGATTTTTTAAAAAATAGTTATTTTTAAAAACAATTTCAATGTTTTTGAAGTGTAAAGCCTAGTAGTTTTCCATAGTTAAAAACATGTCAGTTTCACAACTCAGGAAGACAGTACTGTTTATTCTAGAGCAGCTGTGTCTAGAAAGAAAATATCACTATAATATTCAAAGCTGCTATGTCAATACAGGAGAGAATTAGCAGCGAAAATTCTTGGACTATCCATCTGCTACATATATACTTACTCAACAGAAGCAATTATAATCCTTCAAAATATTATCCTTTCACACAAACTGCTAGTAACTTAATACCGAATACATTACAAACTTTTGAACAAAGGCTTCCAACAACAAAATTAAATGCTTTAAAAAAAACATTTTACAGTTATATAAAACTGTCTTCCATTCTTATGTAAACAAATTGACAGCCATTTTAGAGACCCATCTAAAGCCACACTAGGGACATCAAGGACCAGTTGTTTTCACTACACTTGCTTATAGCTGCCATCTTGGACTCATGCCTCTAAAGAAATTTCTTCACTTTTCACCTTTTAGTAGAAATATTTGAGTACTAACAAAAACCTAAGCATTCCTCCCTACCCAAAAAAGCAGTCAAGTTGCTAAGCTAAGGTCACACAGAAGGTTTGTGTCCTAAGCAAGTCCCTTCATTTGTTTTGATCCTTCTTTCTTCTTCAAATATTTGTTCATTTTAATCACACTATCACATCTTTAAATGGAAGAGGTCATTGTCCTCCTGTATATTTGCACAATCCAGACACCATGATACTGGCTGGAGCCTTTAGGCTAGAGATCCCATTTCCAATCAGATTGCTCCCAAAACAACCTGTGACAGCATTTCTCCTTGGACAAATAATTGAGGATTATTCATTCAGCAGAGCTGTATCAGAATATATGAATCACCAAAGTTCTACTCAATATATTACCTATTTTGCTTTAGTTCTCACTAGTTTCTAACTCAAGGTAATCCACAGAGCACTGACAAAAGGCTGAGGTGAATCAAAAGTAGGTTGTGAAGTAGTTAAATTACTGGCTATCAAAATAAAGATACCTTAACAAAAACTTGCTTTATTTAAATAAGCAATAATGTATTGTAAGTAATTAAGTAATACAGAGTATTTCACATTCTGGATTAGCAAATACTTCCTATATAGTGTATCTCCAGGCTGTAAACTATGGGGGCGCCAAGTGTACAATGAAGGCAGTTTAAGTTTACAAGGACTGATGGATTTTGCCAGCATGCCCTTATAACAAATGCCCATCTGCCAAAACAATACTTTCCTAAATCTGTGGGCCCAAAAGGTGCACTATTATGCTGATTAATGTAGGAACTATTGAACTGAAAGACCACGGGAAGAAGTTTAGACAGATAAGAAAGACTGACACTGGGTGGTCCACCACAGCCAGTAAGAGCTCCACTCCTGTCACACTAAGTTGTGAAGCATTTTCCTATTACGATATCTAGCAAATGTTTGAAGCTCATCTTTAGTCCCAGCTCTTGGAAAACATTCACTATGCAAAGAATCTAAGATTTCACAGATATTCTTGCTTTATGTCAACATTTAAAGACCCCAACATGTTAGCTACCATACAAACATATTATTTCTACACCAGAAAACGTACACAAACTAAACCCACAAGATCACAGGGCACTGTCCTGTGAAAACACTACAAATCAAGTATGCTGCAACTGTGAACTGGAACATCAGATAAAGATTCACTTTGAAGAAACTAACAGGAGGTCTACCATAAAATGTTTGAGAGTATTTTTCTTGAAGTGTTTTCCTACAGGCACATTGGAGTTCTGATAATCAAGCAACATCTCTAGCTCACGGCCACACTGTTACTTTTATTGTGTTTTCCTCCTTCATTCATCGCTTTAAAATGTGTTTTATAGGGAGTGGGCAGGGGTGGAAAAGAGACCGATTCCCACAGGAGCCAACTCCTACTTTAGCGGTCTTCCAATATCAAACTTCTTCTGAAGTCTGACAGTATCAGATTTTTCTCAAAACACAGCGGCACACAGAGCCCAGTGCAGGAGACCAGCAGCAGTACAAAAGACATCACGCTTGTTTGCCAACTTGCACACAGGATGTGTCAAAACAGGAAGTGCATTATTCAGCAGCACACGAATGCTTGGCATGGACATTCAGTGCACGCTCGGTGAGTCACAGCACCCAGTTTGAAGGTGGATTTAGCATGAGATACCTCTGTTCACAATGAGTTAGTACAGAGCCAACTGTTACTACTATCCATGTTTAGGTTATTGTGTCAACCTTCTACATGGAAAGCACTGTAGAAATCGCGTAACGATCTAGAAGTGCCCTATATTTTTTTGGTTTGTATACTGATGTAATGACAGTGCATTAGATGTTACAAGTTCTGTTACTTCTGTCCTTCTCAAGTTCAGCCTGAACCACTTTCACTGAACAAATTTTGCTGCTATATGTTCAAAGCTTTGACAAAAGTACTCTGTGGTTCATAATAGCAAAGTACAAAGCTATGTTCAAAACCAGCAACTTACAGTGAAGCTTATAAATGGGAAAAAATAAAGTAGTGCAACCAATTATGCAAAAAAACTAATCTTGCACCTTTTCTGCTTCAGTGGGAAAAGAAGTTGACCTGAACTGTTTCCCGTCTTCATTAGTGACCTAGATGATGGGTCAGAGTGCACCTCCAAAGTTTGCAGATGATACAAAACTCGGAGGAGTTGTTAATATGCCCGATGGTTGTGTTGCCATGCATAGGGACCTCAACAGGCTGGAGAAATGGGCAAACAAGAACTGCACAAAACTCAACAGAGGGAAACGCCAAGTCCTACACTTGGGAAGAAACAACCACATGCACCAGTACCTGCTGGAGACCAACATCTTGGAAAGCAGCTTTGCAGAATAGAACCTGGGGGTCCTGGTGGACAAGTTGCCCAAGAGACAGCAATGTGCCCTTGGTGCATATGAAAACAGAATGAGAGCACTGGAATTATTTAACCTTGAGAAGAAAAGGCTTGGGGGAAGTCTTCTCAACGCATATAATTACCTGACAGGGGGAATAACGAAGACAGAGCCAGACTACTCCCACCAATGCCCAGTAAAAGGACAATAGGCAACAGGCACAAATTGAAATACAGAAAATACCATGTAAACAATTTTTTTTTTTTTTTTTTTTTTTAACACTAACAGCAGTCAAACACTGGAACAGGTTTGCCTAGAGAGGCTGGAGTCTCCATCTTGGAGACAATAACAGTCTGGACACAGCCCTGAGCAACCTGCTCTAGTCAACCCTGCTTTGAGGGGAGGCTATCAGACCAAACTGTCTCCAGAGGTCCCTTCTAACCTCAGCTATTCTGCGATTCTGTGGACTTTGCATAGAAACAGCATACACTTCATATAATCCTGTTCTGCTATCTGTTCTCCTCTTTAACAATCAGGTAAACATGGTATTGCCATGAGAAATTAGTATCTCATTAAACCTTCTGCCAGTATTTCCCCTGCCACAGCTGCCAACAAAAAAAGCCAAACATCAGCTCTGAGAAGGTGCACAAGTGTTCCATGCTTCTGCAGCTCTCCTTTTGATCAGCTGTTTTTTAAAGCAGTCACAGTACAGCTAACTCTAAACCATTTGCCAGTGAACAGCCCGGATAGGAAAATTTTCACAAGTGATCATCCTTGCTTTCAGGTCTTCCACCTTCCACTTCAGGATCTTACTCCATACAGTTTGCTAGTTTAGCTTAATAATTATTCACACTTCTAACGATATGGATGAACTATCTGGCTTCCTGTCATCACTTGCTTATTAGTGTCTCAGCAAAGCACTGCAACAACAATGTTCGCATTCATTCGTTTTTAAATTGTCAGCTTTCATGTTACATGCTCTCAGATGAGACCAGCATAATTCTCTATCAGTAGGTTGTGGTGTTGTTCTTTGGTTTAAAAATAAAAATAAAAAAAAATTCCACAGCACTCTGGAGGAAGAATAGCTAGCAACTTTCTTGTCCCTGAGAAGGGACTGGAGTGAGGAGAATATTCAAGTATTAATTTGTCCACTTAAATAGCTTCCCTAGATTCAGCTGAAGAAGTCTATTTACTTCCCCTGAGCTGAACTGTTGAAGAATGGCTGAAGCATTTCCACTCCTGCAGCAACCACAATTCAGCTATGGAAAAGGGATTTCCCTTTGCAGCTTTAAACTCTCTTTCACATGAAAGGCACTCTGTGGAACATGCTGTAAATGTAGAGCTATTACACAACTATTATCTAGTGATGTTGGCATGAGGAAGCTAGAGGGAGGAAACAGGAAGGATATAAATACAAGTCTACAATCTTTTCTATTTCTCTCACATCAGGGAAAATCACCGGTGTCCAGAGGGCCAAGAGAAATATCTGAGCTACAGTGTTGGTGGGCAAAATTAAAAAAATAAAAATTATATACATTCATTTCACACACAGTGTTTGAATAACTGGAAATAAAAATTCAGAAGCTCAGTCACACAGAGACTTGTAGGCACCTGCCTGCTAATGAACAAAATGGGATTAGATATCAACTTACTTTAGTAGACTTCAGCCTTAGTCTTCATTTCTCCCTGCTGCTGTTTCACCTCACTAAAATATTTTGATATATGACTCACAGTTAAGAACATTTAAGAGGATATATTCAAAAGATTTGAGCAGACACTGTTCTGGCAGGTTTTTTAAACAATGAAAAATGCTATTAAAGATTACAGGAACAACCCAGAAGTTGAATGGATTCTGGGAAGAATCAATAAACATCACCTTTGCTAGCAAAATGAGAGTTTCTCACCCTCTTACTATTTATATTCCCAACTTTACAAACAACATTCCGTTCTCTTATGTATATTTTTGTTAAAATTTTTCAGGGAAAAGGAATGCTTGTAGAAATAAAAGAATTAGTCCAAAATATTATCTACCTTTTAAATGGCTGGCACCTTGACAATTCATCTTAAGTCACAAGCAGCAAGACAAACAACTCACTGATCCTCACTGCCAGTAATTTTTCAGGAATGTAACAACCAAAGCTGTGATAACAACTGGAATACATCTAAAATGCAGTCTTAAAATTATCACCTTAACTTTAAATGCCTTCACATTGTTCTGGCTGTGGAAAGTGCTAGAGCACTCTTTACAGCTATTTTAAAATTTAAGCCTGATGCTGTCAGCTTTAAAGTACTTCACGATGACGGAAAGAAGCCTTCATATGTAAAACGGGAATCAACACTTTGTCCTTCTGCTTCTTGGAACCATGTAGAATAAAGCTAGGACAGTGGAGAAGGAGGACAGGCACAAGAAGAACACGGCTAGAAAGCCCGCAAAACAAACACTGCAAAGAGCACACAGTACTCAGTGTGTGAAAGCACAGCATGATCTCAGCACAACAAAGTTCACTTTGCATAAACACCTTCTTTAGATGAAAAAACGTTGATACACTGACATGAGATATATTTAAACAAGCATTTTGCAACAGAGATCCTTCTCCTAGGTCCCTCCCACAGTTATTGCTGTTAATGTGGCAGACCTACTGTACACACAAGACAAGACCTCAAACAAAGGTTTCCATTGATTCCCGTGAGCATCATCCTTCCAGTTCAACAATCCGTAGAGGCGATGACCTTAACGCTCAGTACCGAGTCCTTCATTTGCTTTACAATACCTAGTTAAAGCCAAAGACCAGCTATGCAGCCTTGGGAAACTACCACCCTTCAGACGGGCTCAGTCCCTTAACGAACACACTCCACGCTTCTACCAAACCGTAAGCATTTCGCTCATTCGCCTCGACAGGCCTGCAGCCTCCTCCAGTACGTTTGTCCCTTTTTTAATATTTTAAGCTCAACTCCATCTTTTGGGGGGGGGGGGGGGGGGGGGACGACCAAGCAGCCAGGGAACCATATTCTACTGCCACCTCCACTCCCTCCCCTTTAACACGTCTCCTAACAACGCCACGTAGATTCAGCTAATCATCCGGGATGAGCCCTTACAGACACCCTCGGCCTTCCCGAGCCATCATCCCTACGTCCCTAACCCCCCCCCCCCCCCCCCCCAATCACCCCTACCACCACAGCTTCGCCTTGCCACAAGGAACCGACTTCTCCTCCTCCTCCTCTTCCCCCCCTTACCCCACCCCCCACCCCGGCCAGCCCCTCCGAGCTCTCAACCACCCCGTTCTGTGTCCCCAGCGTGGCCCGGGGCCTCCCCCTTCACCTCGGGGCACGAAGGCACCCGGGGGAGAGAGGCATATTCCAGGCACGTCCCTCAAGCCTCCGCAGAGGGGGAGGGGAAGAGAGGAGAAGCCGTAGCGGCACCAGCCGAGACGTCAAGCGGAGGAAAAAAAGGGGGACGGGCGGGCAGCTGTGCGGTGGCGGCCGAACCCCTCCCCACGTCGCAGTGCCGGTGGCTCCAGAGGCGGAGAGGGAAGGGGCTGGGGGGGGGGGGGGCAACCCGGCTCGCCAAGCCCTCCTCGCCCTCGTCGTCGTCCCCCCCCCCCTTTCCCCCCGCGGCGGCGTTCCATCGGGAGACCAGAGGCTTTACCCCTCTTCTGCGAGCCGGGGGAGGAAGAGGGGAGGCTCAGCACCCACCTTGAGAGTGGGATACTCCTGCACCTTCAAAGTCATTGAGAGCTGAGCAGCTGATTCCTGCACCGCCATCTTGGATTAGGCACCAAACCTCCTCCCTCCTCCCCTCCTGCCCTCCCCCAGCCCGGACCGGAGGGAGCTACCTACAGCGCGCGCGCGGCATGACGGGCAATAAAGGCCCTGCCTCCGCCCCATCCCTAATAGAGACGGGATGAACCAACGGCGCCTCCCCCCACCTCCCCCTGCCGCCGCGGCGGCGTGGTACGCTCCGCGGGACAGTGGTGGCGGAAGAGCAACTAAGCGGGGCGAAAGGCGCTAGCCAATGAGGGCCGCCCTTTCGCACGTCCGTTTATGCACGTTGGCACCGCCTTAGGGCTTGAGAAGCCGCCTCTGATGGGGCAGCGATGCGGGAGTGGGCGGGGCCCTCTGGAAGCGCGGACAAATCAAGTGGAGCTACGGCATCGAGATAGGCGGGATTTTTGGGGGTGATGGGCACCCAGCCACCCAGTCGCGATAGAGAGGGCTTTCCCGTGGCCCAATCAGAGTCTCCGCCATAGCTCAGTAGGTGGGACCTAAAAGTAAATTTTGATGGTGACTTAAAACGGCCGTTTTAACACCCCCTAAGGTGTCCGGGAAGGGGAGGGGCGGGACGCAGGGCGGAGCCCGGAGGAGGCGGTGCGGAGAGCACTTTGATGGGCAGGGCCCCCAGCCAACGCTGTTGCGCCGCTCTGCTGACGGGCAGAGAGCTAAGCGAATGGAGGGCGCTTCTGGGGCGGGGCAGCGGTCGGCGGCGGCCCGGCGTGTGGCTGTGTGTATATTGGCCGGGGAGGGGAGGGGGCCGCCCCTAGTAAGTTCCGTGGGGAGGAGAGAGTGAGTGAGAGTCAGTGAGGCGGAGGCGGCGGGAAGAGGTTTAAATAGCGGAGACAGCGTGAGTCCCCTTCCCCTCAGCTCCCTCTCCCCGGCGCCGGGCCGCCCTCCCCGCCGCTCTCCCTCAGCCGGGGCAGGCGGAGGCACCCGGCGCGGCTTCTATTTCCCTTAGCCCGCCGCGGAGCTGCCTGCCCTCGCCGCTGAGAGGGGGACGGCCCCGAGCCGCTTCCTCGCCGCGGAGGGGAGGCCGCGGCGGGGCCCCGCTGCCGGGCGGGCCGGCTTTAAAGTTTCCCCGGTGAGAGGAGGCGCGGGGCGGGAGCAGCTCCCTTAAGCAGCTGGGGCCGGTCTCGCCTTCCCCTCTGGGGAAAGGGGGGTGGGGAGGGGTGGGTTGGCGCCTGTTCGGCCGTCGAGGAGTGTGCCCGGCCGGCGAGCACCTTCTCTCGCCGGCCGACCCGGCGCCTTCCTCCTCTGGGGCGGGCGGCGCAGCCCTACGGCTCCCTCACGGGGTCGGGTGGGGACGGGGATACGGCCGGCCCCCGCTGCCGGTGAGGGGAGCTGCACCACCCCCACCTCCCCTTCCCCACCCGGTGCCTGAAGCACCGGCACGCGCTACAAGCGTAGAGCAGCGGGATTTCAACTTTTGGAGTGTTTGTTTGGTTGGTTTTTTTTTTTAGTGGGGGGTGGGGTGGGGTGGGGGGACTGGGTTTGCGGGCTGCTGTGGAGAGAGTTGTCTCTCTCGGGCCCGTGCAACGCTACGCTTCGAAAGGCCGAGCTCGTGTTGCTGCCCTCAGCTCCGTTCCCGAGAGCCGCCCGCGGGAGCTGGTGGGCCGTAAGGTGGAAAGCACTGGTTTAAATAAGCGATGATTCCTCTGCTGAGCATACGAATGTTTCCATATACAAAAAAAAAAAAAAAAAGGGGGGGGGGGGGGAAGGCAGATCCTGCAGACTGTCCCTGCTTGTGTGTCTGAGGGAATAAAAACACTCTTGGGAGTATTAATCCTCTGGCCATTGATATAAAGCTGCTTTCTTGGTAATATGTAGAGGGTGGTGTCTTGAGATTCAACCGTAACATGTGCCCTTTTTTAGTACCCTGCGTGAAGTTCCTCACTGTTGCTTTGAGCACCTTAGTGAGTGAGATGGAAGTCACTTTGTCAGACCTTGAAACTATTAGGTCTGCAGCATAACAGTAAGAAAGTGGAAGCATACTGATCGGGAGCTGTATGTGCAGCGATACAAACTTTCTCATGTTGTTGAAGTTGTTGGCAAAAGTTCTGTTTCTCAATGCAGATGCTTGCCATTGTCAGCAGATATGCTTCAGGTAGTGTGCTTTTGTGGTGTGAAGCTTTCGGAGAGACCTCCAAACTTGTATCCGTTAATAATTATGGTGGTTTTTTGCTGTCTTTTCTAAACTTTGTGGTTATGTTATTTCTGGTCTGCAGAAGACTGTAGAAAAACAAACAAATATTTCCAGGAAGATAAAACGTATGTAACTATCGTGGTTTGAAAGAGCAAGTGATATTTAACAAGTGTATTTATTAGAATATATGGTAACATGCGCATAGACCCCATTGCACTGAGAACATCTATCCACCACAAAGGGCTGGTGGAAAGTAAAAGAAAATGTGTAAAGTCATATAGTTGAGTGTTAGATTCTCTTCAGCTTTGGAGTGCAACCTATTTACTTGTATTTACTCTCAGCTGCCCTGGCATTCAGTCTAGTACTGACCATAATAAGCAAATGTATGCCTAAACATAAATTGCCAAGCCCACACCAGGTGCAAAGCCTTTGTTTAAAAAGTATATTAGTAAAAACATTTGTGTTAGTTACACCTGGGATTAACATTCATGTCTAGACACGATCTTGGGGCCGGATTCTGCAAGAGGATTTGTGTAAGGAGGGTTTTGACTCCATTTAAGCACTGTGTTAGGGAATGGTTCATCTGAGCTTGTCAAGTGAAGGACTGAAAACTTAGCTCAATTGTTGCTGTATTTACAAACATAATTATGTGGCATTGTAAATTCTTCCTGTTGTTCCTGTCTCTTTGAAATATTCTGTAAGCTAACATTTGGAAGGAAATTTGCTGTTCAATATTCCATATCATTGATGTTACTTAGCACCTTGAACTTGGCATACATTAACTCCTCAGGCCTATGACACTTATAGGTACTGGAGAAGTGTGACTTTCCATGTAATTTACTAAGTCATATAAGTATTTGTCCAAAACACTTACTTGCAATAGATTTTTTTTTATATGTATCCCTTAATGGTCCTTTCTGATAATACAGTAGCTAACTTAAAGTAACACAGATATTCTATGGATGCATGTTATGTGCTCAGACTATATCTGTCTTTAAACTGGAGAATTACTGGTGAAGGCTTGTCAGACATTAGTAGCCAAAGTTAAAGGGTTTGCTTAATGGAACAGATGGCCAAGCAACCATCATGTCAGAGAAAACAGCATGTATTCCGTGTATTCTTGGTTTAACACAAGAGGGAGCATGTCTAATCTTTAACCTTTAAATATTGCAACTTCAGAGAGGAAGCTTTAAGTGTTGAGTGTCAGCTAATTTATGTTCTAGGCTCCATGTGCAAATATTGATACAACGTATGCATATTTCTGGCATGTTTTCAACTTCAGGTTGCAGCTGTTGATTTATAATATAAATGTTGGCATGATAAATGTGGAGATAAGAACTAAGCTAATGATCTTTTGAACTTGTTAAAATCTGTAGTTTCCTTCTGAATTTGACAAAATGTTTATGGTTATTGTTATTCCTGGGTATGGTTATTCATATACAGAGGTTGTACTTTGTTCTTTAATATTAGGTTAATAAATGTCTTCTGCTTAACCTACCATACAAAGTTATAAAGCTGAGGCTTAATTTAATTTAGTTTAATTGCCAATACAACTTTGTTTTTACAGTTCTTATAAATTCTACCACCTTATTCTTAAATAGGAAATACAAATTTGGATCTACTAAGAAGGCTTGTGTATTGTATCTTGTTTATTTTTCCTTGTCCCCTAGTGGTGTAAAAGGAGGAATAAAAATTGGCTTCCATTTTGTATTTCTTGGCATTGTCCAGTTGAATCATAATCTATTAATGTTTGTCCTTGTTTAGTGTCTTCTTAATGTGAATTAGCAACTAGTTAAAATAAAGCAGTGCATACAGAATACTCCAGACCTTTAGGAGAACCTTACACATTGGATGGTATCTTAAAAGTATTTCCAATAGTCTCTGGCTTTGCTCCAGACTGATGATTAGAAAAAAAAAATCTGTCTACCATTAAGCATTGCATGAAAATTATCTATCTTTCAAAAACATAAATACTCTGTATGTTATTTGATGGAGCAAAGCAGAAACCTTAGTGCCCTGGTTCCACATGCTGAAGAAAACCACTGTGGATTCAGATTTTACTACACTTGCTTCTCTTTCCTCTTTGTGCATGTTACCTCTGTGCCAGAGTAGCAGAAGTGAATATGTATCACTGTCATTTCTCATTTTAGCAGATGAGACTGGTATAAGCCAGTAATATGAAGTCCTATGTTGTATCAGGAGCACAGGTTGCCACACTGGCCAGAAGAGCTCTCTTCCCCTGAGCAGCAGATGGGTGGTGATTATACTGCCCATCTTATAATGGAGAAATAGAAGCCTTCTCTCACTATATTCTGGTGATTTGCAATTTTTGCGAAAAATTTAGGACCTTACCTTTATGTTACTTTTTTCTTCTGAATAATGGGAGAATTTTTTGTATTTTTTGACAACTACTATGCACAACATTGACAGAATAAGTTGTTAATATCAAAGAAGCTTGTCTTCCAAATATGCCAGGCACTTGTCTTTGTAAGACAAAAATGTGAGATGACCTGTACTAATACTAGATACCTTGAGAGAGATATTATTCAGTGTTATGACTTCTAGAAGATAATGAGGATGAGGCAATCTCTAGTGGGGAGATGGTTGCTTTACCGAGTTGTTCACAGCAACTGAGCATTTTTAATGGATTGCTCCATTTTAATGGATGTTACTTGATTTTATATAGTACGTATGCAACAGTACTGCAGAGTCAGAAATTCATAGAGAGCAGAGACACGCTTTTTGATGAACAAATGTTTATATACTGAGTTTTGTAAGGATCAAATGAGCTGCCTGTTGTCTTGGCTATTCCATAGCCGTCAATAGGGGCAAAACTTATGCTTTGTTTTTTTGCCCTGCAGACTTAAGCTGTTGCACAATTTTTACGTTAAATGCATATTTTTACTTTAAAAGACAGTAATAATATGACTGCGTAGTTCTTTTTTTGATATTGTAACTTTAAGCTTATAGCTGAAAAGTGTATTGGTGTATCTGGTTTACGTAAATAGGCTGGAGAAGTTGGTGGTTTTGTTTCCGTATCTGGAGGAAATTACCAAGAGTGTAAAAACCCAACAAACAAAAAAAAGCCCCCACAAACAAAACCCAGCGATTAACAACCTCAGGAGAGATTGCCCTGATGTGCCACAGTTTAGAGCATCGTTGTAAAGTAGTAATTGCAGATCAAACGCTTTGTTTCCTTATTTTAGCATGATTATAAGGACACTTTCCTTATCAGGGGAAATGTAGATGCACTCAGCAATTGAGGTTACAAAGTTGCCATAATGGATTAGAGTTGAGACCTCAGTAGAGGCCATTGTCTGTGCTGAATCAGCTGTGTGAGCAGACAATTTAATATCTCTGTTACTAATCTGGTACCTTTCAGGCAATGCATGCGTGTAGAAGTTATTTAGAAATTATTCCATGTTTGCACAAACGGGTTTTCGGGTATCAAAGTATTTATTAATTTGCTTTTCTAAAAACAAGGTGGGGGGGCAAAATTCGCAATGTAGATCAAATCCTTGTGAAATCTCATTTAAAAAAGAAAAGTTGTATTTGCATAAAAAATGGCACATGGGACTTGATGATAAAGTGCACAGACTCCTATAACTTTCTGAATGGATGTTTTAAAATGCAAAGGGGAGAGAGTTTACCTGCGAGCATTTTTTTAGCCACGAGCAATTATTTTTTTTTTTTTTGGCTGTCTGAGTTACAGCCCCCTGAAAAATGGGGGGGTTTAGAAAGAAAGTGCTGACACAGCCTTAACTACAGAGCAGTGCCCTGCGTGCTGCTGCAAGAATTGTCCAGGCAGTGTTTTCTGCTTTCCTGCCATTGTCCTTTACATTCCTTTAATTCATTCCATTTTTAACTTTCGGAAAGTTTGATATGATTTAAAGCCCACGGCGTGTGTGCAAAAGCCCGAGGAGTAAGGTTGTCAGAGTAGCATGGACTTGTTAATCTCAGCCTGATCTTGTCAGTAACAGCAGAGCAGAGGGAGAGGAACTCCGGCTGGGGCAGCGCTCCAAAGGTTTGTCTGTTATTTTTATCCCTAAATTACGCCTTAGTAGCAAACTATTCAGCATGCGGAGCGTTGTTTGCGATCTGTAGATGCCGTAGCGGCGAATATGTGTGCGTTTAGCCGTGTTGTTTGTTTGCAAAGAGAGGAGGTTTGCCTCTGTGTGTGTCGGGGGGAGAGAGAGAGAGAGAGCGAGTGTGTGTTACGATCGGGGAAACGCTGAAGAAGAAGAAACCCTGTTGGTTCTCCATGCAAATGACCGCTTTGGTTGTAACAAAAGCCTTGATGTTGGGCTTGGAAAAATGATCTGACAGTGTAACAACCCCAGGCCACTTTCGCCATGTTTTTGTTTATTCATGTTTCATTCCGTTTTCTGTAGCTACCTCGCAGATGTTTCCAATTCCCCTGCTTTTTTATTTTACACCGTTGAGCCTTTTTGGAGTTAGCAAGAAAATGTGTGAAAGAATGTTAACAAAACAGAGAGGTGTTGCAGATGTTTATACTTTAGTTCTTGCGTTGCGCCTGACGGTACTGGCAAAGGGATACGGTGCATATGAAGGAACGTAAGAAGCATCTGTTTTAGCTACCGAGCTTGTAATTTCGAAATGTGCCCGTTGTAACTTGAATATTAACATAAACATATGAAGTGAGCACGTTCCCGGTACAATGTGGGTAGTCGAGATCTCATTTGTTTGCTACTGTTTTTGAAGAAGGGAAAAAAAAAAAAAAAAAAGGCGAGTAAGAGCGAGGAAAGGAATATCTGTGACACAACATGTATGCTCCTAGATAAACTCCTGCCATCTCAGAGTGCCTTTAAATATTTGAACAGCTTCTGTTAAGTCAAATAAAATTGGTTACCATGAGAAACAAAAAAAGTCTAATAGAATAGTTGAGCACACTAATGAAAATCTGAATGTAAAATTGTTTCAGAATCATTCAAAGAATTGAATTAGAAAATCTTTTTAAATGTGTTACTATGACTTATTAAACATTTTAGCTTCTGATATCCTGGAAAACAACACACACAGTAGAGGAATAGCAGAGGTGGATGGTATGTTATCTTACAGTCGCATAAATTGAAATGTAATTGTCTACTAATGATATTAAAACCACTCTGTTTGTAGTATTTTATGCTTGTTGAATGTATTGAGGTATACACAAATAAAATCTTAAATGTTAAAGGACAATGATTCAATGTCCGGAGCCAGTGGTTAAATCAGATGTGGTAACTATGGTGAGAGGTAAAGTTACTTAGCTTCTCACAGACCATGCATACGTGGATTTCTTTTCATATAATGGAGATTAAGGAGAAAAGGATTAGAAAATCTAAAGAGAAATTTTGAGCAGGAGACCTGTAGCCTTGCTCTGGGAATTAACACTGAGTAGGCTGTTAAAACAGAGGCAGGGTGGAAGTAAACACTCTCTTGTAATATATATTGATGATAATTCTAGAAAGGAGTGTTCCTGGTTAGGAATATCAACAGCAGCTCACGCATACAGGAATGAAATCAATCCTCTCCATATTAAAGTAATCCTCCTACTCCAACAAAACAAAACCAGAACCCAGCTTAGATTTTTACATTACCAAGTGACAGCAGCATAAGATCAGGTAAAGTCTGATATTTGGAATTAACTTATTTTTGATTCTTGCAGAATTAAGCAATATTGATTTATTTGGATTGTATAGCATTCCTATTTTTAACCATGCATGATATGTGTTTAGGATTTTTTCTTTTAAACTTCAAAAATGGTGGTCATGTGAAGTGGAAAATCAGAGTTTAGTGTTCTAGCTGGTAAACACTGAGGGAGTTTGAACTGCAGCCAGAGAGACTTTGACCACGTTTCTGATTTTCCTTGAGTTGAGAGGGTTCAGCATTACCCTGAGCTTTTCAGGGAAGAACTTCAGATTATGCTGATCCACTCAGAGGGGTATGGGAAGGATTGTCATGCTTGCACATAGAAGTCATGTGTTCTGCGAGATTCACTGGAGATACTAATTAGTGATTAGCTATTTAGAATGCTTGGGAAACAGAAAGGGGAGGGGTCAAGTTTAATTTCCAGTATAGATGGACCATTTCCCTATAACAGTGAAAAGTACATTCACTGTTACAGTGCAGAGACATCTTGGTGATATGAGGTATGTTCAGCTTCTACTAACAGAGGTTAAAACATACTGGGGTTTTGGCAATGTATTAGAAATATCTTTAATAAAATATTTTAAAGTCTTGAGTTTCCCCTCCCCCCTGCCCAAAATAGTGGCTAAAAAGCACTTGCTTTATGAGAAGTCCACAGGGGAATTTGTAGTTCAGCATAGTCTAGACACTTGATGTTAAAAGTTTTAAGGTGTTTATGGATTTGCTAGGAAACACTTTTAGCTTTTTGTGGGTCATAATCTCACACTTCCCTTTCTCAAGTGCTATAAGAGTATGTTATCAGACACCTGTTTAGGAGACTGCATTCACTACTACGGTGCAAAGGTGTGGGTTAAACCTGTCAATGGAATTTTCAACTTAAAGCAAAACGATAAATAATAGGCCTGACAGTAATGCAATTCACATTCATTACAAATTGTTTTCACTATAGAAATGATCAACTTAAAATTTATTGATTTTTTTGTATTTAAATTGGGTTTTCTTAAAAAGTATTAAAAACTCACTAATTCTATTTTGCCCTGATAGGGAGAGAAGGAAAAGGAATTCCGTTGCTGCTGTTAGTGGAAAATATTTTGCTTTTTTCCCTATCATTGGAGTTGAGATTTGAATGGAATGGTACATTGTTATTGCATTAATAATAGATTATTATTTCAGATGAAAATTTTTATTTATATAAAGTTCGCTATTTTTGATTGAAGCAGAAAGCTTCCATAAACTGGAGAAAAATTCAGCTATAGCTTTTGGTGCTTGACAACTCATTTCATCGTTCAGTGTATTTTGAAGTTGTTTTATCATCCTTCTTTATTAGGATGTACTATATTTATGAGCATTATATCTGATCTTTTGAGGCACAGAATACTGTACAACTGAATGGATAGGACAGTTGAATCAGAGCAAATAGTGTTTTCCTTGCTTTGCTATTGGATTAGGGCAAGTCAATTAATCTTTCTGTTTCTGTTGTCCATCTACGGAAGTGGTATAAAGGTAATTCCTTTTTAAAGTACTTCTGCTGATGAAATTTTGAGAAAAGCAATATTTTGTCTTACAACACAACGTGATGGTGGATACTCACATAATATTTGCATCAAATGTCATCAAGCATTACAAAAAATAAACCAGTTGTGATTTGATCAAAAAGTGTTTCCAGAAAAAAGCTTAGGGATAGTGCTGATAGACTGTTGTTGCTAATTTAGAAGTTTTGTAGGTAGCTGAGTATCAGCTGGCTGGTTAGTACCTTGTTATTGAGTATTGACAGATTATCAGTCTCTGGTTTAAAATTTTGAACAAAAGATGGGCTTTCATTGACTTGCTTGGCTGTTCTGTTGGGATTCAACCAGAAGTATAGTTTTAGCAGGATGCTGAAAAAAAACCCTCTCCATTTCCCCAGTGAGACTATTTGCAGCAGTATTGGACAACCCCTGGCCTTCTCAATTGTATTTGTAGATTGCAAAAACAAGAAATGCAAGATTTGAGAATTCCAGTGCAAACAGAGCTCTGTGCTCAATCTCAAACAGCTGAATAGTTTCACTTAAGTCACTGTATCTACTGAATTGAATTAAGGATTTTCAGGATCAAGGTTTACAGTATTTTCTTGTTCTCTCTGTATGTGGTCATACAAATTCTCCAATGCAATGGGAAGTTTGAAGTGTACAAAGAACACAATGAAAGATGATTCTTGCTCCATTTGCGTTGGTTTCAGGTGCATTGTAGGGTATATGAGATAGCTTAATGCTGAAAAAGTGCAAAACAAAGTTTAGAAAGAATTAGAGTGGACTGTCAGCCTGTACAGGTTATTCATCACAGTTTACAGTAAAACTTATCATTTGTGACTTGTCAAGGACTGATTAGTTTAATCAATTGCCAGAGAGGAACAGTTAAATATTAAATTTGATGGTAAAAGTTAAGAAATTATACTTTGAAGTACAAATTGTGTCTTAAATTTCCACAGTTTTCTTCATGTGTTACTCTGCTTCAATCTGCTAGTACCTTTATAGATAGTACAGTCAGTATTTTGTTACTGAAAATGGCCATTTGCTGTTTTCTGTTCTTGGATATAGTTGAAACAGCCCCAAACACTTTTAAAAATATACTTTTATTTTGTTCAAAGAACAAGATTTTATTCTAAAAAGAACTTTAGAATCTTAAAAACAAATTTCTCCCACAGTTTTCCATTTGACAGGAATATTTTTCTTCATCTGGAGAATAAGCCAATATGGCTTAGTTTGTAAATTTTGTTTATACAATGTTATTTTCTGTCTACACTGTGCCTGGAATATGTCTTAGCACATAAATAATAGGATAAATAAAGTTTTTGTATCTAAACAGCTTCTGTTTATGTTTCTCAGTAAGAAGTGTGTGTGTGGAGAAGGATTCTTTTAGCTTTGAGAAACTGAATGCATACTCTGTCTAGTAAATTATGTCATTTGTTGGCATAGTAAATCTTAGAGCATCAACTACATGACAGTTTCCCTTTGGAACAGTAAAGATTAGGTGGTGTTTCTGTGGAAATCATTATAACTTATGATATGTTGTTCATGTATTTACCTTTCTCAGATAACTGTGCTTGGATTTTGTGGAGGAAAGTTAACCAGCAAGAATAGTGTGAACTGGTAATGCCCATGCAAATTGGAATATCTTCCCTGTTTTACACGGAAATAATAATATTTTGGAAGCTTCTGTTTGCCCTTTTTTGTAGGTCTTTCATCATTTCCATGCTTTGCTTCCTGATATGCCTCCAGAAACTACAGCGTGACATTTTCTTATATCTCCTCTTAAATTGTAAAATGTATGTGTATGCCCTCTTCTCTTTTGGTACTTAGTTTATGCTTCACTGTGACAGACAAGTAAAGGTAGAAGTTGGTATTTCAAGACTATATTATTCTAAATACTTTTAAGTGTAGTACCTTTTTTGAACATCCACTCTTCTTTCACCTTCCATTTCTGCAGTGAAGGAGTGATATCAGTGTCATAGTCATTCTGATTTTTCTGTGTAAGTGATGTGAATTCGATCTAGTGCAGTTAGTATATCATTTCTCAGGCCCTCTGGTAGAAATAGATACAAAACCTAAATTCTCTTATGTCCTTCAATGCGAGTTGAGAGAGAAGGTGACCAGGCTGTGAGGTGAAGTCGAAAAGTTTTGTTACACTTACGTTGCTGTGCATGGGTTGATGTGTTTCCACAGATGCCGGCACAGAAATTAAAGAAAAGATCCTGTTTACTTTTAGGGTCAAAGTATCTGGGAAAGTTTCTCTGGAAAAAAAAAAGCCATTTCCCATTCTGCTCAATAACTGTGGGACAGGAAATTGATTTTGCAGATTTTTACTTCCTGGGAAGTGAGCTTGAAGAAAAGATTGTGATAGTCATTGCACCATAAAAGTTAAGCAGATGAAATCCTTTAATCTATTTAAGATACACTGTATTGCTTTCAGCCTTGCATTGTTATACTGGTGAAGATGTCAAAAGCAAGGTGATGTATTCATTCCTGTAGGAGCAATTCAAAATTTATCTCTTCTGATCCTGACATGACCATATCAAAATAAACACACTTGCATCCTGATTGTCTATCAAGGTTTCTGGGCCGTATTGATACTTATTTTGAATAAGACATAATTAAATCAAGGTCACATTGCTTTTAACTTGAGCATCTCTGCCCACCCAGGTAAAAGAGGACTTAATCTGTGGAAGCGCTAAAAACTTTTACAGAAAAGATTGCCTGCCCCTGCTGTGACTGGAGGGAAGCAGTATAAACCTATAGAGGACAAGAAGTTAGCAGTAGAGTGCACAAGTTGTAAGAACATATAGTTTCAGGTTTCTAGTTAGTGTTGTAAAGCAAAATTAGTAGATACCTAGATAACTATGGGAGATATTTTGAGCGCTCATTAATCTCATTCAAAGTTTTGGGTGCTTGCATTTGATTTTCAGCTATTTTGTTCTGTATTTGACTACACCTTTGCTTCTGTTCCTCATTTTTTTCGGTGTTTATGGTTGGTTGATAGTGTTTTGCCTTGCAGTAGTGTGTTCTAAATGTATACATATATATATATTTTAAGTCCATTGGTGATAGCTTTGCCTGGTAGTTGCAAAGTTTCCCAGAAATGCCAATAAGACTTTCTGTTCCTTTGGATGTGTTTCTAGATGGAGTAATGTCTGAATAAGGTAAGGAAAGGCACAGCAGTCTAGTCTTGAGGTGATTTGTAGATTGTGATTGTCCAGTTCCATCTTGGGAGAAATGGATAGTCTGTTAGTAAGTCTGAAAATGTAAGCAAGTGTCTTCTGGGTGTAGGGGTATATAGGATAAAATGCTATCTGACCCTTCTCCTAGCATATTGTTTGGTTTAACCCCAGCCAGCAGCTATAGCCACGCAGCCGCTCACTCACTCCCCCCAGTTGGAATGGGTGGAGAGAATCGAAAGGGTAAAAGTGAGGAAAAACTCGTGGCTTGAGATAAAGACAGTTTAATAGGTAGGGCAAAAGCTGCGCATGCAAGCAAAATGAAACAGGGCATTAATTCCCTGTTTCCAGGCATGTGTTCAGCCATCTCTGAGAAAGCAGGGCTCCATCATGTGTAATGGTTACTTGGGAAGGCAAACACCATCACTCCCAACCTCCCCCCTTCCTCCTTCTTCCCCCAGCTTTATATGCTGAGCATGACATCATATTGGTATGGAATAGCCCTTTGGTCAGTTGGGGTCAGCTGTGAGGTCCCGGCTGTGTCTCCTCCCAACTTTTTGTGCACCCCCAGCCGACTGGCTGGCGGGACGGTGTGAGGAGCAGAAAAGGCCTTGAGAGCCTGGCAACAACTAGAAACACCAGTGCACTATCAAAAGTATTTCTCATCCCAAATCCAAAACATAGCACTATATCAGCTGCTAATAAAAAAGTTAACTCTATCCCAGATGAAACCACAACACATATGGGCAGCATGTTCTAATGAGAATTATGATTACAGTCTTGAAAGTTCCTCGGTGTGTTGATGTTCACTTCTGTCTCAAGGAACAACTTTTTGTCAGCCGTTTTCTATCCCAGTGCTTTGATTTTGTAGGCATTTTTTTGTCTTTGTAATAATGAGGAATCAGAGAGGGTATTGTCGGCTGGAGATCCTCAGATTATATTGATGGGGGTAGAGTCCTAAATCTTTTCCAGTGTTTTGAGAAGAGGTAATAACATATTCTGACACCTGAAAGGTAAGATTGAAGTGCACAGAGCACCATGCTATGTATTTCTGCTGTATGTTTTGGGAGTAGTGTGAACAGCTGGACTAGTGTTATTTTCAAGAAGCCACTCTGACAGCCATTTCTATAATGTTATTTACTGTGAAGTCTGACAATGTCATAATTAGAAATTAAAGTTTTAAAAGAAATTATCTGGACCTGGAACAATAACTTGTTTAATATCCAGCATCAATTTTTCAACTCTTCCTTAATGTACCTCTCCTTCATGATACATTTAATACCTTTGTGTTATAAAAAGTGAGGGGTTTTGTGTAGAGTCTGAACTGTAACATTCAGACTGGGATGACTTTGTATCTTGAAAGGTGTTGTCTTAATTTCAGCATCTGGCTTTAAACTTTAATTTCTAAAGCATGTTACCATTTACCATCTTTGTTAATGGATTCACAGGGTGCTTTTTTAGAGGTACAAGCATTAATTTGTAGGAGTATGCCCGCTGTAGTTTCAGCACGCTTTCCTAAATTGGTAATTGGTATAAAAGCAGTCTTTGTTGGCAGTCATCAAGGTTGTGTTCATCAAGTTGGAAGAAGTTATTGTGTGTATGTGTTGAGGTCCACAAAGCCAATGTATACCTAAAGTTGCTATGAATGCTTTTTTTGAGCCAACAGTTATTTATTTTAAGTATAGGAAGTCTTTTATGTTAGTAGGCTGTTACCCAATGCTAATGACAGTCACTATTTTTGCAAATAGTAACCATTGAATATGCAATAAAGTCATCGAAAGCAGACTATTAACTGCGAAGTGACTAAAAATATGCAGTGCAGATATTAATTTGTCCTGTCATCTTGAGAAGTTAGACTACAGTAAGGAACCTATCTGGTGAGCTGTTTTTCTCTTAAATTAGCTTTTTTGCTATTTGCAGTCTTTGCATGTGCAAATGAAATGCATGAGCCTTGAAATGAGAAGTGTGATGTAAACAATAGGTATTATAAAGATCAAATAATTTTAATGTGATTTTTAAAGAGATATTTGTAGTGATCTGGCTTAGACTTGGTGCACTTTGATAGCAAAAATGTTATATATTTCATCATATTGGGATTGCAGTAAAATTTTAATTTAGAAATAGTGTTATGCCCAGCTACTTGTCAAAGTAATCCATTTCTCTTTATACTAATGGCTGCATTATTTAGTTTCACTGCTGTGAAAGTTTTACACAATTTGCAGCCTGATTCAGTATTTTTTCAAATTGGCCTTCACGTTGATGTCAAGACTGACAACAAAAACCAGTCTCATAAAAAGAGTAGGATAAGGCACTAGATTATAATTCAATATTCTGTTTTTGTTAGTTATACAACATCTAGATACATACCTCTGGATAGGAAAGTTAACTCAATATTAAATTAAAACTAAATTCAGTTTAAATTTTAAATGAAATGAAATAGTGGCACATTAACGATCACTATACAGTAACAAAGAAATTGTCTTTTATTATGTTGTTATGGTTTGAGAGACCCATAACAATTTGTCATTTAGACAATCATTCTATCACCCGATGACCCCTCCCCACCTGGGAAAGGAAAATCGGGAAAAACAAGAAAACCTGAGAGCTGAAGTATAAACAGATTTAATAGAATAAGATTAGATAATTAACATTAACAGCACTAAAGAACTGATATTGATCCCGACACCAATACAGAATATGCAAAGATTATACTCAGCCAATTGTATCAGTAGGAAGCTGTGCACTCCCAGCAGTAGAACAGCTAATGTCGGACACTGCGAGCGCTATGGCTTCAGGAGGAAGGGAAGGCCTCAGGGCTCCGGCACCAGGGCAACAAGTTCTCAGGATGGCAGCCATCAAGGGAGAGAGCCAACTTTGCAGCAAACTTTCTAATTTATAATGAGTGTGACGTTGATGGTATGAAATAATCCTGTTGGCCAGCTTGGGTCAAGTGCCCGGGTCTCGTTCCTCCTCATCCCTGCACTTGGCTAGCTCAAAAACACTGAGACCTTGAAACCCACACACCATAGCTGGCTGTAAAGTAAATATTTTCACAAATTCAGACACTGGAGTCTTCTAAAAGTGCTGTTTTTCCCAAGCATTAGAAGAGAAATTAGTCCTGTGTCTCTCAAACCAGGACACGTGTGTGTGCTGATTCTCTAAGAAAGAATATAGTTCTTTCACAAAACCGTTATGAGTAATGAAACTGGTATATATACAAAATGAATAATGTATGGAGCTTTAAAATATCAGTGATGTATCAAAGAAGGTGGTTTCCAGCAATATTTTCTTGTCAAATGCAGTGTATCCCTTAAGCTTTATGGGTGCAGCTTGTCAGCAGGATGAACAAACATCCTGTCCCTCTTTGGTGTTGCTACCAAAATAAATAACATTATATTCAAACAAAAATATTTTATGTTGTCAAAGACAAATGTGCTATGGCAATTCGCAGTCGCATGTCCCAGAGCAGACTTTGTGATGAGGCTTCCCTCTTCAGCATTGACTCTTGAGTAATAAAGAAGGTTATGCGAAGTAAGCATCAGGGGGAATTTCTGCTGCAGTTTTTGTGTGGGAAAAGAATTTGTTATATTGCCAACTGCAAAACCCAGATCCAACAAGAATCTGGAATTTGAATTGACAGGCCAAAAGCTTCCATTGTTTGAGTTTTCAGAGATCCTGATACAATCCAAAAAGGGTCTTGAGAATTTTCTGTTTTCAGAGATGTGTGCTAAATCCCGTGTGATATTAATCTATACAAAATATATACGTAGCCTGGTTATAGTGCCTGATTAAACCTAGTTATAAACCAGTTTTCTGTTCTGCTGGATGCTATGTTAATCAGAAAAAAAAAAAAAGTATATCCCTAAAGAGTCTGTCAGAGTATGAAACAGGAAACAGAAGGCAGATTCACACAAGCAGTAGTTAAGTAACTGTGACTATTAACAGAAAGTTCACTGCAAGCCTGATGTGAGGTGCAGATGAATTATAGTGACGCTTGCTTGGAGGTACAGCAAATGTGCAGTGGATATGCTGAGCTGATTGGTAGTGAGAGGGGCTCTTTCATGGGTGCTGATGGACTAAATGAGAGAGTGCAGGTAAGATGATGATAGGCTGTGTCTCAAAAATCTGTCTTTTCAGCCTCATTGATGTCAGTATCCTGTAGAGGCTTAGAGAAGAGTATTTCGATGGATCTTTCTGTTCCTTCAGAACAAAAAGTCCTATAGCAAGTTGTGTAGTCACCTGATGATCTCTATGATCCTTCCCCTTCTCAAGAGAAAACATCTGGAATCTTTTCACCAACTGCTTTTAGTGCTAAAGCTTTAAACTTTACAGTCTTCGTCATCTCCCTTCCATGTGGTGTGTGGATGGATTGCTTGCTAAGACCTAATACCTGTTTAAGCAGAGCAGAAAATTTACTGTCTGAGCCTGGGAATACAATTATGCATTGGTGCAACATGTCCTCCCCAGTGAGAAGCCTTCACGATTCATTCTTTGCATTACTTTTCTCTAGTTAGTGATGGTTCTTTGATAATTGGAAGTCCCTTATCTGGCGATGATATGATAGTTACTTTGATTATAGAGCAGGAGGGAGTGTGAAACTGCCACCTTATTTTTGTGCCTGCTTTTTGTGAAACTAGGTATGATTCTGTGATTTACTATTGCAAGAAGATTTGAAATACACTACTAATGATTAGGTTTTGCTTATTTTTGCTTTCTAAATACAGGCTTATAAAGAAAGACTTGAGGATATAGATTGTTTGGAGATGTACATGTTATAAGATCAATAATATAATAAAGCATTTTGGACACAATCATGCTTAATATGAGATATTATGACAGGTGTCTTACAATTTGGTGTTAAAGAAAAAATTTGGTGTTGATCCAAACATTTTTTTTAAATATTTTTAGTTAAGGGGGGGAAAGGGGATAGAAAGAAGACTGTGAACTTTGTCAGCAATGTAACTTTTTACTTTAAGTATTCAAGTGAGATCTGAAACAGGAGGAGGAGAAAGAGAAATTGTTCCCTCCTCCACCTAGTTTTGAAGGATGAGCTTCATACTTCATTTTCTAATGTTGAAACAACCATTACATTTAATTCTAATTCCAGATCAAATTTAGGATGATGGTTGATTGTGGCTGTGCACTTCAGACAGATGTACACTTCTATGGGGAAAAATGCTTTTTTGGTGAGGAATTGATGCTGGAGATTCTTAGTTTCTTCTTTGGTCACCAAAAAAATAATCAGATGAACCATTAGATGTTCCAAAAGCATGTGTTAAAACAAGACCCTGATAACCTGGAAAGGGCTTGGAGCTCCTGACTGATGCTGATCTGATCATAGATTAACTTCGTAGTCACATTTATATGGTGTTTCTAGCTTTCTGTATAGTTTTATATGGTTTTAATGGATTTGGATTATAGTTGATGAACTACAAAAGTGACGTAGACCTGATAAGTAAGGCAATAATGCCACCTCTGTGTTACATCTCAGTCGGCTTTATAGCGTAGTAAAACACAGCCAAGCAATATAAAATATTGTTAACATCTATTTGGTATTAAAACATATCAACGGTACTGTAATGGCTCATTCCTCTTAAAACTGAACATTGTTTTGTCCTTGTACTTCTATTGGAATCAGTAGGGGATAATCTCAATGATCTAGAAATGTTGTAAGTCATGGTATGGCCAGCCAAATTAACATAATGCCTTTAGGATTCCTTTGTATTCCTTCTCAATTTATTTTTACTAGATTTTTTTTTTTTTTTTAAACAACCGGAAATAACTTGTGCACTTTGCCTTCTGATGTGTTTTCTGGTAGTGCCTGTTAGTGTCCAAATATATAGGGCTGAAAATTGGAAAATCAACTGAGGTATTAAAGCAAGTTGTTTTTAATAAAAGACTGGCTGACATAAAGTACTTTTCTCAGCTAGAACAGGCAATAATTAGACCTAACTTTTAATTTTGATGACCTAAGATTTGGAAATTAAAAAGAAAGCTTTCACTTTTGCTTTAAAGAAATTTTGTAGCTTTTTCTGTTTCTGTATGATGGATTTCTGGAAGAATTATCTTAAAAATTAACAGCTGCTTTTGGCTTCTATTTGAGTTGGGTGTTTTTGTAATATAGCATCTTTAATGTTAAGACAAAAAATAAGGAAATTAATCTGTAATTGAAGAAATGTCTTTCTGTGAAGTGGCATAGATTAATAGGACTAGGGAGAGCATGCCTGAGCTCCACACCAGACATGAATTGTGTAGGTATAGGTGGTTGGTAATTTCTGACAAATTGTTCAGTTATTTGTTTTCCATCAATATGAGTGCTTTAGAATAAGGGAAGGTGAGCAATGAAAGTAAGAGGGTGCCTGCCAATGTGATGGTTGTATGAGAAAAAGCGTCTGGTTTGTTATTTTGCTCATGATTTTATCAGTAAAAGTTACTGATAAAATTGTGATGTATTTCACCTGTGATGATATTGAGGTTAGCTAAAATACTGAGATCAAAGAAACCCTTTAATCTCTCATGTTCGGCTTTTTAAAATGTATGTTTAGCGTGGGGTTGTTCTGGGATTCTTCCAAGATTTTATTTTTTGTTTCATGGTCTCCATTTTACTCTGGTTTTCATTGCAAGTAGAAGATACAAAATGTTATTAAAAAGTTATTAAATTGTCATGTAGACCTAAGTCTTGGAAAACTTGACTTGGAAGGTGGAATAATAAGACTAATTAGAGTTTAATCTGAAGAGGAGGTTATGAAAGGTAGACATAACAGCTTTCAGGTGTGCAGGAAGTTTTTTTAGAGTCATGGTGGAGAGTACGAAAAAATAATGAACTTGGAACACAGCAAGAGAGAGTCAGGCAAGTTGAACTTTATTAAAATCAAACCAATAGTTGTGTTTGGGTTTTTTAAGCATAATGATACAGAAGCTCTGGGATCAGCTGTCTGGAAATCCTACACAGTCTCTGTTATCGGAGACCTTAAGCTCCAGTTTAGACAACTTTTGTCAGGAATGAGAGAAGTATAGATGATCCAGGCTTGGGAAAGGAGTGGGCCAGATGACCTTTTGAGCTCTCTCTTCCAGTTTCTTTTTCTATGAACCTAAGAATAGAATAGGACAGCCATGAAAAGTTTCAGTACCTCTCGCTTTTTTTTTAATTGTGGTTTTTAATGAAAGAGATGTAACTTCAGGTCAGCTTTTTTGTTCATTTGTTTGGCACATGTATTCTTGGGCAGTTAACTGTCAGCAATAACTAGCATGTTTGATTACTTTCCAGTATGAAGCTGTAAGTACTGTATACTATCAGTTGGTTTGCCAAGATTCAAGTTGTCTGTTCATTTCAAAGTGTTCTTTAATACTTTTCTAATGTATGCAAGGACATTAGTATGCAGCTGTTTAGGAGTGCCAGTCAATGAGTTGGTGTGATCTGTGTTTCGTTTTTCGTCTCTTTTGAAAAATCTTTCTTCAGAATGTGCCAGCTTTTCCTATTCTGCAGTTTGGCTTTAAAGATACGAGAGAGCTCTGGAGCATTTTCATCCTGTGGGTTTTTTAATCTGGTGTGGCCTGCTATTTTATGAACTCTCTAAGTGCATTTGTGTAAATGCTTATTCAGCCCTCATGAGTTTATTCATGACTATAACGCTAAAGCATTTGGGAGTTCATTATGTTCATGCTTCCACATGAATGAAGTTGTTTTCTCTGAAAGTGGAGTTTTTAAAGAATTTTCTTCTTAATTCCAAAGCTGTTGATCTACTGTTATGTAATTGTGCAATTACTACTTATGCAATAAAAGCTCAGCATTTGCATACCTTCTCGTTTGGCCGCATACACTGATTTAGACGGCTGAATCTTCAGAGAGATGGGTGGGACTTCAGTTGCGTGGAGCGGGTTCCACTCTCATTATTTGCACCTTTTTACTGTGTGCACTTCTGGAAGTGTTTGAGAGTCCCTTGGTTGTTTTTTGGGGGGGAGGCAGTTTCTTGCCTCCCATCCCCTCAAATGAGTTGTAATGAGAAAATCTTAGTGTCCTCCCAGCATAGTCTTAGTCACATGTGGTAAACCAGATGAGACTCTTGAGGAGAATGACTGTATTTACTATTCTACCTGAAACCTGAGCCAAAAATTTGATTAGATTTATCTGCCATTTGTCCGTAAAGACAATTTTGTGTATGCTTTTAGGGCTGATGGTTTATTTTTTGGGGAGGGTTATCTCATGTTGTATCTGGACAGACAACCCAAAATTATGCTGGAGAAACAGTGACTTTTCTTTTATTCTTCATGGCGTGAGTGTTTTGTGTGATCTAATTAAGTTGGATCTTGAGAGGTCCATCTGCAGAAAGTCTGATGAAATCAGTCAAATTAACTTTTAATTAAAGCAAGCACCCAATAATGACTCTGGTTTTTCTTTTCTTAAGGTTTTATCTACTGCAAATTTGTACTCAAAAGACCTTCTTCCCGCCCGCTCTCCCCACTCCCCCCCCCCCCCCCAGCAGTTTTGCTTTAAAAGTGTATGGATGGAAATGCATTCACTTGCTATTAAAAAAAAAATAAAACCAAAATTTTGATGTGGAAATACTTAAAAGTTGTTTGAACTGTTCCTTAATCCAAAGGTTTAATAAGACTGTTTCCCAGACTGTTTTCAATGGCTGATTGGCAGCTAAATTCTTAAGTTTTACCATAGGAATGAGAAATTTTTTGTATTCTCAAACCTGTTTCTTTTTGTCTGCCTCTTTCTCAGGGTCAAATTCTTGAAAACTTCCTTTTGGATGATTTGAAGAAATGTCTGTTTTCTGTTGCCAAAGTAATCCGTGGAAACATGGCAGTACTTCATGTGGTTCTGAAATCGAAAGCAAGGCTATGTGGAATGTGCTGCGTTAGCATGGCAGGGACTGGGATTCGTTTGGTTGTTCCGAAATTAAAACTGATTTACGTCCACAGAAGCTCCTAAAGCTTCTAAGATCTCTTATTTTTTTTCCCCTGCCTCTCACATTGAAATTTCCATTGCAGAAAGCATGTTGCTAGATATCCAAACACGTGGAAACACTTAACCAAGAAATTTTGAAGATAAACCAGTAGAATATCTGTTTTCTTCCCTTATAAGCATGCGGGGTTTCTTAGCAGTCTGTTCAAGTTCAGAAATGGATCTAGGCTTTTTAATCTTGTATTGTGTTGAGGGCCAGTATGCCCTGTTGATCTTGCTTGTTATTACAGACTATTTTCTAGATCAATCTAAATGGTACTCTTGCTTGAAAATTGATTTCCCACTAAGTCCACTACACTATATTTTACATTCCTTTCTGGCTTGTTCCAGTCAATGGCTCTCTGTTGTAGTAGTAAATTTCTGATGTTCATTAACATTGACTAGAAAAAAAATAGGTAAATAATACACAAAGAAATGATATGCGGAAATTCTTGTGCTACTTTTGAAATGGTTTGACCCCTAATGAATTATGTTAGGCTTTCAGAAAGATTTCTGAAAATCTCTTCTGTAGAAATAATTGATATAAAATAATTTTAACCAAAATAATATGTAGGTGGTATTACTTTGTTATTCACTTTGTAGTTTTTGTTACTTTTTATGTTGCAACTGGACCTCTTTAGTGTATTAAAAATTAACTGAGAATGTATATATAGAGTAAATAAATCTTAAATTATACCTCTTATTGTTTCACTTCTATTCTGGAAAAGTTGGAAAAGAGAATTTGCAGACTGTTTTGTAAATGGTTTTGCATGTTGTAATTTAAAATAATGAGTGTATCATTGTATTACTAGAATTACTCAAATTTACATTCCTTGTTTTTCATTCTCAGTGTGTACATTGCTACAGGGAAATTGCAGGACTAAGTATGCTGAGTCTCAGAAACATTTATTAAGTTTTCCTTTCTGTGATTAAAATTTGTCTAATTGCCAAGTGCTTTAAATTCAAGTTTGAACATATATTAATAAATATCTTTTCTTTTTTTGAATAAATGAAGAGTACTTTAAATAGTATACCAGAACCTTTTGTAGTTTGAGCATTTGGAGTACACCAGTATTTGACACTAAGAAGCCTTATGAATTAGTTGTTTTTGAAGAGGAGGGGAAAGGGGAAATCTAAGAGAATGCTTTCATTTCTTTTGAGCTGTTCTCTTGCTCAGATGTTAAAATGCTACCATTTTTATATGAGGATTACACATTATTGCTAAGAAGGAATTTTGAAAATAAAACTTAAATATTCTAAAAGCATTTTCACACTTTTTTTAGTCTTCTGTGAAATAGAATTGTAGGAGCTCTGAAGAATAAGAATTCATCTTTCATTGGTGACTAGTAAGAGAGATGGTTTCAGTCAAGTCAGCAGAACTAGGAGTGAAAATTAGAACAAACCAACGTGTGCAACTTTGAAATATGCTTGCTGCTTTCTGGAAGTACCTGAAGTATATGAAAAACATGTGGATGTTTAGGTCTGTAAAAAGCTGGCTAACAAGTTGTGTGTTTCCGTATTTACAATACTTAGATTACTATTTGATTGCTTGTTATTTTAATTGCAGCCAGTAAAATGATAACAAACTGCCAAATATTGTACAGACTTGAATACTGTTTATTGATTGCCAGACATCAGCGTAGGAGCTGATCTGATTTACTGTACCCAAGGTTGAACGAAGGGATGGAAACAGCAGACTGGAATTCTTTCCAGTATTTCAAACATCTTTTGTAATATAGCTCAGTCAGGGATTTTTCTGTTAAACAAGTAAATGAAAAGACCTTAATTTGATTTAAAAAGAAATTTTGCAACTTGGTCATTAATGTCACCTATAATAGTGTTGGAACAAACAGCTAGTGACTAATGAATCCATCATAAACATATTAGCCAATTGTTAATTTTATGCTAGTGTGGGATGTTGCAAATAATAAAAGGAAAAATTTTAAAAAGAGGCAACTTAAAAAATTGGCATTAAAATGACAATATATGTGGAATTAGAAATATCTCAAGCATATTTCTAAGAATTCCATGGAGAAAGTGTTTCTCCATCTCAGAAGGGTGTAAGGAGAATGAAGCGTATCTGCAACTGAGGAATGACTGAAAAAAAGGAGGAGAGTTGTTCAGACTTTCCAATGCTTGTCAGAAATTTGGGATGATTGATTTTTGGAATTGTATCTGGCTATTAGTTTATTGGAATTTGCCCCCAGCACAAGTAGTTTGATCAAAACGTGAAAAAAACTTGCGTGCAAATATAAACCTCAAAAAGTCAGTAAAGAGGTTCTGGCTGGGAACCTATAGTCCATTAAAATAACATTGCTGTCAAAATAAGAACAAAGGAGTTGAAAATAACAATGTTTAGACTATTGCATCTTTCAGTTACTTAACCATTCCCATTCCCAGTGAGAAGGCCACATGTAGAATTGAGACCAGCAGAAAAGAAATATGTGGTGGTAGGACTAACGAAGCACTGTTCTGATGTTTCATGTGTAAAAATACAGTTTGATGTGCCTTCTTTCCTTATCCTCCACCAAAGTTTCATTCCTTCTGGCTGTATAAACTTTTACTAATGAACTAAACTGTGCTTAAAATGTGTTGTTTCGGGGGCTTTTTTTATTGTTGTTGGCTTTTTTAATTTAAAAAAACCCCAACATTTCAGCGTTGTGTTCCACCATGCATTCCTGCGAACAGTTGCATCAGCATAGCTGGGAGTATTTATGGAGCGAAGCCCTAAGGCCTGGTCTTGTTGCCCAGAAACAATTTATATCTGTTTGTTTTATAGTCTCAGTTGAGAGTTGTCACTGTCCATGTGGCATAGCTACCATGGCAGATACGAAACTTTTGACTATCAGTAATATTCCATGTTGACAGCATTTTTATTCCTTCATTTTAAAAAAGGGTGCTAGGGGGCTTGGCGAATGCATAGTACATGTAAAAATAAGTTACAAAGTTTCCCAAATAAACCCCTCAAACTTGATAAATGTTAGAATTCTGATAAAATAAATTGGATCTGCTGTTCACTATGATGACATCTTTTATTATTTATCTATATATTCTGTTGTCAACAGTATTTCTGCCTGATTGAGTACGTGGGAGGTGTCACTTCTTGTTTGTGCTTGATTTCTCCGCAGCCTATTTGTGGAAGCCCAGCAGTCGGATATGTAGAAGGGTCAGGGCAAAACTGTGGTCATAGAAGTTATTGCTTGTGAGCTCTTTTATCTTGTATTGCAAAAACTGGAATGTGTACTGTTTTCCAAGAAGTAGGTTCTTCTTGTGGATAGATCTGTTGCCTAGGAATGCATTAATGGTATTAGAAGTAAAATCAGAAAATCTGTTTCCTGGGGAAAAGGAAGAAAAATCCATCTAATTTCCTGCTGCAATGCTAGAAAGATTTGACTCCTAGTCATTCCTGGGATAGTTGCCAGCTTTGGCAGTCTGTCCTTGAGCCATTGCAGTCTGATTGGCAAAGAAGCCAGTCACTCAGCTGGGTGTTATGTGTGACCTGATCCAACAGATGATTGCCTCCAAGAGGGGAAATCCCGTTCCCTGTCCTGTAGCTGTATCACTTTTCTTTTGCATCAAATCTTCTGCTTGCCAGGCTACTTGACAAACTATTGTAGCTCACTAAGTCAGCAGAAGCTAATAATTTTTTTGTGGTTATCTTAGTTTTAATTTTCTTTGGGATATATTGATTTGCTGAATAGTCAAATACCAAGCTGTACAAGTGAAGATTAGAATCCTTGTCTGGAAGAATGTAAGGGAGGGGAATGAAGATTACCACCTTCAGTAGCAGCCAGCTATTAGGTCAATTTATTTGCTGACTGACCATGTCTTTGGAACGGTAGAGTGTACTTTAACACAGGTCTTGAATATTTGAACATATGAATCACTGCTCAATATCATGTCCTTTGAGAAATTGCGTCTAGGAATCTCATATTGGCTATTTGAAGTCATTTAATACCTTTGATCTTAACCTTCTTGTGCCTTAGTTTCCTTATTTTGCAGATTGGAAAATACCCCTCCTTCACCATACACACTTTATGAAAATAAATGTATGAGTATTCGGGCATTACAGTGGAAAGTGCCAAAGAAAAGCACATTAGGAATTTCTTTCTTCAGAGCAGGATTTGAATAGTGTACAATAAACAAATTCTTGCTGAATAAGGCAGGATCTCTCTCACAATGTTTCTTTGTACTTGGAAAAATGCAGAGCATGTTACTTTCTAATTTTAGTGTTTCCTAACTTTGACATGCCTGATTTTGCTCCCTTAATCATGTTCATGTAATCTGATGTAATTGTGTCAAGTAACTTTTCTGTGCAATAAAATGTAATTGAAAAGACACACTAAAAACAAGTATTAAAAATAGAATTTGGCATACATGTACTAACTAGTTACTTGTACTAGTCAATAAGTTTAACATTCATTTTAATATAAGCTACGTAAAATACGACTGGTTCTTTGGTTGAATATTATTGATTCTTTAATCATCTTAATCACTTATCTTCTTAATACATAGGTGCTATGGATGAGAGTTTTCAAAAAACTAAACAATATAACACTGGAATTAAAATAACTAAAAAATTATGCTATAACCAGTGGTAAAGTGCTTTCAGATGGAATTTTCTGTACCAGGGAATTATCTCTTGATTGCTTATGAAAAATGGTTTAAGAAGTTGTTGCAGGATTTTTTACTTGATCACAAAATTGTGAAACTAAGTAGTAGTGAGAGAGTAAAACCACACTCAACTTTTGTGCTCGCTCTTGTTCTTTAGCCCCTGTTTCTTCTTCCCTCGCTCTAATTTTGGATTCTCATGCTCTTAAACCCAGTGCTTCTGCCTCTTTTTTGGGATTATTTACACCGAGCAAAGCTCATGGCCTGGAATGTGTTCATCTCATGACCAACCTGGTGTGCAAGCTTCATGCCTTGGATTTCCAGTAATTTGAAAGGCAGAGATATTCAAAGCTATTGCTGCTTACCAGATGTTTTGTCAATTTCTGTCTGTATGTTCTCTGTTTTTTTTTTTTGCTTTGAAAAGTAACCCTAAAACACTGTTATGTGGTGTTTTTTTTGCCAAACTACCTAGAGTATTTTTGGCCAACTCTAAGTCTGTCAGTAAATAGTTTAAAAACTGTAACTTCCTACGAAAAATTTATTTGAACTCTTGACTTTCTGTAGTGTATAACTACTGTAATTGGAGATTACCAAGAGACATAGTAATAAAGAGCAGATTACAACCAGAGGAAACAAATGCTGATTCTCAGGGCTGATTTTTGGAAAAATCTTCTGAAGACAAATTTGTGTTTTCAGAGGCCAGATGTCCGAACACTGGGAGTATGTTTGATCATGCTGAGAGGTTAAATTTAATTTTTGCTGTATTCACGGCAGAAATTGTAATTCATGTCCGAGACTTGAACAAAGTCAGAAACTTTTATTTTTTGGTAGCGTAACAGAGAGACTGATCCAGCAATTCAGCCATAACAGATGGCAGAGTTTCAGGTATGGGATGAAAATTAAAGTCAGATTATAAGATAGGTATAAAGTACATCCGAAGATTTGCTGAGAGAGAAAATAGTAAGATATGCTTCAAGGGTCACTATTGGGCACATTTAAGAGTTTGCTTTTTCAAACTCTTTATAGTCATATGATGATTATTCTATAATGGTGTTCTGTGGGATGAAACTGTATTGCTTTATGCTCTGATCTTTGCTTTTATAACAGATGACAGATCATTTGGGGGAGGATGGGACACTGGTGTAGCTCCCTGGCTGAAAGAAACAAAGTTCTCTACCTTTCTTTTCTCTAATGATATCAAGGAGTTACAACATCATACTGTAAACAGAAGTGCAATAGAGAATAATGGAGTAGAATAGTAGCGTGGAATAACAAAAACCATGTTTACATGGGAAATACTTTGAAATAGCAGTCCTTGACTAGCAATCCGAATTATTTTCTGCACAGCTGCTCACATTCCAGGAAAAGAATGTCTTGTTTTGAATTAGCTTCATGCACTTCAACAGGGAGTCTTATTTATAGATCAAAAGTATTTGCATGGATCTAATCAGGAATGATATAAATTAATGTCTCATCATAAACAAGTGCAAAGACTTGTAAAGTTTCTCTAATATTCCCTTTGCCAAGTTAGACAAGTAGTTTACAGCTACTATACATGGCACAAATGGAGATTCGTGCTACTCTTGTACGGTGTGCTGTGAACAGTTGTTTCCCGTTTCTAGCAGGTGGCAACATGTATTTGTTTACTGGTTTAGTGGGATACTTTTATGAGAAATATTTCTGTAGCCTGAGAATAAGGCACTAGGAATGCTGGCTTTGCAGTAAGTGTCTGTATGCTGTGAAGAAAGAAAATGAACACTGCCTCCTTTAACAGTATAATTATCTTGAATAACCTGCTTTGGAAGTTGAATTTAGAAATTTGCTTATTTTTTAATATCCTGAGTGCTTTCTACAAAACGCTGAAATGATTTCCAAAGCAGATAACAGAACCTGAGGTCTCTGTCTCAGCTGGGTGTCCTTTTTCTTACAGAACAGTTTCTTATACTTTCTCTCCCCCCACTTTTGGGTTTGAATTCTTACCTGTGCTATGCCTCGTGTAACCAGATGGGTAGAAGATAACCTCTTCTAGACTTCCTTTGCCCAGAATACTTGTGGTAGGTGAGAGCTAAAGTAAATCATTTTGGGATGCTGTATATAAATGTGCATGGTGCTAAATCTTTCTCTACCTTTTTCCTTGTGGAGCATCTGTTTTTTCTAGTTGATCTCTGAGGGTGCTTACTAGCATTGAGGTACTGTAGATTTTGTTTGGATTAGTACGGGGTTAGTTTAGATTAGTACAGTATGGGAGCTCTTCTGAAGTGTGAGGGAGAAGTCTCACAGTAGAAAGCTCAGAGGTGCTTGTTTGAAAATGCCACAGGTGTGTTGGTGGAGTCTGGCTTCATGTGTTTGGGGAAACATGTTAATTCCTTTTTATTCAGTGAGAGGCAGTAGTTGTCATTGGGGTATGCTACGGAAGTCTTCAGAGTGCAATCTAATAGTTTGTGTTCAGTGTAACAGAGAAGCAATGGCAGGCAGGAAATTGGATGAAATATATAAAAACTAAGCCAAGTAAACTTTATAGTAGTGTGCTGGAGGCTATAAGAAGGGAAGGTCTGTATTTTCAGGTCAGAGAAAAACCCACACAATGAAATAATGGAAGTGTCAGTAACAGCCTGGACTAGAATTTTAGTTACATATGAATTACAGACCTTTGACTCAGCAGTATTTAGACCCAGCTTGAATGTGAGCACCTGGAGAGGCCTGAATTTAAAATTGGCTCCAATGTTAACAAGTTGAAGCCATAAACATGATGTTGATGATGTCTACTGTGACCAAGACTTAGTTTTGTCTTTCCTACCATGCAAATACATACTAATGTTCAGGAAAAAAAAAAATAGAAAAAAGAAAAGCCCTGCAGCCAAGGTTTATTCTCAAGAGACAGATATTTTGCTGTGCCACAAGCCAATGAATCAGTGAATCTAAGGTCAGCCTTTCAGTTGGAGCTGAACATTTCTCATAGGCAGAAGCTTTGGGGGAGAATGAGGAGGCAAATTTGCAGTTCCTTCTTTTGCTTGGACCTAGCAACTATCACGGATGCTCCTTCCACCCAACAGCGATATTGTCTTAGATTTAGGTAGATGCTGCTGTACCAGTTACTTAAGAGCTGAAATCTGGAGGCATTTTTCTCAGTAAGAGTACCTGGAATAGTTAGCAAGTCTAGTTTTAGCAGAAGTTGACTGTACTTGCAGGAGAAAATCTCTTCTTACAGTAGATAAATTTGATGTGAAAATAGACTTCTCTTGGCTAATATAGAGAACCTTGTTGAAGGAAAATATCTTGTTAAGATATTGAAGACTTCCTGCAAATGGTTCTTGCAGACTAGAATCACAAACCTGTGGTGTGTAAGGGACCTCAGTAGCGTATCTTGTCCAACCTCCCTGTCAAAGCAGAGCTATTGACAGCACAAGGTCATGCCAGCTCTGGCTTTGTCTACCTCATTGTGGAGACCTCCAGAGTACAGCTACCATCTCTCTGGGCAACCTATTCCACTGCTGCACAGCCTGCCCCCTGGGAAAGAGGTCTGAGGCCAGTTTGAATCTCCCCAGCTGCAACTTTTCTTTTGACCCCTGTTCTTCTCTCTGCTGCTGAGAAGAGTTCGGGTCCATTATAGTTGTTGTTCCCTGAGCTGACTCATATTCATCTTGCACCCACAGCAGTAATCCCCAGGACCTCTTCAGCAGGGCTGCAGCCTGTTCCCAGTGTGTACTGATGTGTGGGGTCATTCTGGCCCAGGTGTGCAATTTTCTGTTTCTTTTGGGTACCCTTCTGTTGGCTTAGTCCTCAAGTTTATCAAGGTTCCCTTGAGTCAAAGCTCTACTGTACAGCATATCAATCTCCCCCTTTCCAGGCTTGATATTATCACTGTATTTGTTGTAGATGCATTCTGTCTCTTCCTCCAGTTTACTGATAAAGATATCAAACAATAACAACTCATGAGGTTGCTTGGCTTATTACATGCCACCAGCCAAGCCACTGATTTCGTCTCTTTGGGCTTAGTGGTGCAGCCAGTTTACAACCCATCTAACACCTTTACACAGCTTGTGCTTCCTCACCTTTCAAATGAGACTGCTGTGAGATGTGGTGCCTTGTCCAAACCTCAGTCTTTTGTTACAGGAGGGCATTCGGGTTGGTCAAGCATGATATGTCCTTAGTGAATCCATGTTGACTGTACATAAATACCTTCTTTATGTGTTTTGGGTTTTGTTTTTGTTGTTTTTTTTTTTTTTCTTCTGTGTCTTTCTACTTTAATGCGAGATGATTGTTATATTAGTAAATGCTCAAATAATCAGTGTGTGTGTATGATCTCTATGATATCAAATCCCTTGCTGCACCAGTTCCCCTTCAGTAAAAAGAAGCCGGGTTTTGCTTGGATTTTGTAGGGGAATTTAGAAAAATCACCTAGAACATATTTCTTTGTTTTTATAATAAAGCAAAATGTTTATACAAACTAAACTGCAACTGAAATAAGCATAATTCACGTAGCAAGTCAAAATCTCATGCAGAAAACTGCATATTACCACTGAGTAGCTTCAGTACTGTAGTGGTGTAGCTTGTGATGGTTTGTAAAAGTTTTCCCTGAAAAAAACCCACAACAAAACAAAGAATAGACCCAAACTTTGCATTCTCAGGATTTGGAAGATGATTTGGATGTATAAAATATGTATTACTGTGTGAGGAAATAGTTTTGTAAAACATAAAAATACAGTGCTATCTGGCTTGGCTGCCTATTGTCTAAAGGAACCTTGAAAATTAGAGGAAGGCAGGAATTATATGAAAAGAGAACAGAATTTGCCTCTAGTGAAACATGTTTACAGTAACAGCTGCTCTCAGAGGAACTGCAGGATGTTCATAAAATAGTTTTTATTTATCTACATAGCTGGTAAAGAATCAAATCAATTGACTTAGAAATATAGGAACCTAGTGTTAATGTTCTGATAAACAGCTACATTTTCCCAGTTGAGGGGTTTTGAATAGTTTATGAATGCTTTTGAAAAGTGAGATGTAGCAATAGCTAACAAAAGTAAACAGGATGGTATTTCCCACATAGTTATGGGGAAGAAGGCTGCTTTTTAATTTTGCATCGTAGGCAGGCACTTACCTTTTTGGGACATTTGCATATTACGTCTGATTTTGGTGACTTTTTTTTCTGACTTACAGGACAGAAGGTGAGGTGTCACTGTTTCAAAGTCAAAGTTTACTGGGTTTGATTTTGATCATTTTTTTTATTTTAAAAGCCTGTGTTTTTTTTTTCCGCATGATTTGTCTATTGTGCCTATCTTGTATAAATGCCATTAGCAAAAAGCTAAATCACAAGCAAGGATCTGATTTTTTTTTTTTTTTTTTTTATAATTCAGGTACTCAGTGCTGAAGCACTGGCTAGATATGGTTATTACTGTGGTTCAGAACTGGCACAGACAAATAAAATTAACTGAATTGAGTAAGTTCCGTTCTTTTAACTGTACAAAATGCTGAAGTTTAGCTAAAAGCATATCTAGGATTAAAGAAAACGCAACAACAAACAAATGTGTGAAGACCTCCTGGACACTGTAGATGATGCATGGGTGTCTTTCTCGTTATGTGTGTCTCTTGAATTTCCAGTTCCAGCCTTTACACTACTGGTAAATTCATAAAAGCTGTTGTATTGCATTAATCTTTTCCTGCTATTTTAAGCTCAATTAAAGGTGCACTACTTTGTCATGACACAATCTAATATCTCTGAGGAGACAAGGTAAAAAAAAGCTACAGAAGATAGCAGCTTAAGCTTTGGTTGTTTTTTTTTCAGTTTGTATAATTTGAACTTGTGTGATGATGCAGCATGAGAAAATTTTGCTTGTATTCATTCTGTTTATTTGCTGTTAGAGATTTAAGTTTGTGAATCCTGAGCCTTTTGTCAGTATTGAATATGGAAAAAAACAGTGCTTGAATATGCTTTTAAAGTTCTTATTCATTTTACTCAGAAAACTCTGAAGATGTTTCAAACTAACGTATATTAGGAGGATTTGCACATTCTCTTCTCTGGGACCTTTCATACTATGTGTCCACAGTTGCATTTAAAGATGGCTTTATTTGTCCATCCCTGCATTTGAGAGTGCTTCACCCCATTTTCTGAGCTTTTCCTGGGCAAATAAGAGTTCATCTGTAGAAGATTGAGATGCATTCTTCACAAAGAACGTGTAGTACTAAGTTGTTGGGTTTTTTTTGTTGTGTTTTTTTTTTTTTTTTACGGAATTTTTCTAATGCGTGTGAGATTTTTGGGGGGGCAAAAATCCCACTGACTTTGTCAGCAATGAACACCTAATTTGGCTTTTTTTTTTTTTTTTAATATCTCCTGCCATTCATGGAATGTTCCGGGGTGTGTTTATCCTATCAACTTACAAAAAAGAAACATATTTCAACATCAATCTTTGTTCTTCACACTCAAAACTGAATGTCACGCTTTCTACAAATGTTGTGTTGCTATTATATGTTGCAATGATGTGTACTGACTGCTGTCTCTTGAGGCCTTTAGGTATGTATACAGAAGAACAACTTAGATGTTCTAAGTACTGTACTTCTCAAATGCAGTGTAAAAGCATTTAATGGGTTGAGGAACAAAAAACGTGTGGGTTAACAGTTATTTAAGAGCTGTTTAAGTTGTGTTAAATTGCATTTGAGATATAAATAAGAACATTCTGAAATGGAGAAATAAGGTGTAGCTCTCACGTATTGCCTCCAGAACCCTGTGTTGAAAGTAAAATAGATTAATCCACTGTGATTTAAAATATTAGTAAAATATACAATAAAAGCAAGGTAATAGAGGTATTTGTTGTGTTTTATGCTGTATTTAATGCTGTATTAGGTTTTGGTCTTGCAATACTTTCCATTTTCTCTAATATATCCAGAATGTACATTCAATGGTGTATTGGATATTTGTTGCTTCTGCTTATGACCCTTTTACTATCTGTCAATGAAATGAATCACTTGCAGAAGACACCCTAGGGACAAGTTCTCTATGAAGATGACTTAACAGGTCTTTCATGTCTCCAGGTTGTACAATAAGAACAAGTCTAAAGTCATCTTGGGTGGAATTTCTGAATTCAAAGGGTGTCTGAAATGTCTTTGGTAGTTTTTTTCTTTTGAATTTAAGGATTTAGTGTGTTGTAACTATGAAAGAGAAAAAACTGTTTGGAATGGTTCTAATAAGCACACACAGAATAGATGCTTATAACAGAAGCATGTGGATTAAATTAGTTTTATCTTCAATTTGGTAGTAGTTTATTAGGTGCCTATATACAACTACATCTCTCCAGAACTGAGGTTTTTGTGCTTATGCATCAAAAATTGTGTTTGTCTGAAATGGACACTATTAATCCATTAAAGTTTTTTTTTGTCAATGATACCCAGCTATAATAAGTTTTTTCTGAGTCTCTCCTAATTGCAATGTTCTATAAATTCCCTGAATACATGAGTATCTCCCTTTCCCAAAACAAGTGTAATGTCTTAATATCCGCAGTATTTCCTCACAGGAGTAATCCATCCTTACAAAGTAATTTAATTGGAATTGACTGAACAGGTCACAGAAGTTAGATACTGCTAGTTTTATACTAGCCTTGCAATGTTTTGTTTTCTTGCAGCACATACCAAATATAAATTATGTTTGGACAAGGAGGGCACAATAAATATATGCTAGAAATACTTGAATTAGTAACTGTTATAGCTGTGATGTTTTTGGATGAAGAAAAATGCATCTGTCCATATGGAGATAGTTTGCCAAAAAGGAAGTACTACAGGCATTTCTGGAGTGTGATGCAGTTGTGAACAATATTCAGCATTATTACACTGTAGTTTATGATGGGAAATAATGAAGAAAATATCATTTTACAATGCCTTCATTTTTTTGTAGCCAAGAGGAACAGGACAGATGAGAAAGAAGATATAACAAAAAGTAAAAATGAAATGTGGGTAACTTTTTTATGAAAGGGAGAAAAAAATTGTTGAAAATATTACAAATACATTTCTGAGATATTTTCCTGGGAAAAACTATTCTAGCGGGCACAAGTCTATGACACGTTTGTCAATAGAAGACAGCTGAGTTAGTATGGCTGTCAAGAGAAGAGAAGACAGTATATATTTTATCTTCAAGAAGAAACACTCCTTTGGAATAACTGTAAGAGGATCAATATCAAACAGTAAGGGCGTTTTTTTACTGCTTTACTTTTTTTTTTTTTTTTTTTTTTGGTACACCGAGAGAATTTATGCTGTGAGTGAGCACAGTTCTAATCATTGCAGAAATAGCAAACTGAGATTTTAAACTGGTGGCCACCAAGCTTTTTCATGACTTACAGACTCAGTTTCCCTTGTTGGCAATGTGAGTATTATCAGACTAATATTTGAAGATAAATGTTTCTTTCAGGTTTTTTAATGTATCATATATAGGCATCTGAAGTTCAAAGTTTCACCATCTTTAAAAAAAAAAAATTTTGAAATATCTCTGTAGGGGTGATTATATCTGAATAAAATGTCTTTGCTGCTCTTATGTAAATGCATTTAAAGGAAAGATGTAAACACTTCCTGTTTGAGTTTGCTGTGTTCAAATGAGCTTAAATCAATCCTAGTATATAGGCACTGATACAATGTTTATATTTTTTATTATATATATGATGTCTTAGGCCTTTATAAAGGGACTAATTTTATTTTCATTTATATTAGTCTTTTTAGAATCTTCAGTGTCTGACCCAATTAAGGGCTAGGAAAATGGTATCATCTTCAGCTTGTTACTGTCAAACTGGAGTAAATACATTAGGGGGAGACATTAAGGTATCACAGATTAGAGGAAGACTGGCTGTCACATTCCTCAGAGCTCTTTTTACTGGATGATGTAAAACTCGGGAGTCCCGAGGAGCTCATGTCTCTGATTTTTTCTTCTTCAGATTTTTTTTTTCTTCAGATTAAAAAGTTTAAAACAGTTAGGCAGTAATTTGACTCTAAATTATTCTAAATCAGAGGCGTACAGGCAGAATCACTTGAATCTCATTTTGTTCAGTATGGTGCACAATTTTAAGCTTGTGTAATAAATGTGAAATCACCTGAAAATCCACTCTTCTGAATGTACTAGAGTGGAACTCTGCCTCACTGCTGGTAGAAAAAGGAGGGGAGTTGCTCTGAGTGGTGAGTTTTTTCATAAATGGGTACAGTTGTTTTTCCTCTAAGATTTTACTGTGTGAGGTTTCATGTAGAATTTAATACTGCAAACTAGAAGCAGTGCAAGTAATTTGAGGTTTTTAGTTGTGTTGTAATTTGTGGTGGTGTCCCTTCCCCCCCCCCCCCCCCCCCCCTTCACCCCACATCCCCCCTCCTCCCCAAAGGTGGGAATACTTGATCTTTATCGGTTACAGTTTTGGATCCCAACAAAACAAGTTTTGTGTTTCTAGAAAAATCTTCAGTTTGCCCAGTGACCTGTTCACATTTGCACCTTGAGTTTGAGGCCGCTGTTCAGCAGCATTACAGTGGGATGTTCATGGGGAGGCAAAGTGTTACTGACATCCCCTTTGCCTTTCCTCTGATCTTCGCCCATGAGCTTTCAACAGAGCCTTTTCCCCATTGCCTAGCAAAGCTGTGTCATCTCAAGCCTCCACTTTGCACAGAAAGGGCTGCCATTGCCCATCCGTAGCTTCCTTGCCACTTCCTAAAGCAACTCCATTCCTTGACTGGCTTCATAGCGTGCCTGGACCAAGGCGTATGCTATTTTTCCAGCCCCTCGCTTTCCTTGAATTTGGCTTTATTTAGGTCTCTGGAGACCTCAGCTGCCTCACTTGCTTGAACTGTCCTCTGGAAAGGCTCTAGCATAGCTGGCATCAACCAATTCCTTAATTTTTTGGCAGCAGGTTGGCAGGAGACATTACACAAATTTTCTAAGAAATCGTAATACTTGAGTATTGTTATTAAAGCTCTTATCAGCTAAAAACATAGGGACACACCTTATACTTCTATGTATTATGGTTCTAGAAACTGGCAGATCTTGCCTTTTCATTAACCTCTTGCAAGGAATGTGATGTAAGTACGTAAGGCGTGCGTATTGATGAGATGGCAGATGCTGGGAGAAAATCTGTCATAAATACTTATAAAGACTCTGAGCAAGTCGACTCTGAACAAGCCAAACCACAACCTTCTCTTTGATTAGCTAGACAGATTGAGCAGCTTTTTTTTTTTTTAATTCTATTAAGAATATTTTTCAGTTTTCTGATTGTCCCAGTGTATTTTCTAATGAACCTTCTTTTTCAACGGTCTTACTGAGGTATAGGCTCTAGCTCTCTACTAATCTAGAAATGAAGATTCCATTGCTTACAGACTTTCTTCTTTTTATTTTCTACGCCTAATGTTCATACACCAAAAGATTGCATTTTACACACAGTAAAGCTATATTAAAGTGTATTTGTTGTCTTGTCAGTAGTAAATGGGTCAACACACTTAAAATATTGTCTTGCTGTCTACTTTTGTCTATTTTTCAATAGGTCTGTCAATACTCTGCATCTAATGTCCTGATTTTCAAGCATCTAATAACAATTAAGATAGCTTTCATAAAATTTTCAGGGGGGAAAAAGGTACGACCTCTTTCAAGGTATAAAAAGGCTCCCCTGGTAGATCTGTGGGAAAAACAAATTTTCAGAGTGTGCTCTGAAATAAAAGGTTCTCTATGACAATAGGCTTCTGAAGTTCATGGAGACGTTCCCAGAGGATTAGCCTAAAGGACTTCAGTTACAGTTTTACAGCTCCAACCATAATCTACTGGAGAGATGAAGACCATATAAATGTTGCCATAATGTAAAAAAATTAAGACTTCTGAAACTGGAAGACAAAGCAGATGTGAAGTAATAGTTCACTTTGGGTATACAAAACTCCATAGGTTATTTTATGACATAAAAGCAAATTATTTAGATCACTTCCCAGAGTTTTCACGGTTTTTGCCAAAATGACGAGGGTATAGTCAGCATAATTCTAGGCACTGTATAAGCAAATTGTAGGTTGTATTAAGTTACGTTAGTCTGGGTTGTGCGCTAAGAGTCTTGTAACTTCTGGTCAACCAGCAGTCGTTTTTCTTACCTGTAGCAATAAATGGGAAATTGCTTAATAGCTAAAAACTTGGTTCAGTTTTGTTGAAAAGACGACAGTCACAGAGCAGGGCTTTTGAGCCATTTTGCCTTATGCTTATCTGCCAGTTAATTCTTACAGCTCCTCCCAACCTCAGAGCAATAAAGCTACTCTGCTTCTGATTCTGTTAGTATAATTTTTATTGTGAGGATTGTAATAAGACTGCTTCAGATACATTGATTGCCAAGCTTATTTTGGGTCTGAAGACCATGAGAGATGCTGTCTGGTACATTTGTGTTGTGGTTTAACCCCAGCGGGCAACTAGGACCATGCAGCTGTTCACTTACTTCCCCCCTAACCCGCCACACCTCCCCAGCAGGGTAGGGAGAAAGAGGAGGAAAAAAACCCAAACCCTCATGGGTTGAGATAAAGACAGTTTAATAGAACAGTAATGGAAAAGGAAAATAAAAACAATAATGGTAAAAGAATATATAAAACAAAGTGATGCAATACAATTGCTGTCACCACCTGATGATCGATTGCCCAGCCTGTCCTGAGCAGCAGTCACAGATTCCTGCCTCCTGGCCAACCCCCGTGTATATACTAAGCGTGATGTCTATGGTATGGAATATTTCTTTGGCCAGCTTGTCCTGACTATGGGAAGCTGAAAAAGTCCTTGACTTTAAATAAACATTACTGAGCTACAACTAAACCAATGTGTTATCAACATTATTCTCATACTAAATCCAAAATACAGCAGTTTCTAAGAAGAAAATTTAAATCCCAGCTGAAACCAGGACAATTTGTTAAGAGAATTAAACCAAAAAATACTGTGTGTGGAGGAGGGGAGGTTGCTGGTTTGTAGCTGTAGGGAATCCTTTCTATATTCTGCTGTATGTACTTATTTAGAATCTATACAACGTATTTTCTTTATTGCTGTTTTTAGAACAAAAGACCTTTGTATGAACTTTGTTATACTACTTTGGTAAAAAGGTTGGAGCAGATGAATTAAATGAATGCCAACATTTACTCATTGTGATTTTGTAGCTTGTTGATCCAAGTTATTTTGGAATCATGAATTGTTCATTCTAATTTAACTTTCAGAGTAAGCAGCAGGTATGACAGTTCAAATCCAATATACAGATCCTCTTTTAAGCAAATAATTTTAGTGGAGAAAAGTCTTCTGTGCTTTATATTCCAATATTAGTAATAACTGATACTCAGTATCCTCCGTAATTCTTTAAATCACTTTTCCATATTTATTAGTTTCTTCCTGAAGTTTTTCTAAACAGTTGTGTTTATCCTGATTAATTGCTCTTGCTATTTTCATTTTCCGAATGTTGAAAGCTGACTTTAAGTAAAAGCTGGGAGTTTTTTTGAAGTACCATTTTTGCTGTGTCTTTTCATGTTTGTTATATTTTTGAAGAATGTTTTGAGTAGTGATTTCTAAAACCAGTAATAAGAACAGCTGTAGCCTTTAAAACTTTAAACAAAAAGGTTTTTTTAAGGGCCAGAGTTTGATGGAAAGCCAAGCACAATGCACAAATTAATACTTGATACAATACAGAGGGTCTAGATTTGTCATCCTTGTAGTTAATCTATTGCTGTCCACTTTCAGCTGTAGAAAACTGATAAATTAATCTTTCACTTCTTTAACTTCTCTTTCATGATCCTATTTTTTAACCTCAATAATCATAAAGTAGCCTTAGTGAGAACTGTCTAGAGTAATTGCTGCACGTTTCTTTTAATATCATAGAATTTTTACAGTTATGTTTTATATGGATGCTTTATTCTTATCTTTTGTCCATTTTAAAAAACTTTAAAGCAATTAATGATCTTACTGTAGGAAAGTCCATTTCTGAAATTCATTGTAAGTTTGCCTTTGGTTAAAATTTGTTTTGCAATGGAAGTACACTAATTCTGTATTCATTATTTAAGCCTTTCTATTAAGTGATGCAGTACTTCAAATGTTCACATATTCCAATAATGGTTGTCCAGGTATATTTACAGGTTAATGTCTAGTTTATAACTACGCTGCCTAGTACTAAAGAGGTTAATAATTGTTCTTCAAATGATTTCTGGAAGCTATATTTCTGTTCCTGAATACAACAATACTTTGTTGAAAAATTAAGCTTTTAAGGAAATTGATCACAGAAGGAAACGATACTTTAAGTAGTACAAACTGAATATTGATGTGAAAAGCAGCCATGTAAGTTTTTTGCTTTTGTATTTAGATACTTTCGTTTTTGTCCCATCTTTTAGTAGCAGGTATAAATCTAGAAACAATAATATGTTTCTATGAGCATGTGAATCAACTGGTCTAATACCAGAATTAGAAGGCCTGTGGATTTAAATAGCCAAACAGTTTTTAAAAAGTGCCTATTGCATAAACCCAGTAGGAAATTTGTAATGAAGATATTTGAAGATTTAGACCCTTTATGCACATAAATATATTAAAAAATATAAACCCAAGTTATTTTAGATTAACACGCTAACAGCTGGTCAGTGATATTTCTTCAGCTTGCTTTTAGATGATGGCAAACATAAGGTAAGGTGAGGTATTTGAGAATCTTATTTCCATTACTTCTCAATTTTTAGTTGAATATTCCATCATTCAGGTCATACTTTGTCAGTTTAACTGCTTTTTAAAGTAATATTTGATTGACACGTGACAATTGTCCTTATTCCTGTCTGGTATCATCCATAGGCAGGATGTGTGCACAAACAGAATGTGGTCTGAGCAAAGGCAGTTTGCAAAACTGGAATAAGAATATTTAATAATGTAATTAAATATTAACTTTTTCACTTTGTAAATATAACTATTATATGCATCTTATCCAGTTTAATTGGCAAATAGGATTTAAAAAAATAATGTATTGCTTAAATATCAATTTTGGTATGTGGGCGTTAATTTTTACAGTTAAGAGATAATTATCTATTCCATCCATATCTTCAGATAATAACTTGGGTTTCTGCAAAACTCAAGTACAAAGAGTGTTACTTTTAAAAATGTTACATAAAGGTAGAGAATAGCTAAATAGCATTAGTTTTAAAAGTTTTACTTCATCACAAGTCCCTTTGTTTTCATAGAATCATAGAATGGAAAGGACCTTGAAGATCATCGAGTTCCAACCCCTCTGCCATAGGCAGGGACACCTCCCACTAGACCAGGTTGCCCAAGGCCATGTCCAGCCTGGCCTTGAACAACTCCAGGGATGGGGCCTCAACAACCTCTCTGGGCAACATCTTCCAGTGTCTTACCACCCTCAAAGTGAAAAACTTCTTCCTAATGTTTTGCATAGAGTATTTGTTACATTTGGTGGAAGTCAAGTTTGAGAGGGGTTATTTTTTGAAAATACACTTTTAATAATGTAAAATCATAAGTTCACATTGTTTTCTTTAATTTTCATATGCAATATTAAATCATTATGGCTATTGATGTTTGCTTAGCTATGATAATATATAAATAATAAATATATAAATAATAGGTAGATAATAAATTATGCTGCACAATGCTTTGTTTTTTAATCATCTGGGAAGTTGAGTACCAAGGACTTACAGTTAAGTTTTAATAAAATGTTAAAATTTCAATAGCAGGTATTGCTCTTGAGATGCTGAAAAGATGCATTTAGTTTAATATTATCTATTTAATTTTTATAGAATGACAATTGAGAAGGAAGTTTCTTTGTAATTGAGACGTGCAACAATAGTTCTTATAATTGGTTTTAGGCATGGCTTTTCGTGTATAATAGGGGTCAGATATTGATCTCGGTAAAATAAAACTTTCTATGGGGATCATTAAATCATTTATTCTGTGCTGGCATTGGTGTAAGTTATTACTTAACTTGTCATTGTTATAGCCAAAATTTCCTTTGAAATCATTTACTGCTCTATGGGATTTTTAACTGTGCTAATTAATATGATTATTGGTTACTTCCTAGTCATTAAATATCTAGGATGACTTTTGGGATCTCGTGCCTTTGTCCATTAATCTGTCATTTACAGTAATAATATCCAAGATGTCAGTATCAATTCAACCTTTATAGACTCACTATTATTAATTTATGCCATAGCTATTTCAGTCCTTAGGATATGCAGTAAAAAGTATCCTAACTCCTGTGATCAAAAATTTCATGGAGGATCTATAGGTACTCATTTGTTTTCAGCTTCATAGGATGTTTTATTGGTTCTTAATTTTCTGTTGTTTATTTCTACGTTGTCAGATTTGATATTTTTAATAAGCAATAGAATATTAAGAACTAGAATTGAACAAATCATTCACTTTTGGAACAGTGGCAGATGCTTTGCTGCTTTTTGAACCTGTTGTGTTTCCACCAAGCACTTCTCCAGCTTAACATACTGTGGCAAAAAGGAGCCCGTTACAAATGGCAGTCTAAAGTCAAACAAAAAGCAAAGAAATGGCGATTTCATCCATTACCAAGTCTGACCAATATAACTTCTAGAATTGCATGTATGGCTTATGTTATAACATTAGATACCTCCTTGTAAAAAGACAGAAATAAAAATGAAATGTGTCAAGAAGGATTCATTTTAAAAGAACACATTTTAAAAAGTTGATTGTTTTACTTACTGATAAAAATGTTTCATTTAAACTACCAGTAAGCATAACTTCTAAATTATTTGAAATACTTTTCCCGACTCAGTTGGAAAGGTCCGAGATTGCTCTGTTCGCCTTATACAGAAGTCAAAGATTTCCTTAATATTTAAAAACAAAGCAGTGTTCTGCAGTGTTAGAGTGATGTTTGGGTCTTTAGTTGTTGTAAAGTACACAAATTATCAAAGTTTGTACATTTCCAAGCTTATTTTAATTTCCTTCAAATTAATCATCTGGCTACTGTAATACTTGAAAATCTTGTAGTCCTGTAAAATTGTATTTCTTTCTATTCAAAAAAGTAATTGTCTTACATCTAAAGATGTATGAAGGTTGATTACTGCCTAGTTGCATTTTGTTTCAGGGGATGTACATCTAATGGAAGTGAACGTTTGTATATTTAGTTGTAATTTTTCTTCCTTTCTAAAATATGTTAGTATTTTTAGAGTTTATAAATACCCCACCATATCATTGCCAACTTGTATGTGTTCTTGCAGATAGATTTCAAAGCATTAGATAACAAACTGATGCTTCAGGGAGCAAACCTTAGCTTCAAGTGATTTGAGGAATTGTTCCCAGCGGCAACTGACGGTGCAGTGTTCTTGTTGCCAAATGCAAAAGAACTAGTCTAGAGAAGTGACTTGGGGGAATGCATTTCCACCCAGAAGACATGGCAATGGAAAGAAAATACTAAGGACAGGGAGAGGGATTTTTTGTTGTGTAGCTACAACTTACTTGCCAATTGATTTTCCTCAGTTACAGGGTAAATTAGATATAGTTTAGGATGATCTTGGATTTAATGAACAAGTGTACTGAATTTCTCTCTTGCAGGCACTTCACTTTTCCTTAGTTCACTCCAGTGCAATAACCTATCCGTGTGTAGCCCATTTAAGTGTTCTATTTTTGAAGTCTCTAGCATGGCAATGCATTGACTCCCTGTCAGGAAAGTTCCCAAGTCAGAACATAGGACTATGCTGATGGGAGGGCAACAGGGACCTTTCTCTGGGTGGCCTAGAGCTGCTCTGAGCAGCTTGGGGCAACTCGTGGTGGACTTGAAGTTAGAACAGATGTTCTGTTTTCTTCTGCAACAGGGAAGAGGAGATGAAGATCCAGTGCTGGTATGCAGGGAGGCAGGAGGAAGACAAACAGCTTTGTTGTACAAAAGATGAGTGAACTCCAAACGAGCTCAAGTCGGCGGTGGAGAAAGACTGACTCTGGATATCTATCTCTTCTGCAAAGCAGAATGAGCTGCCTCTTGTCACCTCCCCTCTGACTTGCTTCCCAACCCCAGAGTATGCCCTCTGGAAGAAACAGGCCAGAGACTTAGATCTCAGTATCTCAAACTGTAAAATATATCCACATGTGAGGTGAAATGGATGGGGTCAAGCATTTCTGCACTTGCATTCTGCCAATATTTACTTAAGACAAGAGCTGGATCTTATTAAAACAACTGGGAGCGGAGAGGTTTTTTCAACCTGGAATTTTGTTAATCAGCCAGGATGGAAATTCTTGCACAAATGGAGAGCAAGCTTTATAAAATCTTTAACCATACATTTTCTAATATATTTTTTTTTTTGCCCGATGGGCATTTTATAGGGAAATAATAGTTCAAAATTAAGGTCTTTAATTAACAAGTAAAGAACTGACCGAACTCCAGCAACAACTGAATCACTAATATTTTAGACCATCTGTTGTAGAACTGTCAGATAATTCAGAATTCAACATTTTATTCCCTTTATACAGATAACTTTCATCTAGATCTTGACACAGAGAGCCTAATAATCTTGATCCAGATATGTAATGCTGTCAGATAAATCAAAATCATATTGTTGTACTTCTAGTTTGTTTTAAGATTTGATTTTTCAGAGGACAGTTTTTTATTTATTGTTGAACATTAATATAATTGCAAATATACTTGTCTTGGAGTTTTGAACCCCTGATGTTATTTATTTAAGCGAAAGACATTTACATTTTTAAAACTAATTATGTGTAGGGAGAGCTGTTCTTCAATTACATAGAAAATATTCAGGAAAAGCTTGCAGGGTCTTTATCTTTTGTGGGAAGTCTTTGAACTACTTCTTGAGAAATGTTACCAACAGTTAAAGCAAGATTAACATTTATGTATCCTTGATAGAAATTAGTGCCCCAGTTCCCATGTCTTTGCATGTATGCAGATTTCATACCTATTAAGTGAAATACAGTTTTACCTGGTTTAAAATTCCTTTATGTACAATAAATTAAAACCTAAAGTTCATAGTGTTTATCATAAGACTGTAAGATGTACTCTGCACTCTTGGTGCTTTACATATGAAAATCCTATGGTCATGTTGTTGATCACTGTTTGCTTTTGGTTTAAGTCTGTTTTAAGAGGGTTTTAAATACAAAGACTGATTTTGTTGGTTATTTGCTTTGGTTTTTGTCTTAGTGAAAAACAGTAACTGATCAAAATACAGATAAAGTTGTGATCGGGTGAATGAAAAGTGGCTGAGGCATGTGAGCAGTTAAGCTGAAAATGAATTTGAAACGACGCTTAACAATATCAATGATGAGAAACGTTATTTTGTGAAATTATTACTTCATAAAATTGCACAGATGTCATGCTAAAATAAGGCTCAACAATTCTGCAGACTAAATCCATTAGAAAACAGTAGAACAATACATCATTTATTCCTTACTTTTTGGGAGGCAAAGCTGGAAGTGCATCAGTTTTCAGCAGCTCAACTAACTGAAAAATGAAGTTGTAGTTGCATATATTTCTAAACCTTGTGTTTGTTCCTTACGGTTAAGTATACATTGTTACCGGCATCTTAATTGCAGCAAATAAGATTACAAGAAAGTAAGTGAGGCAGTCTGTCTAATGTTCCTTTATGAAACACCTGTAACAATGTACTGGGCATCTCTGATAAAAGATGAAAAAATTTTGGTGGTATTGCTTCTTTTGACATAGTAGGATTTATTGACTGTTATTTCACTACTTCTTGCTTCTAGCAGGTAAAAGCAGAATATTTCAGTGAAAGGCTTTGCGGACTAAGCCTCTATTTTGATGTTTTTGCTTTATTTAAAGTTCTTTTCTTGAGTTAGATCTTTTACAGGATTTATTTTTTTTTTTTGGCGTTGCTGCTGCAGTTCTAACCATACTCCAGATACAGTTTAGTAAAGTTGCCGCAAGCTCTCTTCAGCCATGCATTCCTGTTACAGTGCTCTTCACGCTTAGTCTGGTGCCTGTTGCCCTCTTACGTCTTTGAGTTACTCAGGTTATTTTGGCCCAAATGACAGTTCAGGGAAGTTGGGGTTATGCAACTCAGATCTCTGTAAAGGGATGGCAGATACTCTTCCCCACATATAATGGGTCAGCACTTCATGCAATGTATTTTCAGAGTTCAAAAGTAATTTTTTCCTTCTTCCCGTAGAGCATTGCAATTAATTACTATACAGACTGGGGAGGAAAATACCTTGTTTCTTAGTAAAAGTGTAATACTAGCATCTCCTAGTATTTGTTTCAGGAGGAGCATTGGGGATTGTCTCCTCTGATGGTTGTTTTGAATTTGGTGTTTAGAACAGCCGCTTTTGGTTTTTGTCTCCTTTGTTTTCTGAAGACAGAACAATATCGTCTGGCTATTTAGGTTCCAATATCAGGCTTTGAAACAGTTCAAGTATTTTAATGGAGATGCTAATGCTGTGAAAGTGAAGGAGAAGAGGCAATTGGTAACCAGTTCTGAATCACTTTCATTCTGGCTCCCGTATTTAAGAGCGTTTCACTCGGTTCTTTCCTCTCCTTACAGAGAATGGAGTTGATAATCTGTGCAGTTTGCTGGGTTTAGGGGTTTTGTTTTCTCAGTAGTGTAGCTAAAAACCATGAAGGAGCAAGGAGGAGTAAGCAATAGCCTGCGGAGAGTTGAGGAGTCATCTTGAGGAGGTGGCGATGAAGTTGTAGTGAGGAGAAGAGAGGACAGCAAGTATTGTGAAGCTCCAAAAATAAGGAAAATGTGAAACACTAGGGTTTCCCAGCTATGAAAGCAGATTCCGAGAGCAGTTTTTTGTACAGTGTTCCCTGCAGATCTTCTGACAAACACCTTTTGTGAGGAGTATTTTTGGAGTAGTTGGCCTGCAGATGAATTATAAACAAGTTGGACTACTGATAATCAGAAGTAGCACAGCGAGTCTTTCATGGAAGAAACCTGTCTTTTCCTCCTGGATGCAATACTGCATAACTCTCCCCCTCCCCCCAGGTACTCTGATTCCAACCGACTGCCATTCATTTGACATTACTGGAGGAGCTCATAGTACACCAGAAATCAATGGAAAGTTCATCTAATTTATGTAAATTTTTGTCTAGACCTTTTAAAAAGTCAGCATTATGGCAGTATGTGCCTTGGACAGCAGCATAGGGTATTACTGAGGGACCTGCTGACGGGTGGCGAGTGGATGTCTCCTCTTGTTCTCAGTGACAGTGTGACATTCTCATAGGCAAGAAACGTCATGCTTCGCTCTGACAGGAGATCAATACACTAAAATGGTTCAAGAGTTTCTTGAAGAAGCATATTCAGTTTATAGTAACACAGTATGCCACCATGAGGAATAATTCTTACTTCAGTTGTAGTCATCTGCCTGATGACTGGTTAAAAGGTTTGAGGATGTGAACTAGCAGCTTGGGTGCTTGATATAGTGTGCTGTGCTACTTCTCTCGTCTTACATCCTCAGCTTTCATCCAGAATTAAGGAACACGTTTCTTGAGAAATGCTAAACAACTTCATCTAGCTTTCAGTCATTTTACATCTTTTCTGAAAGTGTCTACTTAGTTTGTGGAGAATATTAGATTCAGGGTTTTGGCCTTGTCTTCAAGATGTAAAATGTTATGAACTCAAGATAGTTTAAAACTTTTACATAAAAACTGCCCTATTCAGTAACAGGAGCATTATAATTAATCATTAAGAGCTAACCTTCAAGTTAATATGGGCTGGAAATTTTATTTCCTAGTGTAGTGTAGGATTGAAATGAATTTCCATTAAAGACTATTACGGTCTTATCACTTTCCAGACCAGCTGCCAAGTGCATTTCTTGCTTGATCTTTCTTCTGTGACACGATACAAAACAGCATATATGTTCAAATACGGAAACTAAAAATAGCAGACTGCACATACAGCTGTCTTCCCAGAGAGAGAATAAGCTGTGAAAATTTATAGTTACATCAGTTATGTTACAGAAAGATACTGAGATAGTATGGTGAATGTAGTTATGCTAAAACCTTTTTGGAATAAAACAAAATAGTGTGTTGCGTTTGGACTGTCTTACTATGCCAGATTTGTAGTGTACATAATATAAGGATCTTGCATCCTGACATGAGCATGAAGAAGCTTTCTAAGATTTCTAACACCTACCTAATGATTTCAGTGTGTGAAAACAGAATTGCTTGTTTGTACCCTTCTGTAAATTTCAAAATTGTTTTACAGTAAATATAAAGTAGCTTTGCATTGAGGTGCATCTCAAAAATCAAGCAAGCTGCTGCTTTGTGACATTTGAGAGATCTTGAATGGGACTTTTGAATGTAGAGATAAAGAAAACGATTCCTGTATTTTTAAGGTCCTTTCTCACCACTGTGTGTGAACAGAAGAGGGGAAAATCCAACTTAAAAACTACATCCCCCATACCTCTCAGAAAAGCAAATTTAATTTTGCAGAACTCCATAATGAAGCAGCCTGTAGTGACTCTAGTTGTCTCCTCTGCCTTCCCACTACCGAGTCAAAGAAGTGGCAGATGAGCTTAAATGCTGAATATAGGCAAAACATAATCAATTGGAAAAGGAGTAGTGTGTGCTAGTGTTGGTTACAATATATCATACACAATTGTCAGTCAGTCTCAGATGCATGAGACTATCTAATTGTACTTTTAATTCTTTGTTTCCCCACACTTAATTGCATTAAAGGATACTATATCCTAGCCACTAGCATTAATCTTCTACATAAGCAATTCCTGTAATTGCAGTGGAGATTGCTTATAGAATTTAGCAAGGTGTGAAAATGCTCTATATTACTGTGATTGAGATGGGAGTGTAGTTGGCTGGAAATTTCCTAATGAAATGTCATGTCAGGAGATGTAGATTGACACTAAAATGTGGGGAAAAGAATTACCAATTAAACAGTTTCTCTAGTCGAGTATGAAAGTTCTGATTGCGGGAAGACGGTCAGTGATGCCTTCCAGGCTAGATAGCCGTTTCCAGGAGCCCAGTGCTGAAGGCACTGCAGTGGGAAATACTCTGGTAATTATACTTAAAGGTGGTATTGTAGAGTTCAGTAGTATTTCCTGTTTTGTGAAGTAGGTATTCTAATAGTTTCTTTTATATAGCTATAATTTACCTCACTTGCAAGCTGATTTTGGTCTGTAAAATGTAATGTTGTGTTATGGATGTGCATCTGTGGATTCCCCATCATTGGAAGTGTTCAAGGTCAGGTTAGATGGGGCTTTGAGCAACCTAATCTAGTAAAAGATGTCCCTGCCCACGGCAGTGATATGGGAAGTAGATGATCTTTAAAGGTCCCTTCCAACCCAGACCATTTTATGCTTTATAGGGCTGTAGGTAAAGGTGCGGAGCTTAACAAAGGTGGCTTAAGTTAAAACACAAAGGGTAATATTTTTAAAGTAAATGCAACTTGTCACTTGTTTGGTCTCTTGTCTTATCTTGTCTTATCACCAAGTTTTTATTGCTTAGGAGGGAAAACATTTTGGCAATATCCGGTGTTACACTTGAAAAAAAATCTAAATTCTTCTTAATGTAGCTGTACCTGCCTATTAAAGAACTCCAGCTTTTCTTACCCTGTGAACTTCTAAAGGATTTATGTACCAAATGTATAATTCTACTGATACCAGAATTGTCGAAGAGATGTTGAAAATCTATTGCTAAATGCTATTAATGCTCATATATAACTTGCACAATTCAGCATCTTTTAAAAGTTGATTCCTGGGAAAGGCAGAGTAAGTGCATGGGATATTTACTGTTTTTAAGGTGGTGGCAAATGTTTTCTCTCATTAAACTGGGAGAAGGCAATGGTCCAGCATTTAGACTGCATTTTTTTTTTTTAAATAGACGTGTAGTTTATGTATGGCTGTGTGCAAATTTTTAGAAATACATTTGTAATTTATGTGCTACTGAAAAATGTAGTTTTACCAGGACATCTAAGTAAGGAATAGTTCACCCAGACCAGGTATCTTTTATTCTGACTGTTATGAGTTGCCATCATGTTCAGAATAGGAGCTGTAGTAGCAAAACTTTATCCTTGGTATTTTCCTGTTTCAACCAGAGCATAACTGGAAACACAGTCTCTGGAAGTCTAATCTTCCAAAGTGTCTGTTTTTTCTTTTTCTTTTTTCTTCTAGTAATTGAGGAAAAATGATAATATCTGCAGTAGTTACTTGGTTCAATGGTTAAACTTCCATTCTGTGTTAATTAAAATACACATTATAGACTTAAAAAGTATTACAAGATGAATTTATCCTTGCCTGTCTTAAAAATGCCTTACATGAAGGATGTCATGTGTCTCCAATATAGTGCTATAGTACTGCACATTCTGAAAATCTGAGTTGTTAGTTTTTTGTATGAAAAGTTTATATTTTAAGGTTTGTAAACAGTATAAAAAAGCGTGCCTGTTATTGTGACATTGATACTGCTTATGATATGTTGCTGCCACAAGGCAATAATATAGGCAAACTAAAAATGTGGCCAAGAACTGTATTTGCCTAACATGAATAAGGTTATTTCACAAAAATACTTACTAGGTATAAAAGCAGTTTTGAAGAAATGGGGTGCAATCATAGTATTTAAATATTACACAAACAGTTTACTGTACTTAACATGCTTTCTTACAGCAGCATGTGTGCACACATACAACATTTGGTGCAGAGAAAAACAACACAGATCCCACAGCTCTTTCTCTAAACTTAATTAGCCTTTACTAACTTTCTAACCTAAATATCTTTAGGCATGATTTCTTACCCACTTTCAGAATATAGCTTCTTTCTTTTTCCCCCACCCTTTCTTTTCCGCTGAACAAGCATATGTTATTTTAATCAGTAGTTTTAATCTGTAAAGCACAGGTTTTTGGATATGCATGGGCTACTGCTAATGGCAGGGGATATGTGGCAGAGGAACCAGTTTCCCATGTGGAATACGCACGCATTCCGTGTGCCTGGCATTTTGATGTGGGTTTGTGTCTTTCTCGGAGGAAAAAAAAAAAAGGGGGGGGGGGGGCAATAAATCAATAAAAGATTAAAAGTAATCTTTTCTCCCTGCTGGTTTGAATCCTTTCTAGCAATGGAGATTCATGAAATGCACCAGTAATTGTTTCCTTTCTTAGAGAATTCATTAACCAAGGCATTAGCCTTTTTATTGTCATGAGCGATGACTAATTCTTTGCATCCTGTTATGCTTTGTCAGGTGTATTAAAATATTAAATACATACTATTTAATTTTGAGTTTTGTTTTCAGATAATGAAAATCTTATATTTTGAGTTATTTTTTGTAGAGGCAGTTCAGTTTCACTGCTGTTGTCTTTTAAATCCCTAAGATTTTATTTGTGAATTTACACAGTTACTGTCTCTTGCGTCCAACTCTCCAAAACAGAGGGAGGTTTTCAGCTCTTCAGCCTGTTCAGAAGAAAAAATGAGTGGAGATTGATATTCTTTAAATGTAATTTTCTTTCATTTCAGACTTCAAGAAATAGAGGAGTGATTACTTTAGCACTGATCTAACAACCAACTTATTTGACATTTTTAAATGGTTCTTATTTGGGAGCTTTAAAGTACTTTGTAAAACAGTAGGTGTCATGGTATCTCTGTGTGCTGGGCTATGTGTGTGTGTGTTGCCTTAAACTAAACCAGTGGTGGATGAAATGAAGAATGTACCCATCAAGTTGTATGTCTCATGTCTGAGAGTAAGAGGCAAAGCCAGGAATTCAACGTGAGTGAATCAGATTCGTAATCTGAGAGAGTCCACACCAGTCTCTTAATTTTCATTCCCTTTAAATCTGTTCATGAGTAAGATTGAGGCTTGTTACAATGCCAGTCTTTCTGAAGAAGCTTGTGCTGAATACCTGATATGAACTGTTTAGTAATACTGTTTGATGAGAAGCATAGCTGTAACATCACTCAAGCTCCAAGGAGTGAGTGTTTCCTGAAACTAAGGACATCTTTTTAATTTTACTTAAAATGTGTCTCAGGTAGGTAGTCTTTAATAATTTTCTAATGATCATTTGAGCTTCTGAATTAAGTTATATTCATGACCTAGAAATCTGAGTTAGCAGAGACGCTTCCCATCTGTCTGTAGTCATACACATCTGCAGTAATACATTTTCAGTAGTAATTTTTGGCTTGTGGACAGATGTATAATTGAGAGAGAATGCTACTAAGAAAAAAAGCTTTAGGGAAAAAAACTTATGGTGAAGAGAAATACCTCATAAAAGGCTTATAGTGACAGAATTACTATCACAACTTCTACTGTTTTCACCATATTCCCTGTCAAAAAGGCCATTTTATAATCTTGTGCCATAAAAATAAAGGTTTAAGATTATCAAATTATTACACTACATTTTGGAGCCAAAGGAATTTGATTAAAAACAGAATAATACAAAAAAGTTATTCACAGTATTAAAAAACAGTGGACAATAGGTCAAAACCCCATAAGCTTTGTTTTAATGGTGTGCTGACAAGGGGCATTCTTGGCCTTTATTTGAACATTTTTATCAAGAGGAAAAAACCTTCACTGATAAATATAGTAAAAACTGCGGATATAATAAAAAAAAAAAGGAGATGGAAGTGCTGCAGAGCAATCAAGTTTGCTATGATAAGCTGTACTCTGTCAAATTGCATCCAAATGTTAGGTCATAGATAAGAATGAGACACTTTCAGCTGTACTCACAGGGCAGAGAACGCCATCCTAAAAAGAAGTAGCCTTGTTTCCACTGGTGATGAATAAACTGCTGCTGAACCAAGTGTAAGGTCTTTTCATCATAGGTGTGGTCCCAGAATGTATCTGAGGACTGTGAAGGAGAGCGGTAAAGGTTCTTTGCCATTGGAGATTGATGTAACTGCTCCCGCAAGGCTTTGTCTTGTACCAGCCTGTGAGTGCTAGAACTTTAGTGACTTGCTGTTGAATTCAAGGATGCAAAAGTCTGATGCAATTTAGGATCAGAAACATGACTTTCTAGGAGAGCATCAAAGAGCTTGGTCTCTTCTGCAAGTAGATGAAGGGATGGCTTGGTGATACCTAAGAATTAGCTGTGCAGAGAACGTCAGGGAGTTCTTCCATCTGCCAGGCAAAGCTGTAAGAAAATGATGACAGGAAGTTTACACCAAACTGACAATTAAGCAAAACCAGTCAGTCATAAAGGACACTTGTTGGAAGAGCTTACCATGTACTGTGGTGGAGCCTACAGCACTGTCAGTTTTTTCATTATGATGATTTTCTAGGTGTCTCTTAGGGTCCATATTGGAGAGACTATTTGATCCTAGCAATATCTTTGAGGCATGATAGCACTAACTTGTTTCAGTTTTATTTTAAGGTGTCTCTTGTGCATCCCTGTGAACTGTGGACCTCACTTTCTGCATGGCTGGATCTGTCCACTTTTTTAGTATATCTCTGCATTTTCTAAGAACGTGAGGTGTGTCCACATGTTGGAAGGGAATGCAGGTCCATGTGTCCTGTGTCTTGTCTCCAAGAGTGGCCACTAATGGATGCTTAGGGAAAGTATCATGTTTGTTCTGCTCTTACTCTTCATGAAGCATCTCATTTCATGGCAACTATTGGATGCTGAGCTAAATGGCCATTTGGTCATCATAACATAGTGCAACGATTGCTGTGTATGAGAACAACGCAAGCATGCACTGACAATTTTCTTGCCTTCGGCACCTACCAGCTTATGTATTTGACCTGGGTTTGCATCAAGGCCATTATCAGTGACTGCTGATGGGCTTTCCATAAACTTGTCTAATTACTTTTAAGAACCACTTAAAGTTTTGGCATCCACGATACCCATGACACCAGATTTTACAATGTAATTGCATACTCCATGACAAAGTTTCCTGTTGTTTTTAATGTGCTGGGTTACTATTTCACCGTGTGCTCCTTAGATATTGAATTGAGACACAGTACGTATTTTATATGCATTTGTTGTATTCCCCACAGTCTTGTCTTCAGGCTGGAGAACACCGGTGCATTTCTTTTTCTCCTTTTTCAGCACGCTATTCCATGCCTTGGGCTGTACTTCCTGCCTGTCTTGGCACTTTCTCTTGTTCTCCCATCTTTATTGAGATAGGTGCGTCTTAGATTTAGGTAAATGCCATTATAACGTTTGAGGGGTTAGGTCCTTTTCTGAGTAGTATCTAACATTCTTTTTAGAGGGTAATTCAGTAATTGCTTCACTTCTGTGATTAATTTATTGATCTTGAAGCTCCCTGTACAGTTTCTCTTAGACTGTACTGACATCTAATGGTAAGGCAAAGTGGCTTAACTACACTTAATGGCAAGATAAATTGTCTGATAGGCAAATATAATTATATATTTTCTTCTTAATTCACTATGAATTTTTGTAAGACAAGATGGAATCACTTCAAGTTTTGAACAGGAAGTCTGACCTAATACTTTTTTTTCTGGCAATTAATCTTTTTGTTCTGCTCTTTGGGCCACAATTAATTTAAAATATATTTTAGATCTTTGTAAGAGAAGAGTAGTTTTGAGTACAGTGAAAGTGATGTGATGGTTTTATATTGTGGAAGTTATTAAGTATAAGTCATAGTATCTCCAAAAAAGGATAGCAGCATAAAATAAAATGTAAGAACAAATGCTGTCCCACAGAACTTCAGAATAGGATGTTCCGGTGTTGTTTGAGCAGTTTTATTATTGCTGTATTTTGAAGAAACATGCAAACAAAATTCTTGGTCTTCTTCTCGTCCTCCTATTTGAGGTTCTTTTATGTTTTTACTTGGGCATTTTTCAAACTCCTAGTGATAATTACTGCTGATTAATATTTTTGAACTTTAGAAAGAAAAAAAATGAGTTCAGATATTAATCTTAAAGTTATATTCTATGTTTATGTAGTACACTGTGTAACTTTACTGAGACATAAATGTCATGTAACTTCTGTTATGAACCACCATTCCTCTGATCCAAAATTTTTGTTTTATACAGAACTAATACTGCTGCTACTGACATTAGAAATGTTCAACTACAAATTTTAGAGCTTTTTCAAGTAGAATGTTTCTCTCATACATCATCAGCTTTATTTTTCCCTTTCTCAGAGTTAGAGCCCATCCCTTGCTATAGCGTCAGAAAGCTGGCGGCTTTACTATGTAAATGCATCTTTGCTTTTATTTGAACATTAAGCTAATTTTTCCGACTTTGCATTTTTACATGTCATTTTACTTTCTGCTGTTTATCAACTTGGTGCTATCCTCTGTTTTGCCAAACACAAGATATATTGTTTTGTACTGGAGAAATATTTTGAAATTTAGATAAATTTCCATTTCTCAGCAATAGCTTTCTCACAGTCTGTTGTCTTCAGCATATGTCATAGCCTGCCCTTTTCCCAAAAAAGGGGAAAAACCTGAAACTTGAAGCTTAATCTCTGCGGAACATCAGTAATTGTTGTAGCTGAGTAATTCTTATTTGTGGGTTGTACATTGAGTTAGGTTTGCAGAAAAGCTTACTACATGCTTTGGAAAGAATGAAGTCCATAAAATGGGTTTCGGAATCCCAGAGCACATGGTTTAGACTTGTGCCCTGGTCCTCTGCTTTCAGCTGCATAAGCTGGGGAACCAGTTGCGGCACAGAATATCTCAGATGCTAGGAATATCTGACATCCAGCCACGAAGCCGGTGTGCATCCTGTGAGTCCTTCTCGTCATTTTACTGGAGAGATATTCAAACATCAGTGGATGAGGGGGAAGAGAAACAAAAAAAACCCAGACTGTCTTGTCCCAAACTGTTTTGCTTCTCATCTGGTCAAGTGAACAAATGTGAGGTAAGGTATTCACACTGGTGGTTGTACAGTTTCAACAATCATTGCAGAAGGCGTCCTTCTGCTTGGTGAGCAGCCCCAGTTGCCCTGAGCATACCACCCAGCTCACTGACAACTATCATTGTTTTGCCATGAAATCTTAGGTATGGTTGCCTTGGATATAAGGAAGAATTTTTTTGTGATGAGGGTGGTGAGACACTGGAACAGTTGCCTAGATAAACTGTGGATACCCCGTCATTGCAAGTGTTAAGGCAGGGTGGATGGGGCTTTGAGCAACTTGATCCTAGTGAAAGATGTCTCTGCCCATGGCAAGAGGGTTGGATGAGATGATCTATTTACTATCTGAAACAAACCTGTTTATTATCTGAAATGAACGGTTACTGCAAAATGTATAATTATTTAGGATAATTAAAATACTTATAACAAGAGGAACAACTTTTTCATTATCTTTACTTATTGCTTCCAGAGCGCCGCAGAATGGACCTTTCGAGGCTTGTGAGTTGTCATGGAAAATAGACATCTTATTGATTTCGGTGGGAAGGAAAGAAATTTCTTTAAATCATCGAAAACTGATGGCAATGGAATATAGAATATAAACTTACAATTTCTCTTACAATAGCCTTATTTTATACCTTTTGAAAGTTGATAGTAGAAAGAAAAAATATTTCAGTAACTCAATGTAGTTTCAGACCAAAGAGCGTATATTAGAATGGTTAAATTAAATGAAGATTCAGATTCCTAAGGGTAACATGAAACTTCATGACCTTATTTTTGATGCATTAATGATCTATCAGTCTGTTCTGTGAATTTCATTTCTGTTTTGGATTTCTTATGCTTCATCATCTGATTTCGGACAGCCTACAAATCCTTTCATGCAATGGAAGCTGACAGTGAGGCAAAGGTAGAAATCAGCCTTTTGCTGTTCCTAGTTTTATAGGTAAAAGTCTGCCTTCATGAGAGTTTAGACGCTGAATCTTTTTGTGACTGGGCTAACTAATCAGAGGTTATGCATGATACACTTTACAATTTTTCTGGTACGCTTTCCCCACCTGTTCAGATTTAGTAGAAACATGGTCTGGTCCACACAAAATTCTCCCATTAGACTGATGCAAAGGAAATGGTCCTGCATGACATGCTACAACCTCTTGGGTTTGATGGGAGTTCTTCCCTAGAAATTTGGAGTTTGTTTCAACCTACAAGTAGGTGTATAATTAGCCTACTGGTTTTCCTTTTTTTAAAAAAAAAAAATCTTAATTTCTTAGTTTGCTTCCTTTTCATCCTCTTTCTCTGAAGAGAAGATCATGGGTTTTGAATGATCCTTCAAATCTTCTCACTTATAGCTTATGTTTATCCTTTACTCCATTACTAGTGTTATCTGTTTTGAAAAATGAAATCAAAGTTGACTTACTTAGCATTACTGTTTTAGCCTGTAGGATTTGCTCACTCTCCTATAAAAATGTTGGAGATTCCCTTTTCCTTTTATCTTGAAGTCTCAGAGTAAAGCTCTTCCTTTCTCAAGAAAAAACTAAATGCTCCAGGTTACAATACTCAGAGGCATATTCCCTTTAAAAATATTTTCAAACTGTGCAATCATCAACTGAGAGAAAAAACTCTAATATTTTTTCAACAGTGTATATTTTAATCTAAAATTTGTACTGGTCAAAGGAATTCTGTGCATTGGTGGTATCTCAGATGTCTTTTTAGCTAACACTTGACATATGATAAGCAGTATATATTCTTGCATCACTTGGATTCTCGGTTTATGTTAAAATACTGAACTACAGAAGTATGCTCTTAAATGCTATTTAGTATTTTGTGTTCTGATTTTTAATTCATTAGGCAGTGTGCTTGTATTTTTTAGCAAATTTCTCAAATACAATTATTCGTGTTGTGGTTTAGTAACTGCAGTAACTAATGCTCCCATAATTATAAGGCTTTTCTTTTGCTGGGAAATGCTTCCCATATCATCATCTTCGCTCTGTGTTAGAACATGAAGTATAATAAAACTGTATGAGGGTTAAGTTTAGAACTGTGTTAACATGTTAATTTAATATTTTGCTCAGAAATGCTTTTTTGAAACTTATGAAAACTTACTATGAATAAAAATAATTTTAAAATGCTGTTAAAAAAAATACTTGATTTATATGGTACGCTTTGAAGCTGCTGTAGACGGATAGAAAACATCTGGTGACACTTTCAGTGGTAGGTCAATAGTTACAGATGGTCTGTTTTTTACAGCTGTCATCCAGCTTTGTACATAGAATGACTACAGTGGAAAAATCTTTTGGTGAATGAATAAACAGAACGGCACAAGAAGGCCAGCAGGCATATATGTTTCTACAAGACGGGAAATTAAAGAAGCTATAAAAATTTAAACCAAGACTAGCATTTAAAATGTTTATTATATTCTGGTTTCTGTTTCTTACCCTCTGGATTTTTCTATGTGACTGTTAAATGAAGTAGCTTATAAAATAGAAGTGATAAACAAATAAATAGTGGTTTGGAATTGATCATCTGCACAAGTTTGCAGTGTTGTCTTAAGCAAAGGCAGGTGGCTATATAGCTAGTTTTTAAGGTTTTAAAATGCATGTTAGATGTGATGTAATGCTTGTGTAGTCGTAAACCCACATTGAATATTGAAGGATGTTGTATTTTGTAAGAATAAACGATGTTGGCAAATAGAAAATTTATAAAATGGCAACATTTTTTTTGTTTTTTAAAAAGAAAAAACTGGGCTTCTGCATTCTTCATCAATTATTATTCTCCCATTCATGATGGGATGTTATAGTCAGCTGAAATCAGACATTTTGCAAAACAGCAGAAGAATATTAAATTTGAGGGTAAAGAAAAAGAGGTGTGGAGGGAAACTGAAGAGGAGGATGAGGCTGAATAAAGTGTTTTAAAGCATGATGAATATTGCACATTAACTCATTTTTTAAAGTGAAAACACGAAGAAGTGAACTTTGTTAAGAGTCCAAATGCAGGGTAGTGCTGGTAAAGATACCTATTTTAATGCAAATGTGGACTTCTTGGTATTCAAAGTATTTTTCCTGATCATTTCACTTGGAGTGCATGAATCTTCATAATATGTTGATGAAATGTGCCTATGTTTAGTTTTAGAAAAGTTTTGCCTCTAGAAAGAAACAAGTAGATTGCTAGGTTCAGTCACTTGTAAGGCCACTTAATGCGATCCACCGATGTTGAAAGCTATTGGGCAGGAATAAAAAGAAACAGTGAAGTGGATTATTTGGCTCATTTTAACGTGCACTGTGCTTGTAATAGAGCGTTCTCAGAGTTTGTTTCGCAAAGTCTACTGGGGTATTTAAAGGAGGATAAAAGTGCTGCTCTGATTATGCTTTTTAGAGGATCTGTATACTTAGTTTCACCCTGTCCACTTGCTCATGTGCGTTTTGTAATCTACCACTATAATTAGGTTCTTGTTGAGGGATTTTTCTTCTCTCTCTCCCATCCCCCCTTCCTGCTCCTCAGTGGTTTGGCTTAAAATGCAGACTGCTTGTTGCAATACCCTTATGCTGTCTTGCCCAGCTACACGGTATCTGGAAAGTGCTTAGTTGTATTTGCTGCCAAAGAGCTTGCCTAGTCATGCATAAACCTGCTTTAAATGCCATTTGGTTGATACAGATGTTGGCATTCTGTGTTGTCACTGTGGTGTGTTTCCTTGGGTCTATGCCGCTTGAATTGTTTCCTTCAACTTCCAAGTATCAAACTCTAGGTTACATTATCATCAAAAGCTTAAAAGTTAAGAATGAAAAGAGTATTTTCTTTTGCTGCAAGCAAGCATTACGATGCAAAAATGTGGATTTTCAGTTTCATTCCAGGTGAACGCACTTCTGTCATTTTATGGGAATCGAGTACCTGTGCCTGCCCAAGATACCTTCTTTAGCTGGCGACGTGTTCAGTGAAAGGGTGAAAAAGTATTTGAGAGTCAAAAGGCAGAAAACAGCAGATGTCTTAGAGCATTTCTTATGCTGGCTTGTTTGAGCTGTGCTGTCTGCTTTGCAGCTCTACGCGTTTAGAAGGCAGTTTGTTGTGAAATACCAGATTACCTAATGGGATATAAGAACTTCGTATTTTTTTAATTGTTTAAATTACATATAGATCATCCTTCTGGAAAAAGATGGGGAAAAAAAAATCTGTATTTTAAAGTTTAAGAAGTTTATTTTTCTGTTCACAGGTGAAAATAGGTTTATAAAAGACAGTAAGCATTTTTGACTTGTGGCTGGTTTGAGAAGACCATCACCAAGCTGTGCGGAGACGTTCTTTGAGCTGCCACTCTTATGTCTCTAATGGACAAACACAAAGTGAAGCGGCAACGTCTGGATCGCATATTTGAAGGTTAGACATTTCAATTTCTGATGTTAACTGTGTCAATTAATTTCATGGATTACTGATATTTCTGGAGACTAGAACTCTTTTGGTCATTTAGTGTCTCTTTAATTGAGTTGCAGTTCTTGTTGGGATTATATTAACTGTTCACAAATGCTGGTTTGGGGTGAAAACAGATCTAGACAAATAAAAGCAACTAGTGTGTGAACTCTGTACTATTTTACAGTTGTTTGTTTTCAACTTAGTATCTTACAATATGCTACCCAAACACTGTGAAAGATTGCAGTTTTATATAAAATATCAATCACAAAAGGGTAAGATGACCACATGATGCTCTCTAGAGTCTTTCTCACAGGCGTGTTTCATACATGCTGATTTAACAGCCTGCATCTGATCCTAGGAAGGAATTAGAAAATAAAATGAAAATAAAACAAAACAAAAATCCCAGAAGACGTCCAAACTTTAATGAGTATTAATAAAAATTCTAGTGAAAGAGGTGTAATAATTTGGGTCAGTGTCATGGCTTAACCCCAGATGGCAAATAAGCACCACGCAGCTGCTCGCTCACTCCCCCCTCCAAGCTGTGATGAGGGAGAGAATCGGAAGGGTAAAAGTGAGGAAAAAATCGTGGGTTGAGATAAAGGCAGTTTAATAGGTAGAGCAAAAGCCATGCACGCAAGCAAAGAAAAACAAGGCATTCATTCACTGCTTCCCATCGGCAGGCAGGTGTTCAGCCATCTCCAGGAAAGCAGGGATCCATCACGCATAATGGTTTAATAACCATTAAGACAAACACCATAACTCCGAACGTCCCCCCCCCTTCCTTCTTCTTCCCCTGCCTTTATATACTGAACATGATGTCATATGGTATGGAATATTTCTTTGGTCAGTTGGGGTCAGCTGTCCTGGCTGTGTCTCCTCCCAACTCTTTCTGTACACCCAGCCAACTTGCTGGTGGGGCGGTGTGAGGAGCAGAAAAGGCCTTGACTGCTTAGCAACAACCAAAAATACCAGTGTTTTACCAACACTATTCTGGTCCCAAATCCAAAAGATAGCACTATACCAGCTGCCAGTAAGACAATCAACTCCAATGATAGTCATTTTACCTCAAGCCACAAATGACTGAGTTGTATATTCCTAGTATTCTTTACTCATTTACTTTTAGAGTTGGTGTGAAAGCAGGTCGAGGGATAAGATGTGCAATTTTTAAGAATATACATGAACGATTGGGGCTAAATGAATTTTTATGTTAAAATGTTGGCTTCTCCTTAAAAGGCAAGGGAATAGTTAATTTCTGTACTAACCCATTTTGATACAATGGGAGAAAGTGTACTGACTTCTGAGCACATGGTCTCTGCACCATGTCTAATACTGAAGCAGTGATCTGCAGTTGAACCATTTGCTTCTCCATGCATTGGCCTTGAGACTTTTTTTGAGCAGTTGTGTTGGTGTAAGCAGTTCCTGACAGCTAATTTCTGTCCTTGTTTTTTCCCTTTTCTTGGTGCCAATACGAGTGTAGCCATATAATGAGGTAGATAACTCATTCTATAAATTTTTTTTGTTGGTATATTGTCCATTTAAGTAAATTCCTCAGTCCAGGTCACTGTTCAGCTGAGAAAGTATTTGCATTGAAAGGGGCAGTTGGAAAAGATCAACAAAGGGGCACTAGAACTGTTCATTTACCCTGATGTAGCCAGCGAAAGAGACGTTTCATCAAAGTATCCAAGAGCGCGGTTCCACATTTGGTTTAGATGATTAATCTCCCTGTTAGTCTCTTACTAAATTTGGCCAAGCCCATCCCTGATTTCCAGGTCCAAACTGTTCTCGTGTCCCACCTAGGCTGGTTGACCAAGCGGTCAGGTGAATCTGCTCACTGGAGACTAACCCCTGCTCAGAGAAACGGGAAACTGGCTGCTGAGGACAGGGAATTTGGGAAGGCTGCCCATCCTTCTGGGCAGCTCTGCAGTCAGATCAGCTGGAAATGACCTAGGAGCGTGCTGGCGAAGTGCATGGTCCTCTTCTCTGTTCCCGGTCTCAGGTCTTCATCCTAGGGTCTCTGTATCTGACCCCTCAATAAAACATTCAGAATGCTAACTTTTATTTTGTTTGTATGTTTGTTTGGTTTTTTTTTTCTTACCTGTGTTAACTGAATTGGCAAATTGTGAGGACGAGAACCTCGTCCCTTTTGATGGCGGCTGGCAGTTAGATCAGCTCAGTCCACTTTGTGGAATTTCAGCCTCCTTTTAGGCTTATGATATTGATCAATGGGACAAAGTAAGAGGAAATAGAATCTGTGATGATGTGGCAAGGAACATTGTCATGGACAGAGGTGACAGACTAGTAGCCACTGTGACTGTTTAAAATAGCAATGGCTTCCCTCGGGCTTTGTGTTCACATCTAGTGATGCTGTTTAATCAGCGCCTTTTGTCTGGCTTGTTTTTCCCAACCCTGCACAATTTGCTGCATCCTACTGGTAAAATCTGTGGGGCCATGCAGTGTAGGGAATTGATCCAGTTGCAAAATTATGCAGGAAAAAAGTTTCTTTTGGTTTTTCTTTTTTAGCCACCTCTGCTTCCTAATCCCATTTATTATGTGCTAGACAAATAGTTGTGTTGGAAAAATAGAGTGGGAAGACCAGGCAGAAGATGAACTAGAGGAGAGGGGGCGAAACAATGGATATGGAAAAATGCTGGAAGTTTTATGGTTACAGAATCCAGTTGGGCCCTTTAAAATATCTGTGCTGAATTCTGTTCTTGAGTGTCTGTGTATTCAAATTTCCAAATGGTCTTTCAGGTTTGTAAACATGTCTCTGACTGATGTTTTTAAGTCACTATTCCTGCAACTGAGTAAAGTGGGATAAAAACTAGGGAGTTGGTTTGTTTTAAAAAGGTTTTTCTCTGCATGTTATGGCCCTGTTCAGGTTTGAAAATTAAATATGCAGAGTCGTTCTCAGATATATATGCCTTCCATAACACAACCTAAATGTTTTATGTTTTCAAAATCTGCTTAATGTTTTACAAAGCTCAGGAAATGCGATGAGCTGAATAGCTGTTAAAGGTGGTTTATCTTCTCTGTCAGCTGTTTTGTTCATCAGCATGTGTATCGCTTTCTTCTCTTAACATCTTCCCTCAGAAGAGAATTATTTTTAAGATGTGTTTTCTTTTTATTGCAAGTTCCACTTAAAACCAGGCTACAATTATTTGCTAACCAGTACTATTACTGACTAGATATTTTTTTCATAAATTGTTTAACATAAAAACTTGTGATGGGCAGACATTAATACGTTATTACATCCATAAAGAGATGCCAGTGTCATTCTGGTGGTGACATACAGCATTTCATTACTGTTTGTATCCCTGTTTGAGGAGGGGCTGATAATGAGTTGAAATTCAGTTTCTGAAAGATGAGTGATGGTGGGCATGACTCTCCAAATGAAATACTCATGGTAGGAATATGTGCACAGCGTTGCACACAGCTTTTTCTGAGGAGTTAATGGATTGCCACAAATGCTTTTGTAAGTTGGATAACTGTGCATGCAAAATGTTATTTGAGTTGAACTGCTTTCCTGTGGCTTTAGGTAATTTGCACACTTGCTTATAGTAACTAATCATGCAAATTAAGCAACAAATTGAACAGGCATCACTGAATTTACTATTACCTTGTGAGTTAACGATAGTATGGTAGTAGTACTACTAAATTTTAGTTGATACTCGATGCAGACACCCCCCACTCCCCAGCACCTCCGATTCTATTACTTTGGGAGCAATTAGTTCTCTTTTAATGTAGCTGAGTAAGTAATTTTCTCTCTGAGGTACCTATGATTCCCTTCAGTGATTTCTTAAATATGAAATTGAATATTTGCTTCTAATCCTGAAGCTATTTGCAGTTATATTTTCTTGCACATTTTAATGGTTTGCCATGTTCTTACGTGCATCATCTCAAAAGGGTAGTATAAAATGTGCTTTGTCATCCCAGTTTATATAGTTCTATAAACGAGTTTACTTAGATGATGGAAATTGAAGACTGTCCCTTGAAAAAGCCATATATTAAATTCTGCTTTCTAACTTCTGCCAGTAGCTGTGAATTATACTTAGGCATAAAGACACAATTCTAGGCGGAGATGCTAATATTAAACTCACTTCACAATTTATAAAATAACATTTAGGATTCTTCCCTTGAAGATAAATAGTATCAAGGCATGTGAAAGAGTAATTAGTTACTGATTATATTGTTCTTTGTCCCCCTCTCCGGTGATGCTGGTGATTTGCAAAGCATAATTATAGTAGTATACATTTGGCAGAACAGTTGGAAGTGTCACAGTGCAAAAATAAAATGTGTTCATTTTGTGGGTAATTTGAAAAATTCTAAATGTTTTTGGCATTTTGAAAAGTTGTTATCTCTAATTAAGGTATTATTGTACTTTATATTGTAACAAAACTGTAAACAATGCTGTGTATTTGCTTATATTCTAGAAATCTTTAATTAAATGTGTGTATGTTTTACTGACTGTTGCTTGGAAGTTACCTTGGGGATGTGTGACCTCTGTTGAATTTGCTGGGAGCTAATAGATGAAGTAGGAAGGCAACAGAAGGTGGCTGCAGTATGAAGAAAATTCTACTTTGTCTAAATTGTCTATGAACGGGCTTGATGAACGTAATGAATTTTCTCTAAATACATTACATTGTATTATATACAGTGCTCAGCCAGCCACTGCTTTTGGTGGGTTTCCAAGCTTTAGGAAACTCTTTAAAGGGGAGAGGTTAGGGACATCAGTGGGGCTGGGAGGAGGAGACGAGTGTTTCCTCTTACATTTCTTCTTGCTTGTTTACACAGGTATTAAGGTTTAAACAACTACAGCACAATACTGGAAATATAACTGCAAAATTGAGAGTGACTTTTCCAGTTTGATGATTGCTTGAAACCAGAAATTTCTTTCCGGAGCACCTCATATGTGATATTTATAGCAAAGAGTGTAGTGTATGTAAGTACAATGAGTCTGTGAAGACCCTATATGCCCTCAGACAGATGTTATGTATTTTTCTAGTTCTGGTTTTGAGGAAGAAAAAAGCAGCTTTGCACACCTCAGAGCTTCTCAACAATCACTACAAAGATTTTCCTTTTTATGCAGCACTGATACACATCTTAAGGTTATTCTTTGTACACAGGTCGCCTTTTCCTTTTTAAAAGTACCCAGAAGAAAACTTGAAATGTATTTTAGCTATTTTAACAGTGCTGCTTTATTACTTAAGAAAAGAGGATTGAGTTGGTCGGGATCATAAATTGGAAAAGAAAGCGCACATTAATGGGATGATTTTCTGAGATTTCAGATAAAATATCTCATTTTTGCTCTTATGAAGGGCAGTCTTTGTTTGGGAAGGTCTGATTACTGGCAAATAACCAAATGTTACACTCTTTGAAGGACAGTAAAAGTGCACGTTAAAGGAACAGATTCTTTTCAAGGATATAGTCTAGGCTTTCTTTCCTAATAAGAAAACATCTGTGTTTTTAAAGTTTCTTTTTTTCTGCTTGTGGTACTATATAGCCTGAGATTTAATAACATGAATCTTCAATTCATAGTTGATGTGGTATAGTGGTGGTTCCAGGAGGAATGCAGGGAAAAAGGCACGTGTGAATTGAATTCAGTTTTCTTCTTTCCAAATTTTTTAAAACATCTGGAAATTTAGAGTGTTCTAGTTTAAAAAAATGCATTCTTTTTCGTGATTTTTTTTTTTTCTTGTCCATGTAATAGTGCTTGGCTTCTTAACAAGTGGAAAGTACCAGATTGACAAACACTAAGTGTTATTTGATGACCACTGATGGAGCCTATCTGGCTTGCGTAAACTGTGATTTGACCCATTGCAGTTGTGCAATTAGACAATTAAGACAAGTTTTCTGCATATTAATGAGGGAGATGGCCTACTTTGGCAGTGCTTGGGTTTTCCCTGAATTTAAAAAAGGATTTTTACTAAAGTAGGTACATACTCTGTAAGTTGATCTGTAAATAAAAGAAAGGAGGAACAAATGTCTCTAGGCAGCAGGTACACTTAGTTCTTTCTTATGTGAGTGGGAATTGCAGATGTCAAGTTCTTTGGAAAACGAGCTATCACTTTTCTTAACTGACATCCAATTTTGAAGACGTTCGTAGTTGTCTCACTGCAGATATCACAGAAAGAAAGGAAATCATAAAACGTGCAGACAATTGTAAATCACATAGTACTTTATAGGGTTTTCTTTACGCATGCTGATCTTAGTACTAGGCATATTACATACGCCGAGTGTTTCTTAAAAAGAGATTAATGGGCTGCCTAGTTGCTTGGTGTCTTTTTGACAGACTTTAGAAGAAGGCTTATTGAAGGGTTAGGGCAGCAGAGGGAGCTAAAAGATTCCTAATATTTTATCATTTGTTGTTTCCTAAATGAAAGTTGCTCCTTCATAAAGTACCAATTAACCTTCACAAAAATGTGATTTGCTAACCTTAAGTACCTTTAGCAAATAAATAAGGATTTTGAACTGGAGAAAATTCTTTTTCTCCCTAGCAATCCAGTACAAATTAAATTAGGAATCAGGTAGTAAAAGCTACCAAATTTTTTCTGCTAGAACAGCCATCAAATCTTTCAACTGCAACAAATGAAAGTGTTTAAGCAGGCAGAGTTTTCTATGGATAACCCAAGCAGAATGTTCTATGAGTAGCCCAAGCTACTTTGCTACAAGTGTCCTAAAATAAAAATGCATATGTTCTTTTGTTGCGTACAAGGGGGTGTTAACAATTCAGCACCATTTTTATGTTTTGCCTGTAAGAACTGTGAAAATATTTTTATGAGCTTGAAATACAGAGAATTGGGTAAAATATTTAATCTGTTGTATAAGAGTTGTCTTCAAAGAACAGGGAGGGTATTCTAAGGACTAAGATAAGTTGACCTTGAAAATAATAAAATGAAAACGATGCTACCATGAATTGTCACATAACAAGATAGTTTGCCACTTAGCACACAGTAAGGAATGTTATCTGTATGTTTGGGGTATGTTTACCCCAATGCAAAAACATCCTTTATCTCATTACAATTATAGTTGAAATGCTTGTGTATAGGCTTATGTTTGGTTTGGTTTTTATCCTTAATATTCAGTATTTATGGTGCAAGGTGGTTTTGGCTTTCTTCTGGATTGCTGCAGTAACCTGCTTTTGTAATTTGAATCTTCATTATGTGCTACCTAAACAGCTTTCAAATTTGCATGCACTTAAGCTACTGCAATGTTACAGAGGTATTACTAGTAACAATACAAGCTGCATGAAAAGAAAATTAGCTTAAAAGCCTATTTTGCCCTAAATGATGCTGAACAGTAGCTGCTAATGAAAAGCATTATTTTAACAAGAAAACTGGGGGGGGGACCTACAGAGAAAAGAATCTCAATGACATTTTTAAGTTTTGCTGAAACATTCAGGTCATCAATTTAAGTTATGAATGTTTTAAAGAAAAACTGTGTTGTCCAGCATTTCATATTTTATAGTTATATTTTCATTGGTATATTGAAATAAAATACACTGCTTGATTGTGACAGCAGCTAAGTTCTGCTTTATATCCAGAGCACTACATCTTACTGTTATAATAAAGTCAAAATAGTTTTATTTAATGTTAGTGTCAAAGACTGTGTTAAATACAGTAAAACAGTGTAGCTTGACACTGCGTTTATGGAGTTGTAATCATTGTATTTTTACTATTGTATGTATTTGAATCAGAATCCAATACTTAACCAAACCCAGTCATCTAATTCCTAAGTAATCTTCAGAGAATTTAAAAAACTTTTTGGACTAGATATTTAGCTTTTATACAGTGTAGATGAGTGCTTTAGAAGTCTAAATACTTGGTGGTAATACATATTTATTTCTGCCTGGGGTCAGGGTAGATGCTCTGCAAGCCCTAGATTTATACATTGCTTTACACTCTGCTCGGGAAAACCGAACTGTACAAAGATTAAGTGTCTAGGTAAACATACTGAAAAATTTAAATAGTAATCTAATTAAAGCAGACATGTTCAGCTTTCATAGAGGCAGTTCCCATCCTTAGGGAAGTGCAGCCTGAGATGCAAAAAGATCTTATTTTATTTCCTCCCTTAGTGCAGTCAGGATGGGAGTGTGATTATGCAAGTGGAAACAAGAAAATAAAAGTGGAGAAAGTCTTCTAGTGCTGAAAGCATCTGCTGTTCCGTCCTTGTTCCATGAGGTCAGTACTGAACTTGAAAGATGCCTCTCCTTAAACAGAAGGAATTGCGTGGAGGCTTTGCCAGGGGAAGAATATCTTGTAGGGGTCTCTCTCCTCCTTAAAAAGTCATTGTGATCTGATGGACAAGTCCTTTGGAGTTAAGAAACCTGTGGTTTATCTTTTAGCTTTTCCGAAGTCAGATAGCAGGTTAGAAAACAAAAGTTGCCTCTCCACCTCTGTGCCTTTTCTTTTTCTGCGACAGAAAACAGTCAGTGGAGACTTTCAGAGTCACTATGATATAAATAACAGCAGGCTGTTGTAATATTCTTGGAATCCCTTTAAAAAATGAGCCTTAAATGAGCCTTTGCTAACTCTGAAGGTACCTGGCAATTGCAGCAGGTAAAAGTGGGCCCATTGGTACCACTGTAGAGCCAAAATTCTGCAGTGGTTTGTGACCCTGCTCAGATGCTTAAATAAGACTGTTCCTTCTTTCCTTTCCTGTGAGAACTAAATTTAAATTGCTTGTGACTTTGACTAGATGTTTGGGTTGTTTTTTTAAGCCAGAAATTAGCTGTTCAAAATTACTCATGTTCCCCTTTTCCTGATGCATACTTTTCAAAGTAGCATCCTATGCAGTGAATTTTCAAACCTCTCATTCTTGCCAATTAAATGGAGACGCACCAAAAAACCCAATAAAAATTACAGGCGATGGCAGTAGGACAGCAAAAGATGAAGAGGAAGGACTCTATTCTTTTGATCCTACCTGTATTTTTCAGAAAGTTTCCTTATATTCTGGGTGATGACACTCAAATACAAATAGCTATGACTCCTTTTAATTGGTAATTAAGAATAATTATAAGTGTTAATTACGTACATGATAAATGTCTCTTTTTGTCAAGGAGTGTACGCTGGGAGAAATAGTTTTACTAAATGCTAATAAAACTTTTTCCCAGGCAATTTTATCGGTATTTCTCGTTCCCTGTGGTTCACTTCTTTCTTGAAGATTGCATCAGTCATACCCATGTGGGTTTTTTTTCTTTCTGGGTATCAAATACCACTTACGCAGGTGTTACTTAGTTTCCACAACATCTGCCAGTCATTTTTTGTTGTTGTTAGTTTACCTAACCTGCAGATGGTCATGTTTGCCTGTTTGTGTAGTGCTCCACAAACTCCCCATGCTTGTTCCCTGAGTGCTGCTCTGTGCTTGCATGCAGGCACCATCAATTTATCAAACTCAAATAATTTAGGAACAGTTACTTCTTAGAGTAAACAAAAGCAGCTGCACTCTAGCTATCCTTATCTGCATGAATGCATAGATTGTAAAGGGCTTTTCTGACAAACAAGACAAAAGTTTAGAATTTCAAACTGGAATTTAGGGCATGTAAGTCAGAATGACTAGACGCTGATGTTTAGAAACAATATAATAATGCAGAGAATGAATTAGTTACCATAGTAACTGCTTTGTTTTAATAATTTGGTGGGGCAATGAATAGAAGGAGCTCAGAAAGAAGTAGTAGGACTCTTAATTACATGTTGTGCAGCGTGAGTGGCTTTGTTCATTAATATTGAAATTAATTTGATTTTATAACAGATTGAAGAATGGGTGTATAAGTCTTACATTGGAATGGCAATAAGAATGATTTGCAGGTTTTTTTTTTTATTCTCCCTCCCTCTCCCCGCGAAAAATATGATCACATTTTACGTTTGGTTATGGCAACACAGATTATCGATTTCTTAACAGTAAAATATGCTCAATATGTTGCATTGTAAGCGTGACTTCAGTCTACGTGCTGTGATTTGTTGCCTGGCAGTTGGCAGCCTAGCAACGTGTTTCAGTCCAGAACTGGAAAAGGATAAAGACACCCAAAGTTAGGTGTTACAGGGAAGGTAAGTGTCTCAGTACTTCAAAGCCCGTCTAAAATCATCAGAACCTTGAAATCCCTTTGTACTTGGGATGAAATTTAAGTTTCTTCCACACTTTAAGGTCATCTTCATTTTCTTTCCTATTGCAGGCTTGAGCAGTTTAGTGTGCATTTTGTGCTTAGACAAGGCAGGATCCTCAAACAGAATTAGCTCTTTCAGAAACAGATGCATATCAAGCAGGCCTTCTGATAGCATAGACAGCATGCATCAGCTGGACCCAGTTTTGCAGAAGGATATCCAGCACGATGGTGCTTTATTCAAGATATTCATATGCAGTGCCTCCTGTCCCAGCATCTCTCATAAGGCAGCAGTTGGCTGGGCCTGAGGTGCCTGTGTGCTGGTGAGTCAGTATGTGTCTGGAGTCAGCCGGTGTCATGGAAGGTATTACTGCTAATGTCCTACCACAGCCTTTCACAAAGCGGGACCTGTAGTTTGAGTCTGTCTTCTCATTTGGGAGCCTTTTTTTTTTTTTTTTTAAAAACCTTAATGAAACTTGCAGGAACTTAATTCTCCTTGAGACTACTGGCGGCTTTTGCTTGAAACTGGCTAGTGAGTTAAGGATTTAATTAAGGAGGGCCCAGTGGGTAGATGGACAGACAGAATTACATAAGACTCATTTCCTTTGAAAATCTGTCTAAAAGGTGCTCAGATACAGAAATAAGTGCTACCTGGTCATTCCTTGGCCAAGGAAGTGCCTTCTATCATGGGACTCAAATCATGTTCCTTCCCTAGACCAGGGAGCCTTAAAATTGTTTCTGCAAAGCGGTACTGTGTTTAACTGGCTCCTAAGTAGGCAAGAGCACTTGCCCAGGAATGGGGAAACTTTGTGTTCTTGATCATCATCAATCCAAAGTTGCTTAGTTTTTTGAAGGGAGGGCCATGAAGATGATCTGAGGGCTGGAGCACCTCTCCTATGAAGACGTGAGAGAGTTGGGGTTGTTCAGCCTGGAGAAGAGAAGGCTCCGAGGAGACCTTATAGGGGTCTTCCAGTATCTGAAGAGGGCCTACAAGAAAGCTGGAGAGGGACTTTCTCCAAGGGTATGGAGCGATAGGGTGAGAGGTAATGGCTTCAAACTGGAAGAGGGGAGATTTAGATGAGACATCAGAAAGAAATTTTTTACCCTGAGGGTGGTGAGGCACTGGAACAAATTGCCCAGGGAAGTTGTGGAGGCCCCATCCCTGGAAGTGTTCGAGGCCAGGCTGGATGGGGTCTGGTCTAGTGGGAGGTGTCTCTGCCCATGGCAGGGGGGTTGGAACTGGGAATCTTTACTGTCCTTTCCGACCTAAGCCATTCCATGATTCTGTGATTCATTACCCTTTCTGTGTAGTTTGCTGCTGTCTGTGTTCCAGGTAATGCAAGATCAATTCCTTGTGCCAGGAAAAAAAAAGGGATAACTGAGCTCCGTAATGAGAGCTCTAACTCAGGAAGGGAAATTCAAGCTACTCTTCCCTGTTTCTAGTACTTTTTGTGTACATAATTTTGTGGAAAGAGACTCAAAACTCTGGACTGCTTCTTTTCTCCAAGGTGAGGCCCCCATCATTGGCCTGTTCTTGTCCCTGCCTCCTCCCCTCTAGTCTCATAAGAAACTTGCCCTGATATACAGGTTTTAGGAACACTTTATCGTACCTCCAGAGCCATGTTTTCTTCATTTTTCCTTTATCTCTTAGCTGTATCTTAATAAAATTAAATCGCAATGTTTTTGAAAGAGACATTAGCTTGGTTTGAACTTTTCTTGGGTCCTAATCCTTCACTGGAATTATGAAATGCTTGTTAATATATTCTCAAAGTTTACAAAATCCTTTCCTGTTTAATTTTTGAGTGTCAGTCTGTGAAACTTCCCAAAATGTCAGAAGATTAGATGAGTTTTGCCCTTTGTCCAGGATGTTGATGCATGAAAGTAAAAGGGGGTTCATTCCAGAGCTGAAAACATCCGATGAAGAATTTTAAGTCAGTTGCTCCTTTTATCTGTGTTAACCATAAATCAATGGTTGTTTTATAGGCTCCTTGTGATTACAGCAATCAACAAATGCATGGTTGAATCCTGGAATAGTTGGTGAAATCAACTTTAGAGCAACTCCTTAAAGACCTTGGTATACCAAGGTAATAGCAGTAGTACATCTGGTGATAAAGAGAGTATGGTGTTACAGTCAAACACCATACTGCTGCCTTTTTTTCCCCTGCAATTCTGGGTCTCCTTTTCCTTGTTTTTCTGGTTTCCTTTCCTAGTGGGGAGATAAAATAATTTCTATTCCATTCCTTGTTTTCTAATGTTTCTAAAAGTATTCTTTGTGACATATTCATTTTGGTTGGTGATATGCAAGTGGATGTCCCCTGGAAATCAATTATCATTAAATGTGTTTTTTTTAATTTTAATGTTTAACTCAATTTCATTTGCTCTGATTTTTATTGCCTTAGTCCTTTATGAATGGAAGCACTGCAAATATGTTCCTAAAAGCATAGTTTTCTACGTAACTGAAAAATATTTAACTGTTTACTGAATGCTCAATTATAGTCCTCTTAGATGAAGAAGACTTGAAGCTTTTTGCACACAGTGGTATTGACGTGATTTAGCTGGGAAAATATTAAGTAGTATTCTGAAACAATGATCTCTACTGACATAGGCTTATGTTTCCAAAAGCTAGGAAGTCTGGAGACTTGTATGTCAAATATGGTAGATCGTTCCATCTCTTGTACTGTCTGTGCATGATTAACTGGAGGAAACCCATGTTACGGGCATATATTTGTCTCCACTTCAGAGTTCTGCAGGGAAAGCACTCTTGCCCCGAAGTTGTGGATTCCTCCTTTTACAAAAGAAATACAAATGGGGTTTCCATGTCAGCTCCACTGGTTGTGCCAACGGCTTGTCAGATGCAAGCTTTGGTCTTCCCCGGGTCATGAAGTGCTCCAGAAGCATGATTGACTTGTTGCTTGCTTGACATGATGTAATCGTTTAATTGGAAAAGCATATTTGTTAGACAAAAGATGGTTGGATTGTGCCAGATAAAAGCTTTATATTAGATGCAATTTTAAAAAGCTCTCTTTTAAATTATTTGCAGGCAAGATTATCCTTTTGTGCTGATAAAATTTGACAGAAGATTTCAGGTAGGAAGATGGAGTTCAAAGAAAAAAGTACTTTCTTTAGCCTTATTCTATACAAGTCAGTTATGAATGCTTGATTTAACAGGAAGAGTTTGTATTAATAATTGTGATAATTGAGCCCAGTTAGCACAGGCAAGGGAATACTTACATTTTGTAGTACCTGTTTTTGATAACTATATACTTCCTTCAAAACTGTTTTAAAGTATGTGTGAGTATACCATACACAATATAAATAACTTGAAAATGTAACTGAATAATTTGTATCCAAAAATAAGATATTTTATTAAAAAGCCGTGTTTAAGCATGTAGTTATGGTATTCCTGCCACTTGTCTCCTTAGTCTTGGTGTTACTATGATGTCTGATTTGCTTCTAGATTTTATTTCTATGCTTTTTTGGTTTTTGTTGTTGCTTTGCTTGCACAGTTTTCTGGTCTGGATGCAGTTTGTACCTGTTCCTCTTTCTGTTTTTCCTTCATGCTTGAGTACTGCAGAGCTTGTTGTTTTGTCAAAGCTAGCACTCCGGTTCCTGGAATTCATCTCCTGTTTACAACACTTCTGTAGGTCAGAACTGCCATGAAGTACAGAAATTAAACGTTTGTCAGCATTTCTTTATAGGAGCATAGAGGTATGTTTGTATTTACTTTAATTTGGTGTTATAATTGAACTACATTTACATCCTGCATAATAGGAGGTTGATTTATTAGTAGCAGTTAATTTAAAAGGCTGCTGGATACTTCCCCTTTCCTTCAGCAGTATGAGAGTGAGCTTTTTTTTTTTTTCTGTCTTTTTGAAGGTTTCAAATGTAGCTGAAGCATGGGACAGACCCTGACTTAAGTTGTCAGGTTTACAGATGCCACTGCTTTTATAAACCTTAAATTGTCTTTTAAGTAAAAACTTCATAAAACAGAAGCAGAGTTTTCATCTGTAGGAACTCCATAAATGCATGCTTAATTTCGCTGGGCTACTTCATTGTATAAGAGGCTAAACTGATCTAAGACAATTTAGCTTGAAAAAACTGCTAAAACTAAAGATATTAACTATATGTATTGAAAACCGGAAATTTCTGAAGAAGTGATTCTATACAAGCATTCCTTAACTGTGAAGGACAGAGCAGGGGAAGGGAGGGAAAGCTAAAATTATAAATAAAAGCAAGTTCAAGCTATCATCATATCCTTGACATTACTAGTAAAATCTGTATTGTAGATTGGCAGCAATGCCTGGTTATTTTGCCTAACCATCCAAAACAGGATAACGTTGTTCTTCATATTGACATGTGTATAATGTTTTTGGTGTTTTCATTTACACGTTTCTCTTTTTATCAATTACATTGTAATTGCATTAGGTCCTTCTAGTAGCATTAAATGATTATGGAGTGAGACAATAAAAACTTATTTGGTATAAAAGTATAAGTTTGAAGGGACTTTAAAAAAAAAAAAAAGGCAATATTCACCTGCTGATGACCATTCAAGAAATGAGAGATGCTGACATTATTGTCAATATTTTGTCTTTTATGACACCTAAACCCAGGACTTTGAACCAGGTACTTTCAAGCATAGGTTTAGTGTTCCATCGTCAGCTGTGACCTGTGATGCTAATTTTGTTTTTAAGTATGTTGTCTGCAAATAGTAAAGTATTAACAAATGGTTTTTAATATTTAGTTCAAATCAGAGGCAGTGTTTCGGTTTTATTTTACTTGCTGAAAGGTTTTTGTTTGATCTCTACAGAAGGTAACAGTAAGCTAGAGCTTCCTCATTCTAGGTTTATTTAAGAATCGTATTGATCATATGATGTTATCAGCAAGCAGAGAATCAGCATAGCTGCTACTAAGACAAAAATATATCTAGACTTGAGGTTTCAGCAGTTAGTGAGGTTATTTTAAGATACAATCACGATTTGAAGATGTTGCATTAATGCTTAAGATTATCATATTTTTTTAAATGGCAGGAAATTTGATAGGAGCGTTTATTGTATGCTGGATGGGATGTTTTCAGAAGTCCGTTTCTGTGAAGCTTAGGTATAATGCTCTTCAATTTTGTTTTTTTTTTTTTAAAATGACATGGCAATACCCCTTCTCCAAAAGCCTTTAACTGGTTGAAAATAAAGTGGAAGAAAATTAAGGACTGCATGATAAACTAGGATGTCATTCACTGAATTCATCATTAGGCAATTCAGAAGTGATAGTGGAAAATGTGTTTATTAGAGTTACAGAATTTGTAACGAGATATCTGTACCATGGTATCTGCAAAGTACTGTAAATGTTTTGAGTAGCAATTGAGCATAAGCATGGCTAGCTGCCAGCTAAATCAGGTAACTGGGAAACTCTTAATCACCTTTCAGATATTTTCTCTGGCCAATTTATTTTCTTCTAGTTCTCATTTTCTTATTTTTTTTTACTGTGTTTCAGAATAAGGAAAAAACACACTAACATCATGTTTTGGGTACACAGCAATGTCCATGATATTTTAATTAAATCACAAATTACTGACAGTATATTGATTATTGATCTTGTAGCTGGAGCCTAGATTGAGACTGGCCTGTCTGTATTCTGGCCTCTTCAGAGTTTGCTATCAGCCAAATGAGGGGAAACAAGAATTAGAAAAGCTAGCGTGGTTTGAAGATGAGAACTCGTAACAGAATGAAGTTATGCACGCAGGATTTTTTAGGTTTGCTGATTTGATTTGAAGGTTGTCTACTTCAGATACCCAAGCTATGTGTGGCATCCTGTAAAGACCAGGGGGGTTGATGAGGGCTGTTGTAGATGAAAGTAGGTGCCTTTAGGGAGCAGTTCAGGACTTGCCTGGAGTTTCTGTTGTTCTTCGTAGACTGTATGTGGTTCCAACTGGCAAGCAGGGTAGGGAGAAATAACGTTTCTCATTGGGAAAGTCTTGATGAGCTATGCTTGAAAAAGTACCTGAGTCAGCATTGCACTCTTATGCTATTGATAGTCAGAACACCAAGTCCCTTTCTGGGAATAAGCATGAAGATTTTGACCTACTTTAATGAAATTGTAGCAGTTAAAATATTCTCCTCAGCCCTAGGTTAGAAAGCAGCGCTCCTACTTCCCGCAAATGTGCCTGAAACCCCTCGCCTGTTATCTTTGCAAATCTGCTTCTGTTCTCAATGTGATAACCAGCAGGCATCAAGTGAAACTGCTGCTGTAGGTGTAGAAAGCATTTCTTCACATATCAGGTGAGTTATGAAACTCCTTACTGCAGGATATCGTAGGTTACTCAAGTTTCATGAGGGTTGAAAAAGTGACTAGGTATATGTTTGTGGAAGAAAACTCCACTGGGTTTGCTGAAACGCTTCTGATTCACACACGTCCTGAACTGCAAATTGAGAGGAAAGGTTTGGGGGATGAATTGCTGGTCTTGCCCCTTTCTCATTCTTTTTCTTGATGTTCTTTTCCTCAACCTAGCAGCAGGAAGAAACACTTGAGCAAGATAGACCTTTGGTCTGACCATCACAAGCTTTTCTTGCACCGTTGGTTCTGAAAGGCTTTTCTTTTATTCAGCCAAGCTTAGTAGAACTTTGGAGGGTCCTTCTCCCGTACTTGGAAGCTTACAGCCTCATTATTAGAGTCAAAAAATTAAAGTAACGCTGCCCACTTGCAGTGCATCGGTATACTAACCCAGCATACCAATGTCTAGGACCTCAGGTACGTGCTGCTGTGCGTTTCTAATACTTTTCTATTAGGCTTCTCAGTGCAAAAAATAATGCTGCTTTTCACTAATTCAGATATATATTTATAGGTGTTGGAAGAAGTATAATTTTAGAGACCACTTCTAAATTTGCTTTTTTGTGCCTGACTCAGAACTGCTGAAGCATTTAAAGAAAGAGTGGCAGGATACCTAAAAATAAAGAAAAATAAAAAATGGTCTTCTGAATCAGCTACGTATGGTAATGCACAACACATGGATGATGTAGGTAACAAATCTATGATCAGATCTCTAGAAGTGGTATGGTATGTGATTACAGATACAGGAGATCAGAACAAGGCTTAACCAGCTGTGCTTAGAGTCCTTGTGGAAGCAATTTCCCACTGTAGCTATTTCCTTAGCTGTGAAATGACGATAATACTTTTACTGTCTGAGGCTTTACAGCAAGGTGAAAAGTCTATATATAGTTAAAAAAAAATCCCCAATAAACTATTATAGAGTAACGCTACTTAGTATTTAATAATTTGTCTATCCAAATAACTGTCTCTATTAAGGAATAATTGAAACATATTTACAGAGAAAATTTGAAAGAAAATAATAGCATTATCAAGCTAAAAAGCTATAACACATAATTATTATATACTTACTTCATGATTCAGCAGTTGAGCTGTTTTTGTGCATGTAAATGATTTTTACTTAATGGATTATTGCAGCACTTCTGAGCAAGCAGCGCAGGACTCTCCGAAGGGCATACCTTGAGGACACTGCAGCAGCAATATTTTGCTGTGTCACTAGATTTTATCATGCGTAAAGGACAGATTCTTTTACACTTGGGAGTTTTCAAATGGAAACCATTGTTACGTTTCTGACTGATTTCACATATGTACGGTAATTTAAAAAGTTCTTAAAACCAAATTGGTTCTATCTGTCCGTTTTTTTGTCCTTTCATTTAAATATTGCTTCATCAAGTGTCTAACAGCAGTTATATAAACTACATCAAGAAAATGAGGAAACTTATGGCTACTTCTTACAAGAATTTTATGAGTGATATCTTTTATTTCCTTTTGCTGAAGCAGGAGTAATAAAAATATAAGTGGATTTTAGTTTACTGTTACAGTGCTCTGTGGTTGTCAAGTGCTATTACTAAACAAATAGTAAAAATACTCTGTTGATTTTATTGCTTTAGTAATATAGCTACAAGAACCACTTTACTAGAGTTCTCCAAGTTTTCTAACATGTTTGAGAGTTAGAAATAGAAATAATTTCTTAGGTTCAGACTGCATCCCAGTACTTCATGAAAGTGATCTTTCTAAACAGCCTGAGATTTAGGTACTAGATAAGGGAGGTATGGTTTCACTAGGATGAAATTTATCTCTGGAAAAAAATTAATTTAATTACCAGTAAATTGCATTGAACTGAGGATCATACCCTAAAATAAGGAGGGTGATGCAAATATTAACTATCCATCTAAAAAAAAAAGTGTGATGTGTCATTTCTAGAACAGTTTATCGGTCTCAGAGATGGTCTCAATTACAACTCTGTGTCTGTGCCAACCATTCTTGATGTCCCTAAACACACAAAATCTGCATGACAGATCTATAGGCTGCACAATATAGTTTTCTGTTTACTTGGGTTTTTTTTTTTTTTTTTTTTGAAGAACAACATCATTCTACTGCAGTGATAAAGTTTAGGGAAGAATGGGGAAAGTTTCGGTAAACTCATGGTATTTCTGATTGAGCCTGAAATGTCAGTCCAAGAAGTAATAGGGCTACAGAGAGATGTGAAGATGGAATGAAGCTGGTATGACTGTTTGCTTTGGCCTTCCCCCAAATATCTACATGATAAATGGAAACTTTTTGTTGAACTTGAGTCAAAGAAATCAAAACAAACATGCCTACATAAAAGAACCTGATCCCCCCAGCTAAAGGGTAACTTTCTGCTTTATTGTAATCTCTCACATTGCTGAAGTATAATTAACACTAATACAATATTTTGGGCTTTGACAAGATGCTGTTTAATGTCTATATTACCAAAGCTGCATTACCATTTTCAGTAGCGTTGATAGCAGTTGGTAATACTGCTGGCAGTTTCACAGAGGAGATGCCAGTTTAGCAACCATGGGGGTGGAAGTACCTTTTGACTCTGATCCACAGAAGGCAGCTTGACAAATTCTGTGGCGATTTGCTGTTTGTTGTATGAACTTTAAAAAAAAAAAGTTCAGAATATTGTACTGGAATTTAGCAGTAATGTGATGAGCCAAAGTTAAGCTAGCTTGTTAGTCAGGGGAGGAAGAAAGATAGTCTGTAAAGTGATCAGGATTTTACTTGAGATGATGTGATCTGGAAGTGTCTATCTTTTCCATTCAAATGTAAAGGAACTTCTGGCTTGAGGAAGGTACCTTGTTTAGTTGCTTTGGGTGGTAGGAAGGAACTGAGCCTAAGGAGGGCTCAGATCAATGTCTTTGGATCTGAAGTTTAGGCAGCAGAGCAGAAATTCTCGAAAGCTATCCTGTTGGCTCTGTTCCTGTATCTTCACAGTAGAAGTAACTCTTATTTCTGCATCAGGGTGCATTAAGGAGCCCAAGTGTTTCTTAGGCTTTTGACTGTGCTGTGTTTTTACTATTCAGAACATTACTTTCTGGAGCTCTGAAAGCAATGCTCCTTAAAAGTAGTACATGCACGCTTACTTTTCAAAGGGAGACGAGGGAAAACATGGTGTGTGTTTATGCCCAAACCTAGGTTTTGCAATCATGTTGATACTAGCATGCACACTGCAAACAATTTTTCGAGATTTGGCATTACTTTAACATTAAGAGGTTGAATTGCTTTATTTTAATTGAGACCCTTGTAAGTTGCGATGGTACTGCCTATAATTATTTTGTACTTTAATTTTAATTTGGAGCTCTTTTGTGTGGTTGACAGATATATGTTTCAGTTGTAGTTTATATACCTTTGCTTTCCCTAATACCAAACTGTTTCCAATTCTGAAGTACCTACTTTCCCTCTGTAGTCAACATACAGCTATTCTTGGGTGTTCTGCCTACCCCTGTTCCCTTCAAAATAAGTCATGTATCAGATATTTTTGTTTCCCTTTAAGTCTGATATTTTGGTGGCCCTCTTCCTCCTTGTACCAGAATCCATTTGCATCATCTCAACTGATTTTACCAGCAACCTGATTACTTATGCTCCTTCACACACTAACATTGAATTATGTGTTGCATGGGTTTGCTTGACAGATAAAAGGAAGAACATTTCTTATGTCTTGAATGAGGAAGTTAATGCAGTTTAAACATTGTAAAGGCGTGCTGTCTGCAAAGAAAGAGGGGAGTATCTATTTTCCTTCAGAAAGTAAAAACCATAAATAATAAAATGTGGTCTGCACACACTTGCATCACTTGTACAAGGTACATAAAAGGCATCCGAAATATACTTCAGGTTTTCAGGTAGATATAAAACTGGCACAAAATGGAAAACATTGGTATAAAAAATGTGCATATTTGAAGGCATATGTGGACAGACGTACAGAAACAATTCTCTGAAGCATCAGCCTCGACTTAGGCCCTTATCTCAAGGACCTGCCTGACCAGATTCCAGAGCTGCATGTCTCCTGGTCATTATTTCTTCTGTGTGTGTTATATTTTATGTATATTTCCATCTGGGTATATCAATGAGGCAGAATGCCTGCTCTGAGTAAGCACTTTGGATTCCATCTCCAAACTCTGCTTTAATCAATATCGTTTGCAGTGATAGAGTGCTGCGTCGAGTCTCCTTTTCTTGTCTAACCTCAGCCAGGAAATACAACAGATGGGTTTCACCGTGCTTTTTTGGCAAGGAGTAGCACGAAAATAGAAATAAACCTTATTACATATGTGCTTCTCAGCACGATGCTTGTAATGTGCAATAAATATCACTAAAAAAGTGCAAACTTATTGCCAGTTAACCATTACTCAGGAGGAAAAAAAAGTTTAATAGAATGAGCTTGAAAGCTTGAGAGCAAATGCATCTTCACCTTTACATTAAAAACTAGGGTAGGGTGTAGTAGGGTGGGTTTTTGCTTGTGTGTAGACATGTGCTTGCACAGAGACAGTGTATCTCAATGTACTGTCATGAAATGGAAGACGATGCAGTTATGTGTTTTTCTAGAAACAGCAAATCCGCTGTTGTGTGAGCAATATAATAAATATGTAGTGTATAACAGACTGAAGGAAGTAATATAACCAGAAGACAAAATTGCACATCTATAATTTTACTGTTTTCAACAAAACCTATTTTCATGAATTGCTAAATTAACATTTTAAGTAATCTGAAATCCGCCAATACATGTAAATCATGTGGGCCTGTTAGATACTCAGTGTATTCAAGAAAACTGTAACATGTTTTCTGAGCTTCAGATGATAAAACTTTTGGCAAGGCATTTGAGGTGATAAAAGTTAATACTGTAAAATACTTCTAGCTGAAATGGAGATGATACAGGTAGTCTTTGGTTGCCTGTATGGGATGAGAGTTTTGGGTACATTGGTATCTCTGCTGTGTATCCTGTCACACTGGAGATGCACAGGGGAAAGTTTCAATGATTCAGCTGAGCTGTAGGGTTTTTGGAGGTCAAAGAAGGGGATGTGTGAATAATGATTCATTCAGCCTACTGAGTAGCTCAATTCTTAGACTAGTTTCTGTAGGTTGGTATACCAAGTGATTTATTCTATTTTTAAATCCCATCAACTAAGATAAAAGCCTGAAAATACCTTTAAATGTAGAGATTAATGGGTGCTCGACTTATTTGGATGAGGCTACATTTGTGGACTCTGTGTGAGATGCTGTATTCTGTAGGATAATGCACTGCAGTTCTACTCAGGACTGGACAGTATGCTCATTCCCCTAACGGCAATTTTTTCTTCACCTCTGAAGAGACTTCAAATCTCTTCTTCAAGGAGACACCAATCTTAGTGCCACCTAGAGTATGTCATGACATTCAAGACCTTTCATGTTCTCGCTTTATACATGGCAGGTTATATAGATTCTAGTGGTGATCCTGAACATTCTTTATTCTCCAATGGCTGAGACAACCTTCTCTGACCCACCATAGACTCGTCAGCCCTGTCAACCGTTCCCTGAAAAACCAACATGGTCTCTTTTAGGTAACTGGGTACCTGTTCTAGTCTGAAGGAAAAATTGATGTCAACAGTTCAATGCTTTCATTGTTTCACTGCTGTCAATTGTGTGCTTCTACTAATGTTAGTGAAGAAAACAGTCAAGATCCAACCATAGCGATTCATATAATCCAAGAGCAAATGAACCTTATAGTTCTTCCTATCAGTTCTACTCAATAGCAGACTTTACATTCATATGCAACGCCTTCAGCTACATGGTTTTGATACTGGTTGCTTGACTAATATCAAAAGAAATGTATCTGTTCAAATCCAGAGTAAATCAGTAAAACTTTTGAGAAGCATAAGAAAACAGAATGAAAAAATGTTTTCCACGCATGTAGTACTTCACAGCCCTCAATAACCCTGGTTTCTGGTTTTCTTGAGTGTCGGAAACTTTTAAGCATTTGAGACTAAGCTTCCAGAAGACACCTTTGGTTACACATCTTACCTTTCACCCTCATCTCTGCTCATGCTTGAGGTGCTAAGTTCCTTACAGGCACACATTTCTGTTCTTGCTACAGACTACAATGACCAGGAAATAGGAGAACCCCAAAACAACATTAACTAATTTAATGCAGTCTCTGTTTACTTCTGATTCAGCAGTAGCGTTTTGTGTAAGTAATAGGTAATGTGATGTGGGTGTTTCTGCTCTTCAGCTTTACTAAGACCAGAAAATTTTAGGTAAATTATTATCTTATTTTATTAAATCAGTAAGTTTCTTCATTTTTTCTGTTGACAGTCAGTCCCTTTGAAGGCATTTTTTTTTTTATCATGGCTAGATCACAATGAGCCGTAACAAGTTGGTTTACATATTTTATTGAGACGATAGATGTTATCTTAAATGCAGGCTCTGTATTCTTAGTCTCTTTTTTGACATACACTTTTCCCCCCCCTTTTTTAAAGAGCTAGACTGTAACATGGTCTAAATTCAGTGGGGAAAAAAATGAAATAAAATAAACATTTGTCATACAAAATATGCATTGGCTTGCACTAGGTGATCCTGAACTCTGTAATTACTGGAGATAATAGAAGAAAGTGTTACAAATAGTTTTTCAAAGTCAGTTTTTGTAATCTTACAGGTTCTTTGCTCCACTCCTTACACCCTGTAGCTCTGGGCAGGAGCTCTGCTGCTGGGCTCTGCCTGCTATGGATCCTGTTGCTCGCTGGTCCTGTAGGTCCTCTGAAGTTGAATGTCAGTTTTGCCCATACTTTAAGATGTCATAAATTTTTTTGTCCATCTACTTTTACATTAAAAATCTATAAAGCAGGCTTAAAGAAAATTTTCTTTATTTCTTTTATTGAGGTGTTTATCACTTGCTAAAGTAGCAGCTGTATGAGTGTGTGTAGATTCTTTTCATCCTGAATTAAAAATGATTCCGTGTATTTTTAATTCCCCTATTCAGCTTCACTAAACAAATTTCAAAGCAGTTATCTCAATTGTAACAATACCTTGATAATTCATTAAAAAAATTACAAATAAGTATATTAAACCTCAAATCTTTTCGTGTTACATCCCTATTGCCTCATACTATATTTTTTTATTGTTTTCCCATCCCTTTTGGTTGACTCCTCAAATACAGAAAATCTACTCTTCTGTATCCTTGTAAAATCCCATTTCTGTAAAATGTTACATGCTCTAGTAAGCCATTTAATATAGATCTTTCTTGCCTTTTGTTTACTGATGCTGTAAATTTAAGATATTTTACTCTTTCTCCTCCCCTAAAAAGCCCTATGGACCGGAAGAACAGTGTGATCTTTTCAAATACAGTCACTTTTAAAGGACAAGTTCACCACTTTGGCCATGGGATTTTCTCTCTTGCCGGGTCTGTGTGTCAGATTCAAAACATACTGTGCTCAACAAATGGAATAACTGAACAGTTTTAAAATGAGAACTTGATTAAAAATAGTTTAAGGAAAATGAAGGGGACAGCTTAACGTCTGACTTTTTATGGTGTCTCTTGATCTTGATTTATCTGATGTTATATAATCAAATGACATGTCATTATAATTGATACTTCATGTCTGAAATATTGATATGACTTTTTTTTCTACTCTCAGTGCACCTATTGCACCTTTTAAAAAAAAATAAGACTTAAGTCCAGTCTTTCTAGAGACAATTAAAAAATTATTTAGGCACAATATTTGTAATATTTTGTAATAGAGATATAAATCCATTTTTGTATATTAATGCTGTCCTATAATCACTTACATCAATATTTCTGTTGTTTATGGGCATTTGAAGTATTTATAGTAGGAGGTATGTTAGTGCTGGATTTAAGAGCAGGGATAAGACTAAATTTCCTATCAAGGTACCATGATGTCAGCCCTGTAAGGCTTCCATACCATATGGTGGTCTGCAAAGACTTTTCTGCACAAAATGCAGTCATTTCAATGAAAATTAATTTTTATTCCTGCATCATCATCATCCTTTATGCTTGTCATTAATCAGTCCTTTACCTTTTTAATTTTGTGCATGTCTTATTGTTAAATCTGAATATTTTTTAATGACTCCTAGTTTCTTATTCTAACATATTGGACACTTAAGATAATTAAATGGCTGTGTAGGGCATTTAGTTATGTATGCCCTGTGAAGTTTGTATATGTGGAGACTGAGTCAAGTGATGTGAACTCTCTTATGGGACTAAAATCTATCTTCTAGTTTCTTCACTGGTGCAAAAGAATAATAATACTTCCTAGTGTTACCCAGAAAATTCTGGGTGCCCCAGATAGGAGATGCTACAAAATGACACAATACTGTTGAATGTATTTGTTTGCTTTGTTACTTTGGCTTCAAGTGTTTGGGTTATTAAAAGGATAAGGATGTTTGCTTAGTTCATGTAGGGAGTTTCTAGTTTAAACAAGTTGAAACTGGTTTCTTCTTGAATGGCTGTTGCTTTTCAACTCTTGTTAAGTGTCGTCCATGCCGAGGACTGATCTTTTCTACCTTGTTAAACTACTCTAAATTTTTCTTTTTTTTTTAACTCAATAGAGTTTTTCTTCTGTGATTAAATAAAAAATAACCTTGTTCAAATAATTTAAGTGTTGTAAGTCTCATAAGTCTTTGTGACACGATGGAAGTTCCTCATCTGTCAATTGTAGGCTCAGGTGGTTGAGGAGACACACCTATCAGGAGTGGGGATTTACAGCTGGGATTAAGTTAAAACACTTCTATTTTTTGTTGTCCCAAAAGAGTGTACAAAACACACATTTTAGCTGATACTTTAAAAGAAGGTGTTTACCCCTGACCTTGGTGCAGTGTTATAGGCCATATGCACTTCATGTAAAATACATTATGGATGCACCGAGAGTCACTCCAGTTGCTGTAAGAGTGTTAGTTTGTAAGCAGCTGCTTGTAGTAGTGTTGTCTTTTGGAGAAGGAATAATGATGCACGCTCCTGTTACAGCAAGTGACACGGAACATGCGTGCCGCGCTGCAGAATGCTCCAGAGGACGTTTATAGCCCAGTCGAGCTTCCTCTGCCCTCTTCTCATTCGATTAATGGTGGAAAAAGATGAATACAGCTAGCTGTTGAGTTTTACCTCCTTTTCCAAAGGTAATAAAATGCTTATTGCGTAGTGTATAGAATTTAGGTGACATGGTACATCATTAAATGCTCCTACAAGCTAAAGGTAAATTCACATAGAAATGAACTTGGGCCTCAAGTATGTTGGTAAACTGAAATGTATTCATGCTTCAATGCATTTTGGCAAAGAACTGAAATTGGATGCTTCGGAGTATCATAGAGTTCAGTCTTCATTACAGGATCAGTTGCTGCTTTTTGTAGGATTACAAACGTCTTATATTCACAGAAAGAAGCATCAGGTACAGGCAAACACTCTCGTCTGAAGCCTTAGTATTGCCAGTGCTTCTAAAAATGGTTAAGCCTATTTATTTATTGGCAGAACCATTTTTAGAGCTTCTAAAGATTATAAACTCTTCTAAAAAGGCACATAGGAACGGATGATCTTAAAAATAAATTTTAAGCTGTTGTTCCTGATTTACCCATCAAAACTGCTCTATTCTTGCTTATGTTGCAAGATGGGCTGCACGAAGAAGTCTTACTCTAGTGGAAGCCTGAGTGCAAAATGCAATGAAGGATGTTAATTATTGCATATTTTACATAGTTTTATGTCTTCAGTTAGTGGATCGTTTTCTGTATTTCAGACAGCTTTGAAGATGAACATATCCCTGTCATTGAAAAATAGCTTTATATTTTCCAGACTGAACAGTATTGTCATTCCAGATAGGCTAAATAGCAAGTTCTGCCATGTATAGTATTTCCTATGGGTTATGCTTTTTCAGTGTGTTAGGTTCTGTGTTATCTGTGTTCCAAAGAGTTTATGAAGAACTAGAGGAGTAGGAAAAAAAGTCCATCTGCTTTTGTTAAAGAAGGACTAATTAATAAATATATATTAAAAAAATCCAAACCCTTCCGCATGTATGCAGAGCTGCGATGAGCAGGTAAGCAAGTGAAATGAGGTGTGTTGACCTCCTTGTGAGTAAATAGTGAAGCTCAGGGGCATTTTCAATTGAAATGTTAAGGCTTAAGATCATTCAGTTTTTTTAATCAACTGGTAGTTTCTTTCTGAATCAAAACAATAGCTGGAACCAAAACAATGTCAGCTCTGCATTCAGTTTATTATGGGATTATGATAGATCTGAAATGTTATCTTAAGACTATTATTAACTGTTAATTGGCATTTAATTCTACTTAGTTTTAATATAAACACTTTTCTGTTATGAGTTTGTTTTGCAGAACAAAGGGAAAAGTGTATTTGTGTACATACATGCACAGAGGCAGTTTTAGTGATGCCTGATCTAATACTACATCAAGGGGAAACAGCAGTGATTTAATGAGCGCAAAGCTAACTGAAGTTCATAACTAGAAGTGTGCTATTGATGTTGTTGGAAGGGTTTTAGAAAAATCTTCCTGCCCTGCATGTGGCTTCAGAATTTAACCGCTGAATTAGGTTTTGCCAGGAAGGAGGTTTATGTCTGCAGAAATTCATAGCTGGGTCTTTTGAGTTCTGTGTAATTAAAATATAACATTTCGCTGAACACGCCTCAGCAGAGGTCCTACAGCTACCTGACATCTCTGCAGAAATTCCACCCTTTTGGTGATAAGTATGATGGGCGCTGGCCTGCTCAAGCGGAGGATCTTCCCCTGGGGAGAGGTGGTGGGTTCATCATGCCCTGACTGCCCGCAGGTCTGCTGCTCTGTAGTCCAACACCTCCGGGGCGGTCTTGAACTGCTTTAACGATACTGTGTGATTTAATGATAATGTTTGATCGTTTTAGGGATAGGGAGACAGGTACAGACAAAGACTCTGGTTTGATGCCTTGGTACTGGCAGCGCTTCTAAAAATGGTTAAACCTACCTATTTCGGTTGGTGGGTTTTTTTTTTTGGCAGAACCATTTTTTTTAGAGGTTCTGAAGACTCTGGTGTGCCGAAGGCAGCCATGCGGTGTGCAAGGCAACCTCTTGCACCTCCCCACTGCAGTCTTCATTCTTCGTTTCTAAACCACCACTGTGTTTTGAAATCCAGACATTATCTCTTGATCCAAAAAAAACCCCAACAACTTAAACTCAGCCCTTAGCACTTACATGTGTTGTGTATTTTATGGCATACTAAGGTGCTTATTGTGAATTAATTCAAGACTCATAAAAATTAGTGTTTACTGCTACTAAGAATTATAGGCTTCCACCTTATGAGCTACCAAAAGTGAAGAAACAAGCTAAGTTTTGGGTTTTGTGTGCCTCTTGAAGACCAGTGAGACCTTGGTGTTGGAGTAAAGCATCTGCAAAGCATGAGTGTGTGTGTGACTCCAACCACAGAGGCCAATTCCTCACTACGCACCCAGTGTTCTTAAAGACCTTCAGCCAGAACATGTTACTCACGACCATCTGTTGAATAATGATGTTGCGGAGGCCAGACATAGTCCTTGTGTAAGCAACCGTAGGCACAATTTCATTCTATATATCTTAACTTGTAGCCTAAAGAAGAACCAGAAAGCAAGCAGAGCGGTTGCAGCTGAGAAACTGAGCTAAGGAGAATTACTTCTTCCTGAATAAATTCACTGGCGGGTGTCGTTCAAAATGAAATAATATTTTTCTAAAAGGTGTGGTATGCAGGAGAGGTTACCAGAGGAGTATTGAGCCTGACTTGTTTAATGTGGATCACCTGCCATCAGTAAGAGGGGCTGCGCTAATGACAAAATTGGAAGGAATCCTAAATATAGAAGAGAATCAGGATATTGTACAGAAATAACTGAGATGACATTGAAAACTGGGCTAATAGAAGTGGAATCAAATTCAAAATGCAAAATCGAAGGTCAGATCTTCTAAGTGAATAATAGCAGAGTTTTGTAAAATAGGAGCTTGCAACAAGATCCTCATTATAGATAAATAGTACTTGGATGATCACGGGATGTGCTTTAGCAGTCCCTGTGATGTGCATAAAAACAAGTGAACGGAATTTTCTGCTCTATCAGCGTGAGTTCATAATTTCTGAACAGTTTAATGAGTGAGGTGAATAGACTATCATAGAGGAGGGAGACGTGAGAAGTATATTCATCCTTAGACAGATATGGTATAGAGCAGAAATAAAAGAACTGAAAGCTAATGGCTGCAAAAGAAAAAATGGTACCTAACAAATGCTGAATGAATTGAGACTGAATGGTGGAAGAGGATTCCTGATGGGCGGAGAACCAAAATCCCACCACAACTTTCCAGGGAGAGTGACAGCAAAAAAATGAAGGGGTTTCCTGAGTAGGAAGTTCAAGTTCATTACAGGAATTATTCTACGTAGTTCCTATAACACCTCAGACCTGTGCTTCGAAGAAATGTGTTACGCCAGTGTAGCACTCTTAATGCTGTATTCAAACTATTTTTTCTGAGAAAAGTATGGATGTTCACAACTATTATGTCTTTGAGACAATCTGCTCTTGGAATAAAGCCCATTGTGATAAATGTGATACAAGTACATTGATTTATAGGCTAAATGTATAATGTTAAGAGAAGAATATATTTAACTAATGTATAAAATATGTCACCACAATAGAATGTACAAATCTCCTTCAAAAGGAGATCAAAAGCTCCAAAACAGAACTCCAGGGAGGAAAATTTAGGGGGAAGTTAGATGGGCTACAGATACTCATTTCTAGATGGTTATCGTATAGTTGCTGATCTGAGAAAGCTGATAAATTCTTAAAAGCCTATTTTAGATTTTAGTACAGTATCAACTGTTTTCTTAAATTCCTTATGGTCTCAAAATTACACCCATGAAACATCAGCTATGTTTACCAAAATATTTTCAAATTTAGATGAGGGTTGCAACACAGGGAGATAGTTCAAAGAAGGAAGCGTATATCTGGTGTTGACAGTTTTGCAAAATGATGTGAATGTGCATGTACAATATTCAGAATTTTCACTGTAAGTAAAAAAAAAAAAAAATCTTTACTCTTCCAAAAAAAACCCCTAGCCCAACCCTATAATTATAACAGATTTTGACTTTAAAAATAACATTTGTTCTTGTGCTTTAAATCAGAAAGTATCGAGGCTTTTTATTGTAGCAATGTATTCTATCCCCATTGAAAACCAGTGTGGAAAAAGACAACTGTATTGGGCTGACATCTTTTTGTTAAGCCTCTCTGCAGAACCTCCATCTCTGGGAATCTGGAATTTTAAAGCCCTTTAAGAGTGCAAAGAATAATAAGAAATGCTTAACTAATAATAGTAATAAAAAAAATCTTATTTCATTGTTGTATAATATTCACTGCATAATGACTGCCGTAAATTTGACGTTTGAATAAGTGAGTAAAAGAAATGTTCAGGTCACCGGGTATATGGAGATTGCCTAGCTCCTGCCCCAAACTTGCCCGCGGTGCTACCTCCTGTATAACCTCCCTTCCCTCACCCAACAGGCTCTGGTGCGTAAGTGGCCAAATGTAAAGCCACGCAGGTAGGACCAGAGGCTCTGAAGAGCTATGGGAGTTCAAAACAATGCCCTTAACACAGTGCATTTGTTAAAGATCTGCAGTGTTATGCCATGTCTAAGATGAATACCTGGATAATTGGATGTACGAACAAGAGGAATGCAGCTATCTGTTTGAGAGACTGCACTTCGCAGCATTATAGAGATTTAGGAGAAGTGTTGGTTCTTTGGAGAAACAGTGGTCTACCAAGACCTCTGGCAAAGTGGAAGGTGTTTGCTTTGAGTCAGAATAATAGTGCAGAAGCTGTCAAATTTTAATTTGCTTTTCATTGAGTAGCATAAGGTATTCAATAATTCCAATTTCCAAGAAAAGAATGAGGCAACTTGGTCTTGAATTACTACATAAAACAATTATTGAACTGGATCAGACTGTAAGTGCCATCTGGCCCAACCTCCTGTACCCAACACCAGCCAAAGACAGGTCAACTATGTACGGTATTTCTAATACTTCCAGCCTTCAGGTACTTTCAGAGTATGGACCTCTGAGCCTGATGCAGTTTCTATGTTGCACTCAGTGAGAGAGAGAGAGATATATATATTTTTTTACGTTTTTTCTCCTTTCTCTGGGAGCATGGCTGGTGCTCCTTCTAACTCTTGTGAATGTAGGTCTGCGCACTGTTGTGTGGGAAGGAGGAAGGTTTATTAGAGGAAGATACACCAGGATCAAGTGACTGGTACCATACAAATAAAAAGCAGTAATGGGCATTTTTTGATCACTGGACTGGCTTACGGATATTTAGGATAGAAACATTGTCATTCTGGGTGATAAGGTAAAGATGTCCTGGTATATTTATTATAATACTTAACATTATGCATGCAGATACATTTTAGAATAGACTAAGTAGGTATACATATATGCATGTATGCAGTCATTTATCAGGGATAAATTTGCGTAATTATAGCTCATAATTTGTCTGCGTTGCAGCTATTTTTGAAAGTTAAATAATTGCTGATAGGAGGGAGTGGTAATTTATGGCAAGAGAAAACGCTCTCGCCTCATCTTATCTCGAGGGTGGTGGGTGTAACTCTGAAGCTGGTCCTGTTTGCTGCTTCTCTAAAATATGCATTGCTGCTATCTGTAGTCGCATTTTGGTGACTGAAAAGATTCATAGCAACGTAGGTATTTTCTTAGTAAACAAAATGATCACCATGCAGAAAATTTGTGAAATATGGAAATAAATGGTGGTTTGTAAGTGGGAATATTTGGGTATGTTTCCCAAATAAGGGTACTTCATTCTAAAAGAAAATAACATTTTATAATAAACTTTCAGTTGCTAATAATATGCCAGAGAATAGATTTTTTTTTTTTTTTTTTTTTTTAACTGATCTAGGTTGCCATAGTTAGGGAAGACAGCAGCTTATCTAGGTAGTAAGCCATTTTTAAAGACCTATGTCTTTTTATTAACAACAATGTTCTATAAATGATTAGATTGAAGTGTGGATGTGGCCTTTGAGAAATGTCATGAGAAAGAGCTGATGGAATTTTAACTCCGAATATCTTCCTGTTTATGAGTTTATTATTAAATGTCGTTTGTTTAAAAAAGGAATTCAATTCATAATGGATCTAATGTAAACAAATACTGGTTTTGTATTACTTAGGCTGTATTTGATTTTTGTTTCATGACAGCATTTCAGAATTAACATTACATTATTTATTAGCTAGAAAGAAGAATGGGAAGGACCTCGTGGTATGTCTTTAGCTAGGAAATCCATGGAAGTTCAGAAAGTGGCTAAACATTATGAATGTAAAATACTTACTGAGGATGTAAGATACTGTCTGGCTCACTGCAAGTATGAAAGTACTCTTCCAGAAAATGCTGGATGTTTTACTATAAAAGAAATATTTGCAAGTTCTGACAGACTTCAGTCACACGAAGACTGCCTGAGAGCACCACATATCTGGCATCATAGAGCATTAAAACTCATTTTAGGACAGCCTTCTAATGCTGTTGATGTGGCATCGTTAGCCTGCAGAGACTGAGTACGAAGGAGTTTCAGGAGCTAATAATTGTGAACTTCAATAAACAGGATCTCAGTATTTTAAATACTTTGTTTAGGACATGTTTCAAAGCTGTGTAGCAGTCACCTAACCAGGATAGCGGAGACTGAGGATGTGCCCAAGTGTGTTCTTCCCAGAAGTAAAGCCTTTGCCATAAGAGATGCTTCATCTTCCTCCCTGGGGAAGGAACAACTTCTCTGATACATTTACGTGAGGTTGGAAAAGCTCTTCTTGATGCATTTCTCAGTAGTGGAAAATATCCGTGCGGAAAAATACTTAACCACATGTATAGCCTCAGACCCTCAAGTCCAACGGGATCCATTGTATTCCTAAATTCAAACAAACAGTTAAAGTTACTCAGCAGGCACAAAGTTTTGATAAACATTGTCCATCTCTCAGGGAAGAAGCTTGCTTTCATGTATTTAAGTAAATTTTTCATCATTCTAAGTGTACTAGAAATATTTATGTACTGCAATAATGACGACTGCTGAAGTTTGACTAGTTAAGGAATTAATTTGGTGTAAATATTCCCCTAGTAGGTAATCTGGTTTTATTACTTCTAGCACCAAAATCAGCATCATATTTGAAGGATTAAATTACAAAGCAAGGAGAAGTCTAGAAAGTAATTATTACGGGTATGGTAGTGAATTCTCTAACCACCACTTCAATGATTTTTTTTTTTTTTTGTTACTTTTGGTTATGCTTTATAAAACATGTTTATAGACTATGTCAGCAATGTTCTTCCTCAGTTGCTGTTGCAAAGACTATTTTCGCAGTTTATCACAAAATGCCAGATTTGCTCAGCATGTAATTTAATCTTATGCTTGGAAGCATCCACATTACTTGGTTATCATGAAATTATTCTTTAATAAAAATGTATGCTTTGTGATCTATATTTTATTAATTTGGTGAGTCAGTTTATCGATTGTTGCAGATGCCATGAATGTATAATTTGTCACAGTTATTGGTTGCCTGTCAGCAGCTCGTAGCACCACAGAGTTCTTGGCTCTTGGGGCACCTTAGAAATGAGTCTGTCTTGATCTGCAAAAGAAAAGCTTTCTCCTGTAAATTATCATCAAGACCCGGGTTGATATCAGGTTTATCATTTCACGGCATGTATTATCCTGTATTAGCCAAACGCTATGAACAAATTAATAACACGGCCTGTTCAGGCAAGAGTTTTCAGCAAATACAGTTTAGTGATTTTTAAATGCTGGGGACGAGGTCAGAAGGAGCACAACATTAGAAGCGGGAGGCGCAGATTTTCTGACTGTTTTAGTTCACTCTAAATTTAGAAATTAATAGGGTCACTAGACTGGAAAAAGAAAAAGTTCTGAGCTTTTTTATCCCCTCTTCTACAGTTGATAGTTTTCTGCTGTAATATACAGCAGTCACGAGTTTTGTTGATTGGAAAGTTTATTTTTATGAACAAATGTTAATAAAATTCAATTTAAAAGAAATAAGACTATGCACTCAATATTTTTTTTTTTTTTTTTTTTTAGGTAAAACATATATTTATTTCCAAAACTGTTGGCTTTAGCAAGAAAGTTGGCTTGGCTAGTAATTTTGCAGTGGTGATGCAGCGTAAAGCTTTGCATGCTGCAGTGAAGTGGTGTGGTTCAAACATCTGCTGGTTTCGGTTTGGTATTTTTAAAGGCTGGGTTCGGCACCCGTAGGAGCCTGGTGTCTGTTCTAATATAGCGCAGTGTGTTTGTGTACTGCTTTATTAAAAACCAGTGGCTGAATGGGCGCTCTTCTCAGCCTCAGATTTTAGGTGGACTAAACGGGGGGGGGAGGGGTTCATCCCCTCATCTTTCTGGATGCTCTGAAATAATAGTCTTTGGTGTTAGTAGCAATCGGTGTTGACTTATGCAGGGGCATCCTTTCAGAACAAGTACCGTGGACCGTTCCTAAAGTTTTGGGTCTGTATAATGTATGGAGTGGGAGGGGCTATGCAAAAAAAAAAAAAAAAAGTGGAAAAAGCTCTTCCTACCCCAAAGGGAAAAGGGAAAGAACAAAGGGGAGGGGGGGAAGAAGAAAAAAGAAGAGAGGAAAAAAAAAAAGAAAAAGGCAGGGGAAAAAAGGGGGGGGGGTGGTGGGAGAAAGAAAAAAGGGAGGAAAAAATAAAAAGGCGGGGAAAAATAAAAAAAAAAAGGGGGGGGGGGGGAATAGATGCGAAAAAAGGGGAAAAAGAAAAAAAAAAAAAAAAAAAAAGGGCGGGGGCCGGGCAGAGCCGGGGTGGGCTCCGTCGGTCCCGATCCCCTCGCCGGTCCCGGAGCACGTTCCCCACCTCCGCGGCGGCGCCCCGCCCCGCCCAGCCCCGCCGCCGGCCGGGTAATGAGCTGCGCTGGGGTTGGCGGAGGACCGGCGGCGGACGGCCGCCATTGGCTGCGGGCGGGAGGCTCTCCGCCCCGATTGGTCGCGCCCGCCTGCCCCGTATTTTCAGCAGTAGCAGCAGTGGCGGCGGCGGCGTATTCCGGTGGGGAGCCGGCGGCGGGGATGCAAGGTGGGTGGATGATGATGATGATGATGATGATGATGATGGGGGGGGGGGTGTCCCCGTTCCTGCGCGGGTGCGGCGGGGCAGCCGTTGCCCCTGCCCCTCCTCACCGTCCTGGGGCCGAATCGGTTGGATTTCCTTTTTATTTTTAATAATTGTGATTTTTATTCCTTCCCCCCCCCGCCCCCCCCCTCCCCGGCGGCGCGTGGGGCGGGGTGCCGGCGCTCCCTCCGCCAGCGCGCAGCGGGGCGGAGGAACCCGGGGTGGTGGTGGGGCCGAGCCGGGAGCGGCCCCGCCGGGCGGCCAGCGCACCCCTCGGCGGGCGTGGGTGGGTGGGTGGTTTTTGCGGGGGGAAGGTGTTCTTTGTGCGTGGGCGAAGGGCTGAGTGTGCGTGTCCCTGCGGGGGGCGGGGGGTCGCCCAGGCCGCTGCTCAGCCGAAGTTTGGCCGCAGCCCGCGCCGCCGGGACGGGCTGCAGCCGGTGCCCCGGGTCGGTTCGGCTATTGAACATCGCGGTAGTTGTCAGCGCCGCCCGGCAGAGCCCGGCGGTGGGGTCCGCTGGTAGCGGTCGGGGGGGTGGTGGTGGTGGTGGTGGGTTTTGGGGTGTCGGTGGGTGCCGGGCTGCCCCCCTGCGCGGGTGCGGGCGGCGATGGGCTCCAGCGAACTTTCTGGACGCGGAGTTTGCGCGGCGGGTTTGGAAATTGAGGTGCCGAAGGGCGGCAGATAAATGGGAATGGGCTGAGGGCCGCCGTCGGGGTCCCCGCCGAGAATCCCGCATCCCGCCCGTGGGTTGTTCCTGTGGGTTTGCTAAATATTAAATTACCGTTTCCCCTTACGCTGTTGAGATTGCACCTAATTGGGAAGGGATGTGGTTATGTGTTGTTATTTGGGCATATTTTGTTTGGTTTGAATTTAAAATAACGCACACGAAGTTAAGTACCCTCCATCTTAGTCTTGTAAGTCTGTTATATGGTTCAGGGACAAATTTGGCTCTATATTATTTTGTAATATCTCTCATCTCTTCTTCCTAAGGCTTTTTACAGTGAACTGTATTTATTATATTTCTTCTGTGTGTTTCACCTCATGTTAAAACCGCGTCCACCTTTTTAAGTTCCGAGTTTCCTGGTGGTTTTCATGGCAAAAGCCATTTCCGTAGGCGATACGTTTTAAGACAGAAAAATCTTCTGACAGATTTTGCAACTTTTCTCTGTGGTATTTTGTCTGAGTGCGGTAGCAGTTAGGATTGGGCTGCGTGCTTTCTGTGCCATCTAGTAGTTAGCTAGAAATTTAAATATACCGTGTAGCATCCCTAGCTGGAAGCAGTAATTGGAATTCTAGTATATTTGCATGATCGTTTCTGTGATATGAGCAAACAGTGGAAACTTTAGATACAAACACCTTATTTGTGCAGGTTAAAAGTCAGTGCCTTGATGTTTCTTTCGAATAAAATAGCCCCTGAACATTTAAGGTGCCCCGTATCGAAATTTGACTGTCAGTGCAGTCAGTGATCTACACCTGAGTTTGCTCATGATGCTGTTAACCCTTTATTGTGTGTCATAGAGGCAGAAGGATGCTTGTGGGTCCAGGCCTATTGTTAGGCCCAAAAATGTCATTTTTTTTTTTGTTGCTAGCCTGAACCCCTGCGCCTCTGTGGCGTGGGAAGCAGCCGGAGGAGCTGCGCTGCGGCATCCTCGCCCGCGCACCCATGGGTGCACAGGCAGCCCCACCGCTGAGAGGCACCGTGCCAGCGTGATCCTTCTCGTAAAAAATGATAATGAGTGGAAACAGCACCTGTTGCGCCACTGGCGATTTGTCGGCTCCCAGAAAAAATGGGGCATACCTGCAGATTTATGATCACCTACCCAAATCACTTAGATTGTCTGAAGTGATAGATATCTAGGGAGTTTAAATTGAATTTAACGGTGTATTATATTCAAATGATTGTGGATACTTCAGTATGAGAAATGTAGATAGCTACGTATGAAGTATTTTTTTAATTATGAAATAAGTACTATTTATACTAGTGATACAGACTTTTAAAATGAAGCCAGCTACAGTTCAGTAACTACTCTTTAAAAGTAGAAATATCCATGCGTACGTTTTTATTGTATTTTCATTTCATTACATAATGGCGTGCATAATTTTCATCTTTTATATCAACTTTTTCCAGAGCATCCTGAGAGAACAGGCAGAATAATGTCTACGCCTAGGTGATACCTACTGAGAGTTCTTTAGCCTAAATAGCAAATTCTGATTTTTAACAGTGTGTAAACAAGCTGCAGCCGGGCTGGCAGGCGTCGCCTGCCTGGGGTGGCAACAGAAATATGAAAGATGACGCGAGTACTGCAGAACTGAATTACCCCTCCGCACCTCCTGTTTGTTTTCTCACCCAGACAGGTGAGAGAGAGCAGATGAAGGCTTTTTCTTTCCCTTTCGCACAGTACCGGGTCGCTTATCTGGTACCGGGCAGAGAGAGCAGATGAAGGCTTTTTCTTTCCCTTTTGCACAGTACCGGGTCGCTTATCTGGTACCACGTACGGTTCCAGTGGCCCCACAGAGCTGAAGAAAACCTTGCTGTTTCTTACTCTTGCACTTAAATTAGTAAATGTCAGTGAGTGTACGCTATTACCTAAAGGAGACGTGTGTTACTAAAACAAAAACCTTTTCCAAATATAAATAGATAACAAACTCTTAACAAATATTTTCTTTTAAATAACCAAACATAGAAAAATCTGGCTAGAAAAAAAAAAGGGTTTTTTTTTTTTCCTTTCCTTTTTTCCCCCAAGTATATGAGTTGGGTAACAACTTAGACTCTAGTGTATGCGAGGAATTTCATGTGGATACGATTAATCTGCTAAACATAGCTTACTGAATGATCAGCATCAGTAAATGCATAAACCATAAATTTATTAAAAAACAGTCTCTTAATTACTTATCTTTTACCTCCCTATGTGTCTGAATCAAAGGTTCAAAGTTTTAGCAGGTATTGTTGAGTTGTTTTGTTGCTTTTGTTGCTGGTTTTTGTTTTTTTCCTTTATTGTAACCTTGTTGGATGGAGAGAGACTATTTCCTTGGTAAAGTGTGAGGGATTATTGACTCTTTAAGGTGGTAGTTTCTGTCTAATAGCGACGTGAGTTATAGTAGCACTTTTCCCCGATGGCAGCAATGTTTATTTCAAAAAGTATAATTTTCATGTTTAAACACACGCAGTGTTAGATTGGAAAACTTTTAATGACAATTGCATGGCATGTTTGTTTTTAAATGGTTATGTTGAATGAAGGCAGAAAAATTAATTTGTAATTTGTGAAGATCTGTGATTTTTATATCTGTTATTTAATAGAGCTGTAAAGTCATCATCAAGCGCTGCCAGTTCAGTACAAAGTGCAATGTGTAACATTTTCTGGTGGTAGAGTTGCTCTAAGTGGAAAAATAATTTAAGCGGTACAAGGATTTTTATAGCCCTCTTGTCACAATTAACTGAGTTTATGAAATATGAATTTACACAACATCTGCCTTTCGGGGCCGGCGTTCCCGTCGGAGCCCGCTCGCTTCACAGACCAGCAGCGTCTTGTCTAAAGCATTGTGGCAGGACAGGACGGACTGGAGCCTTCGCGGGAGACGGGCAACCAGTGCAGTGCAGTGATTCACTTGATATATACTGTTGGGAAACTTGTGCAGGAAATTGAGATGTTTTTCAGTGTGAAAGCTTCTTTTGGTTTCATTTTAGGAGGGTGCCTTGCTTAGGGGCAGCAAGGTCCCCGACCTGTAACTGACTCATCCTGTTCTCGCTCCCTGTGGTCTCTCCTTGTGCCCCCAGTTCCCAAGCTAGAGTGAAGCCAAGATGGGTTGCGTGCATGGCACTCTGGTGGGGTGGGATTTGGGGTCTGGCACACGCGATGGTGTTTTGGAGAGAACAGGACATTATTTCCTGAAGCTGAAGGCAAGGAGTCGCAGTGAGATGGATGGATCCAGCTAGACCTTGCAAGGTGTGGGGTTCATCATCAAATCGATGGGCTGTCTCCTCGAGACCCTCCTCCTCTACGTGCCTATTAGTAGTCACCACCTTAATGATGGTTAGGGCTTCAGGCAGAAGGGAAGAGCAGGCATTTTCTATGGTTACACCTACCAAATTTGTCTCGGCATGAACCACTGTCTCTTCTGGTTTATTTTCCTCCAGCACTTGGTGTTCTGCCTGTCGCCCCTCCCGGCACACCTCAGAGATGGTCATTAATGTCTAACTGGTAAAATCTTTGTAAGCATCACAGCAAAGGCAAGTTTACAGGAGGACAAAGTAGCTTGGGAGATGTTGATGCTCCTCCTCGGTAAGGGACGGCTTGGGGGGGAAAGATCAGGAGGTGCTTTTGGAAAGATGCAGTTTCCCATCACGGGCCAAATTGGGGCACCAAGTAGCTTTTTATACCAGTGAAAAATGGGCACAATGGTGAGAGACTGAAAAACCATAAAAATAATTCTGTACCACTTCTCCCGCTTCTCATACATCACCTATCTTGACTAGTAAACGTTTCAGATCTGGCACTGTCCCTGAGGACAGAAGCTGTGTAATGCGTAAGTTCTCAACCTAGCTGGCGCGTCGGGATATGCAATATTCCGTACACGGAAATTGTTCTGAAACATTCACAGTTAAGTGCTGTTGGCGCAACATCCTGCAGATTTTGAGGCACAATGTTAAGAAATGAGTCCTCAAACTTGGAAAGTACGGTGTGACGGTTCGGTTGGACTGTGGAATGGGCCTAAATGCTCATTGCAAGTTTTGCCACCGTTATTCATGGCAAAATAATTGAGGTCGTTCATTAAGCGGGCTGCCTTGTCCTGAGGAGTCGCAGCGGACTGTGCTGCGCGTTACCTTTACGTACAAATTTCAGAAGATGAAGTAAAAATAATACCGACTTGTATCGCGGTGAAGGCATCTAGCAAAACCTCCTCCTTCTTGTACAGATATTTAGCCCAGCCTTCTGCTGCTGCCTCTTGAGGATTTACTGCTAATTGTTCTCTTGCTGATATTTGCAAATTATGCGCTCTCACTAGGGCAGAGTGAAAAATTATGTGCAACAGGTCATTGTTACAGTGGAGATCAATCGTAGTGTCTTAGAGCTAGCTTAATCTGGTGAAGGAAGGAGTCCAAACTAGTTAATTATCTCTCTTTTGGGCTAGCGTTCTATAAAATGGGAATAATCATCACAATAAAAGGTGCTTTAGGACTTATGAAATATTGTTGAAGCGCTTAGGAATCATAGTTAAAAAATTAAGTTGAAAATTAAGCAACTATTATAAAATGTAAAAATAAAAGTTCTAGAGTATATTAGTCTTCATAATCATTTAAATAGATGCGTGTAGTTTATTTACCTACTCAGCGAGAACTAACAACCATTGAAAGCAAATAGTTCTTTATGAGAACTATATTTGCAAAATGAAATTATTTAAATCAAGGTTTCCAGTTCACTAGTTTAAATTACTTTTACATTTATGATTGAGGCTTTGATTTAAATCATACTTTGTACTGTTAATGTTCAAAATTTATCATCAACACTGAAGCTGCGAACACAAAAGACGTTCTTGGCAAGACTCGCAGAATGTAATGTCAGTACTTTTCTCTGGAATACTGAAGATTTAGAAAACAAAACCTTCCTCTCAGCGCTTACGATGTTTGATATCTGTGGGGAAGAAACAAAACAAGCTGCAAACTTTTGTACTTTAGTCGACAGGCTGATGGGTGGCTGTTCCACTGGCCTTTACTGGGGGCTGAAGGGGCTGGGAAGAGGTATTGCCGGCACGTGGCTTTGTGGTCATCGGTCTTTTTAGAATAAGAGGAATATTTGTAAAGATTTTCTTGAATGAATAAGACCAATCTCTTCGTCAAATACCAGAAGACTGATAATGTTTGCCGTTGCTTTTGTTGATTAGGAGTAATACCAAGAATGAAACTTGTTCTGCTTTATCAGCAGAAATAACCGTGGAGTCCTAAGGACTTCCTACAGCTTTTAATTCGTTTATTGTTCTGCCTAGCAATTAAATAAACAAAACCTCTTTAGATTGTCTTTACACTTGACAGATTGGCATTTGTTTTTTCTCTCTGTTTAAAAAAAAACCAAACCAAACCAAACCCAACAGCCAACAAGCTGAGATTTTCTTGAGTCAGGAAGGACGTGCAGCCCAAAGGTTCCAGAATTTGTGACTCTCTATTTTTGTGTTGCGGCAGCCGGGCGTACGAAGGGGAAGGTAAGGTGTGTGCCTCAGATGAAAATTGCATGTAGCCTTACAAGCTGCGCGAGGCCGTAAATCCTCGAACCAGCTCCGCTTCCCGGCAGTTCTGCACGGATTCCGGTGCAGCCACGGTGCCGTGGGAGCCGTAGGTGTTGCTCGGGCAAAGACATTGCAGACACGGTCTACATACCTCTTCTGCCTGAGCTCCTTAGGATGGTCAAGGGGGATGGCTTCTTCCTGGCTCTTTTGGACGGCTCGCTCTTTTCGTTGGGCCCATATACGCTCCAGGATTTCTGAAAATTAAACGCCTGTGAAACTGGGAGCAGAGGGATTGGCTTGGGGTGGGGGGTGGTGACTTACTAGCCCTTCACTTGCCTTCAGGAAGGGCTGCAAACAGGGATCTGATTTGCACCCCTTAAGAAGTGGCGATTTCAGCTTTAAATCACGATGCTTTAAATTGTGATTTACATTTGTATCTTTAAGAGTAAATACCAGATTGCGTATGTAGGTACTGTAAATAGTTACATAAAAATTAAAAATACTGCCATTAAAGTACTCAGTTTAAAAAAAAAAAAAAAAGAGAGAAAAATAGTCTAGCAGGCTACCACCATTTGATGTATGGATACCTAAGATAGTTTTTTTTAAAATCCTGAGTATTTCAAAATACTGTAATGTTTCGGAACTGCTGAATTACTGTTTGAGTGTCCATATTTTAATTGTAGTTTTGTACCTTCCTATTTTCATTCTTACTCAGAATACCTTTAAATAGAATAACTTCTAAATTGTTACTGTGATATATTGGTACCACGCTTTGAAAACCAAGATCAATAATCATATTTCCCATCCTCTCCAAAAATAAAAAAAAAATAATCCATTATTTGCTGAATTGTTCGAAAACGTTATTTGGCTCATTTTATGTGTACCCACTTCAGTGACCAGAATGTCAGTGGAGGCTTTGTTTAAATGTTTTTTCTTTATTTCTTTCCCCCCACTCCCACCCACACATACACCTGTTCATCTAAGTCTTTTGGGCCAGACATTGGTTTATTTGGTTGGGCTTTATGGCGTTTCCCCCCCCCCCCCCCCCTTTATTCAGTTAACCGCTTGTTGTCAGTAGTTCTGGCTCATCTCCTTGTTTTCTGGAGGCTGCCTGTGGAAAAAAGGCTCGTTTCCAATGGCAAAGAGTTAATCTAGCTCAGAGTGGGATTAACTGTTGCAGTAGCTCGTGATAAACATCTGTTGCAATACTCCCAGATGAGAACATTGCTTTCAAAAGTATTTACTGCACATTTTGAACCCGTGCACTTTACTTGTGGTTCTATTCCGCGCACCCCCACCCCCTTACTAAATTCTTTTGAAAGGACATAAATTCAAAGAGTCTATCTCGGAGTGTTTATTTTGTGATGCGGAGAGGGAAATGCGATTACTGAGTTATTGTTCATGTGCTGGAAGCCCCCAGATATTTCTGACGGGAGTGCAGAAGCGTTTGCGTTCCTTAATAAAGCCCAACTGCGGGCGCCAGCTCCCGGGAGCGCTGCCCCGGCTGCCTGTGCTCCGCGTGCAGTGGAGTCCTTGGGGTGGCCGTCCTCTTGGTATTTTCCTCCTCCTCTGAATTTGGCAAGATTAAGGCTGGTGGGGAGGAGTGGAGTTTGACTTGGACCTGGAACCCAAGGGTGCCTGTGTGGTTGGAAGGGTTTGGCCAATGGGACTTGGACTTTGCCGTTGAGGAAACCTTCTGCTATTTCCTTGAAATAGTTCTTTTTTTAAAGTTTTTAAGCTTGGTAATTTTTTTTTTTTTTTAATTCTAGATTTAGCAGGTCAAATGATGACAGTTTCCCCTGCAGCTGGCCTTTGTAGTTGGGTCTTTCCAGCAGGCAGCTTTTGCTGTAGCTGAGGATCAGGAGCGAGCAAGCAAAGCAAGATTTGGTAGGTTCTCCCAAAACATCAACAACCTTCTCCCCCACCCCCCCCCCCAACCCACAAAACCTAACTGTGCTCGGTGTCCCTGGGAAAATAACATTGGAAAACAACATGGAATATCTTAAACGGTGGATGTTTCCCAACAAATCGTTTTTCTTTCTTATGCTAATAAGGATGGTGCTCTTAATGAAATCATGTTCCAAGCATTTTCGCCGTATTTCTCAGCAGGTGAAAAATACTTTGTGCTCAATTTCCTACGCTTAGCGTTTCCTACCGCTATCAAAGAAAATGCCCGAGTACTTTACATATGTGGCGATCGTCACCAGAATTAACTCTCTCTGCATAGCAGTCTAACGAACGTAGATGATGAAATGGGGGACTTCCACACAACAAAGCTACTTGTAGTAAAATTGCAAGAGTCGGTAACTTTACCTCTAGCTGATTTTCTTGGGTCTGGCAGAAACGCTTGTTTTAGCAATAAATCTGTAAGAACAGCGGTACTGATTCAGATCAAGCATGTCTAATTCAAAATCCTGTCTCTGATGGTGATCAGCAGCGGGTATCTAGGCAAGGGTACAAGAATAGTGATAAAATCTAAGGGGAGATCTTTTAGTTTACCAGTTTTATGGTGGTACCAGGATTTTTCAGAATCTGCTTCCTCGTCATCGTGCTGAAATGACAGATGTGCGGTACTTAACAGCCTCGGCTTTCTCTTAAAGACCATGATAGTGAGAGGAGGATGAAAGAGGACCACCCCACCCCCCGAAAAGTAATGGATAGTACATAAAATAGAAAGAATTAATGGGATAGACTGGGGAAAAAAGGGGGAAAAAAAAGGGCTATAATTACTGCGTAGTACAAAGAAATGGCATGAAGAGGTTGGCTTGTTACCCAAGAGGTCAGGGCTTCCTGCACCGGAGCCCGCCAACACCCTGCTCTGACAGGTTGTCAGTCGTCACCCGCGTCGCATCATTCGGACGCGGGGAAGAGTAGGGCATAACCAGAACATGGACAAATAGGTGGCCTGAGCCTGGGTCCATGGAAAGAAAGATGGTAGAGGGCGAAACAAGGAAGTGTGGGAGAAGAAACAGATGGGAAAGGGGAACGGGAGTGATGGGAGTGTCAAAGAAACCTGTAGAAGCTCTGAATTATTTTCGGTCTGTAAACATCTGTCCATTCAAATTAACGGATAAGAAGTATTGTATGTGTAGGGAGTATCTTCTGCGGGTTTGCACTGAATCCTTTGTAGCATTGCCGTACTTTTCCCAGGCTTCGAGACACCCAGGTTTTATTTTTAGCGCTAGCCTGGGTTCTGTTTTGTGGCAAACCTGTTCCAGCTTGCTGCAGTCATTACTACTAAGGCCATCTAAATAGCAACTCAGAAGTACTTAAAGCAATGTAAATAGTAATAAATTATTTTGTCTTTGCGTGGATTAAAAGGTACACCTAGGATGGACTTGTTCTTGGGTCAGGTCAGGTTTTTTTAATGCTGTAGAGCAAAAGCATGATGAGCCTTATGTTACTGGCATACAGATGTAATGGTGCTGTGCTTTAAATAACAGACACGAAGGCGTTGTGACTGGGACATTGTGAATGCTGTAGCATTAACTTCTTAAAAGTAGATTTTTAGGCAGCTTCTACAAAGGTGTGTGGAAAACTGCTATTGACTGTCTAAAGTGAATTCAAGAATAATACTGGTGAGGAGGTGTTACAGTGGATGAGGAGGTGTCACAGTGATCTGTTCACCGAAATAAGTCGTATTGCAAGCTAGCATCGAACTTGACAAATTCAGGTTTTATTGTATGTATCAGAATGAAGAGAAGATGATGCATTTGAGTACAAAAGGGCAAAAAGCATCTTGAATTCAAACACGGCGTACAAAATGCTACGAGCGAGGGAGGTTGGTACAACCAGAGAAAAGTGTGTGCTTTGTGGTGACCTTGTAGAAAGGAGACCTTCATCTGTAGGTAAATACCAGGCAAAGGCAGCTTTTCATCTCACAGACAAGGTAGGTGCAACATCAAAAAAATACAGACTGGTCGTAAAAAAATTGATATTGTAATATATATGTATATAAAGAAACATATTTCATGCTAATAGTATTGATAGTGTTGTGTATATATAATATTAGAACAAAGTTTCATGTAATTAAAGGAAGAAAAAAAAAGAGAAACAGCCTCACGATACATGAACGGGAAGGACTAAGAAACGTGATGCATTTCAGGATTGAGTTTCATTTACCTTTTTAAGAGGATTATAGGAAATTGAGGCTTTCTCAGTTCCCAGAAGGCTTTTCCCAGCCCAGCCCTCTCAAATCCAGGGAGCCTGGAGTCTGGTGCTTTGATTTACACCCTGTTGTTGCTGTGGCAGCTGTGGCAGGAGGGGTACAGGAGTGAATTGTGCTCCATCTTTCTACCAAAGTTGTTCACCTTTTCCGCTGATTATCTGTGCACCTGAAGAACCCGAGTCTTTCTACGCTCCCTGTTAGTAAAGAAAATGAAATGCGACTTCCACAGTTTCTACTTTCAGTAGGAAAATGGGAGCTTGAATGAGGTGTATATAAAATGAAAATTTTCAAAATATAATAATCTGGCACATGCTTGTTACTCTTACTATGTAGCTTTTTATTAAAAGGTTTATAAAGCTAACATGGCAACATTTTGTCTTTTTTCCCCCATCGCAACAATGTTTCTTTTGGTTTTTTAAAGATACCATACAACCCCTTTAGAATAAACAAACCTTCTCCAGCTTCAGTGCGGAGGATGCATTTTTAAACCATACAGAGGAAATTTTTATGGATGGTTTTGTATTTTCTCTTCCGATACACATCTCCACATTTGCCTACCAGCTTTCCCAAGTCCACTCTAAACATCCCAATGATTTCATTTGCACAGACAGATAACGGATGTGCTGTATCTCTGTGCTATATATTTAACGTGAAGAGAATTTACCCTTGAATTTCAACCTTCACTTATTTTGCCATTCCTATATCCTCGTAGATTGACGACTTTCGAAAGAAGATTCCCCAGAATCGAAGAGGAATCTGATGGCACATTTGCACATCAGTTTACAGTAACTTTTTACACGCAGACTTTATGACCTTCTATAATTTTGTTGTGGTTTCTTTAGTAAACAGAAACAGTCCTACACTTCTGTTTCTTAAAGACCTCTCATACTTGTGCTGAGCTGTTAATGGGTCTGTTAGTGTTGTTAAAGTATTAACAGAAGAATAATAATTGCTGTGTTGTAATTGTACTGAGTCTAAAAAAGCATTCTCATAGAATATTAATGAGAGCCTTTTTATGGGTATGAATTATTGTTCTTAGGAAAGAAAATTAAACTACAGAAAAAGAGAGAGAGCGAGCGAGCGCACCATTCTAGAGGAGCATAATAAGAAGAATCAATAAGCCTTCGATTTGGTCTTTAACTCCATTGCTCCTCCTCCCCTAACCCCATTTATGCTTCCTGTAGGTATCGCAGAAATCTGCTCCGCACCATATGTGCTCCGGTACCTATGCACAACAGGGGGCTGGGAGCCGGGTGGCAGTTTTAACAATGAATTTTCTTTTTTTTTTTGTGTGTGTGTGTGTTTCTCTCCGCCTTAAATTACTTTAACCTTATTTAGTCTTAAAAACTGTGACTATAGAGCTGATATTTTATGCGGCATTGAGGGGAACTGGGAACGCTTGTCATTGCTATGCAAAATGCAGCGGGGGTATGGTGCAGAATTAACGACAGGCAGCTATGCTGGTGAGAACGTGAGCGGTAGTTTATTTTCATTTCTGCCATTAAATATCCTATTTCCATCTATTTGTTGTTTCTCTCCCCTCTCCTGCAGTCCAAAAACCCCAGGCGATTGCTAGAAGGTAGGAATTGCACAACTGCTGGAAACTACCTTAAATCTGTGACCTTCGGTTGACCTCTGCAACCGCTGGTGCGTGGTATTTTTTTTTTTTTTCAGAGCTAAGTTAGTACCTCTGCAATCCTCTTTCTCTCATCAAATCTTCGTCAACTTTTATAGCGAGCTGCTGACTTGCAAGCCAAATCCAAATATATGAATAATTAAAACAAAAAATCTCCTGTAAATATAAAGACGGTGCATCAGTACATAATAAAGCTACAGAAGTGTTTCCTGGGACTTGTGTGAGCACTAAAACTTTGCAGTTTATGTAGCGTAATATAATTTTCTGAATGTTGTTAGTGGCAGTTATTTCTAAGTAGGCAAATAAGGTGCCATTGCAGTGCTTGGCTTTTTGCGGACCCGTTGAGCTGAAGGAGAAATACAGAGGAAACTTTAGGTTCCTCCTTTGTTTCGTGATATTTCGAAGGGGCTTCAGTTTATATTCTAAAACGTATAATTTCTTTTCTAGTCTCACGTACGAGCTCCTTGTCATTCTTTATTCTCCCCCATCTGACATGAGCTTCTCTCTTGTCCATTTAAAACTGAAACTTGAAAAACCGCAGTTTTATACTTTATATTATTCTTCTACCCCGGAGCTGTTTTTAGTGTCTTTATTGCAAGTAGACAGATGGTGATATTTGGTTTCTTGTCAGTTTTAATGAATATAGATAGGAGTGATAAGAACATTTGCTTCGTTTAGCAAACTTCCTTTTCTGGCTTTTAATTAATGAAGTGCTCACTGGTGTGCCGCTGCTTTTGTATGTAATACAGTTAAATCTTATATACGATTCAACTTGTCGTGTCGGATAATGAAAAAGAGGATGAAAATAACTTCTCTCAATATCCTTTAAAGTTTACTTACACAGACTTTGAATACTGCAGACATCAAAAATGTAATGTGCCTGTACGAGCCGCCATAGCAGCATCCTTTGTTTCTTTGTATTTTGGTAATATTTTCTTTTCGTAAACGGAAACTGAAGTAAAAGGCCAGTGTTTAGTGTTGCAGTTAACCTTGGGTGAAGTTCAGCCCAGCTTTGGAGCAATTTGTTTCTCATGCGAGTAGAATAAGATCCACAGCACAAAAAAAAATGGTAAAATGGGTAAGAAACCCCCAGCTTTTCAAGCTTTCTTGCTGCGTTTTGTCTTCCTTTGGAGAGAACTGGAACATTAATCCTAATATCGATTCTTTCTTTTTTTTTTTTTTTTTTTTCCAAATAGTTTGATTTCTGTGTTAGGTTAGCACAGACATTATTTTAGATTCTAGTAAACTCTTTTAGGTTTCATTTTTCTTAAGATCTTTTCTCCAGTGTTTAACCCTAGGTTGTTTTTTTTCCTTTCTTTTTGTGTATATTGTGGTTTTAATACAGAGTCCGTATCGGTCCTTGTAGCCTAAGTTGTTTAAGTGATTTCCGCCTCGCCAGAACGGTTTGAATTCTTTAATGGCAGAAGTAACCGTGTCTGTGTGTATAAAAATATTTCAGCTGGTAAAGCCCGAATATTGCCTGCTTTGTAGCTCTAATAGGTTAAGATATTTCTAGATGGAGAGGAATGATTTAGGGTGAAGGCCAAGAGGATGATCATTGGGAAGATTATTTTCTTAAGCATCTGACTATTCCTAATTCTGAAGAAACTGATTTTAAACTTTGTTGTATATTTGTATCCCTGTTTCCTGAGTTAAAAAATCGACTTGATTTTGCAGTTCTTTACAGGACTTTTGTTTTCTTGTAACCTTATAAGGATAGGACTTGGTTCCCTGATGGCAAATCTGTGCAGGAAAAAAAGTTGGTTTATTTTAGAAAGCCCTTTTAAAATACTCCAACAAGCCTGTCAGGAGGCAGAAATAGTAGGGTTTTTTAATGTTATTTCCCGTGTCTTTCTGAAAATGTCACTAAGTGCAAACCCCGTTCCTCCTGAAAATTTTAACTTGGTGAAAGATACTTCTAGTTTGCATGAGCTAGAAACAAACAGAAAATGTTTTCACTGATCCATTTGGTTGGTGAAGGCAAATAATTAGATGCTCGTGCTATTACACGAATGATGTTACCTCTGCAAACGAACGGTGACTGAGGCTTTGAACGTGTCCTTGCTTCCCAAAGGTCACAAGTAAGAAAACAAAATCACAAAAGGATGCCCCGAGAACAGCTTAGGTTTAAATAAATATTCACTTTCTGTATTTGCATTCGGTGTCGGTAGGTTAACGGTTCTCATTCCGGTGTCGGTTTTTGCAAGGGCGACGAGGAAAGACTTGCTAGCCATTTTAGAGGGAAGTGAGGATCTCTGTTGGCAGCTCCAGCACGGTGCCTTCTGCTCGAGTACCTGGAAGATGGCTCGCGTGCTGCAGGAACAAAACCTGTGTTTCAGATCCCAGGCGTGTTCACCTACCCTTTTTTTGTTACGAAGGTCCTTTCTTCTGAACCAAAAGTGAACCTTGTTCCAGACAACAGTGCAGAATGCTGGGGTCGGTTTTAATCTATACTATTGTCCTTGCAAAAATCAGTGTAAACAAAAAGGGCATCGTGGTGCCTCAGAATTTGCAGACAGGAACATTTTAGCATTGTTAGTTACAATATTAAGGTTGTGGTTTTATTTCTTTCGGGTTCCTTGTCATCCTTCAGGAAACAGAACCACGTGTCTTCCTTCTTATAATAAAAGAATGTTTTCTGACGCGTCTAAACTGGTCTACACAGCTGTATTTGACATATGTATTTGTGGATTTTATATGAAATCCCTGCTTGTGAAAAATGAACAGATTTGATTCAGACCGAATAAAGCCTTTTCCCTCTGGAAAGAGACCGTAGTCTATATTTGTGGGGTTTATTTTTCTATCGCATTTGCTTCTTATTCTCCAAATAATTGTATTTGCGTGTTTCTCCTTTTTCAATATTTGCCAAAATCTCCAGCGGTTCTTACTCTCTCATATCTCCTTCAATCATGAGCCAGAAGGAAAGTCATCTCTGGAAAAGCAAACCCACAGGGCTCCGTTCCCTTCCCACGCCCCATCATTTTCTCTCCACGTCATTGAGGATGTGAAGCAGTTTAGATCGGCGTTCTCCGTCGTTCCTTTTTCCTAACCTGATTCCTCTTCTTGCAGAGAGAAACTAAAAGAAGATACAGAAGAGAAGTTGAAGAAGAAAGCAAAGAAAGAGGAAAAAATAGTGGAGCAAATCAGAACAGAGTTGGCTTTTCTAAGAGGAGTTCTCCGGGAAGCGAAACATGCAGCTTCCCTCCTCGTTTCTTTTGTTGTTGTTGTTTTTAGCCCATCTCAGATACTGCTATTTTGAGATAAGTCGGTCAGGCGAAAGGGCATAATTAATAGTGATTTCACAGTTGCTGTGGGTATGGGGAAGCGTAGTAAGAAGGGTGGATTCAAGGAAACGTTGGCAGTCACTCAAGAGGAAGCTCCCAGCTGAGCCCCAGGTTGCTGTGCCCAGATATCTTCTGTCACAGGACTTTGGGCCGTGCCAGCCGGGAGGGAGCTGGATTAAAGTGGGAATAGAGCAGATGGTGAAGTGCAGCACATATAGACTTACCGAATTTGGCATGGGACGGTATGTATTTGTGGGAGCAGTTGGGGAAAGGATGGGTCAACCCTTTAAACAGGATCATGAGGAAACAACCGGTGAAGTACCTTGACCAGGGACATCAGAAAGTGCGACATAATGTATTTATGTCAAAGATTCTGAGTTTATTAGTAAGGGGTATTTCTTCTGGCCCACACGCGCCTCCAGTTTTTACTGTCTTGCAGTGCTTAGTTTCCTGTTTGGTGATCACGTAGCATCAGTGAGGCTTGTATGGGCTGTTGTGCACGTTACAAGGACAGCAATCCGTGCTACAGTTTGAGTATGCTGCTGCCGTAGAACTTTTTTATTAATACATAGATCCGTGTCAGGAAAAAAGTGAGCTATAAACCATATGGTGACATTGCTGTGACAGAAGATGAAGTACACGCTACCTGCATTCTTCACATCAGCCTTCTGCAGTTTGTTTCTCTTCTTTTCCTGGTGGAGCAAGGTTACTGTGAAACAGCCGTACTGTGTCGTGGTCAGGGCTAGTGCCATGTTGTCGGATGCTCCTAAAGTCCCAGCAGTCCTTTCTGAGTCCCAGCGCGCCGTCTTCTCTTGAGTAGGTGGAGCCCGTTGGATTAATATTCCCAACAGCCTCTGTGCTTGGATTACATACCCCCGACATCACTTGCTAGTGTTGCCACCAGTGCCTTTTTTTTTTTTTTTTTTTTTAGCTGGAGAACATGCTGCAAGAAAAGCTTTTATCTTGTTGAAAAGGAAACACTTGAACAGGATCTTTTTACTTCCTTATGACACTTTCAGCTTGGCCACCTTGGAAATTCAGTCGGTGGGAGGAACATGTCCTGCATACTGTAGTAGAGGCTCACACAGAGTTTTACTTCATCCAGCTGGGACCCTCCAGGGGTGGCTGTTCGGGGACCACCGAACCGCATCCCTTGCTGGAGATGGGTGGTTTGTTTGTGGGTTGTGGACATTGCTCTTGCAGAGGACAGACAGCCAGTGCCTGGGATGGCCATTCTCTGACGCGGAGCGGGAGTGCGACGCCTTGGGAAGACACTGTTCCATTTCGTTTGCCTCCAGGAAAGCAGTAAATTTGTGCTTTTGGGTCTGTAAATCTGCTTTGTGGGTGTTAAGGTATCACAGAGTAGCTGGCTACACCCATCTCTTGCATTAAGCTGTTGAATGCAGAGGATCAGGTAGAAGAGTCTGAGAGGTTGAGGGCTTTTTTTAGATCAAGTCTGTTTTTCAGATTTTGGGACATATTAGTGAACTCCATCCTGCCATTTCTCCATACGGGTCTAATTTTGTGTTATTGAACCTTTTTTCCTTTTCATGAAATTAAAAAGACGGTTCTCTCTGTGGCTATACCTCTGTTAAGATATATTTTGGATAAATAACATGAGATCATTATTCACATGATTTCAAATATTTTGGAATTATTGTTAAAAAAAAAGCCAAAGCAACTTCCTGAAGAATTTTGAAGGAAAAGTTTAATTTCTCTGAAAGCAGTAGCTCAGTCATCAGCAGGTCTGTTCTGAGAAGGAGAGTGTCCGTGCCCACACGGGGGCACATTTGATTGTCTGATGGGCATCAGTAACTGGCATTTTCCTTCACAAAGGATCATCTTGCTTACTACTGAAGACCTTTGTAGTCCATTCTTTCAAAAACAACAGTCTGAAAAAGTGCTTTAGAAACGTGAGTTATTATCAAAGACAGACTTTGGAACATTTTAATTTTTCTAAATTACGGTATCAGTACAAAGGAGATAAATTGGAGCTGAAGGATGATTTGCAGTTTCTCTCTGGTTTTTATACAAAACATTTGTGCATCTGTATTTTTTTTTCCATATGTTGAAAGTGCCATATGGAGGGGTCACTCTATATTTCAACTTGCAGATGAAGTAAGCTAGTAGTAGGAAACCACTCTGAAGCAAATGGGTTTTCAGCAAAGAAAAGGGAAAAAAAACAAACAAACCAACCCAGAATTGCATTTGTCACTTGGTGGACATTTATGCTGTTTAATAATAATGATTTATGGTATTTTAACAAAGAGACATTGGTGTGGGATTTTTTTGTTAAGGGAAAAAAAATTACATGCTTAGGAATAATGCTGTCTATAAAAGCCAACACGCTTGAAGGCGAATACAGCAAGTGGGCAAATGGTATTGTGTATCCTTAGTAGACAGAAAATGGTGGTGAGCAACTGTAATTACATCTTTTACATGCAATGGGGAAAAAAAAATCTTGAGTTGTGCCTGAGTTTCCAAAACTCAGTTGAATTCAGGGGCTTAGAGAGATGATGAAGAGAACAAGGGAAGAAAATAGCTAAGTAGTGATATTTGGCAAAGGCTTGATGGGGGAAAGTTGTTTTCATCAGGGCCACTGGGAAAACACATAGTAGATGACTTAAAGGTAATAAGAAAGAATTGTGTTCCTCATCAGGTTTTGGGGTTTTGGTGTTTTGTTTTTGTGTGGGTTTTGTTTTTTGTTTTTGTTTTTTTTTTAATTGCGAAGTAGAAGTAGCACAACTTACATGTGGCCAAAATGGCCCGGGAAGAGGGGGAGACAAATCGCTGATGATGCTCTGCTGCGAAGCAGCAGCCTGATGGTATTATCAGATGAGACGAATAATTGGAGACCAATGAGGTCTCAGGGGAGGATGAAGAGCGAAGCGATAGTTATTGAATGCACATTCTGTACCTCTGCAAAGTTTAAAAATAGTTTTGTCTTGGAGAAACACGGAGTTTGAGCTGTCAGCATAAAGGTGCTGGAGTTTGCTTAGAGCAGGGAACAGGACGGGCAGTGGAAAAAGCAGGACGTCAACATCTGAACCTCGGTGGATGTTGGAGGGGGAGGACTCGTTTCTGGGAAGGGAGGGATGTCAGAAATAAAACACAAATAGGAAGGAGTAGCCTTGGAAGGGTCAAGGCTTAAAAAACCAGAAGTGAAAGGACATGAGGAATTTGAGGGTGAGACTCTTACAGATGCTTTGGATGAGGAGGAGTCTGGGACTGACCGCCGTTTGCCAAGCAGAGGTGGTGGAAACTGGGATACAGGGCTGGGAATCAAAGTCTGTTCTTCTTTACAAAGGATTTCTCCTTTATGTTTTTAGATCTCTAATGGATTCTGGGTTTGAGAATTATTGTGGTTATTTTCTTTTTGTCGTGTCGTCCGTTCCCCCCCCCCCCCCCCCCCCTTGTTCAGGCTGAAAATAGAACTTCATGTAACAATAAAAGAGGTGAAGTTTAATTCTTAAAGGAGGTGTTTAATGCTAATATGTCAGGACAGTGTTTTCGTTTTTGTTTCTGTTCCATTCCTCCAACCAAGAAAAGTCACATGAAATTTATCATTAAATCAGCAGGACAAAAGGGTTTTTACTCAGCAGAACGTGGTGTCAGTACTTTGACTAAGAAAGGAATTGTGCAATTCCACGCTGTATTTTTCTTCTTGCAATCCACTTGCCACAATATGTTGTTCCCATGCTTCTGGAAATCACGTCACTTTTAATTTTTTTCAATTTTTTTTTATCACATGATTTTCAAATTGAGTATATCTGCTCCCTATAATTTCAAAGCGGAGAAAGAGACTTCCTAGGGCATGTTCCAGCCTTGCTATTTTGGTAACAAAGATCTGCAACTTGGTGGTAGAAGGCAAATGATTCATTTTGTCAGGAAAATGCCACTTTTCTAAGTGGTTGTCAGGGCACATCTAAGGCAAATACATAAAGATTAAAAGCAGTCGTCTTATGTAAACGTTCAGCGGGACTGCGGGAAGCAGATACCGAATCAACAGTCAAGAAACTTTGGATGGGTTGCAATAAATATCTTGCCATATATATTTGCAAAGTGGTGTGGGCTTGTAAATTGTGGGGCCGGTTGCCAAGAAATATCTGAACGTCGTCGTTTTTTACGGGGATTCGGATACCGCTAAACGAAATTTTGCCTGGGTTTGCATGGCGTAAAGAAGTGTTGCGTAACGGCAGTGTAATTTTTTTTTTTTCAAGCAAAACAGGTTGCACTGAGAGGGAATATTAGTTAAAAGCTTCTTTCTAGCGATTCAGGGAGTTGTGGAAATGCCTTGGAAAGTTGCTGTAGTTTATCAGCAATGTATTGTGGTGGATAAAGTATGAAGGTTGCTGTAGGCTTTTCTCACGAGTCAGGAAAAACCCCTACAGGAGGCAGGGAATAGCGACCGTAGTTTAAATCTTATACATTGTTCCCTTTCAATTTGGCAGTGTCTTTCTAATTAAAACTTGGTTTTTTATATATATATACACACATAAACATATATAAAGCAGATACGTAAATTTATACTATGTAAATTTATATATTATAAATGTGTAATTTTATGTTATATAAATACATTTGTACATTCATACATTAGGTCAGGATAAGAAATGCTTTTGGAGCGGCACATTCTTCATGCCAAGATGTGTTCGCTGATATGCTGCAGACAAATAATTTTTCAGAGACCTATTAGAAATATTTTGATGAGCCTTTTCCCCTCAGTTTTGGTGCTTTTCCAGAAAGGAGTCATTGCCTCTTTTATTCATAATTTAGTGTGATTACCTGTCACTGTCACAAAAGGGTTCTGACAGAAGGTTGTCCTAATATGAAAGGCTTTTTAGCTGGCGGTGGTAGGAGTCTCCCGCTGCTGGTCCATCAGGCTGCAGGAGGGGACCAAGGCACTGAATTCCCATAGTTTGTGGTAGAAATAGTCTGATGGGAGCCTTTGAACTGAGGTTGTCGAGCACTTTCTTGGATGTAGATCCACTCATCGGAAATTACTGTTTAAATTTGGAAACTTCAGTTGACTTCTTTCCCACCTGGCCCGGTGCTAAGCCTTCACACTCATCCAGCAGCTTCAGCATTGCTGGTCCCTCAGGAAATGTGAATTTTTATTTTCATTTTAACTGTTTGTAGACCGTGTGAGAGAAAAGAAAAACTGATACAGGCTCTCCATGGTACAATTCCACCATTTTTAATACCAGAAATACACGGCTCAAGACAAGTGCTGTTAAGTCAATACACATTTTCTTTGGTTAGCTTTGTCACAGAGCTGGTTTATTTTTGGGGGGTTGAGCATGTCAAGCTGTGTAGAGGAATACAGCATTTTCTGCCCAGCTCCTCATTTAATTTATTAGGTCTTTTTGCAAATCTGTTTTTCTCTTGATCGGATCGATTGGTCTGTCAACAATTTGGCACCTTCTTTGTCCTATCTGTCCCCAGCGATTCCCAAGCGCCTCAAGGAAGTTTTCATCCCGTGCATAAAAACTACTGTGCTAATGAGGCACTAATCCACAGTGATTTATTTAAGCATTGTGAATGGCTACACACCTCTTGACTGTTCTGATCACTAGCTGTTAATTAACCTTGCCCACAACTTGGATTTGATCTTTTATTTACTTAAGTTCCAGCGTCTTTCTGTCACTGATGGTACTATAACTTCATGGCATTACCTGGACTTCTCAGTCAGCGTGTAAGTTTCCCAAATCGTCAGAAATGAATAGTGTACAAATTGCATTTTGGTGCCCTGTTTTGAGAAGGAGGTTGGGTTGGACCAGATGATCTCCTGTGCTGCTTTCCAACCGAAGTTGTGAAAAGATTTTACGCTGAGATTTTCTTGTAATCCTTTGTTGCCTGTTTCTTCTTTCCCGTTATTGATGTTCCACCGGTTGTTACTGGTGGTGTGGGGATCTAAAGCCATTCCTGGGTATTCAGCATCGACCATTAGTTTAGTAGAACAGCATTTAATTATTAATCACTCTTAATATTTACTTTGCCCCGTTACCAATACAAACAGAGGTCTTGTCTTGCTCGTTTCTCATCGACTGCAGTGCAAACTACCTTCACCACTAAGGTTCCTCTACCCAGGCTCCGTCTCTCCGACACTGTATTTCCTTAGCTGTGTGCCTTCGTTGTATGAGATCCTTACGGGATCTACTACAGAGGCTGGAGTTAGTTTCTTGGTGGATTATGTGAGCCATATCTAATGGCCAGCAGGTTTTCGCAGAGAGGTTAATGAACACCACACAAAAAGGTGAAAAACGTGTCTTTTACTAAGGGTGGAGGTCCTTGGAGTGATTGGGAAGCACTGTGTTGTCTTATGCAGTACATGAATGGAGATGGAGGAATGAGTGACTCGTGATGGTTTGTTAGAAATTGAACAGTTGTGGGTTTTTTTTTTTTTTTTCTCAATTTGGCTGGCGGCAGATGTATCCCATCATCCCACCAGCCTGCGGCCAGATGATTTGCCTCTCGGGGAAATGGGTAGGGTCTCTTGGCACATCAGGGGCATGTGGGTTGGATGGCAGAAGGGAAGGTAATGCCTCCTTCCCTTAATTTTCTAAGCCTATATTACTATTTTAAAAAAAATAATAAAAGTTGACTTTGTCATCTGTTAGAATTTAGAAAGTGATAAAATGCAAATTAAGAGACAGTGGCTGACAACTTGAGGTTGGTGGGTATGTCCCTTTTAGCCATACCTGTAGCAAACCAGAGAGTCATGTTTATTTTTATACCCGTTTATTCCGAAAAATTGGATATCTGCTGTCTTTTAATTTCTTAGAAAATCTGTATGTTTTGCGCAGTGGGTTAGTCTCTAGAGGACATGTATTTTGAGTGACTTTACTTGATAATAGATGTAATTTCAGAGCAGCAGTGCCTACGAGGGATAGGAAGAAAGCTGTGTTTTAGTAGCTACCGTATTTTAGTGTATACTTGTTTCCAGGGAGGTAGAGAAATCCATATCTGTGTTTGCCCTTTTCACAAAGGAAATGGAAAGTCTTTTTGTGGTAAATTTTAAAGGAAGATGCTTTAAAAAAAATTAATCCAAGAAACTGCAGATCCTTTGTTGGGTGTTGTAAGCGTGACCTAGTTTCGAATATCTTTGCAGCTTGAAGTGGGGGGGGGGGGGGGAAGAGAGGAAAAAACCTCATATTAAGAATTTCATTCTGGAGACATTCCAGCATGGGCTACTATTTGACATACATATTTAATATTCTTAATTCACATTGAGGGCAAAAAGAGCATTGTTATAATGTTACATATGACTTAGATTAAATATGCTGTTTAAATTGAGTACTCTAAAGGACACGAAAGTGTTTATAAGTTTATTTTTATTCTCAGTTGTTACTAAAGCTAGTTAAGGGGATTGAAAAATGTCTCATTTGCAACTGTTTTTCATCCTATTGCCAAATATTGTCATTCCCCTTTCCCCTCCCCTTGCCTCCAGGTTTTGAAAGGAACTGAAATTAACATGCCTGTCCTTATTAATTATGTTTTCTATTTACACAGTGCAATATAATGACAAAAAAAGTTTCCTAATGTACCAGTATCTTTATGCCACCGTAGCTCTGTGGATATTATTGTGCCTTTCTCTTCCTCCACCAAGTCCAAAACTATTTTTTTTTTTTTTTTTTTACTTAACAAAGTGGGATCTGGAGAATAAAGAGACCAAAAGATATTTTTTGAAGATGAGGAGTCTTCCTCCTATTTGGAACAACTGGTTTGGCCTCAGGAGCATGAATGGTGCATCAGGGGAGTCACTGGTAGAGGTAGATGTTCTTAAAATGACGTGATAGCTGCAACTCAGACACGTGTTTTCCGTGGTGCCCAGTTTAACTCTGAGGTTTAGCTTCAAAAGGTTTTGAGTAATTTTTTTCCATGGTGTAAATTACTTTCTCCTGATAACAACTTCTTTTTGCCTCTGCTACTAGTTTGCTTGCCACAGGTTAAAAAAAATAATGGTGCGAGTTGAAACTGTAGAAATCAAATTAGCAGTAGTCTACACAGATTTATAGTATATAAATTATCAAACTTCAGGGTCTTTTTATAGGATCATTTTTAATGGGGATAATAGTGTTGATTTAACAATCTAGGTTTCTCTATGATATTTGACTTGATACTGTGTAACATTTTAATTAGAAAACTAGAATGATACAAAAGGAACACTGTGAAGATTAAGTGGATTAAAAATGGACAGATTGTAACGAAGTCCTGTAGAGAATCATTTTTGTCTTAATCCTCATTGACATTTTTATCCATGATATGGAAAAAAACCTGCAAAGACATCATTGGTGGTATTTGTAGTTGAGACAAAGATGGAAATTACTGAAGAGGTTGTAGGTACAGATGGCTCCAGAGGTTGTAGGTACAGATGGCTCCAGATCACCTGGTTTAATGGGGTTAATTTTAGATATGATTTAATACATTGAAAGGTGAAGTCTGATGTGCAGAAGCAAAAGCTGCACGTCATACTTCGGATGATGGGCTATCTCGATAAGCAGGGACTCTGAATTGGGATGGGTTGGCAGATGGGCATGAGCTTCCAGAGCTTGCTTTGCAGAGCTATGGCCAAAATGAGGTACCGCTTCTGTTTGAGGCAGTTGAATTGCTTCTCCAGTGGGACTGAGCGGGGCTGAGGCAGGTGGGTCCTTCCATCAGGTGGGAGAAGCTTTTGAGAAGATGTACAGGTATGATTTAAATGCCTGGGAAAGGTGTCATCTGGGACAGAAGAGAGATACTTTGGTACTCCAAGAGAAAAAATAGAAGTCCAAGGCATCGTAAGTTAAGCAAATACAAGCTAAATATAAGGTGGCAAATTTTAACCCTGAGGTGAAACCCTCAGTGTATCAGTGCTGAGGGGTGTGCAGGGGATGACCGATGCGGCCAAGAGAGCGATGGGATGAGTGTGCAAGAGTTTGGGGACGGAGCCAGATGTTTCTGAGCAGCAGAAAGCAAAGGTCCCATCACCTGCAGCTCCCTGGACAGGAGCTCTCAGTGCCAGGAGCGTTGTCTGGTGGGTTCTGCGTGGAGAGGGGTGGAAATGCTTTATTGTCAAGTGTGTGTTGTACTATGGAAACAGCAAAGATGAGGGAGGGTGAGCGGTGTGGAGGCAAGCGGGAAAGAAGGGCTGAGGGGGGATTTTGTGCCATTTTCTGACTTTTTTTGAAGGAGGACGCTTGCTGCCTTAAGAAAAAAGAAGCAAGCAAAAGCCAGCAAAACCCACTTACATTTTAAATAGTGGCACTTCCTAGATGTGGGGGAAAAAACCCCACTGAGTTTCAGAATACAGCAAGAAAAAAAGCGAGCGGCTAAGCAGTGTGCGTTGTGTTCCTGTCGCCTGCGGTAACTAACTTTGGGAAGCTTTGTGACCATTCCCTAAAAATCTTTAATCTTCAGAACTGTGTAGTTTGGCTGTTCTTACCCCGAATCGCAACAGCTGAATGCAGCCTACTGTGCCAGTGCTGGGACCGCTTAATTACGGAAAATGACTGAATTCAGCTGCCGTGGGGTCAGGGCGAGGAAAGCTGCGTTACGGCACCTTCAAATTTGCAGAGAGTTAAGAAAACAGGACGGGAACTGATGAGCCGGATTCCCACAGCCGGCCCCTCCCCTGGGTCCGCAGCAGCATGGGTGGTTTGGCATGCGAGTGAGATTATTATTTTTATTATTGCTTTAAAGCTGATATTAAATCGGAGATTGTACAGGGGCTTCTGCCAACCAAAACAAAAACATTTACAATCTAAGTGGGGCCCTTCAGGGGTGCGTCAGAAACGAAAGTTTCCAAAATTATTCAAGTGTACATGAAGCAGCTGGAACTGCTTTGGGTTATGTTCCTGGTGTTTTGAGGTAACGCTGTAAAAATCAAATATGTTTATTAGTTTCTTAAGCTTTCTGCAAGAGTTTCACTAGGAGTATTTAGTAAGCAGCTTGCATTCAGAGATCCCTCCTTTTGTAAATAATATCTATCGCAGTTCTAATGTCTGTATGACGTATATCGCTGTAAACAAGTCTGAAAATAGAGATGGAATCTTCTACTGAAGATTAAAACCCAATTAATTTCAATTGGAGGGAAACGAGCACTTCAGAGAACTGTATTTTGAGAAGGAGGCATTTATTGTTGTTTAAAAGCTTGGGGAAGTCCTGCTTGAAAGAAATTGGAGCTTGCTGGCACCCACCGTCTTTCCATTCCCTCCCTCGCGCTGGAGAGCGTGGTCTTGGTTTTGGAGCAGTCGTATTCCCTTTGTGTTTCTAAGGGGTTTTTGCAAGAAAAGGAGTCCTCAGCACTTGGGATGATTAATTGCAATAGCGATACAAAGAATGACGTGAGCCTTGCAGGTAGGTGTCACCTCCGGATAGGTTCAGATCATTTTCAGAGAAGAGACAGGCTGGTTTTCATTAGATCTCCCTTCAAACGGCTCTCTTTATCTAATTAGAGAAATACAAAACCGAAGCAGATACATCAGAAAATCAGCATAAGGGTTTTTAGTGGAAGCGCCATAAAGTTTGCAGTTAACATTTTAGAAGGATGATCGATACCCGGCATTCATCGCAAGTCTTCACGGCGCAGGCAAAGATTATTTTTCACTTTGTGGAAGCAAATGCCGTCCGCCCGTTTCCTGAAAGCACCTTTTGTAGGTACGTTTTAAATAACTGGAAAGGAAGAAACACAATTTTTCTCTTTTTATGGATTTCCTAAAATACCTCTCGTGAGCTATTTCTTGTTGTCTTGAGGGAGGAGGCAGTAAAGGAGTTGCCATGGTGATGCGACTTCGGTTCCATCACCAGTCAATACAGCAGTGCTATGTTATAGGCTTGGCCCATCTGTTCCCCTCGGTGGAGACCCCATTCAGCTGGAGGTTTCTTTTGTGTTCGCAAAGTGGGGTAATAAGTGACCTTTTATTATAGGTGGAATCTCTATGTGGGTGGAAAATAACTTCTTTCAGATGTGGACGCTTTCTTTACAATGAGGGGGGGGAAATAGGTGGGTTTTTTAAAATTCAAAATAAAATTATGAAAAGCTTTACAAATATAGTTTTTTTTTTGTTTGTTTGTTTTTTTTTTTTTTTTTCAGGAATAGTCAGCAAGTTCAGTTTGGAATTGCAAAGTGTCCATTGAGCCCACTGCTTGAATGAGCAAATATATTCTATATCACAGCACTGGTTTCACTGTCTTACTTTTAACTAAACCTGTCTTAAAGAAGGTCAACTCATGAGTTTGTTTTGTTTTGTTTTTTTTTTTTTTTAGATGCCAGTGGTACTTGTAACAGAAAACAAAAAAAAAAAAAAAAAAGGGGGAATAAAGCTTTTCCCACCAATTAAAATCCAAACAGTAGCACTATTCATCCCTAACCCGAAAACCTTTTGCTGTTCCCTGAGGCTTTAGCTTGAGAAGGTGAGAAGCGCCGGAGCGGGGCTGGAGGCACTGCTGGCACTGCTGCAGCGCTCAGCCCTCCCCGGCTGGAAGGAAAATCAATCCCTGTTTGTTGGGGTTTTGTAACCCTGACCCTGGGTACAACCCAGTTACTGTCTTTTGGGGAAAGACTTGTTTTTTTCTGTGCTAAAGCATCCTGTGCTCCTTGCCTAATTTCCCAGAAAGGGAATCAACGCGTAGGTTTTTTTCTCCCTGCATTTGATACCGTCATATGGTAAATGTTAAGTTCTTTGTTTTTCTGCTTTGAGAAAAAGGTGCTTTATTTTCTTAAACTTAGATTAGTAAGAGCGTGCACGGTAGTGGCGCCACAGCAGACACAGTACAAAACAAGCCAAACAACTGGCAAACTTTTAATTAAAAAAATAATAATATTCTGAATTTAGGCAGACCTTCAAAACATTAAACATAAAATACAGAAAATTACATTTTTAAAAAGAATTCAGCTTGTTGCAGGTGAAGGAGGAAACAGGATTTCCCCATCACTTCTGCACCTTTACATCTCTCTGCCTATTTGCTTTATGGCCGAAGAGGGCATCGAACCTGAGTTTTCTGGATCTTGTTGGGCTGCAGCATGGAGGAGGGCGAGCAAGCCCCATTTTCTGTGGGTTTGGGTTTGGACCACGGTGGCAACACTTCAGTGGAGGTTGAACTGGTTGTGTTGACCAACGTGATGCCTTGCGTTCACATGGGCTGTGGTTGAATTGGCTCTTTCATCTGGGTGCGGGTGCCTTTCGGGTCAGCGGGGATGGGCACTGGTGCGCTGCGCTGTGAGTATCTTGGTAATGAGCTACGTGGGGATCAAGATTGAAAAGGAACGGCTGTTATTTGTTACGAAGCGTTAATCGGAAATCGTAAGCACTATCTCATTTTTTAAAATTTTCTGATTTATAATAATAGAATCCGCATAAATGGAGCACTATTGTATAGCAGCCTTACTCATCTAATTGAGCCTCCCGCTCATAAAAGGTAATTAAATACAGACTGTGGTAACTGTAATTAATGAATAAGGGTGGAACGTCAACTGCAGTGGATCCATAACCAGTTGTGTGTGTTGTTTCACAGGTCACCGGTTAACAGAGACACTGATGTAGGTGTAGAGCTGCCGAGGAGGCGCCGGCCACTTCTCGCTGTTGTGCTGCGTGTGTGGTCTAGGTGTAGAGGTGTTCCGACTCCATAACTACGTGATCGTTTTAATACAAAGCAGATGTGCTCGGGAACTTTGATTTTACCTCTCTGGGCTTTAAATCTTCAGGGAATAAAGAATCACGGAGGCACAATCTAACTTAGTTCCTTTGTGGAGATTTTTTTTTTTAACATAGTTCACGGTCGAGCTACAAAACCCTTAACTTTCCTGCAAAAAAAAAAAAAAAAAAAAAAAAAAAAAAAGAGGGTCGCACTAAGCCATTTCGTGCTTTTTTGTTAATTCATTTGGAAGTTAATAAAAACCTGATGTTTTCGTTGGATGTGTAGTAGTCTTTGTTAATACCTCCTTGGTTTTGGTGTAGGTGAAACAAGACTTGGGTAGTGAGGTTTGGAGTCCATTCGCTTTAATATTTGGTACGTTCTTTTTGTTTAAAAGCTATGTTGTCTGCCCAAATCTGAGTTGTCTAAAAGTCTTGCAACAAACTGTTTAATGACTGTGTTAATATTCACATCATGGAACTATATTTCATATTTGATATTTTTTATGTTCTAAAAACGCATGAGAGTGGCCAAACTCATCCCCTTATGTTGAGAGAGATGCGGAGATTTTGTTGTGTTCACTGAGTGCTCTGAGCTCTACTGTGGCGGGACCTTCGCTTCATGTCACTGGTGTAGGATCTCTCCATTAAAGTTGGGTTAATATTATAATTTCTTAGGCAATAGTTGAGCGTTCTGTCACTGAACAGAAGAACAGATTTAAAAAAAAACTCCCCCAGCTCTGGGTGGATGGTGATAAATTCCAGTGGTCTTTGTTGGTCTTAGACCTAACTTCTGTTCAGTAGCTGAATGCAGGCTAATAACTTGCATATTAACAAGGTATGACCCTTTTCCATAGCGTCATCACACCTGGTTATACAGCAGGTTTTGTTTTTTTTTTTTTAATATGTTACAGTAAAAATTCCCAGTTATTATAAAGAAATTCTGAACAGTCAAGAGGCGTTTTTATTCTCCCAGTTCTTTTCTATTAAATGAAGTTCTGGTTCTGTTAAGTATCTTTGGAATTGATATTTTTTAGTTTCGCTATGCTTGTATCCAGGGCCCACCCAGAAGAAAACTTTAACGTGCAGAATAGCAGTGTTTGGGTTTTTTGGTAGCTTCCTAGGAAAAGATATTCTGTTTGTTCTCGTATGATTTTAAAGTTACACTTGCCACTCTCCCTGTGGGCATCGGGAACCAGCGGCAGCTAAACGCTAACCAAAAATACTTGCTGCAGGCACTCGGTTTTCTTTTTTTTTCTTTTTTTTTTTTTTTTTCTCCATTTTCATTTTTATGGCATTAATTCCGTGCAGTTGCGAGGAAAATACGGCAATGTTGAGAGCAGAGGAATTTTCAGGAGGAAAGCCAGCTGTCACGTTAAGGTGCAGAGCTCTAGCCTGTACAGCGTGCAGTGATACTGTTGACTGGACTCGTAACACAAGATACTGCCGTTGTTTTAACAAAAAACACAGCAACCGCAGAAAGAAGTACTATATTTTTTAAGACAAGTGCTCAGGCATATGTTTCAGTATGATTAAATGTGGACTGAAATTACTTTGCTAACTGAAGGTGAACGGTAGAAACGAGCTATTTGAGCATCCTTGTGAGTGTATTTTCCGCCATCCCTTGTGGTAGGTGTGCAGTCGTTATCTGTTCCAGGTGTTTCTTCTATTCTTGAAATCGCTGTTTGCATGTTGTTTCCAAGAGTGAAATCTTTTTGGCAGTGTCATTTAGTAGTTGAACCAGGTAATCATTTCATATTGTACTTACAAAAACATTTCTTTTCTAATTTTGCACATTGCTCCAGAAGAACGGGCTCCTGTGTGGACACATCGAATGTCTCTGAGATAACTCGAGATGTTGGTGTTCAAGGAGCACCGTGTGGCGTGAGCTGCCAGCTTCGGCATCCCGGCCAGGCGTGCCGTGGCCGTGGTGGTGGCGGCGGTTTGCGAGGGGAGAGCTGCTGGCCACATGGGTGCCCCGTGCCCTGCTTGGGGACCTGAGCAGCAAGTTGGGTGGAAACCATTTACACCACCTTGACTCGGCAAACATCTTTGACTGGTTGCCACTGTTTGATTTAATATTATTATTGCCAGGTTGTTTCTTTTTAAGAAACCGTAATTCATTCAAAACATAAAAATGCTTTTTCTTCTTATGCCTGTGAATTCCTAACCATCTCCGACTGCTGCTCAAGAGCTGCTTGCCAGTGGCTCCGTTGTTTTCCTCATAGAAAAATTTGTAGATGTTAAAATTGCTTCAGCAAAAATCAGTTTCGATTAGTCTCAGCTTTGTTACCTGTTAGCACTTTTGGGGGAGAGGTTCAGCAAGAAAAAACAGAGGTTTTTAGCTTTGCGGCGAGATATTGGTAAAGACATTGTTGATGGCCTCGTCAATAGGATGGACCCGGAACAACAAATAAGACTTTTCATTCACCTGACTTCTGTCCGTGGAATCTCCCATGACTTCTATATAGCTGTTTCCACAAGGAAAGAAATCATCCAGCCTAGCTTTTGTATGGAGAAAGCACAGGGAAGATACATTAAATCATTTTTCTTCTAAGTGTGTGATGTTGTATTTCAGCTCAGATGAACTCACTCAGTGGTCTGTGGAGAGATAAGACAGTGGAGATCACGCAACTATTTCTAGATGATAGTACAGAGTTTGATTCGATCTGAAAATAAGGTTGTTGAATGGCATTACTACAGCACTTACAGAATTTATAAAAAATGAATTATAGATCAGACGGGGGATTATATTTGGAAATGTGCACTTGCGCCGTGTGTGCTGTGGCAGTAAATACTTCATGAATGCAAGGATTTCAAATTAAACGGCTGGTAACAGAAATGGGATTCTGTAATACCAATTCCTGCCATTGAATTCAAAGTGAGAGACTTCCAAATACCTTTTTGTTCTACACATTATTAAGTAAAAGTAGTCTTTGTTAAGCAAATAGACAAGAGACTCTTAAATACTTCGTTAAAACTCTTAAATAATCCCCTAAGACATTGCAACTACTTTCTCAACCTTGCTCATTTGCATATTACAGATGTTTTTTTTACAGTTTGTTATTCTACAATTCTACAAATGGCGGAGGTAAGTATACAAATTGCTAGATTTCATAGAATTTAGTTAAAATGTGTTTTAAGAAGGTTTTTGGATCTTGTATGCCTTTCTCCAGTATTGGAAGATGAACCACTTTTACTTGCAGTTTTGGCTGAATTTTCTGCCAGCCCTTCCACATGAAGACCTGAGGCTGCCGAACCGTGAGCTATAGGGTGACAGAGATGTCTGGCTGGTGGGGACCCCACCTTTTACGGTGAAGGAAACCCAGATGCAGCTGAAGTTTGCCCGAGTCATTTGCAAAAAAGCTCTTGTGGAAAGCTTGAATGTAAAGCGGAGTTTTATCAAGCTGGAGATCTCCGTAGCACGAGAGAACACCGTGCCAGGTAACTGGTGCTGGCAGCAGTGCAGAGGTCTTACGGTGGGGTATCTCTGCCTGGTGTTTATTAGGTGTATTTTGCAGCTCCCGTAAACATACGGAGGTGGTTTTAAATAAAACAGCGTAAATGCCGCAGCCCTTCGAGCAGCAGCGCTGAGTTCAGTGTGAACGCGCTGCTGCTTCTGCGTTACCTCAGCTTCTCGGGTGGCTTCTGCAGCCACCGCTGCCCTCCCTGGCGATGCTCTTACACCTACCCGGGTTAATTCAGGTAACGTCCCACACGTGATGGAAGGATGTTATTCTTCATTTATGAATAGCAGTATGCTGTCAATGTTACCCTGGCAGTTGTTCATGTCAAATGAGCACCGTGGGCAAAAGAAAAAGATATCAAGCTTATATACGTATATATATATACGTAGACACACACATATAAATAAATATAAAAAGTTCTATACACATATTTTACATGTCTATATAAATATACATATATAAAAATAAATACATTAAAATATACAAGTGCAAGTGCAAGGTCCTGCACCTGGGGAGGAAGAATGCTAGGCACCAGTATAGGTTAGGGGCGGACCTGCTGGGAAGTAGCCCAGAGGAGAAGGATCTGGGGGTCGTGGTAGACAGTAAATTATCCATGGCCCAGCAATGTGCCCTTGTTGCCAAAAAGGCCAATGGAATCCTGGGCCGCATAGGGAAGAGTGTGGCCAGTGGGTCGAGGGAGGTCATTCTCCCCCTCTGCTCTGCACTGGTGAGGCCACAACTGGAATACTGTGTCCAGTTTTGGGCTCCCCGGTTCGGGAGGGACAGGGAGCTGCTGGAGCGAGTCCAGCGAAGAGCAACTAAGATGATTAAGGGCTTGGAGCATCTCCCTTATGAGGAAAGGCTGAGAGAGCTGGGACTCTTTAGCCTGGAGAAGAGAAGGCTGAGGGGAGACCTTATTATGGCGTACAAGTATCTAAAGGGTGGGTTGAAGGAGGATGGAGCCAGGCTCTTTCCAATGGCTCCCAGTGACAGGACGAGGGGCAATGGGCACAAGTTAGAACCCAGGAAGTTCCGTTCAAATACACGGAAAAACTTCTTTACGGTGAGGGTGACAGAGCACTGGCACAGGCTGCCCAGGGAGGTTGTGGAGTCCCCTTCTCTGGAGATTTTCAAGACCCGCCTGGATGCAGTCCTGAGTAATGTGCTCTGGGCAATCCTGCTTTAGCAGGGGAGTTGGGCTAGATGATCTCTAGAGGTCCCTTCCAACTCTGAAACTCCGTGATTCCGTGATATACAGCCATTAAACTGGCTATATATATGTATTGCACTATGGGCAAAAGAAAAAAAAAAACCCTGAGCTTATATACATACATATATTTTGTATATACATACACACACACATATGAAAATAAATATATATGAATATATATAACAATTTTTATATAATATAGCCATTTTATTATAGGAAACAACAAATTATTCTGCCTCCAGAGCATGAATTATTACAAGTAGAATAGTCGTCTGCAGCTGAATTGCTGCTTTGATTCTCGCTTGATGTGAAAGGTAAACTTGGATTAATCAATGTTTTTATTAAGTTACTTGTAACTTAGGATGAAGTTGTGTGATATCAGGTTTTAAAGGTGAATTTTAGTTACTTGAGTTTGAAATATTTTCAAGAGGTTTTTTTCATTAAAGTGCTCTTTTTCCTAGTCATCTAATTCAAAGGAATAGTCGTGCAATTAGTCATCTAATTAAAGGAATAACAGGTTAGATAATAAGAAAAAATCTGTTTTTTCTGTTGCAGAGTTTATAGCTGAATATTGGTGAGTCTTCCCAACTTAATCGTTTCTTACGCTGAAATATTAGACCTGAGTGGGGATTCGATAGCAGGAGAATATCTGAGCAGCCCCGAGGGGCCGAGTGGAGCAGTTCCAGATGCTGAAATGTTTTTTTTTATATTCTTGTACTTTTGTAGGGGACCAATTGAGGTACTATAATTCTTTTGTATGTTTTAGGAAAACTTGTTTTAGACCTGCCATTTGTACATGTGGAATCTCTTCTGTAACTTGAATAAAGGTGGGCTAGGGGAAGGGGTTCTTTGCTTTAAAAAAAAAAAAAAAAAAAAAAAGGAAGAAAAGTCTGTCTCGTGTTTAAGATTTTTTTGAATCTTGAGAATTTCATGTGCACTGTCTTGTTATTTCTGAAATGGTTTCATGTCAAATTTAATTCCTGACCAGATTCTTCATGCCCATACCTACCGCTTTCCTTTTAAACCCATGGCGAGCGATCTCTTTTATGTATACCATCCTCTTCAGTCATCGCAGCCCCTGCAAGCAGAATTAAGATGCCTCAGAAGGATGCAAAAAGAATGATGCAAAGCAGATTTTCCGCACCTCTCCTCACACCTCTGTCTGCTGTGAGACCAGCCTGTTCCTGCCAAAGCTCTGCGGCTGAGTTGGGCTGGGCAAAGCTTTCTCTTCTGAAATTCTTCTTTCTTGTGGGGTGCTGGCGTTTTTTTCACCGGTCACCTCTCACAAGTACGTGGACGTTCCTGTTTACCTACAAGTGCTTGCCAGTCCATGCGTTATAGCTAATTTAGGCATTATTCTATATTCTGTATTATTATTGGTACCTCCTCAAGAGAGCTTGGGTCAGCACCGTATCATTTTCCTTTGCTGGCTAGGAGCAAATCACTGAAATTTCTCATTTTAATCTTTTTTATTTAGAAAAAGATATGTTTTTTAATATTTATTTAATCGGTGTTACAAAATGAAAATTAAAAGTTAAATTTTAACTCAAGGTGATTACACATTTCTCAGCGCCTGGACGGTGTGTGTGTGTGTGTATGGGTGCAAGGCAGAGGGCGACGGTGGTAAAAGTCGTTGCACATCTTACACCAGGCGTCTTACAGGCAACCGGGCAGGACCAAGGAATAAACAGTTGTGCCAAAAGAATTAAGGATGTATTTGTCAGCTGAGGTGGGATAAATCATTGTTCTTGTTTGCCAGCGTGTGTGGTTTTCCAGCATCAGCAGCGGTTGGTGTTACCGGCTGTTCTCGACGCACAGAGGGAATATGGGTATAACCGACGCGGTAGTGCTATGGGGAGGAAGTGAAAATGCCAGAGCTGCTCCAATGCTCTGCGTTTAGCCGAACCGCAGGTTGCCAGAGATTTCTCTTCGGTTTTGGGTACTGTCTCTGTTTATAGGGCTGTGGGTCGTACCTGCTTATGCTGCTGTTTCCCGGTTAGGCAGGGACCTTGCGTGGCTCACCGTGTCACTCAAAGAGCTGGAAATCAGGAAAAAAGCGTTTTATATACCTGTAATTAACATTTTTTTACTTCTGTAACCTCTGAAATCTGGTTAGTCAGGATCTCATCTGGTTTATAAGCTGCTTCTGGCTTTTTCGCGTCTGGAAATGTTCCGTTGCGCAGCTCTGGAGTGTGAGCTGGAGCCACTATGGGGGCCTCTCTGATTAACCAACCTGGATGCTGACTTTGGGGGTTTAATTATCTTCCTAAGAACCAGCATGCTGTTACCTTTTCAGAAACGCATGCTCAGTTCTTACGCAGATGTTGTTCTCAAAATCTATTTTTGGGGCCAAGAGTTCCTGATGGCTATATATAGCCATATGTGATTTCCTGAGGGACCAGCAGCAGTAAATCAAGCTCCATCAGTCAGATATGCATCCCTCCTGCAGCTCATAATTCTCAAGAGAAAGTTGAAAGAATCATGAATTAAATTACACTTACTTGGTAATGAATTTAAATTCATTCAGTTTATTTCATTTTTTTTTTTTTGCTGCGGCTTGGAAAGTAATTTTAAATAAAGGATGCAGGTACTTGCAGAGATCGTGATGTCTTAGAAAACACTAAAATAGGGATGTCGAGTGATGCATTTAACTAATGGTTGAAAAATTTGGTGGAATTTTGTGGAATGGGTGAAAGTACTTACACTTTGTTCATCAGTGACTTACAGAGCCAGTGTAGACTGGAAAGGTTGGGTTTAGATTTCTGTGTTTCGCGCACACAGGTCAGCAGATTGTAGTACTCCTGGTACCTGTTTGTGGCTTAATATCTAATTTTTTCGTTTGGAGGTATATTGCTGCTTGCTTCTGCTCAAGGAAACGAGGGTAAATAATAGTCATTTGTCCTTCTTGATTGCTAGACTTTTTTGTTAGTAATCTGTGCTAAGGCATTGGTTTTCTCCCAATTAAAGTGTGAATGTTATTTATCAACTGAGTTGTGACAGGATTTTGCAGAAGGAGATAGCCACAATATATATGTATACCATGCAGGAAACTGACAAGTGCTTTTGCAAATTTCAGCTGTGTAAGAACAACCTGGGGTTGAATCTTACCAGCATAAAAACCTGATGTCTGCAGAAGTTTTCTTTCCTGCTTGTACAGTTGAGGAGAAGCTTCAGAAGCGAAAGACTCCACATACAAATCTGAGAGATGGGTTGAGTAGTTTGGGCCCCGTGCGTCTGTCTGGAAAGTTAATCCTCCCCGGCGTCCGTGACTGCTCTTTACGGATTTGTGCAAGTGGTGTGTGCCCTTCCAAAATAAGTGAAACTTTCCGAAAGGGAAACTTTTTGAAAGTGTAAAGTTTCAGCCAGACGTCAAGCGCTGCAGCGAAGACGTTCTGGCGTATTTGGAGAGCTGCTTTTGTAATGGTCCCAACTGTAGACCATGAAAGATATTTGAGGTGGACCCATAAGCTTTTACAGAGAGGAGAAGCTAATAGAGCACTTGTAATGCACACGGTGCAGTCGTCGGAAATCACGCTTGCTTGGTTTTATGCTGTTCTTTCTTCTAGGGTTTTAATTTTTAAATCCCATCTTTGTTTATATTTTCTGTTATGGAAAATTCACTGGTTTATACAGCGAAAAAAGTTTTGAACTGTGTCTTAACAAATATTTTAAGATTTTTTTTAAACCCCAACAAAACACAAAACAAACCCACAGCCCCTTTTCCCAATCGGCCGTGCTCTCTATTTTCTTTAGGCTCCAACTAAAACCATAGCAGGCAAATCACTAATTGCTGTTTAATAATGTGTTGGTAATACTACAATAGCTGGACTGTGGAGGCTAATATCAACCTTTCTTCCTTGCTGGGATCGTGTTGCTTATGTGCCACAGGTAGCAATTGAGCGAGTTATCTGTCGAGATATATTATTATTTAATAAATAATATTATAAATATATTATATTCTGAATGAGTTGGATGGCCGGAGTCAAAGAGAAGGCTTTGGATAAAGGGTGAGGTGGCAAATTCAGAGATGTGCAATGAGTTTATCAACTTCTGCATCGTGTTATTCCATCAAACAACTAATGCTGTTACAAAAAATTCATGTATTTAAAAAAAAACAACACTTTCCCAGTTGCCCTGCAGCTGGATAAATAGCATAAAGCTCGTGCAGCTACTGAATCAAGTTACTTAGGCTTTTTTAAATATAGCTGTAGACTTTACGTAGTTCAGCATCACTGCTTTTGAAGTGAGTGGTGATGAATGGAGTCTTATGCGCTTTCAGAGCGAGTTTTGGAAGGCTGTTTTGAGTTTCTGTGATTTTATTCCTTAAGTTTTTGACAGGAAAAGCTTCTTGACATCTTGATGCCGTGCCAGAAGCCTGTGCAGATCAGCTTGCATAGGGAGGGGGTAATTCGGGAGCCCTTTGGGCTGTGCCTCACGTCTGTAGTCGGCTGTCAGCATGACGAGCCGTCAGCCTGGTCACCTTCCCTGCTAAAAGGTGGGTTTAATGATATAAAATGAGATTCTTTTTCACATTCTTGTTCTGAATTGAAGTCTCTAAAATATAGTTTGGATTTCCCCTTGCAAGGCTGTTCTTCCAAACGTGCCATTTCAGGAAAGACCCTCAGGCTCACAAACGTCACGTGCACCCTGAAAACTTGTCCGACTGTTTCTGCTGGTAGCTGGGTAATATGACTGCAGTCACACTGGTCTTGTCAGAGCTACGGCTTCGCCGTCGCATTTACAACCAGTAATAAATAATAGACTTCGACTCCGTAAGCACTAGCCAGGCATTAGATGCTATCTTGAAAACCTTGGCTTCATGACTTGATCTTTTTTGGTACCTTTCTGCATCTAATAGTGACATACTGGAATTTATTTTTTTTTTTTTTTTATGATGATGATACATAAATTTTCAACTTGTTTTAACTTCTTGTTACGCGTCAAATGTATTACTGCATACATCAAAAACCTTTTACCGAGCAAGCCCTGTAGCTAACACTGATGAAGATGCTTTCTGCAGAGAAGCAACTTCCGATTAAATCAATAGTCAGTCCGTGCCAATGATGCTGAATTGGTTTTGGGGCTTTTGGGGAAGTCGGTGGAGTGTTCAGGAGCAGGGAAAGGAGTATTTTCTGAGGAGAATTTCCAAATGACATTGTAAATTTTTGCACAGATGTTAACATTGGCTTCGGGTGATTCCTGGGAATATGCTTTCATGGTGTGTAAAGAACAAACTTGGCGAGTGCGGTAAAACAGTATATTTATTAAATGCAAAAAATGAATGTCGGTGCTAAATAAAGGTTGAGAAATGAAACAGATAAAAACTTGTGGCATCTAATGCTACATTAACTAAAACATTGGCATGACTAGTTGGTGTTTATTTAGGAGTAAATGTAGTGTGTTAACATTTAGTGAACACAAAAAATATTGCTCAAAGTATTGCATATGTGAAATGAGATGCAGTTGATCTTGGTCTAAGACTGTGTTGGTGGGCAGGGTTTGCAATTCATGTACTGCTTTTTGGAAGCGTGCAATTGATAAACTTTAAATATTTTTTTTGCCAGTTTATCCTGTTTCTTCTGTAAAGGTTATTCCAAGTATGCAAATGCACATTGGATGTAATTACAAGAAAATCAGTAGTTACTATTATTATTATGCATCAGAGCCCATCAGTACGAGGTACAGCAGGCTTCACTTAAGTACTTATGATTAGAAATTTTTCATTTCCTTTGCTGTTGCAAAGTTTCCCTGGGTTTATTTCCAACTTTCAGCACCTCTTTCCTGAACGCATTTTAATCTTTAGCGCTGTCTGCATGAAAAAAAAAAAGGGGGGGGGGGGGGAATTAAAGTTGTTTTTTTTTTTTTAAAAAAAAAAAGGTTGTAAGAAGTGTGAAACATAAACAGTATAATTTAAGCGAGGAGGGCCCTGGCAAAGGCTTCCCTGTCTACTTATGTTGCAGGTGGCTTTTTGTTCAAAGCACTGTGAAATACCATGCAAAAGCTGTTTTGAACTTTAAGTGTAATCAGGCCAATTGTCTAAAGGTATCAGCAGTCATCCTTTTTTTAGCAAGTTCTGTGAAACAAACCAAATGCAATGTTGGTTTGCTTTTTTTTTTTTTTTCAGTTGAGCCACTTTTAAATTCTGGAAGCAGTTTTAATTGCAACGTTGCATTTTATCTGGGGTGAGTGAAAATAAAAAGTAGTTGGACTGATTTTGCTCAAATTTTCCAAAGTGTTTGCTTCAGATGAAGCTGTCTGTCCTCACAGTCCACAGATCGTCTCCAGCGGTATGCCTGGGGGATGCACCGCAGGAGGGGTTGGGTGGATGATGGAGGTGGGAGCTCCAGCTTATACTGCAGAAGCAGCCACAGTCTTGAGACCATCTTCTGGAGTGGGACCATAAGGCAATATGTTAAATGTATACACCTCTTCCCTCCCAGCAGGATGAAGGACGGTGAAAACAAACCACTATTAGGTACAACAGTTGTTTCCAAGAGGCCGCTTCGCAAATACTGAAAAAAATAGATTTCTTCAAAGCAGTTGCAAAGTTGTACGTTGTTTCATGCTTAGCTTTTGCACAAAAATAACCTACAGCCTTGTAGCTAAGCTTGTAATTGCTGTTCTTGTACATCTCAAAGTTGATGTTACGTGATACCCAGAAGAACTTAATGGCTTGCATAGTAGTGGCTTGAGGAACTGGGACCTTCCCTGTGTTCTTACATCTACCAGACAGAATCATGCTGGTGTATTGTAAATCAAAACTGCATTAAAACGGCTCTTTTTCTCTTCGTCGGGGAGGAATTTAAATTCTGAAGTTAATGGAAGTCAGACTGTTGCGAGCCCAAAGCGGCGTTGTCTGTGCCCAACTGTAAATGGATTCTCCCCACTGAAAGCGATGGGGACTGCAGCGGGATTATAAATGAGCTGTTGCGGTGGGGCTGCAGGCAGGTGAGCCCGCCCCGGGACAGGTCCTGGGCAGCGGGGGTCCAGGGTGCTCTATTGCAGGTGAGGTTATCACTTTTGGCTAAAATGCTTCCTCTTGCGATTGAAAATAGGGTATTTTCCTAAGCCGATGAACCTATTTCTGCTTCCAAAGTATACGAGCGATGAAGGCTGATGGCAAAGCTCTGCTCCCAACCACTGCGACACCCAGTTGGGGTGTAACATATGCCCCTTTTCAGAAGGATGCCGTCTGTGGGAATTGAGGCTGAGATGCGAGTGGTGAGTTATTAAAAGGAAGTTGGCAACGGAGGAACGAGCTCTGCGGTCTATAGGAGCACAGCAGTTCCTTCCTTACCTTTCTGATGGAGCTATTTCCCTAAAATGCGGTATTATTTATTTGCAGCAATGTGAGGCACTGAGCAGGATTGTGTAGCAAATGAAAGCAAAAGCTTTTCTGCGAAGGGCACGTGGCTTAGAGCAGCGGGTTACTGTCATTATCTGTACTGTCGGGTCTCTGCGCTTACAGTTGTCATTTAAGTGGTTTAAAAAAAATAAAAAAAGCTGCTGTATTTGGGCTCTGCCTGTCATTTGTAGGTGAGGGTTTAGCAAATTAAGATTTTTTTTTTTTTTTTTTCACTTAAGAAGTTATTTAAAACAATATAATTGAAAATGAGGAGTGGATTTATCAGTGGGGTTGTGGCCCTATGGCTTTGCCCTCTCTCCGTCCCCGCCGCCCAGGCCCCTGCGGGGTATGTGGCAGGATTTGGTGCTGCAGCTGCAGCCAGCTGTGCTGTGCAGCTCCACATCCAAAATGTTTGCCCCGATTGTTTTCGCTGATGTTATTGCCTATCCAAACAAGGCAGAGCTTTGGCCTCACAAAACCTCCTGTGTCACAAATGATTTTTTTCCTATGAATGTTAAAATTTTCCAAGCAGAAAGAGTTGGTGGTGTTTTGTTTTGTTTTGTTTTTAAACGTGTTCACGCTGGAAGAATTATAATACCCTCGAACATCACTCACATACATATATCATCAGGCTGACTGACAGTGAAAGGGGCTGGCGGATTGGGAAGGCAGATTCAAGAGCAGTCTCTGAACTGTTGCGTGTCATGTCCATGTCCTTTGTGGAAGTGATGGGTTTGAGGGGCATTGCTGGGCACCCCCGTATCTTTGGGTTATTGCAAACGCCCCCTATATTGGCTGTAGATAAGATGTTTTGATGACAAGCTCATGTGAATAGTCAATGGTGTTAAAATCAAAGGTAAATGGTAGTGGCCTGGAATGACGATAGAAATGAGAATGTTGCACGTGCCAGGTGTAACTGTGTGGCTGCAGCTCTTGCAAAGATGTCAGCCTGGGGGTTACAAGAAAATAACAAGATAAAAATTAATTACTTGAATTTTATTTTTTTTTTTTTTTTTTATTGTGCAGTATTATATACGTACATCTTCCTTACTCTCCCCCATGCCAGGCAGATATTTCGGCGAGTATTTTAAAATTTCATTTGTTTCCAAGTTTAAAAACCAAACAAAAGTGCGTCACTTCAAAGTTACCCTGCGAGGCATTGATATATAATTCATTGTCTTTTGTAAACTTCTGTCAGATCCTGCTGCTCTTAGGAGGACGAGTACGGTTTCACAAGTTTGTCGTATCTCTTTCATCGATGGCTTCATGGCTCGATGCGCCGTCCGGCGGGATACAGGTCGCAGGGAATTATCATGATGCAAACAAGTGTTTTGCCGCTGTGGCCTTAGGTCGTCCGAAAACCTTATCAGATTATGGTGTCATAAACATTGCCTGACATGGGAGTGATGGCATAAGGATTATGTTATGTATCACTTTTGCAGTTATGAAATTAGGAAACAACTTTATTATGGGATTGAAATACAGTATTAATCATAGTCCAGTACTGGTACGGGATTTAGCAGTCAGATTTCTTACTTGGTTAATAAACAAGGCTTTGGCTTGAATGTTTTTCAATTCTCTGCCCTTGTTAGTCTCAACGATAAGTGCTTTTTATCACATTGTTATGTATCCGACAAAAAAAAAAAAAAGGCACTCCGGATCGTCGGTGGTATTAGTATCGCATTGTCTTGTCTTGCCTTTATTAAAACCTTCTTTGTCCTATTGCTGCTAAGTGATCTATCCATCTTAATATTTTCTCGATGTCTAAGCTACTGTCTGTTAATGGCATCCTAATGCATTCTGAATTGACATATTTCACATCATTTAAACTCTGCTTACCTATTTATCATGCAGAGGTCATAACTTAGTAAGTGAAAGTCACTCGAAAGACTTTTTCTTTGCTATTTCTCTAATTTTCCATTGCCACGCTGGAAGGAAATTACAGCTCTCCCACTCACTTACTGTACAGTTGTGATAAAGGCTCTTCCTCACCCTGGCGTCCGATACACAGAGGAGCTTTGTACGTTTGATTTCCTTCTCTTCTATTTGTGTCAGCCTGACGTGATATTAAAAACTGGAAACGGGGATGTTTTGTGCAGCTGTTCCTGGCCCTGGGAGGAACAAAGATGACCTGGCTGGTGTGGCATCCATCCTCGCGCAGGGAGACTATCAAGTCGGTGCTCGCTGGGGCCGGGATTACGTGTCACTCAATCTTGTCAAAAATTCTATGAATATTCAATGAGGATTTTAATGTATTGTCATCAAGGAAGCAATTTCTGTGTAGTCATATTAAGCATGTTGTCATCTCTGCAGTTTAAATACATTGTTTTGCCCATGAAGTGACCTTAGGCAATTTTAAAATGGTCTCGTTTTTTTTTTCCATTTGCCTTATACCAAATAAATTAGTTTTACCTAATAGGAACGAACCTAATATGGATCTAACACATTTGTACAGGGAGAAGCACATTCTAATAAATAATCAGGGTATTATTCTACATACACCAGGATTTATCTTTTCCGCTTACGCTTACACAAAAGGTATGAGATATGGTCAGGTAGGCTGCAGTCAAGTTGTTCTCTAACCGAGGTTTCATAATGAGTTCAATTTTCGAAGGGGAGCCTGTTAATTTACCTCCATACTTCCGCCGCTGCTGCTGTTTAAATCACCGTGTGCTTCATCGTTGTATGTTTAGGTGTCGTTTAAGCTTCATTGCCCAGGCAAGCTTCTCATTTGCATAGATAGTGTATGAGCATATTTTGTTGTATACATATTATTGTGGGAAAACTTGATTTGGGTGCTAGTAAAGTACAGATTTTGAAGTTTATTTTCCTGTGGACTTTATAAATATCAGAACTTTTGTAAGTGCGTATCTCTGTACATAGGCGAGAATGTGAAAATTGTTTTTTGAGAGAAAATCGGTGCGTATAGTGCTGTGATGACTTCTTTTTGCAGTATGTCCCGAATTACGTATTTTTCTTCTGAAATCAGAACAAACTATTTCAGGATATACGGAATGTGGCATTTTAAACTGAAATGTGAACAGCAGAGCCTTGTTAGTCACACCAGTGGTTGTCCTGGGAACAACAGGTATATTGTCAGATGGACTGGAATGGTGGGACGTCTGATGTGCAGTGAAACCAAGGGAGAAGGCATTAGGGTATGAAAATACTTTGTTAAAATGCTGTTCATTAGAAAACCTGAAAGTCCTGAAAAGTACAGAAAAGCATATTTTGCTTTAAAATTATTTGAGAAGTAGACTACTTATTAGCTCAATTAAACAGTGTTTTAGGCTGGGAAGGGAATGGTATATTCATAGCTCCAAAGTGTACCTCTGGGCCAACGCTTTATAAATTAACTGGAAAAATTTCGGTACCTTTTATGTTTGTGTGAGAACGTGGAAGTATCTGATTTTTCAGAGGACGGTTTATCATCACTTCTGGGCCCAAGCAGTAGTCACTTTTGAAAAATAGAATCATAGAATTGTCTAGGTTGGAAGAGACCCTTGGGATCATCGAGTCCAACCATCTACCTTCCTCTACAAATTTCTCCCCTACACCATATCTCCCAACACCACATCTAAACGTCTCTTAAGCACATCCAGGGATGGGGACTCAACAACCTCCCTGGGCAGTCTATTCCAATGCCCGACCACTCTTTCTGTGAAAAATTCTTTCCTGATGTTCAGTCTAAACCTACCCTGTTGGAGCTTGAAGCCATTCCCTCTTGTTCTGTCATTAATTACCTGTGAGAAGAGACCAGCACCAACCTCTCTACAGTGTCCTTTCAAATAGTTGTAGAGAGTGATGAGGTCTCCCCTCAGCCTCCTCCTCCTCCTCAAACTAAACAGTCCCAGCTCCTTCAACCGCTCTTCATATGAGTTGTTTGCTAGGCCCTTCACCAGCTTCGTTGTCCTGCTCTGCACTTGCTCCAGCACCTCGATATCTCTCTTGTACTGAGGTGCCCAAAACTGGACACAATACTCGAGGTGTGGCCTCACCAGTGCTGAGTACAGGGGCACAATCACCTCCCTACTTCTGCTGGCCATGCTATTTCTAATACAAGCCAGGATGCCGTTGGCTTTCTTGGCCACCTGGGCACAGCCATTGTTTCTAAGGATACCAAACCATTTCCTTAAAAGCATTTGCATTCCTGCACCGGATGTCCCAATGCTGGAGGAGTTTTTGCCAGTTTTGCAAGGTGACATTCGCAGCCTTCAGCTTTGCAGTTAGACTTGAGAGAACTTTTCTTAATACCTTCCCAGGAATGTTTCCTCTCTTCTATAAAAGCTATCAAAGTAACTTACTGGTAAGAACCCTCCAGAAGTTTATTTTACTGAAGTTACTTCGTGCATGAGTTATACACGTGAGTAGTAATGCTCTTCGGTCAAATCCTTTGCACATGGATAAATATATTGGATAGATAGATAAAACTGAACAGTGTTTATGAATGGATACATCTATACACTTTTAAAGACAGGCTGCGAGGTATGCTTTGTTCAAAGACACAAAGATGTCCATTTGTAAATAAACGGGGAATTCTTGTTGGAAAAGTGTACCTTTTGTTTGGTAAAATCAGGAATGACTGATTTAAATCATCGTTATAGTCCATGATTTTATTTCTTGTTTGTATTCGGACTGGACTATAGGAGAAGAAAGAACATAAAACCTCACGTGCTTTGATGCGAGTCAACCCATGGTGTCATTGATGTTTTCTATAAATTATCTAAATCTTCAGAAGCAGGTGCCTGCTCTCAGGAATGAGGTGTCAGACGTGATGAGGTTGGTCAGGTAAGGTAGAGCTGTCCTTATCCGAAGACTCAATAGATGATGAGTCCTTCAAGACAGCCAATTGGTGCTGCTCTGTGAACATATGAGAAGATGAGTATTTTTCGTAGGTTAGGCCAACTCCAGATGAGGGTTAGTTGAGTTGTATCTGGGACAAGAGAATTTTAGACCTTGTCTGCCCTAAAAACGAACATCCATGCTGCAGCTGTGCCTGGAAGGTGAGAAGGTTCAAGAGCCGGGCAGGGAGGGAGTGATGCCAACGTAAGTGCTATATCCAACCTCGACTCAATGCATTACTCATGCATTACTCTGTCTCTACGCATGACAACTTTTCTCCCTTAGTGCAGACATTAGAGACGTGGAGAGAAAGGGTTGGGCTTTTGTAGCGGAAAATACAAAGTTTCACTGGGTGTGTTGGCCGTGCTAATTTTCATAAATAAGTAAAGGGCTGGATTTTCTAAACGCAACACATCCATATTTGATCATCTTCATGAGAAGAGCTTTATGCTCGTGTGCAGGGTCCTGGGTTGTGGCGCTTACAGTGATTTTCCATCAGTTTGGTGAGTCTTCTCCACTGAGCTGTTCTCCCGTTGGAAGTGGATTAAAGAAAAATCGTGCAGGTTCATCATTGCCAAACAAAAAGGCAAGGACGTGAAATGCCCCCAACTCCCGATACAGGATATTTACAGTATAAGGCAATATTAGTTTTCTTTAAGCTTCGTGGTTTCAACCAATTTTTTTAATGTTTCAAAAGCCCCGTGGTAAAGTCAAAGCAGACTAGCACAGAATTAACAAATACGACTCTAGTACGCCTGCAGGGCTTTGGATATACATATAAAGTAGTAATCCTGTCTGAAGTGATTCCTTCTGAGTTGCTTAGAAAGTCTTTTGACGACTTTGTGTGTTTAAAAGCATTTATTGTTGTGGTCAGAAGAAACGATATTTTTCTCATGATTTCCACTGAGAAAAGACTCTGTGGTTTTCTGCCATTTCTAACGTCTTGCAAAGTCCACGAGCAATTAGTACTGAAGCCCAGGAGAAAGGGTCGTGCTTCGTGGCTTTACTTTGTTTCCCCTGAAATGTGTGTCAGATTTCAGTACTGCAAAAATTAATTTCATATTGTTTTGCATTCTGAGCAAGCTCAGTCCTATTGTTTCAAGCTGGTTGTATTACACAGTTGCACTCGGGTTTTAAATGAGTGCATAAATATTTGCAGGGGAGGGGGAAAAAATCTTTACTTGTAGAAATGACTTGTCAGTAATTAATATAGAATCTATGTGCATTACTTTTCATTTAAGCCTGTAGCTAATTGCTGTCTCACTGACTTCTCAAAGACAGACATCTGTAATACCGTCAGCTGAAACTGTAGCGAAGTATTTTAGGGGTGTGCATAAATAAAAGTATTGAAAATTAGCAAGCAGTGCGTATATAGTATTTCATTCTAAAGGTATAAAAAGTACTGTGAGTTTTGTTTTGCCACATGAGAAACTGAGGAACAGAGGACAGAAACAGCTTAATGAAGACTGGAATTTAACTCTTACTGCTGAGCTGTATCTTTACAGTTGGCGTTGGTCATCCTTTCCTCGCTCACCTCCTTTGCAGAATCGCTGCGGGTCCAGTAGGTAGCGTAGACCACCTGCTACCCTGTGACTCTAAAGGAAAGATCAAACCAAACCCATACATTTAGGGTTTTTTTTTTTTTTTCCTAAATACTCGTTATTTAATTTACAGCTAGTGTTGTGAACACCTGTAGCTGCATGATGAGGTGCTATGAGAACACTCGTCTGGATGGAGCCGATTTTGTTCCTTAACAACAGGCAGCAGAAAGGCAAATTCTGCTGTTGTGCTGCCGCATCCACGCTCTGTTATCTCGCTAAACAACCCAATTTTGACTGTTATTCAATATACTCCTCTGGAACATTGTTCTGTTTGTAATGTTCTTGCCTGACCTAAAATGAATAATGTGGGAGCTGTCAAAGTGTAAAATTAGGCACATTATAAAAAATCTGTGGAAGAAGAATTTATTAAGGTCAAGTAATATTTTCCTCTGTACTAGCTTTTAAAAAATAAAATTCAAGGGATTTTTGTCTCTTTAGAAATAACACTAAGCTGACAACACAGACACAATTCTGATTTCTTTACGTTAGCATCCCCTGTTATTATTTAGCTGCCATATAGTTAGGTATGTGGTGCCTTATACAGTCTCCATATATTTTGATATTTGAGTTGTGCGACCATCTAATAATGTAATTTGAAACAGTGAATGTTTGTTTTCTCTTCCCAAAAAATATCATTACTGTTCTTTATACTTTGTTTGGCAACTTCCTCGTCATAAGCTCCTCTATCGGAGGATGTCAGAGACGTTCCCATACCACTGAGAAAGGCATTGACTAACGTGATCTGAATACAAAATTAGAAGCTTCATTTTTTTGCGGTATTTGACTATAAAAATGTTATGAATGGCAGCACCCTGTCAAACCAAAGTACCGAGTAATTCAGCTCCTCGTCTCCGAGAAGGATCAGATACTAAGGGAGGAATTTCTGAGCAGAGCAAGCCTGTAGTGATTTATTCCACAAGCCCCAAATTTCAAGAACTAACTTTGGAATAGTATTGAACCTTGTTATCATAAAATTTTTACTGTCTGAGTTAAGATCCTATTGCAAAATGGATTTTAAACTCTGGCTTTGTTTTTTTTTTCATATTGTTTTTCTTTATGCTTACTATAAAAAGAAGAAAATTTGAGCATAAGTGGAAGATTCTCCCTATGCCTCTCATTCACAAGGGTACCAGATTTTTCAAGCCGCAGCTGGCTTCGTTCACAGTCAAATTTATATGTGCTTTTGACAATTGAAAAATGAAATCGCAAGACACGAATAAAAAGTGAAAATCTCCTACTTACTAGCTATGAATCTGCTTAACTTTGAAGAGCCAAAAAGTTATCGGCGTGGCAATTAATTTCTTTCTTCCTTAACACTAGAGTGAATAGTATTTAAAGAACGTATACGTTTCCACTGTGCGTCTTAACCTGCTTAAACCTGTGCCCTGAGCTCCGGGCGGGCGGCAGGAGGGTATGACATCCTTGACCTCTGCTCACTGGGGTTGCAAGTTGCTCCATTAACGTGCTCATCGGGTGCTTCTGGTTTGCTGCAAGCCCAAAGATGATGAACTCTCAGACACCTAAACGCAGTGCCTGCGTTCATGTTTTATCCGTCTCCGAGCGTGGAACTTCGTGGTAAATTATAGCTTTAAAATCATAAAGTTGTTCGGCAAATTTGCTTCAATGGTGGTGTTACAGTGGAATAAGTTGCTTTAGGAGCTGGTGGTATCTAGAGGTTTTTTGAAGGGGTAACTTTGGTGTTACTATAGGTGGTGGGTGGACTAAGGACTTCTTAGATCCCATCTAGTCCCAGTTTTGGATTCTATAGTGGAATATGATTCCCTCTAGGAGAGTAATAAAAATGGCCCGGAAAGACCCTTTTCCTTAATAGAATTTGATTTATTAAATAAGTGCCTGTATCCATGTCAGTCTATATATAGATAATCTATTTGTACACAGACTTTAAGGTGATTTTAAGGTGTAATAAAATCCTTCCGCTTCTCATTTTTCATTATACCATTGAGAAATAAAAGAATTTTAACTCTGAAAACTCTTCATACTCATAATAAGATTTTTCTGTTGCTTGAATGTGTAAGTGAGAAAATAGGTTTTTAGGCTTACAGTATGTCAGGGGGACATGACCCCAAAAGCTAGAATAAACTCATTTAGGTAAGAGACAAGACAACTAGACATCTATCCATAAATGCAACATCCATGAGGTAGACCCTGATAAATGTTTTTTCACTATTATTTTTATCTTTATTTTTTATTAGTATTGTAATTATAATAAGTGCAGAATACGTTGCCTGCTGTTGCAGAGCCACCAGATGGAGCAAAAGAGCACGATAAATAGTTGGATAAAAATACACTGAATGCACTTATTCCGAGCTGGGGGAGGGGGAGTGTCTTCAACCTTTTTTGCTGAGTGTTTGAACAGTGCCATGGTTTCCCATCTGTCCAATCTAGCTCCCAGTCCTGCCTGTAGCCCTGTGCATCGCTTGCTCTAACGTTCCACGTAATGACCATTTTGCTCTGAAAGGACCAAGTTCGACTTCACTTTTTTGGGTAGGCTGGCAGAACTTTTTGCCGGTCAACTTCTGTATGGGAAAGTGCCTGAGGGAAAGGACTGATTCAGTTTAGTCTTCCAGAACAGTTTGGCTTTCAGATGATTTGGAGTACAAATCTTGTCTTCCGATATGTCTCAGTTGATGAATTCAAAAAAGTATATTTATTTTTTTAGCTTTATTTATTACACTGCGAGAAGACTTGCAACCGTGAGGCCACCGTGAACATCTAAATTGAGCTCCCAATCCTTCCTTGGCATCTTGGTAAAGCTGCTTTGGGGTTTGGGAAGGCTGCAGAGGGGGAGCGCTTTCCCACCCCGGCCACTCATAGCTGCACACTGTGCAACGGGATTTCATTGTTGTGTGAATATGAAAACAGTACGTTGCAGGTGAGTTTTGGTGTGCCCCTGGTTCACTGTCCCACCCACTACGGTTCAAGATTGGGTAGTTGAGTTGGCCATGCTGGAGTGACAGCAGGATAGATGGGTGCTGCTAAGGATAAGGGGGTGCTGCTAACAAGATTAGCAACAAAATTAAGAACTTTTTTAAGTAGGAAAAAAGAAGTTTTGTTCTAGCAGAAGATTAAATTGTAAATCTGTTCTACTAGGTCAATGATAAGCGTTTGGGTTTTTTTGACAGCTTTTAAGCTCTACAGCCACTCATTGTGTAAAGAAAGGACCACGTAACTGAAATATTGATAGCGTTTTCAGTGGAATAAAATGGTTTGGTCAGAAAAAAATTACATGTATGCATATGGGAATGGAAGCTCTCTGTCCTTCTACATAAGAATAAAGAACGGGAGGCTTGTTGGGGTTTCTTTTTATAATTTGTTCAAATTTATTTTGATAGACTATGTACTTAAACTGCTTCAGAGACATCATCACTGGGTGGTACTTTACTTCTGCTAACCTGGCTGCAGTCTTGTGTGGATACACGTATGTTGTGCTATAATTTGCTGAAAGCAGGTGCCTGAACGCGGGTATGTGGAGGACTTTCCATTGATAAACCGTGACAAACACTGTACTTTCTTCTACGGCTATGAGTTTAATTCTTAGTCTCTTGTTAAGCAACAAAGAAATAAATTACTGAAACAACTGTTGAAACGAGAGTGCTGCCTGGTAGTCATAGTATTCACATATTTATTTTGCGATGCTGATCGGTTACATGTATGTGTACACAACCTTACCAAAAGTTTCACGGTCTTAATGAGCTTGCATGAGAGCTCTTATTCCAAACCAACTTAAATAACACAGAGGACTGTTCGTGTTGCGACCGGTACTTCATAGTACCCACAGCAAATTCTAGCAGGCTGAGTTAGAATTTAGTAAAGATCCCCTGGAGACTGGGAAACTTGTCAAAGTCTTGCTTTTCAGGCTTTCTCCCCTACATTCTCAGTTTCTGCTAATTTATCTTTGCTTTTTTTTGGCTTTTTTATGTGAAATGCTCCCCCTTGTTCTGTACGCCATTTGATACCTAGGCAGCAGTCTCCCTCCCTACCGAAAAAAAGAAAATAGTTGCTCAGGTTACGCGTAGGTTTTGTGGAAAATATTTTTTTGCTGTCTTAGCAAAGTGCCGCGGCAGTCCCCTACAAAAGCAGCTGTGCTACAGCCGCGCAAAGTACTGCTGTGTAAGAGGATACATCCCACCTTCAAGTTAATATTCTTCTTTGTTCCTCGTTAGTAGGATGAGATGGCTGTTCCCTTGCAATTTATAATAGCAATCACATACCCTTGCCTTAGTGAGGGTCTCCCACAATGCTTTAATTTCTTCTGACCTTTCTGGTATGGCTATATAATATTTACCTGGAATTTAGTAGTACATTGGGAGCCGCCCAGGTGACTATAACCACCTGCTTTTTTTTGCAGGTAAAGTAGCCTGATTTAGTTTCTCAGTGAGATAGAAACAGTGTTGGGAATAGAAGCCAACGCTTTAAATGCCCAGTTTTGTGTCGTCTTTGCCAGTAGACCTCATATTGGTATCAGCAATAAAACTGTTGTGAAGAAATGACAGCTGAAGAACGTGTTAACTTCTGACCGAGTTAAAAATGTACAGAGCAGGTAACGAAGCATCCTCTGCTGCGCTTCCTCTTTTGGAAAATATTGGGGCGGAGGACTGAAGCTGGTTGATGAAGTTACGGGCCCCCTGTACCGAAGGAGGTAGGGTTACCTCCCTGGCAGACTGGGGTGGGCAGCGCGGCAGGAGGCGGATGCGCTCTTGATGTCCGTGCAGGCGTGGGTGCGGGTCTGTGCTATCTTGTTGCTGGTCCTGGGGATGATAAAAAAAAAATAAACTGTGAAGTTTTTAGCTCAGAAACTTGGAAAGAGCAACTTGGTGGTGTTAGCCGGGCTAAGGTCTATTGGTGACTTGAATTTGGAGATGTAGAGTTTCTGGAGGTCAAAGTTATAAACACTACTCGTATCTTACGTCCTCAACCAAAGTGGTGGCCTGGCAGAGACGAAAAGCAAATTGTAGAAGGGTATTGGGAATGAGCAGCCTCCAAGGAGTGTAAAAAGAGACTGAGCGGGGAAATCAAGAGCCAGAAAAGAAAAAGCGGCATCTTAAAGATGTAGCGATTAAGAGACAAGTAACCAAAAATCAAGCTGGCTTAATCTTGCAAAAGAAAATTTAAATGCTAGCTAGAGGTTAATAAAAGAAAATGAGGAAAGTAGAAATGGGACTGCCTTAATTCTGGATGAAGTTGAGGTGAAATGTAACTCGTTATACCCAAGTTACCTCTTTCCTTTCCCAGAAGGATAATGATGGAGAAGATGGCTAATGGCAGTGAGGACAGAGAAACAGTAATTACTAATTGGAAAATAGTTTGTATACAACCAAAATTTTAAGAGGAGAAGGGGAGCTTATTGAAAGGGCTGCCAGCCTGTTAGTCGCACCTCAGTTACATCCTTTGGAAAGTGTTTTGAGGAAATAAATCGTTTCTGATCTAGTAGATAGAAATGGCGTAAAGCATAGTCTGAGTTTACTAAAAATAAGTAACTGATACTTCTACTCAGTCTGGGCTTCACTGAAGTGCTTAATAAGCGTCATTTCAGGAAATCGTTAGGGAAACTGGAGACGAAGAGAATTACTTAAAGAATGGAGAGTGTGATAGAGGACTTAATGTAAAGGAAAGTAAGGCAGAAAGAGGTTTGTTAGTGACTTGTGAAGTGGTCTGGGTGTGTATTTCATTTACTATTTTATTAGTGATCTTAGAGGAAGGTTGTTCTTATGAAATACGCTGAGAATGTGAGTTAGAGCAGAATTATCAATGTATAGTGAATGATCGGAATATCTGGGAGGAAGATGATAAGGGTGGGTAAAATACAAACAGTATAAAATTTCATGCCGTGAACTGCAAGGATAGGCACTGAAAGACTGTTGTTTATTTTTTTTTTTTTTATTTTTTTTTTTTTTTTACTAAAGAGCTTCCCTGTTCATACTATTTCACAGTTCAAAATGACCCAGGAAGAGAAAATACTGGTTGTGGTACGTGACTGCAGGTTAACTGCAACCCCCTAATGAAATACATAGCCGTGAGGGAGCCTATGCATCAAGTATGGTGCACCACATAAGAAACTTTTACTAAAGAGAGGGAAATCGTGATGTTGTTGAATAAGGCTTTTGTCTCGTCTCAGACCCTGCGCGTTAGTCTTGTCATCACAGTCACAAATGAAGAATTCATTCTGGAACGGGGCAGGGAAGATCCATTAACGTGATGGAGGAAACCACGGACGTGAGCGTCCTGAGAAGGTCAGAGAGAGTGGCTGGCAGCATAGCAAAATGCGGGCTGAGAGCGTGTGTATGTTTGCTGTCTGCAAGAATATCAGAAAATTAAAGTAGCAGGGAGCGCGAGGAGTTACTTCAGCTGAATGCCAACATTAGCATAGAAAATAAAGTGATGCGAACTGACAATTACTAATTTTGGGTTGGAGGCTGGGAGGCTTCTGACCACGAGTGATCGCTCTGACAGACACGGTGGGTCTGGACAGCGAACTGGCTTTAAAGTGGAGTGTGATCTGTTTTTTTTAAAAGGGCTTATATGAACTAAGTGTGAAGAGCAGTCGAAACTGGAGTCAGTGACCCAAAAGGTCCCTTTCAGGCTTATGTGCCTCTATTCCCAATAGTATCTGAATTACATTATAACTTAGACTGAGTTAATATAAACCTGTATGCATTTATTTATCCCGTTTCTGGAACTCGCTGAACTGACTGGAACAAACAGAGAATAAAAATCAAACAACGTTTCAGAGTTCAGCCGCCCATTACTAACTCTTAGTATGGTAATGTGACATTATAAGGTAGTCATACATTTTGCAAAGGAATTGTGCTTTCATGCTTCTTTGAGCAAAGTTTCAGGTTGTCTTTGCCTTTAGGATATGGGATTTTTTTTTTATATATATATATATATTTTTTAAGCCCTAAACAAAATGGTAGAAAGCACCACTCTGTATGAGGATATGTCTGTGCAGCTGTGTAAAAAGAGATAATGGCGTATTCAGCTTTTGGCTAAGATTCAGTACTTTTCATCTGTCATCAGAGGTTGAAGCAGTAATGCAAAGCGAGACTGGAAAAGTATTATTCTGCTACAGTGACAGCACCATTAAAATCAATAGAATAGGGTTTTTTTTATAATCCCTATTACAGTAAAAGAATTAACATGCCCGTTAGTTGTACGAAAGCAAGAAATCATCTCGTCGTCGTGCGCTTGTTTGCAGTGTGTTTGGGTTTAGAAGGCTTTGCCTTCCTTTTAAGGAACAATATATCCTGCCTAGGGCTCTGAGGTCTTAAATACATCAATATTAAGTTAAAAATCCATCCACTTGCTGGCAAGGGTGGATGTTATGATATTGTAAATCCCATAAACATACTGGTTATAAAGATTACATTGACCACTGTGCTCTACGGTATATATAATCATGGGTGAATCTGAAGTTAAAATCCGTGGTGATATATATCCATGAGCAAAATGATTGCTAGATAGAGTTGTTACAGGTTTGCTAACTAACTCTGACAGTTGTAACGTATCCCAGTGTGTGTTTGGGTTTTTTTGACAAGCTCTATTTTTCACAGCTTTATTACTGAAATGTGAAAACTGGTTTCAAGCTGAAAATCTGATTTTTTTTTTTAACAATGTCTTTTTCTCCCTATTCCTAAAAGAAATCCATTTTTTTAGCTCTTACCGGAGATAGATTATAATAATAAAATATATATCTGTTTTACCTGCTGCAGACCTATTTGTGGAAATAATGTGTATTTCTTTCATATCATAGCTTAGTTTATCAAAGAAAGTAGTTTTATTTAAACCAGACTTAGTAAAATCAGTGTTAGATATCTAGTTATTTTCAAAGGCTGGGTTTAATTAGCTTTCTTGAGATTACGGAGGAAATCTGTGGCATAAAAGAGAATTGCCAGCTTCTTATCTTTTCCATAAGGTTGTAAAAATATTTTGTTACAGTTCCGCAAACACAAGTCTGTATTGAACTAAGACAATACTACATTTATTACCAAAGTAATTCAGGCTGTTGAACTCTGGTTTCCAAAGGTGAAAGGCTGATACATTAACCCACTGATCTGCAAGTGTATGACAGTTTGTGGAAAATGTTATATATCATTCTCCTCCAAAGAGCGTGGCAGAGAGCATGATAAAATGGAGTGGAAACAAATGCTGGTGTTAGCTGAGCCCTTTTAGCAGAAAGTATATTTTTGATGTCAGGAGGCACACAAAGAATCAGTTGTGGTTTTTTGGTGGTCGTGTGAGATTGTCTGAAGAAATCCTGGAGGTCTAAGCCATCAGTTATCCAAACCTGTCTTAGTTAGTCTGGCTTTTATTTCAGAAAAACTTGTCAGATAAAAGCAACAGCCATGAGAAGAATGGTTCATTTACGGCAAAGTTTTTGAATGGCCATTGTGTTTGCTTTCCAGCATTTCCCCAAACCCGTGGTTTTTGTTTTTTGTTTGTTTTTTTTTTCTTTTTTAAATAAATGCTCTCTATGAAATGAACTTTCTTCTCCTGGGGTGTGGTGCCTTCATGCCCTGGCACTGAGAGCTGCTCTGTGTGGCTGAGTCTTCGTATTGGATGCACTTGTCTGCTGGACGTTGGCGTTGTTTTCAGTAGCCATAATCGTTGTGGCCCCATCTGTATTTTGACTATCCTTTTATCTCCCATGTAATACCTCAGGGCAAATGCATCCATCCGTCAATTAGTTCTTACGGGAGATGGATATAACATCAGAGCTTATAATATATGAACTTCTGAAACTATGCAGCCCTCCTTTCATATGTAAATATTCTAAGTAACTTCAGAGAGATGGTTAGATGGTTCATCAAAGTGTATTTTTTCATAATTTCTCGTTTCACGTTGTTTTCCTTATTTTTCTGTGATGCTTTCCTGTTTATTAGATTTAGATGATCACTGTGCTTTAGCTGGTAACTCTGCTGGCAATGGATATATGAGATACTCAGCAAGTCATTATGTCAGGCACGTTGCCATTTAGAAGTCACCTCTGTGATAACCCTGGAAAAATGAGGGAAGTGAGGACAAAATTAGTTCTGGTGGAGAGAAAGCTGTCCTCTTTTTTTCAGATCCTGTAACGGTTGTAAAATCTCAGTGTTTCTTCCTCCTTCCCAGTAAAGGAATTTCTTCCACCCTTATTCTGGGGATTATGCTTCAAAACAGTTGGGTTTTTTTAAGCTGGTGGCACAGAGGTGGATACTGAGCGCAGTATTCCCCTTCCTATCTCGGACCAGGTGTGTTCCTGCATTAATACCGGGTGACCACTGCTCTTTCGAGAGCTGCTGGACCTCCTGGTGAATAAACTCAAGATTCCTGTGAAATCACAGTCTTTTATGGATCGCATAGTCTCTACTTGTATCTTCACAGACATGTTTTGAAGCTAGCTCACAAATTACCATTGCTAGTGACCATACATCATTAGTAAAATATGACATATTATTTTTCCTGGAACAGTGCTGCTAAATGTATAAATGAATTTGCTGTATAGAGATATTAACATTTGGCATCTCTGATTTATGCGGGAAAAGAAGTGATATGTGTATCTCTTCAAGCTCTGAAACAGAGCAAAGGAAGATCTCTGTTTACATTGGTACTCAGAAAAAGATCTTCTCGGTTATAATATTTCATAATACATAAAAAAGAGCTGATGCTTGCTTTGTTCTTGGAGGGATGGGCTTATGAAAGATGTGACTTGTTTTGGGCTGGAACTTTTAAAAGCTTATTGGTATATCACTCAAATTTCTGGAATCTCAAAAGAGAAAGCAATTTAGATCTTAATCTCAGTTCAGTTCTTTACTTAGAGAATACCCAGAAAGGCAGGTTTGCACAGGAGAACATTTTCCTCGCTTTGACTCTTCCTCTGGCATCATCTCAAGGCCACAGACAGGGTTCCTAGAGTTGGTAGAAATGAGATATTCTCTTTTTCCAATTCTTTTCATTCCGCCCTTCTGTCTACCCTCTCAGTGCCCTCTCACAAGAAGAAACTAAATTTTTTTTAGCTTCAGAAATGGGTAAGAAGTGCTTTTGAAGGATGCTATTTCCTTTATTGGCTGCCCAGGGAAAAGAACAGTTGGTACCCAGTTTCTTCAAGATAAATGCAAGATCAGATGGTATTATAAGACATGGCTTTTTTTTATGAAGCCCGGGACTCGCAGGTAATTCTTGATTTTCTGAATACCTGCTTCCATACAGCTCTCTGCTTTGCCAGTAGGGAACAGTTTGTAGCACTTGAAGGAAATTGCTCGGAGTGCCGGTACCTGATATTTATCTGTCAACACAGCACAGTACCAAATAGAATTGGCAGACCTGATCATGAGAGATCCTGCAGTAATTGGGGAAAAAAAAAAAATCTGAATTTGATGGGTGTAAGTGCGTATTTACTAAGGATGGAAGGGTTTGAGCTGGTTAGTTATTAGCGTTGCTAAAAGCGGGGATGCCAAGTCTTGGAAAGGACTGTACTTAAAATGTAACTGCTTCATGGGTGCCCATTTAGAATGAACAGAGTAGAATTTATAATTAAATAATTAAACAGTGTATGCAAATGAAAATTTTAGGAGTGATAAAACCCTCTGATTTCATGGTGTGAGGAGGACTTGAGAACGTGAGTCAGAAATAAATATAATTTTTCCTTACTTGAAGAAAATTTGCCTTTCAAACATCAGGTGCTTGGACAACTTCCAGAATCAGGATGTGGACTAGATTGACCAATTTCTGGCTGATAAATCTTCTGATTCCATTTTTACCGAGTCTTCGAAATTTTAATGATTTGCTGTCTGCAGTTTTCAGAGTATTTCTGAGGGACTGGAATACTGCCTTAACTTATGCCGAGTCTGAAAAAAGTATTCTTAAAGCATTTCAATTTAAAAAAAAAAAAACCCACCCAACAATTATTCATCTGAATATAAGCTGGGAAAGTAGACCATAGCATATTTCAGGCAACAAGAGCTCATAGCTGTGGTGCTGAGGGATCGATCCCCTTTAGCCAAGAAGAAGAAATAGGAAATGTCTCCTTAAGGGTTCAACATAAGTAGTGGAGATAATGATTTAAGAAATTGGAGGCTGGGGCGTTTGATTTGGTATACCTAAATGTATGGCTTTCACCCGCGTGGATGTGATGAATCCAGTCATTTTAATGAAGGAGGTTATAAGTATTGGTTGGAGGGGGCTCTGAGCAACCTGATGTAGTTGAAGATGTCCCCGCTCATCGCAGGGGGGTTGGACTGGATGACCTTTAAAGGTCCCTTCCAACCCAAACCATTCTGTCATTCTATTTGCATGTCTGATGATGCGTAAATCTCTAGATTAAGAGATTTACAGGTAAAATGGGAATGAGTTGGTATTGCTAAAGCAAGAGATCTTTTTTTCCAGGCAACATTATTAAAAATAGCTAATTTGCCTAGACTGAGGAAGCCCAATATTTGGGTGTCCTTTTTTTTCCTTGATTGTATGAACAGCAGATTTGAAATATGCTGGGTTACACAGGTAATGCTGCTCTGTGCCCCTGCTATCTAATAGAAAATTGTCCTTCCTTCATCTTTTTTAATTGGCAGTCATTTTTGTGTTTGGGGAAGGGAGAGATAAGAGGTGGAAGACCAAAAGTAGAAGTGGCTGAGTTTCACTTAAAGACTAGTCAGCTCTTTTGTTAGCTTTTTCTTTAGGAAAGTATAGTTTTCCAATAAAAATAGAAAAATGTATTTTTTATTCCTCTACAGACTTCACTTAAAACCAAATGCTAGGGTTTTTTCTAGTTAAATAACCAAATATGCTATAGATGACATTTTCACTGCTTAAATGACTTTTAGAAATTTTACAGTAAAATAGGAAATCTGTAGTTCTAAGTCTTCTCCCAACTTCAGTTTAAGTGTATATATACACAGTATAACTTCAGGTGGTTTAAAACAATTATCCCTGAAAAAAATCTTTAAAGGGTTAGTTTATTTCCTAAATTGAAGAATGTAGCTACTTATTTATCTTGATTTTACAGTTGTATGTAATGGGAAATTGCAGTTTTAAAACGTAACTGTGTCATGAAAATACTAAACTTTGATAAATGAGTACCTCGTTTCTACTCACCAAGGCTAAACAACAATACACAGCAAGTATTTGTGTAGTGAAAATGAATATATTGCCATCTCGGTCTTAGAAATTCTCACACTGATGTCAGCGTACAGCTGAAAATCTCATAAATCCATTAGGTTTACGATACACGGTACTGTTTTATCTGCCCAGTTTGATAAGGAGAACCCTTAGGGACGTAATCGGCGCTGCGCTGGCACGTGTTTCGGTGATGTCCGTTCTTCTGGTTCAATCGTGCTGATTTATATCCTCCAGATCCGTTTCCAAGGCCAAATTTTAAGAGGGGTTTTTGTACAAGAGGTAATCAAGTCCATTGGGAGTATTTAGGTGCAGTATAAATACCGAAATGATGAAGTCTGCGGAGTTTCGCGGTCTGGAGGTTAGTGCAGTCAGCTAAATGAAACGCCTGGCAGTCAGATGTGTGAGGCTCAGCGCCCGCACCGGCTATACACCCGCTGGGCTCAGACCTTGGCAAAACCAGGGTCCAAAATCCCATGGGAGTTAACCTGGCCACCTATAGGTGCCTGCAATGTATATATCTGGTGCAGCCGCCCCGAGTGCCTGCATAGTCCGTGCAAGCGGCACCAGGGCTACTGCCTGTCTCATTCCATCTGGAAGTCGCTGATCAAACAAATCGCTCCCCCAAAATGCCCGTTTCTCTCCGCGCCGCCAGCCCGTCTGCGGGGGAGCACCGACCCAAAGGCTTAAAATTGTAGCAGCCAGGGCTGCCAGTTACACCCGCTGCCTATACGGTCGATGTCTGTATTGCCGTATGTGCGTATGTAAAGAAAACGAACATTTATGTGCATACAGAGAGATCATCCACTTATTTTACTATTCTGATACTTTATTGAATTTAAATTAAAACAGATCTTCTACAATTTGAACTTTTAACGGACTAGTTATTGTCGTTCTGCTGTAATTGCTCTTTAATGTCATTTGAATAACAATCAGAAAGGGGAAAACAAAATTTATGTGCAATTAAACAGCTGCAGCTGCACCAAACACAAGTGTGTGAAAGTTTCCAAATAGGAACTTTAATTTGGCAGTGATTTTGGCAAAATAATTGTCCTTTTAGTGCAGCTCAACATCTGTGTGTAGTTTAAAAGTTTTGTTACCTCTCAGATAATTAGCTGCCTAGCTTTCATTGTGTTTTAATGTGGTAAAAGACCCCGGTATAAAATAGTCCAGCTTTAAAAATAGCAAACTGTGTTGTACTCTTGTTAAATGTATGTACGTTTCCACAGTTAGCCATTGCTAACGGGTATGAAAATATCTAAGCTGTGTCCCTTATAAAGAGTTTTTCAAGTAATAGTGTACCAGAAAATACTTGGGGGAAAAGCAATAAATACACACATCCTTCCCACACTTGGCTAGAAAAAACGTGTTATTATTTGAATTGTCATGGAATCCCAGTGTAATGTGCAAGCGTACAGTTGTGCTGGGAAAAATACTGTGTGATTCTCCAGAGCTGGATACTTTTTGCTTATAGAAAGCAAGCTGCAGTGATTTTGGGGTGTATGGCTTTGTGAGTCCCATGGGTACAACAGCCCCTGTTAAAAGCGATAATTTCTAAAATATGAACTTTGACTTTTAATCTGCCGTTTTTATAGAGACTCTTTACAAGTCCCAGTAAAAACACGGCTGAGCAGAGCTGTTGTTCCATCAAATCCTTCCATGCTACAATCAGGGGGGCAATTTAATGAATCTAATGGGAGACCAGCATAAACCAGATGAAATAAATGAGCTACACAGCAAGCGGTGAACATCTAGACCTTGCTGCCTTGGCAAATCGTGGAGGTAGATTCTATCTGCCAGATAGATTGAAAAATGGACAGAACAAACTCTTGGACATCTGATCCGTGGGCACTAAGAGCAGTGGGTGGGGACGTATCCTCTAATACCCCCAAATGCAGCAGCTACAGATGGTGGGAAGTCAGGGCAGCGGACTGCAGCGAGCTGTATTTTGAGCATGCGTCTAATTTCCAGTACCCTCGGTAATCTAGTCCTTTCTGTACGTTAATAAACAAATGTATTTCTCTGCTGCGTATATGCAAGTTTTAAAATATCTGATACCACTGATACGACCTTTCAAATATGTAGGAAGTACATAACCTGAGATGCCAGTCCTGGAGTTCTCCACTTCACTTTAATCAAAACATCTCAATACTGCAACCTCTAAACCATTTTCTTATAAACATCTTTGACGTTAATTGCTTGCTCTAAGAACACCTTTGACGTTAACACTGGGGGTTTTAGGCTTTTTTTATGTCCAGCATTCATCCTTCTCGGAGGTGGACAACCTTTCTCTGACGTCCTTCTGGCTCTGTGGGCGCAGGGTGAGGAGGAGAAGCCCTACGTGAAAGACGGGCTCAGGTCTGGAGTTAAAAATGAATAAAACCCTCTGTCAGGATTAAAAATCACCTTTCGACCATACTTGCGTCTAACCGGTGTGAAGCGTTAAATCTCTTTGAATGCTTTGTAAATCAAATAAGCAACTAAGCAATCTACACAGACATCTCTAGGCAGACCTTCTCCTTTCTCTTTGGATATTTACTGTGGTCTGGCCAGAAAATTTTGGAAGAGAATTGTCTTCATCTGTTTTTAAATGCATTATTACTGCCAGGTGAAGAGATTGTTGTCTTGTGCTGTGGTTCTTTTAAGCCCGAGAGTAGAAAATTGTTAAAGTCGGCCTTTCAGGCTGCATGATTTTTATCTGCATACAGTCCTGCTCCAGAAAATTGTTTTAAGCGCAGTTAATTTCACCATTATTTAACCTCTTGTTCACATGCATGATAATGAAAAGGAAAAAAAAATGCAGACTCTGGTGAGAGGCTTGTAAGAGGTGAGTAATTCAACTTTTAAAAATCGGTTGTAACTTGATTTCTTGGCCCCGTGTGCGCTCCATCTGTGCAATTAAAGCACCTCCCAGTCTGTCCTCCCGATTCCCAGATAATGTTTGAACTTTTTATTTCTGGCCTAGCTGTAACGCATTCCCAGCACTAACCACTTCTCACCAGTCCAAGAGAATTTCTCCTTACTTAAATAGTACGCTTGCTTAAAAAGTGCACTGCTTGAAGAATCTGGGTGACTTTTGGGGCTGTAAACAAAGTTAGTTGGCGCTCTGTTTTCTCCTCATGCTTCTGTAGTTTCATTGGGGTGCCAGGAGAGCTCAGCTTTCTCCCCCTTCTTTTACCTGAAAGAGTGGAGTGTAAATTGCCACTCAAGATCTGTGGTGGGGAGCTTGTGGTGTAGGGGAAGATGCATCTTGGTGGCGACTTGGAGCCCCAGACGATTCTGGCATGAGTTGGGCGAGTAAAAGGGAAATCTGATGACTATATGTGAATCCCCAGCCATCAGCTCTGCTTCGGAGCACCAACTTACCGCACGTTTTGGAAAGCATTACTATATGGATGCACCAGTCTTCATGCTTTTCTGAGGCATTCGTGTTTGGCCACGGCCAAAGACAGCATGCTGGGCCGTCTGAGTCTTTGGTCTGACCTAGGGCAAGAATTTGCCTCGTTTTAATCCGAGTAGGTATCAGACAGCTGTAGCAAAGGAGGATTCCCGGGAATCAAGGACGGCAAGCAACAAAGTGGTCAAAAGCGGGTCAAGAAGCACAACTGGAAAATACTCAGATATTCCGTTGGCTTTTTAACAAATAAATTATCTTTCCCTTAGATGCTTTCATAGCTTTGCTTTAATTTCTGTACTTAATTGCTTGATACTTAATGAGCTTGATTTTAATATATTTAGTTACAAGTATTTTGCTACACTTTCTGTTTAGATTTACAGAACCGCAGTTTCTCAAAATTGTGTAGTAAGTTCCTTTTCAGCATATTTTACCGTTCCTTGAAAGGTTGAAACGTACAATTATATATGCATGTGACAGAGTCATTTCATGAGTCTGTCATGTAAAGAAGATAGTTTTATGATGGATTTATTGTGTGGTTTGAGTAATTTTGGACAAGAGTCCCATAGATTTTTATTTGATGTATTTTTAATTTTAAAAATGTCGTGGATTAAATAGGAGAAGTTATTATATATTAATACATTTTTAAAGTATTACGCTACTCTTAAATCATATTCTTTCTCACACACATATTATGTAGACTTTGTAATATCAGAAATGAAAAACAGCTTATAGGCTTGAGGAGTAAAGATTGCCAGCATTTATCTGGATGTGACAGAGAGAAAAATTAATTGAAGGCAATGAAAGAAGTGACAGTATATGGTAATATTTTTATCATACCAGAAGTCAGTAGATTTTCTTCATTTGGAGCTGGAAATGTAATGTATTCTGGTTTTCTCTTCAGCTATAAGCAAGACTGATTTACTTAGGCCTTCCTAATGCTGCTCTTCAGAGACATCATCGTTTCCCATCAGCTGAAGTGTGCTTTCATAAATTACACCAGGCGAAACGGGAGGTTTAGGCTTCTAACGTGCAGCTCCACTTTCCTTTCTTGTTAGGCTGCGAAGTAGGCAGTAGCCCTCACATGCTTGGAGTCTGATTGTCATGGAGTGTGTGCATAAAAGGCGCTTCCTAAATCTTTAATGTGGATCTTTATAAGCTGCCATCCTTTTTTACTTGCTTTGGTCAGGCTGCAGATAAATTTGTGTCAAATAAAAAACAGAGGCCATTTTTTCTCCTATTTCTTCGTTTATGTAAATTATGTTTTAGCAACTTAATTTTGTGCTTTTTTCCCCCTCTCCAAATGTCCAGTGCTCCGTTGGAGCATCTTTGGGGCTCTGAGCTTTGCATATCACTGAGCTCAAAGGAATTGCTGTGTTTCGTAGGAGGGCTACCTAGCACTGACTGCCCACCCAGAAGAAAGTTAACAAAAATTATCTGAACCAGAACTTTAAAAGTTCTCATTCATTGCTGCCTTTTTCTCTTAGGCTGCTGTGGTCGATAAAGTCATTGTAATGGCCTCTGTCAGTTATTGCCTGAGTGGTGCCATGGGTGATAAAAGGGTTAAGGATAAGAAATGCAAAAGAAATGTTATTGCTGTTCGTTTTTTACGCAAGTACTTTTTATTTTTAGATGAGTGGGGAAAGACATGAAGAAAAACATAAAAAATAGTCTTATCGTTGGTTTCCAAAAACGCAAGTCAAATGTTTTGGTCCTTGGTCTTTGCACAAGTGTCCTCGGGATCTGGGGTAGGGAAGGAGGGGGAATTCTGTGCACAAGTGAGTGGGATGCCCAAATATGTTGGTTTGTAAGTGCTTATTTGAGGGGTCAAATTCTTAACCATGCCGGTGTAGGAAGCTGACTGGCTTTATATTATTGGTTTGGCCAGTGATGGATTTGTTGACGTGAACCAAGTTGCTTCAACTGGCTGTGCCTTTTTTTCCCTTTGTCTTATCTGCTTCATCTCTTAACGAGAGACATTTGCTCATTCTGAGTTCATGCCATGGGGCTATGATTTCATCTGGCACGTTTCGATGTTACTAGAATAGGGATAATAATAGGTTGTTTGGAAAATTTTTAAGATACCCTGTTTCTCAGCTGGTTGATTTTCCAACAATAAATGCAGGTTTCCAAGTTAATTTTGGCTTCCATTGCCGTGTCAGTGCCTTCCATTCTATGCTGAAGCTTAATTTCTCTTAAATATAGAATTTGTACATGTATATATATACATACCATCCAGGAACCTGCATGTGCACATTTTTGTGGGATGAGCTTTGGCTCAAAAATGAAATCACACCGTCATTGTGTACATGTGAAATGTAATCTATTTATGAAACTGAAAACTTATGCATCTCGTTTGCAGCCTACTCACCTTTGCTGTGCCTTCAACTGCAAAGTCTGTAGTTTACAAATACTTTTTTTTCTTTATTAGTCAGGTGGTGGTTGAGTCTTGCAGGCATCCACTGCAAGAAGTTCTTGAAGCCGTTGAGTTTCACCGTTACGAAATATAGTACTCCCTCTCTTTAGTACTGATCAAAATTTTTAACAAAAAGGAAAGTTGGTTTTAGAGGTGTTTGGCATTTTACACTCTCAATGAAAAGCAAGTACGTTTTAGTTGTACCTTAATACTGGCTCGAAAGCAGAACTCAGTAACGTGACTTCTAAATTATAGTTCATTATTTCACAGACAAAATTTCTCCTAATTTTTTTAAGACGGTACTGACAGAGAGCAAAACTTTATTTATGGTTGTACAGTTGTAAGCCTTGAAGTTGTTGATGTAAAAACATGTAAAACTGATGTAGAATGAGCAAAAAACATGTAAAAAATATATAAAGCTAGTTTGGCTTTAACCACCTAATATTATAGTCATTATATAATGACTTTAAACATAATGTACCGACACCGGGACTCAAGAATAAGGTTAATAATTAAATGTGTTTGCAAATATAGTAAATGTATTTCTACACGCGTATAGCAGTTTCAACATGTAAATTTGCCATCTTTTGTATTAAAATAAATAAAATAGAATAGCATCTGCTTTTAAGGGAAGTTGTTCTTACCAGGAAAACTAAAACAGAAGAGGAGAAATGTGGAATAACAGCAATATTTTAATTTTTTACTGTAAATTTTACTATAATCAAATAAGCTATGAGTGCCAGGACATTTATCTCATTTGTCAGGATGTCCAAGTTCTTCATCATCACCCACCTCAAATAAGGCAGCCTGTCTGCTGCATTATGTTAAGTACTCAGTTGGTCAGAAGAAAACCTTCTTGTTACAGACAGATGGTAAAGAGATAGTGGAAATCAAATAAGTAAAATGAAACCCTGTTAAAACTTGTTGTTTAGAAGTACATATTGGGTTTTGTTCCACAGGTCAGATGGCTTCTTGCAGTTGCTGATTCAATAAAAAAATAAAATGGATTTGGTTTATTCCACTTAACTTGCATCAGACTACGTAAAGTGCCAATTTTCAGTCTGTTTTCTTTTGATTTTTTTTCAAAAGAAGAAGGGTGATTCCAGCTGCTCCATCATTAAAAAAAGGAAAAAAAATGGCAAAAAGAAAAAAAAAAGCACATCTAGAAAAACAACCGCCACTCCTCCCCAAACCTGCCTGTGTTACAGTGCAGAAGTATAATAACCCTGTTTGTGTCGAAGGGCTGATGAAGCATCTGAAGAAATATGCTTTCATATAAACGACCGGTTGAAAATATTGTTGCCTTGTCAAGATTTTATTTTAAAAATTGTATTCAGAGTCAGTGCTGGGGACACATTGTGCCGTTTGCAGAAAGCATCCAGAATAGGTTTATAGAGGTGATGGTCTTCGATTATTTTATAGGTCATTCTTCATTACGGTGTTTCAGCCTTAGGCAGCGTCATCTTTCATTTACAGTTGATCAGAAGCCATTCTTGTGGCTGTTCTTATGATCACAGAATGGTTTGGGTTGGAAGGGACCTTCAAAGATTATCTAGTCCAACCCCCATGCCATGGGCAGGGACATCTTTCAGTAGATCAAGTTGCTCAAAGCTCCATCCGTCCTGACCTTGAACACTTGTTCAGTGGTAATTACAGCAAAGAGATGCTTTCAGCACCTGTCCTTTTCCCCCTAAATTTTCATGGCAGCATTCCCACTGCAGCAGAACATTTGTTTTCCTTCTCTTCCTCTTCCTTCCCTCATCATCTCAAGATCAGTGTTACTGGTTGTGTTTTTTTTCTTTTCCAAATTTTTATATTGGGGTACTTCATCAATACCAAAGTCTAGATGGAAGAGGTTTGTGGATCGCACTCTAGCAGTCAAACCCAAATTCCAGATCCATTTTCTCATTTTGATGGCTGCAGTATTTGGTTCTGTTCTCATAAATAACTCAGGTGAGGTCTGGTTGATCAGTTTGGTAGTCCGGTTGGGGCAGCCCATCGGGGAGCACTTCTTCGTCATTTAGATGTCGATGTGTTTTGGGAGCCGGGTGATGTATGTTCTGCTTTTCGTACCTCGCTCTTACAGACACAAGAAAAGAAAATTAATGTCAAAACCACTTTGCACCTTTAGAACTTTTGCATCTGGCAAGGAAACTATTGGTTAACTTTTTATTATTAGATTTAGTTTCTTTTCACATAAAGGTACTTGTGTCAAAATAGTGAAATGTTTGGAATATGTACAAACGTCAGTGATTGTATTTTATTTTGTAAATAACACAAAATCTTGATTTTTTTATAATTTAATCAAATGTATGTTCAATATTTATTTTCTAATTTCTCATTAGTATTTTAAAATACTTAATTTATTCCCATTCTGTTGATGCTGTTTCTGTTTTTTAAATTTTTTTTGACCCTCGCTCATCTTTTTTTATTTAATAGACTAAATTTCCTCTCTGATGCTGACAGTGCTACTTTTCTTGAAATACTTTTTACTATAATTTCTTGACTTTTTGTATTGCTGGACCATGTAGGCCATTAGAAGAAGTAAAAACTCAAAGAGCAGGAGTAGCATTAAAGATGTAATTAGGTGAAAAGTAGCCATTTGGTACCTTTAGATTTGGTACCTTTAGGTAGGAAGTGTCATGAATTCTCTAATTCTTATTTCTTTCTAAGAAAAGTACTTAGTTCTATGTATCTAGGTTGATACTTGACCCCCCCCCCCCCCCCCCCCTTTCCAGTTGAACTCTGCCGTTTGAACATTGCTCGGTATTGCTCCGACTGTTACCATGTTTAGATGTTGCAGACGGAAATAATAGTCTAGCACCTTGCATGCCTCTCATCTTCCGTGGTCGGGGGAAAACTGACATCCCGGCCAGAAGAGATTCAGGGTTTGAATGTTTTTAGATATGTATTTGAATATGTCATTTGACAGATTAATTGCGTTTTTATTTTCCACCTACATTTTGTATTGCATCAGCCCAAGCGATGCTGCACCAAAGCCATGTATCTCCAGAAGCCAGCGAGAAATGTGTTGAAGGGTCTGTTGAATTGTATTTTTCCAAATGACGCAGTACTAATACCCAGTAAGATTCCAGCAGGGAGAAAGGAAGTATTTGTTTTGCAAACACTGTTTTCTTCCTTTTGTATGTGTTGTCAGTTGAGATTCTTGATTTTCCTTTGGTTAAGTTAAGAAAGGAAACAAGGACTGAAGTGGCGATTACTCAGGCACATTGCCTCTTGCAAATGTCTCTAGTAAATAATTTAGGAGAAGCATTTGACTAGAGGACGACTTAGTAAGACTAACTATATTTAAATCGTCACAATTGTGCTTTCAGTTATTAGAAGTATTTTGTTACATGGCTATAAAGGCTAGCAATTAACAGGTAATGCTTCTGTCTCGTACAAGAATGACAAACACCTATTTAAGCATCCTTGAGACGGCCTAGCTGCATCCATTGAATTTGTGTTTTGGTACCCGAACACTGGGTTTGTTGTTTTGACATGTCACGCACACAGGTATATGCATATATATTTTTCATAGCCTGTTTCACTTCATCTGCCATATGGAGTTAGATACTGGATGTGGCCTGTGGTGTCTCGTCTAGTCCAAGATTTCACTGTCGGTAGGAAAAGCTGTTTCCCCCCATGAAGATTTGAGAGGTACCATTTGGCCATTACCGTTCTACGTTTATTTAATGTCTGAAGCGTAAAGGGGCACTTTTAATTTTGATTTATACTTAAATTACAAAGCTTTTAGGGGTTCTCCCCTTTCCCCTTTGCCTTCTACAGCAGTCGACACAGTGGGGTTTTTTGGTCTGGTTTTCGGGAGTGCTATATTTTATGCCTGTACAAGAAGAGTAAGTCACTATACAAATTATTGTTATACACCTGGTTATACCTTCTAGGTGGATCACTCCCTTTTTAAATCCCTTTTAAGCTCCAAACATGCCAGTTATTCAGCAAAGTGCAAATATTTACTTCCTGGAGACTTTTTTTAATCAAATGTCACAGCTGTATTACCTTTCCCTTTAGTGTGAACATGAAATGGCCATTCACAGGAAGAAATCTCCTTGTTCAAAAACAGACAGAAAATTCAAGTAAATCTGATGACCTAAGGGTGTATTGTTTTCATACCGGTCTATGTTGACATGAAATCTCTTCATCTTTGCAACCTTCGGTGTCAAAATATTTGTGTTGTTAAAGTGAAGGCAGAAATGACAAAAATCCTCTTGTGGAGTACATATTGTAAATATGAGAATGGAGATGTATGTTGTTATTTTCCAGGAGATGAATAAATTTCAGTTACACGGGCTTAAGTATGGTTGTACCAACCCAAAATGTGGCAAGTCTTCAGGACCTTCAGCTTCTCCTTGCCTGTCTGGGACATGTTGGTGTGCGAGGCCTTCAGGGTACAATACATGCGGGCTTCCCTCACTGTGTGCTTTCTATGGGGGAGCATACAAATATCCCTTTGTAAATTCGTTATTCTCAACTGGGTCGATGGAGACGTTCCTGCTGGTCTGGGTGGTGCCCTGCATGACCCTGCATCAGTCTTGAAACTAAGCGGTGGGATGACATGCACCAGTAATGGGTTTAGGGTCATGAGACCCCATTAACCATGCACTTTTGCATGCAAGACATCTAGGGAACATTTTTCTATGCTGAAAGACTTTTCTGCTTCCTTTCCTTGAGAACAATGTTATGAAGTTAAGGATACATTTAAAAAGCAGGAGGTGGGAGGACAGAAAAGTTTGATGTTGAGTTCTGTGGATGAGGTTCAGTTTGAACTGTAGAAGCAGTGGTTTGCAACAGATTGGTGTAAGCAATTCCCAGTGATATCTGCAGTTGCCAAAGGACGAAGGAGAAAAGATTTAGCAGGAGAACATGGTCCTGAGCTCTGGAACGCGCTCCTTTTCTGACCAAAGTCCAGATTTTGTTATCCTTAGGATACCTTCAAAACTTGAAGGGTGTTTCTATGAGGGGACTGCGGTGTTTTCTTCAGTATTGTTTCGGATAGGGAAATCTGTGTGGGTTTTCTGGAGTTACTGTGATGTCTACGATTGGAACTCATTAATTTGTTATATAAACTAACACTTAAAAAAAAAGGGGGCTCATATTGCAGAATAAGTAGAAAGCATAAATCTGTGTGTGTTTTGAGAAACTCTTGGGAGAATTTTCAGATTTATCTTTCAGTTTGGTTCTACAGGAGATTGATTGAAATGAAGTCAACTTGGTAACACCATCAGGATTCAACAGATCTCTTGCATCGGAAGTAGGACGTAGAAATGTTACTTTCCACAGGATGAGAGAGTTGTTGAGCTTGGAGAAGCGAAGGCTTCGGGGAGACCTTATTGCAGCCTTTCAGTACTTAAAGGGGGCTTATAAGAAAGATGGGGACAGACTTTTTAGTAGGGCCTTTTGCGATAGGACAAGGGCTAATGGTTTTAAACTAAAAGTGGGTGGATTCAGGCTAGATATAAGGAAGGATTTTTTTACAATGAGGGTGGTGAAACACTGGACCAGGTTGCCCAGAGAGGTGATAGATGCTCCATCCCTGGAAACATTAAAGATCAAGTTGGATGTGTCTCTGAGCAACCTGATCTAGTTGAAGATGTCCCTGCTCATAGCAGGGGAAGTTGGATTAGATGACCTTTAAAGGTCCCTTCCAACCCAAACCATTCTATGATTCTGTGATTATTTTTTTTTTTCATCTTGTACTATCTCACAAAGATGTCAAAATTTGCAATTAGGTCTTTTTAACCATTGAAGTTAAGAGGAGCTAATCATTACTATTTCAAAGTGGGGAAACACCGGGGAGGAGTTTGAGGGTAAGGGCAGACCAGCTGAGGTTGCTCAGGGGAGGAGAGGATCTTCTCCTGTGAAGAGAAATCCAAATAAATTAACGTTATTACAAGTTACAGGTGTAGTGATTTCAGGTACAAAACCCACCTTGGCGTACTGCCCCGCTACATTTCCCTACTCAATGCAGTGATTTATGTCAGAAATCTTACCTCTTTTGGGCTGCAGTCCTGTGATTTGGTCCATGTGGTTTGAGATGATGAACATCAAAATCACTTATGTGAAATCTACTTTTAAAAAATTATCTGAAATTAGTGATTAGGAATGAAAAGGCCATCAGTTTAACAACTGTCATCAGTCTAATAATATTTTTATGCATTATTTATGAACAAGTATTTGATAATGTGTCCACATTTTTCATCTCTAGGACAGCTTATTTGCCATTAAATAAAACAAAATGTGAAAAAAATTAGAATTTTATTTAACCCAAGCAAACTCCTTACTAAAACAAAAATCAGTTTGTCATCAGTTATACTTGATAGAGTTTTAAATTACCTTTCTTTCATAGGAACATTTAGCAGACTGAACTATATTTAAATCACAAGATTTGTACTTAGAACATCCAGAAATTAGCTTATTATTTATTAAAAAACCCCACTGCGTTCTCTTTTCAATAGTGATGAATGCAAGAAAGAAAAAGTTGTTTCCATCATCAAATTTTCAAGTACAATTACTTAGCTGTGCTTGTACAATTACTACTAAAATGTCATATATATAAATGGACCTATAATCACATTACAAAAACATACCAAAGGATGATATTTCTGTGGCTGTCAGAAGAGAGGACTCTAGGAAATACTGCTTAATCTGGGTGGTGGGTTTTTTTAATTGCACCTAGAAAAATAAAATGGGTATTTCTGAATAGTCACCTCATTGCTTGTATTGTTTAGCACCGATAAGAATTTAAGAAGAGGCCTAGGCAACAGTTAAATTAAATTTTAGAAGCCACACTCTTCTTAAGAGCCATAATTTTGCTCCCAGTGGGCTTTTAAATGCTACTCACATGCTGCCATCCAAGTCCCATTATAGATGTCAATGCTTCTTAAGTTAGGCTTTGTTTAAAAAGAAAAAACCCTTCTTTCTGAATGAAATGGGGAAGCAAATCATTAGATTAAATTGCTGGGGAAACGATAGGTGTAAATTGGATCTGTGGAGTCGTTACACAACCTCCAATAAACTTGGAAATCTAAGGGCATCATAGGGGCAGAAGGAGGGAGAGGCTGCAACGGAGGAATTGAGAAATACTGCCCTGGCATGCAGGGATGGTGTTAGGAAAATCAAAGCTCAAGTTGGGACTTGAATGTCGAGGGCAAGAAAAAGTTTCTACTGCTCTACTGGTACTGTAGGGACTGGGAACGTGTTTCTGGGGACATGAAGCAGAAGGAGGTGACTGGGAACAGTCAACATGGATTTAGCATGGATAAATCCTGGCCTGTCTGAGCAGATTCACTTCAGTGAAAACCTGGCTGGATTTGGGAGTGAGGGGAGGGCAGTGGATGTCATGCCCCTCGGTTTTAACAAGGTTGTGGGCACTCCTTCCCACAGCGTTATTGGAGTTGGGAGGATGTGATCTGATGGGCAACCAGAGGCATAAAGCTGTGCTGAGATGATGGGGCTCAGAGGTTGTGTTTAGTGAGGTCTACTCTACCTGGAGGTGGCAGCAGGTGGAAGATTCCAGGGGTCTCGTGTTAGAAGATCCCGCTCATTTAACGGTTACCGATGAAGGCACCCAGTGATATTAGTGTTGAACTGCGGCTTTTGACTATAACCAGTATCTTCAGATTTCAAAACTGGTATGTATTTCTGAGTCTTACTCATTTAGTAGTGTAATAGGTCCTCACTGAGAAGAGGTTGGCATCGACTCTGCTAAGGAGAGTCAGGAGTGTAGGACGAAGCCAATGAAGATTTTATTCCCCTCAGTAAACTCAGTAGCACCCTTCTCTCGGAAGCTCTTCCAACATTTAGGGAATTTGCTGGCTAATATTAACCAATCATCAGTTAAAGTATGAAATAGGAGCAAGGTGTCGGCTTCTGCTGAGCCCTTGCAAAAGGATGGGACAAGTGCACACAACTTTGCTACCCTCACCTGGTCACGGGCAGAAGGTGAAGCCCGGTGGCAGGTCAGCTGCAGGAGCAACAAGCTTTCCTGGAAAGGATTACTCCATGGCAAAAACCGTCCCCATCTGCTTTCTGAGACTTGTATACGCTGCTCCCCCCCCGGCCTGACGTCAGCACAGGTGCCAACTTCTCGTCTCACAAGTACCTGTTCATGCCTGCTGTTTGGTTTTCCTATCATCTCGCCTACAGCTAATCTGTAATGGGAGAGAGAGGTTAGCCTAGAGACTGTGTGTGGTAAGAGATTGTTCTTATTATCTGTATTTTGCTAAAAATCCAGATGAGTTCCAGAGGTAGTTGATTTTAAGGCAGGCAATATCCAAGACAGTGTATGGTACTGATTTAAACATTTATTTTATGATGGCATATGTTATTCCTTCAGCTGTAGCAAGCATGTTAATAAAATATGGATTTATTTTACTGAAAATCTTTCAAATTTTTAATACAGCTGTGAGCTGAAGTTTATTTTGGCACACTGAACTGTACTGTCCTTTACAGTTATTAAATGTTTAATTGAATCCCTCTAGTCTTTCAGTTGAACCACCTGAAAACTAATGTCTGAATAACAGTGATCTTAGTTTCATGTTCATAATTATTTTAGAGCTCTGGGAAGCAGAAATTAGCTTGTGTTAATTGTTATTTTGTGTAGTAAATAGTTACAAATTTAACTTGAAGCTTCAGTCTTGGCATGGTGGGGTCTTTGTGTACTTGAATGGCAACCTTTCATCGATTCCAATAACACCAAGGCTTGGTCCATAAAGAAAAAAAAATTACTTCTTAGTTTTCCCATTACATTGGAAGACAGAAAAATGCGGTTTTCAAGCTAAATTGATTGAGGAAGCTGCAGACCAATACATAGTTCACACTGACTTCATGTGCCAGAATTATTGCAGCCGTGATCGGTGTATGTTGTGCTTCTCAGGTCCCAGAAAAAGATGACTCTTTTTCTCCAATAAGTGTTTTATGCTCTTAATGGTAGCACTGCGGGGGGAGTGATGGGGAGTCAACTTTGCGGCAGACTTTGGTTTAAGCAGGATTCAGAGGATCTGTGTGTGTGTGTGTGTGGACCTGAGTGGTGGGACGTCCGTGGCACCACCTGCAGCGCGTGTTAAGTTAAACATGCGCACGTCTTTGCGGGATAAAGCCAAAGTTAAGGATGAGAAGAGCATCCTGGCAGATGGAGGTGCTGACATGTATTATTAATGATACGGTTGTGATTGGAGTACAGTTACACAGATTGCTGAAAGTGAGGAGCTGAGATAGCAATCTCGTAAGAAAGCAATATTGTCTTACACTTAATTCTTCTATACAGCACGGGTATATCTGTCATTAAAAAAATAAGTGTATAAACCAGATTGGCGCCGACGGTATTCTCTGATTCTAACAACAGTAACTTTTTTGGTGGTGGAAATGTTTCGGTGACAGATGAATACAATTTTTATTGATCTTAATTTCTACTTTTCATACTCCATGTCTCCAGATGATTAATTTATTACTGTTTTGATAATCTTTCAAGGGTTTGCCCAACAGAATTTTATCATCATGTTTACAGTTTAGCTTCCCAACTGTCTTTTTGTAGTACATACAGCATCTCTGTGTTAGAATTAAAGTAAGTTTTTCCCTAATCTGGACCTGCCAGAACTGTCTACCTTACAAAGGACCACTCCTCTCTCTGCTACTGTACTCTTCATGTAATAGTAAGATGTTCAGCACTAGTAGAAGACACCAAAAAGTATGTTAAAATATGGATGTGATTCTCTGTGAGGCTGCTCTAGGTGATATTTCCAAAACACTGTAGTTTTAGTAAAACAAATGTAATTTTACAGGCCTGCAAATTTATATTGTATTTTGTTGCTAGCAGTAGGAGCTTCAGTTAATTGAACATTGGGAGATCTGTCGGTGTGTGAGACAGAGCTGAGGGGGGAATGCAAACTGCAGATTAGATAGTTTACTGCCTACAGATATTTTGATATTTAGATGTCTAAATATTTTATGGATTTGTTCTCACAGCGAACATGAGTGTTTAATAGGTGAATACTATACATATTTTAAAGATGAGGAACCTGGATGCATAGAAGGGAAGTGGTTTAGGATGACAAGAATGGTAGGTGGCAGAACCAGGAACTGATTGCGCTTCTCCTGAGTCTTGGCTAATGCCTTAATCCTTCTAATTTCTCCCACTTATGAGATGAGGTGCCCCAGTTCCCTTACAAAAGGAATTGCCAGCAGAATTCTTCTAGGCTCCCTCTTGTGCAACTTTTTTGCAAACTGAATGGAAAAGACTATGCTGTGTCATCAATTAAGGTGTCAGCAGCTTAAATACCAAAAGCTGATGGGCAGCATCCAGTTCTGCTTGCCAGATACAAGAGTAGTCTTGCAGTGCGTGATGGAGAAGGTGCTTAAGGAGGCACTAACTGGGCTAAACCTGAGCAAGGTGGCAGTAGCGTTGGTACTTAAGAAGTACCCATTGCCATCTCATCACCTCTTACTGAAAACTCTGCTGCCGGCAACGTACCCTGTGTAGTGTGATGAAGGTGCTCCAGAAACTTCAGCTCATAGTAGACCGTGCTTCGAGCACCTGGCGGTGATCTGTTTATTCACTGCTAGTCTCCAGACATCCCTATCTCAGGGTGCTTGGGTAGACAAGTGCATGAACCCCAAACTCTTTGAGTTATTTAATGACAGTAAAAGCAACTTGTTATTAATTTAGTACTAAAAGTCCTTGAGCTCAAAGTTTCATATGCTGTGTGGGGCTTCCCACTGAAGTCCAGCTGAAATCTATCTACTCTCTAGTGCTCTCAGTGTGATCACCATGAGATTTCTCCTGGAATTTAGCTGTTTTATGATAAGACATCCCTCTTCATCACAACTTCTCAGTAGTAATTGCTTCCTGTTAATGGATGTCACGAGCAGGGAGAGATTTATATCAATAGATGACGCTCAGTGAAAGACTGAGATCATCTGTTCTGTTCATTCCTATAGGGAGCAGAGCAATGACCGACAATTAGTCATCTTTAAGTTTTTGGAACTGTAACTCCCCAGAGTGTGGTTACCTTGAACGCTTTTGTGTCACATATATCCCTGATACATTTCAGCCCCAAATTTTTTATTGGACTGATGTTTATCTTTCAGAAAGGCATTTTAAGTATTCAGAAGATGAAGACACCACCATAACCCTTGATAGCATAGTCAATAACATCCACTTAAAAAAACCCAACAACTGTAAAATACAGATTTTGAATGTAAATCTACAGCATTCAGCTTCTAGCTGCTCTTTCTTATTATGTCTTCCTCTAAGATTAGGCAGTCCTTTAATGTCTGATATTTCTCCCTACAAAGGTATGTATATAGTGTAATCGTGTTATGTCTCAGGTTTTTTTTCTGGCAATCTGAATACATTGTGTTCTTCAAGGCATTTTTCTCCAGCATTGAGTTTTTCTTTTTGCACTCTTTCGAATGTACACAAAAACATGGATGCTGGAGCTGGCAGCAATAGTTAACTATTTATAATCTCTGTAATCCCATCTGTAATGGCAAAAAAAATCTTCCATACTTGAGTTTAACTATTTCTTCAAGGAAAATGTTATCTCCTTATGTTGAGCTGTGGTTCTTGGAGCTCACACGGAGTTACACATCAGTTTTTAGGCTTTAGTTCCCTATCCTGTCAGTGTGACAGTAGTTTTTTCTAATGGCAAAGCTTTCCATCTTGGTTTTATTAAAGCACATTTTGATTCTGTGATCTTCATTTATCTGTGATCTAAAATGAGTGTGTGATTGTGCCATTGCTATTATTTTTTTACAGACAGTTATTTTTGTTTCTATGATGTTCACAGTCATTTTGGCAAAGATTTTCTATCTATGTCCTCATCGTTGGTGAAGACGATGACAGATACCCATTAGAAACATCTCTATTGAGAGAGTTTTTCATTGACAAATGTGTCCTAAGTAAACTGATTCATAATCCTTTTTAATATGTATTTGGTTTTGATCAGTTTTGTGTAGCACTAACTTTTTAAACCAGAAGGTCAGTAGTGCTAACTCTGCAAAGCTCTATTTTATTGCATCTTCATGGTTGCCTTAGATGAATTTGTTAGATTGTTATGAATCCTGGTGATGAATGCCCTCTTTCTTCAATGGCTGGTGTCCGAGGAGGACTCCGTCATTCGTTTCAGTGGCCAGTCTGGCCCAAACCATGACGTACAAGAATCAAGATGATTATTTTCTAGTGAAATTAATTTACTATTTGGTAGAAATAATCAGTAATGTGTAAGTACATAGTGTCTGGATTTCATCAGTCATTCATTCTTGTTGGCCAGATCAAGAATTTCAGAAATAAATTTTCATACCAGATCTGCCCAATGGCCCATGAATTTCTGCAATTGTACTTTATTAATTAATTGAGAGTATAATCTAGTACTAGGAAAGAGATATAAAAAAAGAATTTAATAAATACCCATAAAAGAGCCTTCCAGGAGAGAAAATGGAATTGGAGTCTCTTTGTTAGTATTTGGCTCACTCCTTCGAATATGAATGTGCATGCACAACTGCACAAAATTAGAATTATTTTTTCTAATGCATCTATGTGGGTTCTGTAGAGAAGAGATACTGCATTCCCCACTGTTACTCTATGTGTAGTAGGTGGAATATGTAGTACAACTTGTTCGGGTCAGAATGAAGTGAAATTATACTGTGATATTCTTACATTTTTGCTAGTCTGAGCTGCTCAAAATTCTATTTTGCAATTATCTTGATTATTTAAATTCTTTGAATGTCCTTGTGAGAGTGCTACGCCATTCTTTCCGGCTAAAATTATTTAGCTGTTTCTTTCCTTAGTTAATGTAGGGGGGAAAAATCAATATAAAAGATAATATTTTAGCATTAGTTGATCCTAGGGTCTTATTTGATTCCAGCATAGCAGGCTAAGTAGCAAATGCTCTTAGCAATTGTTTCTGTTAGTGGAATTTTGAAAGCACAAAGAGAAATCTTGATCCATGGAGACAGTACAATAATTCACATTGACATATTTTCCCTGTTCGCCACAGGGCAAGTGGAACTATTAATGCTCCTGTACAAAACCTTTTTCTCCTTTTCTCTTTTTTTAAGAGCAGAACGGAAGCAGTGGTGATCACAACAGTGGATTATATGTAAAAATTTAGGCTACCCTGCAGCCATCAAAGGGAAAAAGATTCAGAAAATTTACTATCAATGTGTCTTTGTGGTTTTTTTTTTTTAGGTAGAACCCCCTGTGCAATGAGTGTGTATATATATATTTACATTGTGGGGGGTTTGTAGCGTTTTAGACGTTTGATGGTTGTTTTAAGCAAGAAGACATCTCTGGGGTCAGGCAGCAGGTAGCAGTGATTATAAAATAAGCTGTTTGCATACTGCATGTACACGTGAACTGATTCTAACAAAAAACCCCTCAGAATCCACTCTGTGCCCCACAATGTACAGTCAGCGCCCAACGGAGACAGCCGTTCCAATCATGTATACACAAGGAATATTTGTTATCCATTGTAGTATTTTGCCTGCAGCTTTGAGAGACCCAATTTTGTCTTCCCTTAAGCAGCAGAAATGATGTCAGCATCAGCGTGGCACTTTTTTTCTTTGGATGTTTCAAGAAGTGAGAAATTGAACCATTCATCGATAAATAAAGATTTATGTAAAATATGTATAAATTTAATCAATTTCACCTACTTAATGCAGTAAAACTGCCTTTGAAATGAGATTTTAACATGAGTTCTTGAAAAGTTGGTTGGTTAGATGTTCAGGAAATAATAGACAGTTGCACGCTCATAATGACAGGAACAATAATTACACTGAGGAGTAGCAATGATAGATGACCAAATATGTATCTTCTCAATGTGTATCATGTTGGCTGTACGTTACTAAAATCTGCATGTACTAGTAGATGAAAATTTAAATAGAACAATTTTCTAGGTAAATTAGCAAACAATTTATTTGGTGTCCTTTCCATCCCTCTTCTCCCCCCCTCCCCCCGCCCCCTTTTTTTTTAAGAGAGCCAAGAGACCAGGCTTAGGTCACAAATGAGATGAGTTTGATGACCTCAGCCTATGGCCTCGCAGACATCTGTCTCCATCTCAAAACATCCATAGATTTTAGCACAATTGGAAATATCTTGTGAGGAAAGATACAGGAATAGACTGAGTAGACTGAGAACACTTAACTGTGGTTGTGATTGTAAAACCTCAAGAAACAAAAAATCATCCCTTCCCTCTCAGTACTTGGTGTTTAGTAGAAGTTGCAGTTGTGGTGCTTAAAAGAAAAAACATTCAAAATACTCTTACTGAACCAAGGTATGGTGGTTTGTTTTTTTTTTTCCTTAGACTATTTATTATCTACATGAATTATTGTTCACTCCTCTCTTGTGATAGTTCTTTCTGATGTGGGTTTCTCTGTAATGTTAATCACGTAGGTGCAGCCTCTGGGAAAGACACAAACTTTAACCTTTCTGGGTCATGGGTCTCAGAAGCCACTTTAGTTAGAGATCAGCCCAGTACCAACGATACACAAAGTATTCTCATTTGTTTCCAGGTCCTTCAGGAAAAGCTAATTAATTATTTATATATTATCTATATACATTTACTTATTATTACAGCTCAGTTGTTTTAGCCTCCACTAGTTAATTCAAAGTACAGTTTTTTCTAAGGTAACTTCATCGTGTGTGATATAACTTGTACTGTTGATAACATGTATCGAATCATTTTAATTAAGAACTGTTTGTATGGTGGTATTTCCCTTTTTGTGTACGTCTCCTGAACTTTACTCTTCCCATAGTGATGTACAAGCCTGTACTGTGATCATTCTTTTCAGATACACAAAGTAATACAAATTAGTCAAAGATTATTCTACTATTAATGACTCTCCTGTTGGTCATAGGAATAAATACAACCCAAATAAAACTTAAGAATCTGAAGCAAGGAAAAAAATAATTTTTCTATACTCTAAGATACTCAACTTTAAAATTGTTGATTGCATCAGTGTTGCAGATTTTTAATTGTTTATGGTGTTTCTTGTACCTGGTAGTTCAAGTGGCACATCAGTGTAGGGAAAAATAATAGTTCATTAGACAGAAGCAGTATTAGATACCCCGCTTCATAAAAAAGACAGCATATGTTGAGACCAAACAATTGTCTTGATGAAATAAATAGAAAAAAACCTGAAAAGAGTAATAAGATAAGCAACATGGTGCGTTAACTGAAACCAGTTTCCAAAGCTGACATGATGTTCCAAATCCTCTTCTATTGAGTACTCTGTACTAGGAAATTTACCTTTTAAAACTATCACAGAAAGTTTTTTTATTTATTTTAATGCCTTTTGTTTATAGCTCATGGTGAAGTCTTTGTGGGCTTTCCACATTGGCATCATGAGTCACAAACACTGCAGATGTATCAGCCCGGCCGCCTTGCCAGCGCCCGCCTGGCACAACAGTAACTGTCTTAAAAATTGCACCGACGAGTCTGCTGTCGAGAGTAATGGTCGTTGTGAGATCATCTATGGAGTTCCCAAAAGGCACTTGTAGGACCACAGTTGTGCTGCGCTGTGATACAAATTCAACAAAACATCTCTGTCAGATGGTGTTTTCCTCCGTAGAGGAGTCGAACCACTCCAAAGACAACGGTTTAGCAAATATTTTCCCGAGATGTGTTCTCTCCGCAGCATTTCCTTCATGTAATATGGTAAGGCCTTTGGAAAGTTCATGCAATAATCTTTAAATAATACCATCCTATCATAATGCCCGGTGCTGCCTTACTCCGTAAGTCGGGGTATTTGGCAATAAATATAAACTCAAGCAGCGGTAAAGCTGTTGATACTGTCTGAATCGACTTTCTTCTGTAGTGAAATTGTATGTTGTATGTTATATGAATATAAGTAGTATGATCAGGCAGTATTTATGCTAGGATAACAGTTCACTTCTCTCTTTACGTTATACAGCAATACAAAGGGAGCCTTTTCAATATATAGGAAGTTACCATCTCGCTGCGTAAGTTGGCGTGTTAAACCGATGTCCGTTAGGATTTGAATATATCTTAAGAGTCTTGCATGGGGATGAGGATTTCTTGCAGTTTACTTTTCAGCTATTGAGGTTTTCATCTGGAGAATGGGAAGTAAAAAAGTTGCACAAGAGTCTTTATTTTGGTTTAGTGAAAGAGAAAAAGGTGTACCTCCCACTAACTGCTTATCGAATGTTTGTTAGAAAAATATACACTTATTAGGAGGGGTATAAAAATATTAGTATGTTGCTAGATACATGGAGGCCGGCAACATATGAAATGTGTTTCTGCGGCCAATGGGGTACGTGTTTTACTCATGAAACCTTGCTAGTTTCTTTTACTGTTCTAAAAGCATCGACCATTCGCTGTTATGGATTTCCTAGCCTATGTATTGTTCCATATGTTGTAACTACGGAATTGATTTTCACTGCCCGTCTCTTTGCTACTGTTTTTCTCTATTCTATTTTTCCTGTTTTCTTGGAGTACAAAGGGCTGTTCGTTGAGAGGAGTATTTTTTTTACATAGTTAATAGGATGTTTTTCTTATTTTGTTTACAAATTTCTGGATACATTCCTTCAAAAATGAAATTAAGTTTAAAAAATGTAGTTAGAGCTTACAGTTTTTAATATGGTCCATTAAATTCTTTAATAGTTATCAGTAGGTGGATTTTATTATGTTCCTACAAATGCGTTCAGGTTTTAGATGTGCAAATGTTTTCTGTCGTTTGTTATAGCTGCTGTGCAAAGTGCGAGTTACTGAAGGTTTGTGAAGTGGTTGCCCGATGGCGCGCGGGTGCCGGCTACTGCTGTGGTGTAGCATTCCCAGATTTTAATTGTAGGTGGACATGAACAGCCAGTGAAAGGCAAGGCGCTGCCAGGGAGCTGTTGGTGTGTCTCAGGAGCTGGTGCGATGATTCACTAGAGGTCACTTCTTGCTCACTAATGAACCGTTCTCTTATCTTAGCGCTAGGTGATAGTGGAGCGCTGGTAGTGCAGTATTTCATGAGGGTACGAAGCACTGCTTTGAGGATGACATTCAAGACTGATAACTTGTAATCACCCCAAGTAAATTTGACAAAGCAAGAGAGTTCATTTCAATGTCATAAATGTATATAATCCCAGTGCACGGTTGTGCTCAAAGTCCTTGACAGCAAATGGACATTTTAACGTAACAGACTGTTTTGCTTTTTGCATCCTTTAGCATCCTTGCTAGTTTTTCAGATTTGTAAGCCTCGTGGTTAGTTTGAGAGAAAAGTCTCTAGATAAATGCTTAGTGAGATGTTACTTTGATTTCATACCCTTTTTTATCATTCCTGAGGGGGTCCTCAGTTTTGTGGTCTGTGTTTCAAACAAGGAAGTACGATGTTCTCTATGCTACCTAGTGAATGAATGAGGTTTGTAAGTGTGAATATAATTGTTTGGGAACTTTAAAATTATCTCTGATACAACTATAGCTTTTTTTTTTCTGGCTACTTGTGCAGCTTTGACAAAAATAAGATGCCAAGTGTGTTATAAGGGAACTAAAGAGGAGGTGGAGGATAATAAAGTGGGAATTACACAGCAGCACGGAGGCCACTAACTTACTGCCTGTCCAAATTGGTATGAACGTACAGCGTCCTAGTGCTACTTTAGCACAGTGCCAGGCCCAGAATAATTAATCCCACTTCTGAGCAGATAATCACCTGACGTTTGGAGTAACACTGGCAAATCTGAACTGCTTATGGTTTCAGAATAGGCGGAGGTGAAGCCTCCAGCCTGAGCATCTCTCCTTTCTTCTGGAAGTGGGATAGGCAGTGGCCTGCCCTCGAATCCATGTAGGCGAACGTACCCTTGCACATCACTTCTGAATTTGATTTTCTGCATCCGTCGAGTTGCTCAGCAGATGTCCCAAGACTGAAGACATACCCACAATAGCAGGTTCACTCAGGACATTCAATGGTTCTGCTTAGGCCACTGGATGGTTATTATTCTCCATATTACCTGTGAAATTACTACCACCAAACAGGTTATTGAATCTATTACAAACTTGCAGGGTTTTGATCCCTTCAGTTGGCTTTAATATGTATGTCTGTGTCTTTGCATACAGAAAGCAGCATCACAAAGAGTATCTATTTTCATTATAATTTTAAAGAGACAATCGCGTAATAACTATTCTACATGGGTGTGAGCCTCTTGCCCTTAATCATCTAAAAAATACTACTTTGCTTCATGACCAGGCCCAGACTGATTTAAAACTTGAGAAATAAGTTATTACTTAGTAGTGACTTGCAACAATCCAGTTCTGTAAAAGTAAATGCAGAATGTTGTTCTGCTGGTTCATTATGTTGAAATTTTATTGCCTTACAATTTTAAATGGAAATTTTAGTGTAATATATTCCAAATGCCTTCTTTAACACCTTGGGAGACAGCTGGATCAGTGGTCTCACTCACCGATTGAGGGGCTGTCCGGTGCCCAGATAATTTTGTTAGCAGCTAAAGTTAAATTTTCAAGGACATCATTAGTAGTAGAGCCTCAGCATAGTATCTCTCAATGTACACAGTCTGAATGAGCTCCAAGATTTCAGACAGGTGAGATGGAGAAAACCTTCCCCTGGGTTACTAACCCACTTTTTGTTCTTTCATGTTAATTGGCTGTTCGTTCCTGGGAACACAGATTGTGCAGCTTCTCCTTTACCTCATCCAATGTCAAATCCCCAAAGAAGCCCTGCCAACGCAGAAGGGAGCGAGCCATATGGGGCAGGTTGCAGTTGTTCCTTCAGGTCTGGATTTATTCCACTGTGAACAGATGGACAATGGCTGACATCCACTAATGGTTCTCGATAGGTTTCTTCTGTTGTTCATCTCTATCTTCTTTTTCTCTTCAGCCAGAACACAGACCTTCCTGGAAATGGTCTGTTAGCTCCTCCTGACTAGATGGAAAATGATACCTCTCATTTCACGATAACCAGAAAATGCAGAGGATTTAATTCCACCCTGGTTCTTGTGTTTTTAGCACTTGTATGAAGAGGGTGAGATCAAGAAGAAAATCCCTTAGTCACTTAATACAGATAACATCAGAGGAGAGAGGGGGTTTTGTGTTCACTGGTTTGAAGGGAATTTATTCTTCCATTCATTCAGCACACTGCGAGCTTTTTCACTTTTGTACGGCTGTTATTTCCAGCATAGAGCTAGTATAGCCGTTCCATTCTGAGAAAGGAGCAATGCACATTTGGCATTTCAAAAATGACTTTGAATGTTTGACACAGCTGAACTTCTTGTTCATTAAGTGGAACTTTAATCTACGACTTTGATCCTTCAGCAAACCTTCTTTCTAACAGTAGATGAAGGTCCTCTATTTTATTTTACGCTTGTGATGACCATCATTTCTTAAAGATGAAGTGTTTCCCTTTTGTCAATTATTCTTTTTTCCATTTTCCCCTCAGAACCTGCAGAAAATGTTTCTCCAAAATGGCCTTTCTCTTTCACATCAACCAGAAAGCATTAATTTCCTACAGCGGGAAGTTTCACACAGAGGAAGTTATACATAAAAAAGCAACTCTAATTAAAATATGCAACTGCAAAATGAAAGTCGACTGATCTCTATGTGTATGCTTTATAAACAAGTGCTTTTCAGGATCTGAGCAAAAGAATTAAGGAAAAATTTAAATCCAAACAAAGTCTTCTTTCCAGATTTTAAATAAATGGTATTGACTTATTTTGATTACACATTTTAAAGACCTGTTTTTAGGATAAAGTTTAAATGTTGGGCCTGCCTTATCCAACCATTCTTTTCTTCTGACATAAATCCCTTTTAGGATCTCCTAATAGCATCTGCAAGATTTACTGTTCACAAAAGTTAAGATATCTCCTTGAAATATAATCTTACATTTTGATTAAAAAATGCACAAAGCTTTTAAAACGACAGCTTTAAAAACTGTTACAATGAATGATGCATGTTTGATAATGAAGCAAAAACATGCATGAAAAAGCCAGCACGCGCAGCTGTGACAAACAAACAAAACAAAATTTGTAAGTACACAATCTCAATATCTAGATGTAAAAATATTGTCAAACGTTATTCACTTTAGAGAGCATTCAACATGTATCTTGGCTTGTTGCTTATATGATACAACAGTAAAACTCCCTCTTTCCATATCTTCAAAGTCACATCTGCTAAAGATATTGTACTCTAATGTATCTAATTTGTGAAAGCCCAAGGTCATGACCTTATGATTAGACATTCTGAGGGGAATAAAACTTGTACTTAAATTATACATATGGCTGTTAACAGATACACTTAAGACAATGTATTTACTCTTCAGCACATGTGCTCCTCCAGCTGACTCTTAAGAAGCCAAGAAACAGTTTGGGGGCTTTGAAAAATGCCATAATTCTTAGTGCAAAACACAGAAGACACTCAGCTGTGTAACATTACTGTTTAAAAAAAAAAGTCACAGTGACAACAGTGCCAAAATGTGATAAGAGTATGGGGATTGGTACCTTTTGCAGAAGGTTTACGTATATTGTAGCTGTACGAGCTATATTCTAAAAGATGCGAAGATGACTGAATGTTTGGTGACCCAGAGACGAGCTGGAGAACGTAGGAAGTAAAATGGATGGGGGCAGTGGAAGGTTTGACTGGAGTCAGCTGGTCTGCTCCTGGATTTTCTCATGTCCAGTCTAAAAGTAGGCCACCGAAAGCTGTATAGGGCAGGAGAACTGAACTCTGGGTGAAGGCAAGCTTGATTTCCTCAAACAGAAAGAGCACTGCACTTTGTTCTGAAGGAAGACTTCAATTGCTCCATTTTCTTTTCCATCCCGAGAGTCTTCATAGTTTACCCTGTAGAGCAGGTGCCTCGTGGCAGCTGTCAAAGAGCAGGGTGGAGGGACCTTTTGACTGGGGAGACAGGGTCAGATAACCTCTCTCCTTCAGCAGGTGCAAATCAGCTTGTCGCTATTGAGAGGAACACAGTTGGTCCAGTTATGATCAGCTGAGGATCCGGCCCTTGATGCTTTCCCAGGAAACATGAATTTGTGATGTGTGTGTGCGCATGCGCGCGCAGGCAGGGAAATAGGGCCGGCATTACCTACAGTATGCGTATTTGTTAAGTCTGCGTACAATCAGAAAGGAAAAAGAGCAAGCATATGAATCCCTTCATGAAGTAGCGTAGAGAATACCAAACTGCAGTATTAATAACCTCCTGTTATTGAATACTCCATCTGTTCATCATGCCAACTTATCCTCACTTAGAGCACTCCCCTTGTCATAATATTTTGTACCACACTCCCCTCCCTCCTCGAAGCAGCAGTTCCAGTTTAGAACTAAACATTTGCCCAGTCATGTAACCCCACTGAGGAAATGGTCTCATTGCCTGTATCTGTTTATGTTTCTCTATTAAAAAAAAAATGCAACTGAACTCTGATTTAATTTCTGAATTTTCATTTTCCACTATTATTTTTTCCTAGAGATACTTCCATATCCATATTGGTATTCACAGATACTGCATTTGCGGTTTAAGCATGTTCTACCCGTAATGCTCATTCCTGCTGTTACTTTGCCACATGGCAACTTAACTAGTGAGAAAGAAAAAAAAAAAGTCATTATTTTCTTTTTACAGCTTTGATATGTATATATTTTTATATTTTGCTAACATCTACAAATGGCAATAAAGTGGTTAACCACTTTAAAGTGGTTAAAAGCAAATTTGTTTATTTATACAAACCCCACATGAGGCGCTTGGCTAGATGCTGCCCTAGTGATGCACAGTGAGAATCTAGAGAAACTATGTTGTTTGACGATGTCTGAGACATCTCTACTGAGCCATAAAAGGCTTTCCCATGAATACAGGAGGAAAATGAAGAAAGTCAGAGGCTGCATAAACTTCTCCTGGGAGTTACCTCCCGAACCTGCTGGATAACCCCATGAAATGGACACTACCTGGAGAACGATGGGGAAAACCAAGTTGTTAGGGAGCTGGAGGCAAGTTGCTAAAGACTGCTGATAAGCTAAAATCCTTTACTTATGCGCTGAGTGGATTCCCGAAATCCACACAAGTTGGAGGCTGAAACCACCCTATATAACCTTTGGGTTCAAATATTCCCCTGTCAAACAAAGAAACAAACAACCCCCTCAAAAAAACAAACAAACAAACAAACAAACAACCCCACAGTAAAATCTACAGCCTGTGCTTATAGGAGCACAGTAGAGACGATCTGCTCCTAGTATCAGGCATGTCACTTACCAACGTGAATTTCTAGTGAGTGCTGCCCAGGGGTCCCTCTAACTGTTAGTATCGGCTACCTCTAATATACCCATCACCACGGCTATGTTAAGTATCGCAGGCCAATCCTGCAGAACCCCCCAAAAAAGCTCTAAAGTCTTCACGTCTGCACACACCTCCCCCCTCCCCCCAGCACACACTTTTTGTGCGCTAGTTTTTAAAAACGGCACATACACACGCACCCGCACAGCCACCCTCCCCGGTGGGTGCCGAGCTCAGCGGCGCAGCCCGCAGAGGTAACTCTCAGATCATCCCGCAAAACGATTAAGAAAACGTGCGAGAAGGAGGGGAGGCGGACGCTTGGCGCTGGGAGGAAGGCGGCGGCGGGGGGGACGGGGCACCGAGCTCGCTCCCCCTCAGCGAGGGCGCCCCAAACTCCTCTGGGGCCTCTCCGAGCGTCGCCCGGCCAGGCGGCCCCGCTCGCCCTCGCCTCCGGGTCGGTAGGAGCTTCGTGCCGTTTCCCTCCGCCTGAGGAGCAGGCGGCCCCGGCTTACCGCTGCGCTCAGAAGGGAGGTTGACCTGTCGCCCGTCCCCTCCCCGCGGCCGTTATCTGAGGGGATATGGTCGGGCGCCCCTGAGGGGCCGCGGCGGCAGCGCGGGCTTTGGGGGCGTTTGCGGCGTGACCGCTGACAGAAACCGAGCGTTTTATTTCGGGGGGGGGGATAAAAAAAGCAAAAGGACTTTTTTCTCTCGCCGGGCTCGTCTGTGGGGAAGGGGGGGGCGGAACGAGCGAACATCCTGTCGGCTCCCGCCCGCGGCTCCGCTTCCCGGAGGATGAGGAGGAGGAGGAGGAGGAGGCAATGGGGGAGTGGCGGCTGTGCGAGAGGCGTGAAAGTTCCTCAGAAGACCGAAAGCGGAGCTCCCACTGCCTCCCCAGGGCTAAGGGGGAAGAAAAAGCCGCAGCCATGGCGGCGCGGCACTGCCGGCCCCCGCCACCCTTACCCCCCCCCCGCCCACCCGGGCGGGGCGGGGCGGGGCCGCCGTCAGCTGACCCAGCCGGCCGCGGGGCCGCTGCGCCGACGTTGGTTTGTCGTCCGCCGCCGGCGGCGCTGCTTCGGCGGCGGGGGGGGTGCGAATGGCGGGCCGAGCCCCATCTGCTGGCTGTTCGTTTCCCCGGGCCGTGAAGGCCGGCGTTATACACCCCCCACCCCCCACGGAACCCCGTTCGCCCTGGGGGGACCTCCGAGTGGGGATGGGGGTGCGAGCGGCGGGCCGGGACCCCCCCGCCCCCGGGAGCCGGGCTGAGGCGGGGGTTACGGGTGGTGGCGTTGTTTCAGCCAGAAATAAGAGGCAGCTTGTTATTAATAAAGGGGTGATTTCGTGTTTGGGGGCGGAGGGTGAGGATCGAAGGGGGTTCGGCGCGCATCGCCCCGCGCTTTGGACGGAATGGGAAGGTGCGGGGATGGGGAAGAATACCGCTGTTTGGCCAGTTCGCTGTTTTTCCTCGAAACCCGTCCCCGCTGCCGGGGGGGATGCCGGGGCGGGTCGGGGACGCGGGAGGCGCTGGGGGCAAAATTAGTGTTCTCCGTTTGGTTGTTTTCTGTTTTGTGTTGTTTGTTTGTGTGTTGTTTTTTTTTTTTTTTTTCCTTCCTGTTCATTTATAAGGGGTAAAAGCCTGAGCCGTGTCGCCAAAAATAACGAAGCACCAGAAGCGCCGGTGCTTTGGGATGCCGGGGAGGGTGGCGGGTGCCGCCAGCCTTAACTTTGTGGAAGTTGAAACGAAACGAAACACTACAAAGAAGCGGCTAAACTGGGGTCTCGGAGCCGTTCCCGGTCTCGGTGCCCGCTTTGTCGCGCCGCAAACCGAAGGGCGGCGTGAGTCTCTCGGCCCGCTTGCGCCCGCCCCGCTCTCTTTCTATCTTCGGTGCCTGCCTGGAACCAGGAGATCGAGCCGGGGCGCGGAAGCCCCGCCCGCGACGGCGGCGGCCGCTTCTCCCCCCCCCCCGTCATCCGCGGCGGGGCGACGCGCGTGCGCGCGGCGGGGGCGCGCGGGCGGGCATGCGCGCGGGCGCGCGCCCAAGGCGCCTCACTTCAGGGGCGCCCACGGAGTAGCCGCCATATGCCGCGGCGGCTCGTATGTTCAGTGCCAGCCCGGCCGTCGCGGAGCGGCGGTGCCCCCCCGGCCTCCTCCCCGCGGCGAGCGCGGACGTAGCGCTTCAATGGGAAGTTCTCACTTACTAAACAAGGGCTTGCCTCTAGGTAACGATCGCGCCCGCCTCGCGCCGGCCTGCTCGCGGCGGTGGGGACCGGCGGGGAGGGAGGAGGGAGGGAAGGAGGAAGGGGGGGAGGTGGGTTACGGTCGGTCCCCGCCGCCACCACCACCGCCACCGCCGCGCTTTGTGTGCCCGTCACCGCCGCTCCCGGCACCTCCGTAAAGGCTACCCCCCCGCCCCCCCCATCCCATCCCCCCTACCCCCGCGTCGGCGGCGGGGAGCGGGGCTGCCCTACGGCCCCCGCATCGCCGGCGCAACTTTGCCTGGTACAGCAGGGTGGCTGGGGGGGATGTGGGTACAAAATAATAATAATTAAAAAAGGAAATAAATAGAAATAAAAACCAAGCGCGGGGAGGCGGGTGAGGCGCAGCCAGGGGAGTGGAAGTCGGCTGCGGGTGTAATTCATCCTTAAATTTAAAAAAAAAAAAATAAAAAATCGGTGCTAAAACTGCATCCAGAATGTTAATTTGGGATGGTGAGGGGTTTTTTTTTTTTGGATTTTTTTTCTTTTTTTTTTTTTTTTTTTGCGCCCCGGTCCCGTTCGCTTCTTGGTTTGAGCCGGTGCCCCTGGCTTTTAACTGCATAGAAATGCTGGTAAAGTGCCACGGAGGGGAAGGGAAAAAAAAAAAAAAAAAAGCGGTGCTATTATTTCAATAAACAGGAAGTTTAAAAGCGGCGTTTTATTGCTGTAAAAAGTGCTTAAGGCCTGGCTGTTGACATGGTTTTGCTAAATCTGCGGACGGGTTATGTATCAGAGAGGTAAGGGCTCTTCTCCGTAAATTTGAATTTCTCTTTTGCTTTCTTTCCTCTTCCTCTTCCTTTTTTTTTTTTCTTTTTTCTTTTTTCTTTAACATGTGCTAGCAAATGCATTTATGGATTGCTGCTGGTTTTTAAGGTAACATGAATAATATGCATGGGGTGATGTTACAGATATGCCTCCAGAATTGCTTGGCATAAATTATCATGTTAATCTGAAGGTTTTTTTTTTTTCCTTCCCCCAGACATAAGGAGACAGAATGTTGATTCTGTTTATAAACATTATCATTTTGTAAGCAAATGATAGCAAAAGAAGGCTATAAAGCAGAGAATAAGCCTGTTTATCATGTACATATGAGTCAGTCTACTGTGCTGCTTTGTTTTTCTCTAAAAAAATAAATTAAAAAGTCAGGATTTCACTCATTTTCACAGAATTAGTACCGATGGTACTAATTTCTACCGATGGTAGAAAACACTGTTATCAGCAGTGGTTTTCAAAATTTCAGGTGTTGTAACTTACATTAAACCATTTAACATTGCCTTATATTTTAATAACTGTTGTCCTTATCAGAAAGAATGTTTGCTTTTAGGCCGTGATGGAGCAGCTAAAGATAATCATCCCTTTAGCCTCATTGAAAATAATGAGGCCTAATAAACTGAAGTGAATGTGTACTTTTTTTACCAATGAATTAAAATTAACTATCATATTTGCGGTGTACATACGTGTTTCAAGTGTATTGCACTGATTCCTTCTCTTGGGTCTTAGAAGATGTAAATATTCTTATTTTGCATTTGAGCCCCCTGGCAAGTAGCCTGATGCCCTTATTAAAATATTTCAAATCTCATTATTGTATCCCACTAGGAAAGGAACAAGAAAATACTAAGAAAAATAAAATCTATATTTAAATAATTATATTTATAGATTTAAATCCCATTAACACTTCAAAAATATGTATCTTTTATAAATAAAAAGGGTTGAAAAGCTCACTAAAGTAGACCATGCTAGTAGTAAGATAATTGTCCAGTACATCTCTTTGTTCTGTGTCCTTATCTATTTTATCTATTTTTAGCTGGGCGTTGGTGAAGCAGGCATGTAAAATTAGCAGCCCAAACTGCTAACTTCAGTACATTTTTATAATGTTGCTCTTTATTGACCCCCAAAGGCAGCAAGTTTTCAATGTTGGGAATCCTTAACGTTTGACAAATAATATCCTCTTTGGTTGTTTATTATGTTAACCATCCCCCGAGTTAAGCTAGTGACAAAATATTTTGTCCACTTGCAATTCACTAGTGTATTTCAAAACAAAGTGAAACAAACAACCCCCTGCCCCTGACCTGCCACAGTTCTCCAATATGAACAAGAAATAGGTGTTTATGGGGCGGCTGCAATTCATAGACAGATGAGAGAAATTGAGAGACTTAAACTGTTCCCTCATTTTTGTCATTGTTAATGTAAAAATAATACTTGGGGTGTGAATGGAGTTTCTCTGCATTTGTTTGATGCCACTGAGGGCATAAATCGGTGCAGAGTCAGTGATGTGTTCTCTGGCCTTCTGTAACACCCCCCCCCCCCCCCCCCAAATAATGTAGGTCCCGTATTTCTCTGTCAAGTGTTGTGCTATTTCATTACTGAATTGGTAAATAAAATAGTAATAATTCTGAGAATTGCTGTAGTCGTGCTCAGTAGAAGAGTTTAGTCAATGAAACTACTGTTTTGAAATGAAACTACTACAGTCACCTTTGTGAATTTTTCAGTTTGGTGTTGTCATATGTAGTTAAGGAGTAGCTGGATCGTGCAGCTTTTGAGCACACAGTACACTACATGTAAAAAAAGCTCATCATCATAAATATTGTATACGCTACGATACTTTATCATAATGTGGAGTTCCTGATAGTGCGACAAAACAAATTGCAGGTGCCCTTATGTTTGTCAGTTTGCTTAGCTCTTGACTTGTCCTTCTGTATCATAAAGATAAATAGCATCTGCCCTTTGTTAAAAACGCCCGATGCTTCAATTTACTAATCTCTCTGTTTCTAAGAGTTATTGTTTTATTTACAATGTAAACAGAGCGGTTGCAGTACTTAGCCAAAAGTGTGATCTGAGAGATTAGGATTGGGCTGGCTACTGTGAAGTGTTATCGTACAGATACAGTAGCGCACTTGCCAGCATTTTGAAACATAAAGTCAATCCCTTCTTATCAAATAAGAACGTCTACTGCAGATTGGTGACTAGGCTGGCTAGTCCCTTTTGGGGAGAAAATTGACGTTATCCCAAAGTACGTGCTCACGTGAATACCATAAAAAATGGAGGAAAAAAACCAAACCAAAACAAAACACCCCCCACCCCCTCCCAACTTATTTTACAAGTAAAAAGTTTGAACAGTGGTAAGTGTATGGAAAGGCACGGATTTAAATGTCTCTTGAATAAAGGCGCTGAGAAGCAATATGATCTTTAATTTGCTTATGTGAAATATAACACTTACTCTAAATCAGGCAAATATTTTGGACTATAATTGCTTGTTGCCACTTTGTCTTTCCTTACCTACCATGCTTTTGTAATAACTATGTTTTGTGAAACTTATCTGGAGAGCTTGACTACTTGTCAGGTTAGAGACCTGCCTTTAAGAGTAATATTTAGGTTTTCGCCTCCCAGGCCAGCTGGGAACATTGATGAGGTGATACTCTCCAGCATGTGTCAAGCTTTCAAATCCCATAGCAGTTGGCAGTATAGCAACATAGCAGCCTCATCTGAGGCTCCTAACCTTCTGGCCCCATAATTATTTATTTAGTGAGAGAGGAGAGATGGAGTTACACTTTTAATATATGTCCTAAAATTTAAGGTGAGGATAAAAGTTGTAGTACAGAGCCCTTTAGCCTTAGTTCCTCTGCCACACATGCTTTCTCCCTGCCAGACAGCGTAGCAACAGATTTACAGTTTGGGAAGACAGAAGTTCCCAGCTGTGTTTTTGGGTCTCTTTCTCCTCTACTGCCTTGAGAGTAAAGATGGTGATTCATTTGAATCTATGTATTGATCAGGAAAAGACAGCAAACATTCATTACAGAGAAATCTAAAATTAAAGTTTCCTGCTGAAATACAGCCCTGTGCTCCCTCACCAGTATTCCTCCGGGAAGATGGGAGAAGTTCAGCAGTGTTTCCAGTTGTGGTGGGTCTTTTAGGATCTCTGAGCTGCGATTACAATAGGATCTTTTCCATTGCACAGCGATCCTCAGCCCATCTCCCCAAACAATTAATGCGCTTGGAAGTGTTTCAGGAACAGCATTGAAGTGTTGGCTCTCTGAAACCGATGTATGACCGTATACAGTGGTGTTGCGGGGAGGGGGAAGCAGAGTAGGAGTCTCAAATTGTTTATGATGTGAAAAAGGGTGTTGCAAGTCCCTGGATTAGACTTTTTTAGGCATTTGTGCTTTGATGTTTAGCTTTGTTTTGATGGTTGGTAGGAGTAAAAACTTCAAATTGTTTCAGAACCCAACCAGCAACCTATCCGGTTCCTCGAGGAATATGAGACAGTCCCCGGGCTTGTCTAATCTGTGCCGCCTGGTAGCCGCTATCTGCGTCCAGGTCGGGGACAGGGTGTATCTGGAGCACAGCGTGCTGCAGCCGCACCCTCGGGCTCTGCCTGCCGCCAGCGCCACAGCCCAGGCCGGAGCTGGCAGCACCGCTCGCTCAGCTGGCAGAGGGACGGATACCCGAACCAAGCGAGGTCTTCACCTCTATGGGTGCTGCAACAGGCAGCGCCTTAAAAAAAGAAAAAAACCAAAACAACCACCAGTAATGAAATAATAATTTAGGAAAAAAAAAAAAGCACTCACAAGGTAAAATTAAATTTCAAATAAAAAGAAATCACTCAAAAGAACCTCTCCTGAAAAATCTCTCTATATCGGATGAATAGGTTAATTATTTTTTTTATGTGAAAAACACAGCATGTTTATATTTGCTTTAGTGGAGCAAGAATTTAATTTTTGAGGAAGGTGATTATAAATTAACTTGTCTCGTCTATGAAATATTTTTGTCATTTCATCTCAAACATATCATGTTTCCTGTGTTATTATTCCATTTACTAATTATCCGGGTTGTGTCTAATCAACATAATTGAAAATTGACATTGTTTGATTTTTGTTTTTTTCCTTTGAACTAAACGTTGCTAATGCTATAGCATGTTTCATGCTGGTATTTTTTTTGGATGAGCATTGCTCATCTCCGCGTTTTTATCTTTTGTTATACCTGCCTTTTTCAAGGGGCTTTTGGAGGAACTTCCTTGCAGTGTACCTGCCAGGGCAGTCAGCGAGAAGGGGTTCTCTACGGAAAGCAGAAAAAGCTGGCCTCAGGGCTGGGGACAATTGTTCAGAGTAATTGTAAAGTTGAGAGTTTTTTTAATAGAAAGCTTTTTATTTCTGTTACATAGGAAGGCTGTGTAGTTCCAGTATTAAAACACAAGGTAATGTGATTATATAATTTTGCTTTATGTTAGGTATTTTAAGGCATATTTTAATAGTTCTATTTACAGGTCAGTGGATGTCCCTTATCCGTGCCCAAATCACTTTCAGCAAGTTGTGTCACCACCGGCAAAGTTACATAAGTCTGCAGTGAAAGTTGTTCACGCTTTCTGACTCTGTATGTATGCCAGAACTCACCATGTTACCCCTTCTCTCCTCTTAGTCTTTTTAGGGGAGCTGTGATGCCAGCTCACAAAAAAAGGAAGGAAGCAAGGAAACGTTTCTTACTTGACTTGAGTCACAATTCCAAATTCCTGTATGCAGTCCAAATTTCTTATTGTTGGATGTGCGCTAATGGTCTTCCTGAACAGCCCCAATATTTTTTGATAGATTCCGTCTTCTGCTGTCCTACATGGACACACCCTGTGATAAGAGCGACGAGAGGTCCATCGCAGTGGGCTATGCTGGAAGCTTTGCAATTAATTCTCAGCTACCATGCAGAACGTGACAAGAGCGTAGCTGTTTTGCTGCCTTTTAAAGCAAGTGTTGCTCTTACCATCTTCTGTGCTTGGCTGACATGTGACCTTCAGAAGTGACAACTGTCTGTAGTTGGGAAACCACGACGGGCAGCCCAGTGTTATGTGCATTTACCTAAACGTGTCTGGTCTTGTGCAAAAGGGATGTCAGCCCTTGTCCACCTTGGACAGTCAGAACAAAGTCTAACCACAAGTAAAGTTGATAGTGGTTTGGGAAAGCTGAGTTCTAGGGGTAGCAAAAGAGAGTAGAGTGGTCCAGCTTTCTATTTTGCTCCCATTAGAGCCTTGGAAAGCCAGGCTGAACGCTGTTGCTGCTGCCATGTGGTGGATTGTCCCTCTCTCCCACCCTCCAAACATTATGATAGGAGTTAGCCTGTGGCTGACAGCAGCAATGGCAAATGCAGCTCTCCAAGGCTCTCACTGCTGTGTTCCCATCAAACTGTATTCCTTCCCTATGGCCGGAGCGTACACTGTGCACCTTAAAGCCCTGTACCTGGCCAAGGAGAGGAACAGCCAGGGTGCTGTCCTGCATCATCCTGGCCCTCAGTGCAGTGAGGAGCCAGAGCTCAAAAGAAAGCTAGGAGAGAAGCAGCACTGCAGGGTATTTTCATCATCATCTACTACACATACATTTTTTTCACTCTGCAGAATGTCATTGTAGCCCCTGGGTGAGTCAGAAGTTGGGAGAATGAGCCAGAAAGGAGCTATACTAAGATGCGTGCTCTCCAGTTAGATTGGGCTGATCCGCAGGAGGATTTGCAGGAAGGGAGTGCTGCCTCAGGCAGCTGTTAGTCATACCTATAGTCAGTGAGAGGTGCATCTGGGGGCTGACAGACAATAATGTCTTTGCCATTGCTGCAGATCCCCATATCTTTAATTGCAGAATTTCTGTTGGCTTCTGTGGGGCTTCTACCTGAATATGGATTTTCAGAATTAGCCCTCTGTTTTAAGCCAAACTGTCCAAAATTACTGTTGCTGCTTGCATACTTGCAGCATGGCGCTCTCAATCCCATAAAGAAAATGTATGGTTTAGCAGAAACCGTGGTGTGGAGCACTTCATCAGAATTCCCAGATGAGTCAAATTTCATTAGATGGTTGCAGCCAGTTTGTCTCTTGCTGAGTATGTAGCTTCAGTCTTTGCAGAGTCATGCAGGACAAAAGTGTTTGGCAGAGATAACCACAAGCCAGTCTCCAAACTCTTAAACTGATATTTAAATATTTTTTTCTCTTTAATGTGTTGCACCAGATATGTTAAACTGTTTATTTTCAACCAGATAATGAGCGTTTTCACATTTGTGGTCTACCAACCATCTTAATGCATGTCTAGTGCTTCACTGAATAGTATTAATGTGTATCACAGCCTTTCTCATGTTGTTGATTTTCCCGTTCAAGTAATCAGCATTGCTGAGAAGCGATCTTCAGTAGTTTGTGTTGTATGCATACGTTCCCATGCTGACTGGAACTGGCAAGCTAAGTCTTTATCTTAGTATAGTATTTCTTGACTAAGATGGGTCATTAAGATGCTGATTACAGCCACTACAGTATTTTAGGTTTTGTTTTGTGTCCTCACCAAATTCTCTCCGGCGTGCTGAAAGTCCACCTCTGCTAGTTGTGCTCCTTTCCTAGACTGTCATGTGCCGGGATTACTGTTGTTCATTTCTGCTACCAGCTTTTGGTGTGGGAAGTCTTGTTCATTTTGGTTTGTTTGCATTAGCTTTCAGGATCCTTTAAGATGAAAAAATGCAATACCAATTTTCCATACCTCTGTAAACCAGTTACTTGTGCCTAAAGGACTTACAACCTTCACCCTCAATCGAGATTTGTAGCTATTACTGCAGTCTCTTTTTTTCCTTGGTTTTGTCAAATTTTCGTCAATTTTTCAGCTCCTGCGAGACTGTCAAAGCATATTTGAATTGTGTTGAATTTGCAGATAGTTCTTCATGTGGAATCTTTTCTTGTTATTCTAAAACTAAAGCGGCTCCCTACATCTGCTCCGCTTGAGATTCATGGTCAGCAGTTTAGCCACCAAAGCATTACTCCTTTGTGAACTTTGAACTCAGCACCACCAGACAGCAGATTTTTATTTTTTATTTTTACAAGCAAAAGCAACATCTAAGAAAATAACCTTTTATCTGTGTAGAGCTGGATGTATTTTAGCCATGCCAGTCTAGATAAAAAGAATGTCTTGCATTTTTTAAAAGCTTGTGGGAGGAGGCTCACAATAGAGGCTCCATTGTACTGTTAGTACTGAGTGTACAGGAAATCACAAATTAGCTATGACGAGAGTATTGCAGGGGAGTTTTAAGTTTACTTAATTCCCATAGTATTGTATGGTTTTGAAAGGGTTTCACAATACGTTGCCTTTCGGGTTTGGTTGTGTATGTTGTTTGTATTTGGCAGTCCTCTGTTCAAGGCTTTCTCTTACCATGTCTTTGTTCAATAGGTTTCATGTTTTGAATCCTTGAGTCCAGATGACTTTCCTTCTTACTGTAAATACAGAGGCATACAAATACGCTTGGTATTTATCTCATGACCACCCTGCAGCCATCTAAAATTTAAATCTAGCATTATGTATTCAGCAGTGAGAACTATCTCCTTAGAGCAAGCAATGAAAAAGGATTTTAAGTAGGAATTTGGAGAACAGTAAGCTGCAGGCACAACTTTTCCTTTCCTAGCGGTTTTTGATCCTGCAGGATGTTGAGTTACTCAGCTTCCAGTTGATATTGACGGGAACTGGAGTGGGCTTACAAATCCATAGGATCCTGGTTGCATTCTACATACTAAGCCCAAGTTATTACAGGATAACCCTTTTGTTAAAATTTTGTCCAAAGATTGGTTTGGCTCAGTACCTGCAGTTGAGGAACAAGTTCTGTCACTCGGTTGAAAGAACTAGGATTATGAGGACTCTCCAAAATCATGATTCTTATTTTCTTAGTTCTGTGAATAAAGAAAGTGCAAACCGGTATATTGCATTGAGTTGGTAATTTAGAATCTGAAGTACTGTGAATATTGCAATTTTGCATTTGTTTTCATAACTTTGCTAGAATCTTCCCTCTGGACTTGTTTTTAAGCCTGTTAAATTGTGTTAGTGTTGTTTTTTTTTCTGAGCTTTGTGGCTTTGTTTTAAAAAAATACGTTTAAAAAAATCTGTTAAAACACATAAATAGAAAATATTTTCTTAGAATCAAAGGGAAAAAAACCCCAAGAAATTGAAAAGAAAGTTTGGGTTTTTTGACTGTCCTGGGGATACTTATAGAAATAATGAATTTTTCAAAGCGTGGTTTACACAATTCTAGCAGCTATTGAGATGCCCTAAAGATTTATTGGCAGGAGGGGATTTTTTGTGTGCAGGAAAAAAAGGATCTCAAAAATAATCTAGCTCTGTCTCAGATTTTCAAAGAGAATTAGTAAAAATTAGTTTTCATTTTAGAAGACTAATTCCAAAAAGAACATCAAACAGTGATTATTTTTATAAATAGTAAATAACCTCATCTGTTGTATCTAAGATTTCTTTGATCACAAAAGTGCATAGTGAAAGAAGCAGTCCATGAATAAGCCATATGATACCTGGGAAACTGCTCACATTTAATTAAGTACAATTTTAAATCAAGTTAGTTAAGCTAGTGCAAGCCTGTTTGAACTCTTGTTTCAGTGTAAACTAGGCTTATTTCACATTTGCATTAAGATATTTAGGAATCAGCAAAACCAAATGAAAGTGTAGTACTTTGCAAGGACTTCGTATTGGACATTTGTGTTCTAGTTTACAAGCATACTTGAGCGTAAATACAACTTCTTTGTGTGGGATTTGTACCTCTCTATGAAAGGAACTTTGCTGAAGCACCTGTGTTAGGAAATCAATCACCTCCTTGAAGTTATTCCCCCCCTTTTTTGTTTGGTTATGGTTTGTGGTTATACAAGAAGTTTCTCATTACTAAAAATCTTAGGTAAGTACTGAAGTAAAGTGAAGTGCAGGGTAGCTGACTTTCAGAGCAAATTTGGTTTAATTATTCATAGGAGAATTGGAAGAGAGACAGGGGAGCAGACACAGCAGTGCTTGCAAATGTCCTAAGTGGAATGGCCCAGATGATCTTGGTGCTCTCACACTTGCAAGTAGCCTCAGGAGTGATCTGGGATAACTCACTTTGTTTTCCTGTGCTCAGTTCCACCATGCCTTCAGCGCAGGTAGTGATGGTGAGGTTACCTGGGAAAGCACTCGGGGACTTGTTGGAAATGGCACCAAATTAGAGCAGGAATCTGTTGTTAATGCTGCTCTGAGTAGGTGCTTGGTAGTTCTTGTTGATGTCTTGTTTTATCACAGGGAAATGGTTCGGGAGGCAGTGCGCTTTCAGCTGTGAACTGAATTAAGGTAAATGCACTTAATAAAAAGCCAACTTGTGGCTTGACTGAACGCAACTCTGTACAAACCATTCTGTGGTGATTGAAAGGCTTACTTTTTTTAAATTAAAAATGTACTTTCCACCATTAAAGCTTTTCCTCTTCAAACAGCAAAAAAACCCCTCCTGTATATTTGAATCGGGAAGTTGTATTTCACCAATTAGCTTGACAGGACGTGCATGCACACAAACCAGCAAAATACGGGTAAGTGGTGAGGCTGCAGCTCTGTGTGCTGTGCGCCGAAATACGGGGATGTTAGGCTGGCACTGAGTACTCTTGCTCCTGCTGAGATACGAAGGCTTGGAGTGGAGATGTGATTGCGAGCTATTTTTACTTAACAGTTGAACTTCAGCAGAGAAGAAGGAAGGGATAATTTCTTTCAGTTTGAGTTTGCACATTGTACGACTATTAAAAACTTCAAGACGACTGTTAAGTAAAGACAGCTTCTTGAAGTGCCAGATGGAAAAGAGCAAGAAAAATGCCTTCTGTTTGAAACAGAAAGGGGATTTTTTTTGCTCGTTTTGTTTTGGGGTCTTCTCCAGTCCACACACTGGCTGTGCCTGGCTCTCTTCAGTGTTGCAGTTTCCGTTGTGGGGCCCGTTCAGATATTAGGTGCATAGTGAGGTACATTTCTCTCTTGCTAATTGTATGACGGAACGCAGGCTGCCAACAACATCTTCGTCGCATGGCACCAGGTCTGCATCACGGCATCAGGCTGCCTTGCCGAAATCGGGACGGCGCTTTTTTTAGTTCCTGCTCACGTTGTCCAGTAAGTGCTCTTACGGACACTGCAGACATTTCTGCTATTCTAGAAATGCTCCAGCTTTCTCAAAAGCTGTGGTGGTTTGTGAAATATGATACTGGCTGTTTGGTTTGGATGCGAGACCCCTTGATTCATTCTTTTGCAGAGTAGTCGATCATCTTATTGCGTCCGTTTTATATGGATTGAGTTCAAGGCCCATGTGAGTTTATACATAACTTTGAATAATTGGAAAATGTGAAAAATGTGGAGTGTTCTTCAGCTGGCTAAAATTTTAAAAGGGCGTTTTTTCCTGCCTGCATCTGGAAGTCAGCCAGGTGAAAGTTAACATTCCCACAATACCTTTTCTGCGGGATAATGGGCGAGTTCAGGGCAGCATTCTTTCTTTCATTTATATAAACAAACTGTGCTGGCCAAGGCTATGGGAGAAGTGTTGTTGAACATGAAATTGTTGCTGTTTGCCCTCGCAGTTGTTGCTCTGTTGACAATGATTTATTATTTTTTTTTTTTTAGTTCATTATTGTTCTCCTATTTATATTTAAATAACATGGAGTCTTCTGCTCTGTTACCATTTAGGATCTTGCCTGAGGCACTGCCGTATGAAAAATCAATATGCTCTACGGTTGGTTTCATACATGGTAGTGAAATGATGTAGCTCCTACAAAACTAACTTTCAGAAGCTTCTGAAAAGTGGAAAGGTGTTTGTAGAACAGTAGAGTCTTTTTGACAATAGATGAAAAGAGGTGAAGGTCTGAGAAGCTGAACTGACCTTTCATCTTACTCAGTTTTGCCACCCTTGGTCTTTCCAAAACATAGCAGGAATAAATTGTCGGGGAAGCGTGGAGCTGGGTGTGCAGGTACTGTCTGCTCTGGGGCTGAGTGACAGCTTTCTGTTGCTGCTGCTGCTGTTTTGAGTAGGGTTATTTTTTATAATATTAAGGATTGATAGGAATTTGTCAAAATACATTTTTTTCCTGTTAGAATTTGTATCTTCATGCTTTCAGAGTTGCTGAACAGTTTATGTACTGCAAAGGCTATTGCAAAGTGCATAACTTGGCATGTAGAGTTTTATCAATTAGGAATATTCAGTGTGTTTTAAGTTGATGTGTAGATTTTTTTTTTCTTTTTTCAGGAACCCAAACAGGAATTTAGTGTGTACTGCCTCAAAGTAATATTTTTTATACATGAAGAACTCTGTAGGAATCACGGCCTCTCCACCCAGATGAATTACCATTTTTCAGCTTCTACAAAAGCTATAGTAATGCTGGGTCAGTTAGCTGTGGCCAGCCTTAGGTAAAGGTTGGGAAAAGGTAGTCGGAAACACAAAGCATTTCAGAGATGCTGAGTGTTTACAGTGACTTAAGAGCTTTTCAACTTAGGTCTCTTCTACAAGGATTTTTTTTCTTTTTTGCCTTTAGATGGCAAAGATTTTCCTAGAAAATGCATGTTTTCTGTTATCAATGCTTGTTTAAAAGGGCAATAAGCAACTGTCACATCTAAAAAGTCAATTCTTAGTGAATTCTGAATTGACAGAGGAAGAAAATCTGGTGAAACCCTTAATCTTTCGTGCTATCTGGATAAGCTGGGACGTGGCCATGTAATTATTCCCTTTCATCCACTGATGTTGCTGAGGTCCCTACAGAGACTAAAGGTAGTAGACGAGCCTAAAAATCATTTTATGTAGACTTTGCACTTTTCCATGCAGTGTGTAGGCCCATTGTCATGTAATCTGTATGTTCCCATAAATACAAAGTCTGTAGGATGGGTATGAGCATTTGTAATTTGCTGTTCTATTCATGCAGAATGCAGCAGAACAGTAAAATTCAAACGCACTAAAATGTATTAATGGTGGGATTTCCAGTTTCCGGTTTTGGGAGCATAATTGTTCATCCATTTTAAATCTCTAATGACTTTTACTACATTTTCAAAACTAAATAGGAAGAAAAGCACTGTTGCTTACTTGATAAAATAAAGACTTATTAAGAAACATAAATTTATTGTCCTATCTTCAGTTTGTATTCATTTAGAACACTGGTTTTATGGACCTTTTAGTTGGAGGTTATTTATTTCTCTAGGTTTTAAAGAACAAATACTTGAACTGCTGGTTTTATTGCATGTAAATGTCAGTATCTTGGAACCGTCTACATTTAGATCTGCAGCATTCTTTTCTACTCAATATTTCTAAGCTTCCTTGCTTAAAGTAAGTCTTTTTTCCAGATAAGAATGCATACATGCGTGGACCATATATGCCATGATTTTATGTGTGAACTTCTAACTTAGTTTTTTTGCTGTAGTACAGAAAGTGGCAGCATCTTTTTATCAATAGTGAAGTTGAAGTCACTCATACACATACAAAATTTTAATTACATCAGATATGTGTGTGCGCATCGTTATGTGAGCTGCTTGTGTGCAGATACGTATCTGCTCACTCCCAATGCGCTTGATTTTCCAACTAACAGTCAAATAGCGGACTACCTTACTCTGCAAGCAGCGCTGCTGGCTGATTGCAGAACCCCAGTGCAACTCAGTGTGAGTAAGGAACAAAGCAAGACCTTCATAGATAAAGACAAAAAATAAAATCCTAATGAAAGATGTGCACTGAATAGTAACTTGTGCTTTCGCGTCTACCAACTGTGAAAGCTCCATAAGAATTGGTACTATTGTATAAGTGTTCCCTCCTCCTTAATAGAGGTGTTCTGTATCCTGTTTTTCTTGTTGACTAGAGAATGACAGCTTTTAGAAGTATTGTAATGATGAAGTGCCATTAGCTGTGTACCATTCATGTCTTAAATTGCATCCTTTGTTGTGTTCTTTGCTATTCTTGTAAAATAGTTGGGTATGGTCAGGATCTTGGTTTCCAGCACTTCTGCTTTCTTTTTATTTTCCTGTGTTGTAGTTTATTCGGTTTTTGTTGAATTATATGTATTTCTGTGATCAGTTGGCATGGAAACATCACTCCTTTATAGGCCAATTGCTTTTAGCATTAATTTGCAGGTACTTGTTTTTGAATGTGAAAATGGAAACCATTTATGTTCTTCATCATTCCCCATCATTAATGCTTGCATGCTTTCCGATGCAATGTAAATTATCGTTCCTTCTGTCTTAGAGAGAAAAATTTACTCTTCTTTTTTAAAGAGGAAAAAACCCTCTGCTGCATCATGTACACTATATTAAGAAGACAGTACTTTGTATAAAAATGATTTTTATACATATAACTCGACAGAATCAGTGAAACAAAGACTAGCACCAAATCTTAGTTTAAGCCCAGAAAGTATGTAACACTTTTCAACAATGCGAAGTTGCACCACTCAGTTTCTTTTATTAATGTATTTAATTTATGTAACCTTTTTTTTTTTTTTTTTAAATTTGAAGAGTGCCCTGTTTTCTTGTAGGGGTTTGCTGTATTTCACTTGAAAAAGGTTAGAGGTTTGCTTTGATCAGTACTGATGAGAGAAGCTCTCCTATGAAGACAGGCTGAGAGAGGCAGGGTTTTTCAGCCTGGAGAAGAGAAGGCTCCAGGGAGACCACTTAGCAACTTTCCAGTACCTAAAAGGGGCCTACAGGAAAGATGGAGAGGGAGTGTAGTGACAGGACGAGGGGTTAACAGTGTTAAACTGAAAGAGAGTACTTGTAGATTAGGCATTAAGAAGAAATTCTTTACCCTGAGGGTGGTGAGACACTGGAACAGGTTGCTGCAACAGAGAACTTGTGTGGATGCCCCATCTTTGAAGTGTTCAAGGCCAGGTTGGATGGGGCTTCGAGCAACCTGGTCTAGTGGGAGGTGTCCCTGCCCATGGCAGGGGAGTTGGAACTTGGTGATCTTGAAGGTCCCTTCTAACCCAAACCATTCTGTGTTTCCATGAAAGTGGGGGAATACTTTCATTGATATTTTGTAACTTTGGTTAGTGGCGTTTGCAGTTCCTGAAATACCTCAATACTGGCAAAAGTGAACTTGTAGACTTTTTTTATAATTACTGCAGCAGTATTCATGGTGATGTAATGCTATGCTGTAGCGACTGCTGCTTGGAGATAAACAAGTAACACTATCGCACATCTTCATTGTGAAGAACAGTTAAGCTATTGGTGTTTGTTCACATTTATAGAAATTTGAAACTGTATCTGAATACCTACCATTTTAAGTATGGAAAACTAAATATCTAATTTAAGACCTGCTATAAGCAGGTGCAAGCTGTCTGCTTTCAGTGTAGTTCTTTCAAGTCCTTTAGGATGAGTTTTAATCTCATTCTAATTCATAATAGCTACAGACCGTTGTCTGAAGAGCTTTATACAGATTGGTTATGCAGAATAAAAATAAGATTTAAATTAATTTACTTTGGCTCATACTTCTTCATCCTGTTCCAGACTTCAAACACTTTGTTTCAATCACCATTTCATAGGGAGCATGAAAAACAAACAAATTCAGTTGATACTGCTCATAACTCCGTTATACATATATAATAAACAATCATTTCATCTGGCCTATTTGGGTTTATTGCTGCATTGCTTTTTCTTTATTCCCTAAGTTAAATACACGCAGTTCAATTTAAAAAGCATAGGTCTATGGAGGATTTGACAAACGTCAGTAAAAGAACTACGGATCTGTAGATTAGGAAGACATTGTTCATGCCACTAGTCCTATTTTATGAATTTCATGGTATTACTCAACAGCCATATGGTTCGTTCCCTCTTGATAATTAAAAAAAAAAAAAATCAGAAAAAAGCCCAAAACCCTATAGGTGTAAACCCCATGTTTTCACATTTAATATTTTCCTTAAATAACTTCAGTAGAAAAGGAAACAGTTTGCTTCATACCAAAACTGTTCAGAGCCTTGTAGTTAATTGCAAGTGGTTTTCTCAGAGGTAGAGAAAGAGAGTTTAGTACAGAAGACGAGGGCTTTTTGTCTTGCTTTCAGCAGTTTACAGATCAGATTTTTACTAACCATGACGCAGCTGTGAAAAGAAGTTAGGCCGTGCCACTTCCTGTGTGACAGTATCTCATCATATGCAAAGAATAAAACCATTTCTCTCCTCTCCCTTCCCCTTCATTTTCTCATAAACAAATGGGTCTGTTAACAGAGAAGAGTGAAAAATAAATGGGTCCCACCCTCTTATCATCTCGGTGTATGTGTCAGAGTAACTGGAGACAAGATGTACTTCTGTGGCTTTTGTAAACTGTTTTGTTTGTTTTGTTTTGTTTTTTTCCCCCCATCCTTCCCTGAAGTGCCTAATGACACTCCTGGTCCAGGACGGGCAGCAGTGAGAATCACGCTGGGGGAAAAAACCCACTATTTATTGACTTAAACCCTATACTGAATTGTAACTTCTCTGGCTGAGATTGATCTCTTTTTTCATGTTCTCTCTGGAACGAAATTTTCAGTAATTAGTATAGTTTCTTTCTTTAACCAGATTGTTTTCTGTGGTTGGTGTCCTGCAGCATTCAACAACTCATTAGTTCTCACTCATGCAGCACTTGCCAGTTGTGGTGTTTTGTTTTGTGATAAGGTGGCCCCAAAATTCAGGACAAAGCAAGTAAGTTAAGAGTACTTGCTGTTGCACGATCCCTGCTCTCCCACAGTGTTGGAAGAGAGTGGTGTTCTCGAATTCTTTTATCCACACATTGGGAACAATACTCATTGAAATCAAAGGCTTCCCTTCTTTTGGGAAGCTCCCCCATATTCTGCTCTGGGTGCTTGGCAGACCTCCCAGAGAATTAAGCTACTAATCGTGTTGTCCTTTAACTACTTTGTATAAATGTAATTAAACTTTTGTGTCAAAAGTTTTTCATGTGCTTTAAGGAATATCTCGTCGTGCTCATGTTGAGTATTTTATCTAACCGTTCTGGAAAGTACCTATAGAACAAGGATGAAAAGAAATTTATCAAAACAGACAGGTGTCAAAGTGCCACCAGAAGAAGTTTATATCCTTAAAGGAAAAAAAAATGACAAACTTTTATTAGCTGTGCAGTTTTCAGTAACTCTGTATGTTTTGCAAGACATTTGGCTGTGGTGAGATTGTGGTAGGCATTGTGTGAAGTTAGAAAACGACAAATTTAGTTGTCTGCAAGGTAATAGTTCATTAAAAAGTGTCTTAACGATATTTTGTGAGGAAGTTGATATGTTGCAACTTGCTGCAAGGTAATTTATAGTCGCCAGGATTCAAAACTTGGAAAGCAGATTTCTGATGAATATACTGGTGGGAAGCCTGGATGCTATCGGTATTCTTAACTTTGAGTAGCAGCGCAGAAGAGGCCTCAAGGGACTTATTTAACAATGTATTTATAAGAAATAATGATAATTATTTTTCTAAAAATAATGAGAACACACAGGTGGAATTGCCTCTTAAAGTGTTTAGGTCTTTGACCAGCAGCAGCTTATTCACTATTGCTATGTACCTCATTTTATGTGGTTTACCGTGCAGACCTAATAAATGACCCTCGTCTGGTCTACTTGTGGATTTAGAATTTTCACTACAGAGAGTCGTTCTGCAGATTTCGTCTGCTATTCTCGGCACTCGTTTCTTTCCTTCCTTTCGTAACGGGGGTGACAGTCCTAACCCAGGAGGGGCAGAAAGAATGAAAAGATTGATCTGAAGAAAATAGAAGAGCTACAATTTCCTCTGAAATTGTTGTGCTATGAAAGTACCTGGTAAACAAGAAGAGAGTGGTAGTAACCAAAGTTAGGGAGCAGTAGTAATAACTTCTGGTGTTTTCTACTTTTGCTGTGATATGCCTGCACTAATTTGGTTTGCTTTACATCCAGAAAATAGGGAAAATAATGTGTTATGAAGACCTGTTGCTCTGTTGTTGTTTCTCAATCTCAAGAGCAAGGATTAGCTTTGTGTTGTCCCATGGCATTCTGGAAAACAGTCATGATGCTTTCTTGGTGTCTGGGAGTTACCTGATAGCTGTTGTGTTGCACTGGGCAAGCCCTGAGCTGTCATTCCCTCCCATTTTTTTCAGAAATTGCAGCCAGCAGGAAGCAGTTAGACTTGCTTTCCAGTATCTTTCTGTATGTGGTGTCCATTTTCTGAACAACAGAATGAGTTTGAAGATATGCTTTGAGCTTGCTTGCGTGAAGTTGGAGATCCTTTGATTATCTTTGGATGATAAAATTCCAAGTCAGTTGAGCGTTTCCTGTGACTGTCTGCTTTTAGAAATATAATGCTCCTGCAAGCCTTTCAGCACACGGCTGTTTATCCTGCTACTGACATCCCTCCTGTTTCTAGTTTCAGAAAATGTAGAAAAGCCATAGAGTAAGGATCCTTATTTTGGAAATTCTTTATTGCATGTAATACATTCGTCTGGTTTCCATTCAAATTGCTTCTCAGTCTGTTGTCAATCTATATGTTGTTTTGAAAGGATGTTGCTGGGGTCCATTTTTTTGTAACTGTCCGTTTTTCACAAACTGTAATGCTGCAGAAGTCTGAGGCTGTCACTGCGAGAGGGGGAGATGACATTTGTGTGACGCACATATGTGCCGTGGGCAGATTTTGTAAATGTCTCTGCCTGCGGATTGGGGGACACGGGAGCTCTAACAAGTTTATTTTTTTAAGATACAGCATACATGGAAGAGGCTAGAATAAAACTACAAACTGGCATCTTAACTTCATTTACTGGGAAATGTAATAGTGAATTCATTTTCCAAAACACGGTGCTCGATCAAACTGAGAATATACAGTTGGAGAGATAACCCGTTAAGAAATCTTGCCTGTGTGACGAATGAAGGGTACCCTTTTGCCTTAATAAGATTTTGTAACTCTTAATAACGGAGTCAATAATTCCTTTTCTACTACTTTCTTGCAACTGATGTTTTTAGCACCGATGAATGTTTTATGTGGTTTATAGAGACAGAACATGATTTGTTCCCTGAAAAATTTATAATTTGAAGACTTTATCTGCAGACAAAGCATTTTTATGGATGTGAATGGACCCTTTTCAAGTTGAAAATGCCTAAACTACAGAGACTAAAAGAAACATTATAACGCATAGTGAAACAATGTAAATATGGGTCATTTTTAAACACTTCTGACTTTTTACCAGTTCAGTGGAAACAACTTAAAGCGTTCAAAATCCTTCTCTAAACCTCTTTAGTATGTGGTATGTGTGGGAAGAAAAATTTTGCTTCTCTCATCAAGTCATGGGAATAACTCCTGATTTTTAGCTGTGTTTTTCAGTACAGCTTTAACTGTAATATTGGGACCAGAGCCTTTGTAATCGAAACTCAAAACTCTACTTGAAGAAAAGCTCAGTAGAACAGCTTTCTTACATCATATGCTTTTATTATATTATGATTAAATGTAACATGATAATATAAACGCAGCTTTTGCCTTAAACTGCCTGTTTTATTTGGCACTTTGACTGTTGTTACTGGCCCATTCTCAGTGAGTTTGTCATTTTTATGCATCCTGTTTGCTTACCTTCAAAATGAACATCTTTTCAGAAAATCCTATTTATTCAAGCTTGGTTTGGCTGCAGAGGACCCTGGATGAGATGTGCAGGACTTTGATTTTATTATGCTCCAGACTTTCTCATTTTTACAACAAAACTGTTCTCTAGTTTGTAATCTTCATCTACCGTTTTCTTAGTATTGACAAAGAACAGCAGAGGTCAGTGGCTGTGGGAGGAACTGAAAAGGGAGAGAGGAAAAAAGAGCTTTAAGAGGCCCTTTGCACTGGTGCAGTATTTGTCAGAGATGCTTTGGTTTTCAGAAGAACATAGTAGAGTGTAACTCAAGAGGAAATTTATTACCCTCGTTTACCAGAAACCTTAATACTATGTTGAATTGTCCCTTTTTAGATACACTGGTCTTAAAAGTCTGGTCTATATATATATTTGGATTTGTTTTGGTGTTTTAGCTGTATAGCTTAGAAGAAGTTTCTAGCTCTCCTCCCTTCTCATCCCTAAACAAGAGTCATAGTATTTTTTTTTCTTCACTATAAGGATTGCTGACACATATGGCACTGTAATGTTCAGCTGAGAGGATGGTGAATCACATTAGATGCTTTCCCAAACTAAAAAGAAAAAGTTAAGAAGCTACAAAGAAAATGTAGAGGTCAGTGTTCAAGATGTAAAATACTTCTGTACTGTTATTTTTAGTGTCATTCAAGTGTGTTCTGCTGACATTAAAAAAATTAAACCTTGTGAAACTAATTTGATTATCCAAGGCTCCACACTTGCTTATCTCCAGATTTTGATAAGGAAAATAAGGAGTGCCCCAGGTAATAGTTTAACGTTCTTGGTCAAAGTACAGGTGTGCTGTTGGAGAAATTGCTTTCAGTGTTTGGGATCAGAATAAAGGAAGCCTTTGATGTTGACTTCGCTCAGGTTATTTGGTTTCTTTCTCTGAGACAGCATCCTGTACAACATCTAAAATATGAGAAAAGCACAGAGAGTAGCCATTAGGAGAGGCTACATTCAGAAATTATATTCTGTAATAAATCCTTGGCAATGTTTTTAAAACATAACGGGAAATTAATGCTCTGAAAGTGGTTGCATTCACAATGCTAAAAAGTGGTGGTTTTTTTTCCAAACCATACTTACAGTACAGGCAGTGGTTTGAAACAAAACAAAAAACCCCAAAACCTGCTGAAATAAAATAACTTTCTGTAGAAGAAACATTTTTGAAGGAGAGAGAAAAAATACTGATTTATTTTTTTCTTTTTTCCTTCATAGTTCAAATACATGTTTTACAGGCAAATTGAGAGTTATTTCTTGAGTGTATTACATTTTAAATGAACGTTACGTGGTTGTTCAGCTTTTTATCAAAATCACAACCAAGATGTCAGTTCTGATAACATGATTTGAAAAAGTGATGCTTGCGTGCTTCTTTATATTGAATGCATGGGTAAAAGAGCAAGGATGAGGGCCACTGATGTACTTCACTTCGTGTGGCAACGTAGCCCTGTTTTGCCAACCCATTCTAGTCTTGTGTTCTGTATCCGAAGTATTGTCCTCGGAATCTCCAGGACCGCTTCTTCCATGGAAAGTGTTTTAGTAAGTCTTGGCATGGTCTATATTGTTACTGGAATGGCTCAGGGAGTTAATCGTTCTGCTCCTATTACAATTGTTGAAGCAGATTGTTTTTCCAGTTCCTGTCAGCAGGAGTTTTCTGGCTCTTTTTTTTTTTTTTTTTAAAGTCACACCCACCAACCTATAAAGTTTATGGGTTGAAATGTAAGCTCAGTTGTATTTTAGAGTAGTGTTTGGATGTGTATTAAGGTGGGTTCCCTCCCAGTTGCTATTATCAGTCTACTCCATGGTTGCTGTACTGGGAGAAGATGGCAGTGGATGTATATACACCCAGCATATGGTGCCTAGTGGGAATGTCTTTGGTGCAGACTTGATTTGTGCATTCAGTTTTGTATTTTAGAGCTACTGCCCCATCAGTAACTGGGAAATGGATATCCATAGTTAGTTATGGGCAAACATGACTGCTGGAGCATTCTGATTCTCAGGTTCTTTGATTCTTAGTATGTAGGTACTGTCATGAGCTTCACTGCAGTGATTCCTGTAAGCTATCCAGTAGTTTTTGGCTTTTACCACAATGTCAGTGGGCAGGGGCATTTCACAGTCACTGTAAAACTCATGGGATAAGTAGCAAAGTTGGCATCCTTAGCCAGAATTTCTCTGAGTCTGGGATTAATGGGAGTGTACCCAGCTAGGGCATCTCCACCATTGCTGATTTATTTGTGTTTTTTCTTTATTTTTTTTCCTCTCCTCCTTCCTTTATTAAGTAATAAGTAAAGCTAAAAATACTTGAAACAGCGTTAAGTATTTATTGAGGACAGGCAGTGAAATGCTGCATATCCAGGGAAAGCTCGACCCTTTAAAATGTTTTGCCTTTCTCTAGAGTTTGCTTTCATGTGTCTGTTACTTGAAAACAATGCTTCTGCAATGTTGTGTTTTGTGTATGTTTTATTGCCGATACTTAAGCTTTCTCTTTATAGTACTTGATATAGTTGTTACTGAATATTGTTGTTTGGTTTGCTTTTTAAATGGTGATAGACAATTAAAACGTTTTACAGTAACAAATTATGCTATTGCTGCTTGTTCGTTTGACATTAAGTAAGTCTGATTCATATTGTTTTATTGTCTTGAAAAGTATTAGTTAAGATTAGGCGTATCATTATAGCATGCTCCGAATATGTAACTTGAGTAATTTTTTGACAAATGTGAGATACTTGTAGCTTTCACGTGCATGTTTGAAGTACCTTTTTAGTAATAGAAAATGTTGCCAGATGATTTTGTTTCCCCTTAACAGAACTTTATTTCTGATCACAGGCTTTCACGATGAGCCTTGTGGGACCTTCGCTTTTTGTACCCTGACAGGCATTTAGGATTTTGTGTACGTACTGACAGATGTTAGACAAATAACAGCAGAATTACTAGATGCTTAAAAAAGACCGGTTAGGGAATCACTATTTAAAAACACAACAGAAACCTGTTTCCTCGCAGTTATCAGACTAATATCAGAGAGTGGCAAATTTACTTGCTTTGTGAATATGGAGAAGGAATGCAGAATCGTGACTCTCACATTCCAGTAACGGCAGGGAAATGTGGGATTTTCTAAATAGAAAACATTGGCTTATTTTGTTTTGATTGTACCAAAAGGGAAAATGAAGTAACGTAGTTGTCTCGGAATATTCTGTGTTGAGGCCTTTTTGTTGGATGTTGTAGCAATTGCTTGGATACCCACGCTCATTTCTCACAGGTGGTAAAATAACGATGTGATGTGTGCATAAATCTAAGTACTGTGGAAGTCTATGGACCAGGATGGTAATTGCATACTAGTTGTGTTGGTTATATTTTTTGTGTAAGGGAATGAACTGTGAATGTCCTGAAGAGCGGCTGGGTGTATTTCAATATTTGCAATTAGCAGGAGGATATAAGTGGGTGTGACTGCTCTGTACATCATTGGGTCAACACAGTGCCGGAAACCACTTATTTTTTCTTGGTCTCTTGCAAATTAAAAAGAAAAGAAGGAAGATGACTTGGTTTTACTGGGTTTGGGTAAACAGAAAGCATAAAGTGCAGTAGTACTCATCAGCGATGCTCTTAGAGTAAAGTTTCAGTGTGCTGAGCGTTAACCTCTGAGCCCTGTAGATTTCAACAGAGACTGCTTTAAATGAAGCTTATGCTTAGTTTTTTCTTGTATGCGTATCATGAATTCCAGGCCTTATTCATTTGGGGTTGTTCCCATTAATTGCAATAAGACTTGCAGTGGATTCCTAATATCTTAGGAAGCGTAGTTAGAAACATAAAATGAGAAAAGAACAAAATTAAATTTAATCTGCCAAGTAATTCAGGCTTCCAGGGGTAGCTGTCACCTTTTTATACATACCCCTTGTTGGTGTTCTTTATTTAAACATATTCTTCCCTCTGTCCGCACCCCCCCCGCTCCCCAGTCCCACGTCCCAAATCATGAGAAACTGCATCCTGCTCATACTGAAGGCGGTGACAAAAGGTGTTGGCTCTGATTCTGGTGGAATCAGGAGATTTGTGTGTTGCATATTCGGCATCTCAATATGCTGAATTTCAAAATATTGAAGGCGTAAGTGCTCTGTTTTTCTTGCTTCCATTTAAGTGGTCCGTGTACCTGCATTGTACTTCAAAGTTTATTTTTAGTTGACTGCTTTTAGAGTTTTGCTCTACCTTGAATCTAAAAGTCACTTGAAGTCATGGTGCACAAAATAATGAGACTATCAAAACAAACTCCAAAATTTAAAAATGCATGATGAGTCAGGAACCTTAAAATATGTTTTTAAAGTATGTCGTTTCTAGGAATTTTAATAGTGCATATTGGCAAATCTGATTCGTAACAGCTTCTGTGTTCATGTTATCAGTGGGATTTTTTTGTTTGTTTTGACAACTCGTCCTTTACTTGAATTAATATAAGCATTTATTTTTAAAAAAACATGTAATTTTTTTTTGAGGGCTTATGGTAAATAAGTGACAGCACTGACCAAATTTACAGCCTAGGTAAGAATATAAAATAAAGGTAAATGCCACAGGGGATTAGTCTCACATTACATGTGCAAGACTGTAAATTAGCTGGATGTCCAACCTGTTATTTTTGGGTCTTGTTTTCATAAATAACAATTAGTTTTTAACAAAATGCAAACTACTGAAAAACCTAAGTCACTTAGATGTGTTACAGTGCATAAAGGAAGTTTTGTAGGACACATTCTTTTAAAAGGACATTGTCAAGGGAGTTTTCCTACTTATTTAATCTTTGCACTTGTAAGAATCCCCAGAAACGTGAAAATGAACTCTCCTTTGCCAGGCTGCTGTCCTCCATTTCATGTGCATATTGGTTTGTCGTTATAGGGTTACTGATAAGTGTTGTGCTTTTTGGCATTGATGTATTTTTCAGAAAAAAGAATTGAAGCATTTGTTTTGAAAAAAGAAAAACACATTTAAAGAATTACATGGACTTTGCAAACAGATTTAAGAAAATGAAAGGTAGGTCAAATTTTGGGCCTACAAACCTGACAATGTCCTTTACCTTTAACACGTATGCCTTATTTGAGACATTCCTGATCCGAATGATGTTATATTAATCAGTGGTAGAAAAAAGTGAAAATGACATTCTTAATCATCGTTAATAGCTCACCTTGTTCATTTCAGTATGTTTTCTAATGTCAGCAAACGGTGACAGCCTGCTTTGAGATCTCTGTTACTCGTGCGATGTGATCACTTCAGTTACTGTCAGTTTATAACATAAAAGGTAGTTTTACGAAAGGCTTAAAATAAATTATAACAGCATCGAGTGTATCAAGGAGAGCTGTCTTATCCTCTGGTTGTGAGTATGTGGAATGGTTCTGGTTTCATCTCTCCCCCTTGGAGTGTGGTACACAAAGGTCCACCTTTGTTTCAGGAGCGACAGGAGGTGCAGTTAGGATTTGGGAGAGGGGAGGAAAATAGCCGCTTATGTAGCTTGCTTTTTTTTTTTTTTTTCTTTCAAGTTTAAAAAAACACATGTCATGCTAAGGTCAGTCTGATAATTTGTAAGTCCACATGCTGCCAGAGGTATGGAGGTAATAATTCACGAGCCGTCCCCTCCAGTTTTGGTTATGAAGCTGGGTGATAAGTTCATTAATCCTCTGGTTTGTGAGAGCCACAGTCGCTCAAAATGCTTGTGCACGGGGCTGGCCTCCTGTTGGGTTCTGCAGCTGAAAGCTGCTTTTTACATTTCCAGGATTTTTTCCGTAAAAGCTAGAGTAGAATAAGGTTTTGAGACTTTTTTTTTTTTTTTTTTTTTCCTGAGAGCAGCTAGTCCAAATTGCAGCTCTGAAAAGGCACTCTTCTGTTAGCCACATGGTGAATAGCTGCTACATGTGGACAATGGCTCTGTCTGTGCATATTTATACCTGGTATTATTTGAGAAAAATTGCAGCAGTCACTGGCACAGTAGCTGTTTCTGGGACAAGAGCTTCACCACCAGATTATTTCCATATGGGGGGGGACAGACCCCAACCAATAGCTGGATTAGAGCTGTCAGAGGAAACTGGTTTTTGGTTTGGGTTTATTTTTTTGTTTTTTTTTGTTTTTTTTTTTTAAATACATTTCGATAACCTTAAGGGCCTGACTTATACGCAACAAAACCAGCAAGTTCAGAGTTAAGGCTTCTCACTCCATCTCTGGTACTCGCTGGAGCACTTGGCTCTCCAGCAGGGCTGGTATTGGAGGTCACAGACTATCCTCAGCTCCCTGCTCACCTAGGCAAAGCGTTTGCCACCTGAGTGGTGCCGACTGTTCCAGGTACGTCTATTTACACTACACCTGCTGTCCTGCGCAAGGTGCCGTGTGTGTCTTAACAGTCCGCTAGTTCCTCTGGGATGGTAATGGCCGGTGGCAGCACAGCAGGTGTTGGTGGAACGCCAGCAGCGAAAGGGGGAAGGGTGCAGATGCAGTGAGAAGCTTTAACTTTGAGTTTCCTGGCTTCTGTGAGCACAAGTCAGACCCTTAATGTTGTTTTAATGTATTGTTTGTGTTTAATTTTTAGTAAAAATTTGAACGCCGTCCAGGCTACAGAGGTTGCAGTGGATAAGAAGTTTTAAAGCTTTGGTTCAAGATTACAGGAGACTGCAAGAAAAATTAAAGACATGGAAATGAGGATGGAATGACAGGCTGCTATTTTGCCTCAGAATACTGAAGATTGTAAAGCATTGAGAAATCGAATTCATGACCCTGGAAATCAAGCTCAGATTAAAAAATGTCAGGTTGGTAGGGGTTCCTGAAAGTCTCAAGTTAGGATAAACTGAGATTGTTTTCCCATAACAAAGCTTCTAGGACGTGGGGGTGGACGGTATAATTTTTGTTATCTGTGTTATGTGAAATGCTATACCATATACTGAAATAAGCCAGCTAAGTGAAATTATTTTTTTTTAAATTAGTTTCACATTTGTGGTGTTGAATGTCACTTTAGACTGGTTTACAGTTATTTCTCTCTGGCACCAAGTCGCATGATTTACTGTTAATGCAAGCATGGAAAATACTGCTCTTAAATACATGTTGCTTTATCCTGCCACTCAAAGGGTCTGCTGCAAAGCCAAACACATGGTGCAGTATGACATTTCTAGATAAGAAACAGGCAGAACGTATCTAAACGGTGGAAGAAGTAGTTTTTTGTTCAAAGGGTTCTGATTCATAGTGAAACTGTCTTTCCAAATGTAAACTTTAACTAGTGACTGCCACTGTGATTAAGTTACTGTAAGTTTACTTAAGTGTTGAGTTATTGTCTGCGATTCAGTGATACGGTATTTAGGCAGAAAGATTGTGCAACAGGAAGTCTATGCTGAAGTTCAGAAAGGATTTTGGCAGGCAAAGTTTTGTAGGGTTTTTGTGGTCAAGGTCACTGGATGTTATTGAGTTCTGGGGACTCCTAACGAAGCCTGAGATTCTCGCAGAGAGGTTTTATCCTTCTAGTTGTTTTTCTGACTTTCGTTTCTGTGCTGTGAAGCGCGTTAGCGCCAACTTTAGACACAAGTAACTTGGTTGAAATAAGATATACTGGCATGAGGGGAAAACCAGACCACACCTTTATGTATGAAATCACTATTGTAAAGGATTGCGCTTTGTGATACTGTGTTTCATGGTTTTGTGTGATAGCTCTAGTCAGAAAAGTGATTCTTAAAAGTTACGGGTTTTGATCTCATCTTCTGTTACCTATTTGGACTGTATGTGCTCTTCTGTTGACAGAGTGCTTTAGTTGTAGCTCTAAGGGGATCATCTGTGCCATATTTTTCCTCATTCATCTTCAACAACTTTAGTATCAAAGTTCTGATTTTTTTTTTTTTTTTTATTTCATTTTAGCTGGGATTCGGACTTCTCGTTGAAATCCTGGCTTTGCTGGACTGACAACTAAGACAGCAGCCCTAACATTTCAGTTGTAAAATGAGCACAGTAGTTATATTCAATATGAATTGGACTTGCAATGTCATTTTTACATTTGTTTCAAAACATAGTTGCATTTCATTAATGCTATTGCATACACTATTTTGAAAGAAACATGAACAAGTCTATAACATGCTTCATTTTAGGGTGTTTCTAAGTAAATTTAATTTGGGGTTTTATAATTAAGTTCCCATTAAAGGATAGTAATTATTGTCTGGATAACGATGTAGCACTTATGATGTAAAGTTTGTGTCCTGTACCACATTATTAGTGTGTGGTTTATTTACTAAAAAGGACTGTGTGAAGGTTATGTGGCCATTTCTGGTTCAAACAGGTAACAACAGTAAGTTAGCAAGATGCACACGATTCTAAAAAATGATATTAGAAAGGCTTACATGTAATCTTGGTGGCTGGATATTAAATACTAGTTTACAGAAAGAATCTGTGCATTATTTCTAAGCATGTCTGTTGCAGTAGAGGTTAGGAATTGGTGGATTTACAACAGAGAATAGTTTTAATGGGTGTTGTACTTTGCTGGTGAATAGTTTTCGCATCTGAATTCCCATCTGCTACAGCGACAGTACTGCAGTTGCAGTCCATTGGCACAATCAGTTGTTGGGAGTTGCTGGGACTAGAACAGAAAAAGAACTAAATGTACTTTAGTGACCGAATGCAGAAGGATCTGTTGTCCTTCTGCCTTGAGTCTGAAAGATCCTTTTACTGCTTGCTGCTGAAAAAGCAATTTAAAGTGTTGTGCAGTTACATTTAAATTAAAGCCAGCTGCAATTTCTAGAAGTTTTGCTGATAGGGTGCTAGCTGAAACTGTGTGCATATAGGAGAAGTTCCAGTGACCCTTGTTCAGTCATCTTCAAGTAGAAAACCTGTTTGAGTAGGTGAAGAACTTAAATGCCACGTGATAGTAGGGCTGGCCTGTCATCCTGACTTGGTTAGGGGTAGACGTGAAATTTACGGGTGCAGGCTGGACAGATGAGACAGTGGGTAACAGTCTCCTTTCTGTTCTCCTTTAGCCCCAGACCTGAGCTTGGTCCCAGTGGGGAAGTAATGTGCTGCTTCTGTTGACTTGTGAGAATCTCTTTTCCCAGCAGCTGTTTTTCTTCACCAGGTATCTTGTACAGCTGGGATTTTACTAAGTTTCCATCCACTTAAGATGCAGATGACAGTCTTTCAGGGCTTGCTTTTTGAGACAGGCTGGGACATAAGGTGCAGGGATTTCTTGTAGAAGGTAGCTGGGGAACCTCAATCTTTTGCATTAATGTTGGACTAACTTGTATTATCAAGCAATAAGCAATGTTTTTAAATCCACACTGCAACAAAAGTATGTTGAAATTTGCATACAAGAAATAGCTAGACTGCTTCACTTTGCAGTGTTTAAAACCACTTATTTTAGAAGAGGAAAAAAAATCATGTACTTTATTTTTGGTTTTGCCTTTCCTTATCTCTTCAGGAACTCCATTTTTTTTCCTCCCACACAACTACTTTTGTGTAAATGTAATGGTTTAGTATTATTCCCTAGCGTACTTTTGTATATTTATAGCATCTATACTGTTAAAATGATGCTCTTTAAATACCTTGTTATAAGAATTACTTTTCATTTTAAGATTCCATAAAGAGGATATAACTGAAGTCTGCACTTTCAACTGATTTTCCTTCCCCCAGATATTTAATGTGTATTTCTTTGTAACTCTACGTAATGTTCCAAGTGTGATGTTGATTTAGGGAGGGGCATTTTGTTCGTATTTTGTAAGATTTTTCAATGGTGGATTAAGTGTGATGTATTTGTTTGACTAAGCTATACAGAATTGTTTTGTAAAACTTTTTAAGTCTAAAAAGACCTACATAGATCAGCAATTAGCCTGTACACTTGGACATTGGATCTTTGGTAAATTCAAAATTTTGCTGTTGTAGGCTCTTTTCAGTTAAAATTTAGTCTCAGCAGATCATCATCATATATGTAAATTGAATACTCAAATCCTCACTGAGTTGCTTATGATATTCCATAAGCTACACTCTTACAAGCCTGGACAAGATATTTCTCATTCTGTGTAGAGCTCTCAAAGGTGTGGAATCCAATCAAAACCTATGCCTTGTTTAAGACTGAACAGACACTTTTTAATAGTGCAGTAAGGATGTCCCTTTTAAAAACAAATATGCTATTCCCTTAGTGATTTTATCCATTTTCCATTGTTCAGCCTCCTAAGACTCCATGGCATTTTATTCTTGGGTCTTCTGTGTTTGGTCGATTGCTGACTATAAACTTGTTCCTGTTTTATTAGCTTCAGTCCTTGAAATCTTTTTCTGCCATCAGAACAAACAGACTAGCTGTAACCTATTTTTTTTTAATTACATTTGCATGGCTTGAATAACAAGTCTTCTCTGTTTCTTCATAGGCATTCGACCTCCGATCATGAATGGGCCCATGCATCCGCGCCCTTTGGTAGCATTGCTGGATGGCAGGGATTGTACAGTAGAAATGCCTATTCTGAAGGATGTAGCCACAGTGGCATTCTGTGATGCTCAGTCTACACAAGAAATTCACGAAAAGGTAATGTTCAGAGGTATAATTAAAGTGTTTTAGAAAATGCAAATATTTTCATGATTATGAACAAGTACAATGTTGTATTAGCTATGACAGTGTGTTTAGCTATTGCATTTTAGTCAATGGTTGAATACCTTGGTGAGTTATTGGCTGTTTCCAGTAAGTGGTGAAACGTGATGATGAAACAAAGATGAAAATATCTGTATTGAAATATGCTTTTGTGCAGTGTATCTTTGGCTGGATGTTGTCCATGTGCTGACCTACTGAATTAGATTCATGGAGTTACCTGTGGAAAAATTATATTATTGCAAGATATTTTGAAATGCTTCTTGAAAACACTGTTGCTCAGCCTTCAGCTGGAAAGCCAAATCTCAGTATTGGATAGGCCACGTGAGGAACTTGTGAACTTCTCTGTTTAGCCAAGGAATTGTGCAAATCAGGTTAGGACGCCTTGTGCACTGAGAATTGACAGTGCAGAAGAGTTTCAAAACAAATGCTAACCCAAAATTTGTTTATAAAACTAATTTTAAGAAGTATTCTAACTGTATGTTTTTAGAGAAGTTTTCACCCCTCCTGGTGGTTTGGGAGATGCCAAACAACTACTGGTTCTTAATGTTGTCAGAGGTTTTGTCCTTTTCTTAGAGGGATACACATTTTTTGTGATGATAGCCGAGGGATCCAACTGGCTCATACACCTACTTTTTCTCTTCAGAGACTTCTTTCAGCATGAAGGCCTCATGTGTACCCCAAATGTGTACCTCGCTGCTCCCTAGACAGCAGTAGAACCTTTTCACGTTCATATTTCTGTGGAGGTAGAATTAATTTTGGTCAGCTTGTTGGCTAGCTGAGTAAGCCTCAAATGCCAAATACTTCTTCACCTAATAAAGGATGAAAACAGGCCTTACAGCTTCTGTGGAGGTTAAAAACACAATAAATAAGACAGCAGAGGGGAAGCCAAATGCAGAGGAGGGCGATTAGGGGTCTCTTCCAAGGGGTTGTATCTTCTTCTTCAGTCAAGACCCCTGATAGACAAGTACACATCCAAGTATCAACTTAAAGGCTTGTTAGGTAAGTATCTGTATCCACTTTTGTGCGTCTGGTACTGTGTGCAGCTGAGTGTGATTCAGGTGTTAAGTAGTTATCAGCTGAACCAAATTACACCAGTATTCCTGTTTCTCTACCAATGCCTTGTTAAACTTGTTCTACACTAATTACAGCAGCCCTTGGGTTTGTGACAGGTTTTCAGAAGCTTTTCACTATTTTAAATTCGTAACTGGTTTGTTTATTTACTTTTCATGTTTTTGTAATATATATCATTGTTAAACATTTTAAAGTCCCTGCATATGATGAAAGATTTAATCTTTTCTTTGATGACATTCTTACAAAGCCATCTACTTGAAAATAATATGAATACTAACTTCCCTTTTGTTATCAGATTATTATAAATCTCATTTTCTGTACTCCATTTCACGTCAGCATCTTCCTGGTGAGAACCTATCATACAACTATTCAGCTTGTTATTTCTTAAGAAAAATATTTTTATCCTGAAAAAAACATTTTCATTGTTAAAACTTTCAAAATTTTAAGTGGTAGCATTTTTCTTGTTTAAACAATGAAGAGAAAACTAAAGAGTTGTACGCTGTATCAACATGGCAAACTAGAACTGCTGATTTTCATGGTTAAGGCAAATACAAGAGATGACACCCCTCTCCTTAAGCCCTCTGTGTAGTTCCTTGGTGGATATCTCTGAAGCTTGGTGGATATATCTCCACGGACTTTCAGATTACCTGTCTTACCCTTCTGCCGCCTCTCCACACAGGAGTAAGCTGTTCTCAGAACAATCATCAAGAATGATATTTAAATTGTTTTCTGCCACATCATTACTGGCTTAACATCACTACCTTGTTTTGTTCAGCTGTCTTTTAGATAAAATAAAATTCTAATGTGAATAGGAAAAGGGAAGAAAATAAAATTGCTCCTACAAGGAATTTTTTCTCGTTTGTTAGTTGTTTCTCACAGGATAGTCAAAACTATTCTATGTAGATTATCCTTGAATTATATGATAGAATCAGAGCTGGTAATATTATAGTTCTGATCTCATGCCTTTTTTTAGAATGTATTTATACTGTCATATAGAAGACCATCTTTACAATAGATGGTCAGTGGAATAGCATAAACTCAAAACTTGAACTTCTATTTTGTTCTGACACCCAGTTTTGAAACGGTAAGGTTTTACCAAAACCTAACACAAATTTCAACCTTCTCTTTAACCTTCTCTTGAAAAAGACCAGTTTTTGCTGTGCATACAACTAAGACTGCTCAATATTGTGGCGGTGAATGAGAACCTAAAAGTAACTAACTAGGGAACAAATGCAAAGAACTGAAAACTTCTCTGTCTTCATTGGTATTGGGAGATGCATAGAAATGGACGGTGGCTTGGTTTGGGTTTTTTTTTGTTTTTTTTAAACCACAAAGCAAAAACTTTAATTTGTAAGGGTCAACGACAATAATAATCTAAGTATGATGCTTTATTTTTTTCATTTAGAGAAATCTTCAACACAGGCTTTTTTCTCAATTCTCTTATGTTTTTATAGATCGATAATTAAAATGTGATATAATGCTTTATTTATGTTTACTTTTTAATGATATTTAAAATTTGTTTTAATCTGTTTTCCTCACATCATTGTCAGAAGTTTAATATGTGAAATAGCTGGTTTCTATTTACAAGGAGTAAGTAACTCATAGAGAATAAGTACTATAAACACCGTTTCACTTTTTTAGTAGATAATAGCAGTCTTCATGTGAACACTGTAGTACTGGCAACTGCACCACCTGGATAGTCCTGGGCTTTCTTTACTGAATCAACATCATTTAGTTGTGATGTATAGAGACTGAGGAATTCCTGTGTAACATGAATGCTTTGCCTTAGAAACACTCGATATTTTGTGGGGTGTCGTAAATTAACTTTTTGCATCTTGAGACTGAAAGTCAGTGTGTATATCTCAAATCGTAGCTTTGGAAAAGCTACAATAACTGAAGCTTGGTGAGTAACATGGGTTAATCTATTGTTGATCTTGACAAGAGTGTTTCTTTTTAGTGGATATACTAAAGCTTGCATCCTTTGCTTTTTATTATACCAAAATAATTCATTCTTAGTGAGCTCAGTAAGATATCTGGAAAATGTATTTTCACTAGCAACCAGTACATTACCCTAATGCAAACTTTCATTAGTCTGACCAGTAATGTAATCCTAAAATATTTGAGTTTACAAAGTACCACTGTTCTGTCAGGTAATAAATTTCTGCAACAAAAATCACACACCTTAATTCATTATCATATTGTTGTATTACTGTAACATAGACTAAGAGATCAGTTTTACCAGCTGTTGAGCACTGTTCATTTCCATGTGAAAAGTATTTACTTTTTACTTCCACTGTTCATCTGCAGTGAAAAATGGCCATTTTCCACACATCTTTAGAGTTATAGTACAGCAATACCTGCATTTTAGTACTGCTTGTACAATACCTTATTTGGGAATGGTGCTTTACTAAAATAAAGTGTTTTCAGGAAAAGTTTTAAAAATAGAAGTTGCATAATTAAAGCAGTATCTAAAAATGTTCATGTATATATGAATGCATATTCCTGGCCATACTAAATGATGTTGTCCTGTTAATTAAAACACAGATTTTGATAATGGATGTTGATTTGCAAAAGGCTGTTCCCCATTGTGAAAGAAGAGATGACTGAAAATCAGGAAAAGGTTTAGTGTTGAGAAGAGCTTGCTGAAAGCAGAAGGTGAAATTTAGTTTTTCTTTGATATATTTTCTGTCTTTAAGAATCATAGAATGGTTTAGGTTGGAAGGGACCTTAAAGATCACCTAGTTCCAACCGCCCTGCCCTGGGCACAGGTGCCCCCCACTGGACCAGGTTGCTCAAAGCTCCATCCAGCCTGGCTTTGAACACCTCTAGGGATGGGGCATCCACAACTTCTTTGGGCAACCTGTTCCAGTGTCTAAAGAAGAGATACTGAATCTAATAGGGTAGCAGACATAGATACATTTGAATAGTCTGAACTTGCAGCAGGCAACCCGAAGATTGGGAAATTTAGGGTGGGGTTTGAAAGAGGTGATTGACCTTGTCTGATACACATAAATGGGTGGCTGTAGATGAATGTAATGAAAAAAAGACACGAACTGAGAATCGGATAATAAGGAAAAGAGTGAAAGATTACAAAGGGATGGCTAGGAACATGAGAACAGGTATAAACTTGGTTTGTGCCCTTGTGGAGCCTCAATCACAGGGGTGTTAGGAGTTAGCACTAGAAGACTAAACATTTTGGAGTCCAGAGAAGGGATTTTTGCTGGTCATGAGAAGGTTTCGGGGACAGGATGATGGTTTAAAATACCATGTTTTAAGATGGCTAGACAGCAAAAGAAATAGAGTGGAAAAGAGGAATTTATAGTACCTCGTGGGGCAGGTATGAGCAAAGCACAATCTAGATATTTTTTCATAGAGAAGCAAGGAGGCTGAGAGATTTTAATACATGATTTGAATGCCATTTGTATACAGGGTCAAAAGCAGGATGCTAGCAAATACTATTATACCTTACTATGTATGTAAATTAAAGCAAGTTTTCTTCAAATTGGGTAATGCCTGAGCTGCAGTTCTGTAGCGATTTCCTTATGCCAAAGAGTTCTTTTTAAGACTGAGGAACTTAAAGTATGGAAAATGAGGTAACTCGTTTAAGGTCACAAGTAAATAATAACTTGTATTAGAACTCTGCTTCATATCAGGTCAAAGCATTCATTCCCCATGCTGCTGCTTTGGAAGGCAATTTGGATGGCAAAGATATGTTCCTTTTGAAAATCAGGCTGCTAGTGCTTAAGTGAATACTGACATTTACTGACAGTGACCCCAAGTTTTGAAATAACTTTGTAGTTAGAGGACACTTATTACACTTCTTCAGAAATTACTCGTGTAAAGTTTTACTGATTTCCCCCCCCCCCCCCCCCCCCGAAAAAGCGGTTTGTTTCAAGCCAGTCTGAAAGGCTGCAACATATATATTTCTGCTTTGATTCCTAAGTTCTGTTTTATTGTAGATGTTGCATATGGCTGTGTAAAGTTGAGAATTACTTTTGTCAAACTATATCATGCAATGACTGGGAGCTGGGTTCACTGCATCCTATGGGGAAACTTCTGTCATTTGGGGTAAAAATTATTTTAATATTTTGGCGGTAATGTTTTTTTCTTAATAGAGGTTGTGTTACTGTCAATAAAAGTTACTCACTGTGTTTAAGTTTTTTTTATTTATTTTACAATTAATCATGTTTAAATCATTCTCAGTAACCATCTCAGACTGCTTCCAAATGTACGTGGTGTTTTGGTTTGTTCTGCCAAAAATATTGGTGCTCACCCAAAAAATTATTTAAAAATAATTAGAATTATAGAATGGTTTAGGTTGGAAGGAACCTTAAAGATCATCTAGTTCCAACCCCCCTACCGTGGGCAGGGAAACCTTCCACTAGACCAGGTTGCTCAAAGCCCAATCCAACCTGGCCTTGAACACTTCCAGGGATGGGGCCTCCACAGCTTCCAGTGCCTCACCACCCTCAGAGTGAAAAAAATTCATCCTAATATCTATTCTAGATCTACCCTCTTCCAGTTTGAAGCCATCACCCCTCGTCCTGTCACTAAATGCCCTTGTGAAAAGTCTCTCTCCAGCTTTCTTGTAGGCCCCCTTCAGATACTGGGAAGTTGCTATAAGGTCTCCCTGGAGCCTTCTCTTCTCCAGATTGAACAACCTCAACTCTCTCAGCCTGTTTTCGTAGGAGAGGTGCTCCAGCCCTCTGATCATCTTTGTGGCCCTCCTCTAGACCTGCTCCAACAGGTCCATGTCCTTCTTATGTTGGGGGCTCCAGAGCGGGACACAATATTCCAGGTGTGGTCTCATGAGAGTAGAGTAGAGGGGCAGAATCACCTCCCTCAACCTGCTGGCCGCGCTTCTTTTGATGCAGCCCAGGATGTGGTTGGCCTTCTGGGCTGTGAGCACGCATTGCCGGCTCATGTTGAGCTTTTCATCAGCCAACACCCCCAATTCCTTCTCCTCAGGGCTGCTCTCAATCCATTCTCCACCCAGCCTGTAATTGTGCTTGGGATTGCCCCAAGCCTTGTGCAGGACCTTGCACTTGGCCTTGTTGCACTTCATGAGGTTTGCACAGGCCTACCTCTCCAGCCTGCCCAGGTCCCTCAGGATGGTATCCCTTCCCTACAGCGTGTCGACTGCTCCACACAACTTGGTATCGTCGGCAGACTTGCTGAGGGTGCGCTCGATCCCAGTTCCTCATTTAGCTTGCTTCCATCGTCATTCCAGGTCAACTTGCTTTTTTCCCTGTCTTATGCTCTGTTGTCTGCCCCCCTCTTCCCTGCCCCTCCCCCCCCTCCCCCCCCCAATCCCTCTTCTTTTCAGTGCCATTCATGGTTTACTGCTTTTCCTGACTCCTTGGCAGCCTACAGAGCCCTTCTGATTTCCACAATATTGCTCCTCCTTTCTACTTCTGTACCTTTGAAGGCATGATAGACTCAAATGCACCCTTGAGGTCTTTGTGTTGCGTAGGATTTTTGGAGTTCAAATTCTTTACTCTTTGGGCTTCCTAACTTCTGCTGTGTATTTTGTAACACGGAGTGTGTTGTGTAGCTCCAAAGGGCTAAATGTAAACATAATATGTAAGATCTGGTAACAGACATCTGGACCAAGCAGAGAAAAAATAAAGTGATCCTTGCAAACCTAAATGAAAAGGACAGGAAGCACAGCTGATTAGGAATGATTTTTAAAGCAAAACATATAGGCTGGAAAGAAGTCAAGAGTGAGCTTGAAGCTATGTATGTTTTCTCATTCTCTCTTCCTATAATTACATGGTTTCCTACATCTTGTCTCAAATCAGCGAGAAGAAAAAATATGTGTGTGTGTTTTGCTGGATTTACTGCTTCATACAAATACGCAGTTCACCAGAACGTTGAAGAGAATAGGCTACTTGGTTGGAAGTGGGAAGAACGTCTGTTAAACCTATGCTCCCACCTTACAAGTCATTCAGTTAAGTTAGAATGTATTGGATCCATTGACTCATGTTATAAAAGCACAAGATAAAATCATCTTCATAGGGATACTAGATTTCCATATTTTTAGTTTAAACTAAAAAAAAGCATTAAAAGCTGAACTTCCTGTTCAACAGCATAGGGCAATTTTTCAGTCGCCCTTTTACATAGGAATTAAATGTAGAAACAGTTTCAGTCATTACAGTTTTATCCGGCTGTTTCAAAGAAGAGCTGAAGAGCTTTCATAATGCAACACATGTTTTGAAACTGATACAAACAAATCAAGAATGGTCCTGCTGTTCAGCTGAGTCTTTGATTTGTTCCTGTTATATCAATGCTTAAGTAAGATAATTTTTCCAGCTTCTGATTCTTCTTTATTTAGCCGTAAAGCTGCAATTTTGCATTTGTACCATCAGTGCTGTTTATATTCATGATGCAGTTGCAGCATTTTAGTTTTCAATCAAAATTAAATTCTCAAAGAGTCTAGATTGAAAGGAGGTGCCTTGTTCTAAAGAGTAGTGCATACGTGGGAATAAGTTGTCACCTCAGAGCTGATCCAAAGCCTTGTAAATTTACTGAAGCTGAATGAGGGTTGGATCAGATTCCTTATGAAAGACTTTGAAAAACATCAACCAAAGGCGATCCTAAAAAAATCTGTTACTCTTGATTATACAACAAAGTAGTTAACATACAGCTATCACAGTAAGGGTGTATACAAAATCGGTGTTTGTATTCGGTGACCCTTCTTGCAACATCTGTTGGATTTGCCAGTGGCAATATTACAGGTCAAGTGCAGCATTACAGGAAGGGGCAGGCTGCCAGTGTCTCCTCCAAACTAATACCCTTTAAAAAGCAGAATGGAAGTGCTGCTGTACCCAGCAAGCAGCATATGTCAATCTTACAGACAGATTAGAGTCTAATAGAGCTGGTTATCAACTAGCTGTTTTTTTCATTTTCCAGTACCGTGTTTTTCTAAGGGTGATTGGGGCTTGAAAATTGCTGGTAATTATTGACAGGTTTTTTGAGACAGAGTTGCGTGGGTTGATGCGTTGTCATCGGTGACTTTCATGACATAATAATCCTTTGATATAGATGTTCAATCCATCCTAGTGTCTGATAGACTTGAACTGAAATGGAATGTAGTTCAGCCTTATTAATAGAACATACGAGTTAACACACAGAATTCCTGTGAAAGATTTTTCATTGAAGCCTTTTATTTAGTAAGAGTGTTTTCAGAGTCTATATTCTCAAATTGACTTCTGTCATTAAACTGCATATAATTGTCAGTAAATCCTGGTCTTGAAATGCTGCCTTTATTATAGTTTTTAAAAGGAAGTTTGCTATACGCTATGCAGGTTATTTATATAGTTGTGTGTGTATTTGTATGTATATAATTTTCAATAGTATATTTTAAAAAAACTAGAAATACACTGTCATATATGTAAAGTGTGTATATGTATGTAGTTTATACAGTCTGAGGATATATAGGTTTTTAGAGAGAGTGTTTTCATGAGTCTGCAAGTAAGTTTTGTTTATGTTTGTATGAAATATTTATACTTATTTGTATTTATGTACGGTATAAACTTAAGTATTAATATTTAGGGTCTGCACTAAACAGTGTCCTGGCTCAATAAAGTGCATATCATGAGATGGGTAGGTTACTGACAGCGCTAGGGATTGTAGGAGCCTAACATCAAGCTGATGTTCGTAAAGAGAAATGGGAACTTGTATAAAGCAGCAGAGTTTTGGACACCTATTAAATACTGTTTGAGCACACTGGCTTTTCTTTTTAGTTTTAATGGCTTTAGTTTCACAAGGGCCCTGTGTAATGTGGTAGTGAGGCTTTGAGAGCAGCTACAAGCTTGCTGCAGCTGTCCCCTGTGTAGCAGATTATTGATTACAAATTTAATGTGCAGCTGCTTTTTGCAAGTCAAGTAATGCAAGGCCTAAGCAGTTTAGGTAAAGTACATTTTTTCCACCCAAATGTGCAAAATATCTCAAGTCTGTTGGTGACACTGAAACATATCTTTTTTTGGAGATGACACATCAGACTCCAAGTCCAAGAAATGCAATATCCCGTAGTTTCTAGAACCAGATGCAATACAGCACTTTCTAGTGATGATTTGCTAGAAGTCTTTTGAAAAAAAATTATGATATATTGTCAAATTCAATATGTAATGTATAAATGTGTTCAGTCTCTGCATTGAAGGAGTTTGGCATTTTACATCCTGTATCTATACTCTAGATTTGATCCACAGATCAGACTCTCATAGTAAAATCCTTTAGGCGACCAAAGAAGAGGAGGCCTCACTGTTCAATTCTTAGCATGATATGATATGTTTATGCTTTTTTGTAAAAAATAAACAAGATGCTAAGAGTTCTTCCCCAGATAGTATGAGAGGCATGTGTGTCGCAGTGGTGACTATGCAGTGTTTGGCATGATGGCTAGAATGGCCTGGCGCTGAAATGAGGTGAAAAAAAGTAGATAGGAAGATGTTTAAAAAGGATTTCAACCTTCAGTATTCAGAATTTAAGATTTGTTAAGTTCTTTGAAATAGAAATGTCTCCTACTACGGTGTCATGTGTTCTTTAAGAGCCTTGGGGACCCGACATGTTGTGAAAGCAGTGTAATCATTTTGAGGTTGAATAACAGCAGAAAGACCTGTCCAAGCAGGTGTGATTGGATGTCAGAGGGTATGAAAAAGGCTTTCATCAAGCAGTGTGCTGTAGCTGCAGCTGGAAGTAAGTCTGTAGGCATAGAAGTTAAGCAGATGGGCTACATAATCATTTGGTAACAGAAGGAAGCCAACTCATGTCCTGTGTTTCATCTCAGATCCTTTCTTCCTGAAAAGCACAGTTGTAGCCTGATAAGCGCAGGAATGGCTGTTGAAGGTACGTACGCAGCCGTCTCTGCTTGTTCTCTGTCAAATTTCGCCTGTTGTCCTTCCTCACAGGAGATAGTGAAAGAGTATTGTCGGACTGCCACATACTTGCACTGATCTGAAGTTTCTAGCCTGCTTGTTAAATATGTATCTCTGTCAAGTTGACACAAGTTGATATTTTTGTAATAAAATTGTTCTTGTACTAGAATTTGGTGAATGTTGTATCATTGAAGTTCATTATGGAAAATGATGAGAAAAACCTACATATAGTCCCTACATATATCCACCACTGGGTGTGCTTCTGTAAGTGATCAGTAAATTACTCCTATGCAGTTACATTTTCTAAAGTTTATTTCATTTTCCAGAGCTGTTTATACATGTGCTGGATTTCAGTTTCATGTGTTAAACTTGAACTAAATCCGAGTATTAATTTTACTCATTGACAAGCTTGTCAGACTTCTTTGTGTGCATTTAATATATGTAATGACTGAGAATATAATTTATACAAATAATTCCAAAATACAGAAACTTTCACTATTCATTTTTTTTAATCTGTAAGTGGCATTATTAACATTCATCATTGCTGAATGTTTCTTCAGATTTTCTGCTATTATTTTCTGCCTTTTTAGCATACTTCAGTCACGTGGACAGTTGCAAGAAGCAGTAACATAATTTAATTAGCAAATTAATGTGAAATAGTACACAGTCACAGAAGATTACATTTTTGGCAATGCACTTTCTTGCTAACTGGTCCATAATCCTAGAGGAGGCTCAAACACTAAAAAGAAAAATTTAAACGATTTTTCGTTCGCATCTGTTTGTCCTGTATCCCATATGATGAGTAAATAACTGCCGGTGGAAATGGCTAGTGTCAGCATTAAGCCATAGCTGATAAATACTTTTTCCCTTTTTATTGAACACATTCCCAAGCTTCCCGATACTTTTCTGTCTCCTCCTAGTGCCAAGCCATAACCTAGATGGGCCCAAAAATGTAGTGTAATGAGTCCAGACTGGCACTCTTAGAGTCCAAATTACAGTCTTGACTGGCTGAGTTAATAAAATATGCATGATTATGAAGTGAAAAGCTGCTTCCCAAATGAAACACTGATTTTAAAGCACAAATGTCTGAGCCGCTTCAGCTGTCTTTTAGCCCCTATTTAATGCAGTCCTTAAAGGTAGTGGCTGCTCTCTGTTTCCACATACAAAACCTCACATACCATTGGCTTTTTCCAGTCTGGTAGAGGAGGATCTGGCTGTCATAGGACCCTTAGGTGGGTCATCATAAGCTCTAAGCTGCTTCAGGTTTTGCCCTTCTGATAAATAGAGGATGTTTTCTCCTGTATCACAGCCACCTAGAGCAACCCTGGAAGGGGTGGAGGAAATGTACGTGATAAAACATAGAATGGAGGACAGGCCTACTGGGAGATGACCAGGAGGGAATAAAGAACTTGAGGACCTTGAGGCTTGAAGTAGCAAGTGCTGTGACTTGGAGAGAGAAGTCCTAGTATAAACTTGGGAGGGTGATAGAAGCACATGCTTCAGGGATAAGGATTCTTATTCATGCATTAGTCAAAGGATCATCTGGCAGTGTGACGGGGGCCATGCAGAAACGTCACATGTCATGTGAGACTTCATTAGGAGAGATTTCCAGTACACATACTGCTGCTGACAGTGCTGGTGTTGGTGTAACGCAGCGGGGAGGGACACCCTTCAGTAGCACACTGGGTACAGTTGTGATCCCCCCAGAAAAGCTGAGCTTGGACTTGTACGAGCATGGTAGAGGAAGCGTTACAATGATGAAGGGGGTTAGAAGGGCATCATCCTGGAAGAAACTAGAGGGACTAGGCTTGTGAAGTCTAGCCAAACAAATGCTGAGAGGGCATATTACCATTATCTATAAATACATTTGGATTGTAAACACCAAGGAAACAAAGTACGGTTTAAGCAAATGGCCCACACTGGCGCCAGAACAAATGGATACAAGTTGGGCTGTGAATAAATTGAGGCTGGAAATAAGAAGAAATTTCCATATCGTTGGAGGTATGAGATTTTGGAACAATTTTGTTTCAGGAATTAATGGAACAGAAAACCCTAAGGGCATTTTACATGGGCACTCAGGTTATAAGAGGGTCTGTTTCTTTTGTAGACTGCCCCAGGCATGGACTTTGACTTGGTCTGTACCAACTGTAATGTCACTGTAGAAGCAAAACCAATAAACTGGTTTGTTTTTTTTTTTTAACACTATGTAACAGCACAAGGAAACACATTCTGATGAGTGCAGTCTTTCCGACTGGTGACTGCTAGATGTAATCTCCAAAGGACTTGTTTGTACCATTAAAATCAAGGAGTTTTGTGTGTGTGTATAATCGTTTATAAGATCAGAGCCTACAGCTGTTCTTTGAATTATGTTGTAGCCGCATTCTTTAAGGATGTGTAATTTCTAATTTCTTTGCAGTTCTTATTCTTACAAGTAAATCCAAATTCTGCTCAAAGGATTCTGGTCTTTATCTGACTTAGAACTGGCGTTACCAATCCAGAAACACCTGTTGAAATAGAATGCATCATTTTGTGTAGTGTTCAGTATGAAGCGGTTTTATTTCACATTTATGGAGTTTGTTTTTATTTTCTTTTAATTTTTTTCTTAGTATATTTTAATTTTAAAAGTTATTGCTGCAAATCTTGGATTTGCAGTAGTTTTTTTTAAATGATTTATGTTGATGCTGATTATTGTTACTGATCTTGCAGTACCCTATCAGATGCTCATAGGAGCAGAAGTAACTCAGATGACAGAATCTATACGTGTACCAGATCCAAAAGTCTCTTGAATAAGAAATTTAGAGCCTCTGCAGAACTTTTACGTGAAGTGCATCATAGGAACCTTTTGAAGTCATTACAGCTAACGTAGCTACTGAAGTGATTTGTGCATGTTTTGTATCTTGCAGGACGATTAGGATGTTAGGTAATGCATTGAAGGTGAAAACACAGAGAAGTGTTTTGAAGAAGTGAAACGATCCAATTTGCATGTAAAGAGAGGAAAATATTTTCTGAACAATAAACTTGTATCAGCTATGTGGGATGCAGTGTCACTGCTTGTTTAGTAGCAGAATCCAAGACTGCTGGGCATAGTGCATTAGGCGCTCTTCCCCTTCTCCACACCCCTTCCTCTTAATCTTTCTTGAATAGGTTAGATGCACTCTGATGTAATTTGAAAGATATTCAAACCTTTCAGATCCTGTCAATTTATTTTTGCTTTTTTTGGTGTGCTCTCACACAAGTTTTTTTTTTTCATTTGTGACATTTTTGCTTTGGTACAATTTCTTGTTTCTTGTAGGTTCTATTTTTTCTGGATAATGCCTAGTTTGGCATCTCAGTTGTACCAATTTATATGACATCTAGTTTTCCATCAGTGAGAGCTTATACAGTTGCAGCATCAATAAACTAAGGGACAAAGACTTTGTTCCTATGTATGTGTTGACAAATGTCAGTCTCCCTTGTCTGAGGGTTTTGTAACGATTACTGAATGTTTTCTATTCAGGTATCAAGTGTTTTAATAGCGCAGTGAATGCCTGTGCCACTGTGTGTATGGTGAAGAGATACTGCTCTGTGACTCCATTCAAAACTCAATGCCAGCTGCCTAAGCTTAAAAATACTTATTGTTGAAAGTGAGTGCTTGCTGCTCTGTTGTTTTATCTGCATGTGCATATGTGGTCCAATGATCCTTGTACTTAGGGTTTGATATTGCAGAGCATCTCCTGTGAAATGAGAAGGGTTTTCGCTCTTAATAAGAACACAAATATAGGTCACTTAGATCTTGTAAAGCTAATCTCATCATGCTAGAATGGATACATCGGATGAAAGAGCCTAACAAGAGGCTGGAAGATACTTAGAGAAATAACCTTTAAAACAAAAGACCTGGATTTAATTCTTGTACAGTCTTTTTATACCTGAAAATATGTATACATGATTAAGCTGAGATCCTATGAAAGAAAAAAAAAAAACCCAAACATATGTTTTCTTCCATTTTATTTATAGGTACTAAATGAAGCAGTGGGTGCACTGATGTATCACACTATCACTTTAACACGAGAAGACCTGGAGAAATTTAAAGCACTTCGAATAATTGTCCGAATTGGCAGTGGTTTTGATAATATTGACATCAAATCTGCTGGAGATTTAGGTATGACTATTAAAGACGTTATTTTACTTCTTATACTTGCCTCCAGAATTCTGATAGCATCTAAGTCATTGCATTAATGTTTTCTGTATAATTTATACTAACGTAGTATGTAAGCTGTATAATTTTCCCATCAAAGTGTTTAAAAGTCATTATGGAGATACTGGTATTAGTTAATTAAGTGATAATATTAACAGCTTTGACACGATGACAATCCCCCTGTTCAATATAAATCCAAGGAGTAAGGCCATAATTTTTCATCTCTTTCTTTTTTACCCCAGTTGTATATTTTAACTACTACTGCTGTAATCCAATGACAAAATATACTTCTATCAGCATGGCATACCACTTCTGTTTGAATAAAAAATGAGATCATTATCAACTGTCTGAGACTTATTTATGATGCATGAGGTGTAGTACTAAACCACTCCATAAAATAGAAATATCCATTTTATAGAAGAATTGGTTGTTGCTGCTTCAGAGTAAATTCAGATACTGGAACTATGAAGAGATGGTTGCTTAGTGTTTCACTATGAAAAAGTAACATATTTTATACTTTTCTTACTTTAGGATAAACTATCTGTTATCTAAAATCTGCAGGTCAAACTACCACTCAGAATAAACATCAGAATAAACATCTACGTTTTCTTCATTTCTTTTCTAAGCTTGAGGTGACCAAGTATATTTCCCATTATGCTCTGGGAAGATCTTGGAAACATGTACTTGAATGTGACAGTGCAGTGCTTAGTCCTAGTAATAACCCCATTGATGTAGTGAGGAGCTGTAATATGGGTCTGTTTATCAGTAAACGATTGTAAAATTATCACCTGTTTCTAATGGCAGTGTAGTTTGCACAGCAGGCAGAGGCTAACAACTTCTTTGTGAGTTTCTGTAAAGAACAGATCAGGTCTGAAAGCATGCAGGCTGTGTTCCTATGTATTGTGACTAGTGCTGAAGTTAGACACATACATTGTGAGCCCCCGAAAACACATATATATGGAGAGATCGACCTGGGGAGAGATCTAAAATCCTAGATCAAAAGCCAAAACATAAATGCAGATGAAAGGCCCCGACCAGTCAGGAGTCCGATTTGTGCAGAGAATCCCTGATAAGAGGAAAATCTTTGCAGGTTTGTTGGCTGTTTCTGCAAGTCTCCAGGCTGGATTGTAACCCACAATTCTTCAAGCCAGTGTACAGCAGATTTGGGGTATTCTTATTCGTGTGATATACTAAATGGCCACATTCCTAATCATTCAGTTCCTATGATGTGATTAGACTGAGTTACACAGATCCATCTTGTGTGTGCATTTCAATATTTACCAAATACAATTGTCCAGTCTGTCAAAAGCGAATAAATGCTGGAAGTCTTAAGGTGTAAAATCTCTGTTTTTAATAGTTAGGGTGAAATGGTTGGAATTAAATGCTAACTCATCACTACCAGGACAAATCACTTTCCATTTGCTGAACTAGAGCAAATAATATGCATCTCAAAGAGGTAATATGAGAGTTAATTGCTCTTTGTAAAAAGCTTTGCTTCACTCTTGAATCACAGAATGGTCAGGGTTGGAAGGGACCTCTGGAGATCATCCAGTCCAATGCCCCAGCCAGAGCAGGTTCACCTACAGCAGATTACACAGGACGGCGTCCAGGTGGGTTTTGAATGTCTCCAGTGTGGGAGACTCCACCACCTCTCTGGGCAGCCTGTGCCAGTGCTCTGCCACCCTCAAAGTAAAGAACTTCCTCCTCATGTTTAGATGGAACTTCCTATGTTTCAGTTTGTGCCCATTACCTCTTGTCCTATGACTTCACACCACTGAAAAAAGACTGATCCCGTCCTCCTGGCACCCTCCCTTCAAGTATTTATTAGCATTGATTAGATTCCCCCCTCAGTCTTCTCTTCTCTAGACTAAAAAGACCCAAGTCCCTCAGCCTTTCCTCATAAATATAGTGTAGAATTGGACCGTGAAGTGTGACATATTCCTGAACTTCCATAGAAATTTTTTGAGTTATTTTTCATAGAGCTGGCTCATGGGATTGTTACCAGCTTTTCCTTTGAGGTATTATTTTCATGTTAGCACTTTTACTCTTCTTAAAATGCATGAAAACATATGTTTCTCGGAGGAAATCTTTAAGATCTTATCTGCTTTTTCTCCACTTTAATTATTGTTGACTAGCAAATGTGTACCAGTTGTGAGTGTAACTGGATGTAAGCGAGGTGGGAGTCAAGGATGATGCCCATTGACTCCTGCATTTTTCAGCATTGAACCTGCATAAGATGCATAAGATCACTGAAGGCGGTGGGAAAAGGGGAAAGGGAAGGCAGTGTAGAAGCGATGGATATGAGATAAAAGAGTGTGCTCTCTTTTCCTACGTAAAGTGTCTCTACGTATCCTTGCCTTTCTCTTGTTGCTTTTTGTGGTTCACCATGCCCCTGCCTTTCAGAAATCAGCTGTTTTTAAAGTTGGGGGAAACCAGAAAAAAAAATAAATTCCTAGAATTTAGGAGGGAAATTATCTGACTTTTCTCCTCCAGATTTCCTAAGGAAACCTGTTAGGGAGGAAGGTGTGTAAGCTGGGTTCAATTCCTTATTTCTCTTCCAAGATATGTAATATAACTTCTTAAGCTTCTTTTAAGGCATTATTTTGTTGATGCCAGCTATCAGGAGACATGCTTATTAAATTTGTTTTGCCATCTAAAACCTGCATTTTTGCTACATCAAAAAAGATTTATTGTATAAACAAATGCAGCTGTTTAATATGATGCACTTAAAAGGATGTTATTTTTTAATCTTGTACTTTTCCCTCCACTCACAGTTTTTTCTCCATTTTTAAAAACTGGTGAGTTTCATACTACCGTTGATGTTAGCAGGATGCCAAGATTAATATTCTAGCAAATGATGCTGTTTTATCTTTGTGTAAGTCTGAGAGCAGTGACTCAGCAGACACTATATTTCTACAGCAAAGAAAAGACAAATAGTTCTGCAGGTTCCTTATGTTGGTTTTTACTGATCTAAAGAAAGCTGTAAAAAAGTACTGGACAGCAGAATGAAGGCATTTGCATGTAAAACATAGATAAATACGGCATGAGCTTATTATTTTTCAGATTATTGTTATTATTATTACCAAAGAGAATGTTTTTTCTGTCTTCCTTCATAAGATATACTTGTGTGAGCTGAGGACTCATTGAATATTTATTTATGTAAAATCCCAAACAACTAGACAGTGAAAACAATATTAGGGTGTTTTTTCTTATACAAACCACTTTTTTTCTCCGCTGTGAAATTATACTGTATACTGTTTGTGATCTCAGTCAGCAGAACTGAGACACAAACATTTGTGGGAGCTGATGATTAGAGAGAGAACATGTAATAAATAGAACAAAAAAGACAAACTTTTTCAAGTAACGTTTTGCTTAGCTGCTGTATATTGCGTACTGGAAGGTAAAAAGTAGAATGCAGGAACTTGCATGCATTTAAAATCACTTGTTGCCTGATCTGTTTTTTGAAGTAAAATGAGGAATATTGTGAGTCTTGAATCAATCCACCTTCCACAATTATTTGTGGAAATCTGTAACGGTCTTTTAACTTCTTGATATTATGCCCTTTTCAGCTAGTAACTTTTCAGCTACAAGGAATGTGGACTTAATTTTGCATTATCATTAAATGCTATGCAGAAGCAGATTTTGTATCTCCCTATTGACAGTTAAATGGGTATATCTTTAATTTGAGGGACCGGGAAAGGACTTGGATTCTGTTTGTTGTAATTCTACAAACACATGTACAACACAAAACAAATTGTCCTTCCTGTGTCATGATTACCCATACATGAATTGGGAATACTAATAGTTGTCCTGTGAGGGTTTTGTTAGAGTCGCTGTCATTATAAATTATTTTATCTTTTTTATAACTTGCATAGATAACTTTTGGGAAGATATCTGCTCAGTGATAGAAAACTAACTCATGCATTTATTTCTAAACAATGATCATTAACCACACTGTTGAAAGCAAGGCAGTTTTCTCTTTGCGATTCAAAACACTTAGCTCAGTGTACACATAACACACTTATCAAGACTTGCGTTCTAAACTACCTGGCGTCTGCAGTATTTTCCTTTTGTGGTTTCAGCGATCTGTTTACTGTTTGCCTTAGTTTGCAAACACAATAAATAGTAATAACAAAAGGGAAAAAAATACGTTTGCACTTGATAATCAACTATTGTGTCATGCATTCTATCTACCATTGCAGTCAGAAACTTAGTATTTGCGCAAAAAAGGTGTTGAAATATCTGCAAATGTAAACAACATCCTCCTGAATTGCTGTTAAACGGGGAAAAGTAAGAAACATTTGGCAACTGGTATCCTTTTCCCCATTCTTTGCAGGGATCGCAGTGTGTAATGTGCCAGCTGCCTCAGTAGAAGAAACAGCAGATTCTACCATGTGCCACATTCTGAACCTGTACAGGCGAACCACCTGGCTTCACCAGGCTTTGCGAGAAGGCACGAGAGTACAAAGTGTTGAACAAATTCGGGAAGTGGCTTCTGGAGCTGCCAGGATCAGAGGGGAGACCTTGGGCATTATTGGATTAGGTATGTTGGCTTGGAGAGGTGGTTTAATACTCCTCGCCTTCCGTTGCTGTAAAAAAATGATGAAGATATGAGCTATAAAAATGGAGTGCTTAGTTCCCTCCTTTCCGTGTCAAGTATTCTGTATAATACCACTTGATTCCTGGTGTTTATGTGTGTCAAATGTTTTTCCCTTACACATAATTTCCTTCAGCCAACTTACTTTGTTGCTAATATTCTCTCAATTCTTTGAGTTTCTGTACATCTGTCTGCTGCTGCATTGCCTGGTGTCAGGCACACTGGTTATTAGCGAAGGAGCCACCATCACTTCCCTTTTCCAGGACAAGGATCCTGCTACTTCAACCCATTGTCACATGTATATGTTATATTTCTCATCCATTGTCATATCTGAGTCTGTGGTTTTTTCCTTTTACTGTTTTTAATATCTCTGAAAAGCCTTTGCTGCACTAACAGCCTTCAGAGCAGTTATTTCATGCATTTGGTTGGGCTGCATCTGAATTTGTGTTTCAGCTGAAATGAGAGGAAAAATACGTGCAAGAAAGTTTGAAATGTTTCCAGACCTAATAAAATCACCTACTTACCTCTCTGAATGGCCCTAAATGTGTTCCAGCATCTAACAGATGGACAGGCTTGCTTGAGATGAATTAATTACTGTCTGTTACAGAAGTAGAGAAGAAAAACAAGCAGTCAAATTCTAATAAAAATTATTCAGTCATGTGCTTGTCTTATCAAAGATCTGATAGATTGTGGATGTAATTACTGTGGTGTTCATCCACGGGAATTAATAATATGATTCTGACAACAAGGCATCATACTTAAATGACTGTTCCAGTTACACATTGCTGTCAAATAACTCAAGCCACAAACTCTTACTTTTGAAAGCTGAAAATAGCCTGGTGTTACATAGTACTCATTTAAATGAGCATGCAAGGCAGCAAAAGCATCTTCACAGTCAAATAATTGCCTTTAAAATACAACTTTTAAGAAGTTAGTCATGAAGTTGCTTTCTCAAATCTATACCCATGTAATTATGCACCTCATTTAAACACACAGTGATTATTGCCCTCACAGTCATAGCATCTCTACATAAATAATAGACAATCACCTAAAGTGTTTTAAAAGTGGAAATGCATACCTAGTTTTGGAACTTAAGCCATAGCTTACATGCTATGTACGTATTTGCTGGCAATATCTGGCCTGTTGGCATTGCATTTTTTGTACTGCACAGATTCCAGGCTGAGATTAGAAAAGAATGTCATTTATTATTGACTTCCTTAAGTGAATTTTCTGTGTGGTGTTTTTGTTGTGAATGAATAGTGTAGAGAAACAAATGGATAATCAGATTACCAATGTGTGTGTAAAGCTATGTAAAACACTAGTTTGGGTTTTATTTTTTAAAAGCAAGCTTTTTGTGTGCATGGTATATTAAAAGGCTAATAAAATCTAAATTTAAAGGTACACATCTGTTACGGTTATTAACCAATGATTTTGTCTAGCCTTTTATTGTGCCTGTTTCTTTTCCTACAATAGAATATTCAAGAATTCCTAGGAAAATTAAGTTTTAAAGTCAATTTTGAAAACTTCCACGGTTTCTTTTTGTGCATGTAATTGAACAGGTGCAACATTTTGATTCTGACCTGTTCTAACAAACTCCTGTGTAGCTATGTATTAATGAAGAATAAAAATGTAGTCTTAGAAGATACAGAAATAGGGCTGTACTAGACTTTTCGTTTGAGCACTTCAGGCACTTGGGCTGTGATGTACGCTCTTTTCTATTACAGATCACTGAAGAGGCTACCTGTCTCTAGTTTTAGACTAAAATGTGTATTTACAGCCACCTTCAACAGACTGGTGCCCCTGGGTTATGTTTCTCTACTAGTGCCTCTTCCCATGTCTGTAGTTTTGCCTCAGCTTATTATTTTATTGTTTAGATATGTCAACGTCAGAAGTGATGAACCACTAAAAGGCTGTGAAGTGAAGGTATTGCACACAAAACAAACAATTCTCATCATCTGTTACTAAGTCCTTCTTTTCTCTAGTTCTGTGTAGTACTGCTGTTTCTGTCCTTTCTCATTAATGTGTGTCTGAAATGATCTGATATCTCAACCACAGCTATGTTTCTCTGTTCTTGTCTTAAACTTGTGATCTCTTCAGCAGTGAGTTGCTTAAATTTATCACTTTGCTTCTGCAACAGCTAACTCCTTTTCACATCTGTTCCTGGGCTTTTCTCTTGTTCTGCCAAAGAGAAACACCCTAGCTCTTGCCTATCTCTGTGCTAGGGAGTGACTATGTCATTCCCTCCAAAGCTTCAGCTACTCACTTCCTTATCCACTGGTCTAGCCAAGTTTCATGACTCACTTGCCTTTTTCTTTCCATCACCCACTCTTTTCTTTGCCTCCTCTCATGCATATTCCTGCTTTGACACTTAGTCTATCCTGCTTAATCCTATTACTCTGTGGTCCTCCTTTAAAGTTAACCCCATCTCTCATCCTCTGCTTGTATTGAGCTTCAAGATAAGCAGAGACTCAACAGCATAATGCCTCCTTCATGTGCTTGTTGGATACCATCCCTCGTTGTTTTGTTGTTTGGTTAGCCTCTGAGCTCCTTAGGGCAGAGCCTGTGTTTCTTTCTGTCTTTATGAAGTGTGTGATGCTTTAAGCCTTACATAAATAATAGTATCACATCATGAAACAGCTGTCTTTGTCATTTTTAATCTTTATTACTATCCAGTGTCCTATATTTCAAGTGATGCATCACAAGCTTGGATAGTAAGCCCTGCATTTAAAAAAAAAAAAAAAAAAAAAAGGAAAGAAAAGCAGCTACCTTTTCACCTTATATCTAGACATTTAGGTGTTGGTTTTTTTTTTTTTTTTTAAAGGAGAATATTCATGACCAGCAGCATGTAAGTACTTGGATGAATAGATTAGCTGGACCTGGTTCTGCTGTAATGATAATTTTACAGCAGTGAAGGCAGTGAAGTCACACTCCCTTCCCCTTCCTTCCCAGTTACAAGTGCTGATGACTAATAGCTAATGCATTTCCTCACTCAAGAGAGGTGAAATTCCTCCAAATACATTTGTCTCCACATCATAATGAATGTCATCTCTCAGTTTGTCTTTCCTCACCTGCTATATTGTCTCAGCAGTCCCATGGTCCTGACTAGATGTTGGCCAAAGTACAGATCTGCATTATCAGACAACATTAAGGCTTAAGAGTTGGGTGGTATTACCATGCAATAAATGACGTACCCTTAGCAGTCCTACTAGTTCTATTAATGCACTCAGCAGGAAATGTAACAAAATGGGACTCTCCACATTTCAGAGTTTTCCAAGAGGGAGGAAAAATTTCCCGGATTCTCCATTACTGTTGGATAGACAGGAAAGATTTGCTAAGTGAAAGCACTTTTTCTTTCCATGGAAGTCTGCAGGCAGGTCATCAACATTTCCGTGGATCAAGGGCATTTTATAAAACTGTGTAATGCCAGCATGGGATGCTCATTCTTTGCCAGAGGGCTGGGCGGGAGTCATTACCAACTGCAGCTTCTATACTGTCACGCTCAAATCAGGTCATTGGCAAGGTCAAGGTCAGAAACACCTACAAACTGGGAGACCTGGGGGCAGTAGGTGGGTCAGACTGTAACAGGAGACCCAAACATTCTTGATGAGTCTCTCTTCTCGCTTCTCGTATCGCTGAAATGATGCATGGGCTTTGCTAGAGCTTTGTATAAATCTCTAATTTCTAAAATAGGCTTTTGTTGCTTTCTGCTTTTTTTTTGCAATTGTATGCAACAGGCATTTTCTGCATTCTTCCCACACTACAGACCAAGAAGTTTATTTGATATTTTGAATTTCAGAATTTGTCTTCCCTGGAAGCAGCTGTGAATATTCATAGCAATTGTATATGCTTTTAAAATAGAGTTGTCTGAAGGTGGGATGCTTTGTGTGCTGTTCTGTTGTTCTTGGTATACCGAGGTATGTTTCGAGCCACCTCTCATACCCAGGAGAGTTTTATGTAATAAAATATTTTTCAGGAAAGGAAAAAAACGTCATGGATTTGTGGTTGTACTGTATTGTTGGACTGTAGTTTAAATAGGAAATGGCAAATTGTGTGTGCCCACCTATGTGTTTGTCTAACGACAAAGACTAAATGTGAATTGTCAATTGCAGAAGAGTTTTATCCCAGAAAATAATTGTAATGGGACAATTCTGGCTAGAAGTACACACGTGATTCCCAACTGTTTCAGAAGGAAACTGCACACATTGAAGAAGGCTTTGGTTTATTAGCCTGGTTGCAATGAATGGGAAGTGTAGCTTTAACTGGAGAGTCTGTTGTAAGAGATTTCACTGTCATGAATCCCCTCAGGTATTAGTGTTGTAAAGAGTGTAAAAAAGAACAGATGACAGTGTTGCATGTGAAAATGAATGGAGCTGGAGTAAAAGTGATATGCTTCCTTTAAAAAAAAAATAATATCATTTACGGTTGTGTGACTGCTTCCTTGAGCGTTGAACATGCCAAAATCTGAATATAATACAGTGTTTGTGATGAAAATTGTCTAATTCAAGTTTATAAAAAACAGCTTGAAGAGCAAACAAAGAACATGTATGCAAGTATTGAAATAAAAGATTTTGAAGAGTATTTTAACTTGGTGTCCCCAAAGAAAAGCAGACAGCCCCTGTCAGATTGACGGACTGTTTAATATTCCAAGCACATCTGTCACTAAGCACTGCAGAATTGCTGTGTTCAGGTTAAATGATCAACAAAAAACCTTTCTTCCTGTGGCTTTTTAAGTTTATTCAAAGAGAAACTGAAAAGCAGAGGGAAATCCCTTCAAGCACAATTGGAAAGAGACAGGATTTCCCTGTGTTAATTTGATGCTTTTTTTGAACAAACTCATATGCTATAAAAGAAAACTTGTTGACTTTTTTTTTTTTTCAAATGAGACATGATTATTATGGTGTGTCTAGTGATGCTTTTGAAATGTCTTTATCTAACATTTGTAATACTCTTAACATGAGTATCTAGTGTGTAGTGTTGTAACCTGAAAAGTCTGTTGTTAGTTCTCGCTCTTCAAAATACACTTATTTACTAGATGTATTCACTCATTTTTTTCCTCTGTGTTTTACTGGTATTGTGTCAAAAGGGGAATACACACCTCCTCATACATGTGGCATGGAGTCATACCCAAACAGCAATTTCAGTCACAACTCTAAAATATGACAGTAAGGAAAGTAGAACAGAGAAGAGTTACGGTCAATGTGAATACCAAATGGTGCTGCGCTCTTCTTAACTAGGTGCCATATAATGGAGGACTGTATTTATTCATCATTTATGTAGATGAATACAAAGTATTTTAGAGCCTGAGATGACAGAATTCTTGTAAGCATTCTAATGCTGAAAGGATGTTATTCAAAATGAAAGAAATTACTAGTTCAGAAAGGAGATTCCATGCATTGAGAATGGTTGAGCTTCAGATTAAACAAATTATCTTTTACTGCATCCATTTTTGAAGATTAATTTTATAGCTTTTTATTAAAGCCAGCTGGTCTGACATGGGTAAGAGTAAGTCCTTGGCAGGACGTGTTCACACGCAGTAGTGTTTTACTATAAACAGGCCCAGCAGGCAAACCCTTGTATTACGCACGTTATTGCAGATTACATGACATCATCTGGCGTTTCAGATCTCTGGTTGCAAAAGGTGTAGACCTCCTGCTTTGTTATGAGCGAGGCAGTGTGAAACAGCCCAGATGCAACATTTCCGATCTTGGTGATGATTTCAAGTGGGATGGGAGCCACCTCTTATTTATCCTCCTCCAATTGCGGTACAAAACAGTATGGTTTGATACAAGCGTTTGCAAGAAGGAGGAGGCTACCTTGCGCCAGCTGCTTCACATCTGTTCTCATTGCATGTTTATCTTGTTCTAGGGCGTGTTGGGCAAGCAGTAGCACTACGTGCCAAAGCCTTTGGCTTCAGTGTGATTTTCTATGACCCATACCTCTCAGATGGCATGGAGCGTGCTCTGGGACTGCAGCGGGTGAGCACTTTGCAGGACCTGCTGTTCCACAGTGACTGTGTTACCCTGCACTGCAACTTGAATGAACACAATCATCACCTTATTAATGACTTCACCATAAAGCAGGTAATAATCTCTGTGGATGCCCTCCACACCGGTGCCTGTGGATGACACTGTATAGTGTTTATTTATGTGAACAGGCAGGTTCTCATTTGAAAGAAATTTCTTTCCCTTTTGCTGCTCTGTGATCAAGCAGGTTTATAACTGATTAGGAAATAGCTGGTGGCTTATGAATTGTTGCTTTCATTGTCTTTTTTGCTCAGTAACATTGCATTTGTGGAAATAATTTACTCTTCTTAATGTTGCTCAGACTTAATGAAGTTGCATTTATTTAAAAGCACTTTTTCTTTGTCTTCTAGTAGCTACTTCCTTTACCTGTGTGTTTTCAGGTAGCAATTCTGCCTTTCGCTCTTGTTTCTCAGTTTGAGTTCTTTATATGCAATTTAAGGATTGTGACTAAATGGCTCCCCCCTGTGCTCAGTCCTGATGCTTGCAGAGCGCTTCATGTATGGGTTGTCTTTACAGCATTGCATTATTTGGAAAAATAACGTTGCTTGGAATTAGTATTAAACTCCCCCTAAAGTTTTAGGTAATATTAAAATAATTTCAAAATCTAGGTGTAGTAACTGCTTGGTTATTGACTGATCTGATAGTAAGCTTTTTCATTAAATGTCCAGCTTCTGACTCCAACCTCAGTGTAGGTACTAGCAAGAAATACAGCATTGAGATGTAAGAATGCAGATAGTGTACAGGAAAGAAATTCTAAGATGTAATAGTTGATTTTGATGTTCTTTATATGTAGTGTTTGTATATGTTGGAAACAGTAGTACTCTTTCGCAGTAAAATCATTGCTTGGCTTCTGAGAAATAGTTTGCACCTACTACTCTTGAACTTTAGGAGAACTGAAGTAATTAATGAACGTGTTCCACAGTCATGTAGGATCACAGCAGAAACTGATGATATAATACACTTCTTGATTTGAGAGTTTAGGGATTTTGCAGATCCATGCCAACATAAAATCAGGGTTTGGGATTTAAAACTCTAAAAAAAATGAAGACGTGTAAAATGCAAATCTCTAAGAAAACAGAGCTCTGTCACCCTGCCCTGAACTTTCTCTTTTTGTTGTGTGCTCAGGTGCATTTAATGGTTATTACATGGTTAGATGTCTTTGCAAGCAGAGATCTAGAGCCAGACAGAATCACACTGAATTCAGTGGGACCATCTGGAGGCTTAGCAGTGGTCCCTCGTTACACAGCGGACAGTGAAACTTGGGCCAGTGTGTTGCTGGAAGTTGGTGAGTGGTGGTTAAATGCAGTGAGCTTTGGAGAGGCCTCAGTGCATTAGTCAGAGAAACAAACGAAAAAAACAGGTTAAAACTGATACTGTCTGAATTGAAATGCGTACAGTAAAGTCTGTATTGGAAGGATATGGATTTATCTCGCTATTTGTTATCCGTCGTGATTAAAGTAAGGATTAAAATGTTACAAGATAGTTCTTGCTTTTGGATAAAAGTTGGGATGAAGTTTGGATGTAACAGCTGATGTGCAAACCATAAAATTGTAACACCCCTGACTGCTTAGTTTGCATAGAGCACATCTTCTGAATATGTATCAAAAAGGACAGAATAGCTTTTTTAGGCTGACAGATGTTAGAGTTGGCCTAAAATTTTTAGAGCATTGCAGGCCACTTGTGTCCAATATTGCATGCTCATGTAATAACCAGTTTTAAACAAAGTACAGAGAAGTGTGGTGCATCTCATTTTGCTAAAGTCTCACCCTGAATTTAGCTTAGAATCTGAAATTACATAACCTTAAAATGTCTTTGAAAATTTGGCGTCGGTCTTCTCTTTCAGTAGCTTTTCCCTGTAATTAGTCAGCATTCTGCTTAGCCATTGTGCTTGGCCTTGTAGTCCCAGAGTAGCTCAGAGAAGCGTTTCAAGCTTGTGTTTATTGAACCCGTGGTAATCAAGTGCTCTTAAGAGACGCTGAGGTCATCTTTAGTTCTACAGATTTGAGAAGAAGACGCTGCATTTTGAATGTGAGACATTTTTAAAGCAGATATGCAGGTTTAGTGTAGGTGAATTTAGCAGCCATCAGCAGTTCTAGCTGTGAAGTGCTTTCAAACTTCCCGTCCCTTGTTAAGGGTCATCTCCAGCTGCATCAACCCTTATAGTTTATCATGAGTCATGTAGTTCATTCCCACTAGAACGCATTTATGCAGCCATGTTCTGTTTGATTTGGACTTGTCTTAGTACTAGCTTTAGAATTTTGTAAGTAGTCCTAAAATGAAAACTCAAGCGAAGTTATTAAGGTTGGACAGAAGATTTTAGCAGGGTTCACTTTGATTAAAATTTCCAAGTCCTTCAATGGGGGTATAAATACACTAGGCTATACTTAGTTCTAAGTTATCTTTTTGAAAGAGAACAGAAATAGGAAGGGATATATAAGCTCCGACGAGCCTATATATGTGCAGAGAAAGTGTGATTGCTACTTGGGTGAGCCCGCCTGTGCTAGTTTTGATCTAGTTCTCACAGCTGACAAGTAGTGGAGATGCAGTGATGGTTCCCATCAGGAACATCTTGTTGTTACTAGACCAATGGTGGTCATGCCACCATTTCTTTCTTCACTGTTCTAATTCCCAAGTTAATTACATAAAACTAAAAGAAGTATCCCTTAGCTCTGCTCCTTTAAGTGGACTTTGGTTTTGCTATACAAACCAATAGATGGTTCTCTCCTGTAAGCCCAAAAGTCTGCAAACGGAGAGAGGCAGGGCCACACTAAACCCAGCGAGTTGGCCAGTAAAATATGGTTGGTTGTTGTTTTTTTTTTTTTTTCTTATAACCTTACTGCAAGCATATGCATGTTAATTGTTTAATATTTCCTATGATCTCATGTAAAAAAAATTCTCGTAGCTGACTCTCATCCAAACCTCCTTGTTCATGAATTTGGCATTTTGAGTCAGTCTTTCAGAGTAAGGACCCATTTACATAAGCTTTTGTTTGATGTGTAGGTTTCAAGTAGTTGACTTGGTGTTAAAATGTTGGGGTTTTCTTGTTCTTTTGGTGAGAGATGGAGTCAGTACAAAATGAGATTTTTATCAGTCATCTTCAGCTTGGTTCCTGCTCTTCATATGCTTACCTTCATGCACAGAAGTGCTTCTGAGATAAGATGCTGTGTTTGAGACATCTGGTAAAAGATGAAGTATTAGGATGTAGTAATTTATTTTTTTTCCGTACCATCTCTCTTATTTAAACCGCCACTTTGTTTTCATGTTGTGGATATACTATGGTGTAAATTCTTGTAATTCTCCCCACACAGTGTCATCTACAATGCTAATCTGCGCAATGCACAGCACAGCTTCTCTCCTGGGCACACAGCGTTCTCAACCAAATTCATTTTCATGCCTTTTAATTGAATAATGTAAGAATCCTTTAGACCTTTATTTGAAAAGTCTCACAGGGAGGAGGAAGCTGAAGTAACAAAAATAAATAAAACATAGATCTACTTTGTTTTGGCAACTAAAGGAAAAAGTGTTTGAAAATCCAAAAGCATTGATTTTTCTGAAAAATTCATGTAGGCTTTTATTTGTGTGAAAGTTGAAAACCACAAAATATGAATTTGTTTAAGAATGTGCTGTAGTTGCTGTCTCATGCAATTTCACAGTGAAATAAAAAGGCATAAAATGATCTGTCACTTTCATATGCACAGTTGTATCTTTTGATCATGTTACTGCACAGTATCTGAAACAACGCTTCTATTAAAAGACACTACTTACAAGAAACAAAAGGTTATTAAGTGCTGTGAAATAGCATTTTATGTTAGAAGCATCACATTTTGTGGTACTTTCCAATGGAAAGGGAAGACAACTGTTAACAGGTTAAACCAGCTGAATAGCCTTTGTTGTACTGGATGCTTCTTTTGAGTAAAAAATAATGCCACAACGATTTTATTTCATTTATTTTTATTTCATCATTCTTGTTTTTTAACTTTCCCTAGATGAGACAAGGGGCTTTCCTGGTCAACACAGCTCGAGGTGGGTTAGTAGACGAAAAAGCACTTGCACAGGCCCTGAAGGAAGGAAGGATACGAGGGGCAGCCTTAGATGTACATGAGTCAGAACCATTCAGGTGCTTTTCCTTTTCTTTTCTTTTTATTTTGTTCACTTTCTTATTTTTAAGTCTTAGTGCATGATACAATCAACAGCAACAAGTAAATTGAGTTTTCCCTTCATTTGGTAGCTAAATACTCCTTAGTAAAGCAACATGAATCTGTGCAGCACTGGACTAATGCAAATGTAGATGGAGCTTGCGTATGTGGTCAGAAGTGAAAAAAGTGGCATCCAAGATTTAGTTCCTTCAAAAAAAAAAAAAATTCCCATGGGTTTATTTAGTAGAAATAGCAGGGATTTGGGTTCAAATCCTGAGCATGGCTTTGTGTCATGGTTTCAAGGGGAATGCTCCTTTGTCATTGATGCAACCCTGGAGGCAACTAATGTTGATGTCTGAACAGACTCTTTCAGAAGGCAAAGAGTTGAGATCTGGTGTGAGAAATAACTGCTTCATGACACCTTTTTGGAGGAAAAGACATACTTTTTTTCCAGATTGCCTCTGCAGGAAAGCCATAAATGTAAGAGGTTGCAAAAAAAGTGAAGATACAGAAGGTGGTCGGGGTGCAGGTTTTATTTTGCTTTTATAGCCATTATCAGGGGAGTAGTAACTCTGCTGTCATTAGCAGAGCTGGTAGCACAAGCCTTAGTTTTTGAATGACACTGAGAAGTCCATCAGCGTTTAGGCAGAAAGGTACCACTCCCCAAAGTGGCATTGGTATTATGATATCGGCACTCCTAATCAGAAACGAGCCTATTTGATATGTCCTCGAGTCTTGAGCCTGACTTCGAGTTACAGTTATGAGAATAGACTGCTTTAGCTTACTGCTTGTATTTGACAAGCCTTTTTCAGTTGTTCAGAATGGGCAGGGACAAATGTTAATTTTAACGGGAACAATCCACACAATTTTTTGAAGAGGAACAGATTCAGGACTTGAGGGCAGGTTGTAAAGACTGGAGAGAGGACGGTCGCTCTCGTGTCAGCTCGGGGGAGGAATAGAAGCTTTAAAAAAATAGAATAGTTTCCTTTTGGGCAGAATTCTTACCTCTGCTGAGACACAATGCCACATCACAAATATTTAATTTTATTTATGCATACCCTGCATTCATTTACTTCTAAATGTAGTCATTACAATGCAGTAGTGCTGTGCAAAGCCAGAGTCTTAACAGCTCAGGGGACTTTCAGCTACATACATTCTTCCCAATTCAGATCTCAGATCTGCACAAGCAGACCGTTGCACCTATAGGAAGCCCCATTTACTGCATGGAGATGCCATCTGCAGAGATTCAGTTGCAGGATTACAGCCACAATTTCCTTTGGCTTCAGTGCTGCATGTCTATCTGATCGCAGCATGCAACTCTTGAATAAAGAGTTTTGCCAGATACTCTGATGTTTATTGAACTACACATGAAATCTATCATCTTATGAATTATGACCAACTCTGAAGGCACGCTTTTGTCTTAAAATATTTGTTCTCCTGTTGTTACGATTGACTGCAAGATTATTAAAACTGGAAATAAATAGGAGGAGCAAGTTTCAATTATTTTCAATTTCTTTACTCTGTGATAGCACTTTTACACAGATTTATTGCTTTCCCTGAAAATCAATCTGTAAAGTAAATTTCCTTCTTTCTGTGGAGTTTCTATAAAGGAGCAGGAAAGAAAAAATAGTTAAAAATATCAGAAAAAAAAGCCTGAATTACCAAAAAAAAAAAAGTTGAGGCTGCTGATGGACATGCTTCTTATTTGGAAATAATTGTGAGATTTCTTTAAATGACTAAATGTCACATTGACAGTGACTCTTGAGAGAACAGAGCTTTGTTGGCTAATGCAGTAGAAGTAAAACTGTGATGAAATGGACAAATGGAATGGCATCCTGAATTGATTTGGGTCTTGCTATTTGCATTTCTGCACGAGAATTGGAGTGGCAGTGGCTGTAGTTAGCAATAAGTGCATTGGACAGAAGCTAATGTTGCTGCTATACTGAGGTTCTACCCTTTGAGTTTATGAGAGGTGATTGTTGCTTATTTATACCATGAATAGTGTATGAAATTAACTGACAGAATTAAAACCAAACTCAACAAGGAATAGAAATGCTGTTCTTTTCTGATTTAGAATTTAATCTATGTATAAATCCATCTGGATCACACCCCTTTTTCCCCTCCCCTCTTCCCCACCCCCCCCAAGTATTTTTTGTCATTTGATCTTGTTTTAAATCTTCATTTAGCTTTAGTCAGGGCCCCTTGAAGGATGCACCAAACCTGATCTGTACCCCACATGCAGCCTGGTATAGTGAACAAGCCTCAATTGAGATGCGGGAAGAAGCAGCACGAGAGATCCGAAGAGCTATCACAGGTACTACCTCACCTTATTAGCTTCTTCACTGTGTGTTTCTTATTTAATGACCTTTTTCATTCTTCAGTCTTGAAACAGGCTGAAAAGAACCAACCTTGGGTTTTGTTTACTGCTTCTAATATTTGAAACCTAGAAATTAGCAAATACCCGTGAAGTCTGTTCTCAGAACTTGAACAGATCATTTTGGAGGTTCATTGCAATTAGAAAGAAAAAGTAGGTACTAGAAAATGAGTACTTTTTCCATATAACAGGAATGTACTTACTTACATGTAAAAAATCTGGGTTTTTTTTGTTGGTGTTGCTTGTAAATATTACCCATTTGACGGGTTTGACTGCAAGTCATCCAGATATTGCTGGTATCTTTCATAGTTTTTCCTAGATGCACACTTATACTTGTAATAAGCAGTTCTGTTTCCTTTTTTTTTCCCTTTTTGGTGCCTTTATATTTTCCAAAGTTCTTCCAAATTTGTCTTGGAGGACAGTCTGGAATTTCAGTGTCTTCAGAGCTGTAATGTTCTGAGATAAAGCATCTAGAGCTTCACGCTGTTCCTAGTAATGCTTGTGTCTCGACCACTCATTCTCTATGTCAAAACAAAGTTTTCAGTATTTTGTTGGGAGGGTACTCTATTTTAGATGTTCCTCTCTTTAAAGCATTGCTAAAGAAGTCTGGCATTTTAAAGAGCAAAGTCTCTTTGTTATATAACTGCCATGTAATTGTAAACTGTTCACATAAGAGAAAACAGTTATGTCTTGAGCATGCACTGCTAATAAATAAAATGAGAGGAGTGAGCCATTTGGCATTGGTTTGAATCCCTTGTAGCCTAAAATAAAAGGAAGGATTTTCATACTGGAAAATGATTCATTAAGCACTAATGTTCTCTCTTTAGTACGACTTTGCTGTTTCCCCCTTGGCAATATAGACTGAATGCTCTGCAGACACGCAGGGCCATCTGTGTCACCTTGAGAGTAGCTCAGTGCCAACACATTGCTCTGCTATACAAAAAGCCCGAGCGGTAGCCGAGAGAGGCTCGGCGATTTAGATTCATTTATAGCCTGTGCAGAAAGAAGATTCTCCTCTGGATGGTGATTAAAGGCACCTCTTAAACTCCTGATCCGAAATGCCCTTTACAGGACTATTTCTCTCTGGTTTAGGGGTAACTTAAAGAGTCTGACCATCCCTTTGCTGGAATTGGTCCTTGTGCTTATACTCTGGAAGAGCTCTAATAGTACATTCATTAAGTTGTTGTGTAACTGTTACCTGCTCCCAAATAGCTCTGGGAGTGATTGCACAAAACAACACACGATACCTACTTGGGGGCTGATTGATGTGCAAATAAACATTAATAGGCTGAGATCTGAAAACTGAGTAAAAGTCAGCTATACCGAGCTAGTTTTATGTTAAATATTGTGCTACAGCCCAAACATATGTGCCTAGGACGACAGACCTATATTTTCTTCAACTGTGTGATTGTGCTATCAGCGATCTAAGTCATTGATTTGTATTGAAGCTGTCAGCGCTTCAGTGTTTGCACATGGTTTGTAGTAAGATCAAACTGAGGCCAACATTAGGGAGGTGAGAATGACATTGAATTGCAGTGAAACGAATGTAGGAAAGACACAGGAAGCGTGGGATAAAGCTGGATATGTGAAAGCCATAGGGGAACACAGAGGGGAGAGGGTGTAGAGAGAGAAGCTAATTGGAAAAAGGTGTACAATGAGGGAATGCAGACTGTGACAACCATCTGATGCTAAAGATGTTAAGTGGTTCTGCTGTTCCCAAAAAGTCAGTGACGATGTATAAAACAAAAACAATAAGCAGAGATTAAATACCTTTAAATATTTTTTTGAACATCAAAATATTCAAAGTATTAAATAAGGAGAACCACTGAAAACAGTAATGGAAGAAATGGGAAGGCGAGCCTGGCAAGTGAAAGGATAGTTACGAAAAAGGTTTAAACTAAATAAATACTGTTTTGTAAGGGGAGACTTGCAGAACATGCTTACAGAAGTTAGCAAAATGAAGAATGAGAGGGGCAAGGAGGCAGACATGATTGCAGTTTAAAAATACTTGAGAAGGATAATAAACATCAGAAGAAGAAAGATACTGTTTAAATTTATGGACAACTTTGGTAGAAGTTTAGATGGATATATATATATTTCAGCTAAATTTAGAAGATGATTTCTAATCAGGAGAATGGTAGGAATTCACCCATAATGGGGCATGTACCTCATCTTGCCCGATACTGAACTAAGAAGCCCATTTGGCTCGTGCATGGGAGACTTGGGAAGTTTTAGTGACATAAGCAAGTCATGGAGTAACAAGTATTTGATAGTATCCACTAGAAAAGCAATTCTATGAAAAGACTTTTTTTACAGCCCCATTGTGGTCAGGCTGATGGATAAAGAGAGCAGGAAAAGAGTAGTGAAGTCCTTAATCAAATTTCCAGTAGGAAGTTGGAGACAAAAAGCCTGAATTCTGTAATGATGGAGCATAGGCAGTTTTTGACAGCATTTCTGGAGTACTATTGCCAACAGTAGCAGAGGTAGACACAAGCTCCACTCTTTCTACCTCTGTGTGCACAAATGAACGGTCAGATTAAACTATAGAAAGGATACTTCAAAACAGATGTCAGAAAAACCACAGGCTCCAATTGATCTCCTGTTGAATAGGTGGAAATATTCCTGTTGCCATGAGGAAAATTTTTATCGTATCTGTTAATGTTAATTTTTTGCAGGGCTGGAGATGGTTCTGCAGAAGACAGTCAGAGGCTTGTCCAGTATGTGCTGAATCAGGTTGACAGATTTTGCAGTATCTGTCTCTTAAAATTTCAGTTATACTTCAGAAGTTAAGCAAAAGTTTTGAAGGAATGAAGAAGGGAGTTTCCTGATGCGCTTTAATTTTTTGTAGGAAATAAGGAAATGGCTGAGGATTAATAGATTACAGTAAATAAATGTGAAGAGCAATTGAGATCAAGAAGGGGAAGTTCAGGAGGACAGGAAAATAGTGTAGGTCATATTCAGCTTTATGGCAAAATTACATTCAGAATCCTACATTCTTCAGTAAGGGTTTTTATTGCTGCTAAACGTGGAGGGAAAAGGAGGAAAGTGATGTTTAAAGACAGAGAGCAGTAGGCTACATTCCTGAATTTGATTAGCAGCCATGTTCTGTATTCAGGTTTTAGCTTCTTGGAAAGCAGGAATCTTGTTGATTATGGTTTTATTGAGACCCTGTATGCAAAAGACAAAGAGAGACACAGAAATAAAAATTACGCAGAGCATTTTAACCGTTATTAACTCAGTCCCAGACAAAAGGGGAACAATGAAGATCAAAAATAAGCTCTTCATGTGATTTTATGTATTGATTCAAATATGCAAATATTTATAACTGTTTTTAACATAGGTACATTAAGAGCATAAGGCATACAATTTTCATGATTTTTTTTTTATTTCGTCTCCCTTGCTTCATCCTAGGTCGTATTCCAGACAGTCTGAAAAACTGTGTTAACAAAGATCATTTGACTGCAGCTACACATTGGGCCAGCATGGATCCCGGAGTTGTTCATCCAGAACTTAATGGTGCTGCATACAGGTAAGCATGCTGCAGGTGTGAAAGAAATACCTCTTTAATTCAGAGGTATGCATTCCAGAATAAATAAAAGACCTTCCTATTAGTAAATGAAGTGGTTTTGGATTAGACCCCAGCTATATTGTTTTCATAATTGTTGCATTCAGGAGAATAATTTTGTTTTGCTAGTTGAAGTCAGTCATGCAGTGCGTAAGTATGTTTTCTTTTCTTGTCTTTTTTGTGTGGTTAGTAATATCTGAACAATGCACAGTTTTTTGTACATTCAAGTAAAACCATTCTAGTCATCTCCAGTGAGTGCAGTGGAAGTTTATGTTCCTTTTGCTGAAGGTGATGATGCAGCAGAAGACTACAGAAAGACTTTCAATAATAAACTATCGTTACGTGGTTTTGTGGCCTCAAGACATACGAGAGAGCAAATAACTCAGTAGTGAATATGGTGGAATAGCCTGTGGTGATTACGAAAATAGGTTTAAAATAGTGTTTTCTAAATTACACATTTAATGTTTAAGCAAAAGCATTTGAGGGACTTGATCTATGTATTCTCAATCAACTGTGAGCAGTTCTTAATAATTAATAGAAAGGGGCAATTTTTTTATGTCTAATATGTACGTTCCCTAGTTACTTTGCTTGAGAGTCTTTCTCTGTCCCTTTATCCCTAGAAGCTGTTATAGCAGCAGATTTTTCCTAGTAGACAGCCTCACACAATTTTTATTTATGAAAAAGTCTACATTTTTTTATCTTCCAGTATGTTATTTACTCATAAGTAGGATGGAAGTGGCTGAGAAAGCTACAAACAGCTGCTTCCCTCAGTACCTTGAGGGAAGGGACAGTGCAGTCCTTTCATTATTTCTTGTATACCTCCTTGTCCTAATCTTTCTGCTGTCCTTTTTCATACATCTTTCTTATCTTTGTCCTTCTTTGGGAGGGCTGCCCCATGCTTTTAATAGATACAATTATTTTTTTTTTTTTTGGTGTTACCCGCTGTGAGAACCCAGCTGTGCAAAGCTGAGAAGTGGAGCAAAGCTGCCATGTCCCAATGACTGCTAACAGTCTCATCAGAAAGTGATGGGGAGATGTCTGCCTTAATCTCCTTATCAATACCTGTAAGCGCACCAAAGAGTAACTTTGATTTGATCAGCATGCATATATCTCACATCACATCCAGAAGTTTATTTTTTGGCAAAGTACCCATAGCCCTAAATGTCTGAAGAAGGGTGGTTTTGTTTGCTTAAATGAAAAGTTCAAGCACATGTGTTTTCTTCCACACCGCATGTGGTGTCACTGACTTTGGTTTGGAGTACTCGGGGCAGAGCTGAATGCAACTGAGGCGTAAAGGCAGGTGTTGCTGAACGGGGGGGGTAATAACTCCCACCCTGTCATGGCAGTTAGGAACAGGGTTGCATGCCCAAATAAAATGCAGTTGCTTGTTCTCATTTTGGGGGTCACAAGTCCAGCAGAAGTAGTCTTCACAGCTAGAAATGGATTTTAACTTAGGCATGTTTTGGGAGTTAATGATTTACAAGGTAAAGATCATATGTATTTAATTTAAGCAGGATAAGCACAGACTGAATGCCTTTTTTAGACATTGTTTCAGTAAGTTTTTTCAATAAGGAAAATTCATCGTAAATATATTTTGACTTGACAATTATTTTTCAAATGCAAAATAAAACTTATTTGGGGAATTTTGAGGGAGAAGTTAGTCATACAACAAATAATAAAAGTTTTTGGAGGGGCGATAGAATAGTGTTTGTGTGGGTGTGAAGGCAGTTACTATTTTGTGCAGTATAAAATATATGGAACTTGAAGCTCAGGCTTTATGAAGAATTTGGTTTCAATAGCAATGTTTGCTGATGCTTAATTCCTACATGGATTAAGTGCAGAATTTGAATTGATTGTTCAAAAAAAATGTTTGTCTTCTCTTTGCAATCCAAGATTACGTTCAACTAGCTGAGTTCTGGAGTCTTTCGCAGGCAGTATGATGTTTCAGATGTGCTAATAACTGTATCATAGTCATGTAATTGCATTAGAAGATAAGACCTAGGATAATAATTTATATGTTAAAAAATGCAAATAGCTCTTTCAGTGAACTGAAACTAACGAGGTTATTTTATTCTGGATATATCATTTACTTGTATTTTGATGTAGGACAGAACTCTTAAATTATCAGATATTATCGCAAGCAAAGAACATTGAGCATTCATCAGCAGAATATAATCTAGATCTCCTGAATATCATTGTATTCTGTGGAAAACAAACCCATTTACAATGTGAAATGCAAGACGCCCTGTCAACACAAAAGGTCAAGCAAACAGGACCTTCCCCATGAGAACGCTATTCCTGAGAAGGAACTATTTGTAATAGTCTTGGTGAAGCAGCATGATATACCCTGCTTTTGTGTTACTACTGTGTATTTGTTACTGAGCTGCCTGTTAAATAACCCCCTGCCATTTCCTGTGTCACAGAGCATGCAGGTTATAGGCAAAGTGAAATTCAACAACCAGTAAACAGTGCTTGTGCAATTTATAGACATGTTGACTTATCTTTCTGCCTTGTAAACAGTAGAAGATAAGAATATCCAGGTACTGAAGAGGTACTTGGATGAGAACAGTTAGATGTCGGTAGTTCAGGAGTTATTTCATGTTGAGGTGTTTCACTGGTGATTTTCAGACACTCTAATATAAGATAAAAGTGAGCACTTAAGTTTTTAAGCTCTCCGGACAGACTTGAACAGAGCTTAACATAATGAGTTCACGGTGCTTCTGTAGTTTAAAAAATGCAGGGGATTAACATAGAAATTAAAGTTGCCTTTCAGTTGTAATTAAGAGGGCTATTGTATTTTTCTTCATAAATTAAGACTATGTGGGAGAAAGGGAAGGAAGAGTATGAAGTAGCAGAGGAGAGGTGTAACTGATATATCACTTTTGGTTTTGTAAAAATTGAATTCAGTGGACATTCTACCCGGAAAACGTTTCAACTTACTGCAACCAGAGGAGGAAGATTTGGACCACCTTTATGAAGTGCTGGGGGGAACGTATTTGCTGGTTAAGAACTGAAAAGCAGTAAATAGCAACATAAGGGAAAGTTATGTAGGGTAGAAATGCTCATGTGTAGAGGCTGTGGAGTTTATGTGCCCTCCTTTCAGAGATACGTTTTGAACAGTGCTGATGATTAAATTAAAAATGGACACGAATTATGAAAAAAGAATGGCAAAATAGGGTTGGGAGTTGTTAAGCAAAATGCAGTTTCTCTAGAGGGCTTTGTTATCTTTATTTTGGCTACTGCCACTGTGTAGCTTTAGGACAAGAAAAACAATTGTAGAGCTTTTGGATGTTAATAAAAGTCTAGGAAGCCTGTGTCTGAGGAGAGGTGCTGGCAGGTGGAATCTCAGTTATTATGACTTGGTGTCCAAGAGGAATATTTTTATATACAGAAAGAATATTTGGGAGTCAAAGGAGGATGACGGATGTGTAGTTTGAACTGCTTAATGTGCTCATAAGGCAAGTGTTAATGCTGCTAATCCAGCACCGTCCATTTTCACGAGGGAAGGCTCTGGCTCTTCTTCCTGAGGGAAACACAGTTGTAGAATTGGAGCTCTCCTTGATTCCTCCCGGCTCCAGTGTGTTGATGCTCAGGGAATACGTTGTTAGAAAGTAGAGATCCTGTGTTGGAAACAGTTGCTGTGTTGGGCTTTTAAATGGAAGTTTTTGTCTTGTTATGTTGTGTTTTTTGCAGAGTGCCTAGAGTAACAGATAAGCTGTTTCAAAATTAAATTTAAGTGACACAATACCCAGTCTGACAGTTTTCATAGGAATTGAAGAAATTTGATAATTAAGATTCAAATTGAGGTACGGAAACAAGCAACTAATTCCATTAGCAACTGCAAATTAATTCTAAGGAAGCTCTCTGGAGAACAGATTGGCTTAGGAAGCCCTGTAAATACGTGTACAATTGGCAACAAAGTTCTCTGGCTTACAGGTGGTGTGATCTTTCACATACTGGTTATCTATCCCAGATTACAGTCAGTATGATCTGTAGGAATCTTTCCCATGATGACCAGGCCAGTGTATGGTGTCTTCATCGTCCCTGTGCCATGCCGGATAGCCATGCTGAGCCCCTCTGGCAGTGTTTGCAAAGAGCAGTTTCTGTGATTTAAGAAAAAAGAACAAATAAAAGTGCTGTCATACAGCTTTTTCTTCCTCTGACTTTTGCATAAGTTCTGCGCTGATTTTCTCTCAGTTTGAGGGAACTTAGGGTGAGCAGCACAAACATGCAGTATTTTAGAAAAGATGCTACTGAAATGGGACGAAATTCCCTGGTGAATTCAGCATTGAATTCTGATGAGTAGAAAATCAACGGCAGAATAATGTCATATTTGAAAAAGCCTGACAAGACTACGAGTGACTTTTCTCCCATTTAGTTCAATGCTAGGGTAGCACATGCCACAGTGGGTGAGTGGTTAGCCTTTTAAATGGATAACGCTCTCACTGGGATGCTCGGGTGAGCAGAATGTAGCAGGAGAGAACAAGGGATGAGTGTGCAGCTTTATGATGTTAAGTGGCCAGTGTGAGATAACTTGCAAATGGGTATTGAGGTGTATTTGGCTAAAAAGAAAACATTTTTTGTTAGGGGTGTTAATGTGTGGCCGTTTTATATACAGCACTGTGAAATACCAGTGTTCATCAGTTACAACTGAACTTTGGGATTGAAACAGTAGATTTGCAAGAATTTTTTTTTAGCCTGATAATATCATCACTATCATAAAATCAAGCTGAATCAGAGGGTGACATTTGTTGAATTCATAAAATATTGAGGCCTTGGTGTTCGTCCAGGTAGAGTAAGAAATCTTTTAAACCATCCATAGGTTTTTTTTTATGTTTGCATCTCTCTTCCTTGCAGTCTGCCTTGTCCTCTAATAACTAGAACTGGTTCTCTTTCAGACAAGTACAGTGGCAAGTTTCATGCTGAAAAAATTACTCCGGTGCAAAAGGCTTGAATTTGTCATCTTAAAGTGTGTGTGGGTATGACTGCCCTTTTAGAGGGCTATCGGAAAGCTGCAAGTGCAAGATGAGTTTAAAGAAATCTTTTTTCAAACCACAACAGTGAAATTTAAAAATTTCTGCATAAGAATGAAAGAGAAAAAAAATCCCTGAAGGTCAAGTTGAGGAGAAGTTGTAAAGGACAGATACATACTGTGCGGACCTACCCTGAATTACTTCTTGTTGAGATGTATTTGGAGAGGAGCAGTACTTCCAGGTCTTTTCCGTCGCTGTGCTGTCACTCATGCTATTTAATCTGAAATCTGAAGAAACAATCTAGGAAACCTTTATTTCTCATTTGGGTAAAATACAGCATCTTTTGCCTTATTTAGCAGCAAACTCTCTTGGTTTTGATGGATGTTCTCGTTTTCTTCTCTCAGCAGGTATCCCCCAGGCGTGGTGAGCGTGGCTTCAACTGGCATACCTGCAGCAGTAGAAGGAATAGTCCCCAACCCTATGTCTTTATCACATGGCCTCCCTGCTGTAGCCCACCCGCCCCATGCTCCTTCCCCCGGCCAAACTGTCAAACCAGAAGCTGATAGAGACCACCCAAGCGACCAATTGTAGCCTACGAAAACAGCATTCCCAACATCGGAGATTTCAGCTTCAGCGCGTGGAAAACAAACAAACAAAACAAAACAAAACCCTGGATTTTGATTAAAGGCAAAACCATGAACTTACAGGAGGAGACGATTATTGGTTTAGAAACTGGTCCAATATACAGTATAAAAGGAAAAGGTGGGAGACAAAAAGAAGATTTGGAAACATTTTTTCCTCCGTATAAATTGTAGTTTGTCCCTGTCCAGTGGACTGATTCACTGTTTCTGTGTCCTATGGGTTCTTTGTTAAGCAAGAGAAGTTAGTAGTTAATTATATCATGAATGTACTTGTCTGTGTACAGTTTTTAGAACATTAAAAAGGGTTTGTTTGCTTAGCTGTCAACAAGGAAAAACATAAGGGAGGCATTCAACAAACCAATTTTGAGATTAAAAATCCTTTCTTTTATATTTTAAAACATGCCCAAAAATGAGGCAGTTGGCAAACTTCTCAGGACAATGAATTTTTCCCATTTTTCTTTCTACGCCACACAGTGCATTGTTTTTTCTACCTGCTTGTCTTATTTTTTAGAATAATTTAGTAAACAAAAGAAAAACAGTTTCTTCTAATTTTGGCATGAATTCCCTTATTTCAAAATGAAGACAACCTTGCAAAGAGATTTTGAGGAAAAAAAAAAAAAAAGGTTTTGTATAAACGAGCATTGTGCTTTTTGTCACCAGTTAAAGTATATATTATTGGTGGTATGCGAAAAAGGCACTAGACTACTGAAAAGTAGCAGCATTTCATTGCCTACATTGATTCCTTCCTGGTAATGTGGTAGGCTAGCAATATTTTTGGTTAAAATCATGTTTGTGACTGTAACCATTTGTATGAATTATTTTAAAGAAATAAAAATCCCAGACAAATATCATATGTGTAAAAATTTTTATTTCTAGTAACTGTTTATTCAACTTTTATTAGGTTTCTTAGCTGTAATTTTTAAACAGATGCTGTCAAGTATTTCATTTCTAGCTTTACTTTGCTCTCTGTTGTTTGTAATACTGTCTTGGAAGCTTGAAAAAATAAAAAAAAAATAATTCTTTCCATACCATTTTTCCCTTTACATTTCGTAAATGTTGATCTTTTTTCCTGTGTTTCTAATGGAGTTTGGAATTAAGATGGATTTTGATTTGTACACCGGCATCATCAGCTACAATATGGTAACAGCATTTATGCCACCACTGTGGGCAGAGCAGAGGAGGTACAACAGCAACACAACAATAATAATAATAATAATAATAAACATCTTTTGCCGAAGTCCAACATGAGAAGTGTCCATTGTTTTATTTGCTTTTGTGATGATGGAAGCGTGCAGCAGGAAGTAATTGTATTTGCTATATTGAAGGAGTTTGTTTCTTTGAACGTGGGCAGAAGTGTTTTTAAGGCCGGTTGAATTTCAGCTTGAAGCTGTTTTGGCCTTTCGTGTGCTCCTGGATAAGATGTCCCTCATCCCTACACGGTTTAAAAAGGCAAGACAAAAGTTCAGCTGCTGCAAGAAGGAAATCCAGGATGGGCAAAAGTGAACCTGGACATAAACCTCCTCGGTAGTCTCTTTGTCTGTTTGTTCACTGTTAATCTGAACCAGTAACTGCGCACCTAAGGTTAGTGAGCTGGTTTTGTGGGATCTCTGAAAGGTTACTGGCCCCCATTCCTGTGAGTCCGCAGAGTGGCCTCCGCTTCTGTTAGGAAAATGTTGGGAGGCTGCAAATCCAGAAAAATTGAAACTCGCAGGTCTGTACCCAAGGAGCACCGTATAAAGTGAAATTGTCTCTCCATGGAAGAATGGAGGAAGGTGTTTGCCTTGAACATACAGAGCCAAAAATGTGATCAGTTATGATTTATTTGATGGTGAATCCATTCCTATTTCCCCCATGAAACAAAACAGAAAACAGCCTTAAAGCTGCAAGTTTCTCCCAGCAAAGACACTTCTAACGGCTTGGTGGCCAAAAACTTGGAAAAAAACAAATGCGGTCTCCTGCAGTTGAAGTAGGATTTCATACTTCAGTGGTAATTTGTGTTTTAAGATGCTTCATTGTCAGGCTGAAGATGCTTCTTTAACGTATGTAAAACAAACATTTAACATCTGGTTGCAAAGAATTGCTGACAGTCTCATTTGCAACCAAATCTCCCCAAGGAACGCCAGAAGGGTGTTTGTTTTGTTGTTGTTGTTGTTGTTTGTTTTTTGTTTTTTGTTTTTTTAACTTCTCTTGCATCAGTTTGGACGTGGCTTATGTAAGTAAGCTTTGTTTCCAGTGAATCGATAAATTGATGAACTAGAAATGAAGGCAGCAGTATCTATCGCATGTGCTTCTTGGGCACCGTTCTGCAGCTTGCTGTCCTTCAGCTGCGTATTTTTGAGGTGTCATCTGTGCTTGCTCAGGCACAACCTATTGAGCACCTGAGCCTGAAATACTGCGCTGATGGGTGCGATGGGGCATTGCCGCTGTGGTGGTAACCTGTTCAATATTTTTTTATTCTGGTGCTTGAAACGTATCTGTTGGTCTGACTGCTGGAGAGTAATTCAGTTGCTTATATTGGAGCAGAAAAGGAAAGCCACCCTGGCAATGACAAGACTGAAGGGTACTGACTGATGGGTTATGGTCTGAAAAGCTGAATTAAAAAATGAGGAAAAAAAAAAAAAAAAGGCTTGGAGTAAATGACTAATTGGAAAAGTGGAAAAGTGTACCATAATGAACAAAGGCTGTTGTGCCAGACTAACCTTATATAGTTCACGGCTGCTTCTGTTGGGTAGTGGAAATGTGATTAGATTTCCTCCGTCTGGTAAAGGATGCGCTAAATAAAGTTTTGACAGAAGACGATGTAGTTAGTGGGAAAATATAAAGCGGGGAAGGCAGTGGCAGAAGAGGGCCACAGGAGATGACCTGAGGCAGTGTTAGAAGGTGAAGGAGGAGATAATCAAAGTGCCTGCCTCAGTCGTAACTTTTGCTGTTGTCGTTTGAAATAAGGATGTTGGCCGAGAAGGAGGCCGAGCACCGAAACTGCCGCTGGCTCAGAGGTGGTAGGCGTCACCAGTGCGCAGGAGGCTCTGGACGCTGCACGAGAGTTGGATGGTATCAAAGAACGGGCTGTTGGAAGCAGAAAGATCCCACTTGTTGTGCAAATGCAAAGTCAGGTAGTTGCAAGTCAAAACAAAAACTTGCCAGAAAAAGGAGCCATTAGCGATTTCCCACGGTGGGACTGATTGATTGTCGCTGCGGGGGAGCCGCGGAAAAGAACGGTATGATGGCAGATGCATCCAGCAGAGTATTTTCGGTGGGGATGGGAATGGATCAGAGATGCTACACAGGACCTGGAGCATTTGATATATAGTTTTGGTCGTGCATTTTTGAAAAGATGGGCTCAAGCTGAAGTCGTAGCAAAGACTGAAGGTGTGAGAGGGGTTATCAGGTGAGATGAAATCAGAGTAACTTGGCTTTTTCTGCTCAAAGTGGAGGTTGAGTTGGGGAAATGACTATAGTAAGTGCTGAAGAGGAAGGCGAAATGTTAAAGAAATGCTGGTGTAAGAACAGACAGGCAGAAATGGGGGGTTAGGAAAAGATCTTGTCAGCAGGGAGGTCCTGGGACAGGTTTCCAGTTGGAATTACTGTGGGTCAGTCCTGAAGTCACTGCAGCTTGGGCTGGGGGTTTGGGTTCGGTTTTGTGTTTGGGGTTTTTTTGGGTGTTGGTTTTGTTGTTTGTTTGGTTTGTTTTTTTTTTTATAACATTTTGTTTTTACAATCCAAAATGTGAGAACATTGTTTAAAGGTCATACAAGGTTGCTACCAAGCCAGCAACAAGAGGCCTTTTCCATTCAGGGTAAAACACTTCAGCTTCCTTTATAACAAGCCTCAAGGCTTTTCTCTTTAGTGTGTTTTTTTTTTTGTTTTTTTTTGTTTGTTTTGTTTTGGTTTGGTTTTTTTGAGAAAATGCCTTATTATTTTCTTGTCCAGCCTCCCACCTCAAATGATTAGGGCTGGCTTTCCGAGTGACTGGGACTGCTGCAGTCTGGCTGTTACCAGCTCACTCATTGCCTCAGACCGAAGGGTTTTTTCTTCTCCTCTTGTTTAATCTTGGTGGATGCTTCAATGTCGGTTGTTCTGCTTGAAGGAGAAGGAGGCAGCGCTGCCAGTGTTTCAATTACTCAGTTCACTCCAACCTTTCTACCTTTTGTAAATTGGGGGGGGGAAAAGGGGGGAGGGGGAACAGTCATTGGTTTTAAGGACAGAGAGTAATGTTAGATAATTTTGTCTGACCACTTAGTAAAGCTGTTAAATGGGATAAGCTTGTTCATTAAACCTGATACCACGTTTTGACTTAAGTAAATCTTTCAGAAAGATTTCTAGGCTTTATATTAAAATGTCAAGTGATGGGGGTTTTGCTATTTCCTTTGACAGTTTGTTTAAATGGGGGTTAACTCTCACTATCATTTTTAAACTGCTTTATTTAATTTGGCTTTCTCTGTCTGTAAATTCCAGTTATTGTTTCATGTTGAACATGAGGTCATGTAGGCTGGCTTGAATTTGGTGAGCATGTCACATTTTAGCCAATTTGCCTTTATACTGAGGTCAGTGACACATCTTCCAGGAAGACCGAACTGTGTTATTCATCTGTTTTCTTTTCCAGTTGCCTTCATTATACTGTACATCCTTTCCTTTGTGGCTCTGTATTTTTGTCCTTTTGAAAAACATAGTCCAATATGGTTATCTTCTGCAGATGAAGTGACAGGATTTCTGATCTTCTCTGAGTCTTTCAGCTATTGTCTTCTTGCCTCCATTGACTTTCCGATTTCCTTGGTAGACTACTTTCCTGCAAAGTCACAAGTGCTCGAAGAACTTGATCAATCCTTTTCTTGGTCTTCAAATTGTGTTTCCGTAGTTAGCACCTCGTTAGTAGCAGAAGCTCCACGCTGAGTAGACGCTCACACAGTGGTCCCGCTCTCGTTGTCCGAATGCTCACTTTAATTGCACCATCTGCCCCCGTTGTGTGCATCTGTGTCTTGCAGAACGCACCTTAGCTGGGTCTCATACCTTGTATCATGCTGTTTGTCCCTCCTGTCCTTCTTCCTCATTTTTTTCTAGCGTTTGGGGGACCTGGAATGTTACTTTCAGAATTCTTCTCTTCTTTTTAGAAAAAAAATGTCCTTTGGTCAGTTCTATTTTTCATCTGCGAGTGCCAGCTCATCGCAGACCGGTTGTTTTTCAACTCTCTCCTTGACTGACTCCATGCACGCTACCTCATGAAACCCATATCCAATATTCTATTTTTTTTTAAGTCCACTTTTGGGCTCGGGATCGCCCAGTTGGTCTTTTTTTATGCAGTTCCTCATCTGGAGTTTCCCTCCTACGTTTTCTGTACTACAGAAACAGTTACGGCTCTTCAAATCTAGTCTCAGCCCTTTTCTTTGCCCATACATTTCTGCTCAGAGCCATAACAGAGTGCTGTCTTGAAGGAGCATTGTTTGTTTTGGGGGGACTTGTGACACTGTGTCAAGGCCGCCATAAACAGACTAAAGTATGTCCTTGGGATGATTAGAGGCATTTGAGACATTTCCAAGATGATGTAGATCATTCTTGGAGCATGCCGATCTGTTGAAGGCATTTGTTACTTGCACAGTCTTTATCTGCATATCTGTCCCCCTTCTTTCATGTGCTGCCTAAAAAGGATAAGCGGTTGCTGGTTGGAAATGTTGATGATCTGCTCAAGGATTAAAGTAAGGAAGTTTAAAAAAAAATACATTTAAAATCTTGAATATGTTTTGAGTTGCAAAGATTTAAAGTCATAAAAAGGAGCAAAATAATTATCTCAAATTGCCACAAGAGCTTCTTTACGTATCAGATTTTATGTATTAGAGGTAGGCAATTGTGTGTCAACGCAGGAGTGCTATTTCTTCTGTGCTGTGAAAGCAGAATTCTTGTATAGTTTGGGAAAAGCTTATGGAGCTGGTCCTCCCTGGACGAACCCTGGGAGTTAGGGCAGCAAATCAACCTCTAAAAATAAATCTCCCAAGGAGCTGGCATCTCAGACTTGTGTTTCCAAAGCCCTCCAGCCATTTTCAAAATGTCCCACCCGCCACAATGCGCTGAATTCTCAAGCCAGTTGCCTCCAACACAGCTGTTGGCTTTGCAGCATATTCCCCTTCCCGGGAGCTCAGCGAGCAGCAGTGCTTGCTCTCCAGCACACCTAAAAGCATCAGAGTAAATCTCATTTAAGTCTCCGTTGCTGTTTAGTAGGATTTCGATTAAGCCCTCGTGTAAAGAAAGTTAGGTCTGTGCTGTATTTTACTGTTCTTAAACCACAACAGAATCTGCTTTTTGTGTTTCCCAGTAACATGTTTACTGTTAGCAGCACCAGTAGTATTCATATTAAAATGGAGCCAGGGGACTTTCAACTTCTTTTTGCTGTGGGTTTCTGGTTATTTTGCTCTTTGCTTGTCCATGTTTTTTAAAGGCCAACTGTATGTGAAATGTGTTTATTGCATTAAGAAGTTACGGTGATAGATTTATTTTTATCTCTAAAGTTATAGCCATTTGTAATTAGTTCCAAGGCCATCTCTTTCCAGTCCATGAAGTGGAAAGCCTGTCCTTTGAAACAGATTGCTGGAACTGAAGGTTTTCAAGAATTCATGTTCTCAACAGCACCTTTTTCCTTTTTCCTTTTTCCTTTTTCCTTTTTCCTTTTTCCTTTTTCCTTTTTCCTTTTTCCTTTTTCCTTTTTCCTTTTTCCTTTTTCCTTTTTCCTTTTTCCTTTTTCCTTTTTCCTTTTTCCTTTTTCCTTTTTCCTTTTTCCTTTTTCCTTTTTCCTTTTTCCTTTTCCTCCTGCAAACCAGCCGTTTTAAGCACAGGATACAGCCCTGGTATTGCAAGAAGCAAAGGTAAGAGATGAAAAATCTCCACTGTGACTCAAAGCTCATTTCTAGAAGTTTTCAGCTTCTGTAAATTCAAAGGATAAAGGCACAGTTTAGCATCCTGTATCTAGCAGCCAAGATTGATCCCGTTTTACAGAAAAATACAAGCCTGTTGAAAGAGCAATATTAAACTGTCACCCCTTGGACTGCGGCACACATCCCATGTGAATTTTTGTATGCATCCCGGAGCAAAATGTGTCATTCCAGTGAACGTCTTTCCCCACGACACAGGCTCTGGGACCAAACCTCACCATTTGGAGAACTTTGTTGTGTCCAGCGCTGCTGGAAGCAGTAGATGTTGCTGAGATTCCCAAAGTATTTTAGTTTTCAATGGCAATTAATTGCTGGTGCAGCTGCCTGTGCCTCCCAGTCGTTTGTGATGTATTTGTGAAAGACAGCTGAGTTCAGGTCTAAGCAGACAGCACAGGTTTTCCTTTGAAAAGGCTGTTGAGTAGCCATTAGACGGTGGCTGTTCTTAGATCTAGATTCATCTGTCCGGGTTTTCTGCTTGTCTCCAGTGAGCTAAGTGAAAGCATAAGAGGAATAGCTCCTCGTGTATATAGTCTTTCCAATTAAGGGCCTGAAGTTACAGTAGAATAAACCAGGGACAGTCTCTGCAGATCAAGTTTGTGTGTTGTAAACTTCTCATGGAAGTGAATCTAATTTGTCTTATTTCGAAGTGGCTTCATTACTTAGGAAACGCACGCTAGAGAAATGAAATGCCATTCAGAAGGGGTACTTCTGTGCACTGCTTCTTGTCCCCTCTGTCTCCAGATACCCACTGAAAATCTGTCCCCGGAAGACACAGGAGGGTGAAACTTCTCCAACCCGTGGTGCCATTTTTGAAAAACAGGCTGAACTGCTTTGACAATCCACGTCTGATAATTCACCCCCAAAATCTACTGCTGTGAGGTTTAAAACTCAAAAAGCTGGAAACGCTCTTAAACAGATGCTCGGTCTCAGCTCCATCAGCCTCTGAAATCCCTTTGGGGAGGTAGATTCCGGGGCAGAAAGGCTGATGTTTTGTTGTTTGTGATATGTTCGCTTTTTAAAATTATTTTTTAGTATGTTTGTTCCAGGGGTTTGCGCTTTCAGAAATGCGGTGTCTGCTCAGCCTGGGGAGGGAGAGTTTGCCAGCCGCAGCCTTCGCCTGGTTGAACGTGTCAGGGGATAGAAATTGCGGTCTGACCCTCATGGTAAGTTAAATATATGAAAATGTAATGGAAGAACGCAATGTAATAATGCGCTTTCCCATCTGACAAGCCGTAGCTTGCGGAGGTGCCGAGTGGCAGCTGCTGCGGTACCAACCCAAACTTTTGGCTTCAGTGAGAGACGAATGATCTAAGCTTGTTTCGTGCCAACCTCGGCACTTTACAATAGGAACCAAGTCAGATGCTGAACTGTTGTTTTCTCAAATTCCCTTCTCCGAAATCCCTTTCTGCTGACTGTGTCAAGCCAGGGCTCTACTCTGGCTCTGGAGCACCCGGGCTGCAATACGTGAGCTTTTCTACCGGTTTCTCTGCGAAATTTAAGAACTACGGGTGATCTGGTTCGTGATTGTTATGTGTGCTATATATTTTTTAATCGCTACTGTCTCCTTCTGCTATTTTCCTCCGAGCTCTGGGGGCTGATGGGCACTTTGGGTGACAAAAATACCGACGACCTCTCCACAAGAGCCACTAGGTGGCAAAACAGGCACTTTGTGCATCCAAAATGCATCGAGCAACCTCCGTTAAAACAACGTGCTCTGCTTTCCCTGCGACTCTTCCGTCGCCTCTATAAATGTTATTTTTATAAGCTCTTATGGCCCATTTAGATACTGCACACTCAGAATCTTCACTCTAAAAGTCTGTAAATGCTCCCATTCATAATTATGTATTGGTCGTTCAGGGTTTAAGCCTGCTCAGAGCAGTTCAGCAGCAGAATTTGCCGTCATATCACAGAGTTTGAAGAGGATAATGTATTAAACAGCCTGGTGAGAGTGTTCAGCAACCTGTGTCAGCCCTGGCTCACCTGTTCACCTCAGTTCAGGTGTTGTTCCTTTTCTTAAATTACAGACGGCTCAAAGACCCAGGACCTGTTCAGGACAGAGGCTCTGTAAGTACTTTGTTGTATTTCTAAATATGTAAATGAATATTTGAAGATAGTCCCTGCTCCAAATATTTTACAGGCATAATTATGAAGGCTCGTTAAAAAGCAGAGGGGAAACACAGACACCCTAAGCATTTTCTAAAGCCTGAGCATAGACTACGCTGTTTGTTATCCTGACTCGATGAGATTTTGTCCTCTGTGGAATACGTCCTTGCACTTTTGCCTACTGGAGATGTCTCAAATTACAGATTTCCATCATGGTCTGGTTTTTTTGTTTTCTCAATAGCTTTCAGGGGCCCTCACGGGGAAGTTTCCAGTTCCCTCTCTATGGTGACAGCAGCGCTCTTGGCTGGCTCCTTTCACACAACTTTCACGCATCCAAGCCTGTCCTGCCCTTGTCCTGTTTCCTAACAATCCTGCTTGCAGCCGTGCACCTTATTGCTCTGCTGATCATACCTTTTTTGGGTAGTGGTACCTTTTCTTCACAGATGCTGGGAGGTGAACCTCGTCCACTGCACACCTAGGGCCTGTGATGGCCTTCAGTGACGTGTTCACTCCCTCTCCCTCAGCAAAGATTTTGCTTGGAAGAGCAGAGAACTTGTTTTGCCCCCAAATGATGATCTGAAATGTCATTTTGTAGAATGTGGTGGGAATCTCCCAGTCTGGAACAATGAGGAATGTGGGCAGAATTAGATTTCCTGTGCTTTTCCCCGTCTCTGGCAGGCTGGACGTTCAAATGAGTCCACATGTTAGAATTAGGTGCAATCAGAATGGCAATAGGTCAGGTGTAAGCAGAAACATGGGCCACGAAGCAGATTTTTGACCAGTTGTTTATTAATGGAGCATTGGTCTTCTGAGTGGAAAGTGATATATAATGCTATGGAAAATAGAGCATGACGCTTGTCCCTCAGGATCGTAGTATTCTGGATTTTGCTAACTTTTAAGCCCTCGGCTTCAGAACCTTAGTGCTGATATTCCAATGTTTGTATTCTTAATATCATTTTTAGTTCTTGTGGCTTTGAGGAGTTCTGGCTGTTTTCATGGTGTGCTGGATGGGGTGAAGGCGAGTCTCCCATTGCCGCCGTCTGGAGGCAGGAGGCTTCATTGCAGGTGGGAGGGCAGCTGGGGGTCGGAAAGGTGCTGCTGAGCACTACCCCTGACTTCTGAACGAAAAGCACAGAGCTCCCTGTAGGCTGCCCGCCGTCATCCCTTGGATGTCTACTCCGGTTGGGCCCAGTGCTGCCCGGTCCTGTTTCCATGCGCTGCAGCAGAGGGCTGCGGCTGCCATGGAATAGACAATATGAGTGTGACTCAATAAGACAAAATAAATCTCCCCAGGCCTTTCTTGTGACGTGGCCTTTCTTTCAGCCATAAAAGCTGACTTCCTGGGATGTCCTTCAGTTAGCAATCATTTGCTACGAGGCAAAAGCAAAAAAAAAAAAATAAGCTGCTAATGGAGTAACAACATATTTTCCAAGAATGTTAAATATATAAAAATGGTGCTGGAATTACGACAGATTGACAACGTGTATTTTTCTTTGATAGACACGAGAAACACGAATAGCCATGTAATATAACCTGGTGGTCCCGGTTTACAGCAAGGGTAATGTCTTCGTTATTTATTAAGGGTTAATCAATGATTAACAGACATTACAATTAATGGTTAATTGATTGTTGTAGACTTAGTTCACACATGGCTTGCAGCTATCTGTAACATTGCCTTCATTCTGTAATGTATTTATAGCAGTTATTAATCATGCACTACTGTTTTTTAAATGTTCTCATTTTATTAGGTGTAACCAAATTTTCAATAGCACATCAGTGAACTTAGCACTTGGCATCATGTTAGCAAAAGAAACCGGTTAACTTGGCCTTGATTTCTTCGATGCGAGGAAACCATCGGCTGCATAAATTGGAGGCACTATCATATAATGAAAGCAATTTTAAGTAAAACATGCCATTTATGGAAGAAGCACGCTTAAAGATTTTTGTAATTACAAATATTTGTACTGTTAAGTGAATTGCATTAAAGTATTCATTGTTGTTGCTTTATTTCCCTGGAGGACTTTTCTGTAGTGGGAGCTTTGTTATGCTGATAAATATGCCCGAAAGCTTTATAATGTACTGATGCATTGTAATGATAAATAGATCTGGTTAAGTAGTAAAGCTCAAACACACAATTAAACAGACTGTAATATACATCTTGCTGAGCAAGGGAAAACAACAGTGGAATCAGTAAAGATGAATACAAATGGTTTTATTGAACTAAGCAAAAAATATTTTCTTCTGCCTGCAAAATGAGGAAATCTGGCCTGACACTTGCACGAACAGATTTATAAAGTGATTAATCAGATATAAAATACCTTTAAGATGTTCAGCATTTATAATCAATGGACGGGGCTTCCTCCGACCGCTCAGAGTAATAGAGACGTGCAACAAACCAGAGGTTAAGCAAATCAGCACAGCGTGGGAGGGCTGAGAGAGGAGCCCGGGCACAGCAGGCAGCGCTCGCAGGTCTGACGCAGCGATAAAATTAGCAAAAACATGTTGCACTTGACAGAAAGATCAGAATTGAATATTGGCAGCACCTGCTTCCATTGTCCAAAATGTCCTTTCCTAGAATCTTTCCCAGCAGGGAGGCTGGTTCACACTTGGCAAGGCCACAGGGGTTTCACACTTCTTATTGCCGTTTGCTCTTCCAAATACCAGGAGAAAATATGATTCAGAAGGAGCACACTGGAAGAGGGAAACATGGCTGTGCACGACTTGAGAGTCACAAAAATAAACCTTTAACGTAAAGGCAAGAGGGCAACTTTCATTTAAAATGCAGAGCAGCACCCCTGCAACCTGCTTGCAGATTATCCTTGTCCATTCCAACTTTGAATTACTCCGAAGGGTGTTTTAAGTGAATTTCCGTTGGAGGGGTACCCATAGCCAAGTCAGCGCAACAGGAATTTCATAGCTCGTTGTACAGATGCTATGGTGAAATAACTCCTGTAGGAATTAGAATTAGGCAGGATAAAACAGCCAGAAGAAATACTAATTCTCCTGGATCGACTTTACGTGAGCTCCTACCCTGCACAGTGCTTTGCCCACCTGGAATAGCATAAGCCGTTTAGATTCCTTCGCAGCGTCTGGGTATTAGCAGAACTCAGGGGAGAGACCAAATCCTGCTTCACTGATGCCAACAGCCAAAACTCTTAAGCCTTGTGCACACTGGCTAATTATCGTGTAAAATTCCCCCGATGCTCACCAAGTTCTGCTATACCACCAGGAACCACCTAGTAGACAAAAAGCATCTGCTCGCGATGTGGACTGCTGCAAACGTATTTCCCGAGGATGTACAGCACGACACGTTCCAGCCAACAAACCCGTTATTTCTAATTTACCATGTGCTGCTAACTACTAAAAGCTTTGCACGGCCTCCAGGATGTTTGGCTTATTTAATGAGAAGCAGGGGAGTAGTAAATGCTTCCAACTTCTGGAGTTTAAGAGGAAAAGGAGTGGACGGGAAGATGGCGTGCCCCCATGCATCTGGCTTCTCGCAGCCTGAGCTACGGGTGCTGCTCAAAGCAGAGAGCCATATAGGAGTTATCGGGAACATACGTGGTAATAGAGCTGGTTTCTTCTTTGTAAGAAAACTTGGGTTTGCCCCAAGAACTGTGTGTCACTCCACAAAGATATTTAGATGTCTAAAGGCCACTTAGGCATCTAAATACCTTTATGGATCTGGGCTTCAGTCCTAATTGCGTTGCTGCAGTCCAGAATGTCACTGGTTTTGCAGGGCAGGCACCAGATCGGAATTGACTGTGGGGAGAAGCACAGCCCAGCAGCCACTGGGTTTGATTTAATTGGGTTGAGCTGGTTTATGGTCCCTCGATATACGTATTTTTTTCCTCGTTGAAAAACAATGTGCCTGCCAAGGCCGGAACAAAAGCGGGAGCTGTCTGGATGTGAAATTGCAGACTGACGGGGACAACCCTGCTCCATGGGAAGTAGACTCTGAAGGGTTTTGCGATGTCTGTCGGTTTATGCCATCTCTTTGTCACAGAGTTTGCAGTCCAAAGATTATTTTGGATGCTTGCCTACTCCCAGAAGCTCCGCGTGCTCGGAACAATTTCAGCTCTGCGTTTAAGACAATAATTATAATCAAATCTCATGCTCCGCTGCCTCGGCCAGCCACCTCCATGGAGCAGATGGGAAGGGGGCTCGGATCAGCAAGGGTTTTCCCTCCCAGTGTATAACTGGTCTGATATCTTCAGAAAGGACTTTTCTGGTTTTCCCTTTGGCTCCCCTCTACTTGCCTCATGGCACTGGGGACAGGCTGCAGTTGGAAAACTGTGGGCAGGGTTGGAAGTGTGGGGAAGGAGGGAACTTATTGTGTCTGCTGCTCCTTGTTCACGCACGCCAGCTGCAGAGAAAGCCAGGCTGGGAGCAGACAGGCAACGAAAACTGTTTTTCTGGTAGTCCTTCCTGTGTCTGCTGACTTTCAGGGTGAGGTCTGAGACCCGCCTCCGAGCCCGGCCTGGTTGGTTAGACCATGTCCTACGCTCCCAGAAAGCTTGGATCAGCTGATAGAAGATCAGCCATTGACCTGCAAATAGGTGTTGTGCTGTCCCGCCGTGGCAGATGTGGCCGTGAGCATGCATGGAAGGTGCTGCTGGTGTTGACAGTGCTGTGTTGAACTGGTTAATTACCTCATACAGCATAAACACAGGGGCAGACACGGGTTGTGAGTTCACTGCTTTGGGATGTCGTCCCTCGATGCATCCACCCCTCCAGCTTCCTCTGCACGTCGGGATTAAGGCGAGTTGTGATTAAGTCTCTCTTGTTGGATGGTCCCTCTCTGCTTGGTCACCTCAATCCAAAGAGCAGAAGGGCACCTGCTGGGCTCTGGTGCCATTTTGACCCCCAAATGATGTCTTAGGTCTCCAGAAAATTCGAAATTGAGGAAAGAGGTGTCTTCAGGAAAATTTTACTGGAATGAGGAGAAAGCTGCTGAATTGACTGGGTGCCTGTTTTAAAACACACACCTCCAGTGTATGTTGGGTGGCTCTCATTAACAGCCCAGCCAGTGCTGCGTCACTGGTGCATACTGATCGCCAAAGCGCTTGAGGTGGAAGAGCACCTCGCGATCATCCTGTGCGTTTGGGTTCCACGCAGCGCTCCTAAAACAGGCTGGGAGTGAATAGCCACTGGTTACCAGTGCTGGTCAGACCCAGATAGGATAATTCAGCTCTTTCACCGTGAGCCCACGGTGTACGGATGCCAGGTGCTTGCCGGGAAGTTGAGACACAGCCTTAGGACTAGCATGTTCACTCGCCCCCTTGATTAAAAGTCCCAGGAATGTGATATTTTATTTTCAGCAATGGCTGATGATGCCTCCTTGGTACGGTAGCTCTTCTATAATTTTTTCTGTCCATTTTGGCTTATTAGAGCAGGAAATTACATGTAAATGTTATGTGGAATAGCTGCTGAATGTTTAAATTTTTACTGCTCTTTTATGCTGCATCTTTAGTAGTCACTGCTATTTTTTTTCACTCTGTTGTTTTTTAAAGGCCAATGGGGCTGATTGTGGCTTTCTGCATTACGTCGGTTACAAAGGTTGTTACTGCATCCTGTTATATCCCGTGACTAATATTAATGAGATGTTTGTTCTCTCAGAGGTGATTGCAACAATTGCTGTTAGAGTTAAAAAACAAGCTCTGTGCAGACTCTTTTCCCAGATTTGGGATCTTCAGGGTTGAAATCCGCCCCTCCAAATTTATGACGGTGTTTTAGATCTGGATCCTTGCCCCATTCACATGGCTGGCTGATTCACAAAAGTGGATCAGACCTCTGGGGAGCATTTAAGAAATGCTCCGTGTTTACAGGAGAGGGGCAGGCAGCACCCACACGACTGCAGAAGACCGTATTTATCCAGTCACTCAAAAGCCCTGACTTGGCCAAAGTCTTTGCAGACTTTGCAAGACCGTCAGTGGCTAGCTTCCCTTTTAAAAACCCAGAGAATCTCCTGCCCACCGCAATGCCCAGCCACCAAGGTGATGTCCTCACTCCTGGCTGTTTTCACGTCACTCAGGTGGCACCCTGCAAGCCCAAAGAGGTGACCAGTGAGCTGTGCCCCAGGGATGGACCTGGGGGCCCACCTCCAGGAGCTGTTTACGTAGAGGTCTGTAAAATTATAACGGTGTTAGCTCTCTTCTTGGCTTCATCCGCCAGACAAAGCTTGCGGGATCCCGTGGTTATTCCAGCGAGGAGGAGAAAATGATGACACCGAGGAGGAATGCAACGCTCAGCCAAGGCAGCGGGCACGCTCCCTCGCTGCTCTTCTCCGGCACGTGGTCCCTGCATGCATTCGTGCCAGCCTACCAGCCTCCTCTCCTCTCCCAAATCCTCCCATCGTCTCTGTCCTCCTCCTCCTCCTTTTCCATCAGCCCACAGGCTCACCACACGTGTGCTCCCCATGTGTTTCGGGTGCTGCCGGGGGGGTTCAGGGAGAGGGCTGCTGCTGATTTAGCTGTTGCCTTCACGGAGGAGATCAGCTATTTCTTGCTCTTTTCTTAAATGGCGTGCGTCAGACTTACATCCGCGCTCACAGAAGCAGCTGTCTTGATGAATATTTGCCCAAATCATTATGCTATCTAGCAGTTAGCCTGCAAAAAGGCCCAGCACCATTTGTATGGTAATGGAAGGCTTTCTCAGAAATGTTTTGGAAGCAATCAGCTAAACTAATAGGATTTTGTGTAAACCAATCTCTTTCTTTAGATCAGGGTGGGCATTTTTTTTTTCTGGAGAGGAGGGTAAGGGCTTTTTAATAAATGCAAATTGATATTGCAATGAAAATGGAAATGAGGGAAAAAGTTCATCGCCGGGGTAAAATGCTGCGACATTGCTTTAGCAGCAGCTTTGTGTGTGATTCTCTGCACATCTCCCAGCAGCCACACCGAATTTCTGAGGTGCTGAGGCATGGCGCAACGAGGAGAAAAGCTTTCTTCCACTTTCATGCTATAGTAAGACATAGACCGGGTTGCACTTTTCATCACCCCATCAAAGCGGCACTGTAGGAGGTTTCTCCCGTCCCGGACCTCTGCAGAGGGTCATGGCAAGCGGTCACAGAATGGAGGCTGTGGACGAGTGGGCTCTGTCTGTTGCTATTGCTCATTTCTGCCGTGAATCAGCAGCTCTGGTACTCTGTAACTTGAGCTTTTTGTACCTCTCCAGCAGGATTTGAGAAAAGTGAAGGATGAGAAGCACTCAGAAATCTGATTTATGTCATGTGCTCAAAGCTCTGCTTTTAAGATAAGTGCTTTGCACTGGGAAATTGCACACTGCAGTCACCTGCTACCGAGGGCTTTTGCTGCAAACCCCAAATGCTCTCTCACTTGGGACGCAGCCGAGGTAACTTTCTTGGCCCTGGTCCCGCTTGCCTTGCTGTAAAAGGGCCTGATATGTGACAGCAGATCGTCTGCGTGGAGCGTGGGCTGGCTGAGACTGCTGCAGTCAATCATTTAGCTGTTTTCTTGTTTATATGAAAAAAAAAAAAAAATTAAATTGAACTCTGACCGGTCTGCAGACATGGTGGTACTGCTGGAAGTGTTGTTGGAGGAGACCCAGGCCAGTGAGGGTCAGGCAGCCAGGAGGGTTTCAGGTGAGAAAGTCTCATCCTATGAGTCTGAACCTGAGTTTGGAGCAGCAGGGCTTTGGGCTTGTCCATCCTGCATAGCAAAGGACAACAAATATACATGGCAGAGAGGTGTGATGAGTTCCCAGGGTCTCGGAGAGCACGCTCCAGTAGCACATGGGCAACATGGACACGCCGAGCATTAGCTTGGTGGGGTCATACGCCCCCGAGCCTTGTTGCAGGATGCTGTTTGAACTTGTTAACAGTGTAAAAGTGTCAAACAAAAAGGCATCCAGGAAGTGGTGTAGTGAATAGCTGTTTTCCTCATTTACTGCTCGGTGATACCAGCGCGGTATGCAAACCGCAACGCAGAAAGGTAAATACGTCAGGATGGCATGCGGTCCCTTGGAAAGTCCCAAACATCTTGGACGGGCGGTGGAGAAAACAAGAGATTTTCTACTGTGCTGGACTCGATCGTGTGGTATGCTGTGACTCTGGGTGCAGCAGCAGCCACAGAAGCGGGAGGCAGTCCGGTGTCAGGAGGGACGTGTTTCGATGGGGCAGCGGTGGTTGAGGAAAGCAAGTAGCGGTCAGTGCCTTATCCCATTAACACTGATCTAAATCTACCCGGCCTGCCAGTGTCTTTAATCAAGTTCACATCCTGCTGTGCTACCTGCCAGCTGCACTGTGGGTCGCTAATTAATTGCTCTCTGCAGCCGTGTCTGGAAGCTGGTACTCGAGGTCAGCTCCTGGTGGGCTCGAAACCACCTGGAGAGTAAAGATGGGTGTTTGTCCACAGTGCACTGGCTTCCGTGGAAAAGTTGGTTTGAGAAATACCTTCCTTCCTCCAGCTACTTTTTCCTAAACCTACATTCATGTCAAAAGAACTGTCGGTGGTGCTATCCTGTAACCGGATTGCTGAAATGATTTGGGGTAAAAATTCTTAAAAGAAATAATTTTGAGGGTTTATTTTTAGCATGTATCATTTCAGTGTCAAAGGCTGGTGCAGAATTCCTTCGCAGTAATTCCTCCTTTGAGAGGGATTCGCTCAGTGACCTCAGTGTGGCAGAAAGGCTTTGCTCAAGTTTTGGTCACGTGCAAGAAGACAAAGTTTAATCAGTGTCCCATGATATGAAAACAAAGAACTGACAACAAATATGCTTGGTGAGTTATTAATAGGCTTGCCTGAAAATATTCAAGTTTTAATCCAACAATAGAACCCAACTTTACAATTGGAAGAGTTAAATCTAAGACATTAAATATGCATTTATTCAAATATGTTTTCATATTTGAAACCATTTGGAACAGTGTAAGCAGCAACATCAGAAGAAAGAATATGTGTTTTTACAGTGTGTGATCTTTTGTGAGCCTCCCTAACTGAAGACTGTCCCAAAAGAGCAAAAGAAGAGGATGGTGCTTTGGTATTCCACATTCCTGGTTAGATGCTTTCCAGATATAATACTGCATTTCCAGACATTGCAGGTAACACCAACTAGATTATTAAACTGAATATTTAAACTGTTAGATGGTTTAAATGCTTTGTGAGTTTGTCTGGGCTACGCTAAGTTTATATGAGTAAAAAGTCATTCTTGAATTACAAAATCAAGTAGCTTTTGCTCGCCTGACATCTCAATCCAGTCCTGGAGATACATTCACTGGGGCCTTGGAAAGTTTGTTTAAACAATTCAGTCTCTGGCAGATCTATAGTCTCAGCATTCAATAAAAATACTACTGACGTTTCAAACTGCATCTGATTTTCTATCTTCTAAGAGAGAAAGTAAAATAAACAGAGTATATCCAGAAACAAATTCTGATACTAACAGGGGATGTTAAAAACAATTTTTAAACCAATTTAAGTTGATCAGAAATGTTCAATTGAAAATTTCTTTGATGGAAAATGCAGTTTCTGCAAAAAATAATATTCCAGCTTTGATTGGTAAAATTGAAACAAAATCTATCCGTGTGGTTTGGATCTACCAGAATAGAAGATAAATCTCTTTTAAAAGTGAGTCCAAACTCTTTCAGGGGAGGCTGCCTCCAATTTAAGCTTTTGTGCTTCAGTTGGTTCCGGGTAGCTGTGGATCAATGCCACCTATAAATGCGGTATGCCAACAACAACATGTAGACGGTCCTGGAAACATCTCCGTCCCACTGCTTTTTCCTTACTTCCCTAATTTACTGCTCTCACGAGCTCTCTGCTACCTGTGTGAATGGCAGGCATGAGGAGGGAATTTTCTATTAATCAGCCAGTCACCGATAGAGACACCTTAGAGGTTAGTGCTCGTGCTTTTCATCATGGCAGGAATTTTGGAGGAAAAAAGGTGATCCTAAGTCTTCCCACTGGAAGGGAGAAGCAAGGAAGGAGTGATGTTCTCCAAGTACAACAAGCTGCTTACGCACTAGTAAGGTTTTGTATTTCATAGCAAATTTTCAAACCTGAATCCAGGTATGGTTATGCTGAAGACCCCCAGTAATGGGAATGTGTGCATAATGTCAGCCCTGCCAGAGCAGAGGACACCTGCCTGGACCTGACCGAGGTGGCAGCAGCTCCCTGCACGGTGTGAAGCCAAAGATCCTTTGGCCGCTGCTGTAGTAGGGGAAGCAGCAAGAGCTCGTTGCTGCTGATACCAGAGGAATCCTGCTCGTTGCAAAAGGAAAGGGGGTGCCTTCTGTGCCTTGCTGAGTGAGCAATCCCCAGAGATCACCTCTCCTGGGTCAGGTGCTACCACCTTTGCCACCTGGAAACCTCACTCGTGTGTGCCAACTGTTTTGTTTAAAGTGAGAATCAGTTTTCAGTGTAACCAAGCCAAAACGACATGCAGCAATCCATGAGCTAAAGCAATACCATCCAGAGACAGGTGTAAGTGACTTGAATATTTTTAAAAATAAAAATGGCATTGGCAGTTACTCACATGCAGGAGTAAAGATGGTGGGGTTAAGGGAAGGGGAAAGCCGTGGGGGGGAGTACCAGCTGTGAGGTGCACCTGCAAAGGGATTTGTTTCTTAATGTCTAAGGTAGATGGACTTCCACGTCAGCAAGAAAGATGCAAGATGTTAGAAGAAGAGATGGAAGGACTGCAATTGTGAGTGACTGGAGCAACTTCAGGAAGCTGCAGAGTTTTCAATGCTGGGTGTGTATAAAAGCAAGCTTAATGGATTTCTTTCATGTATGACGTAGTTACAACTGCCATGAACTACATACCTCCCTGGTGTCTTTCAGTCCGGGTGGTGTGTGATGTTGTGCTTTTGTCTCATGCAACTGATGTACGCTGGAGGAGAACCTCATACAAGGTGCAGTTCAGGTTTTTCACATCTCCATTTTTGTCTGCTGGCCAAGTACGTTGTGTGGACTATGCAGCATTGACAGATTCCTCCCAGCTGTAGGAATAACTTCAGAATATCCTGGGAGTCCTTTAACCATTATGCAACAGGAGAGATATCTTTCATCCAGGGAGGTGGTCAAACTAGACAAGGACAATTCAACACCCTGACAATTCGAGGGGACACAAATGAATGTTCAGTCAAGTAGGGAAGAGATCTCAAAATTTCAAAGACAGATGTTCTGGGCAACACAGAGATGCAGGAAGAAAATTGACCTTCTGTCATAGTTTAGATGAAAAAGATACAAGACACTTCTACAGAATGGAGAGGCTACTTTTTAATGAAGGAATGACTCAAATCAGCAAATTCTTCTGCTGATCATGAGGCAAGCTTATCTTCCTTGCTTTCTTCATGCAATATTGAAGCAATTTAATACACAAAAACAATATTCCAAAGGTTGCAATTGTAATGTCTTTGAATCCACTTACCTCCTACCTAACTTCTTCTGCCATGGTCTAAAATTGCTCACACTTGTGATAGCTCTAGCTCCTATCCATGGAAACTCCCTTTGTGATCAACGGAGAAAAAAGTATATCATGTCAGAGCACTTCTCATTCTTAGAGAGTACCTAAGAGTGCCTTCCTTTCTTGTAAAGCAATTGTTATCCTCTCTTAATTAAGTTGTCACAGACTCCAAGGTGTGTTGATAACAGTTTTTCAGGTTGTCATTCATGCTCTAACAATGTATCAATGACTTTCTCAGCTGTCTGGACTGAAAAGTTTGCCTGTTTAAAATATTTTGGAATCCATCCGCTTTGGCTTTTCTCTAGATTTTTCATGGCACTGAAAAGCACAGCTGGACACTTATCCTGCTCAGTGGAGTCCTCAGTTTCATTTCCATCTGGAATCACACACCAGTACTTGTGGGGCAGTTAACTTGGCCTAAGAAAGTATTACGGAATTGATCCTCTGAACTTGGTGAAAATCTACTCAAGAGGTAAGTTCCAGCTGATCACAGTTTCAAAATATCTCTCTTTTTGGGTTGCTTCTTCACAGGAACACCAAATATTATTTAAACAGTTCCACTTAAGTAATGCATAATATTCATTATGCATAGAGGACTTAGGACTTTACTAGTCTCCAAGTGTGTCTCAAAAGCAGGTAAACGTGATTAATGTTATGTAACAGTAGCCAGTAACTTGACACTGATGCTGGGAACCAAACAGTGAACTACATCAGTGATCTGCTGTATGGATGGTTGTGATTGCCAGTAATATAACAAGTTGCAGCAAGCCCAATCTGCAAGGATCTCCGTAAATATCTTGCATAGTTCTGCAAGGACTAGCTGGGAAAAAGAGATGCACTAGTGGTGAATCCAGGCGGGTTGGGAAGATTTGGGCTGGATATCCCTAAACAGGTCCCTTTTTCCATTATGTCTCCTACCAGGCTGGATCTGCTCAGTTCACTGCTGGCAGTTCGCTGAGTAACACCAGAAGGAAGGACCCATTCTTGGCCCCTCTGCTGGAGCAGGAAGACCAGCAGGGTAGGAGACAACTCTTCCACTTTCTCTCCTCCAAGCCACCACATCAGAAATATTAATGAAGGTGGTAGAGCCTTGGCAGACTGATCTTGGGACTGGCTCGTCTACCTATGGGCTAAAGCCAGCCTTGACTGACCAGTTGAGTTTGTACAGGATTATATAATGCCGTGTTTCACGTTAGGTAAGTATTAAGCACTGATACATGTGTTGCATTCCTGTTAGTGTCTTATTCTTAACCTGTATTTTAAACATCTTTTATTTTACTGGTCTTGATAGTGATGTTTCCAGATGTTGGGATGTGGGTTTTTTTAGTACCGCTAATGGAAGTAAGTCTAGTATGCAGGTAGCTGATAAAATAAGCTGCCTTTAAGTGGGAAAAACTGTGACGTCTGTGTAATCTCAAGTGCTTCTATGACCATTAACACCAGAGGCCATGTCTAATTGCTCTTTCAAGTACAGCTCAGAACTGGTACACTGGAGCTGTAGACAGCAGGGGCAGAAACTTGGGTCCAGACTGTCTCTTTGTGTTGCGCAAGTGTGCTCCTACTTATGGGGTAAGTCAGGAGTAAGGGCCTGACTTAAGTTGGCTGCTATATATCCCATGGTATCATGCCAACAAAACAGCTTTGGCTTCTTCCTAAAGTCTCTGACACAGTGAGCAGAGAAGATGTGGGATACCTTTGCAATAGAAGCACAAATCACGGAATCACGGAGTTTTCAGAGTTGGAAGGGACCTCTAGAGATCAATGCCTGAGGGCTACTGGTGATACAGGGGCACAGAGTACATTGTGCTTCGAGTAGCCTGTTTATGGGCTTAGACGCAGCTACACTGCAGAAATGGAGCCAAGGTGGCCAGACCGTACAGCAACTGCTCATCCTACAGCACCCTTGGGAGTCGGGGATTTGCTGCTCCCTGAATGAGTATAAATGACTTTCTGCAGGGTCATCTAGAGATGTGAATTCTATTTTCTCAAGTCATCAGTATCACCAGAACCCCAAGAGCGTTTGACCTCATTCAATGCACATAACGCTTTAGGCCATCATCTATGTTAGGCCCCAAGAGATGGTATTAAAGGGTGTTAGACTGGCAGGTGCGTTGCCACAGTCTATTAGGGCTAGGTTGTATTTGCAAGGCTTTATAGAAAATGTGTCTGCTGTGGGTTTTTTGGCCTTTATTCTGTTCACCCACCCCATCTGTTATTTTCCTAAAGAAGAAATTTTCATGAATCATCTGATGACCGTTTTAGAAAGATTCAGCTGTGGGGCTGACATTCCAGTGTGCTGAACAGGGCTGGTACTGCAGGGATATATAATTTCAGAGCGGTGTCAGTATTTCATACAGCTGCAGCCCTCTTCGCTGACTGGGATTTATAGGAGTAATGAAAGGCTCTAGCATTTGCATGGACTTCCAGGCTGAATGAGAAACGCTAAACACTAAAATCTGCCCTTCATGCTATTGACATCTACAGTGCAAGTTCCCGTCCGACTAAAACCCAAGCCTAAATTTCAGAGGGGTTAGTTAAACTAAGCAGGTGTTGAGGAGCTGAGTGGATTGGAGGCAGAAGTTGTCTGGGGTTTTGTGAATTGTCTGCAGTGGTCCCTTGTGCGTGGGATGGCCCCTTCTGCACTGCGGAGCTGTGCTGTGTCCAGCGAGAGCGGCTCCAGCTGGGCAGCAGGTGTGCAGCAGCAGTGACCTGGTTTGGAAGCGACCTCCGCTAACCTCCCCAGCACGCCAAGATAAAGATTGGCCATGTGTTCCAACGCACACTTTTGTGCCCAAAGGTCATCTTCCAAGTGGTCTTAGAGAGAAGCTGCACTCCTGTGGAAAAAACATCTTAAGATATCCCAGGAAAAGCGAAAACCACTGCTCAAACACTTTTCTGCATGGATAGATAATGTAAAACAAAGGTGTTTAAACATCAGGGCTAATTCAGTGCTGCTGGATTCCCAGCTGTGTCATTAAAAAGCATTTGGATGTAAAGGGAGGAAAATGAAGCATACAGCTGAAGGTCCCAGTACTGCTGAATAAACCAAGAGACAAGATGTCCTGTGGTCCCACAGCCCTGCTTGAAGTACCATTGTAGGGTTTCAAGGGCACTGAGATGCGAGTCCCAAGAGGCTGTTAAAAGGTCCCAGCTGCTGTGGTAGAAGTGGGAAAGTTGGTCCACAGACTATATGCTGATGGTTTGTGGATCCATTTTTTGAAATCAGTTTTAGCTTTTCAGAGCCCTTTCAAGCTGAAGAGCGTTGGGACTTTGATGGTACAGAAAGATTCTTGACATATTTTTCCTATTGAATCATCCCACTTCTTTGATTTTTGCTAACGTTGGTGGAAGTTGAATGCCTTACCAGAAGTTTACTGCCTAAATACCCTGCAGATAAAGACCCAAGTCATATCTGAAAAAGAAAGCATTCCTACCTGACTTACATGCCTTTGGAAGTGTTAGCTATCATCTAAGCAATACAACGTCCTACAGGCACTGGAAAATTGTACATGGGAAAGAACCTCTTATTGTATTACTCCCAGTTTCTGCACAGCTGAGAGACACCAGGTGACATCTAATTGCAGCTAGAAATAAAAGCCACATCATTACAAAGGCAGCTAAACACTCATTTCCTATCATTCTTTGGAAGTGGGACCATCTTTTCAGGGCTGCCATTCACTCCCGCTTATCGCATTTCCATCAATAAACCTCCCAGTCAAGTCCTTATCTGCAGCTTATAAAGCGCTGTTCTCTGCCTCGTCTTTCCTGTGTGAGAAATCTGCTAGCGGGAGTGCACCAAAGCAGGCTGAAAAAAGAATTTATAGGCTTCCTGCATATTCATGTGGTTACTTACACCACCTTAAACAATTTTGTTATTCTATCTGTGCTTTTTGTGCTTGCGGAGCTGGGACTGTGTACACACGGCATTTGCTGTGCTCGCTGCAGCCCTTGGCGGAGAGCTTGCTGTAGTCCCCATGGGAACATCAGCAGTGCCTGCCCCAGCTCCAGGGGTACAGGGACCTGAAGCTGTGACTGAGCCACTGGCATCGGTGTGAACATGTTTCTTGCCTACCCAGCGTGGTGGAAAATGGCTCTGGTGACTCATTTCTCGTATGGTCATTTTTATTTAGCAGTCCCAGTCATCCCGAAAGAGAAAACTGCCTACAAGCCTCTGGAGTTGCAGAAATCTCTCCACTTCCCCTCTCTGCCTCGGTGTAGGGAGGACATGTGTGTGGTGGGAAATAGGAGAGGGCAGCTGTGTTGCCTGCTGTGCCTTGGTGACCCTCTCTGACCTTTTCTGCTGGAGCTGCAGTGCTCGAGGGGAGCGGGGGTCTGCTGCAGAGTAGTGAAGGGCACTCTCGTCTGACAGATTGGCCGGCGGGCTTGTTGCAAAAAAAGGGAGACTTTGGCAAAACACATTTCTAAGATGTGTGTTTTTCTGCTGGTGGAACAACTGAGCATGTTATTCTAGTGGTATAAATTAAAACTGCACGTTCTGGCTTTAACTTGTACCAAAGCCAGGCAGAGCACGGGGAGGGAGCGTTGAGTTAAGCACTTGGTCAGTCATATTGTAAAACCTCAAAATTAAGCCAGAAAGCGACCTCGGTTTGAGCTCCAGAAGAGAAGCAGGAGCACACATCATCTGTTGGCCCATCTTTGCTGGACCGGAGGTTTCATTCATGTGCTCCGGACACATCAGTGCACGACAGCCCCTCCACCAACAGATAATTCAAACTTGTTTTCCCCAAAGTGCAGTGCTGGATGTGTTGATATCAGCCAGCAGTGCTGGATGTGTGGATATCAGCCAGCAGTGAGAAGCACGTGGGCCCTGACATGCTGAGTGTGCTTTTTAAATTTTAGGATTGTCTCCCTCTTGGCCCCTGGCACTATAGTTTGAGGTGCAGTGGAGACCTTAAGTCATAATTTCTGGAAGTCCACGTAAATCTGTAACTTTTGCACCTGCAGACTCATTTGTGGCCTCAAGTACTTGATATGAAGGTGTCTGCAAATGCATCTGAACACCGCCAGGTAAGATAAAATGACCCTCATTTCACTGTCGTGTAAAGCCATATTACGTTCTCAGCTTAAATGCTTCCTGCAGATCCGGCCACACTCTCTGAAGAGCGAGCACCAAGTTGAAATGGAAAAGATCCAAGGAGTAGTAATGGCTATGGAAGAACGAGGACCTTCAGAGGAGGTCCTCTCTGGGGTTAGGGTTCGCTCGACTAAGTGTGATGATCTTAACTCATTGCTATTTTGCACAAAGCAAGAACTAGTAGCAACGAAACAATCTGACCTAAGTACTTTTTACCCAGAATCACTGAGCTTCTTGGCACAGGCTGTTACAAAAGCAAAGGTGGATTCAGAAAGGGCTTTGACAAACTGTGAGAAGGTCAGTACATGGTGACAACTGAATAAAATAGGGGTCCAGATGTAATCTCCTGCTCGAGCTGTTGCTAAAGTCCTGGTTTGCCAGAAGCTTGAGGGTTTGGCCAAGAGTTACGTCCTCTCCTTCCCCGTGCAAGTCACAAGACACTGGGCTCTGGATGGACCTTTGCTCTGACTAATGTTCAGGCTCTAACTCTTGGAGTTTACCTGGCAGCAAGTCCCAATGATGTAAGTTAAAATTCAAGTGCCAGCACTTGTCAGGGATGTGACATTTGTTTGGATTCTCTTGGTTAGTGTCATTTTTCTTCTGTGTATTGAGTTATACACCCTAGTATTGTTCCTGCAGTGAAACAGTCACACCCTGCGAGCATTTTTGTGGCCTACAGATCTTCAGTTTCCTTGATTCTTGCTCATATATGGTCATGAGACTGAGCAGTGGCAGCTGGGGTTTGAAAAAGCAAGCAGTGATTTTCTGTATGCGCAGGAGGATACCTTCAGCAAAGTTTCAATTTCAGAAAGTGCTGACATTCGAAGCCTTTTTAAGATTAGGTCAGGCTGGACAGCTCAAAACAGAAAGGTCCAAAATCACCAATCACTTGAAAAACTGGCGCTAAAGACACCAGAAATAAGTCAACTCTCGCAAAAAAGCTGCAGATAATTATTACCTGTGTCAAATGTGATTTGCAAGTTTGCTTTAATCACTATGCAAATGAAAGTTAAGCCCTCACTTATGGTGTGGTAGATTTGATGTCATTTATCCTGTATAACAAAACCAATTCATTAAAGTTTCCTGGCATTTGGCAATCAGCAAAGGCCTGATTTTACCTCTGTGATGAAATGACTTGAGGCATAAATACGGTGCCTCTCAGTGTGCGTAATAATGCCGGTGCGTAGTTTGTGTTTTTTAGGTGTTCTTCTAATTGGAGAGAAGTAAAATAAGAAAACTTATCACAAACTTTACACCTTTGTTGTTGAAGATGGGCTAAGAGGAGTTTTGGTTCCTCTGTGACTACTGAGATAGCATTTTCAGCTGTAGCTGCCTGGGTTGGGCATCCAGACCATGCGTGTTTTGCAGAGAAGTGGAAGGTGAGATGTGTGTTGGGGGCTATAGGACACAACCCCCTTCATTTGCAATCTTCTTGTTTGCTCATGATGCTGCCAACTGCTGCCGTACTCTGCTGGCAGTGCCAGACCCTAGTCAGCCACGTCTCTCCTGGGCTCCTTCAAGCCTTCGTCCCCACCTCCGTGGGACAGAGCCTTACCTTGAGGTGGGATTGCCTACACCCGGTGTCCCAGGGAGCACCCAACAAGCGAGACCTCTGGATGTGAACCAGAACTAGAGAGCTCAGTTTTCCTGGGGAGGGGGAGCGGAAGGCAAAGGTTTGCAAATCAAATTGCCCATTGCCTCTGTAGCAGAGCCTGTTGGGCAAGTTTGCCTGCTCTTGGGGCAGACACAGCTTTCCCACCCACCTCAGTATTTCTACATTGCCCACACCAGATCTGTAAGAGCAAGGACAGCAGACAACCTTCTTCCCTGCTGCCAAACTACAACAATTTAGAGCAGCATACTTCACTTGTGATCAAAAAGTACCCCTAGATACCATCTGTTGCCACCCAGTGACCAGCTAGCTTGGTGTTCTCAGGGTTTCTTCTTGCTGGTCGCTGTTGGTACTACCCACAGGTCTGGAGAAGATCAGAAGGAACCTTTGGCAAACACATGGATGCGATGCTTCGTTCCTGGGCTGTGTTTTCTCACTGCTTGTGCCCTGTCCTGCAGGGCTGTGAATGCTTCCCCAGGGGTATTTACATCAGTAAGCACTGCACACCTAAATTAGATATCTAAGACCAGCACTTGATTTCCCTGTGGAGAGTGGGAAGGACTTGCAGGCCCTTCAAGGTACTTGGTGTGTATGCGTGTCCCTCTGTTGCAAGGGAGATTTTCCTTTCCTGTACATCCATACGGCGTAGCAGAGTAGCACCCCAGCCTCCCGAAGTGCTGTGGTGCATGCCTGGATGCTCACTCGCAGCTGAAAGGCCAGGTTAGACGGGAGCACCAGCAACACCTCCCAAGGGAGATACAGGAGCTGCAACAGTATTCACTATACATGTTGAAAAATACCATTTCCAGCCAGGAGCCGGTGCAGCTCCAATCGGCTGCAATCCTAACAGCGTTTGCAACACTCCGGTTGATTCACTAGTGCTGTTTGTTTGAACCAGGAACTCTTTTGTTGCTCTATCAAAGTCTCGCTGACATAGCCTGCAGCTATGAACAAATGTTGTGTGGCTGCAAGCTGGAGCATCGAAGAGACAGGAAACGTGTTCAATATTGATAAAGAGCAGAACGGGGGCTTGTTTAAATTGTGCACAGACAACTTTTCCATAATTAAGGGAGCAACAGACGTGATCCCCTGCCTACAAATGAAATGACTAACAAAAGCAGGAGACGCAAGTGCCATGCAGCCTGATACACGCCTGTGAGCAGAAGTGATGGTGAAAGGGACATGATATGATTCCTGAGGATGAGCTGTATGTGTCCACGGTTCCTTTGTTTCCAGCTGGCAGCGCGAGTGTATGGAAATCTCATGCTATGTTCTCAGCTTGTAAGCAGTGCCTGCCTTGAGCCCTAACTGGAAGTGGAGCCCCCTCGTATGAGGTCCTGTATCCTTTCTAGTGCTCTTGTTCACGCTGGAATGATTTAGCCTGCAAATGGAGCAGGTGGAGTAAGGGATCAAATCAACCTATACGCCTCTATTCACAGGGGCTAATGTATGTATGAGATTGCTTCCTTCCTATCTGCAGCTTTATCCTATGTTTGTTCTTGGGAATGTGTGCCTGTGAAGGGTCCAGGGATGTGCTTTAATACTTAATAAAACGAAGACTTCTGCTGAGCAGTGAAAAATAGGATTGGAATACTGCTGGGAGAGGTAGCTTGGATGCTGCTGGAGGTGAGTGTGGGACTTAGTTCCAATACTTATGAGTGCCTGAGGTGCGTAGGTTACCACTGCAGCACTAGAGATGTGCCCACCTGCTAACCATCCTCTTTCAGATGTATGCCCGTCTTTCTAAGTTTTGAGTGCCTTTCCCCAAGCTGAAACTTTATAAAGAGTTTGCAGACCCCTCCAACAACACCAGGCCGTTTTAAGTTGTGATCCCATGGTCCAGGCCATACTGATGCATACCTGTCTCATCCTGGAGTCCGTGTGAAGTCATGGGGGTTTCGCTTCGATGTTCTTCTGGTCATTGAGGGTTCAAGCATGCTGATCTGCTCACAGGACGAGGGCCAGCATGGGCAGCCTGCTATCCACGCAGATCTCATCGAGCACTGTTTAAAATGGGCACAGGCATCCAGGTCTGTGCCAATGTTGTAATTTAGCAGCTGGCATATTTAAATGCTTGCAAGTGGGATCAATCTTTTTTTAATCATTTATGTTTAATTATTGTTTCCAGCTAGCTCTCTTGAGTTTTATTGCTAGCAAGTTTCAAAAGAACATTTTTCAAGCTTGAACTGAAAAGCCTAATACCACCCAGGAAGGAAGAGCTTGTAACACTTCGCTTAGGAGACTGCTCCCATGCTTGGAGCTCTTGGGCAGGTCAGAGGTTGAATCACTGAATTATTTTGGCTGGAAGATATCTGGTCTGACTTCTGCTTACAGCCAGGCCATCCTCAAAGTAGGCTGAGGTTGCCCAGTCAAATTCTGGTTATTTCCAAAGAATAAGATTTCACAGCCCTAGTTACAGTACCAGACAGTCCCTACACTGTACTACTGTATAGGGTTATCCCATCCCAGATGCAGGACTTGGTATTTGCTGTGTTGGATTCCACAAAGTTCCTATCAGCCTGTCCAGGTCCTTCTGAATAGAGCCCTGTCCTCCAACAGGACAACCACTCATTCCAGTTTGGTGGTGTTGTGAACTTGGTGAGAGTGTGCAGAGAGCTGGCCAAGCAGGGATGATGGTAGGATGCAGCGTGTTGCTACCTAACGTAATGGGTCTGGCTTAAAAAATTCATAGCGAAGTAAAGATTTGGGTCCTCCAACACCCTTCCCTGAAAGAAAAGGGGCCAAGGAGCTTTGCTGTGGCAAGAGGCTCTGGGTGGCACATCTCTCTGGATATTAAGACATGTATTGCCTTTCTGTTGGCCTGGAAGAAGACCGTTCACCAGGGTCACTTTTCAAAGACCCTTACTATTGTATGTGGCCAAAAGGAAGCACCATGACTCACAGACATTTTTGGCACCCTTCCCTCCCTCTTTCCTAATAAACACTTAATTAGTATTGAGTTGTTATTGCTCCGTATAATTACCTTTTCTGAACTCTCTATTTACCTGGGCTATAGAGAGAACAAACATTGAAGACCCAGCTGATTTCAGCCACCTAATATAAGCCATTCCCTGCCATTTTATAGGATAATTCAGGTTGGAAGGGGCCTCAGGAGGTTTCTAGTCCAACCTCCTGCTCAAAATAGGGTCAGCTATGAGATCAGACCAGATTATTGTATGTACTATGATGAAGAATGTGTTTTTAGCACAAGCGTTGTATTTACTCATGGCGCAAACGTGTCCAGAGTGTTTGCGTGCCTCTCCATGCACACCCACACTATACAGGGGTGCAAAGATGGAGCAGGCTCCTTGCTATCACCGTAACATCCCCACGGGTTGTGCAATGTGGCATTTTGTTTATGAACGACTTTGGATATCAATGTGTTCAGTTGCAACATGCATTACCCTATCAGCCCCCATCTATTGAGAAATGAAAAATTGTGGATGCCAACCCTTCCTTCACTATTCAAAGCATGAAGGAAGATGATGCTGGTAATTGGGTGTTTGCTGTCTAAAGGACGAAGTTTGTAATCCATTGCGATCGCTGACATGATGCCTCTGTAAACCCCCAAGCCACGATTTATCTCAGCCATTTAATATCTGTGTGGAGGGACAGAATGGCATATTCAGGATGAGCCATTATGAGCTGTCTGCTTGGGAATACAGAGTGTTTTATAATCTTCTGTGGATGCTTTTTACTTTAAATGAAGGAAATTAATGGCTAAATTCTGCAGAGAAATAATGCCTGATGTGAAGCACCGTTGGAAGGACACTGCTACATGAAAGCTGAAATTGTCTTTCTCTTTCAACATGATATCTGTTTTCTTTTAATCACAGGAATGAAGGACTAGAGTTTCAGCCTTAACTATTAATTTCCTGTCTATTGTCTATTCAAACAAGATCCTGCTGTATCTCTTATAATAAATACATTTAGAGACAGGGCTGAAACCTGGGCCTGCCCTCTACCCCTCTTCCAAGGGCAGCTAATTCCTGCAATCTGGGCCACCCTTTCCAGGCAATGCAAGAGCTAAAGCAGCCTGCTGAGTACTGAGGAAACGGGGGCTCACGCACCAAGGAAAGGGCAACAGAGAATAAAAATGGCGGACAGAGCCACCTGGCAATTCAGGTGTGAGAAAGATGCCCAGATGTGTTTAGCACCTGGGCCAGGGCAGAGGACGTGACAGAGCCAGCGACCGCAGGGGCAGCGCGGAGCCCCGGGCACAATCGCTGCCACAAGTATTTTGGCGCAGCTCCCACACAGGCTGCGTTTGAGAAGGAATTGCCTGAGATTTGTTTGAAAAAGGGTATTTATAGTAGCCAGAGGGTGCCCTGGGCTAGCCCAGTGCTCTGCCCTTGTCCCACATTAATGGCAGTGGTTAATAGTAGAGCGGGGCAGAAATATTTAGGGCAAATTGTTAAAAATTAAAAAAAAATTAAGGCTGATACCTATTTTTTATTTCTCATCAGAAGTTTTGCTGCCGTGTGGTTAGTAGATATTTTAGAAAACTTTATCTTAAAAAAGTACTGGTTTTGATCTGACACACCCACATTTATTCTTATGTGTCACAGATAGCTACTGGGGCAGTAACATTTTTTTTAAGATGAGCTAAGTAAATGTACAAGGCTTGATATGATTTTTTATTTTTTTTTTTAAGCTTACGTTTCTGGAAAAAAGAACAGTGATCTTATAGGAATCCAAAACTGTGATGCTGAAGCTCTTGAATTATTCATATGATCTTATTCAATGCACTGTGATTATTTCTGATGCTTCAAACTCCTGGATAGCTTTTGATGCCTGTATTATTTCTATGTAAATTTCAGCCATTAGTTGGTTTTATCAATAAGGTTCAGATTGAATCATGCCTCCCCTGCAAATTAATGCAGGCTTGATAAATGGAAGAAAAGATTTAAAGTATCAAACCACAGACTGTTAGACGTGGGTTTGGAACAAAAACATATATATATATATTATTTCAAGCTTTAGAAAGTGGTATCTGAAAACATTAGCATGTATAGGGACATTTAGCGGATTGGTATACATGGAAGAATAAGGTAAACTGCAGACTTGAAAGGCTTTTAAGATGTGTAGATAGACTCCTACTTCTGCCATGGACTCAGTACTTCACCATTTCCAGGCTGGAGACCAGAAAACGTTAGACTGGTTGTTGACTTATTGTCGCTATATCTAATTAAACCACAAAAATTGTTTTCAAACAACGTTACAGATCAGATTTAAACTCATAAAAGCAGAAAAATCAGGATAGGGTTGAAATTATCTCTCTAATTCACCACGGCGTGCCTTTGGGCTGTCTTTTGCAGAAATGGCATGTGTCGTTGATTAGAGCCTACCCAGTGCGGAGGCCCACTGGGAACGGCATGGCACTCTGAACACTCACTTCTCATGCCCCTCCGCGTGAGACTTTGCCTTTAATATCATTTTATTTCATTATTGTAGTGTTAATTTATTTCAGACTACTATTTTTTTTTTTTAATTACCATTTCTTTTCTCAGCAAAGGAGGGGAAAAGATATGATCAGCTTTAATGGATGAAAAGTTTTCTGAGCAGAGCGCAGTCAGTGCAGTGACCGATTGAAGCCTGCAGGCACACAAAGTTGTACCTGCAAATCTGGTCAATCAATTCGTTCCCCTAAAGCAGTGATGAAACTGGTTTAATTACTAATGGAAACTTTCATCTGGTCTGGCCCAGTAAACTGTGGGAGAGGCTGTTACAGAAAGCAAAGGAAACCTAATTTCCCCTGGTATTGACCACTACAATGTGTCAAAAATAAGTAGTAGAAAATATTAAAGGAAAGCTGCAGCAGCAGAAGCCAGGAAGGGCGGTTTTGACCTCTCGTGAAAATGGAGGACAGTAGCGAGACCCAGGCATGAATCTGGTCTACTCTAAAGTAGAGGAGCCGTTTGGATCCATTTTTACTGCAGAGACAGGTTACACCTACCAGGTGGCAGAACCAGAGGCATCCGTAAGCCTGTTCTCCCTCTAAAACATATCATCCTCCTTCTCCCTTCTCCTCCCTCTGTCTACCTATCTTTTAATCAGATATTTGAATCTCCTCGTTAATTTTTCAGCACACTCCTTCCCCAGCTGGAACGAGAGCTGCTGTGGGGAGCGAGCGGTAACGAGAAGAACGAGTTTATGAAGTTTTGGTGGAGCAGCGATCCCGCAGCCCCGCCAAGGCTGTGCGCTGATCCTGCAGGCTGGGTTCAATGTCAATACTGTAAACAGGCAGTTATTCAACAGGGTCTCTGCAACAGATGCCTACAAGACCTAATCCCCCTGCATTACATAGGACTGTGCTGTTGACAAGCACATTAAGAAAAGTGGGTGGGATAGGAAAAGTTGCTTCCAAGCCTTTTCTGCTTACTCTGTTTTTCAGGGATTTAACAGAGTCCCACAGGCAAATACTCCGCAGTTTGTGGAAGATGGGGCTTGAGCTGTCTCAGGTTAATTTAGGATTTGTGCCCAGGTCTCAACTGAGTAATTTTTCCGGAGGTGACTGAGTAAAGGGAGTCACCATCTCCCCTGGCTGGCCTTTGTTCAAAAAAAGACCATTTCTTGTGTAGGTGCTGGGACAGAGTCAGTGGATTCGGTGGTACACATTGCTGGGAGGGAAGGAAGGAAGGAAGGGGGGTTAACCCAGTTCTTCCCTTGATTTTTTTCCTGTGGTCGGTGCAGGCAGCTCCCCTTGGAAGGCCTCAGGTTTGTTGTCTTCTAAACATCTGCTGTTTCTTACCATCCCCTTCCTGGGAATCGCACACAGGCACACTGATGCTGCTGGACCACACAGCAGACGGGGGCTAGAGATGCAAAATATCAGCTTACGTTCGCCTGCCGTGGACTGCCAGAACTCATCTCACCCCATGCACTTTTTTCCTGCTTGCTGCTGCTTGGAAATGGCCTCCTGCATTTCTTTGGTCCGGTGGGGAAAATTCTTGGCTGCAAAGCTGAATCTCGCAATCTGGTCCTCAGGCCAGCAAGCCCTGGCCAGCCTCCAGGCACAGGATCTTTCAGATGTGGGGATTTTCCATTGAGGCCATTCTGCTGCCTCTTCAAATGTTGAGAGAGATGCATTTTGAGAGTGGCTCTTGCTGATAATCACCCCAAAAGGAGAGTAAAAAAAAGCATGTGCTCCCAAACCCTGCAGAAGGCTGGGGACTGAGATCAGCCCCTGGAGTCCTGCCCAGAAACAACCGGCCATTGGTGTGTCTATGGTGTTTTGGGGCTCGTCTGTCCAGCCGAAAGGGCAGCTGTTGCCAGTATTTCTACAGGCCAGAGAGTAAAATGTCTAACTGCAAAAAAAAGCCAAAAAAAGAGAGATTTCCTCTTACTACGTTTTTATGCATATTGAAGAGAAACGCTAATGCTGTTCATTTCTTCCCTGCTTTTTTTTATTATTTTACAGGCACCTGAAACACCCCTATTCTTATTTTCTACTGTTTCTCAAATGTCGTAAGCCTTGTGTTAAGAGGGGAAGGCCCAAATCAGGCATCCATCTACTGGGGTGAAGAGGGCACCCACAGAAATACCTCTTCGTGTGTGTAGGGCGTTGTTGGAGTATGCTGTGTGCTGCAGTCAGCTCTGCTGGCAGACGTCATCTCCAATGGGCATCAGCTGCCCCACACAATGCCCAGTCCTTGACAGCCTCCAAAAGGCATGTCCCTTCCCCACCAGCTGAAAAGGGCTCTTGGTTTTCTCTCAGCAGCATCAGGAAGAGAGGCAACTACATGCAAGCAAAGAGGGTCAATCCCACAGGCAGAGTGGGATATGCAGAATAACCAGAGGGTTGTTATACATCTGGGCTTTGTCTTGCTAGGAGTGAAATCTCAACGAGGAGTTGCGTAACTGCCAGGCAGATTGCAGGTCCTACTCCCTTGTGAAGATGATGCTTTCCATCCATGGAGAGGTGGCAGCAGGTCCAGGAAGAAAAGGCTGGTATGGAGTAAGTAGTGCAGAAGAAGGGGTTGGTGTCAGTGCTGATTTCTATAATGAGAGGTCTTGCTGGGTCATTTTAAGCACTGGGGGATGCTGTTCCAAACCCACAGTTGTTCAAATTTCTACTTCTGGGTAGTGGATAAATGCTTGTGAGTCAAAGGCTTATGTGGACTGATTGCCACGTTTTCTGAAGTTATTCCACTTGGGATTAAATGGCCTATCGGGGGAAGCCATGTCTTTAAGCAAGTGCTTAAAATCTCATGTGTCCGCTTGTGCATGGCACTTCAGAAGAGACCCAGACGAGCTTCCTTTCTGTGCTGAGGCACAGAGAAGTGCTTTATTGCAGAAAAGAAATTCAAGGTTACAAACTTATGCTTCGTCCACAGCAGAAATTGAAAGCTACCGATGCAAACAGGTACCGAAAGTGCGTTGAAATACAGTGCCAGAGCTCAAGGAGAGATGTCATGCTCGGGCTTTCTGCATTGGCTGCACTATCGAGATTATTACTTTGATTTTTGAGGGCTATCAGAAGAAGAGAACTTTATGATTGTGAGAGCATGGCTCATTGAATTGAGGATCAGAAAATTTCCCACTGTTTTGGATGGAAACAATCTCTAAGGCTCTTCAAAGCTATGGGTTGCTTTGACACTACATGAGCACATACTGGTAGATTCCCATTTCTCTTAGAGCTTCCCCTCCTAACTACTGTTTCTCCCTACTTGACAGCTGAAGTGCTACATTTTGTTCCTCTGTGTATTCTACTTTACTATCATTAAATGTTGGGGGACTGTTATACTTACTGGATGATTTCTAATTTATTTTTTTAAATTGCCTCAGGACTTCTGTACCAGAAGGGGAAGGTGGGAGGGATCATGATAAAAGCAGTGGGTTTCAAGAAGACAGATGTCAATAAAATGATATTTGGTAAATCAGATATCCCAAAGGTAAGGCTAAGGGAAGATAAAATAAAGCTGTCAGTTCCTCAGAGTAAGCGAAGGGCACAATTCAGACCGTACCAATGCAAGAATAGGAAATTCAGTAGGTGCCAAGCTGGGTAGATGATGAAGTGTTTTTCTGTAACTTTAACACCAGACAGAAACACACAGGAAAAAAAAACGAAGAGGTCAGATTTCTAAGAATAAATCTGAAAGAACAGCACAAGCATTCAGGGATAAAACCAGAAAGGCCAAGGCACAAAATGAGACCTCAAAGATAACCAGAAATAATTCTGTAAGAACCATTAATAGAAAGAGGAAGATCAAAGGGGGGATTGGTCTGCTACTCAATGGAGAATGAAAGCTGGCTGCAGATAATTACAATAAGCTTGAAGAATACTGGAGAAGGAGAAAAAATATTTTTTTTTCCCAGAGTAGCTTGGGAATAATAGTCCGGTCAGACTAGCAACAGTTCTAGATGAAAAAAAGAAATCTCCATACCAAATTTTCTGTAACATTTGCAAAAATAATTGGAAGATGAATAGCAGTCAACAAAGGTTAGTCAAAAATAAGATGTGTTAAACCATTTGAATTTCCTTTACTGCAAACCAAACCCTTGCGGATTGGATTAGGAATGAAGGTCACATAGCTTGATTTTAAAAAAAATTAAAGTTTGCTTGGTAACTTTGCAGCAGGCATAAAGCTGAGAAGGACTGCAAGCATATTGGAGGAAGGGGTTACATTTATGCAATAAATTAAAGAAATGTCTGAAAAAAACAGGGTTGAATTTTGCGGGGGATAAGTGCAAAGTACTCTTAGCCAGAAACACTTTGCTAAGCAAACAGGCTGGGCAACAACTAGCTGGATGCAGTTCTCCAGAAAAGTATCTTTCGCTATAACAGATCAAAAATTAACTGAAAGTAGGCGATGGCATGCTGTTGTCAGAAAGACAAACATCCCGCTACCAGGTTCAGACAGGTGTGGTATCTGCTCTGCTCAGCGTGGGAATACTATGGCCAGATTTGATCAATGAATTTTTAAGAGACTTGTGGATAGACAGGACGGAGTTCAATGTCCTCTTCTGATAAGGGTTGGGGGGGTTTTGCCTTTTTTTTTAACCTTTGATCCGTGAGTAAAAATTAAAGGACCTGGGGTTATGTAATGGCAGAAAAAAAGGCTGAAGTGAGGCCTGACAACAGCCTTCAGGTACATAAAAGGCCATTTCAGAGGAGGAGAAAGATTTCTGAGTTTGTGATGGTTAGGACAAACAGTAATGTGCTTAAATTAACATAAGGGAAATTTAAATTGGGCATTAGGAAAACCTCTCAAAGGGCAAGGGCATTAAAGCACTGGAATAGGTTGCTTGGAGAGCTTGTGAAGTTCCTGTGATTGCGGGGTCTTTAGGAACAGATTGGACAAACATCTGTCAGGAATGACATACGCCAGTACCGCCTTCAAGTGAAGGCATCTTTGATTCCTTCCAGGGCTATTGTTTGATGGCTCTGTGCAAATCTAGAGATAGAAATGACTTACTGGGAGACATTCTCAGGGCCGTGTCATTATCTCCTTCCTGTGAGGGTACTGCTTTGCATAATTCAGTTCATTTATTGCTATTCGCTTATGTGTAATTAAACACCTGAGGTGAGCAGGGGCGGGCAGTTGTCAGACCCCGTTATGGGAGGGCTTGGCTCCAAGTGATCAAAGATGCCATCGGTTGGATGGTATACGTTCTGTTAAGGCAACACGATGCTGTTCGTCACTCTAACTCTCTTACTTGCTATTCCCTTCTCTAAATGTGTTGTCTTTATCTGAGAGAGCCTGGGGAGCTGCAAGTCTCTGAAGAAATTCTCCATATGCTGATGATTTTCAGAGAACTCTGCCATACATAATTTCTGATAGGAATGTTTGAATAGAGAATTAATTTGCTTTGGGTCCTTGATTATTCTGTCTTGCAATAAGAAGAGTGTTGGCATCAGGCTGAAAGTTAAACAAGGCGCCGGTTTCCCTTTTCTCTCTCTCTGATCTTCGCATTCGCGATAGGACGGTTGGAGTCAGACAGCAATGCAGACGGGGTGTGCAGTGATCACGAAAATCAGTATTGTGTAGCTGAAGCGATCGCTTTATTCCAGGAGTTCCTAATGAGTAATGAGACCATGTTTCACATAACTCCTGTTAACATGGCAACATATGAGCCTGCATCCGTCGGCAAGCAGAGAGGCTTTAATAACACGTGAGTAAATTACCTCACGCATTTCTCTCTGTGAAACAGCAGACTTCTCTTAGGAGAGATAAAAGGATCAGGCAAGAGCCCTGTGAATTGCTTAAAAGTGTCATAAAGAGAGGAGAGGGATGGATTAATCAAAATCATGACACTTGAAAAGATTTAGATTCATGGATTTTTGGTCCAAAATGTATTATCAAATTACAAAAAATCACAGCCCTGGCCACCGACCCACACCCAGTGAATCCTTTCTCCATAACTTCTGTTTGATTTCTGACCAATATCTGTCTTCACTAGGGTGCTGGAGGAGGCAGAGTTTACCACCACTGGGAAACTTCTTCCAGCTGTTTGAAGACACATGTTTATAATGATGATAATTGTTTTGATTTGCCTTGTCTTCAGTTTCGAAGCAATGAATCTTGCTATGTTGCAGTGAAAAGCTCCGGTTTTAGTCCTGTAGGTGCTTCCAGATTGTACCTCTGCTGAAGGAACTTAGGGTACTATAGGAAATTAGGGGCCAAATTCTGTGTGCTTTCTTTTGGGAAAAGGCTTAAATGAAGATAATGGGGCATTTTCCCGAGTTTTGTTGGTGTAGGATTTTGATGCAGGAATTGGGAAGCTTTCTAGATAGTAGGTTTGTACCACGTTCTGGTCCTCCAAGGAATGAAAACTACAACATTTGTAAGGGTTTTAACATTCCTAGTCTCATTTATCTTTAATAAATCTTTTTTTTATTTTCTTTTTTTTTGTTTGTTTTGTTTTGATTTTTTGTTTGTTTTAAAGCAAATGACTATAAAAGGGCTCAGTTAAATTCTGTGTTCGCCTTTTCCTTAGAAATTGGGATACTGCAGAAGTAAATATTTTCTGGGCTTCTTTTATGAGGAGCTCCACAGTCTCTTAAGTAGGAATATAGTGTCATGTCTCAGTCTGTCAGACTTGATTTAGTTTTGAACACTTGGAACAGCAGCTGAAATACAACCACATGCAGATGAACCATAGGTCTTAGCCACATTTGAAGTTTAAACACATGAAGCAAAGTTTATTCAAAGTCAGGGATGTCATTTTTTGCCATAATTTGGCAAGGAATGTGGCCAACTATATTCAGCAAGTATTACAGCACCTTTAAAGACAAACCAGCCCATGGATTGCTTTCAAAGGCAGTATAGATTCTGCAAGCAGTACACTAAAATAGATCAGAGTGACCTCTTAGCTATGTTAGAAAATATTTAGATAAAATTTTAAAGGAGCTGCTGTCTTTGGCTATTCATTAAACGTATAAATCCGTGTGATCTGTCTTTGCCCATCTGGAGACTGCAATGTTAATGAGTTAACTGCTTGAACATAGTCTCTATAGAGTCACTCGGATAATTTGAAGCAGTGTCGTTTCAAACTGAGGATAAATACAGCTTTGTATAAAATGAGTTCTTGTTCCAGCAATAATTGCCTGTGCGATGTATAAGATGGTCTTGAATCACCGTATCAGACTTATTCCCAGAGCAGCAAGTGATACGGGTTTCCATAAAGGGGCAGTGCACCTACTAGTAGATTCACTAGTTTTGTGGGGGTGTTGGCACATGGAGTCAATTTACTTTAACATTCAGAGACTCTTTTTATGGCAGAGAAAACAGTTAGTGGAAAAATAAAATGTACACAATTTATATTGCACTTCCATGCTTAGGATACCAGTAAAGCACATTTCCTAACACAGGTAAAGTAATCTGTGGTTATATTTACATTGTTGTTAATGATAACACTTCAAAAGACATCGTTTCTTCCTGTTGAAATGAACTATTTGTTACTGTGGAACCTATTTTTGTGCTTGAAACAGGCCTGTTTTTCCAAGTCTCAAGGTTCGAATATGCAAATCCAGATTCATCAAGGATGCATTGGACCAAAAATTAACATGCATGCTCCTGACGCTCTGTATCTTGACCTCATTGTCAAAGGGGAATAAAAAGTACTTTAGGGCATGAGATATCTAATCTGTTTGTGGACGAGCAAGGAAAGTATTAGTATTTAACATTTTAAATAGTGTATTAAGAAATAAACAATTTCCTAATAGTGATATTAAGAAAATCTATGAATTAAGAAAGAAAATCTAACTGATTGGTCATCAGTTGGCATTTAAATCTGGCCAGGTGAATTGGGTTACCCCAGTTAATCCATAAAGAAGAAATCTTCTTCAACATTCTTGGATGGAGGAATTCTGTGCAAAGGGAGTGTTGATAGAGTGGGATCTAGCAGGTCAGACAAAGGTAAATTCTTCCTACAACAGAGGGAAAAACTGAAAGTTTGCTGGAAGATATCTTTACTTTATAATAAAGACAAAAGTTAATTATATTCTGGGGATGAGATCTGGAATTGAAACTTCAAAGGTAGGATCAGCTACAGTGCCAATTTCCAGTGTAATCAGTGTTGTTTCAGGTAGGTGAACCTCTGTTCTGATATAGTCCTGGGCAGTTGGGGAGCAAGAAGATTTCTCCTTCATATTGCTTCTTCATCTCTCTTAATTATCAATAATTACAAAAATTAAAGAAGGAAATCTCTTGCCTACGAGAATTATGGCTAGAAGAATCTGTTGTTCAAGGTAAACATCTTGAAATACCATGTGAAGTCAATGAAGACAAAATTCAGATGGTGACTAATGCTCTTCTAGGTTGGACTCTCTCCAGAAGTCTTGAAATCAAAGCTCATTGCCAGTCAACGTGTGTTATGGCAAAATGCAACTAATAAGTGAACAAGACAACCAATGCATTTAATGTGACAGCACCACTTGGGACATTTACATCTGTCTTAGGGGAGTTCAGTCAAGATTGGACCAAGCATTTAAGTCACAGGCAAATCTGAAAAACATTTCCAAAACCTGACAGAATAAGCCTTTTGTCTCCAGCTAAAAAACACCCTTTATTCAGCCTAAAGTGAATTAAGCAAACTACTTCCCATCAAAAGTAACCAGGACACAAATGGTTTTATCTGCATGTAACCAAGGCAAGAAAACATTAACCAGCTGGTCCCCATTCAGAGGCATCTGTAACCATCTGGAGGGAGCTCCAGACTGCAGTGCAGAGGCTCAGCGCGGGACCAAACACTCAGTTTGCGCCTGCCAGAATCAACACTCAGTGACTGGAACGTGTTCAGAACCTCCTTTTAACAATTCTCCAAATACTCTTTACCAGGCATTAATGTAGCCTTATTTCCAGTTCTGGCTGGCAAAGGCTGGCATTGGGTGGTCCTGCGATGTTGGTGGTCTTGTCACGTGGATTTCAGTTCTGGGAAGAAGTGATTTGGGGATGCATCCTACATGATGGCTGTTCTTGCTTGAGTGATTACTGATGTTGTGGGGTCAGAAATGAGAGAATTGCATGTTTGTGTTTGCACTTTTCCACTTCCATGCTCTGGCAGCTTCATATTCTCGTTGTTGGTGTTTCAGGATAGGTCTGTGGTTAACTACAAGTGGCTCCTGTTATCTCCATCTTCATGAGGGTGATGAAGGTACTTTGCTTTGGCTTTATTATTTAGTAAAAGTTTTCTTGTTTCTTTTTAGATACGGAGTTTGTTCATCAAATTAGTTAAAATGTGAATCAGACATTAGCAGATATGTTGAAGTTCACCTAAACATGCGTCAAACAATTCAGCTCAAGTGGTGTACGAGATCTGCCTGCTGTGTGACGTGAGCGCGTGCAGCCTTAGGGATGCTCTGCAAACCCTCAAGCACTTAAAGGGCTTTCAATGCACCTTATCATTTATCCTACTGGGTTTGTACCTGTAGTTAAATTGTGGGTAGTAAACAGCTGATTGAAAGCACAATTTAGTTATTAATGTACAGTTAATTTTCATGTTACAGTGCTTTTTGGTATCTCAAAAAATGAGCCTTCAAATGCGTCTCTAAAATGTTGGCATGGAGAATTGCATTGTTACCTGTTACATCAAGCAAAATGACTTAGGTTAAATCAGACCTGAAGAAATTTAGTCCAAATGATTAAACCTTTACACACTTTCCTGACAAGTTGCTCATATGAGAAATCAGTCTCTCTCTCTAGTGGGGCTGCTTGTAAGAGTAACCAGTTATCAATTTGACCGAGAAGTTGTCTTAACTAAACAGACTTTGGAGAGTTTCTGCTTTCTCTGGAAATACAGACCTTTATTTATGTTGTGGTCACTTTTCTCAGTGAATTAAGAATCTCTGTGTTTCTTCTGCTAACTTCCTTCTTATTTAATTGAAGAGAGTTGAAAAGATATATTATACACTAAATAGTCATATAGGATGGTAGAATACAATTTTATTCCAGAACAAAACCCTGTGCTCAGGTCACCTTACTCAAAAGGAGCTGAATGCACTATAAACTGTTGGGTTTTAATCATTAAATATCCTACTTACCTCCTCCGACATTCAACTGTTCGAGACTTCTGTGCAAAGGATCGCATAAAACATAGCTGTATGAATGTTCTTTTCATTGTGCCACAGACTTTAAACAGGAAAACGACTGCCCCTAAACTGTTTGTTCCCTTTAGGATTCTCGAGCCATCAACTCAAAATTTCTCTGGTTTTGCATGAGTTTGAAATAACATGGTACAATTTATCTGTTGTTTACAAGGGCTTTTGTAAACCAAATCACTGGACCTCTTAAAAAAAATTACAAAAAGCTTGCTGCAACCTGTAATCATAGAAGGATTCGTATTATAACAGAGTAGGATTAATAATGCATGTAATTATAATATACAATTTTCTTTAGGCTTTCCTAATTATGAAAAAATTACAGATAACATCAACAGTGTGATTCTGAAATGCCTCGCATTTGTTATGTAGCTCTCTTAATCAATGCTCTGCCACTGGAAATCAAGTCAGAATGTTATTATGGCCTCTCCTTCTGGATTTAATTACAGCAGTAACTCATGGCTCAAAGTCTGAGCAAACACACCATGCAGTTTATAGCTTTGAAGAACAGCTATTAATCCTGCCGTCTACCTCCCAGTGCAAGCCAATGAAAGCATTTTAAAAATCTTTATGCCTGAAGGTAAACACACGCTTACACCCAGCCTCAAGGTGGGGGTGCAGAGAGCCCAGCCGCCGCGGCTGTTCTGCGCGCAGGCAGCAGAGCATCTCCCTGCTCCCGGGAGATGACCTCAAGGTGTACAAAGCTCTGAAATTTTCGCCACCCAGCCCAAGATATTATCTTGCACCCTTAACGTTTGTGAGAAGGATTTCAGGATGTCAGCCCCTGTCCATTGGCAGCTCGGAGGCAGGATAGGGCTTTTGCCATATAAATAGGCTTGCTGAAGATGTTTGCATCTGTGCCTCTCGTATTATTTTGGAATCAGTTTCCATCATGAATCTCTAACCTGACAATTAGCCGCAAATGGGAATAATGCACTCTTCCAAGAACTTGAATTAGTATCAGGAACGGCTTTTAGTTTTGGCAGCAGCCAGGGAGGATGTCTCTCGCTCCAAAGCAGAAACATGCTCAGCCACATGCTAGCGACTGGGAGGACAGAGCTGCCAGAGAGGTCTGGGGAAGGGTGAGGTGAGGCATGCAGAAGAGTGAATATGAACATGAACATGAATGCTTGTTTTCTGAAGCTAACTCTTTTTAAGAAAATCTTGTCATCCAAAGGAAGGACAGTTAAAACACCCTACCGGTGCCTATGTCTTTCAAAAAAGAATCTAAACCGTGATTAAATAAGATTCACTTGTCCTCTCAAGCCACCGTCTTGAGCACCAGCTTTCTATATGCTCAATATTTTGAGAAAGAGTAAACTGAAACGTAACCAGCATGGTTATTTTATTGTGTGGTTTATTTGAACTCACCAGGGTTGCAAGGGCCCCAAAGTCATCTGCTCACTCTGCTCGCTTTGCTCGCTTTCCCACCCGGCTGGAGGGACTGACAGCCATTTGATATGTGTCATTTGGGAAGTTGTGGGAAGAAACCAAGGAAACGTTTGCACCTGACTGATGTAGCTTACATCCATGCTGCATTGTGCTCTGCAAGGTTATCAGAACTAGTCAGAGATGTTTTTTTTTTACCTAAATGTTATTTCATCAGGACCTGCCAATTGTTTGAAGTGGAAAGTACTGGCAGGAAAGCCTAAGCTTCAGCAGATTGGTCTCTTTGAAAGACAGTGACATTTCAAAATTGATATTCTGAAATTGCCACATGCCTTCTGGAAACAAAAAGAAGTAAAAGATTGGTATTTCAGTGAAACTTCTCAAAAACATAAAGTATTGTCACTGACCAGTCTGAATTTTGTGTGTTTTTGGTTTGCTAGCCCTTTCCATATTGCAACATTTTGGCCTTTGTGGAACAAGTTTGGTTTGGCTTTGGTTGTTTTTTTCTTTTTTCTTTTCTTTTTTTTTTTTAATTTCTGAGAGTTGTCTGGGACAGCAATTTCTTCCCAGCTCTGGTTTCCAACTTATGTTCCAGCAGAACCTGGGACCCTCCTCACCCCGGTAAGCCAGGCAGGAGGGGGACGAAGGCACAGTGAGACTGGGTACAAGATGTCTTGTATCAAACAGGAGAGGATAAGAGTAGAAAAAGCACTTGGGTATGAGCTCAGGCTAAGTCTGCAGTAAAAACAGCCCTTTATTCTCATCTCATCTAACGTTAGCCTTTCAAAAGCAAGATCTCTAGTCAAGCATCTAAAAAGGTGATGCAAGCTTCCACTGCAGAGCCCGGGGAGAACTGACTGCCCGCTCATAGCAGCAGGGTCTGCGTTGCCCTTCTTAAGATATTTGTCTCTTTTGGTTACAGGCGGAGCTCTAGGAAGGCTAAATGTCAAGGATGTTTAAATGGCATGAAATGAGGCGGAATGAGCACCTCTGTGCTTTTTCTGCTTGGCAGTCTATTAATCTAAGGGAAAAGCCTGAGAAAATATGACTAATTAATCCGAACTACTGTGGACAGTGTAATTTAATTTTTTTCAAAGATTGACATTGCTTAGGCTGAAACCTGCCTCAAAACCCCCTCAGCTGCCTCCCCAGACACAAGAGTATTTATGTTTTATGCAACAAAATATACAGCCAACTGTATTTTCTAAATTTGCTTTCAAACTCATCACAGGAAATAAGTCTTGCAGGAAACAGAGGAAATAAATAACTCTACCACATTCCCAGAAAAAGCTGTGGGAAGAGTCTCCCGTACTATGGATTGAATTCATTCTGCTGTCTAACACTGGGGATATAGGGAAAAAAAAAAGCAACCTTCCCTTCTGGCGTTCAAATCTACTGCTGTAGGGAGCTGTGTCCTTGATGGCAGTGAGCTGTGGTGTCAGCTTGGAGCAGAAGACACTGGGCTGGAGGAGGAGAGGGTTTCTGGCTGCAATAGTGTGACATTGACACATGAGGCTTTAATTTCAAGGGAGGAAGTGGAGCAAAAAGGATTGCAAAATCTGGTTCCATAATGGTCTGTGATTCTGCTTGCTGTGCTCGGTATAATATTTGTGGTCTCGGAGGAAACGTCAGCTGGTCCTCCTTGGTTCGAAGCGAGATGCGGATGTGGGTGGAGTGGTGTCAAAGTGAGAACAGGGAAAAGTGGCGATCCTTGATGTACCAGCAGGGACTTGAAGACCCCTTTCCTCTCATCCTGATTGAGAAGAAACAGTAAAGCAGTTCACTTATTTTTTTTTTTAAGGCTGTTTTGTGTTTGTCTGGGCATACTAAAAACTTTTTGACATTTGTTTTGCAGTATGCACACGAAGACTTACACACGCCCCAGGTCGCACGTCTCCAGGTTCCTAGCAGACCTCAGCCTTGAGTGGTTTTGTTCCAGGGTATCCCAAACCCGTCGGATGAGATGGCTCAGAGACTGCAGGAGGTAATTTGCTCTGGGAACCGAGAGGAGAGCAATCCGTTCAGCATCCTTAGAGCAAAGCAACACAAAGAGAAACTATTGCGGAGAGTAATTACTCTCTCGTAATCCTCCAGGCTTGCCTTGCTGCAGCATTGTGCCCTGAGATCTGTGTGAATTCGGAGGTTTCTGTAATTCCCTTTGCCATTCTCTGATGTGGAGGGGAAGGTTGTTTTCATAAGAAGGCAATCACTTACCCTTTATTTACTGTGAAGGATGAGGACGAGGGACTCAGACTCCCAAAGCTTTTCACAGTTGGTTTTGTTGTCTAATTATTCTGCGGAAGAGCTTTTCCCGGCAGCGCGGGGCTGCGTCCTCTGCAGCAGAGCCTGGGGGACGCCTGCCCTTGCAGAAGGCCTCTCTAAAAGTGAGTGTTACGCGCTGGGATAATACTGCGGCCCACATGCCTTTTTCACTTTGTTTGTTTATTTGTTTTTAATGGCATCACGTGAATCAAGAAATGTGCCTTCCATATTGGCTTTTGAAGGCAGATAATTGTGTTGCTGTTGAGTTCACTATTGGCATGCCATGCCCAAATGAATTTACATATATCCGTCTTTTCCTTCAAAAAGTAACCCTGCCGAGTTTTCCATTGTTCAGTCAGTCACAAAAGAGTGCTGTAAAGCAAGCACTGCTTTATGTTGTCTAAATAGATGTGGCTCCTCTCTTGTTCCTGCTGTCAGTCTTATTGTAAAATAGCTTTGAATTTGCAGTGAATTGAAATTCTCCATTCCAAGGAGAGAGAAGTTATTACTTGTAATTAGGATTATTGGATAGTAACACTTTTCATTCTAAAGTTAATGAGTTAGGATTAGAACATATCCTTTTATTAGTTTAAAATATTCCCATCGTTATTCTGACATTGTGATTATTATTTTTTTTAAGTTTAAATAGCAGTCCACTTAGAACATACATGCTGTCTCAGGCTATATTAAAGTTCTGGCTGGCTAAACGTGAGCCTCTGTCACCACTCAGGCTGCAAAAGAGTCTCACTGTCATGGGTTGCGCTGAGGGAAATAGTACACTGTAAGATCAAATATGGTGTAGGATGTCTGAGACTGAGCTTCACAAGAGACTTCCACTTGGAGTTGACACTGAGTGGGCAATCAGTGTGGCAAACTGCCTTTCCACCTGTTTATTTCCATCTCCCTGGAATGAAAATGTTCCCCTTCAAAAACCTTTGTGGTGCCATTCAGAATTTTCTATTGAATGAGGAGGTTGTGGAGGCATCATGGCATATAGAAATGGTGCTGGAGAATGTTGTGTGCTACAGCCTGGAGAAACTCTTCTTCCCTCCATCTGGTTTTGCATTGCAGGTTGCTTTCTGCAACCGAACAGAGGGACAAGCACCACATTTCATCAACTGCATTTAATCGATGGTGAGATTAAGGTAGGCATTGGGCTCATGTGGGTCAGGGAGAGAAGCTTATAAAGGTAGCGTAGGAATGTTAGGATGTTAAAAAAAACCTCTTCCAGTAATTCAGAAGGTAGATTTTAAAGCGGTGAGCTTCAAAGTCTAGAAACGATTCTTTGATCTTCCAAAGCCTGTAAATGAGAACAGTGTCTGCAGGACGCAACACATATCCAAACAATCACAAGAAATCTAAATGGAGATGTGAAGCAGCAAAACCCTTAAAAAAGAAAGGAAAAGGGACATAATTCAGACAGCCCAAACAACAGCATGATTGTCTCAGATGTTTTTAGTAGACTTTGTACAATAACTTAATAACTTAAAAATAAACTATTTGAATTGCCAGCTGAATTCCTGAAAAATGAGGGACCTGATGTTTAAGAAAAAAAAGAGATGTGGACCTGGAATAAGAAAGATTTTAGCATGTGCAAGTTTCTGAAAAGATCACAGCCTCAAAAACAGAGGAACATTTTTAGGTGGGAGGAAGTAATGAAAAACATTCTGAAATGTTTTTGTTGTGGTTTTCTGACCTTTTACCAAGCGCTCCAGGCCTGCATGAAATCATAGAATCACAGAATCATAGAATGGTTTGGGTTGGAAGGAACCTTAAAGATCATCTAGTTCCAACCAACCCCCCTACCCCAGGCAGGGACACCTCCCACTAGTCCAGGTTGCTGGTCCCATCCAATCTGGCCTTGAACACTTCCAGGGATAGGACATCCACAACTTCTCTGGGAAACCTGTTCCAGTGTCTCACCATCCTCAGAGTGAAGAGTTTCTTTCTAATATCTAATCTAAATCTCCCCTCTTTCAGTTTAAAACCACTACCCCTCATGCTATCACTACACTCCCTGATAAAGTGTCCTTCCCCGTCTTTCCTGTAGGTCCCCTTTAAGTACTGGAAGGCCGCTATAAGGTGTCCCCAGAGCCTTCTCTTCTCCAGGCTGAACAACCCCAACTCTCTCAGACTGTTTTCATGGGAGAGGTGTTCCAGCCCTCTGATCGTCTTCATGGCCATTCTCTGGAGCTGCCCCAACAGGTCCGTGTTCTTATGTTGGAGGCTCCAGAGCTGGATCCAATATTCCAGGTGAGGTCTCATGAGAGCAGAGTAGAGGGGCAGAATCACCTCCCTTGACCTGCTGGCCATGCTTCTTTTGATGCAGCCCAGGATACGGTTGGCTTTCTGGGCTGTGAGCACACGTTGCTGGCTCATGTTGAGCTTCTCATCAACCATAACCCCCGATTCCTTCTCCTCAGGGCTACTATCAATCCATTCTCCACCCAGCCTGTATTTGTGCTTGGGATTGCCCCGAGCCATGTGCAAGAACTTGCACTTGGCCTTGTTGAACTTCATGAAGTTTGCACCAGCCCACCTCTCCAGTCTGTCCAGGTCCCTCTGGATGGCATCCCTTCCCTGCAGCATGTTGACCACACCATATAGCTTGGTGTTGTTTGCAGACTTGCTGACGGTGCATTCAGTCCCACTGTCCATGTCACTGACAAAGATGCTAAACAGTGTTGGTTCCACTACTGACCCCTGAGGAATGCCACTTGTCACTGGTCTCTACTTGGACATCAAGCCGTTGACTGCAATGCTTTGAGTGCGACTATCCAGCCAATTCCTTATCCACCAAGTGGTCTGTTCACCAAATCCATGTCTCTCCAGTTTAGAGGCAAGGATGTTGTGTAGGACAGTGTCAAATGCTTTGCATAAGTCCAGGTAGATGATGGCAGTTGCTTGTCCCTTATCCACCAACGCTGTAACCCCTTTGCAGAAGACCACCAAATTTGCCAGTCATAATTTGCCCTTAGTGAAGTCATGGCTGTTACTGATCACCTCCTTATTTTCTGTGTGCCTCAGCAGAGTTTCCAGGAGGATCTGCTCCATGATCTTTCCGGGCACAGAGGTGAGACTTGTTGGCCTGTAGTTTCCCAGGTCTTCCTTTTTTCCCTTTTTGAAAATGGGGGTTATGTTTCTCCTTTCTCAGTCAGTGGGTACTTCACTGGACCGCCACAACTACTCAAATATGATGGATAGTGGCTTAGCAACTTCATCTGCCAGTTCCCTCAGGACCTGCAGATGCTTCTCATCAGGTCCCATGGATTTGTGCACTTTGCTTTGCCTTCTGTGTGGCTAGAGCACTTAATGTTGAGCTATGGGGTGGATTGTTTGCTCTTAGGTAAAGCATACTCAGAGAACATCTTTATGATCACAACTGAGGGCAAACAACATTTGGAGTCCTTAGGTGGGCCCTGCCATGGGCAGCCAATCTCAGGAAGGCTCTTCAGGTTAATATGTGACCTGAAGTATAAATTCAGGCTCAACTTGGCAACGATGTATAGCTACCTGGTTCCTAATGGAATAGAGTTAAAAACTTAAATACCACAGTAGTTTTGGACCTGCGTTACTGAGAATGGTGGAAGGGGAGTACGTATGAGGAATATACTTATATTCTTTCCAGAGTAGTTTTTGGTGCATCAAAACCAAATTGCTGAATTCATTTGTGTATTTGGTTATCTTATAGTGCAGTATATGACTGGAGGATATATCCTAGTCTGTGTGCCTTTCCTTCCTAATGTCTTACCATCAATTGGGACATTAGTTACCTGTGTTTTCTATTTCTAAATACATCTGGAGTTTTGTTTTGAATTATTGACTGAGAAAGAGACTTATTTTTTACTAGGGTTTCTCAATGTACTCTTAAAAATCTTGGAGCCAACCTGTGACAGCCAGAAGAAAAAAAGGACTGGACAACAGAGTCTGTGGTGTCAAAGCAGTCGTGTAAAGAAATGAGGTAAGATTCAGCGTTTGCTTCTAATGTGCCGTCTTGGGGTATCCTATTGGAATTTCCTAAGACAATTGCTTTCTATAAATGGGTTGTGACAAGCAATTACACACCACTCCACACATCTTCAGAAAGGAAGAACAGAATAATTGAAAATAGGGCTGGGAGAGCTCTTGGGAGGACACCCAGTCCATCTCCTTGCCCAGGTAGGATCGGCTTTACACTAACTACTCCTGGCATATGCTTGCCTCACGTATTTTCAAAAACCTCCAGTGACAGAGGTCCTGTAACGTCCCTAGGAAATGCTTTCAGGGCTTATTTCTGCTTAATGCTAGAAACTTCTTTCTTGCTGCCTTGTTTATGTCCCGCTTGAGGCCAGCGTGACACTGTTGCTTCTTTCCAGGCTCCCAGGGAACACAGGGGATGGTCATTTCCTTTCTTCTACAGCTACATGTCCATCTGTCTGGAGACTGCTATCATGATTCCTCTTAGCTTTCTCCTTTCTAGACTAAACAAATCCCATCCTTTTAATCTTTCCTGGTAATTTATAGGTTTTAAACCTTCCCTCATTTTTGTTGTTTCTCTCTGGACTCAGACTGATTGATCTGTGTCCTTCCTGAAAGCACTCGCCCAAACCTACATTTCAGTGGCTGCATTTTCTCATCCTGATATTTGTTTTGCAAAGGATGCATTGCTCATTGCAGCAAGGATTTTCAGGAGCCTTTGTTATAACAGTCTTTGGTAAATGCCCAGTCTTGGATCTGATCTGGTGTTTGGATAGGCAGTACAGACTAGAGGAGCTGCAACAGCTTTGCTGAACTTTGGTACCCTAAGGAGGGCTAAATTTTAAATGGGAAGAGGAGGTGACAGGAAGATGGTAAAAATACATAGCGGACCTATTCTCAAAGATATCTAATTCTTATAAATACTTTTTACTGGTCTGTGTTGGTCTCCAGCTGTCTGTGTTAGCTGAAATTTCTCAAGCGGTGCATCTACAGAAGTGTCTTCCCAGTGCGAGCCTCTGAGCACGAGAGCAGGTCAGGAGAGCCAGCTGTGATGCAAACTTCAGCTGAACAGCCCTACAAAATATGTGATGTATGTATTATGGGGGTTGGTCAAGAGGATTCTCCCCTCCTGGAAGAAATACTGACGTTTTTGGCTTGTATTACGCTACTTTAACTATGAAACTTCCATTGATGGTGGCAAAACACCCACTAGGGATCACAGCCAGGGTGTCTTACAGTAGGTTTCTCTCCCAGTTGAGTAAGGTTAGGATGGAAAAGGGTTTCTCTTCCCAAAATATCTGAAGGACTAGATGAATTTTCCAGTTATACAGATCTCAAAAATGCCTCCACAGCCCTTGGGGTTAGGCAACCCAAACATCATCATCTGAGTGTAGATTTTTTGGGAAAAAAACGTCAGCAGATAGTGGTTTGATTTGATAGGACCTTTATTAATTCGAGAGAAAAAAAAAATGTTGTTGTCTGTACTTGCCACTGGTAATCTTAACTGGGAGATAGGTATCCCTTCAAAAATAAGCAATTATAATTGCATGAATATAATTTTTTATGTTCCCAGAGCTTTTGCTGGGAACTGAGCCGATACTGCAGCTTGTGCTGGGTATCTGGAAAATAAAATGAAGGGAAATAGCCTTGCTTTGAGTATGTGAGGTTGAACTTGTTGCTCTCTCTCTCTCAGTTTGGGATTTCTGCATCCAACAGATTGCACACTCTTTAAACATGCAGAGTTTCAGTATTTTCTGCCATATAGTGTAATACTACGTAAAGCAAGAGAAAGAAAAGGAAGTTGGCTAATGCTGGAATTGTTCTGGTGTTTTCTCATACAACAGAATGGCAAATTGTTTTCCTTGGCTTTCTGGAAAATATCTGACCTTGATACTTCGTATTCAATTTATGTAAACAATTACAAAAGCATCTGAGCCAAATAGAAAAGGCTTTTTCTTGAAAACCTGCAGGGAATGCACATGGGAATTTCCCACATGCTGTGGCAATCTTAAAAATACCTCCTTGTAAGCCCACAATATTAATGATTAACTCCGGAACTGTGAGTTTTTCCAGACTTCCAGTGAACTCAGTGATTTGTGTGTTCAGCTGCATGTATCAGGGAGAGGTAGTAAAAAAAAAGTAATTTGCCACTTTTAGTAACCTGCATTTAACAAATAATCTGCCACATCTTCCCCTTGAAATCCAGGGATTTCTGCAGATTGCTCAGCTGACAAATATCACAGTATGGGAAATGTTGTTTTGTGGATAAGCTGTGTGCTGAGATGCTCTTGCAAGAACGAGCTGGAACCAGTTTTGTTCTTCACAAATTACTCAGACAGAGGTGCTTTGCTCAGGACACTCACCCACACATTGCAGCATGAACCTTCAGAGATGTGCTGAAGACCATTGATGTCTTGTTTATGTACATCTGAAATTCAGTATTAACGTTAACCTCATGAATTGTTTCCATTACATTTGCTGAAGAAGAGAGAAGTAGCAGAGTGCCCCTTGAGAAGTGATTTCCCAGAGCCAGCAGAGCTTCTCATGCAAGGAGATTCATATCACACAAGGTCTGTTCAGCTCGTGGGATGATGGGCGGCACCACTGCATGAAGCTTTCGAAAGATGCTGAGTGCCAAACCCTCACCTATCTACACCAACGGCCTGTCCCGTAATAGTTAATACTCAGCCTCTTGGATCACTTTTCTTTATCTTTAGTGGTCTTGTTTAATGTAGCAGTGTGGTCTATCCACCATCCCACTGCACTGCTTGTGGTGGTGATAATATTTTTATCATTAAAATTTCTAGAGCGCGGCTTTTTAATTAATTCAGGTTGAGAGATTGGAGCATGGCTGGCATGCAAAATCAGTACTCAGCTTTATCGGCCCAGAACAAAACTGGTTTTGAGTACCTTGTGAACAAGCACACCTCCGTTTTGGGGTGTTTTTAGTATGGATATACATATACATCTTTTAGTTACATGAGTATAATTTAATCTCTCATTCCCTATCTATCTGTCTATTTGTCTGTCTATTTATAAGCTGGCTCCTCTGGATGCTTCTTGGGTCGATATAAGTCTTTTTTTACTAGCGGAGCAGTCTTACCATCCTAATGACAGAGCCCCACACAGTTCACAATCAGACCGTCAGAGCTTTGCTGCAGCAGACACTAGGGACTTACCTGCCCGCAGCCAGAAAGGCTAAATTTCTCTACAAACTGGACCTAGAAACCAGGCAGCTGGAAGCAGATGGCAGTAAAAAAAGAATCAAACGTTAGCCACACAGAGAAGGGGAACCTGTTTTTCCTTCTGGGTGGAAAGACGTGTGTGTGTGTGTGTGTGTACATGTGTCTCTACGCGTGAAAGACAGGGATGATGTTTCTATTAATTTCTTTCCTGTGATTATATTCTTTTGGGGTAGCACGGAAGTGAAACAGAAGACACAGCCTTGGTAGACCTTCAGTGGGTGAAATGATTTGTGTTTGTGGGGAAACAGAAGAAAGTCTAACAGGTAGGGTAGTGGCTCTGTATGCACAAACTGGGGCTCCAGCAAGATGCACTGAAAGCTGCGTTTGACAGTATCAAAGTGATTAAAATAACTTAATCTGAGGAAGTACTGCTAAGAAATTATTCTAGTTATGAATCTTGCATTCTTTAATGACCATTCTTGAAACTTCAGCTCCCGTGAGCAGCTCATTTAATGAAAATATTAGTCTCTAAAATACAGGTTGGCTTCTGCTCCTTCCAGTGACCAGAGAAGCGACCTGGAAATCAGACCTGAGTACACCTGAAAGATTCAAAACTCAGAAAGTCATGTAGGAAGAATCAACATAAAATCTTTAAAACCTTCATGTTTGAAAAACCTCTTACAACACCTTTTAAACAGAGGGTGGAGACGTTCTATCTTTTGCAATATTTAGAAAACCCTTCCTTAACGTCACTCTAAAGTAGTTGTTTAAAGGAAGAACATGTAGAGATGGGTAACTGCAGGCAATGAAATCTCATACGAGAGGATGTCAACCCTTTCAAACTTTACTATTCTTGGGCTCACAATGTTGTGGGTGTAATTCACTGCTCAGCATCTATGTGCATGCATATAGCTATATTTATATATATGTATTAGGTTTCCCTTCTGTGCCTAATATACAGAGGATGTGGCTTTGTTTCAGCCCTGCTATGTGACATTTACCTTTCTGTCTGGCTGTGCAGGCTCACACGTTCAGCTGGAGATGTCCTGACCTCGGCTGTTGTTCTCAAGATAGATGTTGGTGCTGATTTTATGGAGTTTTTGGTTTAGAGTTCAGCCTGTGCTAGGGCACATTTGGTCGGGACATCTTGCCTCTGTAGACAGGAAGCAGATAGCCAGCCGGTCAGTACGGTACATCTCTCTGTATCTGCTTGATTAATGCAGGATATGGGTCTGTCTCAGCTTTTACCTTCAGATCTTGGCTCTTCAGTTGGCTCATTCTTTCATCCTCAGAGAGCTTAATTTTCCTCCCAGATATGATTTATTTCACTGTTGTTTTTTTTTCCTTAAAAAAACCCTCAACAAAACCCAAACAAACTTAGAAATATCCAATTACTGGCACCAAACTCATGAACTTTTGCCCCATTCAGTGTTTTCCACTTCCCATTATGTTCAGTTTGACTGGACCCACATGCTGTCCCCATTCCTAAGCTGGCCATTTTCTGCTGGAAAAGGCAGGGAGAGACTCTGCATTGACTGGGAGAGGAAAAATACCTACAGTTCTTTATGTAACCTATATGAACATTATACTTCTGTATAAGCTACTAACATTAGTAAACCCGCTTAATTTTGAAAAGTAAAATTTGGAAGAACTTGTTTACATATGACACAGTGTACTATGGAACAATGACTTAGTATGGCATTATAAGAGCTTCACCTTGCTGTCAGCTGATATGATAAAACCGTATCATATGGAGTTTGGAGTTCAGCAACTGGCTTTTGTTCCGTACCCTGCCACAGATTGATCTCCATATGTTTTATTTCAGCTAGGATAATTGCAGATATAAATTTAAGTGCCTGCCCCCTTTTAAAACTGTTGACTCCTCGTTTCCTCCAACATTTTCTAGCAGTTAGGCATTGTAGAAAAAATATTTCTTTCATTCATTTAAGAATTTTTATGTTATAACTGCATTTACCTATAGGGAAGCCTCTAGGCAAAACTAAACACCTGATTTTGCCCTGTTTTTCCCAAGTTGTTCTTTATGTTACACACCTCTGTTCTGTCACCTTTTACTTGCTTCCCTCTAAATTGAAGGCTGTTACACTGCCTTAAATCTCTCTGCCTATGGGAGTCTTTTTAGGCTGCTGAACATTGTAATTAACCACTTTGGACTTTCCAGGTTTTACTGCATTTACGCTCTGCTAAAATTCAAGCCCAGGTATGGCAAACAGAGTTCCAGATGAAGGTGTACTGTTAACTAACATAATGGCATTATTCATCCAACAATGCTCCTTTTTAATGACTTTTCTTTTTACTGTTGCTGTGCAGCAGTCAAACACACCTTTTTCCTATGTATTTTGGCAAACAACGGGCATTAACTTTAAAGCTCAAGGCACTTGAGTTTTTAAGGTTGAGCATCCACATTTCCTGAAAACCGTTACAATTACCTAATTGAAAGTCTCATAAGGACTGAGGAACCCCCAAATCACCTTTTAAATTCACAAGCTATACCTGTTATTCCTGGGAGGAACGCTTGGCTAACGCGACTGGGGTGGCTGTGGTCCTCCTCCTGGTGGCAGTGGGTGCAGGTGAGCCCAGCTTCACCCTGTGCCACTGACCTGAAGGTGAGGTTTGCACACTGCTGAGGAGATCCCAAGCTACAGAGCAACCAGTGTGATGGGAGGATGTGTCCTACCTTCCTGCACTCCAGAGCTGTGCTCTCTTTGGGGCTGGCGCAGGCTGCGGAGGGTGCACTGCACACTAGGGTAAGGAGATGGTGGCTGGAGGAGATGCTCTGCTGCCACCTCTAAACTGGGTTTTGTTAACACAGCAAGAGACCATGAGCTGACACAGGCTGTGTCACAGCACCATCTGCAAAAATATGCTGTATTACACAGAGACTGTAGCAGAATTAGGCAAAGGTGTTGCAAACTGTGATAAAGTACGCGTTATAGACACAATACTCTGGGAAGGAATCTATCAGTTCTTGCTGAAGGACTCCTGAAATGATCCACCCAGCTTATAGTTGTGATAAAAACATGCAGGTAAGACCCTGCTATGTCCCACCAGGTGGATAGAAAACGGATTTGAAGAAAGAGTGGTGTTGTGCCTGTACATGAAGCACAGGCTTGCTAGGACTTATTAAAGCACTGGGTGTTTGCGCCTTTGTGGTTTGATAATGACCATGAATGAGACAGCTCAGCCAAAGGAAGCCACAGAGATTTCAATTCTGATAACATTAACTAGGGAGAATACCTGAAATGATGCTGATATTTGTCCTATAGAAATCTCTGGTGACGCACAGCAACTGTGCATGAAATTACAAGGGATATGGAGTAATCAGCATGAATACGAGAAAGTGATCATCTAAGATGGAGAAACTACCGGATGTAACCCCAAAACTTTGATGATGAATGCATAGCCAGATTTATACTTGTACTAAAATTCTCATCTGTTCGTTTGTATGGTGAAAGACGTCCTTCCCCTTGAATGAGTCTGGAGGGGCTGGGCAACATCTGAAAGTTCATGGTCCGTAGCTGTCAGAAGAGGCTCTGACTTTTAAACAAGCCAGCTGGTGATCAGACGCTGTGACTTGCTATTTATTTTGCAAATCATACCTGCGGACATGTTTCGTTAGCAAAGTCACTGATTGTGACAAATGTGTATAACAAGTGCAGTCTTCTATTGATTCTCACATTCTATTTTCTGCTTTTGGTGGAAACAGATGGAATCCAATTTTCCCACAATTACTATTAGCCAAGAATAACATCACTTAAATCAGTGCGGGGGAGGTGAAAAGTTGCAACTACAAAAACACACAGCCTGAAAAGCTGGATATTGAAATGTGACTTGCAAATAGCTATAACTGATGTGTTATCCAGGCCCCAATTCAGAAACACATTTTAGCATTCTCTGGAGTCAAAGCGCTATGTCCTACTGACGTTATGCATGTGGCCTTCTGAAAAAAGGGTGATCCAGATCCTTCTTCTAGGTTAATGTCATGACTGATGCTTAAATGGTAAAGTCGCAGGATATTTTCCAGCAAAAATAAACCCAGGGTAAGCTTAGATGTAGTTAATGCTAATGTAAGGATATGCAATCGTACAAAATCATTGCTTACCTTGCAAAACATTAAAGGAAATTCTTAAAAAATTAAAATATTAGTCCATAATTAGAAAAGAAGTCAATCATTAGGCACGGAATAAATCAATCGTTTCCAAATATTCAGGCTCTTTTAGATCAAAATGCTGTGAACTTAAAGAGGATGCATTGCATAGGTAATGTGTGAGTACAAGAAGAAATCCTACACTCTGTGAATGTTAAGGTAAATCGAGTGTTTAAAATTAAGAAATACCATAATTAAGGATTTTTCTTGAAATCCCAGTTTGACACTGATTCTTTTGCATCGTGCTGATGATGGGATCACAGGTATTTTATTCCCATTATTAAGTACAGCCTCTGGATTTGTTTAGTAACCAATATGGGATTATTAGTTTCATCCTAGGCTTTCTTTTGTCTTTTTCATTGTTACCGTATCTTAACAATTCCCTCAAACTATTACATTTTTGTCCACGATGTCCTTGTAAAGAGGCATCATTAGATCTATCATACAGATACTAAATGGAGCCAGACACTTTGGTGTCAAAAAGGCACCAGGATAAGACGATTATCATCCTCTATTTCAGACCCTTTAGTATTTTATGGTGCTTTCTGTGTTCAAAGCAAAGAACCATGGAAATCATATAGCTGGTGTCTGTAGTAAGGCACATGAAAGAATAAGATGACCTGCCAATGGTCATCCATGAAAGACTTGTCCCATAATACATGTGAAACCTATGGCTTAATGCCTAATAAATTCATTTTTTGAGGGCAGATTGCAATATCTAACAAAAGAAGCCTGAGGAACTCCCGTTCTGCTCCTGCATACTGGGACTGGGTTGACACTTCCACAGTTTTTTGGAAGTTGTACTTTTAAACCTTAACGAGTTGACTGAAACTGAGCAAGATGACGTGCCTGTTTTGGCCAAGTTTGGGCAAATATTCGTAACAGCAGCAAAATGCCTCTCTTATCCTGGAAATGATGCTCCTGTCATATTTCAAGCCCCCAGAAGCATCGGGGTGAGCTGGAATATTTCATTTTGCATTTTCACATGGCCAAAAGAATATTTTTCCTTAAGAAACAGCAGAACGGCTTTTGATGGCAGCTTTTTCCCAGACATGTCGAGGCAAAAAAGGAAACCCAACCAAAATTTTTCAAAAGTGGATCCACATATTTGTGCATTATGAAGTGCTAATCAAGCTGCCTCTGTCCGAGCAGTCATGTTTTGCTCACAGCCTGAATGCAGAATAATTAAAAAATGGAAATCTATATTCCTTTGTGCAGCATTTATCGTTTCTAAAGGCACTCAACCAGTACAAGTGATTCTTCTTTCAAATCGGGCAAGGAAAGCATCAATGAGATGGCTGCTCAAAACCTACAGCTACCTGCAGAGTGGATGATTCATGGGGCAGGAAGGCTGGGAAGCTCCGGGCATGGGAAGGCAGGGTGGTACGATAGACCCTGGATGCTGGTTTGTGCTGGGTGAGGTTTGCATTTGGCTGGGGAGACAAAGCAGTTGCTCATGGCCAAGTTTGCCGCGTCGCGGGAAAGGATGAGTCAGGCTCTTCACACCTGATCCACCACTGCTAGTTCATCCAGCGCAGGAACGGCTGCATCCCCGGCTCCCAGCTGGCATGGACTGATTTCCATCCCTTTGCACAGTCATTTGTACCAGGGCGAGGTGGCTGCATTGGTGATGGAGTGTTGGGGACCACGAAGTTAGTCTCTGCGGGTACGGGGTAACACTTCTCTTGCAGACTTCCTGCACCCTCTTTGCCCCCGTGGTTCTTGCGGTGACATGTTTTCCCTCTTGCAGCAACAGAGCCGCGTGTTGAAAGGCTGTATTTTAAGCTGAGATTGCATCTTTGCTCTCCCCACTGTTTTCTGTCATTTGAATGTTTCTCAAGAAATTACTTTGTGGGCTTAAATTTCTCACATTAAAACCCAACTATGTATCAGCATCTGATACATATTTAAATAACTTCCCAGTGCCCTTGTTTAAATCACAGCACTGAATATTCACTGAAGTCAAATTATGAAGCACATTGGCGTCAGGATATTTCCATCCCTCCCATTTTTATTTTTTTTTTTTTTTCACTTGTAGCTTCCAATTCTAACGTCCTCGTTAGAAGAAGCAAGTCAGGACAAAAGAGTTTGAGCAGTTCTTACTGGGAAGGTATTTCTAAGCAAAAAGGTAACAGGCTTAGGGGTCTAGGCACATAAGACCTGCAAAAACTAAGATGTTAAAATAATCGCAAACCTTACAAATGAGACAGAAGCATAACTCTTTTACTGCTCTTGGCATTGGTTAAATCTGCAGAGGAAATTGAAGATTTTTATGATTCTATTAAAATTACTGTTCAACACATTCGAAGGGATGATAGTGAAACATAAAGGGCAGTGTCTCATACGTTAATGTTAACCTAGCAATATCATTTATATTGAAATTTGACTTGACTTTCAAGCACCATTTGAAAGGTTATTGCATGTGAAACTGAATTGAGCAATACAGCTGAAGTTCGCCCTTTTACAATTTGAAATAGGAATAGTGTTTTTCTTTCCTTAAGTCCCCATTCAAAAAAGAAAAAGAAAAAAAGGCGCCTTGCCCTACCTCCCACCAGCAAAATCCCTACTTTTTTAGGGGGTAGGAAAACCGAAGCAGGTGAAAAAGGCATAGCCTTAGGGCAGGGCTCTGCTGCCAGAACTGGCTTATGCCAGAGAGTGCACATTAATGAGGCAGTTTCACCTTTACACTAGAGTGCCTGAAATTAGATACTCCTCCACTCTCTAGTTTCTAAGTCTTGTATTTCCATCCCTGTCTTTATTAATTTGGGGCTGATGAAATCCTTTCCCATGCCATCCCAACCTTTACCTCTCAGACTGCCGCAGCTATTTGAAGCACAATACCTTGATTAGCTAAGCTAGCCTGCTACGTACGCATGAGCTGGGTCAAATAACCCTGCTTCAATCACATCTTTAACTTTTCCAGGAATTATATTAAAAACGAACGTCCATCTCCCCGAGGCTTTGTAGCTCAGAGTCTCAGCAGCTCTCTGTAGGTTTGGTAAATAGCTTGGAAATTTTAGAATTTGCATGAAAACATCCTTAACTGAGTGGGACCCCAGGAAAGAAAAAATAAATCCCCGTCATCCTCATCCTGAGTTGACCCTGGCAAATGCAACTTTTTAATGAGGCTAGCTAGTTCAACAGAAACTGTCAGGCTTTTCTGAGAATCTCTCCACTGCGCTCCTGCCAACTCTACCACTTTGGGCATTAATCTACCAGATTTCCAGGCAGCCGGAAAGTGCAGACAACTGGTCACTGTGCACGCAGCGAGGAGTCAGCCCGCACCTCTGCACAGCAGCCGGGCACGCCAGCGACTTGAGACCTGTGAATATTGGCACGTTTGTGCCTGCTGTCACTAACAGGGGAGGCAGGAGCGTCTCAAGCAAACAGAATATCTGACTTCGGCAGAGAAGACGGTGCCTTCGACACAGTGCAAAGATGGGACGGAGATAAATAGAGGGATTTATGGTCACTACAACCAGACTGTTTAATGGAACAGGGAGGAGCTGTCAGGAGTTGTCTTTATGAAGACTGATTTTTATTAAACTGGGAATGGTTTTTCCTAGTTGAGGTGTTCAGCACAAGTGGAGGGAAGATTTGGAAATGGGAAAGATTTTCCCTGAGGTTTATTTTTATTGCTTTGCCTATGGCAGTATTTTTCAAAGAATGGGTTGAGTTTGGGGGGAAAAAAGAGGGACAGGGAAGGCAGATGGGAAAGTGTTGTAAGAATTAGGTAAAATTTTCTTTTCCTCTACATATGCCCCCCATAATTGAAATATTTGGATTTGCTAGTGGGAGATATAGTCATATTTTTGAAAAGAAAGTGTAGCTGGATCAAAAGTATTAAACTCTCTACTTAACTTCCCAACTCAAATAACCATGTTTCCATTGTGTATTTTTATAACTGCAAGTGTGTATAAATTCATCTATCTTTATTCATCTAATTTTTTTCACAGTGAACAGTCCTGTCTCGACTCCCACCAAAGTCATGCTTCCTGTGACTTCAAAAGTAAACAAGGTCAGAGGACGTGAATGGCAGCAAATAATGTAAACAGGAATTCTCACGCTAATTGTACCAGTGCTCTGCTATTCTTAGAAATGGAAGTCAAGTCACTGTTTGGTGAAACAAATCTCCTGCAACCAAGAAGGAAGCAGAAAAATAATCGACGTACGGGTTGGTCGGTCTGCAGAGGAAATCCGAGGTGCAGTTTCACAATACATTGAGTCCACAACAACATCGGTTCAAAAGTTCCCCTTCTGCCTGACCTTGGCCTTTTGGGAAGGGCTGGGAAGAGGAAAGGGTGTTTTAAAACCAGATAGTCCAGTAAACTGATTTGTAGTTTGGCCTTACAAAAACGTGTGCCCCTACAACTGGGGAAGTGATACGGAGAGGAAACAAGTCTGGGTGCAGAGAGATCTCCATGACGGAGCCGTATGGGCAGACTTTGCTGCCAGAGCCAAAGGGGTGTGGAAGTACATACCAAGAGTAAAATGGGGAGATAGCTATTAGCATGTTCTTTGGATTCAGATATAATATTTAGTGAGAGTTGGTAGAGTCAGAGTTCCTGGACAGCCCCATTTCTGGTGGGATGGGCTAGTCTCTTCATGATGAAACAGCTCTGGTGTCATCTCTGGTTACTCCTTTCCAAGTCATGTCGCTGGGCAAGAGCTGTCTACCAAGCTCAAGTGTTGCATGAGTTGGGACTTGTGAAAAGACACAGGGATTTGCACGTTAAGAGAAGCTGGCAGCAATAACCATGTAGTTCAAGTTTTACTTATTATGGTTAATACCAAATTGCACTTTGCCATGCAGATTTTTATTGGCCTTGGTTGTGTGTTATTTCTTGGGTTTTTTTTGTTAGACTTACTGAATAAAGCCCAGTATTGACAGCCACCCTCAGCAACATCTATAGATGCTCCTTTGCAGGTAAGAATAATAACATTCAGCAACACTGACATCTTGTGGCTGATGAGAAATGATTCTGATGTGCTAGATAGCCACAAACTGATCTTCATCAATTGTGTATTCAACATCTCCTAAAATATGGTGGTGCTTAAAGGGATGAGTATCAGAAGTCTGGAAACCAAGAGGTTAAAAAGCAGAAAATGCATAAAGGTGCTGGTTTATTAGTTGAATGAGCTGCATGTATATAATCCATCTGCATGCTAATCCTTTTGGCTAATCTCCCTGTGAATGACTTCCCCCAGAGGATGGGGATAGAGTCTGGGATGTTTGACGTGACAAATAGAATCTGTCGCTCCCTGTAGATGATCTTCTTTGTGTTTTCCTCCTCCATGGGGAAACTAGGAGACAAAATACTTCTGGAAAAGGCCCTGGGAGGAATCTTTCTTATTACCTATTGTTGCCGCCAGAAATAAGATCAGCAAAGCCAGGCTGTGAGCCTCTGCCTCTCAGCCAGGGGAGATTTTTGGAAAAAGGTGTGGTAGGGAAGACTGTTTGTATGGAAAGATTTGTAGGAGCAAATCCTGGTTGGCTGGAATGTTGTAAACTCTTCTGCATGCTTAGGCCACTGAGAACATACCCCGTATTAAATGGCCTCATCCTTGAAGTGTGGGTAGGATGATAAAAATCTAATTTGGACTCCTATAGATGGTGGAGGGGTCAGACTTCTTTTTTGGTCTAAAGATAGATGTTAGTGAGTCTGCAACATGTGATGGTCAGCCTTGGACGTTTCAGATGCTGGCAGCTTCTTGGATTGCTTCCTTGTTTGCATGTGTTTTTGTTGCTAATGAACATCTGTATCCAGTTTATCGTCTGAACCCAGTGATGAAATGATTACTGATCATGAAATTAAATGTTATGCAATGGTCTTTTGCAAGTATCTGGAGAACTTTTACGCTTCCTTGAGGATGCTAGGTCTGGGATTGCAAGGAGCAATGACCGTATGCTCTGCTTACAGCCTGTGCTCCTTGAAATCAATGCAGTTGTCTGACTTGAGGGTCATATTGCGAAAAAACCTTTATGAAACCTGGGGGGAGGACTGTAAAAGACCACACCTAGCTGGTGGTTTGGATTAAAATGATTAGGAAAAACTTAAAAGCCCAAGACAGACCGAAGCTGGTTCAGGCTTGGGGGTCGTATTTGCTAATTGTCTTGGGAGGTGGGAAATAACATCCTTTTCCTAGTCCTGGAATGAATTTACTCCCCCTCCCCTGCTCTTGTTAAGAACTGCTTTGAGTAACTTTACCTAGTGAGACTGTGAAAACAAACAGTAGAAATTAATGATTCTGCAATTTGTAGTGTGCTTGGCTGTACTACATATTGTGCCTTGGCACCTTTTAATTCAGTGCATTAAGTCACCTTAAACCACTGACATTCACAAATGCTGTAGTTTAGTATACTATGTAAAAATTCCAATTTAAAATGGTTGATACAATGCTTTGAGGAAAAATACCCTTTTATCTGCTCTGTTGACTTCACTTAACAATAGGAAAGATTATTCTTAGTTGATAGGAGTAATCTGTAGAGAAATCTATTATTCAATATAATTTAAAAGTGGGTATTGTGGAGCTAGCAAGATCTATTCATTCATACTGATGTTTTTCTCTAAAACACATCTTGTTGTATTGTCTAACTATATTAAAATCTATCACACTGAATCACAGATGTTTGTTTCAAAGAATAAAATGTGCTCAATTCAGCAGAAACTTGCAGCAGTATGCTGAGTTAGCACCTTTGAAAATGCCAGCCAACTTGGTGTGAATTTTGTTTATTTAGTCTCTGAAATGTATTATACTGACTTCAAGAAGAGTAAAGAGCTCTAATCTGTACCCCTCACTTCTTGAGCACGATTTTCGTGTATGATTTTCAATACCTGTTCTTTTTCATCGAACACTGACAAAAATGAAATATATGACACTGTGTAGCACTTCGTGTTATGTAAATTTTGATTTCCTATTTTACATTTAGAAAGAACTTTTGTTTTCCCTAATCCAGTAGAGGTATTGCTGCTTTAACAACCCACACTGTAAGCTGGGCCTATAAAATTCATACATCTTTTTGTGAGCTCAAACAAGGAACAGCACAAGCAAATGGTTTTAAGCTTATGACCACAATTTTGACATTAGTGTTTGAAAAAAGGGCATCAAACAGTAAATTACGGCTTCAGTTCCTTCATAACTCACTTGCATTGAATTTGAATGGATGCATTGTTTCCAGAACTGTAAGCATGAGAAAACTGGGGTTGATGTGGAAAATTGTAATATGCCCTAATTTGATCTTAAACTGTTATGCTGTACTCAGTTGAAACTTGGTGAAACAGATGAAGACACGGCCATAAGGCACTTTTGGTAAGATGTAGGCATTTGTAAAGTAAACTATTTTTCTTCTCAGCATTGGGGAAGGTGAAGCAGAGAGATCCCTGAGGTTTTCAGAGATGTTCAGCCACCAGCTCAGCTGTGTGTTGGTCAACAAGTCAACATTTCCGTGTTGCCCAACAGCCCTACATCATTCAACCTTTGTTGGAGCAATATTGATGACAGGATTGGATTTCTGTTAGCTTTGACCCCTGCTCATGTATTCAGCCTACAACTATTTTTTCCCCTCTCACACTGTATGTTTTTATAACATATGGTCTTTCATCTGTAGGGCTAGAAAGCCAGATGTCCGTGGCTCTTTTGGTCAATACAATCAGTTATGCTGCCAATCATCAGCCCTTTAAACACTGCTACAGAAAATTACAGAGAGTTTGTTTTCACATCCTTAGTCTAAACCTATTTACCAGACTCATAATGATGCTCTTAAACAATGTCTGTACATTGCCTAGTCATACATAAACTGCTGTATTTTAGTTGTTAAGCAATGAAGCAGCTGTTGAAACATTGCACCGAGTTTTCCTCTGTCAGGCTGAACGACAGAATTTGCCAGGTCATTTAATCGATTTCATACTGATTTAAACTAGATAAAATCAATCGTCTTAGCTCATAGATTTGGTAGCTGGAAAGATTGTGTCATCTACATTGTAATGCCATACTTAAGAATTTTTGAATTAAAAAGGAAAAGATCTTTTCCAGTGTCCACAATGTAGTAACCCCAAACCTGCTAAACGGTTGCATGTGAGGCAACTACAACTGTAATTCTGAAATGACCAATTTGTAAACTAAGGGGTTTTGGGGAATAATTAATCAAAATATGGATCTGAATGGTCAATTGTCTTCAGAAATAAGTTAAGATAATCTAATTGGTAGCTTGATAAGTAGGGGAAAAATCCATACAATGTTTAGAGCTGCTATTTTTTTGTGTCTGTTTTTTATAAACCATCTGCTTTCTATATTCCACAGGCAACCCATGCATTAAGAATTTTTCTTTGTAAAAAAAGGAAGTTTCATTCTCATAATTGTGACAATAGGGTTGAGTGTTTATCGGTAAGAATCAGGGGGAAGGCCAACAAGGCAGACATCGTAGTGGGAGCCTGTTACAAGACTGCCCAACGAGGATGAAGAGGCCGACAAAATATTCTATAAACAGCTGGGAGAATTCTCAAGCTCGCTAGCCCTTGTCCTCATGGGAGATTTCAACTTACCAGATATCTGCTGGGAATACAATACAGCGGAGAAGGAACAGTCTAGGTATTTAAAAGACAGGTAGACGTGGTGCTTAGGGAGATGGTTTAGTGGTGGTTTTGGCAGTGTTAGGTTGATGGTTGGACTCAATGATCCTAAAGGTCCCTTCCAACCCAGACAATTCTACGATTCTATGATTCTGTCTCTACAATGTAAGCAAACTCAATATAGATTATATCTACAATTAGATGTAGAGGCACTTGTAATGTTTTGAAGGAAAGCTGCAAACTTAAACTTTGATTTGCACAGTGGATCATAAAGGTTTGAGGGGGAAGAGCGAATAACCAGTCCTATTAGAGTGACTTTTATAAGAGCCAACCTCTGTAGCCCTTTTTAAAGCAATTTCCTTTTGGATAAAGGGAATTTTGCCCAATTTGAAACTTAGAGCACAGTCATTCAGAACCAGCGTGTGCCCTCACTGAAGGTGAAGACATGATGGTCATGCCCTGCTGACCAAAAGGGGTCAAGATGTCAGGAAGGGGTGTACTTGTCTAATATTTAAGCATGAGAGTGCACTCTTAGGTATCTGGCCTCCTCGCACATGGTCAGCAGAGGTTTGGATGTTTCAGTTCCTTCTACAGTGGGAATTCGTGGGGATTTGGGTGCTGTGGGGTGACCTCAGCAACAACCAACAATGCGAGCCAAGAGCTGAGAACAAACCGAGAGAGAGGTTGCACCTTGAATCCCATCTCCCCAGGTGCCTTGCTTCGGGCTGCAGTGAGGTGCCTTCATCCATTCTCCAGTACCAGAAGATACGCACGCTGCCCAAGAGTTTTGGATATTTCAGTTCTTTCATGGTTGATACCTGCTCTGTGTGTACGCTTTTTACAAGAAGCCTGCCTCTAGAACAGCCTTGGTACTTCTGAAGATAAATTTGCATCCAATGATCAGAGCAGAAGACTTAGCCTTAAAACATGCTCATATGAAACAGTTTGAGGTCAGAAGACACTTGCCTGGGAAGTGAGACACCCAAGTTCAATTTCTTCTTCATCCTCTGGGGTTCAAAGACATACCTCTTACCTCCTCTGAGAGCAATTGACAGGCTGATCTGAGAGGTGGGATCTTCACACCTCCTCCTTTTTACTTTTACTCTTTCCCTGTCCTGCTGAATCTGTGCCATTATGAAGAAAAAAAAATTAGTAATTAGAGGAAGACCTAGAAGATCCATGGCTTTTTAGCGCACTGATCAGGGCTTACACCTGAGAGAAGTTTCCTCTGTTGTGCTCTATAAACCTTCTTTCTGCAAATTATCAGTTGTCCCATAATGACTGTCCAATTTTCAATTTATAATTTTTGCCAGAAGAAGGAGGGCTGCAGGAGAAACGCACACAATAACAGTTTTTCCAGTCATGTATTTTCTTCATATTTCACCACTTATTATGGAGAGATCCATATGAGTGAACACATATGACTATGCTGATGGATTTTTCCTACTAGTGTATTTCATACATCTTTTCTAGTTTCTTTGATTTTTTTTCTAATACAACTAGAATTTACATATGATTCTGAACACTTGAATATTAAAATAATTTCACAAACTAGTAAAATATGCTCAGGACGTGTTTTGAATGCAATCCTATGGCATCAATGAAGCAGGAGCTTTCTGGGAGCAGATGGACATGAGTTTCCAAGTCACATATCAGAGCTTGGTGTGCTTTTCCTACTTAATTTGATACTTATCCTCAATGTGGACTTCATAAAGTCCGTATTGCCTCCTGCATGCTTCATAAAGTCCACGTCAGGGCCACACTCCAGAACAATGCCACACTTTATAAAGTTCAAATTGGCTATGCAAACTTTATTAAGTATACGAAGTTGCTATTAATGTCTAATCACTCCTCAATAGATTTGTCAGACTGCTACTCAAAGGCATTGCTTTTCATCATGTCCAGCAGCTTAAAATACTTTTAACTTTCCAATTCCAGCATTTTAATGTTTCATGAGCCAAATAAAACTAGGAAAATGTCAATGAGGTGAGAATACCGCTGCTGTTTGACTCCCTTGGTGCAAATATTCAAACATATGGCTTGATTTACCTCAAACTGTGCAGAGAAGTTCCATAGTGGTGATGGGACTATACCTGTGTAGAATTTGAGGTGAATAGATTTTGACGAGTTGAACCAGGTGCTAGGAATTTTTCAAAACATGCAGTTCTGTATTGAGGATGATAATGTCTGTTTAAAGATTAACATCTGGCACCAGTTTCACAAGAGAACGTAAACCACATAAAAGCTTCTACTCTGAGGACCTTGAAGACCCATTTTGTTGTTGATTGATACTTCTGTAATACTTATCTTTCATACAGAAAATTTCACAGACTTCTAGATGTTTCCTTGTAAGCATGTACAGAAGAATTGCCTTAGTCCAGAAAGAGAGCTATGCAGTGAAAAGAGCTTAACTTACTTAAATGTGGGCGTCCTCCATCTCAGGGAAGTCCTCTAACCCACCTGGCTATGGAGTAAAACTGAGAAATGACACAATTCCTCCAGGCTAATTTTGTGCTAAGCCCAGCATGGCAGATATATCTGGAGAGTACAATCACATGTGGCCCTGAAGCCAAGTTAAGGGATTGGCTTCTTTGCAGGTCTTATGGTTGCAAGCTCTGTCCTGAGTTGCTTGGTATTTTCCAGACTTAAAAAAAATCTAGGTGTGTTCAGTAACAAACTTTTAGATAAATTTGTAAGTCCTAGGAAGAACTGCGAGTATTGCAAATCTTGGCATAGATCCATTTGAGGCTCCACAAAGTCTGCTAGTGCTGTTCCATGATACATTTTTGTCTGAAATGCTATTACTTGTAAGATGGGGTGGTATATGGTGGCACTTTGTGGTTAGTGGCATAGAAAATTTTCATTTTTTAAGTATCTGGCAGCCGTCCTTAATTTGGGGTTTTCATCCTACAGGACCATTTTGTCTGCTATGGGTGTCTGGAGATGTTCCACAGGACCATTTTGTCTGCTATGGGTGTCTGGAGATGTTCCTTTCAAGTTGGCAGAGACAATCAGCATCTAAAGCCATTGCTTACTACCTGCTGTTTTTCCCTTCTTCCAGTAAGTCTTAACCATTCTGTTTCCTTTGCCTTACTGTTGAGGACTTGGTGTATTTTTAGGATTCTATCTATGGGTATAGTAGCCACATATATACAGAATCATTCTTGCTGTAAAACGACTTGCTGTTGTACTCAGTTCTGAGCTACTGTTTACAAATATCTTTAAAGGATAGGAAAACCTACAGGTAAAATATCAGAAGATTTTGAGATCATTTTATATGTGAAGCAGGGTATGGAGTTTTGTGTAGTTTTGAGATGTCCAGTACAAGAACAGCATGGATGTACCAGAGGGAGTGGGGAGTCCCCAGTATGGTCAAGGGGCTGGAGAACATGAAGTATGAGTAGAAACAGATAAGGGAAAGGGAGATCTTACTGCTGTGTCCAGCAACCTAATCAAGAGTACAGAGAGGACAAAATAAGACTTCTTGGACTCCTGTGGCAATAGACACATGTTGAAGCAGAAGAAATTCTGATTAGATAAAAGGAGAAAAGCTTTCACGACGAGGTTAATCACTCAGGAGCATGGGTCTACAGAGGTTTTGGAAACTCCATCTTTGGAGATATGCAAAACTCAACAAGTCCCTGTGTAGGCTGATCTAGCTGGACCCGCTCCAAACTGTTTTTGGGGCTATATGATTTCCAGGGTGCCTTCCAACCCGTATAGTTTTCTGTGAGTCTATAAAAAAAAATCTTTATTAATTCAGTATTTACCAAGTACAGGGTTACACTGTACAATACAAACACATAGAAAAGTGTTTTCTAGACTGAAGAGTTTATGCTCCAAATAAAACAAAGCCTCGTGTGTGTGTAGGGACTGGAGGTGCACTGAGGTGAAGTGATTTGCTGAGGTCCTACTGAAATTCAGTGATGGAACAAGAAAAAGAATTATCTCAGCCTCATTCTTTCCGCTGTCTCGGTTCAGACCATGGTGTACGCAGAAAGCATTGTTAGGTTACACAGGATGGAAGGATTGCAAAAGAAGGATTAATGTTTTGGTTTTTTCACTTACAAAAGATATTCCTGTCTATGACATTTTGCAGCAGTTAAGGAAAAAGTCCCACTCGCAGCAGTGTAATATGCAGATAGACACCCTATCACTGTTACATGAGCCTTTTCTGCTAAAGATACAAAAACATTCTTTCTATTTCTGTAATTTCCTCTGATTACTTCAGACCAGTTCCAGGCAATGGGCTCCCAGTTGGATGCCTGTGAAATCCCTAAATGGGTGTATTTAGGCAGTTCCAGTGCTACAGGATGCGAGAATAAGTTTGTTTGCAAAAGTTATTTGAACAAAGTAACTGTCTGTATTCTCTCTCAATGGGCCACAAGTTAAAATGTGGTGCGAATATTGAATAACTAATTTCCAAGAAGATTCACAGTGGCTTGCAAAAGATGACAAATAAAAAACAATCCCTTTACATATTCGATGTATTCTGATCCACCCCCACCCCACCACCCCCCTTTAATAATTAGAAACATGGTTTCACTGATACACTTTACAAAGCCATTCTGGGGATTCATGAATTTAAAAGAAAAAAAATAAACTAGATGTGAATAATTCATACTTAAATAGCTCTGGGCCAAGATATTGCTTCAGTATTTCCAAGTATGCAGGTTTTATTATTCTCTTAAAGTATGAATAAAAACAAGGTTGTTTTATCACACTTGGACTAATCAATGATATGCCTGAAGCACAGCTGGCAGTAAATGATCCGTTTTAGTTTAAAACATTTTTTAAATCGATGTGTATTGTAAGGGAGTCATAAAAATCTTCAAATTAAAGGGTTTTGAGCCATAAAAACACGTAATATATTTAAGGTTTTTTTTAAGGCAGTAACGTTTCCAAGTAAATAGGAGATGGGCCAAGCAGTTCCCTCTGAATTACCGTTCATCAGGTTTTCACACTCTATTAAGGTAACCTTCATGAAATATTTCTACATTACACTTCATGATGTAATTTGAATGCATTAGAATTAATTTGCCAATAAACTGCAGGGAAAATATGGAATATGCTACCCCCAAAAGCTTATGAACTCTCTCTGTTTAGCTTGGGTCACATTCACGAGAGTTTCCAACGTAAAGTTTGCAGGCAAAAAATTACTTCTGTGACTACAACACTTTATTCAGGAGCGAGCTCTTTGCCCAGGGAGGGAAAGCAATGCCGCCTGTTGGGCTGCGCACTGGGTTCAGGGCTTTTAGTTTGCTCAATGAATGCAATACAGTGGGAAACCAGTGCTGACTTTGTAAGGCAGAGACAACTTCTTAAAAACAGCCTTTTGCTTACCCCAGGCAAGCTCCTCCATGGCTCTCTTGGCCAGCCAGCTTTCGACAAAGTGTGTTGTGGTGCCAAGCCACCGCTGAGTCCTCTTCCCTGTCTAAAGCATGGCCTACTTGTTGGACACGATCCAGAGCTGGCCCTTGGCTCTGTGGATGAGTTTTAGGCAATGTGAGCTCACCCAATGACAGCAGGGGGACTGCAGGTGTGAAATAAGATTTGCAGGGCAGTGTCTTCTAGGACAGGGATTTTTGCCTTGTCCAGTTTGCTTCTCATCTCTGCCACCCACCTTTGATGCTGAGGATCTTACACAACAGCCAGGGAATCACCCGGGAACACAGAGGAGAGAGGTTATAAAGTTTTCTCATTCTTTACTTCCAACTCTCATTCACACTGCTGGCAGCTTCGCTGTCTGCATTTCTAAAGAACCTCTCACCGTAGGTTTTAGTTCAAAGGCAATAGATGTTCCATATGCGTTCCCGTCAGACATGCCCTATTGAGGTTTGGAGAAAATCCACCGAAGGCGAGACTATGCTTCCAGTGTTTATGCTTATTGCCTTTGGTTATAGTCAATGAGAGTGGATGGAAATACTGACAACAGGATGTAATTCGTAGTGGAAAAACTGGCATGTGATATCCCATAATCTTCCCAATTATTATTTCCTTTTTAAAACTTACGTAAAATATATGAGCTAAGTATGTCAAAAGATGAGTTCTTCTATTCCTCAGCATTTTATGCAAGCGAACTGGAAAAACACCCAGCTCAGCATGAAATCTTTCTCGCTAAACAGGACCAGAACTGGACGTGTCCAAATATCAGGAGACAAAAATCCCCTTTTGTACAATTTCCATACATTAGTGGAAATGAAAGCACAGAGAGCCCCAGAACCAAGACTATTCTCACAGGATTTCTGATTTTTTTTTACAGACCCAAGAGATCTGCCTTACCAGAATGGAACTGGAAGTCTCTCTTTCTTCCTACAGTACTTTTTCTACGGTACTCTTTCTTCCTACAATACACCCAATTTCCATAGCATTGAGGTCCTGCAATCAAACTGTCACCATCTCCCATTTGTATGAAGATAGTGAAGACATGGCAAAGCTTTTTGGCAGCTGGTTGCCACTCTGTGTTTGAGATCCACCTCTGAGATCCTCAAAGCCTAGATTTAGTCAGGTCCAAAGAGTTCAGTGATGAGCTCACCAAAGCAGAGCAAGCTGACCTGTCTCACAGCTCTCTGAGGGTGCTGTGATTTCCCAGCTTCCCTGGAAATCTGGGTTATACTGTTTGCCCAATGTCCCACAGGGGATGGTGATAGAAACCTAAAGAACGTTAGATTACATTACCGTGGGCAGAACAAAGGTCTGGAAGTTGAGAATGGCTAAAATTTGAGTGAAGAGGTGAGAGATGATGTCACCCACTCTACTGTTTTCTAGGGTGGATTTGTGCGCACTGTCTGTCATTTCACCAATAGGTTTAAGAAGCTGGAGGGCCAAATTTTACTGTATTTGTGCAGTTTTTTCCTCCTGCTGAAGGCAGAAAGGGAAGAGAAGATAAGACATGTTGCATGCAACATTTGGAGATGTTGTAATGGGCCACAGAGCAAGGATCCTAGCTTTTAGTCAGGTTAGAGGGAAATGTCAAGGAAGCAGCTGGTGTGAGTGTGCCTCCTGGCCAGTGTCACCTTGGCTTGTCTTCAGCATTCTCCTCCTATCGCCTCCCCAACCCTACCAGAGCACTTTCTGATTTTTGCATCTACAGTCCCCTCATCTAGAAGATGTTGTGGGGTATAAGAAGATCTGCTTTGGATGATAATATGTTTAAAAACAAAAAAGGCTGTGAGAGCAGAATAGAGAGCTGATTCTCTTATCCATTCTCTTGTTCGTCTGGCAGAAAAATCTTGGCACTATCTTGAAGGAACATACTATGTTTCCAGTGGAAGGAAATAATTCCAGTCATTCTCGAGTAATCCCTCTATCCACTACTGCATTAATACTACAGGTCCTTAAAGAGAGACCCATCTAACTTTTTTCAGCTAAAATGTGGTCCCTGAATAAAGTGGCAGGGAATTAGAGTTTTTGTATTTTTTTTTTAATTCCAGAAGACGCTATCTCCTTACTCTCACTGCCAGAAGTCCTGAGAGAAATTTCAGATTAATAAATAACATTTATTCTTACTGAAAATTTTGCAGAAATATTTGGCAGTAAAGAAAGGCCAGTTGTAGATTCTTTGCAGTAAAAAGTTTAAAATGGAAAATCTGACATATTCTTAAGCTATAATAACACAAATGGGATCACTATAATTTTCAGTTCTGATTATAGGTTATAAAATCACTGCCAAATACCCATATATTCATAAGCCTGCAGAAAACAATCTACAAAATGAAATATGGAGAACTGCTAAAGGAAAGTACAGGCAGCTGTAAATGTAGGAGATATAATGATAAAGCCAAACCTAAAATCAAGATACTGTTGATAAGTAGTCAGAGAAATTTCACTCATACCCTATCAAATTGAATTTAATCACTGACAATTTCCATTATCTAAGAATACAGTGATTTATTTGTACACATTCTAAGACAAAAAGCTTTTCTAAGATGGGATTAATTTTGAGAACACATATCAAGTGCTAAACAGGAAAGAAATTATAGGGGTTTTATATCCAAACTGAATAATATAAACCATAGAAATTCAGACTCAAGGTTACATCAAGGAGAAGGAACCAAGCTCTAAAAATTGTATGTGGAAATATTCATTAGTTTTGGTCACATGAAATGTAATAATTTTCTCATTGGAAAAGAACTGTTTTGTTGACAGTGAAGGTCAGAATACTAGAATTAAACACAGAGAAAAAAGGAAACTAGGGAAAGTTGGTTAGCATGAATGTACTATAGCTGCTAGAGATAAAATAAAAGCATATCTACAGATTCAAACTGAAGAAAGCAACTGTGAGACTGCAAGACGCATGAACAAATGGGCCTCTTCCCGCTAGATTTCATGTTCCTTTGTAACCATGTGCAGCTGGAGTTTGCAGGAGGTTTGCTGAGACAAAAAAAAAAAACAAAACATGGAGCTATTAAAAGATGTTGACCTGACGCCTTTGTGGGCAGAAACAGCACAGTTAAGCGCTAACACAAATTTCCGGTATTACTAATAAATTGAGACAAATAACCTCCCGAACGTAATAAGACACAAAGTAAAATGTAGGGAGAGGAAGTTTTTCCAGTGTGAATTAACAGACATTAAGTGTATTATTTTGAGCAAAACTGTCTCTGGATTGCAACTGTCCATGACGTGGTCTTGACTGCTTGTGTTTCCTCAGGACTGACACTTTTGCATTTCTTATTTTTCTTCTGTCAGTCTGTAATTTCATTTCAGTTTGTATTGGCGTAGCAATAAGCATCCTTAAAAAGTGATAGCTGCAGGAATGTGGGCATAGAAATGTGGCTCATATGACATTGTATCTTCTCTGCTTAAGAAACTAAGCAGTTCAGGAGCTAATAGCTAAGGAACTATGCGGCTGAACCATTGCCTATACATAGTTGGGCTTCTTAATTATACTAATCAATAGAAAATACAGACTTGACAATGGTATGAGGACCACATGTGGTATGGTCAGCCGTTTCTGCCTATGTGATAGCTGTGTTGAGGTTTGTATAACTGAAGGTCTCTGTGGGGTAATTTTCCATGCGTAGATCCTGCACGGTGTTTGTTTTTCACTGATAGGAATTCTTCTTCCTGAACCTTCCCCCACCCTAAAAGCCCATTTCCAAAATTTCCATTTCTCCTTCATGCCTGCCTGACTGTGACTGCTTATGGCTTGTGAATGCTGTTTGTAGAAGCACTATACACCAAAATTCAGAAGCAAAAACTGTGTTTTAATAGCTGTAATTATTACAGAGCTGTAAGCCCTGGTGGGACTCTTCAGCTGAAAGTTTTAGAAACTTCCAAACAGCAGAGTTAACCTCAAAATGTTGTGTCTGATGGATAAATGTAATCTCACCATTTTACAGGGTAAAATAGAAGTACCAAGAAAAGAAACCTCATGATTCTGAATTTGGGCATTTGAAAGGTTATATTGGCATCTAATGAGGTGTGCTTTCTTTTTCTTTTGGAAGCAGAATCGGGCTTGTGGCTCCAGCACACTTCATTAAGAAGGTCTTCAGATTTTCTTTGGAAGGTGAGGGTGCCCGCCGGCAGGTAGCATAAAAGCATCTTGTTTATTTTACTCAATGTGGGTGTTGCCGTTTAATATCAGATCTTCAAATAGTCTTGAAGGGAATAGCCTAAGGTCATGCAATGCCTTTGGGAAAGACCTCAAGCATTTTGACTCACTTCACTCTGTAATGCAATGAGCTAAGCGAATCGCTTCTGTTTGGGAGCCAGAAGGTCATGCATAGAGAAATTTCCTCCTGAGCAAAGCCACCAAAGAATGAACTGTGCACACAGACCTGGAGACTGGCCTTTTTGGTTTTCACTGGCCGGCTTTGAGGCTGCAAGCTTCTTCGTAGAAATGATGCAATTCCAGAAACACCTCAGCATTTGGTTGGCACAGTTTGTTTAGTGACTCACTTTTTCAATACATATGAAAATGCTGTTAGCTAAGGAGAAGCCCGGACCTTTTCATATCCTTTTTAAAACGGTAGTTTGGGGGAACCTTCTCTTATAACTTTTTATCTCAATCATTTTTCAGAAAGAAGAGTTCGAGAGTTAAGTACTAGTTCCGTATCTGTGACCAGTCGGAAACCCCAGATACCCTTCCCTCTCTCTACTGTATTGTTTAACCTATGATAGAGGCTTCTTGTTTCTTGAATATAGCTGTAAAATGTGTCCTTTCCAGACCTCTTCTAGTGATTGCTACACACGCAGGGTCTCTCCTTCTCTTTTTGTGAGTTGTAGAGAAGGTAAAGGAAGACTTCACAGGGAAGAGCAGGGGATTTTGTGATCGCTGTGGGGCGGGCGATGCCCCAGACCCAGATGCAATGCAGAAAGGAGTGGCTGGAAGAGGGTGGAGATGGCTCCTCTGCATGCCAGAAGTTCAGCTGAGCTGCTGTTGTGGCTGGAGAGGGCATCAGGGTGGCACGCTGTGGGGTTGTTTAATAACTAGTCGGCAGATCTGGACTTGAAGGTGATCTTAAGGTCGGTCCTAAACACCAAGGGAAGTTTATCCTCCTCGTGTTTATAATTTCATTAGGTTGTAATTAGCTGAACAAGAACAGCATCTTCTATGAAACAGAGAGAAAAAAGTTTCTGGTTATTACATTTGAGGCACTAAAGCAGAGTACAGTAAATGCAGGAATGGAGACTGGGGCATTGCCACAAACACACTTGATAGAAATATTAACATATAAAAAAAAAAGAGGGGGGAATTCTGAATAAAAATAGAGAAAAGAGTGAGAAGAGAGTTTTTTCTTCTTGGAAAAGGAGGAGGAAGATGGTTCAGAGTGGTTTCTGAGACAGGCAAGGCAGGCTCAGCTTACCAAGTTAGTTTTGGAGGATGATCCTGAGAAGTAACACTCGGGAAGTGAACTTTTGCTCGATTTTGCTCTCAGCTTGCACAGCTGGGTGCCGGGGGAAATCCTAAATGACAGTTAGGGGAGGAGACTGGTTTCTATATGGGACTTGTTTCCAACTTTATCATCATGTATTTCTCTTTGATTCACTGGGATGAAACTTTTTCATCTTTAAGCTGTCTGATGATAAGAATCGTTAGAAATGAATCTCAGAAACACAAGGCACTTTTTTTTCCTATGGGAGCAATGAATGCAAGTAAGATATATAAGAATAAAGCCTCCAGGAGCTTCTGCTCTTGCTGACATCTGCAAGGATCTGTTCGGGGCTGATTTCAGGTATCACAATGTGATGGTATATCTTTCCAAGTATGTAAATATGAGAAAATAATTTCCTGCGGTTGGTGGTATCCAGTACCTCTTGGGCAAAGTTTATGTGGTGGAGAGAGAACCCCAAAACCTAGGTAACTTCAGATCATCATAGTTCATACCTGCAGAGTCTAACAGTAGTGGCAACAGCTGCTGCTGCTGTTTTTCTTTCTTTACCCACCAAATTCTTGCTAAAATAAAACTTGTATTAAGCTAACCTGAACTCTTTGGACTTCAGTTGCTCTCCAAAGTCATTATGAGTGTTGCCCAGCTCAGTTCAGAGTATGACATAGCCTTTATTTAGCTCCTGCCAAAATTAACTCTGTTTAATTTTCTGTAAATCACAGTACTACATCTGAGTTTTTGGGACTCTATTTCTTTACACTTCTTCCAAAGTGTGGGTCTGCACTGTGGTTCTCTAACAAGAAAAAGGAGACAGATGTTAGATGAAAGGTACTCTAGAGAAAAAAATTTAAAGGACGATGGATATGAAAAGATGAGGGAGCATTTCTGAGAGCAATTGGACAACTGAACTCAAGAATGATACAATCTTAAAAAAATGCACCTTCTGTTTTCAGTTATAAAGAAACAAAACTGGTAACCTTATTTTGAACTTTTTTTGTTTTTATACTTAGAGGTGCTATGTTTAGGGGAGGAAGAGAAAAGAGATTTTATATAGCCTCCAGCAAGATGCCATGTATTTCATACAATACTTTCCTGTTCATTCTTCTTTATTTTTTTTTTTTTTTTATATTTTAGTTTTTGGGTTGCTCATACACATGATTTGAAAGGAAATATTCTCCAACAAATCTCAGCTGTGCCTCTGGTTCCTAGCATTTTAAAAAGAAAGGTTCTCTGTCTTGTATATTTACATAAAGCCTGAATGCCAGATTTGGAAGATGTAATAAAAATATGCTTTTCTGGGATTTGTTCTTAGGGAAAGAGAATTCCCCATGACCAAAAATACTCCAGTAATAAGCATTTGCTCTGTGCTGGCACCACTATGACCTTAAATTATGAGCTTGCCCCCATTTGTAGCCAGTTTCCCCTCTTTAAATGTACAGTTAAGTCATTTGTAAATATCATAACTAAATCTGGAAGTGTAATTTGGTGACTCTATTTGAGGATTAAGAAGGAGAATAACATTACTTGGAACCATATGTAATCTTTTCTGCTTTGTTTAATTTAGTTTCCACACTATGCATGCCTTATCTCACAGTCATTCTTCACTCCAGCTCACTTTATATACTTACAACACTGTTGATAATACCATCAGAAAAATAGTGAAACGTTCATTTCTTTGCAAAACAAAATGTATATACTGTGAAGTGCATTGACATAACATTAGTGATGTGGGATCATTGTTCCTAGGAAGGAAAAAGGTTGCTAGATCACACTGTTCATTTTCCAACTAGAAAAGACTTAAAATTGTAGAGAGGAGGTATTAGATTTTACACTTGATCATGCTAGATGGCTTTATGAAACACTTGGAACAATACTCTAGTTTCCTTTACCAAGAACGTCAGAGAATTGAAATTCTCTACTGAATATAGTCTACGTCACGGTCTTTATCTCATTAAGGTCTTATTCATGTACTTTTTTTTTTTCTTCAGTAGGACTGCCCCCCAGGTGCTGTGGGTATCTGACGTTTGATTATTGTGCCACAATGACAATTGCTGATTAATTTGTATACACTATTCTTCATTACAAACCTTACAAGCTCTATTCTTGCTGGGCCCACCATGTGGTCCCTTATGGTAGTTGAATTCGCACCTTATTTCCTCCAGAGAGTATGGATGGTGAAATAATTTTAAAGTCCTGAGCAGCTGTTTTTGAAGTTATTCCGGCTGCTTTTTGAATCAAATAGTCTTAAATTGTAGCCTTACGTCTTATTCTTTTTCACGGAAGTCTATCCATTTCCATATGAAGGAATTGTACTGTCAGGAAATATGATTCTTTGTCATATGCTGGACATCCACATGTACTTGGCATATACGTATACTGCAACATGGGGCAGACCCTCACCCGGTGTAAATACTCATAATTCCATTGACTGTGTAGTGCCACTTAAGGTTTGAGTGAAATTTTGCAGAGGATACCTTCACCCTTTGCTGAGTGTGGAGTGAAGGCAGGCACACGAGAGGAAGTTCCTGAAAGATTACTATGAACTGGGCAGAGGAAGGACATGTCCTAAAATAGTGGTGCCGCATGTCATTGACAGCTAGCTCTGGAAAATCTGAGAGTTAGGTAAAAGGAAGACTTTGGAAACCAGTCTCTGGAGCTCAGCAGAGCTGACACAAAGCCGTTCCCAGCATTCCTTACCTCCCAAACCGCTCCTTTAGTAGTTTAATCCAGTGCCCAGAAACAAATAGCCACACACAAATAAATCCTCTGGCACAGCAGGGGCTAAGAAACAGAAATAGCTGTTTCTCAGTTACAAGAAGGATAGATCCTCAGCCAGCAGTGGCCCCCAACCCAGAAGACAAATTAAATACAGAGAGACGAAAAGGAAAAGAGAGAACAATGTTTCGTTTGGGGGGGCTTGGGGGGAAATCGACCATCAAAAAACAGCTGTAAGCAAAATTACTGGGAAACATATGCACACACATGCACGCACGCACACACGCATTGATACATGGGACCAGTCTCACAGCAGAACATGAAATACATATGAAAAAGAATTTCTTAGAAAGTTTCAGCCCAATATAAAGTCCAGTTATCAAGTGGCCCTTTTCCACAGTAACATCAGACAGAGATTCTTTATGATCTAAAATCCCTGATTTTCCTTATTATTTCTTGTGTTTATCTCCTTCATGTCTTCACCTACCTTACATTAAAATCAGAAGGAAGACCCACGCTTCTTTTGGAAAGAGGTGACTCCAGATTCATGTTTTCAAGTGGTGATGAAACATAACCATGTACCTGTAGTCCAGTCCAAGATTTTTAAAAACCTTTACTATTATTGACAAGGGAAGAAATATGATATAGAAAAAGGCTGGGTATCTCATACTTGAATCAAGAGAACTATAATCAGGATTGATACAGTCTTGATATATCTGCAAAGCAATTTGATAGACACTGATCATTGTGCAGTTAGTGTAAAAATTGTACCAGCAATTTTACACTCTTACAACATGTGGAAAATTATGCTGGTAGAACTGGAAGGGGGACTGCTAGCTAGTTAAATATCAGGGTGAATTATCTGGTGTTTGATAGTAAAATTACTTTTAATTAAATTTAATTTTGAAAATAGAAATTAATTGTTTCACTGGCCACAGGACTGAAGAGTACATTATAAGGACATCTAATCAACAGCAGTTCTAACACCAAAATTGGCATATGGGAAGCATTTGTCGACATGTAATTAGGTCTTGATCCAACCCTTATTGAAATAAACTTTCCATTGATTTTGATAAGAAATACCTTAAACTCTGGACACCACAGTTCACAATAATGTGGTAGCTCTCCTTTTAGAATTTGGCACCAGACTGAATTCTGTAATTTAGCTTACAAATTTGCTACAGGGAGGGACCTTATCCATATTATATGATATGACAGCTACAAAACAGCTGTGATCAACTTCGAGGAATTGTAGTTTTATAAGCTGGGAAAACAATTTGTCATGGTAGATTGTTATATTACAGTAGATGCAAGTTCAGAAAACATGGCAAATAGCTAATTGCTCAGTAAAAACAGCACTGAAATTCTTTGGTTTCCTACCTGCGCAAAAAAGCAGCAGTTTCAATGACTGAATAGATACTCCGGAGAAACTATCGAAAGCTACTCATACAGCATAAAAGTTTAAAGGCTTTGAAGTTTTTTATATTTCTCATTCTCACAGTAATCAATAGCTTAGTAATCAATAGATAAATCAATTATTTGAATCAGTGGGAAGGCAGAGATCTCTTTTATAATCTTAAGTTAGTCCAAGTTTTAAAAATTACTTATTTTCAATAAATGTACCCAGTGTGAAGTCCACATCTCTGTGAATATAACAATTGTATTTGGGAATTCTTTGCAGTTGACCTGTAGGATTGGCCGTTCTTCCAAGCTCAGCCTTTAAGCCAGAGTGTGTCATAATCTGATGCGTGGAAATAGGTATCTGCATTAAAAATGGCTGCCTACCTAATTTTATTAATGCTATTCAGTAAGGGTGTTTTGGCACATGTCCTCTCAACCTATTAAAATGGCAATTGCTGGACCCAGCAGCCACACAGGCTGATGAACAGGAAGGGTTTGCAGTGCAGATGTCTACAGCTGAGCCAGCTGTAATGGCTTTCTTGTAGCCAGTGGGGAGACGTGGACACTTTTAGGTTGTGATTCATCTCACCCTACTGTAGACATCTAAACCAAGGCAGGTGAACTCAGACTTAAAATTGTGTAGTGACATAAAAGAAACTGAAGGTGACTGCCTGCAATGTGGGCGTTCACACTGTAGATGTATACAGTTAAGTGAGATGAATCTTGTCCTGATTGAGGGATTTTGACCTGGCAGCACTTAGCATCTCCCTCTGATGCCAAGCAACAAACAGTAGTGCAATAATATTATATATTATATATTTTCATACAGGGAGAAGCTTTTAATTTACTTTCTGGCCTCATGACCTGTTGTAGGTTTGAGTCACCAATAAAATCTCCCTTACTGTGAAAAGGTGCATTTTTGAGGTCATAAGAAAAAGTGTATTATTAATTCATCATTTGTAAAAAATGTCCCCGTAAATAAGGATAACACTAGCAATTGCTGCTGTCTCTTTAAATTACTTGTTTGCTGAACCCCCAAATCATTTAAACCATTTCCCTGTCCCAGGGACTAATGCATGTAGAATTATTGGTTTAGTCTTATCTCGACCTGTGTTGAATGATGAATAATATGTTATCACTCTATAGTCATGATACAGAAAAAATTGTGTGTGCTGAAGTCCATGATCCTGCCTTAGGGTACCAACGGATCCTGAAGAAGTTAGTTTAGAGCTGGGTGGTTCTGTGTTATCCTTTAGCTACTTCTGCAACGAAATGTAGAGGCACACTAGGGAGAATGGGGTATCTGGGTGTAGGCAAATGGAAAAGGGGGCTTAAATTTATACTTTTCATGGAGTGGCAAGGAATGTTGAGTGATGGTAATTGCAAACCAAAATATTGCGTCTTCTAAAAAAACCCAAAACACAAGGTAAATATTCTTGAGCCATTTAAAACTTGATTGGAAGGAAAACTTCTTTGCTAAGGACAATCGGGTCTCTTGCAAAACTCCAGAGTGAATATATTTGTGATTACTGGGCACAGCCAGTGAGAATTATGCAAAAGTTCTGTCTTTAAGTGAAGAATAGATGATCACATTCAAGCATACTGGGCCGAAGTGTTTCTTATTCATGGTAGTGTCAAGCTGCTTACAGGATGTCTTGAAAATAACCATACTGTGCTTATGAAGAGTCAAACATCGTATACCTACTGGTGGATTGGCCTGTGCCTAACTTGGCTAGGGTCTATGAATAAATCACAATCCATACTCAGGCTGGATTCTTCAAGAGCACCTTGAAGTTAAAACCATACATAGTCCTCAGATATATAGGTAGAAGATGAATTTGAGCTTGAGAATGGGCTACAGCCACATTTGACTGTCGTTGTCACTGCAAATATGCTCCACAACGCGGGTGATGCCCCAATACCCACAAGGATTTTCCAGGACTTGCCTTGTTGCTCTAGGATGCGGGCTTTCCCTCTAGACGTTGCGCTGCCATCTGATGAGCAGGTGTCCTGCACATGAGAAATGGCAGCAGCTAAATGAGCTTTGCAGGGGTTAATGGTATTTTTAATAGACCTGCCTCCTGTCTGGGTGCCCGAGAAGAAAAATCTACAGGAACTCAAGAATTAATTACCTCTGATGCTGAGAAAGAGTGGAATTGAAAGGGTGATCCCAGAGAAGGGAATAGAAAGATCTAATTAATAGATTGTAAAGCTAAAAAATACAACTGTGACCATCTGATCCCATGTAGCAGAGGTCATAGGTCTTCCCTGAATTAATTTTTACTTGAACTTGAGCATTTCTTTTTAAAAGCCATCCAATGTTGATTTATAAGTTGCTAGTGATGGAAAATCTTGCAGACATCTTTAAGCTGTGCCAGTGATTAATCATCTTCACTGTTGAAAAAAAAAAAAAAAGGCATAGCTTTATTTTTGGTCTGAATTTGTCTCATTTCAACTTCCACGAATCTCAACTGAGAGTTGTCGCAGAACATACTGAGTCAATTTCCATTCTTTTGCTCCTCTTCCAGCAAAAGATATGGTTCTGTTTTACTTGGTTCTACATTATTTTAAGGTCATTGAGAGCAAGAAAATGAGAGACAGAAAAAAGGAAAGAAAGAAAGAAACCAATGGTCAGTGCCAGTATAAGACTTGAGATTTCTTGCTCTGACACTCTCCGCTTCACCAAGCTGACAGAAATATTTCAGAGCCACGTTTTGGAAAGGGGTTAAGCACTTCGTGATGCGGTAGGCATGCAGGGAGCATTTAAAAGCACATCTGCCCCCAGCTCCTTGTGTTTCTCATGGATCTAAGCACTTCTGAAGACCCAATAACAATGTTTTGGTACTGAAAAGTTCTCTCTCCCCTCTCCCCCCTGCAGCCTTTAATATCTCTGCCTCAGTTGCCCACGGAAAATCTGTATTGAAATGGAGAAGAACGCTGTAAGGTTAAACATTACAAGACTGGGACGTATCCATGTGCAGGAGGAAAGGGGACCACATGAGTACGCAAGGTATATGTGAATGTTAATTGGTAACGCTGCAAAGGAAGGATCACTTCCTTATCATACTTGTGGCTGGGAACCTCTGAAATCCACAGCTTTTTCTGAGCGGTTGTAACCCTCTGCTGAACCATCCATTTCCTTTCTGAATATCCCAAGGAAAAAACATAACCGCAACCTGCTGATCCATACCGTGGATTTGGGATCTGCTCCATGACCCCCTGAAGTCAACAGAAAGGCATTTCTGGATGGCAACATAGCTGGGGCAGCCCTTTCCTCTGTTGCATTTCCCGACATTCTCCCACTGAGGTATACTTCTTGCAGCTAATCATTGGGCAGTCTATATTTCCTGGCTGGCTGGTGAGTATTTGAACTCCAGTTCTCATTCTTGGGACCCACAACCATAATTTTCTTACAGTAGCAATGCCAAGTCTAAAGACAGCAGAACTGATGTGACTGTTTTTCAGGTGGACTCAATGACATGAGCTCAGGTGTGACCAGATTGTTCTAGTCAGGTTTGCTAATGTTCTCTTTCTCTTGTCCTCTTTTTCTCTTTCCCTTTTCTCTCTTTTTTTTCCCCCTCTCTTTCATTCTTTTGGGAAGAATAGCCTTGGTCTTGGATTTGAAGACTTCATTTATTGATTCTCTTTAATGAAGTTCCAGTTCTTCCATTGAGAAACAAGGGCTGTAATATTTAATGGAGATTTTGTGATTCTAAGAATTGGTTTTTTGAATAACCTGACACTGTATTTTCCTATTTAAATATCAGAACTGAATCTGAAATGCAGAAGTGTATATGACAACTAGATGCTGAAAGTTCTCAGAAAGGAAGAAATTTGAGAGGAAAGACAGAAATTATCTAAAACAAGAAGACATTAGTATGGACCTGGTAAAGATCCATCATGAATGGGGATTAGCAATTAAGATCATTTCTTGTGCTTTCCTCTTCAATTTTCACTCTGAAGGAAATGCTGCTTTTATAGCTTTTAGCTCAGCTGTTTCATTTATCTGTGTCGTGCTGCAATGATAAAAATAAGGAAAAGTATTTTTCAGATTTTTTTTCAAACTTTTTGTTGTGAACTGCCTTTGATTACGAAGTGGGATGAATTATTGATTTTTGACTGCTCAGGATTATCAAAAAGAGTGCATTTGTGCTGTTTCTTGCCATATATTTCAAACACAAATAAGTTTTAGGGTTATTTTATGGAGAAAATTTTGGGGCCCAACTGCCAGTTCCTACACACTCAGAGACATCTGAAATCCTGCCTACTCTTCTTAGTCCCTCTTGATTACTCAGGAAAAGGTCCTGTTTTTCTTTAATGGGAGCCTTGCCTGGGAATTGGCTTCAGGATGAAGGTCTGTCTTTTTATTCAGCTCTCAGTCGGAGTCCAGTTGACTAATATTGCAAGATAGTATTAATACTTTGCTGTCAGAACTTGTCAATCCAGAGAAAGCAAGTCTGACTCATTGGAAAATATCCCCATGAGAAAGAGACTTTCACAACTGCCTATCTGAATGCACGGAAAGATAAATGCTGTGCTTCAGACTTTCCCTCTAGAGAGAGACTGTTCTTCAGGAAAAGTCAAAACAGACACATGCTCAAAGTAGGCTCAACAGATTTTACAAGATATGACATAAACGACAAAGAATTTCTAGCAGTGGCTCTCTGCAGACAGATTTATGGAAGACTGAAGGCTTGAGGATTAAACTCTCTGTTGGCTGGGGTGAGACAACCTGATTATTCTGTCCAGCTGGAAAAGCAACTAGTAGCAAGGTCCATCTCAAGAAAATTCATCTATTTAAATGGTACAATGCTGTCTTCAGCTGGCAGGGCCGGGGTGACAGTGAACATAAACACTCACGGGTAGTGGCTTGCATTGATATCCTTAAGAGAACAACAAGAGGCATGAGGAAAATGGTATGAGGTGTTAAATTCATCACCTCAGAAACTGAACAAAATGAACAAAGAGTAAATTGAAGGGATGACTCTGTATAGCAGGGACCTACGCAACTATAGGCCACCAGCAAGAGGCCTCCAATATGTGAAATGAAGATTAATGCTACATTTAACCCAATTAAACATTTTTTATATCAAAGTACACTGGGAGAAATATACCTCAGAAATTCTCTCTGCTAAAATTCTGGTTTATATTCCATTGCTGGTTTTTATTTTGTATTTTGACTGAAAGTCATGCAGCCAAATAGATCTCTGCTGGCATCTAGAAGATTCGTGTGGAGAAGCAAGGAGCTGGGAGGACAAGATGGGAAAAATTATGTGAGTAAAAATAAATGGGGAAAAATTCAGTATAATGGCATTTTAAAAAGATGCAGATGAACCTTAACTTCAGATGACATACTTTTTTTTAATTTATTTAAACAAAACCACCCTGAAAAAACATTATTTGTACAATTTTTTAGGTGTTACCTGACAGAATGAGCAAAATTTAATTAATTTATGGATGCAGAACCACGAGATGCTAAAGAGAAACACATTTTCCTAAAAGCAATGCTGAAGGTCCTGAATATATTTGCACGTCTGTATCTTTCTAGCACAAATGTGGCCAGTACTGGGATGTTGATACTGAAAACTTTTGTCTAATTTTTGCTTTTGTGAGTAGTTCTGATGGCTTCTGTGTGGCTGTGTCCACAGTCGTGGAGGGCAGTTTTGTTCCAAACTGTGCACCTCTCTAAATACCTATGAAAGTTGCAAGGCTCCACCAAACAGTAGCTCTGTGTATAGACCCCGTATATTGTTCTCCCTGATGTTCCCTGTCCTGTGCATTCCCCAGTAGGAACTGTTTCTCTAAGGATCATCCTTGGAGGCCACTCAAGGGTAGTACCATCATGGTGATGTAATCTGGACACATACTCTTTTCTCTGGTTTATTTTTATGGTGGCAATAGTAAGAGTAATGTGCATGGTCCTATGACCCTCCCTCAATCTTTCCCTCTCTGTCCCAGGGGACAGGTTGGCCCAAGCTGTGTTTCCATTTGGCCAGCTGCCTTTATCCCATAGGAGATGAAGAATTGCAGGTTAATGGAAAAGCTGAACTTCTTTTGGGTGAACTTATAAATTAAATAAACTTCATAAATTTTTACAGTGATCAGGGCTGCTACTGTTTTGGGGGGTTTAGGGACCTCTAAGTGCCACCGTACCTCTAAGGTATAGAGGGTTACTGTTGCAGGGGTTGGGAAGGCAGCCTAAAATCCATTTTTTTCATTCACTGCTGCTGGGATTGGACTGTCTTAATGACGGAGAAGGGAGAAGTCCCCATCTCAACTTTCTGTATAGCAACAGGGAAATGTAGCATGCAGGATTTCCTCCATGTGCTTATCTGGCGGGAATGGTGTGGAATAACTATAATGAGTAATTTCTGTTTTGAAAATGATTTATAGACCTTAATGAAAATCTTTTGCTGTTACCTTCTGATCTTCACCAATAAACCCCAAAGTACTTGATGAAAAAGCATCGGTACTACTATGCCCATTTTATAATGCAGATATCAATGTCTGGGTATCATACGTGCTAGAGTCTATAATTTCTTCAGCTGGAGTAGAGGACTGTGTTGCTTCAGAGAACTGAGTCCAGCTTTATTTAACCAAGGCCAAGACAAGTCACAAGCTGTTTTAGGTTTATAATAAAAATTTTCTGGTTTTCAACCCTTTGCTCATTCCACTCAACCATACTGGCTCTCTGAAGTGCTAGCGGTGCGGAAGGAAGAAGATGCTTTATGATCCTTGATGACTATAATGTAGCAAATAAAGCTCTAGGGTGCTTTCAAACTCACAGCGATCTCGTGGGGTGGAAAATTAATCATGCTGCAGCTACTGGAGAATATATTTTTTTTACATTAGCTGCTTGGGTCATTTTCCAAACCAGAAGATGATAAAGCACTTCCCACTACTGGATGAAGACAAAAGAGAGTGTCATCAACACAAGCAGTAAAATAAGCTGAATAAGCTTGTTTGGACTCCTGGTTACTAATCTAATTCTTTTACAATAATTTTTGGCCCTAGAAATAAGAACTATTTGCAAAATAGACAGATTTTTTTTTTTCAAATGCCCCAGTCAGATTGTTGCAAACGTTGGATCTCAAATCCTTGATCTAGTCTTTCAAACTTAGCTGCCAATCTTTCCCTACTACAGAATGTTTGTATATTCTGTCTAAATGTATAGACACTTAAATTTTTGCGAAGTGCTTAGAAATTGTTCCGTGCAGTCAATATGTATCAGTAGATGCAGCTAAAATAAAACACAGACAGTGGTTTGAGGTTTCTTCACAATCCCGATATTCATACTGAAAAAAATCTTAGTCGGCTTTGTTTTTTCCACTGCTTTCTCACAGACCAATTTTTGTCTTCTTACACCAGAGATCTTTCCATAGACCTCTTTCAAACTGGAAATATTGGGAGGGAGGTGTCATAGCAGGGCTGTCCCTTTAGGGTCCCAGGTTCCCTTTGTGTGGGGTAATTTACAAATGCTTCAGGTTCATACTCATAGGGTTTCTTTTCCAGCTGAAAGCTTGCCCTTATCTAGATGAGGCCATCTGGGGTTTCCAGTATGGTTATAGTCTCCTTGTAAGCTTGTAACATTCCCCTTTTCATAGGCTGCAGCAGCCCATGTGCACTGGGATTTCATATGCTCGGGGCAAGGTCAAGCTTAGCATTTTCCACCTTGGTGTCGTTATATCACTGCAGCAGGGATAAAAAAATGGAAATCATGTAGCTGTCACAGCAGTTCTCTGTTTTTGGAATGCTGCCACCCTTTCATCACACTGCACCTCTGCCACCTTCTTGTAACCTGTAAGTCAAAACCTAATATTGAACTTGGAAGGGAGGATAATTTTCTTTGACTAGCACCTGCCTTCAACTTCACCAAGGGAAGTTTTTCTTAAGATAAAAGGGAGCCCTGTTGCAAAACAATTGATATTTACCTGTTCTTTGAATTTCAGCAATGGAAGAATGTTTCTACCCTAATTAAAGTGCTAGGATTAGGACCCTATGGTAACTAATTATTTTCTCTTTTAATTTCATTTTGTCGGCCTCAAGAAGGTGCTGCACATCATCATCTCTCTCCACTCTGGCACCACATCACTTCCACTGCAGGCTCCTACTAAAGGGGAAAACTAGAAATTCAACAAGAAAAACAAAATAGGAGGAAACAAATGATCGTGAAATGAAAGAATTACTGAAAAAACCACACTCAGAAAAGGCTGTTGGTCATTGTTAGGTTTTTCAGCTCTTCTTGTGCAAAGCTGCAGCATTTGCTCGAGTGTGCTGAGGAGCTGTGTGCAGGAGAAAGGTCAGGAATAATTGTGAGGGTTGGCACCCACAGAGTTACAAAGGTTCCTGTGAAATATTTTGTCTTGCAGCCAGCTGTTTCCTGACATAAACTGGGCACAGTCCTTGTTAGCCCACTGCTCTACCACAAATTTAATTTGGAGACTCATGAAATATCTCAGCAAGATGAGAAAACTAAGACATTTTAATTTTTTTTTTTTTTTATGATAAATATCTTTTTTTTTGTACCATATGAATGCAGAACAAGAACTCAGGATTTTTCACGAAGTCCGTTTGATTATGGAGTTTGTGAAAATTAATAAAAGCAATTCAAACTGCCAAAAATGTTACAGTGGTCTCTGAATTGCTACTACAGGGCTTACTTTCACTATATATCAGGCCCTTTATGCTTCTCAGAATTGCAAATCGTCTTTGAAGTTGAATAAAGAGCCTGTATCTGCTTGTCATCGCTGAATTTTTGACTAAGAAGTAAGCATAGTCTAAGTGCGGACGGTTATCCATGGGCTTATGGCCACTGTTGTTTATTCCCATTTATTAAGTAAGTATAAGTGAGTCACATGAAAGACTGTGTCCCAGTGCCTGCTTTTTTGGGCATCCTCTTTCATTGTGGCATCTGACCCACTAAGTATTCAAAACTAGATAGAGCAGTAATACTCCCACCCAACCCTCCACCTACTCAAGGAGATGTGGTTGCTTTAACAAGCGTGTTGCTGCTGGAGTTCTTCTTGGGGCAAATTCCCAGCTGTGCACAGGCCCTGAACAGTTTCCAGTCCTCCCTAGGAAGTGGTGCCCCCATTCACCGGTGTTTCCACAGCAAAGTAGATGTCCTCGGACAGCCGCTAGCGGGGAGGGAAGGAACTGCTAATTAGAGTGAAACCCAGGGAGGACTCTGAGCATCAAGATAATAGTCAGTCTGTTCAGTGCAGTGCAGGGAGAAAGTGCAGAGGATGAAAGTCTCATGTGGCTCCTGTGGTAACTTCTGCTGCTGTCTCAACCGTGTAAAAAACCCCAACAAACAGCTTTCAGGGATAGAGCTATGAGAGGAAAGCTTATGGGGGAGTAAAAAACCTGTGAAAAGTATTTGTTGTGCTTGAAATGTATTTCATCAGCATCTGATGAAATTATCTTCTCTATAGTCAACAGTTTTAGCTGCGTTCCCTCCAGGTATACACTGAAAAATGTAGACAATGATATTGTGATGTGAGGCAGAGAGAAACTGGAGCAGCAGTGTGTACCACTGTCCTCCTGGTCCCATCCTCATGGCATCCGTCTGTCTCTCCTCTACTCTCTACAGATGTTGAATAATGCTGGAGACAGGACTGTGGTTGAACAGAGTTTGGCACTAAGGGCTCTGGAGAACTGGAAGGAAGGATCCGAGACTTTGCAGGACATCTTTTTTAATTTCTGCTGTCTCCTGGTTGTGAGTAAAGTACAATGCCGGTAAATAACAAGATTCTGCAATAATTTGTCCTTCAGTGACACAGAACCTTTCCTTCAAAGTTGCTCAATATGCCATTTTCTCTCTCATGCTCTTGTTGTGATACTATATTGGATTTCTGTTTCCTCCCTACTTCCAATTAATGCAAGATGAGCCTTTTTTCAAAGGCCCTGTGGGAGTTAGGCACCCATTTCTCAGCAATTTTCCATCTGAGCTGGCACCAAATGTACTTAGACAATTCTTGATCGTTAACTAAAGAGTGCTCATTGGAAACTATGATTATTACAAAGGTTACCGGCAATAAACATTACTTTGTTATGTCTGTGACGTGTGTGCAGTTGATTCATAATAATAATGACACTTTTCACCTAGGTAGCTCTTTTCATCTGAACTGAAGGATCAGAGTCAATATTTCCATTTTTCTGGTCTTTCATATAAATCTCTGCATTTGTCATTGACAAATGAAAGAGCTTCAGAAATGTTTTCCCCATCATTTGTCTCTTGGAACATAAACCAAACAAGGAAAGTTCATGTCGTATCACAAAGAGTCGGAAAAAACCCGAGTTTGTTGGCTCGGGGAACTTAGCAATGGCAGATATGATGAAATAGCTGGGGGACATGCTGGCCCCACACTAAGTGTAACGGAAGGCATGCAGTCAGCCCGTGGACCGAAACGCCCTTTGTAGGTCCCGGGGCACGGTCGGCGGGCCTTAATAGCATAGCCTGCCTCTCGCCTTTCCAATGCTACGGTACATAGATAATAGGGTTTTGCTTGTGCGCTCTCCATGCATTCACTCAAAATCAGCATGTTACACTGAATCGTTGTGACACGATGTTCCTTTTTCGAGCGCAGCGAGAAAGATATTTTCCAGATAGAGTTCGGTTTGTTTTCTTTTATGTGTGATGGGAACCACACTTGGTATTTACAGACTTTTCACATTTCTTTGCAACCACAGCTATTCAGGCTTTTATTACATGTGAATCAAACGTGTCTGACAAACTCCTTTGTCAGCAAGAAGGCAGGTAAGAGGAGGAGCGAGTGCAGGAGCAGCTCTCTGGGTAAAGGTGGTGTGAAGTACTTCCTATGCCATCTATCCTGAGCTTTCTTCCCTTTGCACAGCAAAAATATGGGAATAGAAAGATCACAAGGATTCTTGTTTTGGGATACACCGTAAGTAAAATTTGACATAACATCCCCAAAGCTCTTTTTTCTCAGGCATCAAATAATTAGCTCCTAAAGACAGCACATTATTTAATCTGTTTCTTAATGTGTCTAAGGCTATTAGAACTGGCTATGCTGGGAGGTGTACAGATGCACAGTCCAAAGAGACATAACACAAAAGTCTGGGAGGGAGGTGGAGTAATATGTTTCATCATTAGGAACTGTATAGAAAAAAAGGCTACAAACTCTCGTCTTAATCTGAAAAATCCTTCCCGACGTTTCTGGCAGATTGGGTCTGCTCCCCCTTCTGTCCCTGGCTTTTAATGTAAAAAAGAAAAAGTGATGTCACAGAAGGAAAAGCTACAAGAAAACCACAAATTAAAGTAAAAAATATACATAATTAAAAACACACCAGTGAATGGCCGTTTTGTGGTTTCTGTAATGTGGACCCCATAGGAGAATGCAGCGTGTGGGACTCTGGATGTAGCTCTAACTCTGGAGCTCTTTTTCCTGACTCCGGTCATGTGTCCTCAGGGCAAAAGAGATTCTTCCCAAGGACGATTTAAAAATATTAAATGGAGTTTTTCCATGAGTAGATCTACAAAAAAATACCCTTCAATAAAATGAGCAAAGAGCTCATGATGGGATGCTCTTTCTGAAAAAAAGCCCCCAGCAACAACAACAAAAACTGGCTGTGGAGGCAGCGATGAATTGAAGCTCTTCAAAAGCCTAGAAAAATAAAATCATTCAAAGACTAATGGGTCATATGAACCTTAGCTGGTGCCATGAACTTGTATTACACGTCTGAGATTTAAAAAGACTACTGCCGTTGTTGCACTGATTCTGTGGTTTTAGATCTCTACTCTTCCAGCTGTGCTCTGCAGAAATTAGATTTGTATCTATCTGATCCATCCATTGCCATTGTCACACTTACTTCAAGTAAGAAAAGCTGTCAATGTTACAATTTTTCCTTATTTTTAGTCACAGGTTTTGGAACAAGAAAAGAGTTATAAAAGGACTTGGGTGCTTTCGTACCAGATATCAGAAATGGAGAAGGAACAAAGTATAACCTAACGAAGTTTGGCATACAAAGATGCTTTAACTTACCAGATTTTATCAGTAAAATTTATCAAGCCTATTGAAGTTTTCTTTGCTGAAATTTCCAAAGTGACAGTAAATACAGCAAGAACTTCTACGCTGTATCTTAGTTTATTTGTCCTGGGAATAATTTAAAATCTGTGAGCTTAAAGCTGTGTTTGGACACCACAGCTGAGGTTCAGAGGGGTGCAGAGGGTGGTTGGAGGAGTGCACAGGTGGACTGGATGTTGTTGGGTTGGGTGGAAGGGGTGACACCTGGTTTAATTGCGCTCACACAGGGCACTGTAGGATGCTGGTGCAGACACACCTGTTGTCCTTGTTAGCAGCCTGGGTTAAAGCTGAGCTCCCTGAGCCCTGATGGTGCCATTCCTGCAATGGCAAGTAGGAGTTGTGGATGCAAACCCAGCAAGGACGGAAGAGGCAGGAGAGCTTCCTAAAATACCAGGTACCTAAATTTAATTTCCTGGGTGTGTTAGATGGGCTCTCTCACAATAGGCTCTGAGGACACTTTAGCAATATATAAACATGCATAAAAATGTATGAATGTACATGTAAATACATAACTAATGTGGATGTTGAAGGAAGTTAGCCTAGATCCTCGCTTTGAGGCCACCCTTACACCTACTGCCTTACAGCTAAAAGGACAGGCGTAACCAAATACCTATACGAAGGAGCATTTCCCCCTTTATAACTGGTGGTGGAAAATAGTTCACTTTGAATGAAAGTTTTACTGTGAGGGAGAACTGTTGTGTGGGGGGTTTTACTGTGTGAGATGAGTTGTCTGGCTACCGCAGCTTGTTCTGGCAATGAGTCTAGTCAATGCAGCTGGACCAGCAAATGGTCATTTCTCTGGTGTCTTTTCTGGGGGGTCGTGTTGTGGTTAATGCTTTTCTAACATTGTTTTACCCTATTTGATGACACTAGTCCCTGAAAGAATCCAAAGAATTTACATAAAAATAAATATATATTTTAGCCTAAATGGAAAGTCAAAATATCTAATATCCTGTTTTATTTCTCTTAATCTGCCTGGGCACCAAGAAGCAGAAAAATCCAGTTTCTGACCATATGTTACACATCTAGATTTCTGACTTTAGTGGTGCCTATGATGGGGAAGGGAGTTCAGCTGGCTCCATGAAGTCTATTGGAGGTATTGTTGTGCAGATATATTTTACCTGGAAAGCACATTAGTACATGGGTGGAGATAGCTAGAACTTTTGGAATGAAATATGCAAACAACTGGGTTTTATTCTGAACTCACTCTTCTTTTGCACATTGGAATATTTTTATTTTGCTTCTGTTTTTTCTTGTAAACTGATTCCTTGGGAATTTTTTTTTTTTTTGCTCTTTTTTTTGTTTGTATTTTTCTCCTTTTCACTCACTACTCATTGTTCTGAACTTCAGATTTGCATGTCTGCTTTCTGAATACTATCTGTCTTTTATAAGATTGATCCAAAAGACCCCTTTTATTACTACATCCCCTAATTTTTCTAGTGTATACTCAAAACCTCTGCATGAAATGAAAGCTGTCTTTGCATTCCTTTGCCTCTGTCACTTAAGCCTCAGCTTCAGGCACTCTGAGTGAGAGCTTTAGTTGTGGTTGCTTAGACATATATCACTTTGTTTCTGTTTGTCTTGGTTAGTTTTACATCTTCCGGTATCTTTCTTTGCTCATCTGAAAGAAAGCTTTCCAGTTCAAAACAAACACTGTTGTGCAATTTGTTGAGAGTTGATTTGTGGCAGTTTGGAGGGGGTGGGGAACGGTTTCACAACATTGACTAGAAACAAATACACACGACTCTTACCTTTCTGACCCTTTCGCTCACCCGCTTCCTCTTCCCTTTGTTGCAAAAGCTAATCTCAACAGAAAAAAATAGCACAATATCTTTTTAAAAACAAAACAAATGTTTCCGGACCTGTTGTTTGCTTATTTTGGGAGATGAGTGTTTCGCACAGAGTTACAGAATTGAAATGTCTTGTAGGATGTCTGACGCTTCGGGAATAGAGAGTTGAGGAGAAAATGTGCATCTGCTTGGCATAGCAGACGGTTCACAAAATGTTGTATTTATAGATAGAGAAGCAAAGAAACTTCACCAACAGGTCACCTGGATCTTGGTTATGGATTTACAGTAACCTCCAAGACAGTGAATGATTCTGGCTTCCTGCAATGACATTGATCTCTGTCAGTTCACTCCATCTTGCAACAAAATTTATGAGCTCAGGAAGTCACCAGTGGTACTTCTCAGGCTTTTTATCATTAAGTACATGTTTTCTAGACGTATGCAACAGCGGGGTGTGTTTTGCAGGCTTGAACTCTGTGACATTTTCCTTGACTTGTGCAACCTTTTGCTCAATATTTGATAATCCACAGTTTTATCAGCTGTCAGTTACAAGAACTTGCTGTGGGAGTTTCACAAACAAACCGCAGTTCAGTTGTAACAGGGAGATGTGAAAACTGTGTACAGTCCTTGCGTGCTCATTCCTTTGTATTTCTTTAAGGCTTAGATTGGCAGACTTTTGCATACAGGGAAAGCTACAAGTGATATAATCCAGTGTTCTGCGAACGTGGGTTTCTGAAACAGCTGTGTATCTGGATCAACTGTTCGATAAGTTACCAGGGACAGTTTCTGGGTGGTGTTTGTGCTCTCCACACGTTGCGCGAAGTGCTGTTCAAACTGCCCTTGACTTCCAGCCAACAGATGGGAAAGTCATTAGCCATCAGATTTGAACAACAGTTGCTTTCCGTGTTTACGAAGCCCTGGACATGATCTGTATGTTGACATGCTGTCAACTGAATGGGGAACGGCTGATGCCTTCCCAATGCAACTTATGCAAAACATCGCAGTGATCAGCACAGGGTTAATTTAACAGACTGCAGGTCTCTTGTCCAGCACAGGGCTGAGGGCTGCAGCAGCTGGCTGAAAGGGGGACAGTTACGTGGTCACAGAACAGGAGCCATCTGAAACAACAGCACAAGGCCAGTTTGTGACTAGGACGCACAGTAGGTTCCTGTCACCCAAGTCAGTAACCTTTGGTAAGTGTAAGAGTAGCACCTCAGGGACAGAAATCTTACTAGTCTTTAGTCTAATTTATGCCTCTGTAGCACATAATCTGTGCTCTGCTCAGTCTTGGCAGAGTTGCTGGGGTAGTAATTTCTCAAAAGTAAACCGTTGTGGACAAGCTCTAGAAAGTATTCTGCACAACCGATATGTTAATTGACACCAAGATTGGCATTACTCTTTTTTTTTTTTTCATGGCCTGGATTCCTCAACAAATAAACACATGATCAAATTAATCCTAGCATACAGGGGTTTCTATTAGGGATGGAATTGGCTCATTATATTTAATTTATGGGTAAAGAATCTCCATTAGTTTGTAATGTTTCCCTGTGCTGTAATAACGCACTCTACTTTCTGAGCTACTGGGCCAGAAGCTGGTTAGTGCAGAACTAATATTTTGTCAAGGTACCTGGGAGGCTGGCTTGGAAGAAGTAAATCAGTTCAGATAAGAATTACTTCATCAGTGGCTGTTAGAGATTACTTATTTACTTTTTGTAATCATACCATTGCAAACATATATTGAATTACTGTTGTATTGGAAAAAAAAAAAATCCATGAGAGGGGAGAATTTTCAAAGATTTAAATAGGTCGGCTAACAATAATTTTCAACGTGACTCAAACATCTCTTTGTTCCTCTATAATTCACTTTGCAATACCCACAGATGTGACTGTCTCAGTCTTTTCCTCTGCAAGGATCTGCAGGTCAGGTAATTATTTGCAAAATACCTAGCAGAATGGTTAGCTGAGAGAGGTAGAGTTTGGGGACTCAAGTTGTAGAGAATGTATGAAGGGGCATTTCAAAACTTAAGAGGTCATACATGGTGTAACCTGGCTTTGAATCATTGCCAAAAAAAAGTAGCAGCATTTCAGCCTGCTCGGTACAGTGATTATATGAAGTACAGGGCAGAAAACAACCTGGAATTTCTCAGTTGTTTCAGAAAAATTCTGCAAAAACTGCTGTACCTTCCTAGCAAAATGTAGTATGAATACATTGCCGTAGACATGGATCTACCTTCTTTAAATCAACTAGAAAAGACCGTTCTTCTGCTTGTTATGGGTGTAACATGTTTACTGAAGGGAAAGTCAGTCACAGAGAAAGCTTTTTCGTCTTCCCCTGATATGTTAATATGTTTTTAGGAACAGGACCCTGAAACATATTGGAAAATGTCACTGAGCTTTAGATTATTTCCGGATACCTACAACATCAAAAGAAATTGCTGGGCATAATAGTCAAACAAAAAACCTGGCAAGAGCTACAGTATTACAACAGCAGAGGTGTGTGTTTGATCCTGATACTTCACTGCTGAGGTCAATGAGTATTTGTCTACTTGACAGATGATGAAGTCCTTGGTCAGAAATAATCTGTCTTTTCTCTCTGCCTCCATAAATACACACGCACACACACTCATACATGTATACCTACGTGAAAGGGATTAAGAACCCTGATATTTAGTCATTGCCCTGGCCTCTTGGTGAGATGGGGGAATTTTCAGACACTTTCTATTTTTCAAAGCAGAAGCACAAGCCCGATGATGCACACCTCATCCCTCATTCAATCATGAGCCATCATTTACCTCTGTGAAAAGTGAGTGCAAAATGCTACCAGCCTGAGTAAAGCAATTTCGAACTTCTTCACATAAGCATGACATTATAAAGAATAAGGAAGTGGAAAAGCAGGTCCTCTGTGTTGGCAGGATCGGGTCTCTAGATGCCGTTCCCTCATGTGCCAAGTTTTTCTTGCCATATTTCTCAGGTAATTAAGTTTGTTTACGGGAAGGCTTGTTCCTTTTCCCGCCTGTCCCTTTTTATAGTGATTTTTGCCTTGAAATCCCATGCTGAATAGAGATAGGTATCAGGGCTGCTATACTTCTCTTACAAAGCAGCAAACTGAGTCAAAGATACAGATAGCTGATATCAGTGTGAATTGAATTAGAACTTTCTGGTTTCATGCTAGTGACAACCCTTTAACGCTTTCTAACTGGTGGTTAGTGGTTTAAGGGCTTTGCATTTGTATCTTCGGCACCTTTTATTTAATGTATCCTGTGACCACAGGGTGACACATCACATCTAATTCTGTGAAAACGAACAGTTGGAGGACTGACTAAAGCAATTTTTTTAAATCAAAAGTGTTTATTTAAGGAAAGAGTGTAATATGGGAATGTTTCCAAACTAAACCTCTCACTTCATGAGCATCTCTATACAAATCTTTGGAGTTAACATTAACTTCCTTATACAGTTTAAACCAACATGGCCTAAAATTACGAGAAGTTTCTGATTTGGACCTTTTACTAACTAGACATAATCTAGCAACAGTTTTTTTTTATTTTGAAGTTATTAACCTTTGAAAAATGCTGATCATATTTCCTTCTTTATGCATCCCTTCCTAAACTTCCTGGTTCAGACAGAAGACCCTTTTGCTGATCCTTGTGTTGTTACACGAAGTAATTACGCCATTTTCTCTAGGTATAAAAAGTATAGGAAACTACCTGGATCTTAGTCCCACATAGCGCTGAATGTTCCAGCCATTATCCAGTAAAGCACTTAACGCTTTAACTTTCAGCACCTCAGGAATCTCATTCATATCAATGGGTTTACTCAATTTGGGGGGTTTAGGGCCAGAAATCTCAGCATCCTGCTGAAGGAGGAGATTAGGATGTGAGGAACTAATGGCAGATTAACGAGCAAAGACCTCGTCTCCTGATCTTTGAGATATTCTGAAATTTTATGAGGAAGAGAGTGAGAGCCAAGAAGTATAAGCCTAAATAATTTGCTCCTTTTGATTAGGGGTTGTGCAAGGGGTAACGAGGATTATTACTGCTCCTAGGAGACACTGCTACACATAAAAATGGCAACAAAGAGAAGCCTGTATTTGGATGGCATTGACTTGGAATTACAAAAGGAAAAACTGCAGCTCCTCTGAGCAGGGTGGGGTCACAAATTGAAAAGAATAAAAAAAAAAAAAAACCAAACCTTTTCTTGACGTGAAATTCAACTATATTTTCCCCAGGAAAAACGAAATGCAATACTGGTAATTTATACAGACAGTTGAACAAATTGAAACCACATACAGAAAATTAAGTTATGTTTTTATGGAAAGAACAGAACACGTTTAACAAGCACTACCTAGAGCCAGCAGTCTCTCACTATATAACTTGCCGGGTATTTTAATTATGCTGAGGTCAGAATGTCTGTTTCCAGCTTTAATCAGCTAATACAAGATTTTATTTAGTCTCAAAAAAATCAAATAAGTTTTTTGTTGTTAGATTTATTTTTTTTTATATTCCAAATATGAATTACAAATAAAACACAATATATCCTTAGATTTTTAAGATGCTAGATTACATTCATGAAAATCTCCTTGAGTACACTAAAAGAAAAAAGATAAAACTACTTACTTTGTTAAAATGTATGCCTGTATTTTGGTGTTTTGCAAATTCCATATTCTTAACCACTGTATTGAAGCCTAATTTTATGTTGTATGGTAGCTTGGTTTGTACTACAAAGAGATGATTAAAAAAGAAGGGAGCAATCTCTTAAAACCATGTGTGGGTTCTTTGTTGTAAGAACTGAGCTATATTCTGTCAGTTGTTAATGGATATTTTTGTTGCCTATTTTCAAATATTGGCTCCCTGATAGCATGGAAAAAACATGACTTCCTCTACATTTAACTCACTCTTGCTGTTTCTGCAAAGAAGTGACATGTTGCTGTACTTGTGCCTGTTTCCTTATACAGAAAATGAGTAAAGAATGAAAACTGAATGGATCCTTTGTTTATGAATTCGCATTACGTTTGCCATATAATGGTAAATATATTTTTACATGAAGCAGGCACTGGGTAAAATGCAGAAGCAGACTTTGACACTGGGACTGAAATAGGAACCTGACAATGTTCCCTTTCTCTGATGGTCTTGAGCACCAGGATGAAGAATCATGTTTACCTTTTGCTTTTGCTGTTCCAATGCATCTTGATTTGTTTGTTTATTTTTGTGCAATAGGGATTTTTCAACCAGAGGAATGGAGAATGTAACTGGTTCATAACTGCTTTGTGCTGAAGATGCGATGCCCTCCAGAGAAGCTGGAGGATGTGGTTTGAAATCTTCTCAGACAGAGAAGAGAATTTGAGCCTGTCTCTTCCATATCCTGGTTGAGGAGACTAACCAGATTTGTACTGGGGCTTACAGTGTGAGGTGGAGGGAGGAGTAATGGTGGGATAATTTGCTCCCATTGGATATAAAAAGAAAAGAATAATACTGCTCATCTTCTTGAAAGAGAGGTGGTAGATACCTATATTCAGGAAATGATCCCTGACTCGGGGGCTACTTTTCTGCAGGTTTAAAAAAGAGGAAAGATTTAGGATGTGTTCTTAGGTATTCCTTTTTGCTCAGTTCTAGATGGTTCCCTCCCCAGAGACTTCACTGCTTTAAATACCATTTTGAGATGTCTAATACTTCCCTGGCATCACTTTGAGAGTCTGGTCACCTAATACAGGGTTGTGAATGTGGCTTGGCCAAAAAAATTAGATTTATGATGCTTCATTATCGCAGCTCATAAATCATTTTGTGGCTCTAGCTCAAATAGACTGCTCTTTTCCTTTATACCTGGTGATTCTCTGAGTTGGATGTTATTTAAGAGAAGAAGCATGGGCAGGATAACCCCCAAGAAATAAATTGAATCAAAGTAGCATTTGAGAGGAATGAAGATGTCCAAGAATATTTTATATCTTGTAATTAAGATAAGTGTTTGCTCAAATTAGACCCAAGGTACCCAGAAGGATGGCATACCTTCTGGCTGCTTTCTGCACATCTGAATCTTCATCAAACGTTTGAGCTTTTGTGCTGAAGACCCTATGTTTTTTTGTTACCCACTTTCTTTGCTTAGGTATGGATAGAGCGCAACAATCGTTGCGTGTTCAGAATGGCAATAGCTGAAATATATCTTTAACTCTATTTCCCCTTATATAAGGGGTGATCTTGTAGTATCTCAAGAGAATCTGCCATTACAGAAGCAACGTAGCTATCATTATGTGTGTGTATACATTCCCAAATGATTCATAATTGTTTCCATTCCTTGATTGGATGACAGCCATTTGCATAGTCGTCATTCAAATAGAGGGAGACCATGTAGCTTGTGAAAGCTGTATTTGAGACAGCAAAACTGCCAAAACCATCCAAGCACATAACTTGACTATCCAAGTATATTAACAAATGATGATGGCTAGAGCTTGAGATGGTGGAAAATGAAGTGTGGACTCAATTTTCTACTAGTAATACCTTCTAAAATGACACTGCGCTACCTCATGTTAGCTTTTCCCCTCCCTATCCTTTTTCCTCTTACTTTCCTCTTACTTCTCCAGAAGCCTTATCAGTCTCACTTTTTGTGCCATTGAACGGCTGTTCTGTTGAGCATCATCTCTGTAGATAAAGATCTCTACCACCACAGAGGGTATTTCTTTTCATTTCTCCTCTATCTGAAGCAATTCTTGTTTGTAGGTTTACTCTCCACCTTTGGAACATGACCTAATGTCCACCACACTTAAAATAAATAAAGTCTGATTCAACATTATCTGCAAATCCTGGCTTGGCAAAAAAAAAAATAAATCAGCATGTAGCAAAAATAGCACACTGTTCATCCTACTAGCAAGAAAAACGGCAGTATTGCCAGCTTTTATTATGATACTGTGACTAGTATGATTCTCATTGTCCACGCTCCTGAAAGGAAGGAGATAGATAAAATTTTGTTAAAAGTAACTTATTTATAGTCTTCCTGTTTGCACAGAAAGTTTGAAAATTTGACCTCAATATGCCCTAAAGGCTTTAACCCAGGAAATGAATTGTCCTCATGTATATATTTTTAGATTTCATGGTTTTGAGCTTCACTGTAGGACCTTTGGGGTTTTACTCACAGTGTTTGAGTGATTGAGGTTAGCAGCACTACAATGACTAATAAAATCATGGGGTTTTATAATCAGCAAAATACAAGATTACATTCAAACTACAAGTCTGAGTGCAAAGGATAGAGAACAGATGTATTTAACATACTGATTTTTTCCTCCTTACAAACTATCTCTTAAAATACTTCACAGAATTAAAAACACAGAAGAAAAGCCTCACCCTAATGCTATTTAACTGCTTGTCTGGGGAAGTAGAAATTAAGAATGTGAGATGTGATTTCATCTGAGGTTAGAAATGTGATCAGAGATCAATGAGACATAAAAATAAAGAGAATATAGATGCAATAAAGTTATATGAAACAACATCTCAGAAGATGCTCATATTCATAGTGGCTAGACTCTCTAAACAGAGAAAGACCACAGAGCAGAGGTCAGAGAAGGTGACAGCTACATCTGTGAGGAAGGCTGGAGGCAATCAAGGCAGCTGGTTTAAAAAAAAAAAAAAAACCAACAGAAAATACAAAAATGTGATTGGCAGTTTTTACTAGATCATGGGATGCCTGCTTGTGACTGGGGGCGATGTGTTCAGACAGTGTTGCTTGTTAGGTAAGCTGAGTTTAATAACCATTTTGCTCTTGTGAGTGAACACATGAATTGAGATTGCTACACCATGGAGATCCCGTTACCATTAACTGATGTGCAGCACCATCAGCAGATTTGTATTCTGCAGGATGTATCTGTCGTGAAGTTGACATGTTATACACCCTCTTTATCTCAAGTAAAATACAAGAGGCAGAAATCACAAGCTCCAGCCTTCCCGAGGCAGGGCCAGATGGTCTTCTTGCCTGCAGGAGCTATGTACTGGTGGAGGAGCTGGGTCCCCAGGTAAAAGAACCATGTGAGAAGGTCAGCAGACTGCGTAGCCTCAAAGATGATGAGAAAGGGATTGATCAGATCTTAGAGTTCCTGCAGAGACAATAGCCTGAACCCCCACATACACCACAGGAGGGACAGGCAGAATCTGCGTTCATCAGGTTGGGAAACGGAGACTCCCATGGTAGCAAGGGCTGGAAGCTGATGACTTCTGGCATCAGGAAGACAGCTTATGTTCCACTTGCAAATCTGCAACTACAGAATACGTTCAGTACCCTGGCTGCAGGTGAGGGACTAGGAGTTCACTCCAACAAACCAACCAAGTCTGGTGAACCTGAGTCATGCAGGAGCACTAGGAGAAAGCAGCAAGTGATAGCAGTAGGCAACTCCCCACTTCAGGGGATGGAGGCCCCATCTGATGACCAGACCTGCTGTCTAGGAAGGTTTGCTGGCTGCTGGGAGTTCAGATCTGGGACATGGTAGAGAGGCTGCCTAGACTTGAATGGTCCTTGGATTATTATGTCCTGCTGCTTTTGCACATGGGCACCAATAATATTGCCAGGGGAGATCCTGACTGTTTTAAATGTGCCTGCATGACAAACCATCTGGAAAGCAGATTTGCAGAAAAGGACCTTGGTAAGAGCTGTGTTAGGAAGATCATTGCCAGCAGGTTGAGAAAAGTGATCCTTCCTCTCTGCTCAGCACTGGTGAGACACATCTGGAGTCCAGATTCCAGTACTGTGCTCCCCCGTAAAGAGAGACATGGACATACCGGAGCAAAGAAAGAAAAGAACAAAAATTATTAGGGACTGGAGCACTGGACACTCGAGGAGAGGCTGAGTGAGCTGGTTTTCTTCATCCTGGAGAAGAGAAGGCTCTTTGGGGGATCTTATCAATGCGTATAAATACCTGATGGGATGATGCAAAGAAGGTGGAGTGAGACTCTTCTCAGTGCTACACAGTGAAAGGAAAAGAGCCAATGGGTAAAAATGGAAATACAGGAAATTCTGTTTGAATGTAAGATTATTTCTTTTTTAATTGTGATAGTAGAACACAGGAAAAGGTTGCCCAGAGAGGTTGTGGAGTCTCCATCTTGCAGAAATTCATTACCACACTGGACATGGCCCCAGGAAATATGCTTTAGCTGATCCTGATCTGAGCAGGGAGGTTGGACTAGATGATCTCCAAGGTTGCTTTCCCACCGCAGGTATTCTGTGAGTCCCAGCCCTTGAAAATGACGTTGATGATGGCAACCAGATTTCTTCCTTCCTTAGTGTTCAAGGCAAGAAAATTTAGCATAGTTTATAGTCAGCTAATGGAAATTCTTCAGGACCTACATGTAAAAAGAAGATTTTTCTGGGACAGATTCTTCACATTTTTAATTGGAGAAAGTGAAAAAACGCTTCCTCAATACATCACCTGGCCATTGTGCTGAAAGATGGTGATGGGGAAACTTGAATATTGACAGATGTGAAAGGAAGGGAAAAAAGGCTTCTGAGCTTCATGGAGTGGTGAAGAGTAAGGATTCTGCTTTGTTTTTAATGTGTTCTCTAAATCAGAATTCAGGCCAGATGTGTGCAATGTGGACAGCAGCATAGCTTCAGAATGATCCATGTTACTGTGTCAGTAGTGTGGAGAGGCCCTGGTTACCACCGCAAAGTATCTGCTTTCTTCCAGTACTGTGAAATCCACAGGATTTCAAGAAAGCCTTGAAAATCCTCCATTTAGTTGCAATATTTTTCCAACACAACCATTTTAACAGGACAAACTGATTAGAGGAATATTTAATAATCCTGATTCCCAGCACTATGGTACTAGCTATGTTCCACCACAAGTTTATTTTTATTTTGTACACAATGGGCTACAGTTTGGCTGAAAATACTTTATACCACCATTTCTCTTGGATGAGTTGATGTATATGAACAACAGAATGGTTTTATGAGGCAAACATATTTTGTCAATTTTGAATAACAGACAATATTGTCCCACTCCTTTGCCAAGTAGTATCTCATGAAATCTGAAGTGTTGTTCCCTACTGATACTGACAGATGCCATAAGAAAGAATCTGTGGATGGAAAAGTCATATGGACATGGCAGCTATAGGGAAAAATTGTGAAGGTCTTAGCACTCTATTTTACTTAGCTAATGAGGTCGAGCTGAGGAAAAAAAAACGCTCCTCCAATTAAGTAGGCTCATACCGTATATAAAGCATGTTTCAAAATACTGATACTAGAAGCAGACCCATACTTGATGAATTCCAGATGATTCCACTGTTGTTAACACAGAGAAAAAACCTCAGCGTCTTCCCTCCTCCATCCCTTTCCCTTGCCAGACGTAATCCAGAGATTCTTGCGCTGTTAAAGTCATTATGACATCTTTTGGAACTAGCAAAAATGAAATTTATTCATCTCATCTTTCCTATGATGTTTAGAAATGTATTTTGCAGTAGCTCTAAGTACGAGGCTGCTAGAAAACTTTCAGCAATTTATATAAATAAATATTGTAGGAAAAATCTTTGAAGTGGGAGATCATGAGTGAACACATCTGCCTAACAGAATGGAAAGCACAAGGGTTTGAGACCTTTCCATTCTGTTCTACCAAATGAAATTAAAAATAAAGATGTGCTTTGTTTTAACATTTTACTCATAAACTTTTTGCGTTGTTTTGCATTGTGTAACAAAAGGAGGGTGTAGATAAACAAATGCCTCATTTTTCTTAGTAGCATAGGTATTCTGGCTGTTATTTATTGACATAGCATAAATGTCATATTTGATAGTAAGACTGACATTTACTTTTGACTAAATATAGCCTTTAGGAGATAATGTTAAAAAACCCCTCATGTTCTTTAATTTGAGTAATAAGAAAAAATTTTGAAGGTACCACAGTTTAAGCAGTTCAATATAATATCCAAGAATCTGACCTTGCTTTACAAAGAGTCGTCTCTTGATCAGTATGGAGCACATGAATTTAGAAGTCTTTTCCATCTTGAAATACTAGGATGCTGTGATTTATTCTATTCAAAGAAACCTTTTACCATTATTATCCAGTCAGGAATGTTGAAAAAAACATCCTTAAGCCTAATGATCGTGTTCAAATATTTTTTGAGTGGAGGAAGGGATGAAATAGACAAAATAAAAGAAAACTCTGACCTCAGTAAAGATTTTCCCTGTAGAGCAAATGAAAGAACTATTTTATAATAACTTTTCCTCCTTTTCCATACAAATGTGTCTTTTGTTCAGACAACATATAAATGCTGGATTGTTATGAGGTCTTGTATGTTACAGCCTGCTAAGGAGCCTGTGACTGTTCTTCACAGGAAGTCATCTCTTCCAAACTGGTAATGACCATGGCCAAACATAGACGTTTCTATGCATAGAAGTGGGTGAACTTCCTGTATCTCCTGAATATTGTATCAAATATGGAATTGTACAAGACTGCTGTGGCAACTTAGCTTTAGGGAGTGCTGCACTTAAAGAAATGAAAAATCTAATACATGCCAGATAAGTAAGAGTCAGCTTTACCAACAGAAAAACATTTTAAAATTGCTTACTGTAAAAAAAAAAAAAAAAATAAAAAAAAATAGAAGAGAGTAAAAAATGAAACTGCAAACAGATTTTAAGTAACCTTAACCCATTAATGATAATGGTGTCAGTTAGATACTCCAGCATCTTAGCTAGTTTGTGAAATTAGCTGCCTTTGGCAATTGATGTTAAATTTGACATGTATTGGAGACTTCTGGTGCTACATTTTACTTACCAGAATCACTAATGGTAACTGCTCTAGGCACTTCTGAGGTCAAAAATTGAATGACTGCAAAATGGAACAATTCAAGCAATTGCTCTTTTTTCAATTCTTGTGCTTGGGTGTTGGACATCACATAATATTTCATGTCCTTGCCTTTTTTCCTCTTCCTCAAGTCTTTCACAGGAAATGTTTCTATTATATATCCTGATTAGATTATATATTCAGTTTTAAGTTGCCCTTGTGATTACAGCCTCTTTAAAACACTGTGGTATAACATCAAAAACATATATCATGAGAAATATGAAAGAAACACATTTTTAAGGATTCATAATATGCATTTTGGACTACATATGTTTAAGTAAAATTGACCTAAGTATGAGGCTGCCAAGAGTACAAAAGGTATCCCTTTCTGAGATTGTGTTAGATTTAAGGAACCCTGTCACACTGTCAAATTCCTATTATCTTCTAACACCCATCTAAACTTGTAGGGTCTTACCAAACGTATTAAGGAGTTTTTTTTCTGGCAGTAAATATTAAGCATTAATATCAAGTAGGTATAAAGAAAAATGGCATTTTAATGCATTTCTTAATAGTGCTGTACATCCTTTGCCTTTATGTTTCTTCCCAGTGTGTTCTTATATGGGCCCTCAAGAAGGTCTCTGTTTCCTACTTTTATAGCCTCATATTTTAGATAAAAAATCATAGTCAAGATAATTCTGGCAAGAGCTTTTTCTTATGCCCACTAATACTACTGTTCTATAAAAAGAGAGGTCAAACTTAAATAATATAAAATATTGCCTCTTTGGCATATAAAAAGATGAAAAAAATGCATTTTTATTTTGGTTGGGAAGATAAGAAAAGAGAGATATTGTGACACAGTGTGTTTTGTAGCCCTGGCACAAATAGTATGCAAGATTTGCATATGAATTTTAGTGATGTCTACAATTAATATTTAGGTGTTTGGAAATCTTTTAGTTACTGCTTCCTGTTGAGGTTTAGGCTGGCCTGACCACTAAATGAATGACGGATGTTTTCTATTTACCCCTCTCCTTCCCCAGAAGGGGAAGGGAGAGAGAATAAAGGAGCAATAGAGACTTATTGGTTGGAAAAAACCTAAAAACAGCTTTAATGAAATATTGACAATAAAAAAAATTAATAAGAAAATAATGAAAAATATACAAATACATACAAAACCCATATCAAGCTCCCAGAATGATGATCATGTCACCGGCCAGCACTGGACTCAGTGGCATACCAAAACCGGATTCAAGAACACACACATTGGGATTAAAGGCAGAAAAAAGGACAGAGTCCTCCTTGGACATCGGCCATTGAAGAAAGAGGCTGATCCCTTTGATCCCTCAGCTTTTATATCTAGCATGGTGCAGATGGGATGGAATACCCTGTTGGTCAGTTTTGGGTCCTCTCCTGTCTACTCCTCCCTGCAGGTGTGACCCCCCCTATGCTCTTCTTCCGACCCTCCAACTTGGTACATAAAAAAGTTAGCTGACTTCGGTTGTTATAGGAATAAATATAAGCGAGAGCCTTTCTGCATACCATTCCTTAGTATTAACTATAAACATCAGACGTAATCGGCTAGAAGCAGGCACTCTGAAAAATTTACCGTTAATTTCAGAGAGTGCATTCACTTAGAAGAGACTTAACTAAAATATAAAATTACTGGAAAGGAAAATTGGTCTTGTTCTATCTCAAACCAGGACTTTTGGAGTGGTTAGATGCAAACAGAACAAGAATAAGACTAACAGCTACACCATATTTCTGATTATTATTTTTGTTACTATCCTCTAGATAATCTCTAGCTCAGCTTCAGCTTTCTTGATCTGTGGCAACGAAAACTGAAAACAGCGATATGTTACTCTGTTTACTTAATACTAGGGTACAGAGGAATAAACTACTGATAATAAAGAATAAACTACACGAAGAACCGATGTTGTATGAAACATTTATTGTGTATGTAACTTTGATGCAGAAATCAGTGGGATCTAGTGTGCTTCTACTAGGCATAATACTTGTTTCCTCTCCAGTTGTCTCATCTGTTCCTGAATTTTTGCAGAGTCTCCAACTTTCTTCTATTTTGAATTTGAAATGGCAGTGTAATACCCTGAAAAAGAGCTAGTGGTAAACTGGAAATAACTTACTGAAATTGTTTTGGAAATACAGAAATGCAATTCAGAAAGGTCTAAGCTCAAGAAACATACATTCTCCTCACTTTATTTAAAGAGCTATGGTTAACAAACTTGCACTGCATATGTCAAGCATTTGCCCAATTTGCTGCTCTAATAAACATTTATTTATGCAATATAGAAGAGTCGCAGTCAGGGGAAACGAGAATCCCACTTTACGGTAACCGCAGTCCTGGTGGTACAATGTCCACTTCAAATAGCTCCCGATTCAAGTCGCTAACTGAAATCAGGTAAGCTTTGATTGGATGTACCACAGGTGAAATGAGTAATTTCACAACAACTCTCTTGTCTATTATGAATTTCATTCTGGACCCCAGAAATGGCTTCTAATAAAAAGTTATTTAAACTTCTACATTACCAACAAAGTTTTGTTTTCAATAAATCCATGCTTTGTAGTAAAGAAACCCAAAACAATGACAAAAATATTCCTGACAAACTGTTTGGACTGAATGGAGGTGTAAAAGGGAATGGTAAGCACTCAGAGGATCAAACAAGTTATTAACTTCTTCAAACAGTGACAGAGAATCACAGAATTACAGAATTGTAGAAAGATTTGGGTTGCAAGGGACCTTTAAAGATCGTCTAGTCCACCCTCTCGGCCTTGGACAAGGATATATTTCACTAGATCAGGCTGCTCAACGTCCCATCCAATCTGACTTTGAGCATTTCCAGTGATGGAGCACCCACAATATCCACCTGTTCCAGTGTCCCACCACCCTCATAGTAAAAAAATTCTTCCTTATATCCAATGTAAATCTACCCTCTTTCAGTTTAAAACCATTGCCCCTTTTCCTGTCACTACAGACCCTGGTAAAAAGTTTTTCTCCTTCTTTGGCTTTACACCCACAACCAAGAAGATAAAAAAGGATTTCTCATCCCTGAAAAATCTGATATCCACATGTGTCTTTGAAAATATTAAAAATACTTAACTAGGGATAGGATTGTACACAAGAGATGTCATTCCAGACTACGTGACATTAAAAGTAAGCCCCAGTAAAAGGGTCAAGACAGTAAATTAAGACAAAATAAATATTAATACCAACATAATTACGTGGATAATAAATTCAAAATACAAGCGTTCAAGCCATGAGAATCAACAAGTGACCTGAAATACAGGCATATTTGTCATGGTGCACATTATGTGGAAAACAATGTGCAGAAAGAAAAATGCCCAATCTTTAGGCAATAAAGCACAATGAGTGGGAAAGCGAATCACTTCATCCTCTAAAGTCACGCTATCTCAAGAAGGAAAAAATAGGTAACAATCACCAAGGCTGTAAAGATTTCTAGCTAAGGGAAGGGTAACTTCAGAAGACTAAGAGACACCGTGGATGAAGTTTTCCAGAAGAATGCCAATGATTCCGTTTCTATGTTTGCAACTATGCTGTTAAATCAATGACTAAATTCAATTGCCTCTGCTTTATGGAGCCAGGTGCGATTTAATGCCAAGAACACCAGTAAACAGCAACATTAGACTGGAGAAGTGAGGCCAAGTGTTGTTCATCTACAATAAACTCATTCAGGAGCCAGTGGACAAATACAGACTCTTGGTAACAAGCCCATGAACCAACAGGCAAGGAAACCAAGGACATAGTACATGTAGAGGTAAGATGAAGCTAGAAATAGTTCTTCGCATAGTCTGTAAAACTACGAGAACACAGAATGTCTTTTAAGTTGTGGTAGCCAATATAGATGGATGTAGCTGCCTACCAAATAGGCACCATTTCAACCCCTGACATTTTCAGCACAGCTGTCTAGAACTGGTGAGAAATCCTTCAAATAAATCGTCAAGCATTCAAAACCCAGACATTTTAAAGAAAAAAGAAATCGTTATCATGACCACGATCCTAAAATGCTACTAAACCCACAGAGCGATTAGAGTGGGAGTGCAAATTTCAACAGCAAAACTGGAAAAATATGCATCTAAAACTAGCAGGCCAAAGCTGTTAATAGTAGACAGGTAGTGTTCTCGGAAAATGCATCTGGAGTAACTGTATAATTTGAGTTAGAGTCTTATCTCAGAGTCATTAGAAAATGACTATAAAAAAGCACTACCAAGTGTACCTGAATGGTTAAAATACATGCTTTTAAAACTTCTGTGCCATGAGGTTAGAATAAAAGTTACTCAAAAAAGCTACTTAGGGTGGAAATGCAGAGTAGGGCAAACTTGCCAGGATGTGGAGAGTGCAATGGAATGTGGAATAATGTTATCAATACTCTATAATGTCTCTGCAAGACTGAAAACCATAGCAGAACAGGGGCAGCCAGCTAGAGGGCCTCACAAAAGGACCGGGAAGAATCTTGGCTATCACTTGGCTTTGTGCAGGAAAAATATAAAAGGCAATGTATATTAAGAACTACTGGGATACCACCACTTTGAAGACATAGATAACTGTGTGACTCCAACAGCACAGACGTGAAACCCTTTGAAGACTGACAGGCTGGGAGGATTGTAATGGTTAAGTGTATGCACTGTCAATATGGTTCACATCGTTTACGTTCCCTGTAGTCCCAACAACTTATCAAACAGTTGAAAAAAGACACAGAAAAAGCAGTATTTAAAAGGAAATAAAAGAAACTCTAAGGAGCCTGGATATACATCAAGAAGTCTTAGTCTGCAGGAGGCAGCTGGAACTCAATTTTTATGTGACTGGATTAATAGCTGAAGTTGTAACCCAGCTGTAATTAAAGCATTTATTTAGGTTTTCAGTTATGAGTCTTTATGCGATATTCATCAGCCTGTGGTCCATAAATGAGGTTGGACTTCTTTTTTTTTTCATTTCCCTTTGTAGAAATAAATATCTATCATTATATCAACAAGATGAACAGCTGATGGGGACAGGGAGGGTTTTTTTTTCTTGTGTTGTTGTTGGGTTTTTTGTTTTGGTTTGGCTTTTTTGTTTGTTTGTTTATTGTGACCCATATTTTCAGACACTTGAGAAATTTTCCAGAACCTGCTCCAGGCTACTCTATTGATATTTCCAATTCCTCAGAGGCTGTAAGAAGGGATTAACTGTTGGACGATATTCACATGAGAGACCATGAACACTAGAAGTTGAAGGCTTTGCAGCATAATGATCTGTGGAAATGTCATCTGAAAAGCTGAGATAATGTCTGAAATTTGCCAATGGGCAAGAATACTGTATCTGGGGATGTAAAAAAGATAGGCTTGAGCTTGATTATAAGAATTCAAGAAAGATGGAATTGAATCTGAATAGAGACACTTGTGGCTCTTTGGATTACGTCTCACAGGAGATAAGCACTTGCTGACCTTCAGTCCCTCAGTGCTCTTCTGCCCGGACTTTTAGTGCACTTGAATGTTTGTTTCTTGACCTTGAGCCCTAGCAAAGCAAAGAGGTTTAGAAATACTTGAATTGGATCTGTTGTTATGATGATCTTTTCATGAATAATTTTTTGGCGAGGTTACTGTAAATCTGGATGCTGTTCATGAACTGTTAGTATTGCAAGGTGCAGAGGAAAAATCACTGATTCTGTGAGTAGAGCAAATGGCAATGTGCTGTCCAGGGTAGGTTCTCATCTGCAGGACAAATATTTTGATGAGCTGCACAGCCAGATATCTTGCAAGTCAAGAGCAGCAGAAGGCTATTAAGGAAAACACTGTGTTGAATTTCTGTTCCATGTAGTCCATTATAGATAACTGTGGTGAGAAGACAATTCACACATGTAATATAATAGCTACGCTCTCTTTGGTTTTGGGAACTGAGTCCCTAGAAGCATATCAGTGTAGCTCTGTGTCCAGTCAAACTAAAGCCAAACAGCTATGTCAGGAATTGGAAGTAGTATGGCATTAGGATACTCCTAACCATAGTCTTGCCAGTCTATAGCTTTCTTGAACAAATATGTCTAAAATGGGATGTAGTATACCCACTGAGGCCTTTTCAGAGAGTGGTGAGGCATAGGTTAAATAACATTTTACGTCTATGTGTTCTAACATGATGTTTATTATTCTTTTACAATTCTACATTATTGACTCCAGTATGATTTGTAGTCTGCAATAACTCCTCAGCTTTATTTCTGAAGAGCTGGTACCTAACCAGTTCTTCTCCCTCTTGCATTTCCACAGATTCCTTTTTTGCTTTTTGCTGAATGAAGTACTGTGCTCATATCCTTATTACTTTTTGCAAGCAGAAGTTTCTTCTATTCCCAGTGCTGAAGTTTCTCTCTTCCAATTCTATGTATTAAGACAATTTTTTCCCCATGTGAAAAAAAGTATCTCGAAGAGTGTCAGGCACTCAGTCACTCTTACATGGTAACGTGCAGAATAATGTACCTGGCAGCTCGAGATTTTCAGAGGTTTTGGATCCTTTTTCTTTTGATATGAATTTAAGCAAACTGCACTATTTTCCTCTCTTCTGTGTTGATGTTTCCGAAAAAGAATCTTAAGCAGAATGAGACCTGGAATGTTTCCACTCTTTTTGCTATGCTAAGGATGCATTCAGTTATGCACCAGATGATTCATGAGGTTTCTGGTAGTGGGCACTACCTACCCTCCCCACCTTTTTTAGGGGAATTTGTAAGTATCTGTTTTGGGAGACTACACGGTGTCCAAAATCTAGAATATTTTGGGTTAAATACCATATACTCCATAAAGTTTTGTGTTTCTAGGAAAATCTTCTTTCCATCACCTGTGAGAAGCTTGGGTCTGCTGGCAGTTGCAGGAAGATCCTCCTCTTCCCCTTAGTCTTCAAGGCTACAGTCTCTGAGTTTCCGGAATCTCTCCCTACCTTCATTCTAAAATATTCGCCAGGATCAGTGTGGTCATTTGTTTTCAGGGAAGTAGAAATCTGCTTCTCCTTCCTGGCAGTGCTTTCTGATCCAGTGTGTATAGGCAGGATAAGACAAACAGGTGGTCTCCCTTCCTACTCAGCCACATGGTCTTTAATACTGCATACAATATATTGCACACATAGCAAACTATGGTCAAAGAAACAAATCAGCAGCATTTCTGCCTCAGAGGCTGGTAAAGTACGTGTCTTTAACATGATATTTTGGTGACTCAGAAGTCGGTGGGTTATTTCTCATCCAATCAATAAATTTTGCTTAGAGAGCACTGGTAGCAAGGAAGCAGATACTCTCTATCTGATCTATCTGGATCAAACACCACCTCAAACAACTACTCTACTCTCCAGAGGTTTGCCATCTTTAGGCTCTGTTTTTTATGTTGTCAGGGCTGCCTGACAGGCATGATGAATCAGAAAATGTTTAGGTCATCAGTCCCACCACACTGCAGACACAAGGCAGGTGCAGAGACATTTCAGCTCTCTCGAACTGTGAGCACTTCAGAACAAGGCTGGCAGCTGCAATTCTATTAAAAATCAGAGATGTCTAGGGAATGTCACTGCTCCTAGGGAAAAAAAAAAGACTTAAAAAAGAAGCTGCTAGATGCCCCCATTGACCTTCTGTATATTCTGCTATAGCTTGAAAAAGGTACCTGAGTCAGATCACCTGTCTTACAGCGGTGGGATTTGCAAGTTTCCTAACCTAAATGATTCCTTTTACTAGGTTCTTCCTTCCAGTTACAATTAGGCCAGCTAGCACAGTTATGAAAGTACTAAATTGCATGTGCAATAGCTGCTAAGAAGTGTTTCAATTAATTTTCTGACACTTGAACAAACCCTGATTTTTTTACTTTGTGTTGCAAGGATCTCAGTGATGATGTTATAGCCTATGCAGAAGAGGAACATTCATTGTAATTTCTTTTTTTTCTCTAGAAGCATTTAAGAGTTAATTACGTATGCACAAACTTTGTATTGAGGTGAGCGAACTGTGAATGCAGCTCTTCTCCTGGGGAATAAGTTAAGACTTTAAAATTATGTTGTCATTCAAATGACTTCCCTCCAAATATAAGTAAAAACCTTAATCTTTTAAAACTCTATGTCCAATATTGAGCATATGAATCAAAGTTTTCTGGTGTATTTGATGTTGCTTGTAAAATAAAACTTTAAGGTTAATATCATCCCTCACAGTAATATGTATGGGTTGTGTATTAGGTGCAGTCATTGAAGATGTGAAGTATTTTTAGAATGTATGTATTTTTATGTTTGTTCTTCAGGGCTGATACAGGGTACTGTAAAATGTTTTAGAGTGATGTGCATTACAGAGAAATATCAATTGTCATGAAAAGTGTGTAGGTCGGTGCTTGAAGGCAAAGCTGTGAGGAAAATGTATTTTTCAGGTCACTGGATGCAGTCAATGGCACTGAGTCTCATTTCAAGTGGCTGAGATATTACTTTTAAATCCTGGAGCAGCAGGTATCAGTCTGTTCAATATAAATAAGTTCATTAATGGACTATATCAATGTTTGAGTACACAGAGAATAGAAGGCTTTATTTTGACAGATTTGTGCAGCCAATGATACTTTTGGTGCTCAGCTCAAAGTTTTGGCTCATAGTCTTCTGTTTAGAGCTTACATTTTTAACTCGGGTTAGGAAAAAGAATAGGAAGTGTTTTCAAGGACAAATAAAAGTTTCTATTTGGGTGACTTCCAACACTTAAAGCCTTCCTCTTGCTAACAGCATTTTGCTCTTTCCATTCTTCTATTGCATTATTCCTTTTGAAAAATTGATCTACATCGCCAGGACCTTGAGGACATCAGTCAGGTGTCAATGGCCCTGAGCAACCTCATCTGGGCCCTCCACACATGTCCCATCTATGGACCCAGGACCCCAATTCAACTCAACCCAGGGCCATCAGTCCCTGCCCCAGGGATGCTGAGGAGGCCGGTTCCAAGCTCTGCCAAAGCCCTGCCCTCACCACCTTGGGTCCCACTAAGCTGGGCTGGACCTGTTGGCTGGTGCCCCAGCCTGGTCTTCGCCTGTCCCTGTACTCAGGGAGTTGCCCGATGTATTGGCCTTGGGGATGTCCCCAGCTGCCCCCCAGCCTGCCCTGATCCCTGGCAGTGGGATGACCCCTGCCCTGTGTGCTCCAGTGGGGACTCTCCGCTGCTCTCTGTGCTCAGCCCAAGGGATCTGCTGGCCCGGCTGCAGCCTGGCATCCATTATTTATATTTCATAACTAAAATCTGAGGCAGAGATGTTAATTTTAGCTGTAGACCAAACAAATATTCACCCATCCGTTACACAGTTATGTCCTGCTATGAATCTTAATGTCTGTCTCTGTAAGGAAGGCTTTTGTAAGCTGAATGTTTTAAGATATAAACTATGGAGTAGATTGATAAGAAAAATGTAGCTTTGAAATTGCTTAGCAGTTGGAAAGTAATACTTGAGTAAATAAGTGCTTTACTGTTCTTATATTCAAATGATTTCTACGAGACATTAGCCTGACAATTTTCTAAGAGATTTTGAAAGTAAATCTTATTGTGTATTTGTGATTCAAACAAAAAACATCTCTTTTTTGGCTAGGTGAAAATTTTCCAGTTTATAAAGCCTTTCTGAATATTTACACATGTTTAACTGAATCATCCGGAGCCAACCTTTTTCACAGTAAGATACAGTAAAGTGAATTTCTATTAAACTTATAAAAATCTGTCATTGCTTTCAGAAACCATTTGTGGTATATTTCTGTATTATTGTCACTTTTTAGAGGGTTGTTTCTCTTTAGAGAAAACAACAGATCATTTTATTTACAGTTGCTTCCCAGCCTGGACCTAAATGAAACCCTACCTTTTCAAAAGTCATTGAAAGGGTCCTGAGCACTCCACAATTAATAGCCCTGGCACAAGGAACCCCCCAGGGAGACCAAACATAAGAGGAGGGAATTTCCATTTCCATCCTTCAGAACCTGTCTGTATTTGGATTTATTTCTAGATACCTTCGGAAAGTAGGAATACATAGGATGCTATGGTTTTAGGGGAGGAATATTTAACAGGTAAAGAAATAGCTTTGGTTTTATGCCCATTGACAGCATCAGTATTTCTAGCATTAAGGACTGGTACTAATGCTTTCATTGTTCATTCTGAAGCTATTTTTTGATTGTAAGTCCACCCTTCCAGAGGTGATCGTTGGAGAGTGTGAATCCTGGCATTCAGCATGTACCTATATATAGAATTACCTTCAAGGAAATGAACTCTAATGTTTGGAGCCCAGGATCCAAAATGATCATTGAATCTTCTTAACTGAAAATGAGCAAGTGATATTTGACAAACATCCAACATGATCTTTGATCTAGAAAGATTTTCTTAAGAAGGAAGAAAATATATTTGATGAGACTATTAAAGAAACACTAGGTCTCATTTTGGTATTGATAGCATACAAAGAATTTTTGTAGGTGTTAAAATATTGGTGAATGTTAAAACAGCTACCACTGCCGCTTATTGTCTGCCATGCAGCTTGAACTCCTCAGTTTATTGCACAATTACTACTTGAAAATGTTACTTGAATTTAGTCTGCAGAAGCATATGTCATGCCAGAGTACATATTTGTACGTATATATTTTATCTAAAGGAGGACTACATAACAATATCCAACAGTTGGTAGCTGAGGTCAGTGAAGTTCAAATTTAGGGTGGAAGATACTGTTTTCCAGGTAAGCACGGAACACATAGACATTACCATGCAGAAAGTCAGAGCTCTGTGTGTGCAAATGAGATGAGTAGATGAGTATGACAGTTTCCTGGTAGAGTGGAATAGTTTGCATTGGACTTCACGCCATAATAAAATGGCTCATTAAAGCTAGTATTTAGATATACTGCAAGGAAGATGTATAATGCAATAACATTTTAAAAACAGTTAGGGTGGAATTACTTTCACAGAACTTCAGAATCCAACTGTTAGATGTTTAAGTTTCAGCTAGTTACCTGAAGCTCCCTTTGTAGTCAATAGGGAGAAACAGAGCTGGAGTGTGAGCGAGACTTGCTCTTATATGCCCTACTTAGAATAAAATGAAACAACTTCAGCTTCTCTAAAGAATCAGGGTGGAAGGGATGCTTTTGATGACTAGCTAGGAGTTATGATGCTTACTCTAAAATGATTACATCAGGATGTATGACTAGATCTGTGACTCTCTTGCTTTTTATACACTTTCAAAAATTAGTTCTTATCATTATCTTATTAAAATAGTTTATGCATAGCAAGAAGTGACTTGAAATTTTATTTATAACAATCTTAAACTGCCTTTTTTCTTAGTTCATCAAGTTCTGGTGTTTGGGGTTTGTGTTTGCTCCTTTCTACACAAAAATTAAAAGTCCATACTACATATAAAATTTTACAAATGATTTCTCTTACTGTAGTACCAAATGTCATCACCCATGTCTTACACTTCAGTAATTGGCTGGATATTTGAAAAAAAAAAAAGGTAGAATGTATCTACTAATATTTATAAAATACACTTTATAAATTAGACAGAAGCTATGGGGAATATTAGACATTCGTGTTTTTGTAGCAGGCTTGAGAAGATAGGTATTTGGCAAGCCTTGGAGTGATTTGAGAGGAGGAAATCATACACAGTTATCTTGTTCCTTCCCTTTTCTGGTTTTATACAATCCAGGAGATGAGGCTCCTTTTACAATTGAAACTACAATTACTTGAAATTTAGTCAGTGTTTTGTTATAAAACAAACTTTTAGCTTTGTGGTATAGATTTTTATTTCATTTTCCCCATTCCGTGCTAGTAATATTTGTGTGTGAGCTTCTAAACTGAGCATATTAATTTACACGGTCATTTTGGAAAGCAGAATACCTTGTTTACATCAAATAAAACACATTCATGTATGACTAGAAAATTATACATTGCGCAGCAGGTCTTCATCGGTAACCTAGTTCTAAAATATCTCAATCAGAAATGGGCTTTGGATATGGGATATTTCTCTAGCACTATATAGTTGTGGAAAAAGTACTTATCTGGTGCTGGGAGCAGACCAGAGTTTGGGACTCTTCTGTCCTAAACTTCTGTTTCCTCCTTCCTCCAGGCATGTATGACAGAAAATGATTAATGCTTGATACAATAAATTTGCATCACCCATTAAATTTAAATGACTCATTAAAATAATTCTCTAACCACTAAATAGAGAACCATACTTGCCTTAGCCCCAGTGAATCTTGCATTGAGATTGAGTATCTTTCAACAAGAAAGCCAGAGAATACTAAACTAGCCAGGAGTTTGTGATTATGGCCCTCAGTTAGGAGGTGTGAGTTATGGTTTTGCTTTTCCTTAGGCTTGCAGGGAGATGTGAACTTGTCGCCCCAGCACCATCCCTAATCAATTATTGTAACATTTTATCGCAATTAAATATTTATAGGATTTACACGATGCTGCAGTCACTGTTATCTTACAGCTGCTAGTCCACAACGAGACATGAACGCTACATTTCCATATGAGAAGTTATATACATACATACACAAATATATTTGTATGAATATATGTATATGTGTGGTGTAGATTTATGCAATATGAGTGTCATAATAAATTTTGTATTATTTTCTACATCATTGTGTTTGTAAGTATATGTTTACTCACCATTTTTTGAACGACTGGTAAGTATTAAACAAAAATTGTTGGTACACTGATCACAATAGCACAAGGATCTTCTTCCTGGAATAAAAAATAACATAGACATGGAAAAGGTATATGAAAACTCAAAAGATTTATTTCACTTGATGTCAGTTTGACTATATCAGCAGTTAATTTTCTCTGAAAGAAACTTAACGCTTTCTATATTCTATGTCCCTTTAAAGTCCCTCACGTTACCGTTAGCTTTGATTAACCCAAATTGTTGCACCCCATGTGTGCTTTTTGCCTCCCTGCCTCTCATTCCTCTCCCCTATGATAGATAATTAACATAAAATTAATTCTATTACAGACTGAAAACATTAATAGCCTTTCTGGGCTTTTGCATTAAAAAGAAAAAGCTTTAAAATAAGTTTTTAACACAGAGAACAATACAATAATGAATTCCAATATGCATCATTTGCTTATTCAAAATACTTCTAAGACGTTACTTATAAAATTGTCTTTGTTGTTGTAATGTGAAGCAGTAATCTGCTATGTTGATAAACAGTTAAAAGTCAGTGCACACTACGAAATCCGGGGATAAAATTATATACAGAGGGTCCTTTTTGTTTCTGCATGTGAATATCCTTTCTGTCTAGGAACACTGGGAAGTCTGAAAGGGACATAAATCATAATTCAAGTCTTTGTTGCTTTTCCCATTTTTTCCTCGAAAATCTTATATTCAAATGCTCATCCATTTCACTTCTCTTAGTGAAGCCTTAAGATTGTAAACTTTTCCTAAAGGTCCAATACCTTTCCATCTACTCCATAAATTACAACTCCCTTGTAATGAGTTAGTGTTATAATGAAGACTCGCTGGCAATGCCGTGTATTTTAATAGACAAATTACTCTAAATTAAGCTCTAACCATCTGTTCCATTTTCATTTATGACTCTAAAAAGAACATACTTTAAAATTATATCATTTAAAAATAATGGAAATGATTGAAGTCTGCAGTAAGGCTTCTGCATATTTGTTCATTCAGTGTAGCATACTTATGGTAATAGTGATGTGTCTTCCTTGCTCCAGGCATGTATGAAGGAGAAAGTGGTTAATGCTTGATACAATAAATTTGCAGTTATTATGACGCATTAAGTATGTCAAAAAAGATATTTTACTCCTAGAGAGTTACTCTGAATGTAAATCTCTGTATTGGAGCATCCTGATGGGATACCTGGAGGCAAAGCTTTAGCTAATTCTACAACTTGTAGGGGGTTAAGGATATCAGAGACATTAAATGCTGACAACTGTAGTTTTAATATGCTGGGGAAATGGAGCTATTCCATATCACTTTCTGTATTTGTTAACAGTTATGCCACCACCAGGGATCTCACTAGGATTTATGGAGAAAGAACATGCTGATAGCTATTTAGAGGGAAAACAGTAATTTTTTTTTCTCCTGCAGACTCATTCAGTAGTAAATTGTGGTACAGATTGATAGAGCAGCAAGAAAGAGAATAGAAAAGACATGGTATTCTTAAAGGATGCAACTGAAAGTCCAAGTAAATCTCTTTCCCTCCCACTGCCTCTCTGCTCCGCCTGTGTCCTCCGTCTTTTAAAAATACTTTATTAAATACTTATATTGATTTCATAAGTGAGATAACTTTATTACTGTTGATTTTGACTTCAGAATAAGCATCAGCAGTCTAAAAATGTTTATGACTTCATGTAAAAGACTTGCGTGTTGTAATGACTGTTGCATTTGATTGGGAAGCCACCTGTGGAAGTGACAAGCATTACTTACCATGCAGAGACACCTTTTCTCCCGCAAGATTGGGAGGGTTTCTGATCTCACTGAAACATAAAACAGGATCAGCTGAAACTAAGAACTGAATCTGACCTCCAGTTTGTCACCATATTCAGCTAAAAGATGGCATCAGTCTCACCAATTAGCAGTTTAAAAGGTAGGAATTTCACCTGGGCTAAATAATCAGGCTGCCTATAGCGACAGTGAGGCAGGGTTGTTTGTTCTGTGTGTTTTAAAACAGGGTGAATTTCCTCTTGGAAGCGTTACTGTCTATGGAGACAGCCTGTTTAACTGAGGCAGGCCAGATGCTACGCTGTTAGCTGAAGTTAGACAAGAAGAACGCCAAAGTTAGCATTTACTCATAGCACTCCATTTAATGTCTCCTTTTCAATCATTTATAGAATGACATCAATGATTATAAAGGGAACATCTGCTGATGGCTTTAGGAGGTATTAAGTTTGGAATGACTAATTTAGTCATATAATTAACAGAAATATGGTTTGTTTGGCAGAATAGGAAAAACACACTGCAGAGATACTGATGATAATTGTGAAGGCCAGTAATAGAAATCAAAATGTATCACTTTGGTACATTACATGTCTGAGTCTGTCATTCCAAAGTAAGTGCCTCTTAAAACCAGATGCTCCCTCTGCAATATTTGATGTGTATTTATAATGGATGGACAAAGCAGATATTACATCTTTTGTTATCACTAAGCACCAAGGTCGAATTTGGTAAGTAAGTGACGGTTTCAGAGTTTTAATTATATACAAAATAATTCTGTTTAATGCCTGCAGAAATGTGTCTGCCTTTTGGGGATTTTCTAGAAGGCAGCATTTTAAAATTGGCCATCTTTTTCATGTGTAAGCAGATATAAATTTAAGGTACGTTTTATTTTTAATCTTGTAAATATGAGGAATATAATTCAGATCTCTGGTTTGGCTGAGGGTGTACTGGAAGGATAATAATAGGATGTATCTGGCTAGTTTTCACACTGTAGCATAATGAAACTTTAACAAAGATGTTCCTTCCCTAGAATATTAATCACTGGAATTACAATATATATTAATACAGGACAAAAAGTGACTTTCTTCTATCTAAATAAAACTTATCGACCTTTTGTTATTTAAATTATTAAAAATTTTGTTTCCAGAGTCTTCAGAATTTATTATTTTCCAATTGCTCATTTATTATTTCATATATGGTTTCATTCCATTCCGTTCAAATTTATAAACTAACCTTGTAACACTGAGTGCTTTCCAGTATACAGTTAAGAGCTGTGATTAAGGCTGTTTATCTGTGGTTCATTCTTTTCCATTTCCCCCTCCGTGTTTGTAGTATTTTGTTTTGCCAGGCATTTAAAATTTATTTTATTTCGTGTGATTTATTTAGGAAAAAATGCAAAGAAATGAATCTTGCGTTTAGGAAAAGAAAGGCAGAAACCTTCCCTCCCCTTATTTTTCAGAACTTCCCTATAGATTTTTTTTTTTTTTTTTGCCAGTTATTTTCACTTTGCAAACAACTTTTTGTTCAGTGTCATAGAACTCCCGCTTTTGGCGGCTTTCTGACTGGTACTGTTTCGCTCGTCCCAGGGGGAATGGATTCATGAGCAGAGCAAAGGTGAGGTGTTGAAAGTTCATGATAAACGAATGTTCTTAAATTATTCTGTAATTTATACTGTGAATATTACTGCTATCTAGATGGTATCTTTTGGTATACAAGTGTACATATTGAAAAGAATTACACAGTGGATGTTTTCCTCCATGTGAGCTGAACTTCTGCTCATACAGTTCTTTACCATACAGGCTTTCCTGGTGACAAGGAGACTAATCGGAAAAGCGCATTACAAAGGGAGAAAAAAGAACTCGGACATTTTCAAAATTACTGAAAAGATACTATTTTCTTTTCTAGAATTTGGTTCACTAGCAATGGTTTAACTATATAATTTAATATGTATTTTTTCTTTTGTGAAAGTTTTTTACTAGAAGAGAAACCAAGCATAATTTTTTTCTCTGTATAAATTTTCCATTTGAATTTAGAAGGTGGTAAGTTTGGGGCCACAGTGGCTATTACTGTTCCTTTCTGTGCCCTTTGAGAGCTCAAACTATGAAATGAAGCCAAACTTGCAGCTGCAGCAGAAAATATCCACTTTTTAAAATGAGAAACATGTTGCTGTATTCCCCTTCCCCACAGTAAAATTTTGCATAAGATGAAAAATAACACATCATGTTACAAGTAGGCTCCAGTCTATTAACATTAAATTTTGTAGTGATAAAATAAAGCATGGGTATAACAGATTTTTTCATAGGTTTTGTTTTTGCACATATTATTGAACATGTACCACTGTATGTAGTACTATGCACTTAGAAGGAAAAATTACCTTATTCTGTCTATTTTGTAAGTTAAGTTCTTATTCTTCCATTTTATATGAATATTTTCAATTGATTACAATTTTAGACACAAGTGTCATCCTGGCATAAAATTTTGGTACTATTTCACGTAATACTTTTATATAAACAAAGCTTAGATTCAGTGTGCTATCGTGTCAGCTTCATGTGTTTCTTCAGTTATATTAATTCTAACATTCATCCGTTGAAGTGGTAATGATTTATTGTGTATGGAAATTCCATAATACCCTATTTTACTTTGACAGCTGTATTTATTCCAGTGAGTTAATTAATGGGAATTCCAGTTGTTAAGATGATTTTCTGATGTGTCGACAAAACCCAAAGAAATAGCTCACAACTACACACTCTGGTTTCAGTAAAAAAAATAATGGTTTCTTTCCTTTTGTTCCCCTGCTCCTCAGGTATAGAATACAGGGATTTTCCATTGGAAAGAAGAATCAATCTAGTCAAATCTTTCAGTTTCACTTTAAAATAAATTTTTGTAATAGTTCCTTTTTAAGATTTGTCTATAATATGGCTAAATAAGGCCCACAAACAGTTGAAGCTAAAATAATTCTATTATTTTCTTAGCTGAGTTACATCCCACAGTGAATTAAGCGATGTGATCAAAGTGATGAATTTTCTTTCATAGTCTCCTGTATACAGCAATCTATGATCTGAATTGTAGGAATCTTTAATCTAGCAGTTAAAGGCATAACAAGATATAACTACGGCTAAAAGCAGAAGTCAGAAACATTTAAACTGGCAATTAAATGTAACTTTTAAAAACAGGATGAATCTGACCTTATTTTCAGGCATCTCACTACATTGAGGGCAATTAATAATTTACTTTCCTTGTCATGGAAAGCGACAAATTCATCATCATTTCGAATCTTGAAATCAAAATTAGATGCCTTTGAAAAAATGTTCTGTAGCCCAGACCAAAATTGAGACTGATAATGTTAATTTACAATAAAAAGAAAAAATAATAATTTCCCGATATGAAATAACAAGAAATTCTTTGGCATATGTTATTTAGAAGTTGGATAATAAGATTATAGTGGATTCTTCTGGTCTTAACAGTCTCTAGATATACAAAAGCTGTTCAAATAATATATGATATGAGTACAAGCAGGCGATAGAACATTTTGAAATGAAGGATGACATTAGGGAGGCAGCCTGGTTTAGCAATTAGTGCATGGATTCACTAGTCAGAAATTCTACATTCTATTCCCATATCTGACATTGATTAGCAAGTCACATTAGGACTTATTATCAAAAGTCAGATATGCAGCTGATCATCTAATTAAGACTTCATGCTATTAGCATAACTGCATTTGCAAATCATGCATGCAGAGCTTTAGCCTTTGTTTAACCTTGATCTGTGATATGAAAGCAGACTTCTTATTCCATGATTTGAGCAGCTCACAATTTTTAATGTATTTATCCTCATCAGATTCTATCAAACTGGGTATTATTATTTATCCTCATTTTAAGAAAGTGGAACTGCAGCACAGAGATATAAGGTTCTGATTTCCAAAGATATTTAGGCATTTAAAGATGCAGATAACCAATTAATTAAATTTTTTGTAAGTCCCAAAGAATATCACATCCTTGAGTTCTATATATATTTTAATGACATTTTAAGTGCCTAAATCATTTTACAATTCTGTTCTGCGTCTTGTCTATGAAGTCTAAGTCCAAATAGAAGCTCTGTCCACATTAGCAAGTAGCACAGACCAAAATAAGCAGATTAATAAGATGAAACAGTTTTTACTAAGGATCTGGCATTTGCACATTCAGGGGCTTTAATATTGGGCTAGTTTCAGATATGCTGTGGACCGAATGCTTGTCAAAGCTTACCTCCTATTCACTTTCATTCAAAAATCCAGTTTGTGTGGGGCTCCAAGACCAATTCATAATATGGATGAAAGCATGGTAAATGGCAATGATCAGGAAATTTTCTTAAAAAGATCACATCTGAACTAAAAAGTTGATATAGACTTACTCTGTGAATCTTACAACCAGGCCAATAAGTGTCTATGTAATTGGATTCCCCTCTTCAGAAGTGGAGAATATAGATGTCCTTGCTTGAAAAGTTAATATTAGTCAACCCCCTATACTCGGCACTAGTGAGGACCCACCTCGAGTAGTGTGTTCAGTTTTGAGCCCCTCACTACAAGAAAGGCATTGAGGTGCTGAAGCGTGTCCAGAGAAGGGCAACGAAGCTGGTGAGGGGTCTAGAGGACAAGCCTTATGAGGAGCGGATGAGGGAACTAGGGTTGTTTAGCCTGGAGAAAAAGAGACTGAGGGGAGACCTTCTCGCTGTCTACAACTACCTGAAAGGAGGTTTTATAGAGGTGGGGGTCAACCTCGTCTCGCTAGTAACAGGTGATAGGACAAGAGGAAATAGCCTCAAGTTAGGCCAGGTAAGGTTTAGATTGGATATTAGGAAAAATTTCTTCACAGAAAAGGTTGTCAAGCATTGGAACAGGCTGCCCAGGGAAGCGGTTGAGTCACCATCCCTGGGGGTATTTAAAAGATGAGTAGACGCAGTGCTTGGGGAGATAGTTTAGTGGTGGTTTGGCAGTGTTAGGTTGATGGTTGGACTCAATGACCTGAAAGGTCCATTCCAACCCAGACAATTCTATGATTCTAAACAGATTTTGTCATCTGAAAAGTATGGTAAGATTGTTTTGTAGTAGCTCACTGAAAAGCTGGATAGAAACAGTTAAAAATACTTGATTTATGGAAGGTTAGCCAACTTAACAAAACAAAATACTTAACACCTGTCCAACTTTGAAAATATTGCTGTATTTTGGGATTATTTTAGTAAATATTCCAAAACTCTCTTGGCCAAGTTTATGAGAGAAAGCAATATTTTTCCATCCACTGCATTGCTTTCCACATTTTCATGAATTTTCCATATGATGAGAGAGTGAAGGAAGAAATGCCTCATTTCAATGTTACTAAGTATACGAGTAAAATGAAAAACATTTATGAAACTAAATACACTTCCATACAATACAGTGAAAGAGAGATTAAAATTTCAAAGAACAAATACGATTGAGAGTTTCAGACCAGTAAATATTTCAAAGGTCTCCTGAAATTACTAAATCCACTAACTGCTGTGTCATTCTTTTGAATGAATTAATTTTGTCACTCTTATATTTTCCAGAGCTATATCATGGAAAGATAAGAGCTGCTCTGTGAACTGATATTTCTAACCTAAATATTTTAATTTTTCCAAAATATGAAATGAACTTTCATCACTGCACATATGAAAAAAACCCCAATGCAAACCAGTCCATGTGACAACTGCAGATGCACAAGATTTTCAGCTATCTAGATTTCTTCCCTTTTTTTCTTGTGCTTTGGTAATGCTGACATACTTAAGTAATAAATACACATGAGCATTACTCAAGAGAGATCAGCAAAAAAATGCTGGAGAAAAAATAAAAAGTTTGTTGTTACCCTAATAGCCTTTTCATGCCCTGAAATATTACATCAGAATTAAAAATACAGGATATAAACAACAGATATTGAAAACACCCAAATGAATTGAATAAGGTCAGAGGTTAGTAATGCAAGATGAAAAATCTATATGGATGTTAGATCAAAAAATCTGGATCTGGATTTTATGGTGGATTTGTTGTTTTTGTTTTGTTTTGGTGATTTTTTTTTTGTTTTGGTGATTTTTTTTTTTTTTTTTTTTTTTTTAGGACACCAGTAAAGTAGTAGTAGTAAGTTTCTAGTATTTTCTTGCCGTGTTCCCAAGTCAAAAGATGTCTTAATCCACATCCTTTCCCTATGTTTGTCTCTGAGTGAAAACTTAGAGCCTTGATGACTTGTATCAAATACTGTGGATGACTCAAGAGAGTCTTTTCACTCTAGAAAATTAATATACTTCTAGAGATTTTCCAGATGTTACTGCTAAAAGGATGTGTGATATCCTTGTCCCTTCAGAGTCTGCTAGTCTGATGGATAAATTGAAGGAGGTGGGCTTAGGAAAGCATACTACTTTTCTCCTAGTACTCTATAGGCGGAAAACCTCTACTGCCCTTTTAATATAAGTACTACCATGCGTATAACATATTTCCGTTTACATTATTAGTATAGCTTGGCAGGTAACTTACAAGGTCCAAACCTAATACTCCACATTACCCTGTGTAAGAAAATATTTTTAGCTAAAATATATGTACTTTTCCTGGATGATTGGTAAGAATACAGTTTACTTCTGTTAATTTTACATTATTTCCTAGAAATTATTTTCATGGTGTCTCTTCTTCTCCAGTTTTAAATTTTTGAAGGTTTCCAGATTTGGGGGCAAGATTAATTTTTTTTTTTTTTTTTTTTGAATCACTGTATTTCTATTTGTTAGCCATATTGGCTCTTCTGCTATGTAGATGTGTAGGTCTCTCAACACCTGGGAAACAGAAGGCTACTTATCAACAACAAGGTCTCCTACACTACTTATTTATATACCTGTTATCTTGGATGTAATTAAAAAATTTTAAATTTAAAAGAGCACATATAATTTTTGTGTTCTTCTGCCACAAACTTCCGTTTGCTGTCTCCCTTTTCTTAATACGGAACAGTTGGGTATAAAAGGTGGGACATTTTCTATGTTTTCCACTCTGATCTCTGAAACTTCTGTCTTGGATTTCCCTTGAGAAATGGAAAGACTGGGAAGTGAAATGAAGATGTCTACAGATCTTACAAGCATCTGTTTACGGGGATTTATTTTACTTTTTATTAAATAGTCTTTATCTATTCAGAAACATAGGGACCTGTTGAATGGCTGTTACGATGTAAAACTTGGAGCTGGAAATCTGTCTCATTAAAGGCTGATACAACCTGACATATATCCTAAATACTATCAATGGCTTCATCATGGCAGTACCATAGTGGGTTTTAATGAAAAATCACTATCAATGGCATATGGAAAGTCTCTACAGAAAAATACGGTCATCTTTTACATTCTGGGCATGAACATGAATGACTTAGTGTCTGCCAAGGTATTTGCTACCATGGATAAAAAATAGTAGAGTGGAATGGATTTTCAAGGGAGCTTCAGAAAGAATTTACAGAGTATCTGAAGGAAATATGAGCAAGGAAAAAGCCTTTCTATGAGAAAATGCTGTGAATACATGATGAATCTAATTTGCCTGTTGAGTTTATAGACAATAAGAAACATATGGCAAGATGAAGTAGTAAGCAGTAGGGTATGGACTAAGATACACACAGGCCACGGTGAACGCCAGGAGTGGCAGTGTCTTTCATAATTAAGCAAAAATGAAGCTGTTAAACTGCAGAAAAGAGGGGTTTGAATTCCTCAGTTTTGTGTAGATTATCCTACCAGTGAGAGTTTCTGAAATCTGACAGTCAATGAATGCTGCTGAAAAGAAGAGCTTACAAAAAAGGTGAAGTATGGTTATGGGAGAGCCAATTGTATTACTGAAGGAGTTCACTTCCTATTTATTGTTTATTTTCTCCACTAGGGGCACATCCCAGAGGCTGTCCCTGCTTCAGGTGAGAACTTCATCTCATACTATTGTCACCTTCCTACAAAAACCTACATTCAGTAATAACCACCTCTTTAACTGGGTTTTCCTGAAGTAGAAACTTTCAATTTTATGCTTGGTTTTTCATCTGCACAGATTGGAACTAATGTTGTATTTTATTATTTTAGGATTTTATCTTGGATTTTCTTTTTCTTTCTCGTTTGTTTTGAAAGGGTGTGACAGAACAGCAGTGAGAAAGGCTGCCTCTGCTTTTCCTGGCTCGCTCTGTCTGTCTGTCAGGTGGATGGGGGGAGGGAAAGGAGGAGATCATGCCTGCATGCAGACTGAAAGACTCCTGACAAAGCACATGGCTTGCTTGTTGCAAAGGAGCAGAGATCTACAGCCAAGTCTCAGAGGTCAAGGAGAGGATACATTCCTAGAGACCCAGAGGGAGACTGTGTGAAGGTTGCTGCAACCCAGGAAGGCAGTGCAAATTGCTGGACTCCAGAGCATCTGGAAGGAGAGGCTCATTCTGAAAGGAAATAGAAAAAAGGGAGAAGATTTGTTTTCAAAACTTTTATTTATCTGCATCATGCAGAAGATCCACATTTGCTCTATTTTAAGGGGTTGTCTGAGCCCTAAGAAAACATAGAGATTAGAATTACTTCAGTGTTTTGGAGTATGCCCATTCTACAGATAAGATGGGTTAGTACTACCTCAGGGCTCAGACCTCCTCAGAGTCACATCAAAACCTCATAAAGGCAAATATTTCTATAGGGGCTTTGTGGGATGGAGGGCCTCTTTTCCTTATTTGGAAATGACTACAGAAATATTAGTAAACTATCAGTGGTGTAATTTATTTGGCCAGTCCTGCTGGTAGGAGACAAACAGCTACGATAATGGACTAGAAACCATGGAAAAATAAGCTTGCTGTTTAAAATCCTGAAGTTGATCTAATTAGTGATGACAACTAGTCTCTAGTTAGTAAAAGACATTTAACAGCATATTCTAATACTGTTTTCTGTCTCCCTCAATTTTTGCCTGCTTTTCTGTCTCTGAATGCTAAAATCAAATATTTCAGTTTTCCAAGCGCCTATCATATAATACACACTGCAAACAAAGTATATTTTCCATTCTGTTTAAGACATAATTTTATTACAAATTCATAGGTGTGTGGGTCCCCATACAGTGAGCCAAGTTCTCTGCTGTCCTATATCCTCAAACAATCCTAACAGAATCCAGGAAAATAAATGCATAAGCTATAGGACCAAACCAGCAACAAAAGACATTGATCCCTCTGTAAACTGAGCATAAAGCATGATGCATTTTTGAACCTCCTTCCCTTCCTGTTTTGGGATAATTGACAGTGTTACTGAAGACAATGAACTGCAATCCAGATGCCATATGCTTTGCAGAAGCATTGTAACTTACATCCTACCTGCATGGTCTCTATTGAGCAAAGCTGCACTGTGCTTTGCTTTGTTAGTATTTGTTATGCTACACCGGCTAGCTGAAATGCAAATGGATTGGTGTAAGAGATCAATGGTTGGCAATAAGTTTAATTCTGAATGCCTGATTTGCCATATTTGATGGAACTTTGTTGAGGTGTCCGACAAAGAAAGTACGTAAATAATTTGATACAGTGAAATTATGGGATTCCTGTGATAATGGTTTGGGGGTTGTGATATAACATGTCCAGAGCCACCTTCAAAAATTACTATGTAGTTCACAGTAGATTTCACAAAATGTTCTTTTCAGAAATAGGTTATTTGATTTTATTATGATGGGAAAAAGGTAAAACTGTCACCATTGTAAGCATCTGTAAAGGTGGCTTCTCATGCTAAGACTTGGGAAAGATCTACTTACCTGCAAATGCAAGGATATGACTGTATTTATATCAGCTTTTATAACACAGGGATAATTATTAAAAGAAAAATATTGATATTGTTGCTGGGATGATCCAAAGTTTGCCAGATTGATGCTTCTGAGAATTCTTTCACTGTCAGCACCACAGTATCTAATTTGCCAAAAGTTACTTAGCCAAGAGAAGTGTCAAAATCACTATTAAGATAAAGACATCTGCTTCTGCATTAGAACAGCAGGGGAAGCAAATGATGATGTAGTTTTCAAAATAGTGAACGTGAAAAGTAGGAGATGCAACAGAAAAGAAGTAAACAGACTATTGGTAACTATCAAAGGCTTGTTAAAAAGAGAAGTCCCAGAGAAAGACTTCAGGACTTCCAGAAAAGGGAGAGGATCCACACTTGAGAAAAGGTAAAATCCTTTATATCATACTACAGTGTGTTATAAACATATAGCACTTAATGAAACAGGGTATCCTTAGCAAATTTGATGACAATACTAAATCAGCAGAGTGGCCAACAAGACAAAAAATTAATCTCTCCAGGCAGGCCCTCATAATCTTGAAGAGGCAGCCAACATAAAAAACTTCAACAGGGAGTCCACGGTTCTGCCCCTAGAGCAAAATAACCCCACACGTCAACTCAGGATAGGAACCGACTGGCTGAACAGCAGCAACAGTGAAAAGAACCTGGGGATTACTGTGGATGCCAAGCTGAATGAGAGCAAGCAGTGCGCTCTCATTGTGAATAAAGAAAAACGCACGCTGGGCTGCATCAGGAGTTGCAAGGACAGCAGACTGAGGGAAGTTGTTATGCACTGTACTCGCCATTGGTGAGGCCACACTGAATACTGTATTCAGTCCTGAGATTCCCAAATCAAGAGGGAAGTTGAGAGATTGGAGGGGGTCCAGTGGAGGCCTATTGAGACAAGTTAGACTAAAACACATGACGTATGAGGAGAGCCTGAGGGATCTGAGCTTGTTTAGTCGCGTGAAGAGGAGGTCAAGGACAATCTAATAGCAGCCTGCAATCATTTGAAGCATGCTTCCTGTCAAAGACAGCAAAGCAAAAGCTCTGCTTGGTAATGGCACGTGATGTAGTAAGGGACAACGGCCCCAGATTGCACCTTGGGAGGTTCAACTGGAGGAGGAAAAACTTTCCCACAAGGAGTGTGGTGCAGCACTGGAACTGGTTAGCTATAGAGGTGGAGGCAATCTCCACACTCGGTGCTTTTCGTGACTCAGCGAGACAAAGGCAGAGCCAGCCCGACCTAGCTAGGTGACAGCCCTGCTTTAAATAAGAGGTTGAACAAGAGGTGTCCAGAGGTCCCTCCCAACTGGTGGTTCTATGATTTTATGAAGTAAATTGATTAAATGTTGTTCACAAAGCATTTAGGAATAAATGTTTGTGCTTACCACATAGATTTACTGAGTCAAAATTATCACTAAAGAGCACGTTTTTACGTTCTATATACATCCAAGAGTAGTATTTAGTTTCCATTGCTTTTTTTTGAGTATGTGATTACAGAATACTGGGCCCATTATTTAGATGAGCAAATCAATGCTTTTAAATTTCTGATTTTGACTGTTCTGGCTTTTTCTTTTACAGTGATCCTAGCCACTGTTAGAAATGTGTCATATAATGATCACATAGGGCTACTACTGTTCATCTAGCAAACTCAAGGTGGAGACTGAGAAATAGAAGAATGTAAATCAGCACTGAAGTCTTTCCCCAGTTCTGTGCTTATTTACCCTTAGTTTTAAGGGTAACTCTAATACTTCGATGCAATTTTTTTTTCTTCTAATAGTGCATTGTATTCATAATTATAAAATGTTGTCCAAACAACTGCTAGAACAGTTTCTCAGAACGCATAACTGATAATGTATTCAGTAAACTGCATTGTAACTTTGAAGAACAGGTTAGGACAAGAAGTGAAGAATGTCCTTTCTTAATTGAATCTGCAAACAGAATTCAGGGTTGTTAATTAAAATGCCGTCTGGGTAATGGCTTTTCTATTGATGAAAGAAATTACAATATGAGCTTCACATCTTTTAAAAGAATAGGTCAGATTCTGATTATGTTCATGTTGGCATAACAGTAGAATATTTCTGTTGATGCTAATTCATATTTATACCACTGTTTCAGAATCAAAATTCCATTTAAGCATTTCTAGCAATACAGAGCATCATAGCATGATACTTGACATTGATTTAGTTTTAGAAGTAAAAGAAGTGAAGGAACTGTACAGCTTCCTGTAATATAAATTGATATAAATTTATCCTTATTTTGTAGTTAATGCAGAACATAACGGAGAAAACTTAAATTTGTCATCTTTTTGTTGAGTTAACGTTTTCACTGTAATAATTGATAAATAGAATTAACACTCAGGCACTTATGATTATTAATAATGCAGGGATCTGACACAGCAGTAACAATTTCAAGAAATTATATAACCCATAATTTAAACAGTAGCTTTCTTACAATTTCAAAAGAACAAACTTTTTTTTAAAAATAATTTAAATTTCTGCAATACTGGTAAAACTACTGATTTAGAAAAAAAAAAATCTGTTCTTTCATTTCGCATTCCTCTGAGTTTTGTTGAGAACTAAAGGCTGAATAGAACATTTTATTTCATTAATTATTTCTGGAGAAGAGCAAGTTTTTTGTTGTAGACAAGAGATGACTGGCCTGTGGTCAGAAATAATAATGTCTTATATATAATAGTCTTGTTTCTTCTGCTCTGTACTACTTTTAAGACCTTTTGTGTTCTTGGGTATGTATGTCATGAAAGCTACTTCTTTTTCTGCTATTAGAGTTGGTAATTCTGTTGAAAGTTTCTTTCTGTGCAGTAAGTCATATTTGTAGCCAAGTTATAAAACAATTATTTATATGTGAAGCACAATGTCTTTGTGATACCTTCCCAATTCCGAACATCTTAAATGAGGATGGCTGACTATTTGATTCCTTCAGCATAATAACAGGAGTATTGTTAATTAAAAATATCCATTTGATAGGGGTTGACTTCACATCATTTATAAAATGCTGTAAAAAAGCACCTTGTAATATTACTTATTGTGAGGAGGGTCACAAAAGACTTGAAGTTTCCCATAACAAACTCTGTGAGCATGCTTTTAGTTCTGGACAGTATTATTTGTGTTTCATCCAGAGATCCTCCACAAGCACATGAACACCTCTGTGGAAACTGTTGTCATTAATCAGCGTACAAACATAGCTGCATGGAGCTTTTCTTGGAACTCAAAAGCAAAATAACTGTCTTTGCATGAGACTGTTTCTGAATTAACAGATCGCATCTCTCAGTCAATTAATTAGCTCTATGTTCACCATGTTCATTTAACTTTAGTTTTGGAGAGAGATTGGCTGGTGCTAACTCAGTTCTGCACTGAATTCCACTGTATGTCATAGACGTATTCATGTCATCCATTGAAATCAGGCCTACGTCCCCTCCTTTACAAACCTTAATTTTGCAATTACATGCTCAGTATTACTTATGAAAAACAAATCCCAGATGTGGAGAGAGTATTGGAATAAGATCAGAAGAATTTTTTTTTATAATATCATAAGATCATAGGATAGTTCAGATTATAAGGGATATAAGGGACATCAGGAAGTCTCTAGTCCAATCTCCTACTCATAGCAGGGTCAGCTTGGAGACCAGATAAGGCTGCTCAGGGCTTTATGCATTCTTATCTTAACGCCTCCAAGGAAAGAGACTACACTGCATTTTTGGGCCAACTGCTCCACTGCTTGACTGTTATGATGGTGAAAATGTTTTTCCTTATATCCAGTTTGAACCTCTCTTGCTTCAATTTATACACATTGTCACTTGTACTCTCAACATTCAGCACTGTGAAGAGTCTAGCTCCATCTTCTTGATGATGTCCTTATAGGCACTGGAAGGCTGCTACCAGGTTCCCTTGAAAGCCTTCCCTTCACCAGGCTGAACAAACCTTGGTGGCGATCTGATGAACTGACTCATGTTTATCAGTGTTTTTCTTGTATGGAGGTTAAGGTTAAGGGGGCACAATACTAGATACAACATTCTAGATGAGGTCTAACAAATGCTGAACAAAATCCTGGAAGTGCCTGAGGTCTTTATTGTATCTAAGATCTTCTTATGCTCTCGAATGGCATAACCGTGTTTTTTTTTTTTTTATCAGCAAAAATTCCTAGTTTTTCTTAGTATGACTTGATCATATTTATAACCAAGCTAAGGAATGATGACAATTATATATGTAAACAGGAAAGTTGTACTGATGCTTACATGAGAGCTAGGTCTGTGGTCAATGGAGAGCTTATCTATATATTAGAGTGGAGAAAAGAGAGATACTCATCAGTTATTCGTTTGGTCAAATATAGGTATGGATTAAAGGGAAAGCTGAACAGTTCTCTAGATTCTATCGACTATAAGGGCTAGAATTCCATTATACATAGCAGCAGTTTACATAGCTAGTTCATATGTATACACTCATTTTAGGTACTTTAGTCTGCAAACTAAATTTTTATCCCAAAAGATTAATGGAGTTTAAAGCTGCCTTCACTACTGTTGTGCCATCCAGTATTGGGAATTTTTATTCTCCTATGTAAGTGCTTTATTTTATAAAAGCTTCCAAACAAACACCACAATTTCTCCATGGTAAAATATTCTGCTGCTTGCCACTCTGGTACCGAGATTTTACAACTTAGAGCTCAGAGGGTTTTGACTGAATGTAAACCTTTTGGCGTTGTTGAGTGTCCATAATCATATGTGTATCCATGGTAACTACGGGAGAGAAAGTATGGGTGTATAATCCTTCTTAAGTAGTACAATGTTATGTTTTTCTTGGTAGACAAAGAGATGTTAGCTAGTCATAAGCATATTAAACAGCCTGTGAATATCAAAGTTGCACATACACTGTTTTAGAAAAATTTAGAAAATTGTTTTAGAAAAATTTTAATATGTGGTAATAGTTCAGGAATATAGATACAAAATTTATGGAGCTTCTATTTTGAATAAAGGTGGGTAAACTAACTTCAGATCAATCACTTCAGTTAAATCTCCTTTCTCTTAATCTTACAGTTGAATTGAAAAGTCATAACTAAGAATGCCAATCTTGTTGCTTACCAGAGAAAATGGAATTTACACCCTTTTAATGCTCTATATTCCTGTGTGATAGCCTAAACATGTTCGTATAACCATTTCTGTATGGTGTAAATGATTCAAGAATCAACATGTTATTGACTGTACTCCTGTATTTTTAAGCAGGGCTTTTTCCCTTGTTTTCTTGTTTTAGTAATTATTTTTGGTTAGCAAAAATAGAGAATATGTTAGACGCAGTTATGACTGTTATTTAAAAACCAAAAATATCTGGACACCATTTTTGTTTTATGCTTTCCAGCTTCCATCCTGTGAATCTTGGTAAAGCCTGCAGGAACTGTAATACTGTTGTCTTATTGACACGAAACAGCAGAAGTTGCACACTTCTGCAAGCAAAATTAAACACAAGGCACACTTTGGCAACGATGCTTAAGTAAAAAAAGCTTTGTACACCAACTCCTAAATAAATGTACCTGAAGAGACACAAACTTGAAAAACAAACGCTATTTTGCTGTAAAAAAGAAAGCAAAAAGTCCAATTTTATATACAGTTAAAATGGTTTCTTAATGGAAGATTTTTTTTTCCCAGTTTTCCATGAGTTTTCAGCTGCTTTCTAATGGGACATACAAACTGAAGAAGGAATGCAAGCATAGGTTCTGATCCCACAGCATTTTTTTTCTCCAACTGCTGGCCCACAGAAATTTGGCATCTATGGCTTCTCAGTCATGAAAGTAATCCATTGAATAGAAATCTGGGCTTTTTTTCTGGGCTTTTTTTTTCTTCCCATCTATGAGATGCTAAATTTGGTGTTTTGATGTCCTTCACAATGTCACAGACTGACTATGCTTAGCACAGTTTCTATTTAACGAAATGAGACCGGGAGTCCTCAAGTTAGTGTTTTCTGACATTACTAGGTGTATTTTTCTCTGTTTTCCACCTTCTTCAGCCATAGGGGTGGTGAGAGGAGAGAAGATAATTAAATAAAATTTACAGTTGCTGTATTTTGCCAACAATTTAATTATGGATCCAACAAAGAGAAGAATGAGGCTGTAGGTCCTGAAGATTTTAATCCTTCCTGAGAAATCTGTCACAGTAGAGCCCTCATTGAAAACAGGGAAAGATCCAGTGTAGGAATCATAAGGAAGAAAACCTCCATTCTGGACCAGGATCAGAGAACAAGAATAAGGGCTATAATCCAGTTTCCCTGTAAGTATCTGCAGCCTATGAGAAAAGAATCCATTTTCATTTTTTCAAACAAAAAATGCTTTAAATGAAAAGTCAAAAAAATTTCAAATGCAAATGCTTCAAAGTCTCTCACTCCCATACTGGTAAGGTAGGAAAGTAACAGATCTAGACTCGTTTGTATTCCATTAACCACATATCTGATGTTGAAGAGTAGGATAACCTCAAGAAATGGGAGTAATGAAGCTCTAGAAGAAGGATAACCTGATTACACAGAATTGTAGAACTGGAAAGCCTGCTGGATGCATCATGCATCTTAGTCCAAGGGAGAATCAATTATAACTTTTGTGATTTTGGTATTTGTTTGTCTACTCTGTACTTGGAAACCTCAAATGACTTCCAAAGTTAATGCCTTCCAACGATTCAGTTTCTTTTATCATTTGGTAAGCTTTTCTTATAATAGCTGTGTCAAATTACGCAGCCTGCATGTATTGTCCTGTTCCTGGATACATTCATAACGTGTAGTTGTGGAACCAGAATGATCTAGTCTGGTGATGTGCCTTTTGGCAGTAATTTTTCTTCAAAAGGAAAAGGTTAGCCTGATATATTAAATAATTCTGTGCTGGATCCAGAGTTAATTGCTTTGTTCTCATTTTAAGTGTTGTCCTGGAAGTGTCACAGTATATTTCAATATGTGAAGTTAGCTGGTTCAGTAATTGTGATGATAAATAACAAAACCTACTGAAGTTTAAAGCTACTTAGTAACAAATAAGTAAGCCTTAAGTAATTTTAACAGAGCTCTCAGCAATATGCTTTAAAATGTGTGGAACCATTGTGTAGTTCTTATAGAGGGCTGCATAGGCTGGAAAGACCACCCACTGCCGATGTAAGTAGACTCAGTTCTCTAAGGAACCTATGAATCTGGAATTCTGTGTATAGGAGCGAGTGAGCTGGATGTAATTCAAACATTCAAAGAACTGGTATAAAAGCATCCATGAAACCTCTTTGCTCTTTTTCTTAGTGGAGTCTGTCTCCTGGAACAGAAATAAATTATAGAAAACATCACACTAACATAGGATGGAGGAAGGGGCCTTGGAAATAAAGGGCATATCCATGTAAAGATAGCTTAACCAGCTACAGAATACCCATAATCTATCCATATATACAGGAATTGTGGTTATGGGTGCTGAATGTTGAAATTTGCTATAGATTCCATTTTGCCAGGAGAATAACCAATGGAAATTCCATTCAGACATGCCAGTTTATTCATCTCTGGGCTTTTCTTGTTGATTTACCATGGGGTGCAGGGCAGAAGGCAAGGATGAGTATCCAGTTAAAGTGCCGCAAAGCTCAAACTGATTGGTAACTGCCTGCTGGTGGACAATAGCTTGTCACTTAAGCTATATACCTATGATGGCCTGGGAGTTTCATCTGAAAAATAACCAGTTACTTTTTTTTTTTTTCCATGTGCTGTACCATCATATTAGAGATCTGTGGAAGTACTTAAGTGACATTCCTCATGATTTCAAAAGAAGACTCTATGAAAAACTTTATTCATGGTTCACTGTAAACTTTTGAACTTAATCTCCTTTGCTGATCAGCCACAATAGCATTTTTAACATAGGCATGGCATAAAGCCCTTGTTTTCCCCTCTTTGAAAGAGAGTGGAGAAAATAATTTAAAATACATATTAAACATTATTTCTTAATTGGGTCACTGTAGTATGCATAATTTTCCATAGACAATTTTAATAAGTTTAGTGATGTAAGTATATGTACTGTGCTACTGAGGATGTATGATCTAACTGTAATAATAAGATTTTTATTTGGGGTTTTTACTCTGAAGACAGCTAAGAAAAGTCTCAGAGCTTCCTAAAACCACTCTTTCCAAAGAAACCACAATGTTACAGAGCCCTTTCATCATCCAGCATAGAGTACTGTAGAACACAAAAATATACACTGTACTACTTTAAATTAATTCATATTTGCAGGAGACACAGTCTGTGTGAGTATGTGCAATTATGAAATGTAACTTTTTTTTCCTCTTGATTTTTTTAGCTGCCTCACCCCTTTTATTTGAACACATACATATGGTGTGTGAGAGCGAGCAAGCTTTCTGTAAATGTTTGGAAGGAGCATCTGTCAGACAATAAAACTTACAAGAAAACATGCTTCTCATTTAAAGTGTATTCACCAGAACTATTTCAGTGTTGGAATCAGTTCATTTGTATAGCTTGGAGGCATTAACAAGAGCAGAGGACTGTAAAGGCACCAGAAAACTCGAACTGTTACTAAGAAGCCAAGGTATTTTTTTAAAGCATTTCGTCTATTCGGCATCACAGTCTTCTGATAGGAACCTGAACCGGTTGACAGATAGGAAACCTCGGATTGTCCATCCAAAAAGACTGCAAACAAGAAGATGGCATGCTTTTTGCAAACCTGGAAAGTCTAAAGATTACAATAATTGTTGGACCAAAGGGACCCTCTTCAGGCATAAATAGCAAGACTCCTACTGTCTTCTCTTGCAGACCAACTCAGCTGCCAGCAAAAGCAGGTGCTCTCCCTCTACCAGTGCTCCAGAGGAAATATTTAGTGAGTATTCACAGCTCTTTTTACAAATTAATATATTATTAGTGTTTTAGTTACATTTGTATAGTTTTCTCAAAGGACAAAAGCATTTAAAAAGAATTTTTTAAGGATTTTATTTTAAACAACTGCTGGAGTTCAATAGTCTGATGCAATTACTGTATTAATTGAAAAACAAAATTTGCACAACCTATGACAGCAAAGTTTAAAAAATATTGGTTTTTAACAACTGTGTAGATTAAACAATCTGAAGTAATTACAATGTATTTTTTAATGCAGAAGTTATGACAGAAAGAATTTATATAAATATGAAATGTATTTGACTTTAAATGTTATGCCATAAAACAGCCTTTGTAGAACACAAATTTAAAATAAATCATTTCTTTTGGCAAAGTAACCTGCAATTTAATCTTTAGAAGAATAAATATGCCACTAATGTTTTCCACAGAAACAGTTGCTACTCTAATTAATTCAAGATGTGGCTCTAATAAGATTTCAAAAGAAAATCAGAAACAGATTTTCCTCAGAGGTAGTACAATGGACAAGGTTAAGATATTTTTATTTTCATTAGAAACACTTGTCCCAGGTAGAGTTACAGATTTGTAGTATATAGTACGGAAATATCAAATCTGAAAGCATTATAATAATGTTTTTAGAAGCATAACAATTTTTAGTGTTTCAGATATATGCTTTCTTTTTGGTTATAACTCATGGTACGTTACATTTTATTAGGTAACTGTTATTCAATGTTGAGCTTAGAGTGACTAATATGGTTAACATATTTTTTTCTTTTTGTGTGGAAGGGAATGGAAAACCTGATGGTTGTCTACTGCTCCTGTAAAGTTATCTGGACGTTACTTGCAACGATACTAGGTTATGCCAGCAGCTTGCCTGTGGGTGATGATTCAATTTGCACAGCAGAGGAACTTGCTAAATACAGCATAATCTTCACAGGGAAATGGAGTCAGACTGCTTTCCCTAAGCAGTATCCACTTTATAGGCCCCCAGCACAGTGGTCATCAATGCTAGGTAAGTGACGTATGTAGTGTTTTAAGAGCAGATAAATCTCTTGACCGCTGTGATCTTTTTTTTCCCCTTAATACTCAATTTTAAGATAACTGGTGAAAAAGGAGAAAAATAGCCAAAGTTATTCAAATTGAAATGCAGAAATTGAAGTATCCACAATGCCTTCAAAAATCTGCAAGTGTTTTCAATTGACTTCTGTTTTCAGTTGGCTGCAGCTGAAATAAACAGTGATAAGCCAAATGTTTTAGTGGTCACTCATTTTTATACACTTTTTTAAACCTCAGAAATAAAACAGAGAAATTGAAGAAATAGGGAGAATCTAAACCAGACTTTTATGTCATGCCATGTATTCACTCAAATAGGTGTTACTCATAGTTCTGACTACAGCATGTGGAAAAAAAATGAATATGCCAGCAATGGTGTACGTGATTTTGCTGAAAAGGGTGAAGCATGGGTATTAATGAAAGAAATAGAAGAAGCTGGAGAGAAAATTCAGAGTGTACATGGAATCTTCTCTGCTCCTGCCATTTCCAGTGGTACAGGACAAACCTCCACTGAATTAGAAGTGCATTCAAGACATCCCTTAGTAAGTAAATATACATACTAATTTTAAAAGCTTGTTTTATGTTGCTAGCACCCAAAATTAAATATTTGAGTTCTCACTTGTGGGAACAATATAATGTAAAGAGTTACTAAAAAGCATGTCACATTTCAGGGAGCAATGTACAGGTTCATAAAATAGAAAAGCATCATGATATTTCTTTCAAAAATTTTAAGTTAAAATGATTATGAGCAGGACTGGAGCATTTCAAATTAAGTGATGCAATCCTGATGGATCATTTTGTTTAATTAGGTTTCATTTGTTGTACGAATTGTTCCAAGCCCCGACTGGTTTGTGGGTATTGACAGCCTAAATCTTTGTGATGGAGACCACTGGATGGAAGAGGTAACAGTAGATCTGTTTCCATATGATGCTGGAACTGACAGTGGTTTCACATTTTCCTCCCCGAACTTTGCCACTATTCCACAGGACACAGTTACAGAGGTAGGTGTATATGCATAGCTTAGCACTTCATACCTATATGTTTTGAGTCCTCCCTTGAAAAGATAACTATCCTATGACTACTCGACAGATTCTTGTGAAACTCTTTTCAGTATTTGAAACAGATGATGCTCTCTCTATATAGATTTATTACATAGCTGATAACCCTACTGCTCTTGTTTATATTCTGTATCTTTCAAATTTATTAGGTAAATGCACGTGGTTCATGAATATTTGGCTCTACATTTAAAGTATTTTCTGTAAAAGCTGACTATTTTTAGATTACTTTTAACAATTTTTAAAACACCGGGGGAAAAAAAATATTCGAGAAAGTCCTGGCATTACTAAATACGTACCTAACAGGAAAATTCTTAGTAGTGAATACTGCTGTGGGGAGGAGTTTTCAGTTAAAAGCATTGCTGAAACTTGAAACTTTCATTTGAGGAAAGGAGCGAAGGGAAAGCTTAGTTACCATTGTAACTTCAGTGACCCCACTTTCCATCTCTTATGCTTGCTCAATGCTCTATATGCCTCATACTTCGCTTTTGTCATTTAAGGGTGGTGGGGAACAGAGCATTTTGATTCAAATATTTTGAATACTATAAGCATTCAGTCAGTCCTTTCTTTAAGTTAGTTTTTCTAGAGCCAAATGCTGTATAATGAGAAAGGGAACAGAGCAGCTGGAGAACAATACATTTGGCCTTCTATATCTGTATGACAGCTGCTATAGCATACCTAATATTATTATTTAATACTCTTGTATTCTTCCTTGTAGTAACATCCACTTCTTCCCATCAAAGCATTCCATACGTTACTCTGTTTTCAGTACCTCCCACCACAGTCCTCTATGCAAAGGTTGGGACAATTCATTGTGCCCAGTCTCAAAACATTGTGCATAAAAATTCTGAGATTACCAGCAGTAGTTGCGTGAACTGAGGTTCACAGAAACTGCTTATATGCATTTTACTTGCCAAAAAAGTATTATCATGATGTCTAAATACGATTTTACAGTTATCTTCTTACTAATATGATGTAGTTTCTTTGAGGTTCCCCTTTTTATTTCACAGATCACTTGTTCCTCTCCAAGTCACCCAGCAAACTCATTTTATTATCCCAAACTCAAAATTTTGCCACCTATTGCTCAAGTAACAATGGTGAAATTAAAGAAAAACCAGCTGGGTCTTCCTGCACCTTATCTTAATCTTCCAGCTAAAAGCAATGAAATAATAGACACTGTCTCAGGTAAGTGATTGGTACTTTGATATGCTCAATTCTGTTATATCCATTCCTTCAGAAAATCTGTGGAAATCTGGCAGGTGATGTGGATGAAATAGGTGATTAGGCAGAATATTCTCCTATCTGCATAGGAATAGTTTCCAGACTCACACATGGGAAATAAAACAAGCCAGATGACATAAAAGAGAATCCCTGAAAGAATAAGGAAGAGATTTCGTATTTGAGTTATGGTTCAAAGGTTTGGGTTATATCCACGGTGAGAGTTACTCAAGCCTTAGCATCAGCATAGATCAGTGAGTTTTATAAGCAATAAACAACATTTCACAAGAATCGGAGTTCCCAAATTCTTTTCAACTTTGAAGTAAATGCTCATCCTTAAGTTTTTACATGACAGTGGAGCAAAAGAACTATTATTGTTGCTTCTGTCTGTGTCAGAGGGCTTGATATCTATGTGCAGTAATAATTGATATAATTCAATTGATTTGGACACATTTGTGATAGAAATACGCATCCTGACAACAAAGATAATATTCTCTCTTATTTTTCTTTCCTTAAAAATATTAGCTAATAACCTTGTTTAGGTAGGAAGACATACAAACTGTTTACTCAAGTCAGTCTTAAGGGTAATTTTAAAATCTCCAAATTAACAAATACTATATTCGCTCTAAGGGAAAGATAGCTGTTGGACAGTGTCCACTGAGATTTTATCTTTAGACTTTTCTAGTGGATTTTTACAAAATGTAAGAGGAAGGGTTAAGAATAAGACAACTGTTATCCTAAATACTATTTTAGAGATAGCAATAGGCTAAATCCCTAATGTATTCCTGGAATAGCTGCCATGTTCCAAGAAGAGCTTCTCCAGAACAAGTCTGAAGATTGTATGCCTCTAGCTCTGTGCTAAAGTCACCTCACTTTGCATGATTTATACTTTAATAAATGCATTTCTTTATCAATGTATAGTGTTTTAATGTACTTCTATTAGAAAACAAGACATATGCAAAGTGAGTGCTACATAACTCATTTTCAGTCATATGCCTTTCCCACAACATTTGAAAGGAAGATTTGGCCCTTTTTAGGATATAGATTTAAAACAGTGCATTTAAAGTACAGTATTTAAAAAATCACTTTTAATCACATATCCCCGCTTTATTGTATATTAACCAGTAAATCAGTTTGTTCAAAATACATTCCATAATCAAAAGGATAGATTTAATTACCAGGCTGTGTCCCTCATTCCCGCTATAAATATGGGAATGAGTGATCACAACAGAAGTGGCGAGTTCCACTGTAATACCAGAAATTTATACAAATTTAGTACAGCATATAAAGCTGGTTTTGTGCACACCTATTTTACTCACAAATGTTGTAATACACAGTTTCGATGCAATTTCCTGTGACAAGCAATATTTTTATTTAACCTGCTACGGAATAGTCACCTATATTTTTATGAGAGATATTTTCATTGGAAGTATACATTATGAAAAGTACCTCAGAGTTGCTGACTTCTTCCAGTAAATTAAAACTATGTTGAAAGCCCTTTTAGTATTAAAAAGCTTCTAGTAACAGAATATCTCTATTGGCAAAGGGAACTGTAGTGTGGATACCAAACAATAGCAAGATGATTTAATGATAAAAAATCTGAAACTTTTATTTCTGAAGCAAATTGGAACAAAAGTTAAATAGAATTTGATATGAACAACTATAGGAACTATCTATCAGCAAAGAAATATAAGTGTACCTAAATAACGCAGAGAAAAGCCTTAATCCCAGTGTTTTTAGTAAGCCATGCAAAGGCAGATGTGTTATAAAATTGACAGTAAATGTTTTTTAATGCAATCTTTTGAATGCAGTTATTTTAAGCATAGTTTTCTTTGATAGGAATTCTATATTCTCAATTCAATAAATAATATGTTGCACTACTGATATAGAACCTCAGTCAGTCTCTAGACTGCAATAACAATAATGATAATACCAGTGTTGATGAGCTTAGGAGCTGAAAACAGACATTTTTATTTATGAGACAACATAAGGATTTTATTACTGTCACATGTACTTTTGTATAAGAAATTTGTATGTATTTGTTCATCGTTCCTTAATGCTTTGCCAACTATGTATTTGTCTTAAGCACCAATTTATGTGAAGTTAACTTTCTTTTTGGTGTATATTGCAGAAACACCACTGGACTGTGAGGTTTCACAATGGTCTTCCTGGGGTCTCTGTAGAGGTCTTTGCAGAAAAACAGGGACCAAGATCAGAACTCGTTTTGTACTTCTTCAGCCTGCCAATAATGGAATGCCTTGTCCAAATCTGGATGAAGAAACAGGATGTGAACCAGAGAATTGTGTCTGAAATAAAGAAAAGATAGTAATTTAGATAATTTAAAAGTAGGATAAGTTTAAATAAATCTAAACTACATATCAGTCAATGTTCCTTATAATTTGGGTATGCTGCGTTATTATGCTGAAAAAGTATATTAGACTGGTTTTGAAAGTTGTTGTTTAATATCAAAGTTTGGGGGGATTAAATTCCTAAGGTTTAGTATGACAACAGTACTTGATTATTTACAGAACAAAAACCCCAAATAAATCCTTGTTATAAGTATACTGTAAATTCTTGGAGTACCCTCTAGTGGTAGAAAATAAGACATTTGGAAAGATTGTACTTCATGCATGTAAAAATCTTTCAATCACAAAACCTAACCTAATAACGTTCTTAAATATTGTAATTTGTTGATCTACACCTATTTATACCTAGAAATTAATTTTTTCTCTAAATTATGTTTTTATTATTTATTGGCATTTTTGTCGTCTTTCTAAACATGTATTTCTTCAGAAACTACTTACATAAATCAGAGTTACCAGATGTTTGCAGAGTGGTTAAGACAATAATATAACTGAGTAAACTTGCCTTGAGACTTATGAATACATAAAAATGTCTTTCTTTTTCTTTTTTTTTTTTTTTTTCTCAAAAGTGAGAATATCTGTTATGAGGACACTTGGCCAACAAAATTACTAGAAAAATTCAGAAGTGTGGATACTAGTAGAAAACCTCTGAATTCAATTAAAAATGTTAGCTGAGATTTAAAAACTGACTGATTGTTGCTGTGTGTCCCTCATGAGACAACTATCTCAAAGTTAACACTGTTGACCATAACATAAATTATATCATTGTCTTTATATATGCAGTGAATGTGTCCATGTTTCTTTAAATGTGTTTGCTGCTATTTATGTCAGGGTAACTTTTCTACAGAGAAAACTTACCAATGTTTTAATATTGCATAAAATTGATGTATACACAGATATAACAAAGCACAATATGTCAGAAATTTTTCCTGACTGCATGATTTAATGCTCAAATAACTTTTATAAAATGAATGTAACGTGGCTTATAAAGACTTGTGGCTACCAACTATGAAAAGGATTTTTGAATAATGCTGTTCAATAGAATAAGTTTACAGTCAGCTCACAAAACTTTTACAGCACACCGCAATTTTACAAATACACAGCACAGATATTGAACAGGAGATGAGATGATGATTTGAATAGATTCTTTTTGGAATATGCCAAATATCAGAAAATTTATTATGTACTGAAAGGAGCATACTGTATTCTCTGTAGGGTTGAAGCATTTAAAATATTCTCTATATTTTTTTTTTTTTTTTAGGAGATAAATCTTGCAAAGACCCAAAGATATTTGAAACTTTATCAGGCTGGACGAAGTTGGTCCTGCAAATGCTGATAAATGCAGTTAGAGCTAAGTATAGGAATTTCTAGATCTTGCATTCTTCGGATTCCCACCATTGCTGTTTTTCAAAATTGTTTCACTTACTCTTTTTATTATATCTATTTTTGAATATGTAAAAGGCCAACACATTTCAGGAAACCCCAGTTACTGATAAATATTTTTTCTATTTTAGAGTTTTTAGATGCATGAATATTCACCACAGGTTCCTTCAACCAGAAGTTTCCTATCCAGTCAGTTACTTGGTTATGGGTTATTTTGTAAGCAGTTGCTTCAGGAGACCTTGGTAAATATGGCATCCTTTAAGGATGCCCTCGTGGCAGTATAATGTTTTGGCCATAAATATAGTTCCTGGTATCTATTTTGCAAAGGGATGGAGACATTTCTTGGCAAGACTGTGGATACGGTGAGTTCTAGTGAAGCACATTCTAATGATGGAGCATGTTTCTCATATCTTTATTAAACTGATTAGTGAGGTATGTGATCCCTGTGTGGATATGGTTAGGCCTTTGTAGGTTCTACTTTCAGCACAGTCTTGGATTTGTCTTTAAAATTTTGGGACAGTGAAGAAACATAGAGAAGCTCTTCCTTTTCCCTTACATCCAGTGGCTGGCAGCCACGATGCTGTGGTCCTAAATACATGAGTTTTAGAGAAGGAAATAGGTAAATTAATTTCTAGGTTAAACTAATTTCAGAAAACACTTTGGGAGGAAACTTGAAATGGATTTGTAAAATTTTTTTTAGCACGAATGTTTTGTATGAAGAATCAGCTTTGATGCCTTGGCACATATTCTTGCAGAATGGAAGACACTGTTAAAGGTAAGTGTAGCAGCCAAAAAAGTCACCATAGACTCGAACTCTGATCCTACAATAACCACGAAGACCAAATTCAATTCACATAGTGGAACGTTACTGAGAACAACTTGTCCTTAAGAAATTTAAGGACAGTTAGCTATCAACACATGAAAGGTCTTCCTATTAACTTCCAGTATGTAAAAATGCCAGCTGAAGTTGTGTATATATTTATGCTTTTCTATGGGCTGTGGCTTCTTTGCAGACATCCAATACAGCACCTTGGTGATTAAGGACTATGAAAAAAAACAGGGTACTTTTGCAGATAAGTCAGGATACAGGAAGGATTGATGTGGTCTATGAACTGAACTGAAAAGCTCTCCCTGGTACCATAGCATAAATGTTGGTAGTGTGAGCCTTAAGTGCACTAAGGAGAGGGCAGACATATTATTCCACTAAATACTCCAAAATGTCTAGGATAGATGCCCAGGGGGTGTGTGTGAAACAAACTTACTAACTGCAGTTTGAGGTCCTGTTCCATTTTGCTAAGTAAATATGCCTTCCCACAACTGCAGAGAAGCTATATCAGAGGGCCAACTCTATAAGTGTATTGTACCCAATACTCTAACTGACCAAATCTTGTCCACTGAGCCTGCTATGAAATGTTTCAGACAATTGTCAGAATGGCACAGGGTCTGCTGTTAAAGATCATTTTGGGGAGGAGCAGTCTCAGATTAATTGAAAAATAGCTCTAATATCCTAGTCACTCTGCCTAAGTTAAGCATGGTCACGGAAATTAATGTATGCCTAACTTCTAGAATGGGAGGGAAAGCATGTGCCAGCCTTTCTGATCACTGAATGAGCACTGACCCTATCAAGATATAACTGGAGTGCCAGCAAAAGCCCTGAGGGTACTTGATGCTACAGAAGGCAAAAAGGCCATTTCATGATATTCCCAGTCCCAGGTAATTGAAGTTCATTGGGAATATCTGATCTGTCATGAAGGATTCAACATAATAGAGTAAAGCAGAGTGTTCCATGACAATATTTAATGTGCTCAGAAATTAATCTAACACTTGATACAGCAATTCTGAAGTCAGCCGAATCCTGTTTAATAGGGTGTAGTATATAGAAGTTGTGTCCGTGGTAACCTACAGGTATTGTGAACGCTTGAGACAAAACTTTCTCAATATGCTGCATGACAACCTGATCACCTGGAGGTTGGCTTATTTTTGATTGTTTGAAGTCCAGCAGCCTTACTATGTTAGCATTTGCTAGCCAAAAATATGGAAGTAATGTGTCTGTCCCAACTGGTCTGAGCAGAGTGAAGGGTGAAGCAACATCTCCTTGTACACCTTGTGTTCTACCATTGGAACATGGAATTTTGGAAAACCTCAAGTTGTCAACCAAAAGCTAAAAGGATGATTGCTTACGTAGCTCACGATCTGCAGACAAACCTATATTTCTTGCAGGTATAGTGTGCCGTGAGAATTTATGCAGGTGCATGTCAGCCAGTATCTCCCTCTGGCAGAGGGGTAAGAGTCCAATTATATGATAAGAGTCTGTATAACCTAAAATTATTTTTGATGGATAAATGCTAAAGTAGCAATGGAGTCCTAATGTCACCCTTGAGACTCCTAAAAATTCAATGACCATGAGATGTAATTTGTATCCCTCTATCCTTAACCATATGGAGTCAAAGAAAAAGAGCTAATGTTTAAGGAATCAAGGCTCCTTGTCTTTGACAATTTCTTTATCAGTATAGGGACATTGTATTTTGCTGGAGGTGAACGAATACTTGTGGTAGAACTTCTGTGAAGATACTTCATGCTGTGGAATGAACTGAACTTATGACGGTTGTGAGCCCATGTCAGTGTTAGACAAAGACATTTTTATTGAGACAGCTTTATAAATAGCAGGTGCAATGAAGGGCAATAAACCAGCAGATGTGAAATAATTCAGTAAGAGTTACCACCCTGAAATTTTACATATTTAGGCTACAGACATTGAGGATGAGTTGCTGTCCATCCTTCTTGATACTAGGAAAATACATGTTCTTTTGTTATGATGGAGCCAATTCTATGGCTACCAGCACTAGCAGAATGCACCTCCTGATAGAGCATATTCTGAGAAGGGCTGCTCAGAAATGGATAGAAAGAGCAACAGAGTTTTATTTACCAATAAATAGGTGTCACCAAATAACAGTAAATGCAAATAAGACATTCTATGAGGAAATTGAAAGATGACTTCAGAGGAGGTGTTGAAAAATAAGGGAAAAGGGCTAGTCATGATTCTTCAGTGTGTGCACAGTGTTAAGGGTGCAACTTATGCAGCTAAGCATTTGACAGCTATATAAAACCAGAACATAAAATAAAAATCCAACTACCATATTTTCAAGTGAAATAAATGCTGGTAAAATTCCAACAAGTGGTTTCCCTGTCTATGGCACTGCGTACTGCCTATATGGCATGTGCGTGTGCAGAAGAGGTATCTTATATCCCATACCCCGAAGTCAAGATGTCACAACTCTGAAGTGAACTAAGAATTTCATCAGACGCATTCAAGGACAGGACCGAACAATTTCATCTGCAAATGCCAGGGGCTGCTAAGGAACATGATTGGGTTGGAGAGAGTCAGTGATTGAACTAGAGAGTCTTACAACAGAAGTGTAGCGAGATTCTGAAGGGGAAAATGAGCTCAGAGGAGGTTCCACCATACCAGAAATGATCCCATAGTTAGGTCCTTGCTGCTGCACAGTGACCACACATCCTCTCACACTGAGGCCAACCTTTCAGACATAGCGATCTCGGACAAGGAACACTTGAGTGGTAACTGAGTTCATCATCAGGCATATAGATTGTCTGGTCTATATTAGTACAAAGGGTAATAAGAAAACCGTCTATCATTATTTAATTTACACTATAACCTTCTTTAAAGAATTTATTAGGCAGTACCTGTGAGAAAGACATTCTTATGTAAAAAAGTCTTATTCAGAAAGTGTTAATTTTGTTATTTTTTTCCTGTGGTGTCATATTAATTAGTGTTTCACAGCCTTTTATTGTTTAAGTTCTTTTGACTTCTTTCTTCGTATTTCTTTCAGCCCTTTTATGTAGTCCCTGTGGGTTTTGTATGGGCATATACATATGTCCAATGATTTATGTTGGAAATTACAAGATTATTTAATAAAAGAGGAGTGAAGCTCTGGAATAATCACCCAGAATAAATGTTAAATATAAGTTAACAAGTTCATTTAAGTTGAAAATTGAGCAGTTTATGGAAGGAGATAGCCAATGTGGTTGCTTAGAGTAATCTAAGGAACTGATTTCAAGTACCTGAGAGGTCCTTTCCCTTTTCCTATTTGTCTATGTGTATAAAATAAAACTTTAATCTAGGTTCTGGGAAAGAAGAAAGATTTTACAAGTTATCTTTCTCATGTTATCTTATTCTGCAGAACATACTGTAGTTATTTATAAATACGTAACCACCAGCTGCCTTTTCTCCCAGTTTCTTCTCTCCCTCAGAAATACCCTGATAAGCAGCAAACAAGGAACAACCACAGGACTACATACTTTTGTAAACAGCTATCTTCAAAAGCAATACAGCTGGGATACGTAAAAACCATGAAAAGCCAATTGATAGGATTTCTTATGAACTTTTGGATTTCTTTTTCACTTGCTTTATATTTTCACAGTGGAGAAAGAGAAGAGAAATGTATAATCGAAGACGTTCCCATGGACACATTGGTAATTGGTAGGTACCTATCAATGCTATATGATGATCTAACCTGTACAATAATAAAGATAGTTTGCAATGTAACAGGAAAACCTATGATTGATAAATATGGTAAAACCATGGTGATAAGAAAGAGGGCACACTTAAAATAAATAACAAAGACCCTCACAAGTTATGAGTATTCATCACACAAAGAAATGCAGGTTTCCAGAGTGCTGAATTGACTAGACAAAGCAAAAGAATGTCTTCTAATTCTACAACAGTGAAATTGCTGCTTCAGTGCGTGCTTCTATACGTTCTGACTGATTTACTCATTGATACCAAAATTTCTGTAACATGGTTTTCCCCATAGAATGGGAGAGTTACTTCTTTGATTAACAATGGTCTGGAAAGAAGCAATTCACAATGTACTAAAGTTCCATTTCACCTGGGCTATCACAAGCACATTAAAGTCATCTGCAAGACTGTAAATGTAAGATTGAAAGGGGAAAATAAAATATATATGATATATATTAATCTTTTTTTATAAATAGTAATAAATATGAAGGGCAATCCTAAAAATGTAGTTTGAATATGGCACACTTATGCTCTTGTCTGAGGTCTCAGCATGCCTTCTGTATGTGAATCTTGCCAGAGCATTAGGAGTAATCAGAAAGTATTACTTGTTAATCAACCATTTTTGTAGTATTCTAGAACATTTTCTAGTGTAGTAAAAATTTATTGCATTTCACACTGTTATAAAGTGCCCTCTGAGCAATTTTAATCATAAGCACATTAAATACATATATTGTTTTATTGTTAATCATTTGTCTTTATATTTGTGCTGAAAAAGCAATAAAGATGTTTAATATTAAGCAATGTTTTATTTAGCAGATTTTTATCTATATTTTTATTCAGGGAATTACAAAGTACAACGCTGGGATATACATAAACAAGACTATCTTGAATCTGCTCCTGGTTTGGGAATGTTTGTGACTGTCACAACTCCTTCTGCTGAGGTAAATATGCTTTATAAATGTTTATGTAGGATTTATAAGTTGACTTTTGGCACTTATAGGCAGTAATATATAAAAATAATAAACACTTTTGGGGAAAAAGTAAATCTACAGTCTACTGGCTAGTTCAGTATTTTGACACTGAAAGTATAAGCACCTTGTGATTTCTTTTAAAGTAAATAGAAATGACAACGTTTGGTAATGATGTGTGTTGACAATTTTTGCATTACTGCTGGATTTGGGAAACTGAGTCATTAAGAAGAATGAGTGACAACTGAGAAAACAGATCAGAGTTAAAAAAATATAAATAAATAATAAATAAAAATGGTACAGCATGTACTTGAGCAGCAGAAAGGAAAGCTGGTGGTAAACTAAACTGCAAAAGTCAAGATTACCGTGAGGTTGCATATAGCCATCATGCATGGCAACTTGCCATGAGGCCCTGACCTTTTTTAGCACCTTATTTTGGTGCCTAGACAAGGTTTTAGCTTTCACACTTAAAATGTTTTAGGGAGCATTGTTTTTCGTACATTACAGAAATCTATAGCATTTCAATATTCACTGTGAGCTAAAATTGTTTGTTTTTCTAAGTCTATTCTGAAATTCAGATAAATTTAATGATGTCAGGAGGTTAATTGAGTACTTTTTACATCCAATTCACAGTACTGTTTTTTGATTGTTTTATTGATATTTATAATGTACATACCTAACATATATAATATCTAAATTACAGGTACTGTTGTCAAAACTGTATGGGCCACAAGGAACATTTTCTTTTACATCCAGTCTATCTGGGGAGCATATTATCTGTTTACAGTCTAACTCCACAAGATTTGTAGCATTTGCAGGAAGTAAACTGGTAGGTGTATTTTTTAAATATTCTTTGTTGTAATAGTATCAACCGTTTACAAACTGCAGAGATTACAAATTAGATTAGAAGCTGGTCTAACTTCAAGCAGATAATTCAAGATTTCCTAGTGATTAAAGAAGACAAACCTAGAATTATGAAGATGAAGAGATAAAAAGACTCTGTCCTGATATTTAAGAAGTCAAGATTAAAGAGGCAAGACTAGCGCCTCTAGAGTGATTTAATATTTCTACAATGCTTTGAACGTGAAAGATATTGATCAATAAGAAAAACTATTTGGATCAAAAAGATAAATATGTGAGATTGACTAACACAAACACTTGTCATAAAGATATTCCATATCTTCACTAACTTAGATTGAATTCCTAAAGAAAATTTAACATTTTGATTTTTGAAAGGTATTCAAATTAAGAATGTATTAGCATACCTGATATTGTTTACTACCAACAAAGTTGGCATTAATGCCAATTTTGAAAAAAAAAAAAAAAAGAAGGCATCAGAGGTGATATCATGGCTCTAATCTATTTCAACAAACGATGTCATAAACACCGTTTTGAAAATTTTATCTACATGCCTTGTCTCAAAAGATAGTTGGACAGGTGAGAATTACATGATAGGACAAGGGGTAATGGATTCAAGCTGGAACACAAGAGGTTCCACTTAAATTTGAGAAGAAACTTCTTCTCAGTGAGGGTGACAGAGCACTGGAACAGGCTGCCCAGGGAGGTTGTGGAGTCTCCTTCTCTGGAGACATTCAAAACTCGCCTGGACGCCTTCCTGTGCAACCTCATCTAGGTGTTCCTGCTCCGACAGGGGGATTGGACTAGATGATCTTTTGAGGTCCCTTCCAATCCCTAGCATACTGTGATACTGTGATACATGCTAGGGGTGTTTTTTTTTTTTTCACAGTTGAAAGCAAAAGAGTTATATAACCAGCTAGATACAAACATCTTGTAAATATGTTAAGCGAAGTAGGTCAAATTTCATCCTAGATGTATGCTTTTGGAACACGTAGATGACACAGAACCGAGAAGACTTAACAGCACAGAAGTGGGACTATTACACTGGAATAAGTAGGTGCTCTTATGGATTGATTTATGGAAATAAGTGAAAAACTAGCCATACACATTGCAAAAGCTCTTGGGTTCTAAATATAAAAACAACTGTGGAGCTCATCAACTAGTCAAGATAAGGGGTATAAAGCATTGGTTGGTCATGGTTAACTACACACCATGAATGTGATTCTGAGGATGCACCAGGAGATTTTTATCTGATATAGATGGAGATGCATTAATATCATTTTATATGATGCATGCACCATATACAGTTCTGGTCATCCTATTTAAAAGAAGTGAATAGGTGCAGGGAAGGATAACATTAATAGAACAAATATTAAATAAAGTGGTTTGTTTATCTTAAGAACACAGAAGTAAAAAAGGAAAATATTGCTTCTTATAGTTATATCTGCAGAAATAAAGATCACAAAAGGAAAAAACATTCTTTAGGTAAGTTAAACCTTAAGTGGTATTCTGTATGAACCAGATGCAATGGTGGTTATTTGAACTGCTTCAAACCGAAGTTTAATAAATTAAAGGACAAAGGCTACCATAAGTTTGTGAGATGGATGTCTGGATGTTCAGTTGGCTAACTCTAAGAGAGCTGAAAGGAGATGCGCTCTTAATTTGTGGTTGATGTCTGAGTAGACCAAATTTCTATCATGGTAATGTCAAGATGTAGGATTTCCGCAGATTATCTGTTTGGCTAAAACTTTTATTTTCTCTTAGGTACAAATTGGCTTCTAGGAGAACTTTCTCCTGTTAGCTTTAGTAAAATTATTCATTCATGCCAAAATAAGTTGCATAATATTGCAAGTTGCCTTCTTCCCTGCTCTTTCTATGCGTCTATTGTTGGCAGGTTTGGGGCATTTTTGCTATAGATCATACAACAGTTTATAGGATATTGGGATGTATTTCATACCAGGTAAACCATGTGTGGAGAAAGAAAAAAGATACCTTGTTATGGTTTGGGCAGGATGTACCTTATGAATTGTTCTGCTTTAATACCTATGATGAAATGCAAATAATGATGCAGCTGGTCTCCTTCCAGTCTTATATTCCTAACTGTTAGTGGAGGAAACCTAGAAGTGCATCTATAAAAAGCTTTCTACTATAGTACTGAAGAAAGTAATTTCTGCAGTATCAGGATGGAATGTGAAATACAATGAGCAGTCCTAATGCTGCTCATTTTTTAAACTAGTTTGGACAAAGAACAGAAAACATTTGCATGGTGGTTGAATAAATACTAGCATAAAATAATGACCTAACAGTAGTAAAGATTTTAAATTTGTGTAATTAATTTAAAAATAAAATTAAGAAACATGCTGAATATCCCACCTGACTCTCATCTTAGGAAGGATTTCTATAACCAATTAAAACTGTTTTCCTGTAATGAGCTTAAAGGGAAATTATCTGTTGTTTCTTTTTTCTAAGGAATATTGAAAGCAAAGAAGACACAGTAATGAGAATATTTTTTCTGTTCACAGCGTATCCATTTGGACATTAGAGTTGGAGAACATTTTTTGGATGAATCTGTTGTTCAAGCCAAAGACAAAGTGAATGAAGTTAACTTTAGACTAGAACATCTAATTGAGCAAATTCATCACATATCCAAAGAACAAAACTATGAAAGAGTATGTATGTTCCCTAATGGAACTGATAAAAATATTATACATAGACTTATTGATTTATAAAGTGTTACGAGGTTTATTATTTAATTGCACTGTTATTTTTTAACTAACTCATAAAAATCTGTTGGTATTTAACCAATATAGCCTATATTACCTTGCAAAATATTTTTAAGCTATAACATAAGAACTAATTAATCACTATGAACTCATACTTACAGCAACAGGTGTTATTTTAAAGTAGGAATTTCCAAATACAGTTTTCCTGGTCAGATTCAGTAACAGCAGCTGAGCAGGTGGCAGGTACTATTGCTGGTGATGTTGCCAGCTGTTGTTTCCATGCTGGTCTGTGTGCATAAGCTTTATTGGAGTGGGTAAGGAAATGACTGAGTGTATATTTATATATTTCCATGCAGTTAGAAATAAAGCCCTCCTTCAAACAAGTGTAAGCCCATTGTCTTTACTTTTCTATATGTATGTAGGCAGTCAGACTATGTTTAAAATATATCAACTAGTTACCTAAACAAAGAAATTTCGCTGCAAAAAGGTTCTTGACTGCAATATGGAAGTGTGTCTGCTTCTCAGTTTCAATTTGACATGAAAAAAGTGTTTGTTCACTACTATGCAGAAGAGGGATGCCTGTCCAGTTACCTGGATAGCAGAATGAAACATACAGATGCTAAAAGGTAACGATTTTGTTTTTCCTTTTTTCTTTAGGAGCGTGAAGAAAAATTTCGGAAGACAAGTGAAGAAACTAACAGCAATATTTTGTGGTGGGCTATTGTACAAACACTAATCCTCATCTCCATTGGAATCTGGCAAATGAAATCTCTCCGAGATTTCTTTATATCGAAGAAGCTTGTTTAAGTCTTATAAAGTAAATACACATATTCAAAAATTGCATACCACGTAACACCTAACATCCAAAGAAACCCTGCATCTATGTAAAAATTGCTTGTATATAACTCTCAAGCTTCTCTCGTCTTCTACTCTGATTCTTACTCTAACTCTGGTTTCTTCATCTATATTGCAAACTCTGGCATCCCCTTACATTTTTCTTCTTGAATCCCATCTTTTATGATTTTTTTTCCCTCTACAGATGTAAAGCTAAATCTGGAAGAAGGACTCGGTGACTAAGGCAGCATTGAAGTTCAACTCAGCATTGATAAATCTAAAATAGATATCTAAAAAAAGTTTCCTAATATTTTAAATTTCTCTACTTGCTTACTAATTGTATTTGGTACTACCATGAACAGTACAGCGTTTCAGACTGACTAGGATTCAGATAGTAGGGAGATAAACAACTATATACCCTGCAGTGCTTAATTTGGTGAAAGTGTCTTGAACTCAGACTATGTGTGTGTAGTAATACCTAGCTTTCCCTGAAATAGAATTGTGACTGTTTTCTTTTAAAATATTTGAAGTTTTAAGTGACAGTGGAGACCACCCTTAAAATTATGTTCAGTGGTTGCAGCAATTACCAAGGAAGAGAGAGACCCAGATAAACAATTGGAATTGTACTTACTTTTTACTTCTAGATAAGCCGTAAACATTAAGCTATTGAGTTGAGATCAGACCTCTGCCACAGTTGTTTATGTAAATTATAGTTTTTATGAAGTATGCCAAAGTAAACCAAATTACAGGTTTCTTGGTAAACACTGAATTTTTGCCTATATATTTTATTTTACATTATTCCTACACTGAATTATTTGGTCTGTTTCTGTGTTGCAGAATTATTTTTATTTAATTATTCAGCAAGCGTAAGGCGACTGTCTGAGAAACTTACCAGTTTTTTACTTAATCGTATATTTCCATTTCAATTATTGCAACTTGGTTGAATGTATCTTTATGCCTTCATTTAGTTAGTTTATGTACAACTAGCAGAGAAGCTATGGTATCATGCAATTATAAGTCAAAAGCAGTGGTTAAAAATTCAGGTAATTAGCTTGACAAAGCAGGATTAGCGTAAGAAGGAGTTGGAGGTGGTTTTAACATGATCCATCTTAGCACTTGTATAACATGTAAAAGCATGAAACTTTAAAAAGTTTCTAGAGAGCACTGTGATAGCAGAATATTGTGGTTTCGTTTCCTGCTTGTCTTTCCAGACCCTTTACTAGTCTAAAAGCTAGTGAAAACCAAAATATTTGTAGACCGATTATTGTTTTAAAGGCACTGCTTGCTTTCTTTTTTCTATCTTCTCACCTTTTGTTTTCATTAGCAACGAAATGACATTGCCATTTAAGTTCACTTGCGTTTACAGTATGGGAATGAAAATACAGCTGTGAGTATGTGAGAATCCATAAAGTTGATACAAAGTAGAGACAAAAAGCAATGCTCTAAAGACAAAATCAATCAAAATAAAATCTCATATAAGCTACTCACTGAGGTATGTCCTATATTTTGAAATTCTGAGACTTTAGAATTGTCACTTGAAATCCCCAGTAAACAGGAGTTATTAAATTCCCTTTTATAGAGCACTCACTTACAACATGTCTTGTAATAACATCTTTGGTGGTGGAAAAGAAGGAGAGATATGTTACAACCATATGGTATATGAAGTCTAAGGAGAAAGTTTAATAAAGGTTTGCTACAAGGCTGTGGTTCAGCTTTAGCTGATGTTTAGTGTAAGGCTCCTAACTACATCCCAATGACAAACTTAACTCATATCACTTACAATACACTTAAGCTTTTAAACCAAAAGGGCAGGCACCATGTCAGAATTTATAAAGGAGCAGATTATGCCCCTCATTATTAATTAGGTCTCTGCTCAAACCCGCAGTGAGACTTGGAGCCTTCGCTATAGCTTGAGAGCGCGTCATTCTTTATCTACAATAATAATAATTAAATATCTTTGCTTTGATGAAATGTTTTCAGTCTCCTTCAAGATTTTTAATTAACTGTATAAAGCAGAATCTGAATCATAGCTCTTTTGGGAAGCACTTTGAAGGCAGTAGTCTTAATGAAGTCAAAAGCTGGAGGTTCCTCCTATGCAGTCTGTGGCTCTGTCAGACTCAGAGCTACAGCCGGCACAGCAAGTGGGTCTGTAAGGGAATTTTCCCCTAAAATTCTCGTCAAGGGAAATCAGCAAGCCCTGGGGTTTTTTTTAATGTTAAAAATGAAGGGGAAAAAAAAAAAAGAGGAGTGAAAAGCCACTGCCGTTTTCCACACACCTGCTGTCCCAGCGGCAGCCCCTGCTGCACCTCTGTGAGGGGGATGGGGCTCGTGGTGAAGCACCTACCCGGCGCCCTGGTGGTGGGTCCAGGTCAGTTGCCCACGTGTGGGGAAGGCAGGGGGGAAATCTCTCAGAGAGGGTCCCCTGTGTGGGCGCCCGCTCCAGTTTGGTAGTGAGAGGTCAGAAAGAAGCCCTTTTTTGGGGGTGTGAGGGTCAAACTCTGCTGCCCTCAGGCCCCCCGGGTGGGGGAGGGGGGCTGCGACCCCTCACCTCAGGGCCCGGTGCTGCCTCAGAGCCGAGGAACATGACGGAGGGAGGCCAGTAGGCCTCAGCCTGGGGATGGCAAGGAGAGTCAGTACCTGCCTCAGCCGCTTGCTCCCTGCCGGGCCTTCCTGCCCCTCTGTCCCATGGCTGTCCCGGTCTTTTGCAACGTCTGCTTCTGTGAGCCCCGCAAGCCCACCCCACGGTTCAGCCTCACAAGCTGTGGCCACGTTGTCTGTGAGATCTGCCTCCAGAAAGGTAATGGCTGTGGCAGGCACTGGCGGCTTGGGCCTCTGCTTCAGTGAGACAGGCAGCGCCAGCGTCCACACATTTACTTTAACTGTTAGCATTTCTGAGACATTGTGGAAAAAAGAAAGGCCTAAGTGTTTCTTTGGGTCAACCTAATGTTATTGATAAGCCTTTTCAATTCTTGCTATTGATTTTCTTTGAGTAGTAAAACCGCCTGTGTCTGCCTCCAGATGGATCTGGCTGGAGCAATGTGGCTTTGAGAACAAGCCTTGGATTCAGAAAATTGGAGGCTTTAATAAAAGTTGAGTCCAGATGCTTATGATCCATGATTGCATTGTAAAAAAAAATAAGATGGCATTCTGTTCTGTCTAATTTTGGAAAGGGCATGCTTTTCTTTAGTGAAAGAGCAATTTGCAAAACATAGGAGTTGTTTAGGGCAGGTTTTGCTAACGGTCTTAAGGCATTTTAAATCTCAGTATTGTCGCTGAAATACTAGAACATTTTCCGCAGCATTAGGAGGATTGGAGGTGATGTTTTGAAGCTCTTGTATGTTGTGTGCAATTCCTGATTTGTATTCTGGGACTTGTGCTTAGATGAAGATCTGTGGAAAAGATAGCACAATAAGGAGGTTGCTTTTCAAAAGAAAAAAATAGCAAATATCAATGTTTTTCCCTTTGAGGTCATGCTAAATGACCTGGGTTTTGTAAGAGCACACAGAATGAATGATCAGTCTGTATTTCAGAATTAAAAAGTTTTGACTAAAAGTTTTCACAGGGTTGCTGTTGACAAAAGAGGATCATTAAATGCAGCCTCTAAGTACCTCAATTTGCAGTCTCCTAGAACGTGAAAAACAGCTTTCCTTTCTGCTCTTAATATTGTTTGGCAGAAAAAAAACTGAGACATATTTTTTTTGCAGTGAACTGAATAATAATAATATCCAGTTTAAAATGTATTTACTCTTTAAAGATATAAATATTGAAGCCTTAGAATCCTTAGAAAGAAAGCAGCCGGTCAAATTATCAGTTATAAATATTGTAGTAATTTACTAGAAATATTCGCTAATATGTTTGGAAATAATCAAAGAGACATTTTAAAAAATGATAAAGTTTTAAAAAGTGATGTGATTAATTTTTCACTGGAAAAATTCACAAGGTAAAATAATTAATTCTTTGAAGTTAAGTTTTCATATATTTTATCAGGAGAGCCAGACTGGGCCCCAATCTAAAATGTCGTATATGTGCTTGACTCTAACTCATTAGTGCACTTAAGCACACATTTAATTAAACCAGGCAAGTAGTCTTATTTAAATCAAAGGAACTAAAAGTCACCTGCATTCAGTGACACTAATGATATTCAGAAAACCATTTACATGAATGCTTATTTGCAGGAGTTAGACCTGATGACATTCCCTGTGCAACTGTGTGTAATGGTTATAGAATCAAATTATTTATTCATGTTTATTTGCATTTCTTGTATAACCTTCAGGTTCCTTCCACAAGCTCCAAACAAAGGTGTAGGCATCAAATTCTATTAACAATGTATTCAATATCTATCCAGTTTGATGTATATTTTAAATGTGTCTTTACCTTACAGGCAAAAAAGATGAATGTTTGATCTGTAGAACTCCTTGTCGTACATTATTCCTTTCAAAACAGGTAAATGAAGCTTTAGTATTGTTGTATTGCATTAATCTCTAGTTTGCTTAGCAGCTAAATTATTTACATTACAAAATACTTCCTTTTTGTTTACCAACTGTCACATGAATATTTACTGATGATAGGGTGATAGACTTAGATACTTATGCACTATGCAGCTTTTAGTTTTATGGATTTCTTCAAATAAAAGCCTACAAAGATTCTTTACGTTTTCAGATTCTGCTGGACTGTAAATTGCTCCAACCTTTTCAAGAAACACAACTGGCTACTGTGTAACATCAATGACTACTTTCAAAATGTGGAAAAAAATGTATTGACTTTGGCATTTGTACATCAGAGAAAGTGGACTGTAATGAATTATTTCATGTAAAGGACTGAATCAAAAGTCTGCATGGCAGCGCATCAATGTTTTCAAGAGTATTGGGTTTATTTCCCCATTTTCTCTTAAGCTTAACTATTTTCCTCATGGCCATGTGTTCAAGAGAGGATCTGAAATATTGTTGGGAATTCTTGTTATTCACTGGAGAATGAATAGCTTTTAATTGTCCTTCTTGAGAAATCATTAGAAAGATTTAATTTTCCCATGTCTCCAAGGAACCATCTTCTCCTTAGCTGATTTTATAAATGTGTTGCGAAAACTTTTGTTTTCCTAGACTGATGCCTACCTACAAGATGAGCCTGCCTTACAATGATAGAAGAAAAATACGAAGAGCATTCAATACAGCTAACACATAAAGTCCTACAAGGCTATAAGACAAACATGTATGGGAAATAGAGGACAATTTGGGACTAATTCTGAAGCGGTGACCTTGAAGGAGGGCATGATTTCTCTAGATATGTTTAAAAATGAGCTGAGGTATCTCTAAATACAGAAATCTCTACCTCTACATAATATATTCAAAAAAGTAAAAAACTGTTACACTATATTTCATATTTGTAAGCACAGAATCTTGCAGAATTGAAACAGCATGAAGAAGATAATGCTACCAAAAATAAAAAATTACAAAAAAACAACAGAATGCAAACATAATACAAAGGAACAATGTACATATTAATTAAATAAAAGAACCAAAAGTTCCTCATAAAACTTCTAAAAGAGGTATTTTAATAAGCTTTCAGTATAAGCCTACCCTGGCTGCAAGTTTTATTATTAATTTCAGTCACAGAATTATTTAGGTTGTCAGGGACCTCTGGAGGTCATCTTGTCCAACAGTTTGCTCAAAACAAAGCTAATTTTGAAGTTAGTTGTTCAGTCTTAAATTGCATCATTTCCACAGAATTTGATATTTTGCTTCAAAAATACTGAAGGAACTTAAAAATGCAATGACTGAGATACTAACAAAAATATTATGTATTTCATTAGAACTTGCCACTGCTCAGGAGGACTGGAAGGAAACAAATTACCATATTCTTTTAAAAATACATTAATGTTGATTGCTTAGCCTTGATTAAGAACAGATAAAATGATTGGAATGATAATTAAAGATGCATATAAAAAAGTCATGGCTCTATAATTCAGGAACCTGAGTGGAAATATACCTGATAACCTTTATGAGCTTGCTGCTATGGAAGAATTCCCAATGAGTAGGAGGTCCTATAAATGTGTTAAAACTAGTCATTAATTTGTATATTGGGGCAATCAACATCTACACATTAAATATTCTCATCTTTACAGTAATGCATGCTTGTCACCTTTGTATCTTCCCTCTATGTCTCATGATCCCCACTTGCTTTTTCCCAGAGGATGGTTGTGTTATGATAAATCAGAATCTTGCTGTTCATTATTTCAGAATATCATGGTAAGATCTGCTACTCCTCCATGCAACAGATAAAATATAAACAGAGTTCTACAAACCTTTATTTTAAAGAGTTTTAAAGTTGGCAACAAAGATGGTTGGTTTTTATTTTTCTCAGATCTGATAGGGTCTTAAACCTTTGTTAGGACCCTAAATATGTTTCTAGAACTTTCTCCAATGGATACATTTTAAAGATGCCAAACATATTTTTGTGAATAGATTATTTTTTCTAGATGAAATTTTATTTTCTTGTTTGTATTTTACTTACTTAAACACTGTAGATAGGTTAGACTGTGCTGTCTATCTGCTTTTCTCTTTCTCAGTCTGCCAATTCACCCTGTGGGATTTTTTGAATGCTTTGGCTAATGTCAATCAAATTCGAAAGAGCAGAGGAAGTTTCAAACGCAATTAATTTTCTCCTGTGAGTTCTATAAAAATTAGTAGCTGGGGAAAGCAAGGAAAAGCAGTTCAGTTCCCCTGGCGAGAGACGTGCAAGTGCAGCTCATCAATAACCAGAAATGCATTTGCCAGCCACATGCACAGCTCTATGGTAACCAAATAGTGCATGCCATCATTGCTCAGATGAATTGCTATACAGGGCATCAAAGTAGCTGATGTCAGAATATGGGGAACAGAAGATATAAACCTGTTGCAAATCCAGGTTATTAATTAGCTCCTCACGTAATTATTTTCATACATACAAGACTCAATTCCCTCTTATTACTAAAAATATCTAATATAAGCACACAATGAAAACAGGTTTGGCAAATGCAGCTGTTATTTAGTCTTGGATATTTGACTTTACACTAGTGTTATATAATTTTTGGAATGGGTAAAAATATTGTCTCTCTATATGTTTGTGCATTTCCAAATGGAGCAAAGCCTAGTTCTTTTTGATTTCAATGCACTATTTTTAATTTAAGTGATAGTCCTTATCTTTCTGTTTTCTTAGTAACCTAGAAAACCGTTGCTTCATTCACAGGTGGCCGACTCCTTATTTCTTTCAATAATTCACCTTTCTTTAATTTTTCAATTTTTTAAACTTTTTTGAGATTCTTTACTACTTCTGAGATTAATTTACATTTTGCCTGCAACAGTTTCAGTTCTTTTTGATTGGATTTTGGAAGGTGGTTCCTTACATGAAGGATGCCTTTTTACTGGGATAGTCTTCTTTTATCATCTAAATATGTTTGGATTGTTTTGGGGTTTTTTTGTTGAACTTTTGGCTAGTCATAAACCTACCTTCTATTATACAATCACAATACATGAAAGAAAACCTTCCAGTTTATAAGTAGATTTTTTTTGTTTATTGAAATGTGATCACTGTTAGTTCTTAGTAATGTAACTATTTTAACTTAGTACTATAACTAGAGTAACTAATTTAGGGTTGTATTTTGTTTGTTTTTCTTCTGAATGAATTAGGAATACATGTATTCTGAGTTAAAGTAACACTTAACTGAGTTATCTACATTGCTTTGTAGATTTGGATAGATGTCCAAATGTTACTATCATTCTGAAATTCATTTTATATTTTGTAGCATTTCTTTCTCACTATAAAAAATAAATACATTCCTGAATTAAAATGATAGCTTAGGTACAGGCCATTTACTCAGCAATTTCTAAAAATACAGATGGCCATTTTTGAGGCCACATCACGATCTCTGATTAAAAATCTCAGTCATAAAATACTTGAAAAATTCAACTATCATTTTAAGGCTTTTTCTCTTATGCTAGGATAGCATTCTCATGTCCGAAAGCCAGGAGAGATAAAGGGATCCCAGTCAGCATTGGAACCATTCTGTAAAAGGACTTTGAAACTGTTTATAAGATATATCTGTGTGGCTGGGGATAGTGAGAACCAAAAAGCCTGGAAAGGGATTGCCAGAAACCTGGCTGTTGGTCTGAAGGTCCTCTTCCAGGGGACCACAACATCTTCCTTGAATGTCCTCTGGAAATCGTTATTGTCTTAGTTACAATAAGTACATATGTGCGTAATATATTTAAACAACAGCACAAAGCCATCCAGATGGTTAATAAGGGCATTAAATAAAACTGGGCTTGTTTTCCATTTCTGTATCATCCTAATCTTGATCTGTCCTTTTTTTATTTATATACATAAGTGAATTTAAGGAACACTTCACAAAATGCTTTATTTAATATAGCTTGCAAATAAAAATGCTAACATTGGTATACTTTCTTTTCTTGTTAGACAAATCCTGATATTCAGTCACTGTTCATGGGAATAGATACGTTATGCAAGAAATATTCAAAAGAGATAACACAGGTGAATCTGCCTTATAACTTTCTAACTCTATGAAATAATCAGCAGCTTCTACTGATTTTTATATAAATTGCAAAAATATATGAGTGAATGCTTGAAAACGAAGGTATGCCTGTTACCATCTTTACTTCCTTAATTCCGCGGTTTCAAAGTTCTTAAGAAAGCATAAATTATTCATCACGGTTACTGCTTATGTTTTCAAACTGTCTCTGAGGACCACTAGTCTGGTTATTTTAATGATGTAAAATCACTTTCAATTCCATACAATGAGAAATTAGATCTGCCAGAACCTTAAACCTGCCCAGACAGTGTGCCCTAATTATAGCAATAAAAAGTTACATAGTGAAAATCTGAGCTGGCTAAAGCCCTGACCTGAATGTGTGCGCTCCCTCTCTTTCTCTCTATTTTTTTTTAAATCAAAGTGAGCAAGTTAACAAAGATCCCTGATCTCAAAGGCTAGGCTTTATGAAAAATAAGAACAATCTAATCCCTAAGAAGTAAAAAAACCCAACCCAAAACATGTCTGCTTTTTTTCAGAGAGATGCAATAAAATATTTTAAGGTAAATTTCCTCCCTGCCTTCTGTAAACTCCGGGCAGGATGCCTTCCTTCAGGTTTAGTTTCCAGTCCAGAACTTTAGTAGCTGTCTGGGTTAAATGAATACATAGAAATACCCATTGCCTCCTCGCTTTCTGCATCTCTTCAGCTTGGCTTTGGGTCTTGTCCTTGTCCTTGTCCCTCTTACTGAGCATTTCAGTGGCAGTTTCAACCACCCTAGGTTGAACTGTACATTCTCCCTGAACCCACCTGCAAGCTTCATTGTGTATTCTTATCTGCCTTGGGCTGGTACTTGTTTGATCTTGTGGTGAACCTGCTGATCTAGCAGAAAAGTAACACAGGCAACATCACCTGTTTTCTTCAATGGTGATTATGGATTCACCTTTGCTCTACTCTATGCTTCACAAACTTTTTCAAAGCTGAGTGTGGTCTCTTTCCTCAGCACTCCTCCTCCTGAGATGCATAGGTGACACACGGTAAACAAGAAGCCTTCCTCTTCTATAAATGCTTTTTAACATCATGTATGATGATCAGCAGTTATTCTGTAAACTGAACAAATCCAGCTATACCACCGATCACACATGAATACAAATTTCTGTAATGTGTCAAAGAAAGGGAAAAGAGGACACGATCTGAAAACACTAAAGTGGGTTTTCTGTAACCTGACATAACCCATGGGAAACACACTAAATTATAATTAAGTCATTAAGGTGTGTATGTTGAGAACTTCTACCAGCAACAAAAGAGCAGCTTGTGCTCTGTTAGAGCAAAGGTTTATCTAATCTAATATCCTGTCACAACAGTGGGTGCTCAGGAAAGCATTTGAGAGCAAGGCTGGCATGTAGTCATACATCTTCAGAACAGCCTCCTAGCTTTCAACAGTTTGTGGCACAGGGATTTCTCAAGGTGGGGTTGGTGCCTTTGCATTCGAAAGCTTGTTGGATATTTTTTCCCATATAATTGTCAAGATGTTTTCTAAATATTTAGCATCTATCACATCCTATGGTAAAGAGGTCCACAGGTTATACACGGTGTGATCATGTTTTCCTTTTTCAGGTTTTAGCCTGCTACCTGCTAGTTTCATTTGATACTCTTGAATCCCATTCTAGAGGAAAAAGTAATGTTTCCCATGCACTCCATCTGTGCTAATCATTAGTTTTAGACTGCTAACATGTTCCTTCTTCAACCATCCATGAAGACTCATACTCTATGTGGTCATGCTTTTACTGAAGCTCTTACACACCTCTGATTAATCAGAACTATTTCCAGATCTACTATATCCTTTCTGAGATGTTAAGCAGACTTAGGATATAGTAACATACATTTTTTAAATTGGAATAATGATGTTGCCTATTCCATTCCTTTTTTTAACCACTTCTAAGATCTGATTTGCCTTTTTTTGACTGGTACTGAGCACCGAAGTGACATTTTCACAGATTTCTCCTTTATAGACCCAAGATCTCATTTCTGAGTGGTGGGAGGCAGCTTGGAGCCATTACTTTCTGAGTGGCTGTTTCTTCCATCAGTTCGTCTGAAGATACTTCTGATCCCTTGATGTGTATGCAATGGGAACACCCCAGGCTGTTCTACAGTGAATAAAAAGTAACCATTTCAATTAGATACTCCACTACGGATTTATCTTCTCTGAGTGTTTCTCCTTGTTTGTCTCTATGCCTACGCATTTTCTGGAAGTGTTCTTACACATAAGAAGGAAAATGTATTAGTAAGTTATTGCCTATTTTAATTTGTTCCTCAAGCTCTTGTCTTGCCTACCTTGTATCTTTTTACGTTTGACCTGTCATGGTTTATGATCCTCATTTGGACACAAGAAGTGCTTACACACCACCAGACAGTGTGTCTTACAATTATTTTTTAATTAACAGGATATTTTTACAAGGCAAGTTAGAATTGCCAGTAAGACACATTACTTTTTACATTGCCATTAATTTTATGTATTTGCTTAGCACTAATGAAAGAACACCGCAGCTAAAGTGGCTTTCTAATGTCTTTACCTTGTTATTGGCCATAGTGTTAAAATATAAATTCAGTGAAATAAATCTACCAGCTTTAGGGTAGGTCATACTAGATTAAATGAACTTTATAAGACTTTGTCTATCAGTGATAATAACTTAGAATGATTTCTTAGAGAGTATTTAAAGAAGATATGTAAAATACTTATAAAATATAGAAAAAATTGAATACTTGGAAGCAGATCTCCATTTTTTTGCTGAGGTTGCATAAATATAATTAGGTAAAGCTTAATATAACTGTATTTATTTTTAGATTTCAGAATTTCAAGAAAAACATCGTAAACATTTACTAGCATACCACAGACAAAAGGTAACTGTGATTTCCTTATTGTAGCTTATGTTTGCCTTGTTACTTTGATTTATTTTTAGAAAATATGCTCACCTTTTACTGGAATACTTAAATAGTTTATCAGGATTGCATCATTTCTGTCATTATAAATACTAGTTTTTAATTGTTTAAAACCTGTGAGGACTTTATTAATTGTAGTTCATATTATTTAATAAAACAGATTTTAGTTGTGGGGTGAGCAAGATTAAATGGAGAGTCAAAGGACAGGGAGAGGAGAAACCATTTCACTATATGGAGGAGAAAGTGGAACAGGTGGGGAGAAACTGGTACTCAGATGATAAGTCTACAGGAAAAGAAGACTGGAGCTGACAAACTAAATGAGAAGCTTGAGCAATGGAGAGCAAGACTAAGGGCTAGTACCCTGAATTAGGGATAGCTCAATGGGTAGAGGAATATAATTAATCATTCTGTGGAGAACAGGTACTGAATTTGTGACTTTGCCTTCCTCTGTAGGTTGGAAGGAAAATTTATTTTTCATCTCCCAGCTAATTCTAAATATTTGACAAAATAGTTGGCTGTTTCATTCATTTCTAAGGACATGGCCAAGTACATTCCTTAAAGCTACTTGGCAATACTTAGTGAATCAACCCATTGGTTGGTGCCCTTTGTATGAAATGACAGGGGCAAACTCATATAGCTGGCCAGTTGGCCATTTCATGTGTGAGGAGAGCATCTGATATGGTTCTTATGGATAAAACAGCTTGGAAAATTAAATGCCTTGTGGCCAATTCTCCCCTGTTTTCCGTTACTGCATTTCGGGATCAGTCCTAGTGTAATGTGAAGTGGGTAGTTCTTTCAAGGTCCTGTCCTTCTGCGTTCAAAGCCAGATTCCGTGGAGGAATCCTGATTTTATGCCCCCTTCCAATCTGTTGTACTGACTCTGGATGGTAAAATTGCAAACTGTAGGCAAACTAAAATAAAGCAGAATTTTGCATAAATAGAAATGTTATCTCCAAAGAAACTGTGCAGACTTTTGATACTTTTTGATGGTAAGCTTGTAAGTCATTTACTGTTGAGATATTTGTTTAACAGTGGTTGTAAAGTACTCAGGGATGCTGCTTGACCTAAGGAAGCTGTTTAGGTGACTGTACAGAAACAGCTGAAGATTTAGTTGGTTGCTATTTCAATGGCACACTGTTTTGGGTGTTTTTCTCATTGTTTTGTCCATTCTATTTATTTGTTAGTATTTTAAAACTGTTTGCATTGTTCAGGGTTGGAAGAGGCTGGTTGTCTTGAACACCCTATGTGCAGCTACGGCTAGCACTGGTGAGGCTGTTTTGGTGGAGAAATGGTTTGACAGAGAGGCTGAGGTGAGCAAGGAAGAGAAGAGTTTGCCTGTGTAATGATATACCCATCTCCTTCCTGTGAATTTCAGTTAGCAATGCTCACTCTTTCAGGGCTACTGGGAGGGAGTCTGAAGGAGCTGGGGAAGGCTAGATCACAGCTAGCAGAGGCACACAGGATGAGAGAGTGGGAGTAGATGCTCACACTCAGGGTTATAATCTCTGCGTAAGTCTTCCTGCCACTAGCTTTGAGATGAAGGTGAGTGAGGAAAGGATGGAGCAAGAATGATTTCCAGTATAAATACTTTGGCAAATGGCAATGACCCCCAGGGAGGTGAGGAAGCACAAATTTACTCTTTGACAGAAGTGTTTCTTCCTGCCACCCTCTACTCTGCAGGGCTTGGCCTTTGCAAAAGGCAGAGTACATAAGGAAATTCACAACCTCATGCTTGGCTATCTTGCTTGTGGTCCCCTTCCTTATTTCTAGTATGTTATCCTTGTCCCTGTCAACCAATGGCTCTTGTGACCTTGATAGAATCTTCTTTGTTGCAGTTTCTCTGAGTTGTACGGATACTGGAAATGATGGTGTGTGGTGTGGGCACTTGATATCTATATTCCTGGCATGTCTGGACCCCATGTTGTTTTAAGACCCAAAGATATTGAAAACCAAACAGTTATTTACCTTCTTTAAGACATTTTGGCCTTAAAATGATCCAGTCGTACAGAGTGACAGGGTAAAGTACATTGTTCCTGACACCTGTACTGGTCACTTTCTTAATCAAACCTAGCTCTCATTAGGAAAAAGATAATAGAAGAATACAAAAAATCAGATCTTATGTAAATTAGATTTTGTCTTTAATCTCTTTTGCAGAGTTTCACATCTGCAAGAAGAGCATAATATCTCCCACAAACAATATGATTTTATAAAGATGTATTAGGTAATGTTATTAAAGAATTCTAATAATATTGTGAGGAGAAGCATTAAAGGTTAACAAGAAAATTCATATTTTTTCCTCAAATCAAAATATGAATAGTATGAAGTAGAGAAGGACTAAGGGCACACAATGGAATTAAGGATAAAATACAGACACAGTATTAAGGCTATTGAGTAAATTTTTAAGTTCTCCATAAAATATAATGTATGATCATGTAATGAAAGACGGTAAAAAATACACATACTAGGGAGCTGACCTAATGTTCTTGACCTTAGTGTTCTTCAGTTTTGCAAGCTCATAAGATTCTTTAATGGAGGTGGTTTTTATTGTGTCTATAACATAATAGGACATACTTTTCACACAAGCTTTTTACAAATAGATACTGCAAAGACCTCAATAAATTTTGAATTGGAAATGAGAACTATAGGAACATGGTATTTGGTATTTTGTACAGTTATTGCTATCTTTTCCAGATAATTCCATATTAAATGCACCATAACTTTTATATCAGATATGGAAAAGAGGAAGAAAAATAGAAGTAAACTATTTTTAAGCACTTTTCTTAGTATTATTTGTCCAATATTACCAGCACACTTCTTAACAAAAGGCAATCAAAGTAAGCCTGTAACTGCCAAAAAGAAGCATAACTTTTCCAAACTGACTGTTTACTGGATCAATATAACAGCTATAGTCTTGCCCCAGTAAGTCTGGAATAGCAATGATACCTAAGATTATAACCAATAGAAAACAGCCTTTCAAAACTTTAGAATACTAGTTGTATGAAAATGAAGTTGTGTATCACAGAAGTAGATTTTGTTTAAATCTTTGATTATCTCACAGACAGTAAAATTGGAAGAATCTCTCAAGAAAGTAACACAACAAATGCCTCAGATACAATGGTAAGAGGTTTAATGCAGCAAAAGTAAATAAGCAAGTCTTTGTAATCAGACAACAGTAAGTTCAATTGATAAAACAATGAAAAATTGCGCTTTGTTTGCCTTTCTCATATATTTTGTTGAATAGATAGAAGAAGCATATTTTTAAGAAATGAACGGTGTTTTCTGTCGTCAGGTCCATTTTCTTCACGTTAATCAAGCCTGTCAGGAAGGAATCCATTTTATTTTTAAATTCAAGTCAGTAGTTACTCTGAAAATGAACTTTTAGCAGTCTATTTTTGTGATGAATTAAACATCATACAGATTTCATTTTAAATTTTTTTTATTTGCACTTACATGAACATGTTTTTTTCAATAGGCTTTTCAGCATCAGCCTGGAAAGTACTATGATATCTTTCCTAGTATCTAGCCCATTTGCAAAATTACCAGAGTTTTGTAAAATTATTATCATCTTCTCTGTTTCTAGTAAAAATCAACTTCTTAACTCAAATGAGTCTTTTTCCACAAATGTATCAAAGACATAGGCAAGAAGTAGCTCATCGTTATCCCTCTGTCTATTGACTGATACGTCTTAATCTTTTACTCTTCTTTATTTCCAACTTCAAGACAAAGATCTTATTGATCCTTAAGTGTACTTTGTGCTATTACTTTTCATTTAATTAAATTTTATTTCAATTATTTCTTTGAAAAGATCACATTTTTTAAATCATTCTGTAGTTCTCCTCAATATTGATGTAACTTTCTATCTTTGGAACTTTCTGTCTTCAGATTTCACAAACTGCGGGTATCCTTGAGTCATTGGAGAATATCTTACAGAGGATCAGTTGCAAGACTAAACTGAAGGGGACATCACTAATAACGTTTCTGCACTCTATTCATGCCTCTTTGTTGTTGTTTCCCTTTTAATATTATTTATGATATACTTATCTGAATTAATTGCTCTTATCTCTGCTTTAAAGTCCGTGTGGCCTATACAGCAGTCTAATGTTCAAATTGAATTAACACAGAAAACTCTATTATCTTGCTACTGTTTAAAAGAATCTGCTTACCAGAACATAGAACAAATCAAAAAAGATATCAGATTGATCTACTGTGATCCACCTATGGTGAAATTATTACATTTTTCCATATAACCTTTATTTCCATGTTCTATTTTATCCTTCCCATTTTCTAGGATTTCAAAAACTACTGGGAAAAAGACCTAAAAGGCTTGGTCTTCTTTTCCCTTTTAGTGAATAAGGGTATTAAGAGTATTTAGCATATAGTTACAATGCACTACTTAGATAGATCCATCTTCTTGAGAGAAGCCCTTCATGAATGCCACTTTATGAATACCCGTGATCAAGAATGCAGAAATCTCCTTAATAAGTCAGTTCAAGAAGCCAGCAATTTAATTGCAAAACTTTCTTGATCTTCATTTCTTTTCTGTGCTTTTTCAATATAGACTTTCTTTTGACTCTGGTGTGCACATAATACTGTGTTGTGCTCTGTTATGGTTCTTGGTGTAATAAAACTGAAAGAAAAGCAGTATGTAGGAAACTAGGTATGTCGTGGATTATCATAGTTTATATATTTTTATCTACTGCCTCCTTTTCCTTGTCTGCATCTCAAATAAATAACATCTTGGTTATATCAAATACTGATTTTTCAGAGCTCTACCAAGAGAGTGTGACCTAGGGCTTCTCCTTGCATGCCCAGTAGTCATATTCCTCCTATTTATGGTCATTGGCAAAGGTGTCACTTTAGTAGCTGTTGGTGAATGGTATAAATATGCCAATATTTCTTTTGATAACTAGATTTTTTTAAAGTTTGGGAAATTTATACATCAAAATGAAGATTTTGGGCTCAACTATACTTCATAGTTGTATTTTAACATCTGTTGTTCCATAAAGTACTTTGCTATAATGTTACCCTGAATTGATATTGTTGGGCATGTAATGACTGATACAGACATTATGATATAAAGAAATTAATAGTTTATCAAATAGATTGTTATTTTGCTTCATGGCAAATAGTATCATGTTAAAACCAGCTATTGATGGATAAAATGCTTTGATGTTATGCTTTATTGACCAGCTAGACAAATGAACAAACCAAACACGCTTTCAATTTATATCTGCTGTTTCTTCTGTTTTGCCTTTAGTATGAAACCTCCTGAACAAACTACACAACTACCATTTTCCAGTACAAGTAGAAATCCACTTTCCAGTAAGAATTGTTGGTTTAAGATACTAACTATGGAATACATATCACTGGATGTAATTATGTTCTAATATTAAACTTATTAATGACTTTAGTTCCTTCAAGAAAACAGAATGATTATTCTTCATGCTCTCTTCATCCTGGTCATCCTTCCACTTCTGAAATGTAGGTACAAATCCGTTAATGTTCAATGAAAATCTTAACAGTGACAACATACTGATATTTTATACACAAAGCCATTTTTTGTAGTGAGTTTAAAATAAGTATATTTTATGATTCTGTGTTTTGTTTCTGCAGACTGTGTAAGTATGAAAGAACTGGGGAGAATCTTATCTGTCCAAGTGTACATAATAACTACTTGTATACATTGCCTTTGTACTCACTGGAAAAAGGTCTAAGGCATGATGCACCTTATTCTAAATATACTCTTTGTGGATAGATAGGTTGATTAATTAGTGAGGAACTCTTTCCATTGACTGTAGGGAAAACCAAAATGACTTGCACAGACACCTATATGTACATATATATATATATATATATATGTGTACACCGTAGTTGTCTAACATTAGATGGGATGAACTCCAGTAAGGTTTATTAAATTTTAAATAAATTGAACATAGAGCTTACTCAAGTGAAAAGCTTTCCATACCTGTGACTGTGACTTTATTTAAAAAAAAAAAAAAATAAAATTTCAAATGCCCTTGTTGTGGAGATAAGTAACAAGTATATAAATATGCATATTTATTCTGACTTAAATACAAGAGTAACGGTGCTAATCATAAAATAACTTTCTCTGTAAATTAAACGAAAGCTCAGAATCAATTAATAGATTTTTCTTACTGCTAGTGGGTTTTGAAACAAGTCCTAAATACTCATGTGTGTTATGCATGATGTATTATGCTTTTCCATTATTGGTCAAATTTAACATGAGAATTTATCATAACTTTAGTCATTATAGTGAATGTGTTATTTTTATTACAATGTCATACTTATTTTGATTTTTCTTGTAAGAATGGAGTCAATGGAGATTGATCCTGTACCTTCACCAATGAGGAAGGTGAGTGTGGTTTTTTTTTATATATATCTTTATATATATATATATAAATATAAAAATAAATAAAATATAAATGTATAAAAATAAATATATATATTTTATAAATATAAGAATAAATATATATATTTTATGAGGAAAGACTGAGGGAGCTGGGTCTCTTTAGTTTGGAGAAGAGGAGACTGAGGGGTGATCTTATTAGCGTTTATAAATATATAAAGGGGGAATGTCATGAGGATGGAGCCAGGCTCTTCTCAGTAGCAACCAATGATAGGACAAGGGGTAATGGATTCAAGCTGGAACACAAGAGGTTCCACTTAAATTTGAGAAGAAACTTCTTCTCAGTGAGGGTGACAGAGCACTGGAACAGGCTGCCCAGGGAGGTTGTGGAGTCTCCTTCTCTGGAGACATTCAAAACTCGCCTGGACGCCTTCCTGTGCAACCTCATCTAGGTGTTCCTGCTCCGACAGGGGGATTGGACTAGATGATCTTTTGAGGTCCCTTCCAATCCCTAGCATACTGTGATACTGTGATACTGTGATATGTACAGATTCATACATATGCTTTTGATTTCTTCTACTCAGGGGGATCCTCCCACTGTTCAAAACAATTCTTAGGTACATGCTTGTTTCACCTATGTTTGATGCTTAGTAGAGGTCAGATGCTCCCTAAAAGGGAACCAAAAGGAAATAAATCACAACATTGATTTCTGGAATTATACTCTCCACATGCCATATACAGGCTTTTAAACTTCTGATGTTACATCGAATGGCATATTCTTGAAATCTCAGCATGTTTATATTATAAAAATACTGTTACTCTTTCAAAAATAAATGTTGCTAATGCGTGAAACTGAGTTACAATTAAATTTAAGTTCTAATTTATTAAGGAATGGAAATTTATGCAAGATTTCCACCTGCACCAGACCTCATGTAGATGTCTGCAGCGCCGATCTATGTTAGCATCTTAGGGTTTCCTTTATAACCAATGGATTGGTTATATCCATAGGCAGACCTATATCCATAGTTATAACCTATGTATTAGTATGTGTTATTCATCTCATTCTAAAGGACGCTTACTAGTCTCATTCCTGTTTCTTTTCCTTGACCATAAAGGGAATTTGGGGGGATCAGGCTGGATGTAAATCTTGTAATTGCAGAGTTAAAAGAAGTGACTTCACACCACACTGATTTTCAAAACATTCCTGAAATTTCATTTGTGATGGATAAAATATTTTTTTTTTAAGCCACAAATGTAGCTAGTCATTATCTTTCGCCTTTCGTAAACAATTTTGTTTGCTGCTTGACCAGGTGATCTTGCTTCTGTCTATGCTGAGGGACATAAACATGTATATAATATCTTCATGTTAAGAAAAAGCTAGGGTAGAAGTCAATGGTCTGAAAGCAGTGTTAGAACCTGATATTTCAGTAGGGAATTACAAGCTTTGAGTGACATCTCTAAGAGAGAATGAGGGCAGGAGCTTTTCACTGTATTAGTATTCTGATTAGGAGAGGTAACATTCAGGAACAGATGCTAGCTTAAGCATGGAATCTCAGCGCAGAAAATGATGTAAGTGTCCGATATTTTTATTATCTGAATGTGACAGAGAGTGCTTCTTGGAATAAAACTAAAATACATGTGCTTTTTTCCCCCTTTAGATGTCTAAAAAATAGTAACTTAATTCTAAATTTTTGCATTTTAGTGCTATGAACAAAACTGGCAGTGGAGAGCACCAGAAATCTGCAGGTTTTATAAACCTCAAAAATGTACCACTGTTGCTTAAAATAGCTTAATAATTAACATACTTATTACACTGTAATTAATACCTTGCCATTCATTTAGCCTGAGACACCAACCGGTCCAACAAGACTGTCATTAATAACTCCACCACAAGATGGACGTATGGGTGAGTAAGAATAAAGGTTGTAACTCAATAACATTTGTATTATGTTAAGAGGATAAATAAATAAAAATCCATACATTAGTGATTTACTGAGCAACTTCGAGGTATAAGGAACTTATCATATAGACGTTAATCCAGTAGATGGGAAATGGTTATAAATGAAGAATGAAATAAGTCTTCCTAGTACTGATGTACTCTGTTCTGTGAATAATTACTTGTAACCAAAATGATTTTTGCTGAGCAATTGTAGTCAACAGTTGCAAAGAAAATACTGTGATGACATGTATGGTTGAAGGGAACAGGCATACTTGCAATATATATTGTCTGCCCTCTATTAACCTTCATAATTATATTTGTTTATAGTTACCAGAGATTAACATTTTTCATAATATCATGTTAAAAATCACATGAGGAAAAGGGGGGAAATTAAATGGAAGTTACAAAAATATTTCATAACAAAAGCGAGGTAATTGAGTTTAGATCAAGAATTTCTACAGAAAGGGGATTTTTTTTTTTTCACCATATCAGCGTAATAAGGCATAAGACACTTTACCTGCCTGTACTTCCTTTCATTCCTGGGCTGTTTCAGAGCTTGGGTAACACTCTGATATAAATAAGACATGAAAAACAGACTACTGAAATTAGTGCAGTCTCCCCGAGTACTGTTTATTCGTGAGGATGTTCCCAGAATTCCTCATGCTCTGCATCTCTACCGTGCATGTCTCCCTCCCAGTCTTGGTTTTACATCTGGCATGTTTCTGTAACAACCCAGGCAGTCTTTCAGCTGTCTTCAGCAGTTGATACAATCCATCTCTAGCCACATAAGGAGCTTCTCTTGTGTTTTACATGGTGTAAACATCTCAAAACAAAGATAAATGCAATTGTAATGCAATTGTAATGAAGGAGCAAAAGTTGCTTCTTCTATGCTATGTCTGATTTGTGTTCAGATCCTAAATGCATGCTTGCCTATAAATTTATGGATAACATGATAGCAAGAGTTGATGTTAACTGTTTTTTTTATTGTGTCTAAATATAAATAGATATTTAATTAGATGGTAAAATTAGATGGAGAACAGTTACTTGTTCAGAACATTTCAGAATCAACCGATGAAGTTTGGCAGTAGACAAAGCTGAATGAATCAAAGCATACTTTCAAAACTAAGGGGAAGTAGACACAATGATTTAATGGTGCACTAAAGAAATGGGCACAAGTTAGAACACAGGAAGTTCCGTTCAAATACACGGAAACAGTTCTTTACGGTGAGGGTGACAGAGCACTGGAACAGGCTGCCCAGGGAGGTTGTGGAGTCCCCTTCCCTGGAGATTTTCAAGACCCGCCTGGATGCAGTCCTGAGTAATGTGCTCTAGGCAATCCTGCTTTAGCAGGGGAGTTGGACTAGATGATCTCTAGAGGTCCCTTCCAACTCTGATGATTCTGTGATTCTGTGATTCTCGGAGATGTATGAGGCAAAAAAGAATAGCTGAAGAACTGGAGCACCTCAGCAGAACTATCTTGATAGTCTAATAATAGTCTAACAAATGAGAGAAGGTGAAAGAAACCAACATATGTGTTTAACTTGAAGATTTGCAGGAATGGTGCAATATGATGTTTTTATGAGAGCTAAGCTCTGTGTAGGATTAATCTATTGAGACAAAGACATTTTTTCACCTTTACCCTTTATTGGAGTACTGCTGAGGACTTTTGACAACTTTCATTTTTGCTGAGTCTTCTTCCAGCAAGAGATACTGGAAGACAACTTATGCCTCAGCAAATGTCTTGTCTCTGCTAAATGTAAAACACATTATTAATTTTTAGGGCTATTTTAATCCTTTTTCAGGTGACATGGTGACTTTGTTTTGTCAGCCAGTTCCTTATCTTTCATTGTCTATTGTAATTGTGCACCATTTTTAATTCTTGAATAAACCAATCATGAATTTCTCCCACATAATGCAATTAAAGTACTAATCTTTGATTCCAAAGTTATCTCTTAAGTTAAATAGGTAATTCATGTTCAGTTTTCAAATATTTGATTCTTACAGGTAGCATATCCTACAGAAGTTCTCAGTCATCTGGAATAATGTCAAGTCAAAATAGTAGAGCAGGATCTGCAAGGTAATTAAATAACTTTTCAAGATGTTACCATCTCTTATGAGAGTGTGAAGTTTCTATTGTCTGGCCTTTATTAATCTGTATGTTTAAAGTTTATATTATATATCTGAAGAAATGTTATTGTGTAGGCTTGCTGTCACCTATATGAGTGTGTGTGTTATTGTTGGAAATTTTTATTTTGAAATCACTTTCTTCAAAAATGTGCAGAGACAATCTGAGCTCCTGTAGCTGTGGACATCTACAGTCATGTCACTTCTATACAAAGGGTAGTAATTTTATAGTAAGAAAGTGCAACAATGTGTCTGCTTTATAATTCTTCTAAAAATCAGAGATGACAACACAATATCTACCCAAGAGCTATTCTCTGAATAACCTGATCATCTTCATGCAGCATGTAGCAGGTGTTTCAGGTTTTTCATTTAAACATTGAAAATGTCTCAAACCTTGAGAATTACTCACATCAAGAAAAAACTTAAAAGGGTTCCAGAAAAAGTAAACCCTTGTTCTCTGTAATCATGAAGCCAAATATGTCTTCCTAGCACAAATTTAAAATATATATAAAAAAATATTTCTTTTATTTCCATCTCTGATTCTCATATCATTTTGTCCTGGTTTTTAAAATCTGTAAAAATCCTAACGAAGTAAAAATTTACTAAGAAATACATAGAACACAATAATTTATTGCATTTTCTATTAAAATATTAGCACTAGGAATTTAAGTGGTTTTGAAATCTCTTGTACTATGAAAGTAGCCTCAAATCATATCTATGAATTAATTTTATTAACAGATCCACACCTATAAGACTACCACATAGTGGATGTTCACTTACATCATCATCTGGATCACAAAGTAGTAGAAGGGGGTCATGGGCTACTTCTGATTTCAGAACCCCTCAGTTGTATCCATTTACATCACCTTCCCCACAGTCATCTGTAACAAGGCAACCAATCACCATCTCTGGACTTCTGCAAAGGCAACATTTAGGCAAGTATATTTTATAAAATAACAACATTTAACACTTCCTGAAAAATTTTCAGCATATACTGGAGAACAGTAATTAAGAAACAAATCAAACAACACAAAGATGGTATTTCAAAATTGGAAGTAGCCTATCAGCAAAATATGAAAAATGTTGATCTTTATGATCAGTATTTTGCCCTAGTCTTCTGTGCAGTAGAATATCTGCTGTGAAAATGCGTTCGTGTTTCACTCCAGAATATTTAAATCTGATAATGACCGTAATTGTTTTCTAGAAAAAATACCAGTTATAAATAATGGAAAGCATATAATGATTTGACAAAAACTAATCTTGCAACAAATCTCAAGTAAGGAGTAGAGAAAAGAAAAACAATCGTGGAGGAAGTGCAGTGAACTCCGTGGGATTCATAGCAAGACAGATATTTAACAGGATTCCTTTAATAAAGCAGAATAGTTGAGATGACACATGGGAAAGAAGGAAACAAATGTCTATAATAAAAATAATGAATGGGAGACAGTTCCTGTATGACTGAATGGTGTGTTGTAGAAAGTGGGTGACAGTTGACATCTCGCTATGTCCAGCAGAGAAAAAACAAACATAAACGAAACTGCAGTATTCTGAGATTAAGAAGTGAAGTATGTCACCTGGTTATTAGGAACTGCGGAATATTAATGGAAATGAACAAATGGGTGAACTCTTTCTGAAAATGAACAATCGATAGGGAATGAGCAGATGATGAGACAGAGAAGAGGAAGGAAGATGTGTTAAGTAATAGAAAAAAAGGCGGGGATATTAAAAGGGTTGGGAGTAGAAAAGAGCCCAGAACAGTTCATGGGACAGAACAAAGGCTATAGTGTAAGCAGATTAAAAAATTTACAAAGAATGGAGATAAGAATGCAGAATATTAGTGTGAAAGAGGAAGCAGGATGGACCAAAGGAAAAAGATGAGGGGACAGTAAAGGCTATTTTTTCTGCAAAGCATGAAAACTAGAAAAGAGATGCTCTGGATAGCTACAACAAACAGACCAAACACAAAAGCAAAGAATAAGGAAATTATGGGAAGAAAGTTAAGGGAGGCAAAAGCATTATGTAATCTTTTATTTTTATGTTTTATAAAAATTATTATTTTTTGTTGTACTTTGTCATAGTTCTGTATCTTCCCTGTTTGGGAGGAAAGGCTTAGATGATAATTACGATCATTTGTTGTTGGCAATTTTTCCCATATTCTGTACAATATTATCATTGTTTCTTTTATAATTACCTGTTATCCCATCACAGACCCAATAGTAACCTTCTCAATCCCATGATTTTTTCAGTCCTAGTACTGTTCTCTCATTTGCCAAATTTTCTGTCTCAACTTCATGTTTCTTACAGATATAGCTGTCGAGACATCCACACAAATATCTGCAAGTGACATTAAAAAGGGAGACAGTCTGGGGTATTATTTGTAGAGTGCAGCATAAAACTAGATGAAGGAGCTGCATAGAGAGCAGGCCAAGAGTAGGTAGGAATTGCACTGGGGCAGATTAATTAATAAAATCATAGAATCGTAGAGTCATAGAATCGTAGAACAGCCCAGGTTGGAAGGCACCTTGAAAGATTATCTGGTCCAACCTTTTGTGGGAAAAGGAGCCTGGATGACACTATTTAGCACCCTGACCCTGACGTCTTGGAAATCTAATTCTTCATATTGCAGAGTTTACATCACAAGTGAAATCTTTATTATTTACATTAAAAGAATAATTCAGCTATAAAGCACTTTTCAGTCCATGTTAATAAATGTGACCTTTCTATTCCATGAGTAACAAATCCTAAGCCGTTTTGAATTCATGAAACTTCATGAAACCAAAATAAAGATATTTTAGGAAATTCACTCATGCTCAAGTTATGAATGCTTATAGCTTGTGGAAGCTTACATTGTAATTGTTTTTCTTGTGGAATTTCTGGACGGTGATACAGCATGTGAAGTAATGCATGAACCTGATAGAATCTGTAAATAATGTAGGAGAAATCAAAGTTTTTAAAAAAGCACCTACATTGAACTTAAATACCAGCTGTCTTTGAGCTACACGTTTACACATTAATTGCAGTTCATATGCAGAACAATGCTTTGGACATTCACTTGTGTAGCTGAAATTGGAATATGGCAAAAATGCTTTTACAGAAAGAGAAATCTAATTCTTCTATATAAATACATAGGAACATATTTAGATTCATAAAAAGAGCTATACAAAAGTTCTCATCAAAATGTGTGGATTTTATTTTTAATTTTTAATAGTTCTCATTTTCTGTCTTCCTCAAATAACTTCTGAAAATAATTTATGTGAATAAAGTTTTTCTATAGTCTTACTAATTTTTTTTCCATTTGTACTTGTATTCTTATTCTAGGATGAACTCATTTTGGAGGACATTCAACAGAAAGATAAGCAAACATCTGTGAATTGTTTTGGTCAATAAGCATCTGGAGAAGCCCTACACAGTCTTTGGATATCAAAGTATTTGTAATTTCTATAAAATGCCAAATTGGCATAAACCACCTAATTATTCAGCATGAATAATGTATTTAAAACATCACTGATCTTGCTGATTAACATGTACAGTAGTTTTAAACAAGAGTATAAAATCCTTTTGCTGTTTTTAGAAATTTTTGGTTTAAAATATATTGTATAAATAAACAGCCTGTATTAACTAAGTGTTAAGACAAAACATGATTATATATTCAATGAGCATTTCTTGCTGTGAATGCATTGAGCTGCAGCAGAACTCTGTTTTTAAACGGTCACACCTGTACAGTATTACAGATGAGCCCCAGTCCTAAAAAAATGTTAATTTATGGATTCTTGATTCCAGAATTCCAAATATTGGTTCTTACTCAATAGTCACTTTTTGTTTGCACTGTTGAAAGGGGTAAGGTTTGAGGGATGTTACATTCTAGCAGGTTATGCCAAGCTCATAATACAGGATTTATTCCACACTCCAAGAAGTTTACCATTTGATTTAGGTAGCAATGATTTCTTCCCAAAATTGAATTAAATGGGGAACTGGGAAGAAGAGACAAAACACAGTGGAGACTACCTTTATTCTTACACAGGAATAGCAACTGGAGACTGAGTGAAGGGTGCTAGAATGCAACCTTCTTCTTTTGAGAATGTTAAGTTGAAATTCCCACCATTACTATGTATGTCTGGCAAAATTTTGGTATGACTAAGTCATCAAATATGCACCTTTGTTTTGTTTTGGCCCTAACTTTACCTGGACTATTTAAAAGAGAAATAAAACTAAAAGCTGTTTTTTTGAGATAAAGTCAGATGAGTACATGATAAATTCCTTTTGGGTTGAAATGTTTCACTTGACCTAAAAGAAAAGTGAGAACAGAAAGGGGAGTATAAAGGAGGTTTTCTGTGATGCTGAGACAAACTGTTAATTCACCCAAAAAACCAGAAGAGTGAATGGTTGTTCTTACTGTCTCTGAATTGGATTTCATTGTTCTTACATCATCTCCCTAGCTACCTACTACAATGAGTTTTAGTTAGCAAGTGTGCCCCTTGAATGACAGTATAATAGATGGAGAAACACCTGTTTTCTGAACATCTCTGGAACAGGGGTTTCCATAACAAAATTTTAAGCTTCGCATTTCCCTTATTTCAATGTAATACTGCTTTTACTTTTTTACCACGGGAAAGTTTGTGTGTTTTCTCCTCCTCAACATTCTTATACTTCCAATTTTAGATGAGATTTCTAAGTCAATTACCTTTCAAGCAAACTTCCCTTTGAAAGGTTTAGTTTTACAATACCACAGATATATACAAGTAAAAGAGTGCGGTGTAACTTTTTAAAATTCCTACTCTCCTTTAGTTCCAGATAAGCTAGAATAGCTTGAAAAATGAGGCTAGTAAAATATGATTGCTGGCTTCCACATTAATTATACCCCAATGGTTTTCTGTTTGTTTGGATCACAAGGGGGTATTCTTTCTAATTTCTGTTTTATCACACTGCAGAGTCATCATCCAAGTTTGCAAAATCATACTATAGCTTTTATAATTGCTTAAAGTTACATTCTACAATCAGGTGAAATATCTGGGTTTCATTAGTTTTTTGTTCCCCCACTCACTCCCCCCCAGTCAGTTGAACGGTTGTAAATAGAGGCAGAATTTGAGGTTGATAAAGTTGCAAAGTTGTGTCTATTAATGGGACTTGTCTGAAGGATCCCTGGAAGGAATCATACAGGAAGGAGTCATATTTGCTAGTTCTACAGAACTAACAATAACAAAAAATACACATTCAAAGATGTGAAGAAGTATAGCCAGAGAGCTGAATGATTTCTGTATTGCTGCTCACTGTAGTGGTTTCCGCACAAATTCAGTAACAATCTTTATGGCTCTGGTAATCTTCACCAGTTCCCCTTTTCTGTGGTAAAAGCTCAGCACAGTCAGAGCGTGTTTTATGGCTGTAGGTTGAAAAGAGAACTTGGAATATCACATCAATAAAGAAAAGAAGTATAGTACAAAAATGGGTATTTATATAATTTTACCTCTGCTTTGAACTACTTAGCAGTATCTAGTAGTGTCTTCTACTTAACAGGTACTACCTAATCTATTTGAGCCCATGGTCCAATCCTGAAGGAAAAAAAAAACATTCACCTTTGGAGGTGTTACATCTTTGAAATGCATTTTGAAGAGAAAACAGAATGTAATTTGAGTAAAAAAATGCACAAGAGGTATATGTGCTGAGTGAAAATACCTTTGAATGACACTCTCTTCCTTCCCAATTCAGACAAAAGGAAAATTTTGAAAACATAAAGAACTGACTATAATGTGAAATTTTTCAAAACTTACATCTAAGTGGCTCTCATATCACGCAAAATAATTGCTAGAAAAAATAATTAGAAAGAAAAAAGCCATTTGAGGAATATATTTTGCCAAGTTCAATGCTTTTATCATTTGTTCAAAAAAAGTTGAAGCTACAAAATTCAGTATTTTCTTTACGTAGAGAAGAAGGGAAAAAGCAACGTTTCCTCCATCTGACAATAAGCACAAAAATTTCTATGTTCATCTCTTAGGCACCCATCTTCATGGAATTTTTCTTCTTTTCGTGAGGAATTAATGTCCTTTACTCTTTGCAGAAATTTGCAGTACACTAATGATACACCAGAGGGTGCTAACTTACCTCTAAACAAATTTATTTAGTCATACCACTCTTTTGGTAAGTGGAGTAAAATCCGTACTATTTTGGCCTTTTCAGTTTGGAATTTATATAGAAAAGCTACAGATAAGAAGAGGAAGAGCAACAAAGTGATTTAGAGTTTGAAGATAAAACATCAGAAAAACACCCAAAAGTGAACAACAAAGGAGAGGGACTGAGTGAACTAAACTTGAAGTTGAAACAGTAATTCAGATACAGTAGTCCACAAATATGTGAAAGGTAAAAATGGAAGTGGGGATTAGTCACGCTGGTCGGGTAAGCAGTAGTGGTTTGGAGGAAGAAATTATTTAAGCTTGATATTGGGAAACTTTCATAACAGATTACTTTGGCAACACACTAGTCTCTCGGGATAGGGTCAAGGCACCATCACAGTGGGTTTTCAAGACCTTAGATGTCAGCACTAAAGCTGTCATCTATAGCTTTGAGAAACGCAGAGGCTGAGCTGGTCTCAAGTTCTTTTTGGTGTTTCTATCTGCAGCTTTCTGGCTTTAAATTGTAAGATGGCACTAATTTATCTTTTGCAGTTTTCTGGGAGAGAACACAAGAGTATATATTTCACTACAAGGGTGGTTTATGCACAATAGCATAAGATTTTGTTACAGGTCAGAATCATGCTAGTCATGCAATGGGGTCACCACTAATGCTGAAGGTATCCTCTTGTTTGCATTACCGTTGCCAACTTCGGCTTCATTTCACAGGCATCACTTGTCCTTTTCACAAGGTGATGCTTATACCATATAAGGTAGCATCATGTCTATTTATTGCTTTGTAATACAAAGGAAGTCTGTTGCAGACAAATGGTTAGTCTGTTAGACATAATACCTGATACTTGCCAAGTAGCATTTTCTACAATTGTGCCAATTAAAATGCGAAATTGCTACCACTTGTTTTTGAACTCTCATGTTCTGGCAGTCAGGAAAGAATGCCATAACTCATCAAGATGCAGCACTGTTGGCTTATCTACGATAGTTCTAATTTTCCTCTAGAATTTAACCTGCTCGTGACCTGAGGAAATGCAATTTGATAATTCTCTCCTTCTGTGGTCTCTGTGTCAAAAGTGCCAACAGTCTGTAGATCAGCTTTGTGTGCCTCTGGAGCACACGTTGTTTCTGATGGTCAGACATGTGCCATTGTGCCAGACTCATCCTATAAATCTTTTCTGTGCAGACAGAAAAATCCGTGTGGAGAGGAGGACACTGCTCATGTCCATGCTGTGAGCATTTGGGGTTCTTTTCGTATTGCACCTTTAGGATTGCTAAGTATCCCATAAGCTCCAGCAAGCTTTAGCACTATGCGATCACTAAATCATCTGCATCACTAGAACCCCTGGCTGCTACAATACTTTGCAGGGAAAACTGCCTGATCTGCACCGGTATGCACCAGTGCCCTTCATAACAAAAGGGTCGGCTTGCTGAATGACTTCATGGAGAAGGTTAGTGATGTCTTGCCCCAAGGATCCTTTCGCTGGTGTGCCCCATGAGCTCGGGTCAGCTTTTCCCTCGATTATGTCTGAAGCCCTTTGTACCCTGGAAAGGTACTAAACATTTGTCCTGGGCTCACAGGAGTCCAGTAGTACCAGGAACTAGGGTGCCCACAGTCTGGAGAGGGTAGGGAAAGAACTTTCTTGGGACAAAGTGATATTTGTGTGGTGACTAGGTGGGGAAGGAGATGGCGCTGTGTGTGTGTTAAAGGCTTTTCAGTATTAGGAGTCAGTGAGCAAGATGTGTTATCAAGTTACTCGTGATTCACCAATTTACCTGTGTCCTTTTCTACACGGCAGAGGTCCCTCACAGCCCTGCCCATAGCAAACAGTGGTCTGCGTAGAGCTATTCAGAAGCCGCCAAAGCTTGAAAAGAGGCTCTTCTACATCCTGATCCACCTTGCAATACTCTGAAACCAGGCACTTACCCCAGCTGTACTGCCAAGGCCCACATGCAAAAAACCTCCCCAGAAGATCAACAACGCCGAGAGAACCCACTTTAGTTCTGGCACTCCAGAGAATCACCGCATGCAGGTGGTATTTTGTCCTAACCAACACAGAGCCAATCAAATAAAAGCATACAACACTTTTCCTACCAGGACAGCCTCCCTAACAAAATTAAGGGCCGTCTATCCCTGTGTTAAGGCATCTGGAGGAAACAACACAAAAGAGAAGAGGAAACCAGTCCCACTAGACATTCCTAAAGGCTTTTTCTGGCCCGCACCTTAACCGAGCACACATTTTAACCATGTTTGACATCCTTGCCCAGCTCAGCATTGAGCCAAACAGAAGCTGACTTTGGAGATGGTCTAAGTACATCTGCGTCTTTATGCATTTGGCTGTGCAGAATATGGTGAAAAAACATTTCAGCCATCTCCAGCTCCTCTGAACTCAACTGATTTGAAACAGGTGGGATAGAAGTCTGAGAGCCACAGTGGGTGACGACAGGCAAGGCTTTGTGTGATGGAAGTAAGGAAGAGATGGCCATTTGGGATTGCCCAGTCCAGTCTCGATCATGTTTTTGACCTATTTTTGCAAAGAGGACCCAGCCTGGGAGGGGGACAGCTCTCTGTGGGTTGGCTGTTGTGTTAGCAGTTGCCTGTAACATGGGAGCGTTATACGTTGGGGACAGTGCAGGGGAGGGGCAGGAAAGCCTAGCTGGGAGATAGAGGGAGGGATAAAAGGAGGAAGAACAAAAGTAGCCAGGATCATCAAGGAATGTTTTCGATGTAAACAACCTCATTGCAGTCTTGCTCAGCTTTTCTCCTTGCGTGTACGCAGATGTTCGTGCATGTTCTGCTTTCTGCTGCTGCCCGTGCAACGTTAGCGGTGGATTGATCCTGGAAAGCGTTTAAAGCAAGGAGAGTCTGTGGAATACCTAAAGGAGAGCTAGTTAAATGCCCCTGGTCAAGACTTATGCCGTTTTGTGCTTTGATATCACTCTTCTTGGAATAGATATGCAGACCTGGATTGTCTTATTTATTTCTTTCATTGTAAGCTCTGAAATGGGTATTTCCATCTTTCTATGCATTTGTTTCCCCTTCTGTTAGAATCTCTGCAGTGCCTAGTAATGGCTAGAAGGTCTTTTACAAATAATGCAGCTTTTGTAACTAAGGAATAAATAGGTGCAGGTATAAGAAGCAAGGCAAATAACCTTCATAATGTAGAGGACTCACACTTTTTCACAAGCATAGTGGCACTACTATTAGTTCTGACAGCATTTCACAGCTTACCAATAGAGTCTATAGTGTGGGTAAAAGCAACACAGCCTAGGAATGTTACAGCACCATACGTTAAGTCTTCGCTGAAACATAAAAAGAGAGCTCTAGTTTGTGTGTGTGAAATTACCAAGTTTGCAGATTATTAGCATGAATGTAAAAAGCTTCTAGCACAGCATACGGTAAATACATTAGTGCTCTATTCCAGAAAGCATAATTTTCCCAAGCTATAGGTCTTGCTGACATATGTGGTAGAAAGGCTAGTTCTGCCAATTGTCTGCTTCCTTCACATCATCTGATTTCGGTGCAACTTTAAAGCAACATGCTTAATAGCCTTAGTCTACTATTTTGAAAAATTGCAATACTATCTATCCGTGTGGAAAGTCACATTTCAATGACATTTGGTTGGCACAGTGGGTTTTGAGAAAAATGGCAAAGGAAACAGTTGGCGCTGAGGTTTGAGAAAAAATGTATCTGAAAGTGTGAGTCTGTATGCAGTAAACTCAGATTTTATTTGCTCATATATCACTTTGTCAGGGTTTTCAATAGTTCTTGTGGAAAGAGTGTAAATGAAATATGAAGCAGCTTTTACATATAGTAAGGATTTTTCCTTTAACTTAACTGGTGTTCTCACAACCTATGCCATATACAATATGCTGGGTAGTACAATATTGTCCTCCTAAAAGAATTACATGAGTCCCCAAAGTAATTTCTTTGTTGAAGAGCCCATCCACTCACATTTTGCAGGACATGTATGAGGCAGGGGTGGGCGTGCGTAGGCATAGACTGAATGACTGGTACCCTGCCATGGATGCATGTGGACATGGTAGATCTCTAGCTTCACTTGCTCACGTAAATATTGATGCCATAGTTGCAGATTTAGAGGAAAGCTGCTGTGTATTTCCAGTTCAATTCCAACTGGAAACTGGCAAGCCACACCCCAGCCTCAGTCCCTCTCCTTCATGCCATAAATCACAGCCAGTTAATAATGCTAAGGCATCAGACTGCTGAAGCCTTTTTGCACACTAGATGAGACAGCAGCCTTTGGCATTCAGCAATAAGGAGTTTGGACTCTCACTGGTGAAATTGGCAGCTTTTGGCAGTCTTTGTAGTAACGTGTGGATGGGACAGAAAGTTGTCTCTGTGCCGGCGCATGGAAATCTCTTTGGATGGTGGTGCCCCTGCGCTTCTCCCATGATACTCAGAGTGACTTTCCTACAGCCTATGATTAATTGTCGTAACAATTCAGCAGTGAAATCTGCTCCACACATCCTGGCTCTGGAACTCGGACCAAGGGGTGACTTGTTAAGCATTTTTCATGTGCACAAACATTTTAATGCATCTCAACTCGAGCCCTCTTTCTTCGGGGCAATCTTTGTTTCAAACTACTATTCCCTTAAAACTCTTACCTTGGTTGTTGTTTATGGAGCTACAAATACTACCACTAAAGATACAAGCTATAAAATAAATGTCACAAATACACATAGACCATATATAAAGTACACGCACATTGAATACTTTCCCATTGTTTGCAATAGATAATTCATGCGCTGTTCCTTGAGAATCAGCTGAAAAAGACGTAAATCAGAAAATTGGCTCCTTACAATATGCCGTTGAGGTAATTGCAAATTTTCTACATTGATTTTTAATATGGCGACAGAGTGTTTAAAGGGACAAAAAGGGTTGGAGAGAAGGGAATGGGCCTTGTAAGACTCAGCTGTGCCTGTCAGAACTGTTAAAAGAGTAATAGTTTTTGTTAGGCAATAAACTGGAATCCCTGCCGTGCTTCATTTAGTTTCCAAAATTCATAAATGCAGCCTGTTTCCAAAAAATTAATTAGCTCATGAGTAAAAAAAACCACAGAGGTTTATGTAGAGTGCTTTACAGCTTTCTTGTGATATGCTAATTGATGTTTTATTTTACCTGAATTACCATTCAACGGTGTTGAGCTATTTGAATACACCATATGTAATGTCACATTACTGCATAGATCACGTTTAATGAGATATTGCTGTACTAGCTATGTATTTCCCGCAACTTTACCTAGTGTTTAATCCACATTCTTTATTCCCCAAAACTGTGAAAATTGTGACTATTCAGGGAATGCAACCTCTTACGTTTTCCTTTTAAGCGGTAATAAGCAGATCCTGAAAGAGCATACTAACACAGCACAGCTGAAGCCAAGTCAGTGGGCACAGGCCAGATTTTGCCGTCGAAGAGCCCGGCACCCAGCAGAGAATTTACTCCAGCAGTGAAAGGCTGTCAACAAACAGCTCGTGAGCCCGTGGTCTCCCACTCACATGCTGAAAGTACAACCAAGCGGGGCAGAAGTGACACGTGAGCCCAACCATCTGAGCAAAAGGGGATTTTATTCTTTGTGAAGTTTTTGGGGCAGATGTGGCTGGAATATAACTATTTGCTGCCAACAATTACTCTTAAAATAGAGCAACAAGTCTCTTTTATACAGAAGGGAGAGAAACAATCTCTATGAAAGTCAATCAGGGGTGAAACACCACTGGCCACGCTTGCAATTCCTACCCACATCCTGGGGTTTGGTGGTTTAAAAAGAGATATGTGCATGAGTTTTGCTACATAATTTCATGAATAGCCAAACTTCTGGCAATCATGTTGTTGTACCTGGGAAGGTAACAAGTACAACAATTAGTATGGGTTATGTTTAAATTTTTTTCCATAAACCTGGTATTATTGTTTTGGCAATACCAAAATATATCTTTACTTCTGATTATTTAGCCTAATAATAATAATAATTTAAAAAAAGGAACAAAAACCACAAGTCACTTTAACTTTACAATTTATTTAGAGAAGTCAGACAAAAAGTTACACTTAAATGGTAGTAGCTACGTGTATCCTGTCTTGGGGTCCCAGTTATGCCTCGTTATGCTGTTCTGTCATAAATATTTATGTGACACACAACTCTGATATTTTTAACAGAGTTCTCAGTGGTTTTCCTGTAAACATTACGTGCAAACAAGACAGCGCTTATTTGTTCACCATTGAGGGAAAGCCACCAGCTGGATCCAGTAGTTCTCAGGCACTAGAGAAGCCCCATGGGCTGGTGGCAGTAAAAATCCATGCCTGTGCGGCTCAGTCATATCAGACGCGCAAGAATCCACTCCACCATCAAGGTTGCTTTGCCGTGAGGAGCCTGGGATGTCTAATTAGCTGTGAACTCTCTCTGAACTTTTCCTTGAGCTTAGTGTTACATTGTGTAGCCTTCCTAGTGTCTAATAAGGGTGAAATCGCACTGCAGCACTAATCTAATTCAGGTAAAAACAAACAAAGCATGAGATAGCCGTCTGCTGCCGGGCCCGCCTTTTATTAGTTCCTTCCCTCAAAGAGGTGCCTGTTCATTTAACCCAAAATAGCCCTTTTTGACTGGTACTCAGTTTAAAAACAAGCAGCAAATCATTTGCGGCATTGATCTGCGAAACAGCCTAGGGAAGGTAGGTGTGCAGGTCCTCTGCCTGGAACCAGCACTGGTCCTTACGTGGTTTTCAGCAGCACAACAGGTTTTCAGTGAAAAGAAGTGAGTTTTCCAAGAGAGGTGATTCTTTAAAAAAATCATGTTCCTTGAAAAATATGTGAGCTTTCCCACTTCCCAACCAAAAAAGGAAGATTATAAACACGAAATGTTTTACCCGAAATAGTATACTCTTATTCAGAGGATAGTAAAACAGGTATCCCGGCTGCCTCCTCTCCCATCTTCTTCTTCCTGGGAGAGCAAGCGGAGCTAAGAAAGCCAGGATGTCACATTGCAAAGCTTGGCCAAAGAACTACTCACCCAGCCTGCTGCACCTAAGCAGGTTCAATTTAAGAACAGTTACTCCCCCAGTTTCCAGGGGGCTGAGGTGGCATCTTTTTATTCTGTAGCGCTAGATTTTCCTTCCAAGGACGTCCATTTAACAAAAGTAGGGAAATTAATTCAATCAATTTTTTTCAGAAGCAAAGAAAAACTTTCTCTTGTTGCTTCTACATCCATGAAAACACAGTGGGATCAAATTAAAGCAGCATACATGAAAAATAAAAATAGTTCTTTTATTAACATAAATAGCATTTCTGGACTAATTTTCATATCTAATCAGATGTTAAACTTTTCCAATCCGTGGGCCGCTTTCTTTGCGGCACAAAGCGAGATCTTAAGATCTGAAGTGGAATAACCAAGGAAACTACCTCCTTTTCATTGCTGTTAATTTAATCCCGTGAAATTTCCAATATTCGGTACAGCAGAACAGAACTAGTGTGAGAGCAGCTGAAACCTCCCCCAAACCCTTTACACAACACAAAACACGAATCCGCAGTCTGTTGGAATTGCAAACTCTGCAATAAAGGGGAACAGCATTTCCTCGTGGCCGTGGTAGAGATAACAGGGTTGAGCCCGTGTGAAAGCAAAAGGCACTCTAAATAATGAACTGCTGAGTAAGAGCGAAGTCAGGATTACAGTACATACCTTATGGCTATCAGCAAGCAATACAGTGAATGGAAATGGTCTCTGAAAAATGCATTCAATCAGGGAAATTGCCCCACCTGTAGCTCATTAACAGGATTAAGTCCTGATACAAAGTGACAGTCAGTAATATTTGTTTAGGCAAAAAGCTCTCTCTCTTTGTAGTTTTTGGCATATCCAGCTGGCTTTAACAATATGGATCTGAGACAGCTAGTGTAGCTTTAATGTTAAATTAGCCAGGGTTAAGAGCTTGCCGAGGCCAGGCAGAAACAAAGTGTTCTTTTTTGCGAAGTTGGCAGGTGGGGCCAGTTTCATTTCAGTAGCACCCCTGTGGTAGGTACTTCATTTCCCGCACCCACGGCAGCATTGTCCCAGGTATCCGGCGTCATTCTGTGACCAGAGCTGCACGCTGGTGCAGCGTGAGGGAGGTGTTGCTCTCCGGGGCCGAGCAAACCGTGTGAACACCCCACCAGTTGTGGGGAAAGGGTCCTCTGCGCACGCTGGCGCTCGGAGGGGCTGAGCAAAAGGGGAAACCCAAAGATCAGCCCTTTGTTTAGAAGAAACCCCCGCTGCAGAAATCTGAGGTCTGTTCTGAAGTATAAACAAGAGATAAAGGCTCAAGTCCTCAGCTGGTAAAAATTAGTGCCGCTACTGTGAACTTCTGGAGCTGCTGCTGCAGTTTAGTTTATTGTAAGACAGCTGGAGTGTGGTCTGCAGCGTGTAACTGATTCATTGCTGCGGCGTTCCAGCTCCGTGCAGAGGAACCGGTGCTGGAGAGGCGGCTCATGCTCCAGTGCTTGCTAAATATGGCTGATGGTCTGGATTTAGCTTCGGAAAATAAATATCAGAGGCTATTATAACAGTTGTTACGTTGCTATTTTAAAATGAGGCGGATCGTAGTTTATCTCCCTTTCTGTGTTTGGAGGCTAAGGTCTGTATTTATGGATGTTAGACGGCAGAGTTTAGGTCTGTGTGTATAGGGGAATGGTTTGTGTATCCCTGTGCAGCAGCATAGCATCCAAAGTGCAGAAACGTGTTTATTGTTAGTAATGAGTACTTTCCTTTCTAAATGCAGCTACTGCATGGTATTCCCTCGCCTCTGCTGCTGCCACCCCACTACCACGCTGCCCAAGGCCAGCATAAACCTCTTCTTGCACTGACAAAATAATATGGAGCTAGAACATAAAAAAAAGCGCACATTTCCTATTCTCTGTAATTATTTGCTGCGCATCTTTTCAGAGCTTAATGTAATGGCTAGGCCTGGTGGGTTAGTAAGACATTTTCTTTGGAGGTTACCCTAAACCTGCTCATTTGCACCTGTTTTTTCCCGCAGTGGCTGGTGTAAGAGCCCTGAGTCGGAGCCGGAGCAGACACAGCGGCCACCGTGCTTCTCTCCAGGAGTGCTGCAGTGCTTATGCCTCTGGCGTCATCCAGCCCAGTGATGCTTAAGGTAATCTGGGTTTGAGAAATGTGATTTATTGTCTTTAAGAGAAGTCAACATTAGACCCTGTAACATTCTGCAAAGTCAGAACGTGATCTACTAATATATATATACTAATAAAATGTGAAGTAAACATAGTAACGTAAAATCTATAAACCGCTATGAACTTCGGCATTAAAGGGGCAGAAAGTGCTGGAAAAGTTTGCTCGTGTCACAGTTTAGTGAAATCCTAATGATTAAGAATCAGGCATGCAAGATAAAAGGAGCAATGTTGAAAAAAAGAGAAGACTGATACATTCAAGAAGTTTGATCAAAAAGCAGAACATAGTACTTGCCCGAGAGGAGGCTGAGGTAGATGTGTGAATCAAGCTGTACCAAATCTTTACAAAATGGATTTATTTATGCCTATTGTTCGAGCACTGAAAGTAAATGGGCAATATAGCTGGATAAGGTACCAGAGCCTGTCGTCACTTATAGCCGGAACAAGGCCAGGGATGATGGACTATAATGCAATCTAAGTAGCGCTGCTATGAAACCAGAGGAATTTTATTTCGATCAGAGGATTCGGTTTGTGTGGTATAGACTTATGAATATAATAATTCTTTGTCATGATGGATTAGCCTGCCAATGGACTGCAGCGCTCTGGCTTTTACAGAAATGCCATCCTCAGTTATGCGTTTTGTTTTAGCCTGTGCCCTGTGATATGTATTAGATTTGTGATACGTATGAGCTGCTAAAGACCGAACTGAAATCCCTAAATCCAGTATAGTCTTGGGGATCATAACATAAGCTGCCCAAAACAACAAAAATAATTGTACCATTAACTCAGAGGATATAGGTGATCATAAGTAGCTTTTTGAACAAGTAAGAAATAGTCATGAAAGGCCCAAGGAACTGGGAAGAATTATCCCTATTGCAGGGGAATATCTATAGCGAGCGAATGAAACTAGCGTCTGTCTTGTAGTAAACTGTGTTTAAGAGTGCTGGAGAACAGTGATTCCACACACATTCATTCTTACATGTGGGAAGCAAGCAGGCAACCTGGAAAATTTCCTTCTCCACTGACTAGAAATGTCCTGTTCCAGATCCTACAGAAGTTAAAAAGATTATAGTTTCTCTTCCTTTGCTTTGATTATCTCTGTTTTGTGTTAGCATCTGTTAAACAACACATAGACATTGTCCATTTCCTTTTCCATGTGCACAGTCTCATACTGTCAAACATGAAATAAATAAATTCCTCTTTCTAGGCTTAAATATCCCAGCAGGAACGATGGCAGTTGCCAACAAGGAACATAATGCTCTCTGTTCCTCACAAGCTCACATCATCCCTATCCAAAGACCTTCACCATTTTTTCAGTAAGACCATCACTTTCTAAACGAACTTTCCTCTTTCGGTCATCTCCTCGTTCAGAAGGTGGCACTCAGAAAAGGTGTTGTGAATGGGACCATATTGTTGCTTCAAATATCCAGACTAATCTTCACAAGCATGACATAGGCTGGCACAGATGTTTGCCTTGCATGTTCTTCAAGGTATTTTGAAGCATTTTAAACTACCTTAGACTGCAGGACAAGTGTGTTTTAAGGTACCTCCACAATCCTGGTACTGATCAGAGCGGGAATCTTTGTGGATCTTGCTTTGGCTTCCTGAAAGCCAGGGTCTTCTTCCTAGAAGGTAGAAAATGAGGGTAAACCGGAGGAGGGTGGCATAAGGAGGTGAGGAGTGGAGATTTATACCTACTGTACTCCCTATATGGGAGCTGAGAGGTAACTAGAGCTCATACTCAGAATTAGAGCCCAAGAATTGCTCCAGGTTCCTGCAGTTCACACTCAACCCGGGTTACTCCATTCTTAACATGTAGACAGAGACATCATGAAATGTAAGCTGACATTTCTCAGCAGTGTCTTTCTTTGGAGTGTCAAATCAATTCATGGTTTTAAGTTTTGCACTGAAGTATTAGGAAACCACTAATGCCCATAGTCATGTTTTATCATTGCAATTGTCCAAAGGTTTTATAACTGTGGAAAATATATGGAAAAAAATATCTTGAGGGACCTAGGGCTTGCATAGAAAAGAAGCCAGTTCGATTTATTTCGCTACTGCACACTGGATCATTGAATAGAAACTTGATAGTAGAGCAGGAACATAGTAACCTCTTTTTAACTTGTTTTTATTCCATGTATTTTAACTCCACAGAGATTCAGGATATAGTCACTGTGACCCATAAGTGTAGTTAGTTCTCGGCTTGTAATGAGTATGCGAAAAAAAGCATTTGCCTCCTTAGCCAAGACTCACTTACGTTCATGGCATATGGAGCTGAACTTTTCCTGTTTTCTTTTCTGGCCAAAAAAGCATTGGATCAAACTTATATCTGGTGTAACAGTGGTGATTTCAGTTACTTCAGCAATGAATAAGACCCATAGCTTATTTTTAGGCCAGATAATGATACCAGTAAAACAATACTGATGACTGTAAGTTTGGCTCACATTAATAGATTAAATGTGGGTAGATGCAAACAGATGGCATTGGTTGCTCTGTTGCTTCCTGGCAGAGCTGGCCTCATTAAAACAGCAATTTTGCTGAAGCTTTTGTGCCTGTGATTAAAGTTGCCAAAACTTTTAAATAGGCAGAGTTTCAAAGTGATAGTTGGGATGGTTTCCAAATGTATCTGGCATAGTACAGCACTCCACATTAGACTTGTAAAGCTGGATGGTTTTGAGAATAAAGAAGATCTTTCATTTACCCAATAGGCACTTTTATCATTTCATATGTCATCTGTTGTATTTGTAAGAACGTTTGTTTCCCTCCAAAGAAAACAGTCGGTGGGATGCAAGGAAGAATCATTTAGTAAACAGTATGCTAGATGGCTGTAATATGACTGCCACTTCTTCTCTGAGCTTTGTCAGAAACAAAACAGGGTAAAAATGTTCTCACAAACGAAAACTCACAAATGAATGTAGGAGAGAGGGAGAGATGAATATTTGGAGGACCGAGTGCAACTTTTGCTGCTGTGCAGTAACACAGAGTGGTGGCGATCACCAGCTTTTATTCTAACTGCAGTTTGCTTCTTTGGGGGTGAGAGGTGGTGCTGCTGGCGGCAAGATCAACAGCGTTCTCAGGTTGAATTGGTGGGTATTTGCAAAAATATCAGTATTTATTGCCCAAAGGAAGGGTGGCTTTCGGTACTGCACTGGCACCACACTAGCACTGCACCGGCACTCCTGCTTAAGCACAGAGCTTCAGTGCAACGAGCAAATTATTTAACCTGTTTTTTCACTGTCGGGGTGGTTTTACTTTTTTATGGGGGAGGCAGAGTTATTCTGGAGCTGGGGGATATAAAATTGTCTGAAGATGAATTGCTGCAGGATGCTAAGAAAATAAAACTACTTGCTGGTGGCTGTAAAATGGATAGCTGTAAGGGTAGAGGAGAATAGAAGTGGTCTGACATTTGTGAGTTGAGGCTGGAGCTGGCAGATGTTATATTAGCAGAAATTATTTTGTATTCCTGTAATTTTGAGCAAGTTAAAAATGGAGGGGTTGCTTCTTGCTGGTAATTAGCAGATTAGGCTTGGATCTGATGGTGGGAGGTACTGAATGAAAACTCAGATGAATCTGTTGAGTGGAAAAATTATTTGACGTTTGGAGAAACGAACCCAATCTTTTATAGGCCTCAAATATATAGCAAACATATATAGCCCCGCTTCCAAGAAGATTACAAACAGGCCACATAAAAAACCCTGAAGCTTGATATACAGTATCTGGCTTTAGGAAGGAGATTATGCTTGCACATGTGCTGGGCCCATTGTAGTTAATGACATATGAGAAACACAGTTTTAATGGGTTCACAGATTATTTATTACAGGAGCAGAACATCATAAATTTGATAACCAGATCCTACTAATTTGCCAAAACATGTAAGAAACACACTGATGTAATTGTATTTGTACTGTATTTATTTGTGTGGAATAGTTTAATTTGTATTTATGGGAAATTTCCATTCAAAGGCAAATCATGCAACAGTATGTGCTTCTGTGTATGCATGCACAAGGTCTTACACAGACATGCAAAATTCTACTACAAAATACTGGTATCTCCAAGGGAAAAAAAGGGCTACTTTACAATTACAGATTACAAACTAAGTCTAAATTGCCAAATCTCTGAAAGAAGAGTTTTGAACACGGCTGTGTTTCTGCAAACATATAGAAAAATATTGCCTCAATAATAACAGTAGATAGTAACAAAACATCTAATGAGAATTTATTCCACAGATGTATTAACACTGGCCCTGGAGACGTGAAGATGAGTCTGTCAGATGTAATTCTGTCCCATTGTACTGTTTGGCCCATCTTCTATGCAAGAAGTCAAGAGCAGCTCAGCATAAGGGAGCTTCTAAATGCTCTGTGAAATTTTCCTATCTTTTAAAATAAAATCAGAGAGTGATTCTAACCATAATATGAAAGGGACCAATAGTGTTGGTGGAAAGTAGTTTGTTACTGGAATGACACAGTCCCACAGTGCTGTGTTTTTATAACCAATATGAAATCATTCATGAATGGCAAAACTATCTCCAGTTTTAAACTGAAAGCAAGAGTCACGTTCAAATTAGTATAACGAGCTGTCAGTAACAGATAGTCTCATGAGATTATTGTTTTAGCTCTTTTCAGGAGGATCTGGCAGGAGAAGGGGGTGGGGGAAGGAACTGAACCAAGCTGTGCAAAACCTCTTATTTCCATGCAGTGAGTGATTCTTACATCCAATTCCTTCCTGATTTTGTGATGGAAGTTGCAAATTATTTGATTTGGACACACAGCTTAAGGAAAAACTACGGTATCTTCAGGAAAGACCTCATGCTGTCCTCAGGCAGGATATTATTTCCTTTCACTCCCTCTAAGCAATTTAACTGTCTTACTGAATGTGCGTTGCATAAAACAATGGCATGCAGGGTGTTTTCCTCAAGAGAGAAACATATTGTAATGTGACAATATATAATCACTCTTACTACTCAAGAATCTCCATCTCTTTTTCCATGACTGATTTTCACGAGCAGCCGCAATGGCTTCCCCTTTTCTTCACAGGAGGAATTTGCAGTATGTTCATTCTGATGAGAAAAAGGTGGGAACTCAACCAGATTCAGATGTTTCAGTGATCTCACGTCTAGATGTGATCATCTGGGTCTTGGGTCTACATTTCAAAGCTGTTTGGCAGCTTACGCTGTCACAATATCTAACAGCCCACTAAATGCCCATGGCAAAAATTATGCTGATCTGCTGTCAACAGCGCAGGCTGCTTCCAGATTTCAAGAAGGAGATGGAAGTGTTTGCTTTGTTCATCAGAAGCCAAAAGCCTGACTCTAGCAGAGATGCATCTCTGAATGACGTGACTCCAACTAACTGGCACCTCATGGGGCTGTGCATAGGCCTGATCTTGGATCCCAGGCTTGGTCTCGCGTTGAGAAGGTGACAGGTTACAGGGTGCAGATGACCCACTCATCTTTTCATTGAGTTTTCTTGAAAGTTTTGCACTGGATAAAAACCACAAAGAACAGTCCAAAGAGGTCATAGATGAGATGATTCCCTTACTATTTGGCTCCAAAATATATGAAAGTACTAGCAATTAGGGAGCTGACCTGTCATGTCTGAGGGCTGCAGGGAAAGAAGGGCCAGGAACACGGCAGCATTTCTCAGCGGTCACTGGAAACAGTAAGTCCTGTCACAAAATGTGAAGAGATGAAGGACTTCTTTGAATATTAAGGCTGAAATCCTTAGCCTGAAACTGCTGCCAGAGTAGCTGGCTACCTTCCATGTACTTCCATGTACGCACAAAGATACGGATGTATATTTTCAGATTTCTGAATGCCAGTTTCTGTCATGGGTCTTGAACAGATGTTAAGCCTATTCCATGTGAAAATACGAATTGAGAATTAGGAGAAAGAAGGATTTAGTTCTGCAAATAACTACAAATAGCAGCAGATAAAAAATAGACCAGAAAGGAGAGACGGAGAAGCTGAAAGACCATTTTCAGGACTCCTTCAGAGCTCGAAGGCCCCTCAGTGTAGGAACGCTGTGCTTTCCTTGGTCTTTGACAGCAAATGTCCCTTGATCTTTGTGGTGTTTTGTTAAGCTGCTATTTTAGACATATAGTATTCCAGGAAAAAGAATGATCCAATAACTAGGCTTCCTTACATCCTCTTTCCTAGAAAATATGATGGTTCATTTGACACATGGTTGTGGTTACCAGCAGCTATTATACACTGGTTTTACTGACTGCATTTTGAAATGATTGACTGAGTTCAGAGTAAGCCTCTATGTTGTTCCTCCTTAGAAATGGAATTTATCAGTCTGTGCAAGTAGATTCCATATTTAATCTCTTTCTTATCTGATTTTGTCCCTCAGAAGCCATATGTTAGCTTATGTTTGATAGGTTATATTGGTTTATCTCAGTAATGGTCTGCCTGAAGTACAGCGTGGGAGCAGAAGGAACAGCTGCCCATCAGCAGCATTTCAGGGCCATTGAAAGACAGCCACATAAGGGATGGGTTGTGTCTCCACCTTTCTTTGACCAGGCATAACCATGGATTGCCAAACAAACACAAACAAAGCATTGTAGTCTGCCTGAAATAAAAACATTTGCTAACGGGAAAATACAGCCCTTGGTGGAAAAATGAGACTCAGAAAGAGCAGTCAGCTGTATCAAAGCTTTAATCCATCACTCTTCTGGTATGACAGGGTGCCAGGTTAAAGGGACAGGTGGGATATTTGTTGTTTGGAAATGCCATCCCCTCGGTGACTTGCTGTTTTCTGCTAAACGAGAAACAACCTCACTCCACCCAAAAAACCCTCCGTTTTGTAATCACATCAGCCAGACCGCCACAGAATATTTTTTTTTTTGACACCGTTGGGCCTTTGAAGAAAAGTGTGCATTAAACAAAATCCTGATTGTGGAGGAATACATTTCTCCTCACCCCAGTTTAAAAAGATGAGAGGTGAGCGATGACCAATGTAAGGAACCCACAGCTGGTCTAAATTAGCTTCCACAACCAGTATAACAAGTGCCAGATACGCTGGTCTAGGCCAGCTGCTTTGCGCTGCTGTTCCAGTGATCCTAAACCTTGTATTTTTAAGCTAGCAGAGGTGCTTTGCGTCACTGTAGCGTTATAAAGCCGCTAGTGTACACCGATGAATAGGAAATCCACCTCCTGAGCACCCGGACACTTACTTTATTCAGAGAAATCCCTGCCTCAAGCAGTATTCCTCTTTATGAGGATTCCTTTCTAGGTGGATTGACTTTCATAGGAAGTGAAACATTTTTTCCAGGTTCACTTCCATTTATTTCTATGCAGGGCAGAGGGCATCCAAAGCAACTTTGCAATAACGTGTATATTAAGTCCTTGTTCATACAAAGGCCCTTATACACTCTGGGGGAAGTCTAAAGAGCTAAAAATGGATGTAATCCCTCTCTAAATTGCCAGAACAGTGCAAAGGGCCTCAGTGTAAATAAAAATCAGGGGATAGCTGGCAAAGTTGTGTTTCAAGATGTTCCTTCCCAGAAGAAATCCTTGCTCCATTGAAAGCACCAGAAGAGGGGAGCCTGGAAGAAAATCAAGAGGGCAAAGGAGGGAGAAGAAAAGAAACATTTTATAGATCAATATTCCTGTCAAAGGCAAATATTTTCTTCTGTTTTGTCTGGCACAGACAGTTTTGGAGGGGATATTTTTAGAATATATTACATGAATTTTTGATTACTTTAAGAGATTTATTTTCTGCCAAAACAAAGGCATCGTATTTCTCTAACCAGAATGTGGCACTTATTGTGAGGAGGGCCAAATCTTGCACATAATCATTGAGGTCATATGCAAATAAAAGGCACCATACTTTGTGTAAATTCCCATCCTAGCTATTCTTATAATATTTCTCATTTATAATATTGTAACCATTTTATGAAAATTTCTCTGGGACTAGTCCATTAAACCATAACCAGCCTATTCCTTCAGCTCCTGCTGAGGAACTGCCTCCAAGGAATATTTTGAGGTTTAAAAATTAAAAAAAAAAAAAAATATGCTTTTTAGCAGTTTAGTTTGAACCCATCTTGTAAATGCAGTAATCTCTTGTTCATCTGCTGCTGTCATGGTCCAATGCAATGGTGATGGTGTCTGTGGGGTGGGAGACGCAGGAAGAGGTCCCTGTGACCAAACGCTACCGTGTGCTGCAAAAAAGGGGGTGCCATAGCCCAGCTAATCTCTCTGCAGAGCCAGTGCTTTTCTGTACTCACCATTTTATCACTCCCTGTTCTGTCTCCTTCCTCTTGTCTCCCCTGCCCCAGCCTTCATCAAATTTCCTTTTTTGTCTTTTCTCTGGAAAAAACATTTGTCTGGCATGTTGAAAGACTCGTGGGAAGTGTATTGTCTCATGTGTTTGTGCATGAGGAGGCCAAGGCAGGGGCTGCTGCATTATAACAATATTTCTTGTATGTAAGTACTGTAATTAGGGTATGGCATGTAATGCTTACTAACGGTATAGTCCAATTCCACTGGTAGGCTAAAAGGAATTAGTATTAGGTCTAAAGACATTCAGATTACTGTCCCTGCTAACTCCTTTCTGCAACCCTGCGTTACAAAGCTTTCTACTGTTCTTCTGAGCTGTCTTGTTCTGGCCACTTACTGACATCAAGCAAAAGAAAGTACTTCAACAGGGAAATTAAAACCAGCTTTTTTTGTGTCATTTCAAGCAAATGATTGCCTGTTTTAAAGCTGTACCCAAAATATCTCCCTTATTTTCTGTGCAATAATAAGGCTAGATGAGAGTGGTGGGAAGATTTTGTATACTTGGTCTTGTAGCACAGATTTTCTGTCCCTTCCTTTTGCACAAAATCTTTTAAATGTCTTTTTAGCTACCTGCCATCCCTGCTTTGTCTTTTAGATGCTATTTCCACAATCCCCACTTCAGAATTATCTCTCCTCCTGTACCCCTCTGCTGCCTTGGCTCTTGCCAAATTGCAGACCCTCATTTAAGCCACACTCTTCCCCCAGAGCTGGACCTGGTTCTTCCTCCTTATCTGAACGACAGGGATCAGCAAATTACTTTTCACGTCAGCCTTCACAGGCTGCCAGCTCTACCAGTCATCACTGGCCTCCTGTTTCAACAGAACTGACAATAAAGAAGTTCTGGCTATTCCACTGTAACAGATAAAAATCTTTATTTCATGAGTAACAGTAAGAAAAACAGCAGGTAAAGTCAAACACTTCCAGGAGAGTGAAAAGAAACCCTGTCTGAATGACTTGAATGACAGATCCACTTTCTTCACGAGGCAGATAAAACATACTGCACCAGTGCCATCTGGAAGCTGCTCAAAATCACCTGCCCCGGCGCAAGGCCATCCACTGCCTTCCTCCCTTGCTCCCATCCCTGCTCACACACACAGTGGTCACCGAGCATGGCAGAAATTATTTTATATAGGTAATTACTACTGCCATCCTCTGTGAACAATTTGTGCCTTGTTTTCCTGACACGATCTGGAGACAAAGACAACTGACCCCTCTTCTTGGAATATGCTCTCTATCCCTTATCATAGAATAGCGTAGCATAGCATAGCATAGCATAGAATAGAACAGAACAGAATAGAATATTTCAGTTGGCAGGGACCGACAATGATCATCTAGTCCCGCTGCCTGAGCAATTCAGGGCTGACCAAAATGTTATTAAGAGCATTGTCCAAATGCCTCTTAAACACTGGCAGGCTTGGGGCATGCACTGTCATTTTCTGAGTGACGCCCTCTTTCTGTTTTCCTTGCTTTCCAGCCATAGACGGCGTGGCAAAGAATTTAGGGCATCTGAGAATATCCTTATTACCTTCCTCTAAGTGCAGCCATTTTTCTCAAGGGACAAGGAATTAAAGCACAAAGGTTTTCCTTGTGTGCAGCAGCAGCAGCCAGCCACGTCCTACCGATGTGAGATTACAGACCCTTTCCACAATGGTAATGAATCCTCCAAGTCAACTGGATGAAGAGAGCACCCGAAGATGATAGTAGCACATGGTGTTAACACAGAGCCCTGAGAGCCTCACGACATGTCCAGTGTGTTTCCAGTCATCAGATCCCATATTTATGTCACTTGCTTTGCAAATGCTAATGAAGAAAAAGAATCCTCTCATGGTGTGAGGTTCCCTTTCAATACCTCCCCACATTTGCATGCAGACACTGTCTGACTTCAGCTTGCAATAGATACCAAATTGTCTAAATTAATCTTCGCTGCAAAGCCACTCTCTTACTTCTGTTTCTCAAGCATCCATTTCCTTTACCGACCACCGTTAGAGCTGCTCTCTCACCAAAAGGAAAGAAATAAGCAGGAATTTTACAGAAGTCAGACACAAGCACTGGCGTTGCAGCAGAACATTATTTACTAACCCAAGCGGTGTGAACTGTTTACCTTTGAACCGGTGGTTAAATCCTTCTTGGAAGTTTAGTACAGAATTACATCCTCAATGCAGAACTATTAGCTTTCCTGTGGAAAGACTTTTGCTTTCTATGACATTGTGGTGTTTTGCAGACTAATTTCTAAGGGATATTTTCTTTATTTTAGTCCTATTCAGTTCTAAAAGGCTTTGCCATAAGTATTAGGACTCCTAAGAGGTTCCAAGACTGCTGCTGATCCTCTTTGAAGCCATGTCAATGCAAGTTTCTGAAGATTTGCAGGTTGTCACTGCTCTACGTCAAAGAAGGCTGAAGAATCAGAGTTTGGATTCATCTGTGCCTGCTCCCGAGTTGTCTCTGAGCACCTGCACATACTTTTTGTTTCCTATAGGCCTGCACAACATTACCACCAAAGAAAGATAGCTCTAAACATTAGACAAGTACTTCAAGAAAGAAGACGATGTTTTTCCATTACCTTACTGTGATGTCTCAGTGCTGTTTCTTCCTTGAACAGGATGGCTCAAGGGGCTTGTTGAAAGATACAATTTTCTTTTCCAAGCCCAGCTAAAATCCAGCCGAGCCTGATAATAAATGCAAATGGTATTTGGGCTGATGTCCCATTCAAAATGAGATGATTAGCCTCCATTCTGTCCTCAGTTACCAGGTGTTCGCATTACATAGTTGTACTGCACTGGTCTCAGCAGAGTTATTAAAAACAGACAATCCTCTCTTTCCTTAGCAATGATCTACAGGTCAATGCGGTGGCATGGGATCGGAGGGATGTGGGGATTGATGAAGCTTTCTGTCCATATCTCCTCTTTACATCTCCAGCTGCTGTATACAGAGGTAGATTCCTGGCTTCAAACTAGCTCAGGTTTTGGCTGAGCAATTTCCAGTTTTCAGAATTACAAACCACTCCAATATTTCTCTGGAGTATCAAACTCACATGAGCTGAAATAATTAAGCCTCCACATTTTACCAGCCCTTCCTGAGGAGCACTGGGAGGAAGAGACTTACAGGAAGGTACTAACTCCTCTGCCTCCTTTACAGGATCTGTGTCCATCTCTGGTTTTCACTGCCCATGACGACTTCTCCAGCCTCATACAGCTGGCACAGGCATTTTCAAAAAACTGTGACTAACTACTGAATTAATTCCCAGAATTTTCTTCCTTGAGGAAGGTTTTCTTCTAGGGCTAGATCCATTCTCATAGTTGTGCCTAATCCAGTTTCAGGTGGACTCTAAAATGTCTCCGACTGGCCATTTCAGGCCCCGTACTCTGTGTAGTAATCTCTCTAGGTACTTGGGATTTTGGAGTGATTGAATGGGGGTGTGTATATATATATATATATATTTTTTTTTTTGGCACATAAAAAGATACCTGAACTCCAAAAATTTCTGGGTTTGTTTTTTTTTTTTTTTTTTTTTTTTTAATGAATTAATCCTTTACTCAGGAAAATGTCTCTCCTTTTCTAAGGATGAAGAGGCTATTTGTCCCAGTCACAATCTCATTTTATTTCTGTTTTGGAACAGTTTTCTGTTTTAGAATTAGTGTGCCTGATGTGTGCTATTTGCAACTCATTTATTATCCTATGAAAGCTATTCCTCCAGTTTATTATTATTGTTTCCCTCCCAGTTGCTCACAGACACCCCTTTGTAGAGTGCATGTAATAGGTTTTGGCAAATCTTTGACTTTTTTTCAAAACTTCATTCTGTTATTTAGCTTTTTCAAAGACACTCCAATAGTCTACTGCCATTTCAGCTGTACGAGGTGATGTTGATTAGCAGTGATAGGTGTAATGTTCATGCTAGTCATTTATTCAGCTCTTCCATTCCTGCATATTTGGTGAGTGACATGACCTTTCCATCTAGTTGCCTTGCAAAAGGTCTGTTGTTCTCAAAACTTCTTCTTCTAGGTAGGAAAACAGGATATTCCTTCCCATGAGCTCTTCAGCAGATGACATTTCATGGAAGATCTATTTAAGGTAGGAAAAGTGTCTTTGTCACATCTTATTTTTGTGGTGTTACATCCATGTTTAGGTACTGATGTATTTTTTGAGATGTTAAGGAGCTCATGCTTTCTGCTTACATAAAATCAACATGAGGTCCCTGAGGTGGGTCGGGTGTGATGGCTTGTTGGTACATGCGTGTCTACATGCATTGTGCACAGTTATAACTCTTCAGGAGCTGTGAGAAAATTTCCTTGTGAAGCAGAAGTTCAAGAATCCATTTGCAAAGAAACTTCTGAAAAGCATAGAAAAAATCAGCTTTCAAATACTTATTATTTCCCAAAAGATCTGGGTGATTATTTTTTTAATGGAAAAGTTTATTTATTAAAAAATGCGATCTAGTTGGCCCAATATAATTTAGAAATTTCAGCTAAATTCACCAAAGAATTGGAACCAGTTAGTGTTTGGGGGACTATTTTCAACATGCAAACATTCTGATGGAGCAATTCATCTCATCCCAAAGGTGAAGCCTACATTTGCTTGGGTGACTGTCAACCTAAAACTGCCTATTGTTCCCCTCTGACTGTCTGGAAAACTTTAGCAAATAGCTCAAATGTAGGTATTCACAGTGTAAATATGTGGTTACAGGGAATAGGTCCCAGCCGAGCCAGCCAATGGGAAAAGAGGGGCTTTTCGTTCAAGAGGCTTTAACAGTACATAACAAGATCCCACGTTTTGTTGAAAAAAGTCACAGGTTGAGACAGATTGGGACAGACGAGGTTAAAAAAGTTATTCAAGGTCATTTAGCAGCTTAATGGCAGGGCCGAAAGCAGAGCAAGGTCAGTGCCTCGTTCTCCAAACCAAGTCGCTTCCACTAATTACTTGCGAAGTTTCTTGGCATCGGGCAGGACTGAGAGAGGGGAAAGGCAGCCCACGCTGCGAAGGACAGAACACAGAGGAGTCAGGATGCAGCATCAAAGAGGTGAATGACTTCATGGTGATCTTTTGGACCATTATTAGTTTCTCTTCCTGGGTATTTTGAAAGGAATAACTTGTTAAAAGGTACTCGAATGAGGTAGAGATGTAAATAGAGACACTGGCAGGATGCTTTAGATACAGAAGCAACAGAGAAGAGAGACACAAGGAGATGAAGGGAGCAGCAAACTGGACCATGAAGAAAGGAGTGGAAGGAGAGAATGGTGGTCAGTTTGGAAGGTCATGGTACCAGCTAGAGTGTCCAAATACATATAGCAAAGACAGGGAGATAAAACAAAGAGCAATTGTGTTGTTTCCATGTTAACAATAGCTAAGATCCTGAAGCCTAGAGGAAACTATAACTCTAAATGGTCCTTTGGATTGTCCTCTGAAGGTACCACCCCTGCAATTCCTGGTCCTTTGGTTTGTTCTCCAAAGGCACAACCCCTGCAGTTCCTGCAGGTTCAGAACTGACCTTGCCAGGTATGCAAGGACATGAAGCTAATACTGTTCTCTGAAAACCCTTCAGCTTCAGACTGGCTGATATCTCTGATATCAGGCCTTTCTAAATGTTTAGTATATTTTACACATAACGCAGCATTGCAAGAATATTTTCAACCATTGCAGGATGGTTGGAAAAAATGCATCTGCAAAGGAGGGTTCTGGGCATTCCCACTGTGAGGAACACTCTAAGGGAAGGCGAGTACAGAGTGGGAGCCCGTGACACGATTTTGAAACTGAAATGTAGGAATACAAAATAATCTCCAGTAGAATTTACTGAAAAAATATGGATTTATACCCAGAAGCCACAATTATACACATGCAAAATGATTAATTCATCCTGCCTTTCCACGAGGTTGGCGCTAGGCTTTGTTGTGTGATTTCTGAGCACCTTCACATCCAGCAGCACAGGACAGGCCAAGGTTTAGCACTAGTGAAGTTCTCTATAGAGAAGCAAATAACTTAAATATGAAGTCAGAAGAAAATCCAGTTAAAAATATATTCAAAGGTATTAAACAGGAAGAGAAAGAAAAGCCCTTTACATTAATGAAATATTCTTTTCAGATGATTTCATAGGCATCAAAATATTTTTCTAACCTCTTCCTGGCTGCCCTTTAGCAGTGGAAACTTATTTCTGTGTCTGGCATGTTCTTTTGTTAGTTGTACTTGCAATTACAGGGAGAAAAAGGTGTCTTTGTATGTATTCCCCAAGAATATGTACTATCTGTCTGCGTGTAAATAGTAATACAGTTTTGAATAGAATAGAATAGCAGACTATGTCAGTTGGAATGGACCTACAATGATCATCTAGTCCAACTGCCTGAACACTTCAGGGATGACCAAAAATTAAAGGATGTTTTTAAGGGTGTTGTCCAAATGCCTCTTAAACACTGACAGATTTGGGGCATTGACCACCTCTCTAGGAAGCCTGTTCCAGGGTTTGACCACCCTTGCAGTAAAGAAATGCTTTCTGATGTCCAGTCTAAACCTCCCCTGGTGCAGCTTTGAACTATTCCCACGTGTCCTATTACTGAATACAGGGAGAAAAGACCAGCACCTCCCTCTCCAATTCCTCCTCAGGAATCCGTAGAGAGCAATGAGGTCACCCTTCAGCCTCCTTTTCTCAAAACCAGTCAAACCCAAAGTCTTCAGCCACTTCTCACAGGACAGTACTTCCAGCCCTTTCACCAGATTTGTTGCTTTCCTCTGGATGCATCCAAGTACATGAGCATCCTTCTTAAATTGTGGAGCCCAGAACCACACACTGTACTCAAGGTGAGGTGACACCAATGCTGAATACAGCAGGATAACCATCTCTTTTGAGCAGCTGGTAAGAATAAAGAGATCATTTCCTTACCTGCAAGGAGACGCAAGAAAGGTGAGAGACAGCCTGTCCTTTCTGCTCCAGGCTTGGTTACGTAGGTGAGCAGAAGGGAAGAGGAGCAGGTCTAACAGCACAGGGCAGCACCTGAGCAGTATGTCTCCCCTTCCCCTTGAACTTTGCCCTTGTTCTACAGAGCAATAGCTATGACTGGGCCTCTGCCCCTGTTGAAGCTATGACATGGGTGCAAATTCTGGAGAAGGACATTAAAGTGCTTAAAATCTGTGCAGACAAAATTTCTGGGTGGAAAAAGCAGACTTGTGTGGGGAAATACAGATGCTTGGTGGCCCTGTGACTTCTTGCAACACAGAGAATCATTCCACATCTGCTTAACAACTTCTGTCCATGACATCGCTTCTGAGCCTAGCATCCAAAACGAGTTAGCGGTTGTACGCACACACTGGGGTGCTCAGTTCTTGTCCCTGAGGAGGTACAACTTGAACAAGAAAAAGAGGGAGACAGGATTCAGATAGTGGGAGTTAGATAGTAGCAGGTGAAAAAAATCTGCAAGAACGTGATATTAACAGTAGGTGATTGGCCGCCTGTGAGGACTATGCTGGCTGAGAGTGTTCCCAGTGCTGGTACCACGCTTGGATTTCAGTTTTCACTCTACTTTACCCTGAGTGAGCTGAAAGATGAGAAGGGAGAAAGCAGTGAAGACCAAAATCTTGGCTAAGGGATGAACAAGTCCAAACTTTGAATCAACTCTGAGCCATGAGTGCTGTCTTAATCTGACACTTTTTGAAAAAATAAAAGGAGGTCTTGGGAGATAATATTGAAGGAGATTCCAAAGAAGTCTTCTATCCTATAGATGATTCCTCTAAGGAAGGATCAGTTTTTCTCATGGACACTTAAATCATTCCTGCCTCAGCTGTTTATGAGACCCCCCAGTGCTGGAGGTTTCACAGATTCTTGGACAAGATCCTCTAGCACAAAATTAATCACATCACAAGAAAGTCTCCCCTGATAGCCAACCTGAAGTTTTCTTAGTGCTGTTGAAACCTATTACTCCTTGTCCTATCATCAGTGGACATGAAGAAGTGTTTGTCTTTTTATCCTCTGCAGCTACTTTGTAAGTCTACACTGCTTCATTTCAGTCTTCTTGTGTGAAGACTAAGCAAACCCTATTTCTGCACTCTTTCCTCAGCAGTCTTGTTTTCTACAGCTCTGACCGCGCTTTTTGTTCTTCTCTGGACGCCCACAACTGGTCTGGTTGGTAAAGTTGATTTAGGGAAGAGGAGAAAGCAGGTGATATCTTGATATCCACTTAGGACTGTAATGGATTAAATATTAAATATATATATATTAAAGAAGTCAATATAAAAAAAAAACCCTTCCTGTCCACCTCTTCTCCTGCCCAGACACGCTGTGTACATCCATGCAGCTCAGTTGATCCTTCTCCTTTTACTTCAGCAGCTGTGAGGTTTGTCAGGCCTTTTGTGGCAATTACTTTAATTCCCTGGAATCAAAGCACCTGCCAGGGAAGTGGCTTGTTTTACAAAATCAAGGCCTATTGAAACATTTTAAGGAAAACAGTTGTTTCATTCTGTAAAGATACAGATCTTGAGTCAAGGAGAGAAGATAAAGGGGGAAAGTTTGATATTTGACTTCAGTCTGGAATGCAGGTAAAGGCTTGAAATATAAACTCCAAGATGAACAGATTTGATTAAGATATCATTTTAAACTACTGTCCTTCTTTTCCTTATTTATTTGTAACTGTGAAAGAAAGACAAATAGCCTTATCTTTTCCATTGGACAAAAAAAAATGCAAGCTGGCAGCTTTCACTGAGAAAGTCTGAGTGACTTTGATGGCTACCATGAAAGTGTGTTGGTCCGTTTGATCTTTTGTTGACTAACTGCAGGCTTGGGGATGTTACAATACATGTTTACATAATGTAGGCTAGCTGCAAAGCCTCACCGCGGGTGAAAAGACACAGGTGGTTTTAAAAGCAAGCTAGGTCAGGAAAAAATGAAAAAGAAGTTACACAAGTTATGAAGTTTCAAAGGTAAGGCATGGGTTATATGGTCAGCGTACATAAAGACAAAAAGACTGTACACCATCAGAAAAGAGTGCAAATAAACTGGGATTTGATGGGATCCCTTGTAGCTCAAAGCCAACTGAGTGTTCACTATAGAGCCAAAAAGCATTCCCTTTGAGGGTTGTTTGTTAAAGAGAAAAGCTGATTCGAATATCATCACCTAAGCCCTAGACTAATGCTTCTGCTCAGGAAAATTTGCTTTTACGGTTCCTTTCTTGTTGTGCTGTCCCAGACCCAGCCAGCTCCCACCAGCCAGATTTTCTAATGCTGATGCTGGGACTGAAATCATTAGAGCCCTGGGAGTAACCAGCTAATGACTAGTATCTGTCACCTGGATGCATGAAATTAAAGTGTCCGGCCACCCCGTGCCAGCACTGTGTTCAGCTACGAACAACGCGGTAACATAGCATGCAACTTCACAGAAAAGGACTGGATGGGTATCTCCAAGGGGTTGGTGCGAGGTCCTTACACCCGCACATGATGTGGTTCAGGGGGGTTATTTCCATTTATATGTAGTCTGGTCTTCTGCACAGAAAGGCCCCACCAGGCACGTGGATTGAAAGATTGTCCAGAGGAAGTAGTTTGGGACCCTCACATACTTGTAGAAGAACATCTGGGGTCTGCTACAGCAGAGGTTTGTGGTTTATCTCCCGCAATAGAATCTGGTGCACTAAGACCGCTCCTTAAACTGAGTAAACTCTGCGAACTCTGCAGTAAAGGGAGTGATGGGGGGTTGATTCAGAACTGCACAACTACTCCAAACCAAAATACTAATGAAACATAGCCAAATTTTACAGAAAAAGAGAGGGGCCAGTCCACTTCTCTTTAAAGCACAGAATGTCCCTTGAAACCACAGTGGTGAGAGTTCTTGCCAAGGACTATAAGTTCAAGCTGCAGCCCTGCCTGAGGTAAACCATCTTGATATCACACTGCTTGATGGTTAGTGCTGTTATCTCCATGCTTTGAACTGGAAATCAGTTCAAGCCATTCTACTTCATATCGGCTATAACCCCTTGGTTTTACTTCTTGGAGAGCTGATGCCAGGGAAGAGGACCTAATGGGCCACTGGCTCTGCTTGATGGCTTTCAATTAACCACATCCTATTGAACATGCAACCTTTTCCATTCAGTCCAGAAGACCTTTGGATTTGGGCCTGACTTGCTGAAATAACCAAGAGAAAATACTCTGACTATTGCAGTGTTGATTTTAAACCACAACTGCTGATTATACAGAATTTTATCATAATTGGTAAAATCTTGTTTTTCAGTGTCTTTGTGTTATACTGAGTATTTTGTGGATGCAAACTGTCTGTTGGTCTATTCATAAAAGCAACAATTAAATTTTACTGTGTTCTTTGGAGGAAAAGTGAGATTTAAGAAACTCTGTAGAGTTTGCCCATGATTCATGCTGAAAAATTGTTATGCAAGTGGTGACAAACTATGCTGGTAAACAGAGAGAGACAGGGAACAATTTTCCAGTTGTGAAGAAGATTATTTTCAAATTTACTGTATGGAGATGAATGCAGTGCTCTTAGCTCAGTGGAGGTGGCTCCCCGCCAGCTGAAACATTCATTAAACTCCATATAGACGCTGTCTTGTTTGGGTTTTGGGAAAACCATCTAGGAGCTTGTCAGAATGAGAACTGCATGGGTCATTCTAAACTTTCGGCTTGATCAGGCTAACACAGGTTACCCCTTTTCAGGATGCTCTTCCTAAATTCAACTATTTTATTATTTTTGTTCAACCTCCAAGGATAGCAAACGCTCCCTACAAAATTTGTTCTAGAAGTGCCTGTAATTCAGCTTTGGAGGCAGGTGTTATAAAGAAATGTGTTGTAAAGATGTGCACAAAGATGTTCCCAAAACAGCAAAGGGTGTATACGGAGGGGTGGGGGGACAGGTGAGAGGGTGAATCTGCAAAATCTTTTTAATGAGCACTGTTTTTTGTTTCCCTGGTGGGTTGAGTTTAAATGTTGCTCAGACACTTTTTTGGCAAGACAGTTGTTATCTTGTTGAGTAAACGCTTGGAGGAGTAGTTAAATCAATGGGAATGCATTTGACATCACTGTGAGAGGTCTCAGCGGGCCCAGCAGACACGCTGAAGAGCAAACACAAAATGAACGCTCAGCAAAAACCCTGAGAAGTATTTAGTTAAGCTAATTATGTGACACAGATATTTTACAACTGAAGAATGAGCAGTAATGCCCAGGAATCATTAAATAATGAGGGAATGGGCAAAAGAGCTCTGTTAAATACAGAAAATTTCTTAACTTTACCAGAATTTGTTTAATCTAAACTCCTCAACAGAGTCATAACTGTCTGCAAGACAATTCAGAGTGCCCTGGCTCCGCTCTCCTGTTTCTACGCCTGGCTGGAAGTGGAAAATACACCTTACTGTGAGCAAGGATTTCTCTGAATAAACACATTTGTGTGAATAGGCTCCCATCTATAACTAGCTTTCATGGTGAAAATACATTTTCTTTTCATGAAACGAGGTCTTGTTCAGGGATAAAGACAGTTTTCAGATTACATTTCATAATTCAGTCTGCAGTAGACTGGGTTTGACTGTGAGGATCCTCATGGGGACCATTTTTGTCTCCATAGCCTGTGGGCTCTCTCCCCTGGGCAGCAACTATTTATCCAGCTTCCAAAATAAGCGAGGAAGGAAGAGATGGGACCAGTGGACCTGAGCTGAAAATGCCCAACTGATGGATTGTGAACAGGGGGACTAATTTCTGCCTACTGCTCTCACTGGATTTCCAGCTCGCTGCCTTGCCCGAAATGTAATACAGTCTTTGCAATTGCAAGAAAGGCATCAGAAAACACCATTTAAATTATGTTCAGTTATGGCTTTGAAAATAAAACATCTCTTACACTAGTTCAGCTGCAGTGTCCTCTTCCCTCACAAGGTGCAGAGTGTGCAAGGGCCCTGATCCCAGTTTTTCTTGTATTAGATTTACCCTAAAACACTCCCACTGATACCAGTAGATTTACTGTGATGAGCATCTCTTTTAATGGCCTGAACCAAAGCCTGTTCAAATCAATGAGGAAACTCTCCTGACTTCAGTGAGCTTTGGTATAAGGCCTAAGAGACACATCATGGGAGTTCCTGAGCCTTTTAGGTGTTATTTACAGTGGTCTGCTGCAAGGGGAGCACTAAATCACAGTTATTCTCTGGGAATTTAAAAGGCAATCTGCTATGCTGCTGCCACAGGTACAATACCTTTTCTGTTGCAGTGATTCATGACAGGTTAAGGGAGCATATGTAATGGAAATATGCTTTATTGTGTTCTATCACTTGTCAAGTCTTATAAACACAACATTTTTATTTCGTGGTATTCTCACTTTAGTTTGACTGATGTCTATATGCAGAACTGGTGAGAGTGTACCTTTATATACAAAAAAATCACCAGATGCCTTCCTCATCTTAAAATCAAGTATGTTTTTCATTTAAAGGCTGATCCAGGTTACGTCTCTGAGCCCCAGTATCCCTGGGAATTTTGCTTGAGAAAGAAATGCAGCACAAGCCTTTTTGAGGTCCCAGTGGCCAGACTGTTATGGAACGGGCAGGGGGCAATCAGCCTTGCAGAAGCGTTTGTGTAACTACCAAAAAGGGCCAGGTTTAGGTTCCAAGCACAGAAATCTTCCATCCGTTGGATGTTTCTACACCACAGCTGCTGTGCTGCTGCTCTTCGAGCCTTTTTCAGAATTCTCCAGTGTTTTCCAAAGCATTTTTCATTCCTGAGTCCTAGCCCCGGGACATTGTTTCCTGACCCCCTGCTTGCAATTGCATTTCCAAGTGGACAAAGTTACCACTAGCTGCTCTTCAGGCAAGGTTTGCTCACTCCTTGTCTGTCAGAGACAGGCTGGCATGCAGGATCTCTTCATGCTTGGCAAGACACCGCTGTGAACTTCACCAGCTTCACATTTTTCTCAGAAAGTAGCAACCTGCTCCAAACTGCACTGCAGTATTGTGATTTAAAGGAGTCCCGGAGTGATGCACAGTCCTGCAAATGCATTGGAAAGATGTTCATTCAGCCCAGGGAGTGGGAGCAGTGGCCATTTACCTGTCTCTTGTAGTTCAACCTGAGTTTATCCATGCCTTTGAGTGCATCTTCAGAGACAGGGCCAGAGCAGCCCAGACAACTGCCGCTGTCGTTGATCCCAAGTGACTGTAGTGCTGTGGCACATAGTGCCAGACCTGACAAGCCAAGGCTTGAGTTTTATGAGACTCTGTCCTCATCAACAGACATCAGGGCTTCCAGGCTTCAGTAAAAGTCTGTGATTTTCACGGCTACCTCTGCTGAGATTCCCATATGGCAACACGAGCTATAATATGGTTTACATATTACCAGCTACAAATTGTGCTGTACCTTGGAGTCTGACTCAATCACAAAGTATCCCATGACGGTAACTGTCATCAGACACCTTCAGCACAGACTCCGGGTTCAACCTGATGTGAGACTGAATGTAATCTGGAGAAACCCCACCAAGGAACAGGGCAAAAAAATCAGCCATTTTCTTAGAAAAGAAAAAAGAAGCTTTTTGTCAAACTCCAGGCCATGTGTAAAAGTTCAGGCGTAATTTCTTTCCTTACTGGTTTGCTTTCACCTGCTCATCATGTACTCTTCCCCAGTTTTATGAAAAACATGTGTCAGATATATCTAAAGTGGGGGAAAAAAAAAAAAAAAGCCAGACGGACCCCCTTGTTAGCAGCCTTGTGGCTGTCAAACCCAGCCGGAGGATTGTCAGCTCCCTCTCGTGGGTAGAGAAGCACTAAACAATACTGACTGGTGTTTCCGAAGCAGCTGCACGTCCCATGTCAGACCTGATTTATTGTGCGATGGTTTATCTTCGTGCATGACAGCGTCCACAAAGTATGAGATGATATATGTGAGCATATGCGTTTGTGCTGGCTTGCACATACCTGTGCAGAAATATATCCACCGTGGGCAAAGCAAGCAAAGCTCAGCCCTCAGCTTCTTTGCAGAAAATCTGGTTCCACCCTTCTGGTTTTGGGCAGATCATCTGTTTTAGTTCACTTGCTTTTAAAACTTGTCTCAAGGGTGGACAGTGGAGTAGCAGTGCCCTGCCTGCCGCAGCCCCCATGGGTGCTGCCAGCTTTGCTGGGTGCTGCAGTGACACTTTGCCCCAGCCCTTGGGGTGCCTTTACCTCTTAGCAAGTGAGTGGGAGCTCTATCTGGTATTACTACGGCTTCCAAATGTACCAAGAAGGCTCAGTTTGGCTTCCCGTGGCTCAGAAATACCTGTGCATGCCCTTTGGCTTGCCTAAAGCTGGATGAAGCTTTGTGGACACAGCTCATTTCTTCAGTTTGCGAATGGGATTCATTCACAGAAGATATGCCTGAGATACATCCCCTTCTCCTGGTGGTGTTATAGCAAAACTCTTTTGACACTAATGACTATGCTTGGAAGCAATGCTTTATCTCTCAGCATTTATAAAGTGCTGCTAAAAGGATGGTGGTCAGGAGGATGTCCGGTTTTGAGCCTTCTGGTGGTGGTCGTAGGTCTCCAAAGCCCCAGCTGGTCCTCCAAATGAGCTGATAATACGAGATAAATTTTGTGCTTTATTTGGAGCTGATAAAGCATACAGAAATCTAGATCACAACATACAAAATATTTGTCCAGGATGATTTTTCCACACAGATAGCTGATTTTATCACCTCTTAGGTGATCTTAATGAGAATATCTGTCAATATCCACAATTCCCACAGCTTTCCAGAACCTAGGAGCACTTTTTGTGTTGGGAGGCATAGAGCTAAATAGTAAGTTCAGGGATGAGGAGGATGGAAGAATGCCTTAGATCAGTAGGAGATCTAATATGCCACATACTAGAGAAAATTCAAGTTACTACAGCTCAGAATCATTGAATCATAGACTCCAAAAAGTTATAACTTCTAAAATATTGATAGTCCTAAAATAGAGATTTGTAAACTGAGCTTCTGCCATAGGTATTCTGATTTTTCTTCCTTCTCAAATAAGGCGGCCAATTTGGGGGTAAGTTCTAACAAAGTGCAGACACCCTCTGGAGCAAACGCTCCTAACTCCTAACAACATGAGGGGAAATTAGGAGGCACGGCAGTGTGCCTGAGGTGCCAAAGATTTTCCAGAAGAAGGTCTGGGTAAAGAAGAGGGAAAAAAATCTCTTGGGAATCACTGCCAAATATAATGGGATTTCAGGGTCCATAGTCTTTCATCATGATAATGTGGATTTATGCCCAAAGTCTGTGCTTGTGGTGCCGGCTCTTAAGCTAGGTAAGGAACGCGGTGCAAATGCTAATGCCATATTTCTACTGAAGCAAAACTTAGACATAATGTTTCCCTGACAGGTGATCAAAACATCTCAACAACTATCAAACTCCGTTTCCTACTGTCAGAAGTAATGGCGTTATCTAGACTGGGAGCTATTAACACTATGTTATTGCACTGCCATTCACAGAGCCCAAGGGAGGATGTTTTGTTTTTTTTTTTTTTTTTTAAATTGCAATCCGTCAGGCGTGAATGAAGATCTTTATCGGCCGAAAGATAACAGCTGATGTCTTCCCTCCTGCTCTCAGACAGGGAAAGTAATACCCTACATAATGGAACAAGGGAGCCGTAGTAGCTCCAGCCAGAATGAAGAGAGAAGGGAGTAGATTGTGTTTCAGGTGTAAGTGTTGAGCTATTATGTTTCATGGAGTAATGATGTCCTACCCTGTAAGACAGAGTAGAAAGAGGCTTTTTATTCTGCCCTCGGGGGCACGGCAGGGCTGTAATCACATTCCCATTGTGTGTGGGGACCAGTGGATGCAGAAGCGACAATCTGTTTTCCTATTTTAACTTATCTACCAGAAGGGGAAAAGTTAACACTCTGATAGTCAAGTCAAGCCTTTTTGAATGTAGTATTTGTTTTGGCTGGTAGAAGTAGCCGCAGTTAACTAAAATGGCAGAGTTATTAAAGAGCCACAGGAATGGGGTGGGCAGGGCATGTCCTATTTCAGTCGAGGCTGGTCTTTGAATAACCAGCTCCTGTAGTGTTTACGGAGTGGTCTTTATTAATTTATGTTTCTGGAGTGGGTGAAAATTATGCTTTTAAGTTCCTGGGAATTCGCTGGAAAAGCTGCGATCAATGGTATTGGTACCGTTTGGCTCCCTGTATCCCCAGCCCGCGAGACAGTGCTGCAGCCCTGATGCTGAATTTACCATTGTCTTAGTAGTCATGGGGAAGCTGAAGGAACAGTAAAATCCAGACTATGACAAGTCAACACCAAGGGCCCTGCTTTGATCATGGCACAGATAGATGCATGTGGCGTGGTTTGGACTGGCTCAGGTGTCCTAGCAGTGTCATCACGGCAGGCTGAAGGTCTGAGGGAGCTCACAGCTACTCTGCTTCCTAAGTAGGCTTTGATGTCTTTCCTGAGCTATGTGCTGCTATTGCTACATGGCTAAAGAAGACAAGTCAGCAACAATACAGTGGACACAGACAGCTGGTGTCAGAAAAGTCTCACATGGTTCACAGCGGTGAAGGAGAGAAGTGTGAATAACCTGGGCTAGAAGAAAGGACTGTAGTATATTAATGACATTTTTCTGCCTTTCCACTCCAAATCTTGCCAAATGCCCAAAATACAATGAACATCGCTGCTGAAGCAGTGCTTGCATGTTCGAGACCAAGTTGCATCTGTGCAACTACTAAAAGATTTTTTCTCTACTTGTGGTATCACTAGTGAATTCTTCCACTGAATAGATATCAAAGAGATGGTTGTGGTTTTCCTCACAAGGGAAGTGATATAAGAATGAAAATTTGTTCTGCTCTTCCCCATAATACAATGAAAGGCTGAAGTCAGGTTAGCACATTACTTCAAAACAGAAAGCTCTCTTTTTTCTCTGAAACACTTTACAATTACCTTTTGCTGTAATTTACCTGTAAAATCACCTTTACCTGTAATTTGAGACCCCTGTTCACCCACCTACTCACTTACTAAAATGAGGCACAGTTAAATACCATTTTGAACAGGAACACAAAAATGTGTCTCTCTAAAAGTGAGGAAGCCAACAAGTCCAAGGTCATCTCACAGGGGCGAGAACAGCCGTACCCTGCTTTGCAGGCTTTGGCCCTTCATCCATCTTCAACAAAGACCTCAGAAAAGCTGCTTTGAATGTTAAGTATGACCTTAAGTAGATGTGGGAGAAATGTGCAGGCAGGTTTCCTTCAACGAGATGTGGAAAACTATGCTATGTTCTCTACGCAAGTTTCTGTTGGCGCTACTGCAGAGGGTCCTTTTTTATTAGAGTATCTTAAAATTATCCAGTGAAAATGGGTTGCATCCAGGGTGATCTCTGCTGGACAGATGCTCTCAGACTATCACCTGGTGGTACCTTCAGCCTGTTTGCACATAAATAAATGAGCAAAGACTGCAACGTTGATGACAGAGGGTGCCGTGTGGGTTTTTTTGCCTCTATTATTTTTGTGCCTGCTGCATTGTTCTCACATGCACTACAGTCTAAATGGAGTGTAAAATAAAAATCTATTTACATTTAAAAATTTATCACCTTGACACTTTGACAGATGGTTTTAGAGGCCACCTTTTATGTCGTGTTTCTTAAAACTTGTTAGGTGCCGCTTCTTCTGTTTCAGTCCTTCCCACCCCCCTTTCACCCCCCATTCGCTATCATTAACATTGTAGCTAAATTGCCAGACGTATAAACGCTATTTTCCATTAAGGTTGCCACATTACCAAATAAGTGCAAGTTTGAAGGAGGAACAGGAATTTAATTCCAGTGAGACAGATGTTTCTGTTACGAAGAATTAGCACTCGGGGCTTCCTTTCTCTTACTTAAAACAAATAGCAGTGTTGCTACACTCTTCTGTAATTAGTATCTGCTTGCTCTGTACATTCTTTGCGCTAAAACTTTTACATGTTAGGGATTGTGTAATTTTTCTGTTGTGGAGCATTGTTTAACGGAGCAAAAAAGCTCACTTGCCAGTAACTGCTTGTAATTTCTTAAATAAATATATTAAATTAATTTCTTAAGTAAATTCTGTACTTTTCAAAAAGGGGCAAAAAGTCTTCTGAATCCAAAGTGTTAGGACAAGAGGAAATGGGTTCAAGTTATGTCAGGGCAGGTTTAGATTAGATGTTAGGAAGCATTTTTTCACTGAAAGGGTTATTAAACATTGGAATAAGCTGCCCAGAGAGGTGGTGGATTCACCATCCCTGGAGGTGTTTAAGAAAAGGGTAGATGAGGTGCTTAGGGACATGGTTTAGGAGTGGTGGTGTTTTTATCAGGGTAGGTTAATGGTTGGACTTGATGATCTTAAAGGTCCCTTCCAACCTCACTGATTCTATGATTCTATGATTCTATGATCTAAAGTCATCTGCAGCTTCTGCTGGAGCAGTCTACAGAGATACTCATCTGGCAGATGTAGGCATCTGCTGCAGGGCAGCTGAATCACTTACTGCGCCCCTTTGATTGTGCCAATGACACCTCTGCCTGGCCTGTAAAGGAAGCCTGAGCTCTTGATTCACACACAGACACCTGCGTTACACACCTAAATTAGGTGTCTTAACCCATGAGCTGAATTCACCCTTGGTGGAATTACTTGGCTATTTCAGTGAAGGAACATTTGCGGAGCAGTAGGGTGCTGAGACGACGACACAGGACTAGCGAAGGTGGCAAGGGATGTCCTGGGGACCTGTATCCTTCTGGGGTGGCAGCTGGAAACCAGCTGGGCAGTGCAAGAGCATCTCAAGTGACACAAATGCCAATGTTTTGTCAGTGGAATGAACTGCCAGGTGTCTACTGTCAGCGGGAAAAATTACCCTCTGGAGATGCCTGTCTCCGCTGTGCATGGCTAAAGTCTAGATGGCCAGCTTAGATTAGACTTTCAGCTTTTAGCTGGTGAAACGGATCTCACTTTATGAAAAAATGGAGTGCTAATGGCTCAAATGTGTAATACATATTTGCATTGTGGAGCCACTTAGCAGCCCAGCCAAGATAGCTCCATTCTACTGGGGCCTCCAGAAATAAAAAATGAGTGTTTTCTTTATCTAAACAAAAGCTCAAATACATTTTTATATGAATATGCACACTCAAGAGAAATGAGAAACCACTGTAGTTTTTATTCTAGAGATTCAGAACCGAAACAGAGGGGAGTGAAGTGATTTGCCTAGAGTGACATAGAAAACTTAGGACAGAAGAAAGAACTTCACATGGCTTTTCTGTCCTTGGTTCCATGTCTTAATCACAAAACTTTTGGATTTTCTTAAAATAACAGAATTCTTAAATAAAAATCTGTATATAAATTTTGCCTGAGTAAATGCCTGTTCTCTGCAAACCATATTCATCTACCCATGTTAGGCTTCTAAAAATAGGTGGGTAATAAGAGAGCTTTTTCCTTTAATGGCCTTAAATGTAACATGGAAAATGCTAAACTGTGCATAAGTTACGTGTTGTTGAGCCTTGATTTCAATCAAATAGTTTAGATTTAAGGAAGAAGAGTCTGACCACAGATATACGTGCAGTGCCGTGACAATTTGTGATAGACAGAAATAAGCAGTAACTAACCTCAAAGAACAGGGCCAGAAATCTTTTCTGATGAAAGCAAGTACATGGCTTTATTCTGACAGGATGCTGTGCACAGAGCAACCCCAGCTTTTTGAAAAATATGTGCAAGGGTCACCTTGAAAAAGTGTTGGATTAATATCTTTTTGTTGCACTAGATCATCAGGCCCAGTTCTTTAAGGTGCTTATCAATTTTATCATGCTTTTCATTTGAATTCGCCTGAATTTCTTGTGATATTCTGAGGCATCACAACACCTTAATCCTACAGGCTCTTCTCTGCTAAAATCTCAATAAGACAGTCAAAGGCTTGTAAGGTCATGTAACTTTCTATCAAAAGGAATAGAATTCCCATGGTATTTTAATGGAATTTTTAGTACTTTTCTCACAAGGTGGTATATGGGTAGAGAAACATACGTTGGGAAGATATCTGTGATAATGGAAACTTTAACTGGCTAAGAACGGAATTTTTTCCCAAGTCTAGAATTGACTGTAACAGACCTTAACCCTAATGTTTTGTGAACCCTGGTGTGAAACCTGAGGTCCACAAAAGTCAATGGTGGAAGACCATTGACTTTGGTCAGGCTGATTTTTTGCCCCAGGACTCTCAAGGGAATAATTTCCCTGGTACTATTTATGGTTCTGCCAGTGATGTGATATCTGTGTTGTATGTGCATGTGTGGGCAGCCCAAAGCTACCCTCTCCTATCTTAGTGCCAAAATGCATTGCGAACACGTTGTTGAGTTGCTTGTTATCACCTCTTTGTCTCCCCTTCATTGCTTTCCTGCTTTCTCCTTTCTACTGATATAATTTTAAAAATTGTGGAGAATTGCCTCATTTCTCTAAAAAGGCAAGCACAATGACGAAGCTTTGCTTTAAAAAGATATAATATTCTCTAGTGCAAAAGACCCTAATGTGCCCTATTTTTAAAATACTGGCACGGACTGCTAAAGGGATCTTTCAATATATCCTGGCATGTAGTGGACGCTTAGCACTCATTTCCTCTCGTGAATCTAAGTATCAAACCCAGATGATGAAAGTTTAATCCTTTGGCACAGGTACTGCACATTGCATCTTTCAACACAATGGAGCCCATTTTCTACGGAGAAGAGGCAGTAAAAAGTGCCTTGCACAGGACTTCAGCGCAGGTTCTTGGGTGGAAGACAGGAGAGGTTAGAAAAGGTGCGATTTCTGCAAATTAAGTTCCATCTCCAAGATACATATCTAGGAGGCCAAGGCATTGCTTAGCGAAAGAAGCAGAGTGCCTTAAAGCCATCTGCACAATTTCTTAAAACTTCACTTCCCTGATGGATAACAGATGGAGGAGGAAATTTATAAGTAAAAGATTAGAGCGACTCTGCTTATAAACAGGAGTACTAATCACTCTGCCTTTGCCCTGGAGACCAGATTTAATCTCAGGGTTTAACTTAATGCAACTGTCTTGTTTCTGCTGCCAACTGAGAATGTTCAAATATTCCCATGATAAGAGATACTTTGGGATGATACAAAGCTAAACATTGCTTGGCAATTGATGATCCAGCATTTAATCAACGATTACACTCAACATAACATGGTGAAATAATGGACTGGGTAATTTGTGCATTCAACATTTGTCATCTCCTAGCGTTTAAATCTATCCGCTCGATAATTCTCCACTGCATTTGTGTTGTGTCAATAGTACCTGCGCTTTGTACCCTCACTTGATGGGTTTATTCAGCAACCTTCTAAAACACTGAATTGAAAAGTGAGACCTCTGGACATGTTGGGAATAAGGCATGGGGCAGTGGATTTGCTGCAGGAGAGCTCTTCAGTATCTTCTCACCCTTTGGAAGAAATCTCTGTGCACTGCGTAGGAGGTAGTGTGTGGAAACCAGGGGTCTGTGGTCTCATGAGATGTCTCTGACAATAGCCTTTGCTGAGAGCTGTGGTGGAACAACAGCTGCCCATGTCCCAGAACACAGCAGCGTGTATAAGACTCAGCTAAACTTTGCATCCTACCCACCTATATTTCCAGTCCTCTCAGCATAAACTATTAGGTAGTGGATTTTCCACTCTTTTCTCTTTCTATGCCCCAGTTTTTGTGCTGTGTTCGGGAGCGGTGGGTAAAAGAACAGGGGCAGCGCAATTAGATCTATGATGGGAATTGATTTTTCAATTTGCTGCTTGAAGTGGAAATTAAAAAGGAAAATTGGCCCAGTCTGACCTGAAATGAAAATGTGTTAATTTTCTCACGGAAGGGAAACTAACCACTGTGCCTGCTGTACCCCTGCTAAAACAAAGTACCTCCGGGCTGAATAGAAGAATTCTATTCAGAATGATTCAGAATGGAAATTTTTGGTCTGTTCCTTGTTTCTGGCAGCTTTTTAGATGTTAGGTAGTTACATACCTAAACTCAGCTTCACAGCACAACAAAAATCGAAATAGTCCATCTTGAAAAAAACATAGTTGTTGTGATATGGCTTTAAACTGGAAGAGGGCAGGTTCAGATTAAACATTAGGAAGAAGTTTTTCACTTTGAGGGTGGTAAGGCATTGGAATAGGTTGCCCAGAGAGGTTGTTGAGGCCCCGTCCCTGGAGGTGTTCAAGGCCAGGCTGGACGTGGCCTTGAGCAACCTGGTCTAGTGGGAGGTGTCCCTGCCTATGGCAGAGGGGTTGGAACTCAATGATCTTTAAGGTCCCTTCCAACCTAAACCATTCTATGATTCTATGATTCTATGATATTTTCTCCTGGACTCTCTCTTGCCATGTGTTGGAGAGCTGATGAGTTTACTCCTTTATTGCAAGAGAGTGCTTACGGCACAAATAGAGAGACAGGTGTCTGTCCTTTGAAAGATGCTGAAGTCTTCCCCGTCTTATAGTATCTTCTGACAGTTCATTTAGATGACTCCCTGCTCAGCTTGTCAGCTTCTGTGAACTAATTTTTCCTTTCTGTCATATGGGATATCCTAGGCACCTGGGCACAGGGTGCCTAAAAATTAGAAAATGCAACACAGATTGGCAACATCTGAGTGTTGGTAAGCCCTGATTAATCAAATGCCTGTTAAAAAAGGCGTATCTAAACTTCAGGGGTTTCGTGATGAATAAGCATGAGATTCACGTTTGCTGATTAGGAGAATAAATAGAGCTGAGGACACTGTGTTACAGAGAGCTGGGGCAATTGGTGAAACACACTTTTAAGAAACCTGAACCCTTCTTTGCTCCCTAGAAATAATATCCCTGCTCAGCTGATCAAAATAAAAGGAATTTGTGTGATCTCTGGTCATTCTGTGCATGAATAATAGCTTACTCCCTTTTTGCATTTCTTTTTTGGTTTGTTGGAGAAACGAGGGCTTAGGGATCATCCAGGACTGTGTGAGAATGTGGCCATTTAAGTCTCTTCAAGCTCTTTTGACTGGAACCAAAAGGAATAGAAACAAAATTCCCTGTGTCGTGAAAATAGGTGTCCTGCTACAAGATGCGACGGAGGGACAGGCTGCAATGTGAGCACGCCCTTTTTCCTTTTAGACTACGTGGTCTACACATTATGGGAAGAAACTCACCAAGAAATGTCAGCAAGACCACCCATCTTATTTGACTCTTGAAAATCCAACTCCAGGACACAAACTCATCAGAAAGCAGATACCAGTAGTGGTGTTGCTTGTGGAACAACAATATTTTGGGCGTGTTTCCTGAAGATTGGCAACATTTGACTGATGGAGAATGGTTCTTTGGTTATGCTATCCACTGCTGCTGACAAAACTTTAAACTTTTGTCTGTTTGCTTCTTTGCTTGCTGTTTAAAGGACAGTTCCAGAATACACTGGGATGCCTCTGAAAGTAAAAGGCAAGGGAAAACAGATTAAATCTCCATGTTACAAAGCCACAAGTGCAATCTTGGTTGGAGGTCTGTGTGGATTAAAGGAGGCATATTCCCCCTTGTAAGCAGGAAGCTAATGAGCACACCCTTGAGACCTTTCTCCTTGGAAAAAGGATACAATTTTAGTAAGCTAATTTATTAATACTAAGTGCATATCTCTCTGCTAAGGATCTCAAATGTTTCTTTATCAGGTAAGCTTTCACATGTGGTGAAGGGAACCTTTGAGGTTTTTCTTTTTTTTGGAAGAATGGAAACGTGTAAATATCTGACTAAGCTATTTCCTTTCTAGATTGAAAAAAAAAAAAAGGGAAAAAAAATCCCAGCAAAACCCAAGTATGTCTTTGATAATAACTTTTATACAGAGTCTGAACACTAGTAGTTTTGTAAGAGAGATTTTATTTTTCTGGACTTCTTCTGGCTTGCACATTTTCTCCTTTTATGAAGTGTGTTTCTTTTAGACATCCTGGCCTCATAAAAGTGGCTTATTTAGAACAGACCTGGCCATCTGGGGCCGCTTTGCTATAGGCTAAGCTTAACTTATTAAGTATTGTCGTCCAAAGACAAACAAAGACGCTACTAATGCATTTTTGGCCTATTCTGTACATTTCCCAGTCTGTGAGCAATAAAAAAAAAAAAAAAAAAAAAAAGGAGGAAGGAAATAAAAATCGAATGAGTTGTCTGGAATTTGCCTGCTTTAGGATGAGCTAAATTGAGTCTGTGGAGGTGTTCCGCTTTGTTTGCCTGCTGAGGGGGAAGAGGGAAAGTGGGAGGAAGCGTATTTTCAAGTGACTGCTGAAAACTCACCCAAAAATGTCTTGCCTGTGAGAACAGAAAGGGTGAGTTACCACACCTGCTGTGGCATGTTTGGCTTAAGAAATATTTCCCAGCATCTGAAGCAGTAATGGCTGTTTAAAAGAGAGTGTTGAGAGTGGGATGTCAGTCGTCTTCTCAGAATTCTCTTTAGTGCTGCAACACTTGGATGGCATGGAAAAAGTGATTGCTACGGTAGCTTAAACAGCACTTACCTGGGTATTAATGTAACTCCAGGGGAGCTGGGTGTTTTTAATGAGAAGAAGTAATTTCTCACCGCTTCAGGTGGCTTTCAATTACCTTGTCCTCTCTGCAAGGTCAGTTGCAGAGATTTAAACCCCGAAATCCAAGGGAGCACCAATGTGATTTTACCTAGAGAGATCCTGGGCAATCACTATGGACCCTGGTGGAGTTGGGGACCGATTCTATCAGTTCACCTCTTTCTCCTCTTCATTGAAGGACAATAGTTGCATCCATCTTGCTCAATGTGCAGGCATTATTGTCATCTAGAAACACAGTTATTTCTAGGTAGGAAGAAATAAAACAGGAGGTATCCTGAAGTCTGACATCTAATCCCTGGAGACAGGGAGCACCCAGGTCTCCAGAAGGGAGTGCTAGAGATGCCTCACTGCACATAGGTGAAGTAAACTGCTTATTGCAAGAGATTTCTCCTCTCCTGAAACAGCCAGGAATTGCTTAGCTTGGTTCAGGGAGTTTTAAGAGCTTTTTTGGGGTATTTTTAGTAAGAAAATGGCCCAAGTAGATCTTGTTCAGAATACCACCCAACTTGTTCATCTCTTTATAACAGACTTTTGGCCTTTGAGGTGCTGAAGTGAATTATGATACATACGAGTGACATGGGGGACATTGTACAAGTGTAAAATTGTATATATTTATGAGGTTATCTGAGTTCAGGCACTGTGTAGGCACTCAAGTGTCAGAATCCAGATTGGATCTGGTCTGAAATATATTCTTCCCTGAATCTTGTCAGGATCTCAGACATAGAATTCCTTCGTTTCTGTTGGGACCTCTGTGTTTCTTGCTGCTGTCCCACATTCCCTGGGAGTGTTTCACAGCTATTCAGAAATAAGGTACCACCTCCTGCTGAACTGACCTTGGTAAAAAATATATTTTGAGAGAAATTAATTTCCTAACCCTGATGAACAACCCCCTTGTCTGAACCTTTATTGTCTTTAGGAAGTGGCAGGATTCTGGAGGGAAAATATCTGCTGTTGGTGTGTGGTTGTAGCTTAATGTGCTGTGCCTGAAATAAAACACTGAGGGAAGATTTCTTTCCGCTGTCTCATTGTGGAGGAAGAGTTTTTGAAAAAGCTAAAGACAATACTGAGATTAGGCTGCTGTTGTTTCAGCTCAGTGGCAGACGTTGAAGCTTTGGCTGAAAGCCCATCGACAGGACCAGATGTTTTAGTCTTGCACTTCCTTTGCAATGGGAAATAATGAAAACCGAGCCTTGTAAATGAAACGGGCCTTTGCTGATTTAATTCGTTTGTCGTGTCATTGTGATTCATATCATCGGAAAATCTCTCTGCCAGGGGTTCAGACCAGTAAAACAGGAGCTTGTAAGGGAGCTGCTAATGGGATTTCACAGGTGCCCTCCCATCTTGTTTTCACTTCTCATATGTCATCTTGACTAGCTCCCACCCTGAGAAACCTATGGGAATCTATCAGTTTTCCAAAGGCAGGTGCTTTCTGGGAATCCATTTGCTATGATGTGTGAGATACAGCCCTTTCCCTTTTATTAACCAGTCTAGAAGAGCTCATGAAGAAGCACAATGCTCAGAGAAGCTGATGGCCTTCCCAGAGGTCTGTCCTGGGTGTGATATTGAGCATCGCTGTGCTACCCGGAGACTTGAGTAACACGTCACATACTTTAGCTCTGATTTATCCCACCTGACTTACCAGACCGTTCTCTGTGCACGGTGCACAGAGATGCCTCCAGGTGTGATTTAGACATCTTTGTGGGGAAATCCTCTTTTGAAAGTGTCTACGTGTTGGCTATGTAAGGAGTGGGGGCAGCTCCGAGTGTCTCCTCAAAGCAGGATAAACTCAGGGCCAACCATTCTCAACAAAACACTAGCACTTTTTCTTTTTTTGACTGCTTTTCCATGCACCTGAATCTGAACATCATTCTTCCTCCTGCAGACTGTACCGTAACACACTGGATATTTTCATAAAGTGACCAACAGACCTCTGAGTGTCAGAAACCATGTGCAGTAGGTTTAAGCATCTTTCTTTTCAAATACAGCCAAACAAAGAAGGTACTAAAGGTGGTTGAAAACAGAGTTGGCATTGCAAAAATCGCTGCATTTTCCTTCAGAGCACTGCTTGTAATTTGTCATGACTTACTGAGCTTTGTTGAAACTAAAGATAGAAGGAGCCATCATGACCACCTGGTTTGGTATCTCTGCACTCAGTTTTGCCCAGAGGCTTCTGCATTGGAATATTTCCCTGCCGGGAGCATCAGCAATGCTGCTTCCAGACCTGCAGTCCCACCAGCCTGAGGCTGTCTGTGATCCCCCGTGCTTATGCTTTCCACAAACCCAGAAGTTTGGCACAAAGAGCTTGTGCATCCTGGAGCAACAAAATCAAAAGCAACAGAGTTAGGGCCATTGTGAATAACTGAAAGGTAACATAAAAGAAACAGATCATAGAAGAAGAGAGAAAAATATCTTATTAAAACTTCATACTTAACATCAGTCAAGAAAATTTCCTCTAAAAAAAATTCAACTTTGGAAACAAGATGAAATATATATATTGTTTTCCACTGAGAAAGACTGTTTATAACTTTTTTTTTTCCTTTGGTTTTTGTAGCTTTGCATCTATTTCACTGTGTGTTAAAACAGAGTTTTAAATACAACCTATTTCTCAGAAAGCCAGACTTTTACAGATTGTACTATCGTAACAGAATAAAAAATTGCAGCGCTTCACTCCTATTAAACATAGCTGGCAACATGTATCTACTTAATGGAGTCAAATAATATCCTAAAAATATGCCTCAGAATATCCAAAATACTAAAATCTTGAAATAGAGGCAGTAAAATGTAACAGATTTGAAAGAGGGAAAATGCTGTAAATGAAAACCAAAGAAAGTCTACAATAATGGTACATGACCATGCACAAAGCCAAGCTCTGGCAAATGTTAACCAGTTCAATATAACAGGCTGCCACTTGTGATCCTAAGCTTGGTAGCTTAGATGAGTCATTGGAAGGTATGCTCCAATTAGGGTCTGTTTTATGGTAGATGTGGATAATGGGATTTTTAGCAACCCTTTAGCTCTCTTCCCGTAAGCCTTCAGCTGGCTTCAGGAGCTGCAGAGTTCAGTGGAAACTGAGGCTTTTGAACATCCTACCAAAAAATGTTTTGTATCTGCACGTATTTGGTCACAACTGATATTTTGTAAGAGAGGATGCTGAAGACAGGCTCAGTCACTGAGGATTTGGAGTTCCCCTATTCCGCGTATAGCAGGGCCACAGGTTTACGTTAAGTAAAGCACATAGTCCTTAGGGTGAAAGGAAGATGGGATGCAAATTCTTCCATTAATTGTGTTCACAGAAGTGTGTAAATTTGTGTGATGATTATATTCCTCTTTACAATTGCTTCCTTTCCTAAACACTTATCTTGTCTGCTTGGAATTTGTTCATAAGACATCCTGAGCTTCTGTGGAGTCCCATTAGGTCTGATGAGAAATAACATGGTTGAAGGGAGTTTTTCTCCTGCATGTCAACATGAGGGCCCTTAGATGGAAGCAATTTGGTTGGGCAAATATTACCATGTGTCCTGTACTGTAGGCACTACCGTAATAAAAATTGATTAATAATAAATAACAGCATAGAGTATGGTAATCAACATTGCCAATTTCCCAGGGCATTGTGGGGAAGGAGGGTAGAGAGCATAGACTGATCAGCCTTGCAGTTACATATTTTAAGGCAAGAAGGAGTCATATTTGTTTCTCCTCTGCACTTTGTCATGTCAGAGCCATCATATTTCACTGGGTAACTTCTATAGATAGCCAAGTGCCTTGTTTGCATGAAGTTGACAGTATTGGGGGGATGCTTGAGGAGATGGGGACCCACCGTTTCCTTTGGCAATTTGTTTCGTCAGACTCACCCACTCTGTTAAATAATTGTAACATGTTTCTTGTTGAGATGTCTTTGCCTTTAATTTTCAGTCTTTCCGTGCTATGTTAAAAAGCCTTTTGACATCTAATATGTACTGCCTTTGAAGAAAAAGTGTAGGCTTTTTGACACTGAAATCATATCCTCCCTTGATCTTTTTGAGAACCTCAGAAGAGTGAGTGCCTGATGTTTCTCTGTAAGGCACATTTTCCCAGGTCTCCAACCATCAAGACCTGTGTGTATCCCTATGCTCTGAATTTTTGTGGATGTGGTATTGAAAACCGGTGCCCAAGATTTGGTATTACACCTCATGCAGCAATGTGTTTCTGTACACACAGACCTGTACATGCATATGTAGAAAAATAGCAAGTTAAGTCACAATATGTGCTAAGGACATAAAGATGAAAGGAACATCTTTGTACCTATAACAGATTGCATGTTAACTCTCTAGCCTTAGAAGACATTTTTTTCTTCCATCTAAATCTAGTAGAGCTGCATAAAAAAGCACCGGGCACTGTTCATTGTTACAGAAATTTAAAAAAATGAACTTTGTCACATGCTTTTCCCCCAACACTTTAGGTGCTTTTATGACTTGCATCTTTCCACTCTTCTTCTCCCCAAGCAATTTACTTAAATGACATTTTGGCAGCTTGTGGTATAATCAAACGTTTTATTCAAATGGCTGACAAACAGTTGGGAGAAAATGTGCCATTGTTAAATATTTTATATGCTAATGTTTTCCTGAAGAGCTGGGCACCTGCCTGCTGGAGTCCTCTGTGGTTCCCAGGAGATGTCCACAAAAACAGGAGTCAGACTGCTGATTAAGCAAAATTTAAATAACAGAAATAAAATCCTCACATTTTCTCATTGCATTTCAAAGAAATAAAGAAGGCCATAAAACTGTCCTCGTCACAGTAAGCTAACCCCATGTGTGGGAACATTATGCTGCTGCTTACACACAATACGGCTTAGGACATTATTGAAAATTGCAAAGCCATTTACATCCTGTCTGGCAAACAAAATGCTGTGTTTTTCTTCTTAATGTAATCTAAAACATTCCAAAACACAGACAAATGTAATGGAAACACTGACAAGCCTTTACTCACAGTGTCCCAGAGACATCATCGATGATTTAACTGCAACTACAAGTGATTAAATATGCTGCTTCCAATAATTTCTCATGGCGTGGTATCTCTATAATATTGCACATAGGGACACATTGGCATGTGTAAAATTTTATCGCTACTAAGTGAATGTCAAGATGAAAGGGATTTCTTCTCTACACCACTATAAGAGACATGATTCTTCTTGGCAAACAGAGGAGCAGCAAGATTGAGTGGGGGATGCGACTTTACCTCCATTAAAAGCTTTAATTAGACAGATCCCGGAATACTGTGTGTGTTTGTAGAATCCACATTCTAGTGAAGATGATATGAGATGGGAGAGAGGTCAAGGGAAAAAAAAAGATTTTATTGCAGCAAAATTTATTTCATGGCCAAAGAAAATAATTTGTAATGAGGGATTTACGAAGCAGGTTCTTAGGTTATCAGAAGACGACTGGAAATAAAGGTCAAGAGATGAATTAATTTCAGTCTGTAAGTTCTTTCACACAGAGAAAAGTACAAAGACCAATGGTCCCACCATTCTTATGGACAGAGGCATCGCCAAGTTGAAGCCAGACGTATTTTTACAGAAGAACAATTAAAGTTTGGGAAAATTTCCCATGAGAAGTGACTGGATTCTCCACCTCCTGCCATTCTTGGGAAGTGTCTTATGCCAGTGCTTGCTGGCAAACACAAGTCGCTGGTGGAACAAGAGGGCGAGCATCCATGTCACATGGAGACACAGGTACAACTGATGTTCTGCTCTCAAAAACCACAAATGAAAAGTAAACAGCAAACTTACTGCCTCTGAGTAGACGCAACAGTTTCAAGTCATGATGGTGACTCCAATGGGGTGGCCAAATCAAATTTATGTTCATGTTCTTTTAGGGGGAAGAGCAGGTGTCTCTCAACCATTGCAAAGTAGTCTAATATTTTAATACAGCCACCAAACATATCTCAAGAAAGTTTTTCTGAAGCACAAGACTTAAACAAACACCCCACTCCTTCATGCATTTATGGATTAACTTCAACACCGGGCAAAGCCTGCTACATTTCATTTGTCAGGTCTTTACTGAACAAGAGCAATCCCACACCCAAAGAATACATCTTCGTTCTCGAAGTGAGGACTTCTGCAGTGGCTGAGGCAATGGAAGAGAGAAATCCACAATGATCAGTTTATTCAGTAGAAGAGTAATGTCTTTCTGTCAGCAACAGAAACAGAAAACCTTTGTAAGTATACACGTATACAAGGCAACTGCTTCCAACCAAGCAGCTTGTGTGCCAATATTTAGAGATGGGACACAGGGCTGCCTTTTATAAGTGTGTTAAAACACCGAAGACTTTCCTAAATAAGGCTGTTATTTTGGCTATGAGATCTCGCTAGAAAAATTGGCTGAGCAATGAATGGGATACTCATCTGATTTCTACGTATGAATAGGGAGAAACTATAGCTCAGAAGCAAAATACCCGTGGAAGTGTCTGCACTTTGAAAGTGCCTATTCTAATTAAATAGTCATAGCACTTTGAGAAATGTTGGACAAGCAGTTTTCCGTGTGTCTGCCTGGGATGTTTCTAGCCTTTACAATTTCAAACAAGCAAAGAATGCTGAAAATTGGATCCTTATTCACTTTCCCATCTGCTGGAAAAATAAATAAATAAATGGAAGTGGACTTTTAAATGACAAATGAGGTCTTGTCAAGGGGACTGTAATATCTCTTTTTCCATGTTCCAGTCTGTGATCAAGGGTAGCTTCCTGGCTTTGGAGTAACGTATGGCTTGTAGCACAGGCATACCAGCAAAAGACCGCAATACGCAGCTGCTAAATAGGATAGTCAAGTTAAACAGACAAGACAAGCTGGTAGGGGAGAACGTGCTACCTTTGTGTTTTATGCATGGGAACTGAGGCAGAGAGAATAGTTTGTCTCAGGTGATGGAAAAAGGCTGTGACCAATCTGGGGTGCAAATACAAATCAGAACCAGGTGTCTGCAGTGTGGGCCAGATGGGCTTGAAGCCTTGCCTCTCTGCAGGCTCTATCTTCAGCTTGAATGTGTTATCCGGGTCTGCTGAGCAGCACAGAGTGTGAGGGAGATACCTCCAGATGATGACTCTTTCCTCTCTCCTCCATCTCATTCCACCCCACCGCCGGAGATGGGCAGCTCATCCATCACCTCATACGCAAGCGATGAAGACAAACCCCACCCAGCACCTTCTCTTGGCCTTACGTTTAGCTGGTTAGTACTTGCTGGTTCCCAAATCACTGGGTGTGCATGCTGTGATGCTGTATGCTGGGGAGCTCCAGGGCAGGTGAGAGGAGGCAGGAGAAGGTTTACACGGATCCAGAACTAGCACTGACTATGCCTTGTGCAGCTGTGCTGATATGACACTGAGAAATGGTTGGGACAAGCCATGCTGTCACTGTGGAGAGATGTCATGGAGCAGTGCTAGCTTGGAGGTGTTACTCTCTGGTCTACACACAGCCTGCATTTGCTCTGATGTGGTGCAGATGAGGGTACACTCCTGGTTTAATTGGACTAAAACCTCAGATATCCTTAAAAGTCCAGTCACTGTAATTTGAAATACTTATGTGGAGTTAGGACCTATGCTTTCGACGTTTGCAACCAAACGTTGTGCACAGCAGTTTTATTCATGTACATCAATTCTGAAGTGGAGGTGAACAGTTGCACAAATATATTTATATTACAAATCTGATATTCACTGCAGCCCACAGCAAAAAATATGTTGTTTGAGAGACCACTTTTTGAAAACGTGGGCACGTGTGTATAACTTGGCTGAAAGATCACTAAGGCGTTGATACAATAACCACTGTAAATATTTGAAAGGTGTCAACATCAAGGTCTAGATTTTACCCACAGATGCCAGCACAATGTTTTCATTGATTAGCTGTTCTGTAATATAAGCCTGGGTATGGAAAATGTATATTAAAAAAAGTCTTATACAGATTATGCCAAGATTTCACTTCCCCTGCTTTGTTGTATCAGTCTGAGCTGACTAAAAGCCCTGGAAGTATGCAGATGTTTTTGTTACAAGTTGAAATTAGAAGCCTATTGTAAAAAATAATTTAAAAATTTCTGGACTGACAGAGGCTTAGAACAGGATCATTATTTGGGTCCACCATTTCCTGGATAATATTCTCTTTTGATGAGCAGGTCAGCAAGCAGATTTAACTACTGTAACACTCATTCCGGGTATAAATATTCCTTATACGTGGATACTGGTTATCCTCTGTCTAGTAAGCTACTTGCATTGTGGAAGTGTACTCAGACGTCTTCTCCTAAGAACACTTACAAATTTCAAATCTTTGCAATTCATGCATTTAGGCCTGGTTTGATGTTGTGCATCTTTGTAACACCTTTACATACAGAAAATCACCTCTCACATTTATGGCAGAGGTGGGAGCACAGGTCAGATCATCTGATCCTGTGGTCTTATGTTCCAACTCAATAAAGCAGTTCACGCACGCTGCCTCACTTTATGATGGAAAAGGTTCCTGTTAGTCCCATTATCTTTGTGAAGCTAATTCTGCATTTGAAGTTAGCCATGTGCCATATCTAATGCCATATCTAATGGAAGTAGGTCCTCAACTGTGTTGTTAATTATTTTCAGGCTGTGATGCTCTCACATATCCTCACCATTAATAAAAAAGCATTTTCCATGGAAAATGCTTTCCACGTGCATAAAAAAATAACATGTCTTTTATTATAAAAGAATTGGTCAGATAAATTTTAAAGGAACAAAATTAGGTTGAAATAGATTCCAAAATTGGTACATTTCACAGAGGATGGTCAATTACTTGCTTATCAGAAGAAAATCATTAAAATGTTACAAAAGAATTAAAATTTTCCAATTGGACATTTAGAAATGAAGCCCACTATCCTTTTATTTTTAAACTTGTTTTTATTTTGATTTTTTTTTTACTTTGCATACTGGTAGCCTTTAAAAATTGAACTTAAATGATGCTTTTTAACAAATTAAATATTTCAGTGAACTAAAAAGATCATATTTGAGATGATTTCTCCTTCATGTAGAATCTTGAAATATTTGGGGGTTTACTCTGTTTTGGGCAGAAGCATGTCTGGAATTTCCAAGCTTCTTCACAAAGTGGAAATCTGGAGCTTCCGTTTCCATGCAGCTTTCTTACAAAATTACTTAGTAAAGCCCAGAGAGAGGAACCAATGCATTTTTCAGTTCAGTTCAGTTTCCATTTGAATTGAGCTACGACTGAACCTGTTCCAGGTCAAATTGAAGAAAACTTCAGAATAATGGTTTTGGTTCAAGAAAAAAAAAAAAAAAAAGAATTAGAAATTCAAACCAGTTTGTTTTTTTTTTTAAGTCCACACCCTAAAAACCCACAAAAAACTTAACAATAATTTTAGTGCTATCAGCCAACAATGACCTCTATCTAGTGCTATGAAACTGTAGGTTAGGCTGAACTAAGCCCATCCAGCCTGTTTAATCCATTCAGCATTGAAACTACCTCTTCAAAATAAAAATATTAAAGGATTGGTTGCTTTGGGCTGGTCTTTTGTTTCTTTGGTTTGTTTTATCTTATAGCAGTTAATACACCCACAGATTTGTACCCAACAGAAAAGTGTCCAGATTTTACACACACAGGAAATATTCCATAAAAGCATTTAATTAGGTTATGAACAGTCCAAGGGTTGTTAATATTTACTTTGTAGATGACAGGCTTCCTTTGTTCGCAAGACCTTGATGTGGAAATCGTTTTGACCCTGTTGAGAATAATGGTAGTGATATTTTGTTAATGGCACAGGGACAGAATACAGGCGCCCTTTTATTGAGCTGTGTCTCGCTGGTGAGTGGCAGAGTGACACGCGGTGGGTGACTGAGTCTGACTTTTCCTGGAGAGCGTCAAGCGCTGCACGAAGGAAGGAGGACCCCGCAGGCAGCTGCAGGCGGATGCAGAACGAGAGCTGCAGACTGCAAACCTGCTCAGACCACAGTAGCAGGCCTTAATTTAACAGGCTTTTTTGAGGAACGCTATTTGTCTGTTAGCAAGGAAATCCTCAGCTGGCCTCCAGGTGACACCACATTGTGCCACACCAGAGAAAACCCCAGGTATGTCCCCAGTGGCCTCTGTATTTTGAGATACAGGAGGTAAACTGCTTTTGGCATTTTTATGAGCACTATGTGTTCTTGCAGTTTGTTTTATTACTCTTGGAAGTGCCTCACTTTCCCATAAAAAGCAGAGCTCCCTGGGCTTCGTGCACGTGTTGTAGGAAAGCGAGAACATCACCATCAAGAACTTCTGCAGCCTCTGTGCCCAGCAAGGGTTTCCTCACAAAACTGTGAACTCTCACACCAGTGGGAACCGTGGTTCTGGTCCCACCATACCACCATGGCCTGGGGCACTGTCCTGCCCACGCATCTGGGCTGCCACACTCCTGGGGCTGTTTGTTCAGTGGGGCCTAAGGTAATATTATAAGTGCTGCAGATGCTGCAGGTATTCTGTGATGTGTGAAGAGATGGTACCACATTCTGTGTCCATATTTAGTCCAAAAGAAGTAGAAGACCTTTCCTAACCATGAGATCAATGAGAATAGCCTCCTAGTTAGAGTAAAATAGATAAAAAGCCAAAACAGTCTGCAGTTGAAGCACAAGTGGAGGATGACTTGGTCCTGTGTTGGGAGATGAGTGAACAAATTCCCTTGTACTTTTGTGCAAGATAAGGATAACCAGGTGGATATCTCTGTTGTGGCTGGCTTCAGGGGCAGAAATCTCTGATGGGTGGTGTCAGGGTAGTAACACTTAGATGATGCCACATCTAACTATTGCTGAATGCAAACCCAGCCGTGGAACTAGCATTTGCGGTTTTTTTAAGCAGTTGAATGTGCTAATCCCAGATTTCTTTCTAGACCTTCAATCTTCCTTTCTAAATCTCGTACATTTCTTTCAGATACAGCAGGTATCAGAAAGCAGGTATCATACAGCAGGTATCAGAAAGTGATGCCACTCACCGTGCAGTACATCCAGCATTCACTATGTCTGAATCTGCCTGGAGCTCAGCCAGCAGGCAACCCAGATCTTATAAACAGAAACACTTTCAGAGAGAAATATTAGCCTCTTTCCAAAATTAAATGTGCAACCAAAACGCTGTTTTCAGATGGTATTTTGTTCTGGGCTTAAACTCCATAATTAAAGGTGGTGTATTCTCTTAATAAGCACAAATACTGTGCAAACTTGTTCCAAGGAGAGATAAATCCTGGCAATAGATACCGTTCCTGGGGAGAAACTGAGAGCTTGCTGTACTCCAGAGGAGCAGAAATAGCAGGGGCACTGGAAAATGTACTAGGAGAAAATACTTATGCTGCCTTGGGGGAGAGGGGAAGGTGGCCTCTTAAATCCCTTCCTACTCTTTATTTCTGTACTCATCCAGACCCGTCTGTAATGGGCTGCTGCATCGCCGCATTGTTAGTTTAACTTCTTTGTATCCTGAACAGCCAGTGGGTCGGTAAAAGAAGTTCTTTGTGCCTTTGGTGGGAGAGAATGGCACGAGGGTTGTTCTTGGACGAGGCCCAGGGAAAGTGTAGGGTGAGGAGGGAGAAGGGAGTGAAAAAAAGCCCCAGAACAGGGGGAAAAAAGAAAAAGAAAAAAGGTGTCTGTTTCACAAACCCTGACCTTCAGCAGAACTGCCATTTCCTGAGACTGCACAAAATGTACCGACCGGCGGCGTTCACAGGCCTGGCAAAGAGGGATGGAGCCAGGCGTTGACACCGACGCAGAGCTGGCTTCCCTGGGTCCCAAGGAAAAGCTGACGGGCAGCCAGGTCAATGAGTACCTGGTCCTCTCTTTACCACCAAGAGCAGCGCGAGCTGAGCAGTAATGCTTGGCTTGGCTTGAAGTGGAAGGAGGAGCCGCATGCAATAACCATTGGCTTTCACACGAGAGTCTGAAATAGCAGCATTTCCAGCGGCCGTGTTGTCTTTGAAACATGTCGTAAACAGGCGAGTGTGTTGCTGAATAAAACTTACCCTTATCTAATTACTACGTCTCCTGATGAGGTGAGCCCTTGGAGAGCTGTTTGGACCTTCCTTCTCTGGTAACCTTCTTGTTCTCTGGTGCTTCATGGGTAAACGTGCTGCTGAGAGAAGGAAACAGGTCAAATTGCTTGGAGTATAGAGAAGGTCTGGGGTTATTCCAAGAGGAACAGCCAAGTCAGATGGGGACCATCTTTCTGGTAACAGAGTCCAAGTGAGGAATAGTCAGGGAGGAGCCTTATCAGTTCAGAATAACTTTCTTCTCTCTGCTTCAGGGAATGATGCATTTATTTGGGTCAGTGACGACACCGGGAAGGAAAGGTGGGAGGGAATGGCTGCACGCCATGTTCCAACAGCCTTTCTCCAGTGCCAACAATGGACAATAGTGGATTTTTATCACCAACAGTTTTCCTGGAAAGCTTCAAGGGATGTATTTCATATTAGATAGAAACGAGTCTTGAAATCTTATAGAAATTGAAAGCTTCACGGCTGACAGTGGACTGGGGTTATAATTACGGAACAAACATTACCCCCAGAAAGACAATAGAGCTGGCAGCTGTTGCATCTTAAAGGTAGCTAGGTCTTTCTTTCCTCCTGCAGACCCTGGGCGCAAGAATGTGCTAGAACAAGAATCTGAGTGGAATATTATCAGAAAGATCTCTTCTTTCTTCCTCTGACTGTTTCACAGAAATATGTTGTTTTTCTACATAGAATGGGACAGTGTTTTGAGGGAGGGACGCAGGCCTCATTTTTCCTAGTGGCTGGAGGTACTGAATAGCGAGGTCCCTCCACAACGTGAAGTGTCTGTGTTCCAGTTCCAGCTCTGACTCAGAAAAAAACAAATTCCTCATTACTTGCAAGACAAAGAAAACAGAGAATGGTTCAGATGTCTCCCATGTTCTGTATTTTTTCTTTTAGTAAATCCTACATTTTTCCATGGCTCAAAATAATGGTGAACATCTGCTTGGCTAAGATATTGGGACACTGCAGGAGAAAGGGAAACATCTTGAGAAGCGTCATAATCTACATCAATCATATATGTAGTGTTGCTATGTTGTATTTTCATAGTTTATGCCAAACTTCTCACCAAAACCCTCCAGAAATTTAATGGATACACCCAAAAGGTGGGAATCTTTCCCAGCTTCTGGGTCTTAGACTGCACTTACCACATGCTCACTATGCATTAGAAAGAGACATGGGTTCATACATGTCTGACTGTCTGCCCTGGTTTCCAGATGAGGGTAATATGGATAACTAGGCAACTCAGAAGGGCAAAATGTTGTGGAGCTCACCCTCTGTGCAGCTGAGACAAAGTCAGCACAGAGAGAGACACGCGAATCACCGTTGACACGGATGTGCTAATTGTTATGAGTACCAAAAAATGGATATGCCTGTAAATGACAGATGGGAATTTGCCTGGTCCTTCCTCTATTCTTCTCCTCAAATAAGAGAGAGCTCTCTCCTCAGATAAAGCCTTAATAAGCTGTTTCTTAAGGGGAAAGTCTCTATGTATGTATCTTTTGCCTTGTGATTCCGGGACATCTGGACAAAGGAAGCTTGATGAGAGCCAAATTTATTTTGCTGTTTGTTTTCCAAATGTGTTGAATTTTTAGTACTGTGTTGGGGCAGTCAATCAATTTTGTTGTCTTGGCTTTAGTTTGACTGAACAGTTCTGCAGCTAATAAGTCACGTCTCCAGTGAATGGTTTGGCCAAATCTGTTAGTGGGTTGGCATATGTCTGGGAGAGTGACTAAGGAGGGTGGATAGTAGCTTACAGACCAGGGCACTCAGATGGGATGTGGAAGATCTGGGCTCCAGACCTTATTTTCTTCTTGGCCATATAATGCTTGCCTGACAGACTTTATTGCAGCACAGGTTCAATAGGACAGGCAGAGAATGACCTCTTTTTCCCTATCAGCCAGACTGTTCTGTATCTTGACAGCTCCTATCAAGAGGAAGATGTTGATTGGAGTTAATAATTTTGATGAGAAAACTAAATTTCATAAAATAAAGCATACTCTGCCATGGGCTGGGTGCTGAGTTTTTTCTTAGAGATGTTCAGTTTAGTGTTTACCTGGGGTTGTGCACATGGCTTTGACACCTAAGTCAGCAGAGATCACCCAGACCCTCAACACGTAAGAAGAGGTATGAGTTCAAATACGTGTGTGTATTTAACACCTCCTGCTCACTCTAGGCAGTTCCCTGCTCTGCATGTTGATCTTCTGGGGTCCTAACTCCAAAAGGACCGCTGATTTTACTCTGAATTGATCTGTGATGCCCCACTGTTCGTTAATAGGGTTTCCATTAGCCAAGTTTGAGTTTCAGCAACCCTTCAGTCTTTCTGAGCTGTGCAAGGTCATGTCACTGTGCCTGTTCTCCTCAGGTACTCATGCAGATGCTCTGAGTTGTGCTTTTGTCTCTGCCATGTGTGTTACCTTTGCCCAAGCATTGCATTTTAGCTGGTATTAATCCCAGCTAAACCAGCCCGAAAATATACAGCTCAGTATCCCGGCTTAGGTCCCCCGGCACACCTGTGCCATTGCACACTGAGGAGAACCAGTGTTGGGTCAGGCTACCGCCAGAGGCTGGGCACAGCAGATCAGTCCTTATGCCTGACTGCCGTTTCAGGCTGCTCCCACCAGTGAGTCCTGCTGGCTCAACAGCTAAATCATAAATCACATTTCGGTGTGGCTTTCATCTCTAAAACACATCATAAACATTAATCTTAACATCCCTGTTAAGTACCAGTAGGTTCAATGGTCAAAATCTAATAACTTGCAGACAGTCTGTTATCCAAGACAGCAGCTTCCCACAGTGCAGAGCTGAAAATAACCTGGCACACAGATGATGATATTCATTGCAAAAGCGTTACCTTATGAGGCAGATCCCGATGAATGTCTCGGGACATGCATCAGTTTGGTGGCAGCATTCAGAATTCTGTCCCATGTCCAGAGTATTAAAACCAGGTGCTCAAGTATGTGAAAGCTGAATTGGTGAGAAAAAAATAATAAAAAAAGACTTTTCTCTTTAAACTATAGAGGTAGACTAGGTTTTGTTCTTGATTTAAGTAGCAAAAATCCATCGATGTCATGCAGTGTTACATGTAGAAAGGCTGTTGTTCGTGACTAAAGAAAAGCCTAACGCCAGAAGTCAATCTGGGTAAGTGTAGCTGAACACCAGTGTTCAGGTTGGTCATCCTGTGAGGCTGAAGTCTGATCTAAGGCAAATCAGGTCATTGTGCGGCATCACGTGCAGCAGTTCTCTTTAGTGCGGGAGAGACCAGACACTTCTCTGAAGCTGAAATAGATTTCGATGCAACATGTAGAAACCCATCCTGAACAAAAGTCCACAAAAAAAAAGAGGTTTCAGCACTTGCTGGATTGCAAAATGTTAGCCAGCTGGATTTTGCTCACATCAGGCTAGCTGGCTGCTTTGAAAACCACTGCTTCTTTGATCCCAGTCCTGGCAATACTGTTGGACCTCTGCTGTACAATGAGCTCGAGGTCAGTAAAATATTTTTCAGTTGTGGTGGAAGCATTTAAGTTGGAATTTGTTAAATCGGGGGCACAATTCCACAGGTAGAAATTGAACTCTACGTGTGACATTTCTCTTCTTATTACACTTTAAAATATTAAATTGTCCAGGTTTTTACTTCCATTAAAAACAAGTTGCCAGATTTAGCATTTTGTTACTTTGAAGTTCTTCTTTTATTCTCCCCCAAAGGGCTTTAACTTTCAGACATGGTTATCCTTAAAAGTATATTTTAAATGTTGGTTTTGAAACCTTACAAAGGATATGGCGTTGGAGAAATTCAGGATGGAATGACCTTCTCAAGGGCAACAGTCAGGGAACAGCAAAATATCTCAATTTTTCTTCCACCCCCACATTTCCCTTCAGTTTCCAGTATCTTTAATTGGCTGTCAGATCTTTCTACCTCCTGTACAGAGTTTAACACTCAACTTTTAGGTAAGCTTTTCTTAGGATTAGTTTCTATTGAAACTGGTTCCAGAGGATTCGCCCCTTCCCAGCAGCAATCTGAGTTAGCAACACCTGTGGCTGATCCTTTGCAAACAGAACCATAATTAAGATGTTAGAGCAACGTTCCTAAAATCTTGAAATACAAGCCAAAATCTTATGGATCAAAGTGTGATTTGTAATGGATAAGAGCAGTGAAGTCTCACTGTGAGAACACAGAAATGTGAAAGACACTTTGCTACACTTGGGTGCTCATTGATCGCTGTAGGGAGAGGGACAGGCTATGGAGAAAGTCTCCTCAGAGCAGTCAGCTGGTTTGGTTTTGTATCTTTACTTCATGGAGAGCTACAACATTCCCCACTGTGGGAAATGCGCAAAAAAAACGAGTACCCAAGGGAATGTTTACAGACCTTCCACCTACTTGGTCAGTCACAGGAGAGGACACAGACGTGGCTCTTACTGCACCGGTCTCAGAGTCCATGTGAAAGACAATTATCATTGCAAGGACATCCACACAGCAGTCTGCCATCTCTAATGCTACTCTCCTTCCCCTGCCCCGCACCCAACTCTACAGGGTTTTCAAATACTATTTGAGCTCCTTCTACATGTTAAGAGGACACAAAACGAGGGCTGATCATCACCTTGCTTGCATTACCCTCCATCTTCTATGAATACACTAATCCATCACTCTGATTCTCTCATAGGTTATCCTGGCTTAGCTCCAACCTTCTTGCTTCTGCTGGAAGTGTGAATATGACTGTCATGGAAATGGCCAACCAAAAAAGAAACTGGAACATGCGTGTTTGTGAGCCAAGGCATGTCCTTCTACACTGCCTGGAAAGTCTTGAGCACCATCGATGCCATAACCGTAAAACCAGTGAGCGGAGACAGGAACTGCTGTGCACCTCTGGAGTATTTCACAATGAATGGCTCCAAGCAGAGCCCTCCCTTGCAGAGACCTCGGTGCCTGGGCCCACTGGAAGACAACCTGGCAGGAAACTTAGCTGGAAAGTTCTTACTGCCACCTTTCTTTCCATTTCCTTATTCCCAACAGCCCTTAAATCTTCAGAGGAAGCAGAAAACTTTCTTTAGAATGATCTACTCAGTGACAGTTAAAGCCCTCTGTCTCTTTGCGGTTACCACTATTATTTTCTATGTAATATTTATGAAAAAAGAATACAAATGGTTTCTGATTACACCAACACAGGAGAAGAAACATTTATACATGGATGTAATTTCTTTTTCTTTTAAGATGAAATAAGGTTCTAGAAGTATATAATTTTAAATTGTTTTAAATTCCCTCAGGTAACATTTAGAGGGGAATGACTTTGCCTGTTGCCAGTTCTCAGTTGTGAGATGTCTTTACAGACTTGCAGTGTATTAACATACTTTTGTTCTTTTAAAAATAAAATCTTTCCTTAGCTGAAACTAACCCCCAATTCAGAGAGCAGCAGCTCTGCTTCTCAGACTTGCCAACTCAAATTTAGTTTGCAAACTCAAAAGTCATGTGTAATCTCCTTCTATATCCAATTTTCATTTCTCTTGTTGTCAGTCTTTGCATTGTTTGAAGTGCATAAGGTGGCACATGTAGAACTGTCTTTTTTATCTTGGCCGTCCTTCAAAGTCTGGATGTTCTGTGACTTCATGTAAAGTTTAAGTCAAAAGTAAATATGCCAGTAAGGATGCCTCACCTGATGGGCTAATGATTTTGAGGGGTGGAATGGTCTTTCTCATGGTGTTTTCTCTTGCTTGATCTCTTGTTCTGGGATGTCACAGGTCACACTTGAATATGAGGCTTTGAGTTTTGCAAACTCATGGTGATATTAAATATGGCAAGAAGTGTTAACTGAAGGATCAGCTTAAAACTGTGCAGAAGTAATTTAGCAAAGGCGGCTAACATTATTCAGATTGTGCTTTGTACAAAGGCCCTATATGGCCTCCATAGGCGGGATGTGATTATTATCAATATTTTGCCTCTTACTGGGATATCTGCAATGTGACTCTTTCTGCATGCTCAAGACAGTTACATGCAGGAAGCGGAGAGGTTGCTGAGCTGCCAGTTTGCTCTCATCTCTGTCTACTCTGTTGAAAAACATCCTGATTTGTCCTTGGTCTTTTTGAATTGATCCTCCACAATTGTGCAATGCCTGGAATGAGAATTTTATGCTTAAGTAAGGGTTTGAGCTACCGATTGATGTAGAAAATGAGGAGAGTAAGAGAACTGAATAACATGGGGTATGTAAGAGTCTGAACAAGAGGCAGAAGGTGGAATGCAGGTGTTTGAGAGGTGCAAACAGAGAGACTGAGGAAGAGTACAAAATGTCAGAATTTTGCACTTGGAAGAGAAGCTAAAGAAACCACATGGGAAACAGGAAGGGGAGGAAGGGTGCAGAATTAGGGTAAGGTTAGATGTAGATGGAGTTTTGCCTGAAGATTTGGGAAGAGTTGTCCTCTATGAATACCAGATGCAGATAGATCCTTGGGAAAGCCAAAGGCTGTTGCTCCAAACCAAAGGAGAAGGCCTCCTGTTCTGTATTAGGCACAATCCATACTCGTTAAGGGACAATGTGGTGCCATCCCATCATAGCAGAATTGCAGGAGATGTGCTCCTCCTACCCTGAGCATGTGTCCTGCACGTCTCTGAGCAAAGTGGTCTCATGGCCACCAACCTGCTGATTCACAGGAAGACAGGGCTATAGTTCTGCTTTTCCCAGGTCTATTTTGGGTGCCCTGTCTTGCAAGGGGACAGAGAAGTGGTTTGTACTGGGAGAATAATAGCATCTTACTTATGCTTACTTAAATGGCATGGTATGTGGATGGAGCAGTTTTTTTTTTTTTCTAAAATCCACTTGCTAAATTGTGTATCCTGGATGCTAAATACAAAAAATACCCACTAGTTATTTTTCACTGGCCTGTAAGAAATGTAAAATTGCCCTTTAAGAGAGAAAGAACTGGAGTGAGACCACATACGAACAATTTTCTTCATCAAAACTGACTTTTGCATGCTCCCAAAGGTGGTAAGGGGATCTTCCAAAAAAGTCAAATGAGTCCTCCTGACAGGAAAAGTAAATGCAGTGATTGTTATGAAGAATTGCACTGGCATCCAACTGCAATTGTTTACAGAAATGACAGTGAGTCAGTCTCAAGGAAACCAGTTTGAATGAATTTAAGGGTTTATAGAGTGACACACTGGTCCTTATCATTCAGGATATTATCATTAGTCCAGGAAACTAGAGGCTCTTTTATGTTCTTCTTGTAAAGACTGAGTTCATGATTTTGTTGGTTGGATTATTATCTAAGGAACAACAGTCAAGATTCCTTTTCCTTTCTAAGACTCGATCTGTACAGAAATATTCCCGGCAACTTTATAAAATGGTTGGGGAAAAAAAAAAGTCACTCCTAACATAATTTAATTGTGTCCATTCTAGATAGAGTCTCAGCATGCTTTAACATACACTCAGAATAGTTGGCTGACTTACAATATAACAGTTCATCCCAAGCCTTTGACCATGTAACTCTCCCACTGGCTGGAAGCATGAAAATGGCAATGCCGAACTTTTCCATTGCTGTGTCCTCAACTGCCATTATCCACCTTCCAGAGTGAGCAGCATTTTCAACTGCTGACAACAGTCCCCTTCAGATAGCATGAACTGGCTAACAAGGCATTCCAAAACTTCCTCATTCACAACCACCATCTCAGAGAGCATGAGGAAATGCTTCTGATAAATTAATGCCTCGTAGATAAACACCTTATGGCACCTTGTCACAAGACAGTTGATAAATGACTGAGTGAAAAGACAATGGGTACACTGAGATGATGTTTCCATTTTTAACATGATACTTTTGAACTTTTTCAGAAGAGAAACCAGGGACTTCCTCACCTTTAGCTTACAAATTAAAAATACAGATATAGCAAAGTGGTGGATTTAACCTCTGAGTAAGTATGCATTAATTTCAATTCCTGAGAGTGTGCCGCATTAAACTGCTCTTGACAGAATTTAATAGGAATTTTGGACGTTGTACATTAATAAATAAGTACTACCTTTGTTATTTTAAGTGCAGTGGTTTTCCTTAGTTGAGAAAGTCTGGCTCTCTGGCTTGATTTATATGATGCTATGTTAAAAAAGGTAGTAATGATACGTGTGTTATTCATGTACTTGGAAGTCTCAAAGGATTTTAAATATATCTTGACACGTATGCTCATAAATTGTGTCTAAGGTAGACATTTTGGCAAACTGGATATGGAATTAATGTTCCTGAGACTTCCAAACACCATTGATCAAAAATACTTTCAAAATTCTCCAGAGCTCTGAACTGATTTCTTTTGAACCTGCCTGTGTGGTCAGTGCACCATCTATCAAATTGTCTTCAGCTTGGAGACATAGTTCATGGGCCCAGGCTGCATTTCAGTGCAAATTCCTCCCATCGCGAAGTCTTGACTTCATCAGTTTGAGATGGAGCCGTTGAGGGTGAGTCTCTAATGAAGCAATATAAAGAGTGAAACATGAGTGAGTACAGAGCTCAACATTCCAAATGTGCATGTGTTTATGAGTTTCTCAGTGATGATCTTTTTACACCCAATCTAATGTATGAAATGCAAAGGCTTTTGCAAACAGCGTGTTTACTTTAAGCAGTGAGCCACAAGTTGTCTGTGGGTTGATTTGGAAGGATGCTCTTGAGAAGATTTGGAGAGGCAGAATCAAACACAGCGGTGGGCTGAGAGCAGGATTCTGGTTTTACTCCCCTCTCTGCATATGGGCTTAATTCCTCTGGACCTTCTTCTTCAAATGTCCTATAACTGTTAATATTATAGACTGGTTTAGGCACCAAGAGTAATTTTTCCTTACTGTCTGTACCGTGCTGACAGCTGTTGTAGCCTTCAGGTAAGAGTGTAATCCCAAAAAACGTCTCTGCATTTTGGTCTATACAGCTAGCCCAAGTGGAGGCCATAAAGGTTATTTTCCTTAGGAAAAGCAGAGGGCAACCCAAAATTTCTTTGGCAGAAAACATTATTCTGGATGCAGCAGTAAAAAAATTGGAGTCCGTTCCCTTGTTTGCCATTCCAAGTGCTTTCCAGGCCAGCACCCTCCCAAAATGTGTCCTTGATATCTCTTCAGGTGAGCTGCAAAGTCTTCATTACCTACTACCTTTTTGGTGCTTTCTGTTGCTGGGTATGTCCAGATTTTGGAGACCAGAGTGTTATTGGTCCTGGCTGCTCACCTCCATACCACATGTTTCTGCTGTAATTTAGAGAAGACAGAGATTTAATTATTTATAATGGGCTTTTTTTTTCTTACAAGCCTGTTCTAGCTCCCACTGATCTGACCAAATCTCATTCAAACGTTCTTCTCTGATTACCTTTTCAGCATGTGGGAAGGTCTTTTCTCTATATCTTTGATGGGTCTCTGTTGTTCCTGCAAAACCTGCTGTTTGGCTCCTGGAGACAATTTCTTTCTAGTACAGCTGTTTCAGTCTCTGAAATGATTCTCCTTGGTTCTTGTGGCATAAATCTGAAATAATGCTTAGACACCTTTCTGGGTGACCCTATGGCATTCAGAGACATCTTCCAAACTTTATTCAGCCTGTTCTTCTTCATAGGTCTGCCCACACCAAGCAAAACACCTCTTCTAAAAGTTCCCTGCTTGAATGCGTCGGAAACCTTTTATAAACTGAAAATACCAGAAACGAGCATTTTTTTCATTTTTGCCATGTAGAAGGCTTGTACAAGGTCCACACTTCTGTGTTTCTTTTCAGGAACCACATATGAGAATTTATGAAGCACCCAAATTTATGTAGCACTGCGGAAAGTGCTGTGATATATTTTACTGGCTTTTGGGGGTGTTTTGTCTATTCAAATGAATGGAATACGCTGTTCCTGGTCTTTTTGGGGAGGTTTGATGCACGTAACCAGATGAACTGTTATTGAACCTTACTACTACACGATCAAATTGCTGGTGCAGAGGTTGAGTGTAGGATTTCTAGATTCACAGAATCTAATAAACCAGACAAAACACTTTGAATTCAAAGTTTAAAAGGCTCAGGGGGCATCTCCAGTATTAGTGTACCTGTGTTTCTGTATTTATTTCAAGGAGAACACATGCTGGTGCTTACAGTGCGAGGATAGTGTTAATATATAAACAGAAAGAACCGGGAGTAGGATTTGATTTACTGTGAAGAAGTAAATTTCCCAAGGAGAGCTTGTTACTTTAGCTGGCAGTGCCAAAGTCTGTATCACATTTTTCTCCATGACTTGTACGTAAAGTCAAAACTCCCATATAAGCCAAAAACTCCACAGAAAACTGTATGTCGAAAAATATTTGTAGAGCTGATTCTTCCAGAGAGCCTCCATTTTCTTTCTGTAAGAGATTTCTATCTCCCACTGGGCTTCATAGCAAATAATAACTTTTTAAACTAACTCACTTTCCTATTGACAGCCCACTTGCTTTTCCATTAGAGAGCAGTAGTGAAAATAGCACATTCTAGTCAAAGACTTCAAAATGCTCCATGGTATTATCTGGGTTTAAACACATAGTGTGGCTGTGGCAGGCTTAGCCATCCAAAATCTGCTCCACAGGCCTCCCAGATGGGACAGGTTCCTTCCCCAGGGTGAAAAACTGTCACTTTAAATCACTACAGGTCTTGTCCAAGTGTATTTTCCTCCCATTTGGGACATTTTCAATTTTTAAGACCAACACAATACAACAGACAGGGTGTCCCCATTCCTAAACGTGAACGGGAATACTGTACCTTTCCCTAGGGTAAAGTTTCTGTGCTTCAGGCTGAATTGACCCCCGTTGCTTGTTCAAGTCAGATCTTTCCTGAAGTTTTGTTCCCCTCTGTCCAGCTCCCTGAGTAGAAGAGAAGCTTCCACTGAAGACACACGATGCGCCAACCAGAGATATATAACAGTCTTGGACATGAAACAAAGAAATTTCATAACAATAACTTCTATCTGGTCCGTTTCCTGAATTTTGTGTTTGCCAATTTTTCTCCTCTCTCCTTAAAAAATAAAAAGATAAAAAAATTGAGTTTCATTGTTTTCCTGTTAGCTCAGAGAAGCCATGAGCCAAGTTAGAATCTCTTAGCTTTAGACATGCCAGGGATGGAAAAGTCCATCGGGGCTCACTGATACCGTCTTCCAGCCACCTTGCTACAGCGGGCACTTCTGCCGAGAGACTGTTGACTGCAAAGCTGGAGCACCACAGCAACTTATTCCATGTCCTGAGGTATCCTGGGCCTTTCTTCTTTGACTTAAGAGGCATGTTTGAGTTCAGGCAAGCATCCCTATGTTAGTCTTTTATGCCTTGCAATCTTCCTCTGAATCTAAACCCACGTAAGCTGAGATTGCTCAAGTCTCCTTGGATTTTGTCCCTGTTCTTTAAGGTCATCTTCTCTCGTGCTTTCCATCCAGCTGTAACCTGTTATCTGTCTGGTTCAGACTAGTGGCAGATCTCAGACAGATTTAGATGAACAATACAGTAGGTGTGTTTGTGGTTTGCGTTGGACCGGCCACTGAAACAAACGACAGATGCTCTCTGACCTCCCTCCCTTCAGAGAAGGGACAGCATCTCCCTTCAGGGAGAAGAGGAAAAGAGAGAAAGAGACTTATGAGTTTAAAAGAAAACTAAACTACTTCAATGAAAATATTAATCAAATAAGAAAAAGAAAATAACGAAATATATACAACATATACAAAACTGTATTGTGCTCCCAGGACGACGATCACGTCACTGTCAGGCACGGGGAAAGTCCCAGACTGGGCTCAGCGATGGATGGGAACTGGATTCTGGATTTGGATTCAGGAATGCACAGATCAGGATCAAAGGCAGACAAATAGACAGTCTTCCTCGGATGACGGCCATTGAAAAGTGAGTCTGACTCCTTTGATCCCTCAGCTTTTATACCGAGCATGATACAGATGGGATGGAATACGCCATTGGTCAGTTTTGGGTCATCTGTCCTTTCCGCTCCTCCCCGCAGGTGGGACCCCTCTATGCTTTTCCATTTCTGACCCTCCAATGTGGCAAATAACAAAGGTAGCTGCCCTTGGCTGTTATAGCAATAAGTATTAGCAAGAGCCTCTCTGCATACTGTCCATTGGCATAAATTATAAACAAGCAGGTCTTATCGCTCTGGGACCAAACAGTGTCTGAACAAGATGCTGTTTATTTCACAGAGTTCAGTTAGTTAGAAGAGGCTTAGCTGAAAAGTAAAGTTACTGAACAGAAAATCGGTTCTGTTTTACCTCAAACCAGGGCAACGTTGTGTATGACTTTCAAAGTGGGATGCTCAGGGTGATTCTGTTTGTACTGGCACATAAACCCCCCAACCAGCTTTTTGGGATGTGATATTGGTGGAGACATGTATGCCTTCACAAAAGGCTGTCGCTGAGTTGACACATACCTTCTCTACCTTTTGGTGTTCCCAAATAAAAGCTGGAGTAGAAAGAACCACCAATGCCCTCTCTGTGAAAGTCCTTTGGATGATATGAGTCCACATTTCGTTTATTTAGCAAACTGGGGTTTTTCATTTGCTGCTTTTTCTTTTCAGCTCCGTAAGCCCTTGTTTCAGCTGAAATGTATTGGTAAATTCCAGTTGAAAAGGGCCTTCTTTTTTTATGAGAAGCTCTGTGAACCATCAAACCCCATTGCTCAGCATTATGTTGATCTGTTACTGAGTGCAACTTGGAATTCCCTAAAAAAATGTGCGCCAGAGTCTCTGACAGAAGAGCAGAGGCAGATTAATGACCTTAAAGGGTTTTTTTAAACACTTTTGCCCTAAAATTCTAATATTGGCCATTGTTAAAGAAAGGAAGCTGTGCTACATGAATCTTTAGTTTGTCTTGGTGCAGTTTTCTAAAGTTCCTTTTTATCTACTGGTCAAAACTGTATTTACTTTAGCAGGGTTTTCTAATCTGCTCAGACACACTTCATGCTGCCCCCAAAGACCTGGTTATATTTCTGTCTTTTCTGGGAAGCCACAGAATTTTGACTCAGTTCCTTTTCCGAGGGCTCCAACAATAGTTTATATCTTGTTTTAATTATTTTCTGGCCATTCTTGAATTTTGTGAGTACCTCCATTATTTGTTCCAGTTTGATTGCAGATATCAGCGCAACCTTTCTCTCCTGGGAAACTTGATTTCTCCACTGATGCTTTCCTGTCCTGTAGCCCATATTTTTGGCGTGCAAGATTGTTTTCACTGGAAGGAGAAAATGGTGACAGGTATTTCTTGAATGCCATCGTGTTTGCTTATGGAGAATGTTCACAGACACCTGCAGCAATGACCTAGGAGTCAGTGGCCTTGCTCATAATGCCATTTTTCTTCTCCAGTAATTCTACCCTTTTTTGATGTTCTTATTTTATAGATGTTCTTTCTGTTGTTTTCTACCTGCCAGTGGTTGCTTCTGTCACTTGTTCAGACACATACGGGTATATCAAGACAGGAGCAGCGTTTATGGTGTGTATTCAGTTCCCAGCCAAACCACCAAAGACAGTTTAATTGATAGATCAGCTGCATCATGTAGATTAGTTATGAACAATAACTTCTGTTATTAAACAAAAGAGCATTTTTTTCTGCTCTCTCATTTAACCTTAATAAAAGGCTGCTACCAGGTCCATCACCTTCAGAGAGGTTTTGAAATGTCCATATACAAAAGATACTACACTTTGAAGCATTGAATCTTCCAGCAGAATAACGAGAGAGATTTGTGCTCTGTCCTAAGCCTTCATCCAGACTTTTTGGGTGAATGATAGTCTCTTAGGCTTAATATGCCTTATTTTCCCATACCGAGATATCAGCAATAAATTATTAGTTATAAAGCTACAGATGTTAGTGTCTATGAAGTGTATTTGGGTCCTTCACTGGAATCAATATAGCAATGCAAAATTAAATTAATCAGAATGGTGGTGACAAGCACACTTTATAGGTTGCAAGCAGATACACTTAATTTTTTTTTTCATTATCTTTGAACTGGAGGAGACACTCTGCAGACTTCAGGGGTGACCTCTTCTTTCTGAACCTTCAAATCTTTCCCCGATGAGCTTGTAGAAAACCAGTTCTGCAATGTTGCTCCGTGTGGAAGTATACCATGGAGTCAGATTTGAGAGTCTGGCCTTTACATGTCTTCCCCGCTCCATATTTAATTTTTTTCTCTGTTCTAGAGATGTAGGTTAATTATGTAGCTACCAAAAAAGAAGGAGTTTAAAAAGTTTAGCTAGGAAAAAGGTGAACAGCAATGTGATTAAATGCACGACTGGAGGAGTTCAGAAATTTGGAGTAGCACCATAAGTGAAAATGTGTGTGTTCCCTCAGTAGTGTTTTCTCATGGGCCAAAAGAATAAAAAGAAACTAATATATAGCTATTTTTCTAGTGGCAAGAGGAATTCTATTGAAGTTTCCACCCCTGTGCTGACCTGAGGGTTTGGACAGCTGAATGCCGATCCTGTGCCACCAGAGATTTTGCAGAAAAGATGTGGCGTAACTTCCCACCAGGTCAGGGCTTGCTCTGCTCACACAGCCAAGTCTTTGCTGCTGACCCGTTCATCTGCTGGCACCCGCGCGCACTCCCCTCCATGCTGTATCTCTGAGGTCAGCTCGACCTGGGCTGTGGCTGCAACAGCGAATCCTGGCTCTCCCTGCCCCTTGGCCCCAAACAGGCCCTTTGTCGCTACAGCTGATATTTTTTCTGCTTTATCCTGGCAGGCTCTTCTCTTGATGAATCTCCTCTTTTGACCCATGTTTGCTGCTTGCTTGGTCTGAACAGACGTTGTTTTGCTCAGCTAATTAATGATGGAGGACGGTGTTTTGCGTCCAGCTCACTGATAGATCTGGTTCCACCCTTAATGCCCTGCTTGAGGCTCTAAACTTCCTCTCTAACCCCTTTCCTCTCTCCTGTGAATGTTTTAGACCTCTTTCCGTTTATTTTTTTCTAGGTTTTCAGCTTTATTTCTTTTCTCTTTTCTAGCATGTACTTTTCCAGTGAACTGTAAACTCTTTCTTTGCCTTTTACTGTTCTCTTTCGCTTCTTCAAGCCAACAAGAACTCACTCACCCATCTGTCCTGGGGATGGCCCTGAAACATCGTTCTTTCTCTTCCAGAATTATCTTCTTCAGGAAACTGGCTCTGAACTGACACTGACCTTTTCCCAGGTGGCCAGGACACACGTTTGAATTTCAGTCTTTTTCTCTCTTTTTATTTCAGTGACGCTTCTTGTGGTACTATCTCCCTAAACACAGTCAAGTTTTTCTAAGCTGTCTTCCCTAATTGTTCTCAGATATAAATTAGGCGTCCTAAAACTCACAAGTCATTAGTAATTGAAGGAACTTTCGGCATGTAAAAAATGGTGTTTAAAAGCTGAGAAGAATCTGGCAGAACATTACTGCCCTACCTTTCCAAATGTTGCAAGATATTCTTGGCTTATAGCATATTATATAACAGAGCCTTTAAACACGGATTATCTTTAGAAAGAAAGTCAGTGATTATTGTCAAACTGCAGTGATGAATTAGCTGAAGCTGATGAGATGTGTTTGCAAAAGGAACTGACCAAGAGAAGTGAGAAGCAGCCAGCCTGTTTTGGGAATAACAGTGTTCTTAAAGACAAGTAAATAATACATATGATCCCACATTTATTGTTCTCTTGGAATGACGTTTCTGACTTTAGAGTAAACAGAAACTTTGTTTACATTATGTCTGTCTGCTTTTCATAAGGCTAACTAAGGACTTCAGCCTGTCAGTATAGCAAAGCAATTGGCCAAAAGTGGGGCCACAGCAAGATAAAATATCTTTGGTTTTCTGTTGGAAGTCCTGCCATACAAGCAATTTTTGATGGATGGAGCCAGTGTAACTCATGTTTTTTCTAGAACTCTTACTGGCATCAGGAGAAGACCAACATTGGGAGCACAGTTAAAGCACCAGACTTTTTAATGCCTTGGTTTGCTCATGCATTTTAAATAGATGTGGCTTCTGAGCACTAAGATTTTAGACTTCAAAAAGAATAAAAGAATATGTCTTGGATGAACAATATCACGCTCCTTGTATGGATATTTGTGCACCTCATTCTGACTTCAAAACATTCTTTTAAAGTGAGGAATACTTTACCCAATTTCTTATTTGACTTATCATTAGAGGCTCATGAGTTCTGGAAGGAGTAAATTATAACCTACTTCTTTTGTGAATATTTAATAATTTGATCTTTTGTGAATATTTAAAGTACAGGTTAAATGTGAGTCCAGTCACAACTCCCATTCCTGCTGGTGAGGTTTCGCCCTTTTTGTAGCTAGCATCTTGCCAAAGAATGTGGTGGATTCTCCATTGCTTATAGTCTTTAAATCAGACTGAATGTCTTTCCGAGAAAGATGCCCTGAGTCAACCACAATTTATTGGAACTGATTTAGGAATTGCTGGGCAACCTCCTCTGGGCTATGTTCTGCAGATGTCAGAGAAGGTGACTGCAAAGTTTCCATATGATCTTTAAATCTACAAATACATGACTGATCTCTGAAATACCAGGTTCTTAAAAAAGTTTTTCTTTTTTTCGTCAGGGAGGTTTTAAGAGCTTTGATGTGCTAATGATCAGAGTAGTCTGGCTAGATGATAAATCTTAGATGAAAGTAGTAGATGGTGAGTTAAGACTTCTTTCTCACCTCTGCCTGGGAGCTATGGCACATCTTAGTAACTTCCTTAATAAACAGTATGTGTGTTCACGGGATTGGGCATGATTTTAATTACAGCTCAGCAGGAAGCTGTTTCCCTATTTTATGAAAGCTGTCTTGATTTTTCAAAATGCTTCATGGAGCTGAAATCACACCAGCCTTTCACTCCTTCTAGCTTAAAGCCCAGTGTTTAGGGCTCTGGGACTATAATGCCATGTCCTTGTTTTGTTCAGATGGAGCAGGAGACAGATCTTTTGTCTTCCAAATCTTTCTGAAAGATTTGGGCTGGGGAGTATGGACTGTTCCCCTGCAAAAGTCCACCTCCTTCTTGTTTTGAATAGCAGCTCTATCCTGGACCTTGAAACTGGGCAGCGCTTTCTGGTGAAAATGTCACTTCTGACAATTTGATATTTCTTGACAAACACCTCCCCAGATAGTAAAATATTTTGCCGGAAAATTCATGGCCAAGTCTACTAGCAATGATCACGGAAAAAGCTACGCTCTGATATATAGAGAGAGCACTAAGAACTGTGATGCTTTAAGAATCTCAAAAGTTTTGTGGACCACCAGGGATAATAAATCATAGCAACTGTGAAGGCCAAGACAAAAATGCTATCTGATAGAATACAAATTGTGTCTTCTCTTTTAAGTGTTCAGAAGTTTTTTAATGAATATGTTTACATAATTTTAAATCTGAATTTTCTGTCAATGCTAGTGTATACATAGGGGGAAAAAAAGAACAAAAGTTTTTCTTCTCAAAATCAGATTTATTAAGTGTAAACAAATGTCCTTTTCAGTCTGTCTGAAGCTGGCAGTGCTAAATTTTAACTTTGCACAAAAGCATTTAACATAATGTGTGTAAATATTATGTTAAAGGTTTCATGTCCTGTTTTGAACAGTGGCGAAAATTTCCTTTCAGCCTTTACATTTTCCACTAATTTCTTTCATATTAAATCAGAGCAGGCAAAAAAACCTGCTGATCAGATCTTTACTGAGCTTTATTGTAATGCAGTTTAAGTGGATGCAGACGGCTGGTTTTTCTTTTACTTTATTTCTTCATTTTTTTCCCCTCCATGTCTGAAATATTATACAGGAGACTGAAGTTCTTGTGGCATTAACTTGAGAGTCTCGAAATGGGCCAAAAAATAAATATTGTAAAAATATGTCATCCAAATCAAATACCGTGTGAATAAGGGAAACTGGAGAGGTTACAATTGTGGTTCAAGGTTTTACATGCAAGGTACCTCAAAAGTTAGCTAAATATGTTTCAGATGGATGTAAAATGTAGAGCAAATGTGTTAAGTATCTTCCCTCGGTGTGTTCTCCAGCCTGGCTCAGATAACAACTTTGAAGGTCAAGTTCCCATGTGGGGTGATAGAAATAGGCTCAGATCCCCCTTTCCCTTCAACAACATCCACCTGGTAAAAGGGCAGAGGATCTGCTATAGCCTAAGAGCGCACTGTGGACACCTTTATGCTCACCTGCAATCAAACCCCTGAGGGGGCCTGAGAACTATATTGCAGTATACGGAGCCTTTAGGTTTCCTTATACTGGGCAAAAGCTTTGGCTACTGACTGCTCATGGTGCTTAACTGTATAATTGCCTTAATCATGCTAAATTGCTCTGTGTAGTCCCTTAACAATTAGGTGGGTTAGCAACAGTATTATATGACAAAAATGACATTCATGTAATTGTAGCATTGTCTAGCAGAAGCAGGAAAGTCAGTAAACACCGGAGTCTGCACAGGTTTCCTGTGAGGAACCGCTCTCACCAGTGGACGCTCTGGCAGCTGCATGCGACTTTAGCGCAGGGGGTGATCATAATATCACTGATTACATAAAAAGTCTTTGCTTATGGGACGAGTCTACCAAAATGCATACTTTGAAATACTCACTAAATAATGAATGTTTGGGCAAACAGTTTTAACCCAGTGGTTTACGTCGAAGTGCTTATGTTGGCTATCAGAACTTGACCAAAGGGTTTTTAACTGGTTTTGAGTGTAACTGTGAAATCTTACTATTACTATCACCGAGCTGGTTTAATTCAATAGTCCAGGACAGTTTTGATGAACAATTTTTTTTTTTTTTTGGGTGCAGCTCTGGTCAACCATTTGACGATATGGCTTTGCCTGAGAGCCGGGGACACAAAGCCTTGAAATGAGAGTCTCAGCAATGAAAACCAAGGAAGAACTTGCACAGAAATTCTAGAGACTAAAACATCAAAATTTTTTGCAAGTGTTTAGTTCTTGACTCTGCTAAGATCTTCCAGTTGACTCAGGTACTGCAGACCAGTTCCTTCTTCCCCTGTCTGAGACAACAGAGCAGTCTGTGGCAGCCCCCCTTACAGATGGGCTCTCGCTCTCAGGAAAGATGCAATCTCTTCCCCAGAAAGATCAGCCACCTACAGTAACTCCATTGTGATAAAGAGGTAGTTGTTGAACTATTTGAACAGATAATAATGTTTTCTATTTTAATATGTATGAATTATATTCAATAATTTAAAAATTTTAAATTTACTGTTTTAACAGACAATCATATATATTGCATTTGTGCAGTAAGCTGTGAACTCCAAATGTGGCCGTTCTGCCATCCACTACTTCCCATGGAACTTATCTGAAACCTGCATTGTTTCAATCCCCGTCACCAGCAGCAAGTGAGGAAAGGCCGTAGCTCAGATGAGCAACCAGACACGAGTATGAGCTTCAGGGAGCCCTAGATAGCTACAGAACCAAGTGACAGCTCTTGCGCTGCACTGTGTGAAGGCCAAAAAAAGGCTTTATATGGATTATTTAAATATTTGACCAGCTTCACCATGAAATAACATCAGGAATGAACAGAAACTAGCTTGTTCTTATTGAGTTTTCATGTTAGGGTTCTTTAAGGGGTTGTGTAGGATCCTCTGCAGCTAGCAAGCTTATTACGTGTCTATTTTTAAAAAGATGGTTATAGGTTTGGGTATGAAATAGCATAGCCACATCAATGAATCTCTTCTTAAATATCAGCGAAACCTTTATGCTTGTTGTCTTAAAGTACTGCTAAAATCCAGAGCATGGCCCTCAAGCTAAGCTACTTGATTGACTGCCTCTGCCAGTAAAACCATTTGTAGAAGCTAGTATTAATTTATATTATCTCGAAGTAATAACAAATTGTGGAGAAATATTTTTTCACTTAACCATCTATGGAAAAATCAGTGCATTCCTCTTTTCATATTCTGGGGTAACCTATAAATTAGTTCCTTAGGTATTTATAAGGATAGCTCAGTGTGTGGGATTTGCTAACAAACCCTCTTGAATTCTAGTTTGGTTTTCCTCTTGGTGAAGTGTGGATGCATATCCCCAAGTAAGGCATCTGGACAGATCCTGTTCTGTCTGAAGCGTTTAACACTCCTGTAAGGTTTAAGCATTCCTAGAAAATTCTGAATTCCCTCACAAATTGTATTTACATTTTTTAATAGTGTGAGTGTAGCCAAGATGGACTTTATCTGGAAGAGGGTTTCTCATTTATCAGTTGAATAACTACTCTTTTAGTAGTGAAGAGGGCAAAGCCTAGAAAAGCAAAATCATCCGTTTGAAAGGAGGAAAGAGAGGTATTTTCTTAAGACAGCGTGCCTTCTTGCATTTGAAGTCATATCTTATAGAATATATGGCCAAAGTTCAACATGATGTGGTTTGAGCTTGGCTTCCTTCGGTAAATAAAAACATATATTCAATGAACGGGCTTTCCTATCATTTCAAATTCAGACCCAAACTCCCCCCAGAGTTTGGGGAATTGTGCTCCCAGGGTTATGACCAATAAGCTGAAAAAGGAAGGAACTGTATGCAAAGCTCCAGGATCTGAGATTTTGGGTTGATGACATTTCTATCATTTAAAAATCCTTCCATATACAATCCGTCTACAACAGACTAACTAAAAACCTACAAACACTTATGAAAATGTATTGAAAAATGAATCTTCTGTTTGAATCTGGATGCTAGCGTTTTGTTTGTTTTTGTTTTTTTTTGTTTTTTTTTAAAATATCTGTGCTCCTGTTCAGTAGTGCTTCTGAAAGCACTCAAATAAAACTTTGTAGTTAAAGAATGGCTTTATCAGCCAAAATGACCTATAAAAATTCAAGGAATTTTCTGGTGAATAAAATATTATACTGCAAATATTTGCTCTGCTTCAACCTGGCATTGTTCCCACTCTGAATCTACTGACAATTTGGAGGGGAAACACGTTATCATTTTGAGCTTTGTCTCAGTATTCCTGATCTAGTTTCTTTACAGAATATGTTAGAGCAGCAATTCCCCCAAAAATGTCATTTGATACTTTGGTACAAGCGGAGCAGTGTGTCAGCTCTACTTCTTTGCAAAATACCTTTGCTGTGGACACAGATCTCAGCAAATGCAGTTCATTTAAAGCTGGAAAACTTTTCCTGGTCCCAGCGTTACTCAGATTCCACATTTAGTGTGTCCATCGGTTGCACACTTCACAATTACTCTTGTCCAAAAATAAATTAAAAAAAGATAACTTACTGGTTGAAAAAGTGATTTACATTAAAAAACAAATTCCCACAGTGTGTTATAGGTATAACCGGGGAACAAGTATGGATCAGGAGCCTTGCCAAGGTCCCAAACATTTCTGTCTTCGGCAGCTCCATGCCTCATTTTGGCTGCAGTTTTATCTATTTGTGTTCCACATTTCGGGTGTCTGCTGCGGGCTGTGGTTCCCTCTGGGCTCGTGGCAGCTTCAGAAGGATAGTGAGCAGCCTCAACACATGGCGCAGCCAGTAGTGAGATGCACTTTGCTTTTTTCCTCTGAAAGACACAACCTCCAGCCTGAGAGAGAGGGGACCTCTACAGTCTGAGCTCTCTCTTGCTCTACCACTCTCAAAACTTAATTTTAAAGGACTCACAGATGAATGTATTTGTTTGCGAGAGACATTCCCTTAAAAGAATGAGCTGGATTTGTATCTCACACCCATGCAAATTTGGGGTAATGGCTCTATTCTTGGAAATCGCTCTAGTTTATGCTGCTGCAGTAAACCAAGAGTTGGCTACTGTGTTCTTCCCAATCATCATTTTAACGCCAGCACATACTTGTATGTGCTTTGCAGTAAAATTAGAGAAAGAAACCTCTGGCAAACAAAACAATTACTAAATAGATGTTGTCCATTGGCCCTGATTTCACACTCAGGATATTTAAAACAAATGTTCTGGTGCTATTGAGATCTTGACATGTTTGTGTTTAGCTCAGTGGGTCAGCTGAATTTGCCTGTGTTCACAGTGATCCCTGATGAGAGATGCTTTGAGTCACAGATTATTTAGACTATTCTCAGTATGGGGTACAACTCAAAGCTCCTTCGCAGCGTGACTCTCATAACAATGATATAACCCAACAGCAGGTCCTCTGACCTGCCAACATGCCCGTCGCTTCCAGGGAATTTGTGTAGCTAAACAAAATATTTGTGAACTAATGAGAAAACAGGAGTCACCTGCAATTAATCTGTCTTTATTTTAAGCACAGGCACCACTCTGTGGCCCGTTCTGACTTCCTGGTGTATCATACCAGGGTTTTGTGTGGAAATGGACCACATCTCAAGAGATGCCAGCAGTTTTCTTTTCCTCATTTGGAGATGAGCACATGCACAGTTTGGTTTGGTGCCTCTTGGTCCAGCGTGGTGTTTTAAAGGTAGGATGAAGCCAGCCTCTCTGCTCAGATGTTAATTAAACAGTGATGAACTAGGCAGTAAAGTCCATAGAAGAGACTCACAAGGCAGTGCAAATTGGCATTTTTGCCATATCAAGTCAAGAGCATATGTGTACAGGGAAAGGGGAGGGAGAAGAAAAGGGTAAGAAGATGTCTTTGTTTAAGGACTGATATTCTCCAAAATCTGAAGACAGGTGACCATCACATATACATGCTCCAACCTACCTTAGACTTTCCCCTTATTGCTATATCCATTTCTTCCTCTGCCTTTTTCTTCATCTCTTTTCTTCCTCTTCCAGCACAAAGCCTTCACAGCAAATCCAACTTCCCCAAACAGGACCACTCTTTCCCCTCATCCCAAAGCAATGCAGAAAGTTGATCCTCCCTCTCCACCAGTCTGAGATCAGTTTGTCCTTATTAACACAAACAGGAGCAGGTAGCTGATACGTCCTGCGGAAAATACTTGGCTTTTCCACGAGTAATTCATTCCTCGCATGTAATATGAGTCTTTGTCTCCGAACAATCCACCTTTTGCTTCTTCTTGGGCCTTTGTATGGTGCTTTGGAGACTGCCAAACACAGTGCCTAGAGTAGGCTGTACTCATTAACATCTGGCTTTACAACATGTTCTCACCTGATGCCTCTCTATTTCTTTAATGTTCAGTTGAGGCTGGCTTTCTGCATGAGAGTGACAACAGTTTGGACTGTTATTTGGGTTTTTGTGTGTCTTTATTGGATTAATTTCTCCATTTAGGAAAAACTAAGTCAGTTTTGGTAGGCTTGTAAGTGCCTCAACCCAAAAGAAGCAAAGCATTCAACCTCAGCCAGTCAGAATCACTTTAGTGGATCCTTATTCTACCAGAACATGCAAATTTGGTCAAAATGAAACACTTCAGAAAACATACTGATTTTGTCAGCACTTTGGTTTAAGAAAATAGGAGGGAGGAAGAATTTCAGTCTTGTTGAAATGTGCTGGGTTTTAAATACTGCTATTTCGGTTTTCTTTTCATTTCAGAGAAACTTTTTTTTTGGCATTTTAACATTGTGTTGTGTTTTCTAACAAAATCAAAGTAAAAATCAGAAAAGAACTGGTCTTTTACGTGGAATTCTGGAGGTTGCAGATTTCATTTTAAAAGAAATTAAAATATGTATCTAGATCAGCAGCAATCAGAACTTGCTTCAAGAGAGATCTGCACTAAGCCAAAAAGCTTAGGCGATAGCCCTACTGTCTCCTATCATCCAGCTCTATCTGGGGAAAGTGGGACTGCAGAGGATTCAAATAACAAATTAACATGGAATCATTATGAGTAATTTAACTTTTGAAATGAGATATTTCTGCACGAACAATAGCTAGAAATTGAACCTCCTTCTTTCCCACAACTGTCAAACATGTTCGCTTTTATGAGACCTGGGATAAAATTCAGTTTGACTTCTTGACTACATCTTTTTGCTATCAAAGCAAGTGAATGTGGCATAGATTCTGAAAAATTACTATGTACATGCAAAATATAATCTGATTTTTATGTCAGCTTTTTGCATTCTTTCTGAATTTCTCTTCACCTTCCTTTTTATAACAAGATTTGAAGACATTTCAGTTTAAATATTTTTATTTAAAAAAAAACAGTACTGAAGAAAATATTTGTTATGAAAATCTGTTGATGTTGACAACATTTGATGACTTCTGAGTGATTGTTTCTAAGTGATCTGTTATAAGTAAAGCATTCGACAATTTTTTCAGACTGCACATGGGGAAAGTAGACACAGTCATATCAGTAACAATGAAAAGGATGTATCTAATTCTTCTTATGCCATCACAGTAAAATTAGTTCTAAATAATAACATTACAGCAAGATAGACAGTTTTATTATTCTCAACGCATGGGAGAGTAAAGGACAGAAAAAGTTGTTTGAGTCTGAGAAATGTCTGGTATCCTTAGAATTAAAAAATGTCATCATTAGGGAAGTCCAGCAAGAACAAGATAGTTGTGTGTGTCATCCCATTAAGTCTGTCTGTCTTAACGAGCAATCACAGTGTAGTCACATGGATGTGAGTGAACACGATTAAGAGTGAAAACTCACCCTGCCCCAGAAGGAGTTTTGTTTCAATTCATAAAAGGAGCTGGTTGTTTAATTATGAACACACAGAGGATCAGAGTCAAAATCAGATTCACTATGTATTTTAATTCATGAATCAAGCTTTTGTTTAGCTGAAAGAAAGAAAAGTTGTGATTTAATTAGTGGCATGAGAGTTGGACAACCCGATCTCATCAGGACTAATCACTTTCCAGGAAAGGCTGAGCGCCCTGTCTCACACAGCATCTCCCAGAAATGATCACTATTTTGCAGGACTGAGCTCAGCATTTAATACAACTGTTGCAAGAAGCTGTCGTTAGCTGTGTTAGGGGGGACAAAACAGGGACAGAAGGCCGCTATTCTTGAAATGAATGTGGCTATCCAGGCTCTCCTCTTGCTCATTAAAACCACAGCTTGCCACCTCCCCCCGATACAGGCTTGAAGAACAAACTGGATTTTATTACAAAGGGAAGTAACAGAGGATAACTCCAAACAAACAAGGAAGTCGGGCAGGAAGAGGTCAGGTTTGGAGAAAATGGTGCACAGATGCTTTCAGGAGTTAATATATCCATGTGGGAGCAGCCACTGAAGGAGGCAGGAAGGGCAACAGAGGGTGCCATTGTGCCATTATGCTAATTGTGTAAGCCTGGGCGGGGATCATTTGCCCTTGTAAGCTCTGAGATCTAGTAGATAAAACACAATCAGATATATTTATTTATAAATCTTCGAGAATTTGTTCGCATGGCAGTCTTGGCAATGCAGGTAGGAGGGCATCACACATGTTTTCATGTATATATATGTGTGTACAAATAAATATATTGTTGGGAGGGTGCCTAAATACAAAAAAGCACACCTGCTAGGTGGGCCATCATAAGTGACTTCATCACACATTCTTTCCTAGCTTCATCTGCAGTCAATCCACTAATTTCTTGATCTGGCAATCTATCGGCTCCCAGTTAAGCCCTGTCTCTTCCCCCCTCCCTGGTGCTTTGGCATTGGAATATTTCCCTACAAATCTGCTCTGGCTCGTGGTCCAGCAGATCAAAGTACTCAGTCATTGACAGCATTTGTTTATAGTAAAAAATGCCATAGCTTCATACCCAGATTTAGCCCTCGCCTCTTAGTGCTGTAGAAAAGGGACATTTTTAGATCCTTGATGCTCATTCCTAGCTCTCAAGTTATCAGAATTTACAGTTGTAGTGTTCTTATGAACTGAGAAGGCTATTTTTGGTCAGAATGAAGGCCTGTGATGGACCAAAGCTATTAAGACCCCTTACTTTATTAACAGGAGGGAAAAAAAATAGTCCTAATTAAATATTTTTCAGCTCTCCTAAACATTCCTAAAATAGCCTTTTCTGTAAGGGAAGGGGCATAAGCAGAGGGTGTGGTGGGGCGGCACAGTTTTCGTGGCACTCCTTTAGCTGCCTGCAGATCTCATACCGCTTGTTATATGTCCAGCCCAGAGTTCATCTGGTAAAAACCTCTCCCCTCTCTGCCATGCGCTCCTTACCCATGTCACAGACAGGCACTTACACACTTCATGCAACATTTGCTTCACGCAGCAGAAGACACTTAGTGAGTAAAATCACTGATGCCCTTTAAATCACTGCAAAGTGGGTCGAGGTCTTAGAAGCTTAAGAGGAGAAGCTGAGCTGTGCAAATGTTGGTGTAAAAGCTCCATTGTACAAACAAGAGCCGCGTTCCAAGGATGCTGCCGCCTTGGATTTCACCAAAAACAAACCTTACCGCCCCCCCCCCCCCCACTTCTTACAACTGCTGAATTATTTAGACTGTGAATCTTCAGGACAGACAACCTTTATTTTGAACTTTGTACTCTACAAGTCCTGCAGGCTCACAATCCCTCCTCCCACCAGAGCACAGACTTAGGTGCACATTCTATTGTTGCAATACAGATTTAAACAAAAGATTCGATTTCTGTCTTTCTTTGAAAGGCAATACAGACCCAGCTAATGACAGGTCCCTTTTGCTGTCTATGGAATAGACGTTTTCCATATAGTTTTTGGGCATTCAGAGGTAACGGCAATGACACCAGAGGAGCTCCTAACTAGTTTAGGAGCATTGAAGATTTTTTTGAGCAGAAGTATGTGTTAAGGAACAAAGCTGTCCGTGTGCCATGCAAGTTGTTCCTCCTATAAATGAAGAGTCCTGTCACGGTGCCGTTGATTACAACAAAGAGAATGAGAACTATGCACAGTGTTTCAGTGAAAACCAACATGAAAAGAACTTTATGTCAGAAAATAACTTATGTCCCTTTTTGTATAGATTCATCTGGGAATACTGTTTTCCCTTGAGTCTTGCTTTGAAGGTAAAGAGGATTAGGCCTGTAATAAAAATGTTTAATGGAGAGAGAAGTAGAATTATTCACTGTGAAAAAGATCTGAAATATATGCAAGAAGGACCACAAACTGGCGATGGCTTGGAGGTAGAGGGGCATACTTCTGCTCCTATAGTGAGCATCCCAAAGAAGATTGAAAAACTTTTAAACTTGAAAAAGACAGGTTTTGTTTGAACACAGATTAGAAGGGTTAACTTCTCAGCAGCAAAGACTGGATGTGGCCAGGGAAGCCAGAAGAGAAATAGCAAGGTTTCTGTGCCAAACACCAGTACATGTATGTTGAAGATGAAGTCTAAGCCCAGTCCATAAGATCCCCTAGGACAGCCTCTAATGGCCAGGACAAATGAGAAAGGAGTATTTAGCTCCAGCACCCTCCCTGGAAGTGCTCAAGGCCAGCTTGGATGGGGATCTGAGCAACCTGATATAGTGGATATTTAGGGTCCCTTCCAACCCAAACCATTCTATGATTCTACGAACTTGGTTGTGGAGGGCATCCATCCACATTGCTTTCTTTGCTGGCAAGCAGCGGTCTGTTGGGCCAGTTAACAAGCCAGTCAACCAACCATTGCCACAACAGCATGCCGCTGGCAACAGAACCCCCAGTGTGAAGGAATAACCATGTTTTTTTCTGTTAATCACCTTGAACAAAACTTGTGTTGGTATAGGGGAGCTGTGAACATCCACTTACTGAAATTCATAGGAGCTGTCATGATTGGTCAGATTTTTCTTTGGAACAAAGTAAACTCCCCTGTTCAGACCTTCGAAAGTTAGACTGGTGTCTAATGTTGCCAACCTCACCCTTCCTGTCCCCTCCTCACCTGCCTTTGATGGTAAGCCAGGTATTGTTTGGATGACTTATACACCCAGTTCTGTTTCTTCACCACTGAAATGCCATCAGCTACAACGGATCAGCTCTTTCTTTACCCAAGCACATTGTGTGCATGAGGACTAATAATTTTGGTCATTTCCTCTTCCATAAATCCTGTGGGATTTATGCCCACAGATGTTGTCTGAAAATGCTGTGGTAGCAAAGAGTCACCATGGTCCCTCTGAGCCAGCAGCAGGGACAATCAGTGCATAGAGGGAAAAGTGGCATCTTCTTGGACGTGCGCCGTTGAATGAGACCTGAGCACCTCTATGGTTTCCCCCTGCACCCAGAAATTGCTTGAGGTCTGAAGTGCCTGGATTTATCCTTTCCAAGTGTTTACATTCTGTTTTCCTATAACTTTTCAGCTTCATTTCTGTCCCAGGACTGAGTCAAACCTGGAGTTTCAATCCTATGGAAAATTCTGGCATTTCAGATTCTGCTTCCATTCTCAGTCAGCATTAAAAGAATATGTTTAGAAACTGCAGCTTGGAAAAAAAACGCTATTGCCCAGCACCTGAGCCATCCACATCTGAATACAGCTGAAATGTTTTTGCTGAACTGTCTTTGTTTCCTCTTTCTATCACAATAGAGAAAAGTTTCCTATAATCTTCTTAAACAAGTTAAGCAAAATTGTCAGAAGGCTTTTTGTTTTGACAAAACATTATTCTTCTCACCAAGAAAACATAAGCATTTAGCCAGAAGTCATAATCTGACTCTAGTCTCTTCTTTCCCTAATTTCTGCCAAGTGCGTTAACTCAGAGACACAGAGGAGACCCAGACTCCTCTTCTAAAGGTCTTTTTGCCACAGCAAAACCTTTTGCCACAAAAATCTTTTGCTGTGAATGAGGCCATTCACTGATTTGAAGCATCGGCACTCTCTGACCCTGTAACAAAAGACTCTGTAGAGAGTGGTTCCCAATCAGAAGGGTTTATATAGTTTGGGAAACAGCTGGCTGTGGCCAAGATGCTCAGACTTTCTCACCTACAGAACTGCACCTTCACTTGAAACTCTAGCACTTACCACTACATTTAGTCTGCTATGCTACATTCATCCTATGGTCTGGAATACCACAGAAACCCAAACAAAATGGTGTATCGTTGCTTCTGTGAGAAATGCTATGTAATCAGAGACATTTCCCAGAAAGGGCTGCTATCATTCTCTGCAAAAGCAGAGTCAGGCTTTTCTTTACCTCAGAGGTGTTCTTGCCCTTGGCCTTCAAAGAACATTTGGAGGAGAAGAAGAGGTCAGAAAAAATAGAGTGTATGGCATCAGATAATTGTGCAGCACTACAATCATAATCTACTTGTAATAATTTTCAAATAGGATAATATTAAACGAGATGAACAACATGCTAAAATTGCTAAATTGTGAACAATCACCGCTTATCTTTTTTATTGGCATACTCCACCCCTGCACATACAGCTGAAATACACCCAGAGCCTGATGCCACTTCCCACTAGCACAATGATTTGGCCTTATTGCTACTAGAATTGAGAGAGGAGGCTTTAGTCTGACCAAAAGGGAGAAATTCAGATAAACCCTCTAGGCAGAGTGCATGTCTTCATTTTTTCTAAGGAAGGGATATTTAGGAAATCATCTATGAGCCATAATCATAAACTTTCTCCAGGACATTCAAGTGAAATATTAGACAACTGCCATCTCTATTGAACAGGACAGGAAAAAGTTTACTTAACCTTGATGCACCCATATGTGCTCTTCCTGCTGAAAAACCTGGGGCTGGAGGGGTGGCAAAGTGATACCTCTCTGTCATGCTTCATGTTTCCCTGGCATATGGGGCTTGCTGGTGAACCTTACAGACCAAGCCACATCACGCTAGCTTAGCCAAAGTGCCAAGGACAAACTTTGGTGCGACCAGAGCACGGGGTCACTGAAAGAGAAAGGCATGTCCATGAGATGGACAGTCCTTTAGCTAATTGTCCGTCAGATCTTGAAGTTCTTAAATCCTCTGGGGCTGATGTGCAGTAGGAAGGCGGTGCCATTCCCATCCCATCTTTCAGCAGGGGATCCATGGACTTTGTTTCCAAGGTTATCCACACGCTGTTGGCTGTCCGTGCATCAGTCACGTGCCATTATCTATCTGCCATTGGCTGGGGTCCTGTCACCGGGGTCTTTAGTGGAAAAGGCCCCAGATGACCTTAACGGGTCAGGAGCTCATCTGACTATGTAAGAGCATCTCTATTCTTGTTCCAGGCATAGCCCCTTACCAGACACACATGGAAGATATATTTTAATAGTAATTCTGTCTAGATGCCAAAGATTGCTTTATAAATTTCTCTAAAACACCTTTTTAGCCAAAGCACACTATCTCTTTAGCTGTCTCTCTATGTATTTTTGTGTACATACACACACAGTTACAGGTAGCATAGGATCACACACTATCTAAACAAGAGCGTATTTTGCTTTTGTCAGAGCCCGATAGTAAGACAGTAAGAGTTAATCTCACCGTTCAAAAATCATCTCTTCATCCAACTTTCTGTCCTCCACCAACGCTACGTCACCTTCCGAGCTATGCAGGACAGATGATCAGCCAGAGCATTACAACACGAGGCTGCAAGGTACAAACCGGCTGCGCGAACGTGGCTGCCTGGGGCAGGGGGAGTTATTACTTGCTCTGTGGCATCTGTCAGCATCTTGCCATGAGCTTTCATTCTACATTTATGAAAAGGTACTGAGGCACAGCAGGCATTATGCATGATCTTCAGCATAAAAAAGGATCATGCCCTTATCAGTTTTCTACAGTAATTTGCTAAATGTCACTGCTCTTACCCAGGTCTCGTTCTGCAGAGCCCGGGCATGCTGCAGTCCTGCTAAAACGCTGTCTGTCTTTCCCCTCACACTCATGTGAGTGTTTGCTCTGCCATGAGATCGTCTGAATACTGGATGTTTGATAGGCCACTTAGCTGCCTGAATAAATATTTTCACTTTCTTTTAGTCAATGCTCGAGCCAAAATTTCAGCTGAAAATAGCTTGGGGTAAGCATTGTTGTTTTAAAATTAATTTTATAATACATTCTGTTCATGGAATCATTGATTAGTGTTCCTTTGCTGGCTTTTAAAGTGCAGCATACAGTATTGCAGAGAAATAACATTTTTACCACTAGAAGTATTAGATTTTAGCCCAGACTATTTTTGGAAGGCTCTCCTAAACTGCTCGTGGAAAAGTAAAGCAAAACATTCTAGCTCAAAACCAGTGATACATGTCCATTGCTAACAGAGATTTGATTGTCTGACTTAAATGGCTGATTGCTGTTAGTATCTACTTTTGCTGCAGCCTAAAGAGATTTTAAATGAAAAAAAAAATTAAAAAAAAAAAGAAAAAAAAGTAGAATAGACTCTCCCAGCTGCAGATTTAAAGGGAACATTTAAAAACCTCGATAAGAGTTTTAAAAATAAATAAGAAAAAGGTAAGATCCTAGTTTGGATGGTGAGCTATTTTTGACATTATTTGATATAAGAACTCAATGTGGATCTTTTTGAAATATGGTTCTTATTACCATTTGGATGGAATACATTTCCTTTGCTTCATTCAATCATGAAAACATTCCACCTACAGATAGTCCATACATTAGTGCAGCCTCTTTCACACATTACTACATCATAATACAGTTGGCTGCATTTTCTTCGAACAGGTCTGCTCTACCCGTTCAGCCTGGGTTTATTATTTCTTGCTCCCATCTGTTTTCAGTTATCTTCTTTGAGCTACGTTTTTCTGAGAGATGTTCTTCAGCTGCACGCACAAAGGCTGTTTCTGAGAGAAAATGCAAACAACAGGGAGCTTTTACACTCCCACATCTGTGCAAGGTTCATTGAAGTTGGTGGAGCCTACTGGTGTAGATTTTGGCTCTGCAGAGTCTGCTAAACCCCATTTTGTCTGCACGGTCTGAGTTTGTATTACAAAACCCTAGAGGCCTGGTTTTGAAATCCTTTATTCATGTGCATATTCCTGCTGAAGAGCAGCGTCTTTCAAAGAGATGTCTTTCATTTTCATTTTCCCATTCACCTCTTTCCCTCCTCATCTCTCCTCACCAGGTCAGTGAGTACTGGTCACATCCTCCACGCTGGAAAAGTAAAGAAACAGTCCTTGCCCTAAGGTTTCTCCATCCCTAGCAGAGAGGTCAAAACCTAGAGGAGTTTCCTGCTGACTTCCCCAACCTTTCAATGAGCCTCAGGATGGTCAGGAGAAGCGAATCTAGCTCACAAGACCTTCCCCTACCATCCAGCCCCGCTCCACTCTCACTAGGTGGTCAGACCATCAAAGTCACTTCCTTGTTAGGAAGTCCATAATCTTCTCCTTTCTTGTTCTCTCCTGAAACTCGATGTCCCCAACATAGTGATGCCATTTGACATTACTGATCCCTCCTAAACACCTGCTATCAAATGCATCAAATCTTTTCTTGTCAGCTTGCGTAATGCCCCAGGTCTTTGCAGCATCGAGCAAAACTGATACCACACAGCTGTTGTAGAGTCTTATTTTTTGTTTTGTGGGCATGTCACTACCCCATACTTTTGCCCTTGAATTTATTTACATTGATCTTCACCTTATACTGGTCAAGCTTAAAATGACATTGGACAAAATCCAGGCAGAGTGGTCAAGAGCACTGGGAATGGGAATAATACAAAAAACATGAACACTGCCACGATTGCAACTGACCTCAAAGAGGAAGGAGAAAGCCAATATTTCTTTTCATCAATAGACCCAAAGCCATTATTTAATCAAAAGCTTTGAAGTTGGTTTCTACTAAAAGTTTCAATTTTTAGGGTTTTTTTTTTTTTTTAAGTTGATCACTGGCCTTTGAGCTCACCAAAGAGGAGTCAAAGGATTTTGTAATTCTTCTATATAGCTGGATATGGTGTATTTATGAAACCCCTTAGAAAAGAGAGACAGAAGGCAGTGGATCTTAAAAAATGTATTAAGGATGGCTTTTCTTTTTCAGAAGGGAAAACTTGTGATATGACTGAATTTATTGATGAAGTTCTGCACCAAGATTTAAAAAGAAAATAACAGAGAGGAAAAAATAAAAGTAAAAGCTCTGTGCATAATTGTTTTCATTTGTCCAGAGGTAGGTAACACCATTTATCACAATTTTTAACATAATGTCTAACTTTTCTTAAGTTACATAGACAGTGTAAAAGAAAACAGACAGAGAATGACGGTGTTGATTTTTAAATTAAGCTTTCCTGATTTCTGTTAAAACTTTCTTTGTCTATGTCAGCGTGAAAGAATAAAAAAGTATGTGTGTACGTTTCCATAATATGAAAATAATTTGAGATAATTTCTAAAAATTTTTTTAGAAAGGTTAGAGCTATGTAGAACATATATTTCTTATATACAAGTTCCAGGAAACATCCACAGAGCATACAATCAGACTATGCCGGCCAATGTAGAGCACTGCATATATTCAATGAAGGTAACATTATGTCAGAAAATAAAGAAAAGTTCCTTCCTAGAATTATAGAATTTTATGGAAAAAAACCAATTATTGATGACCTACACATAAAAGCATATAGTAAGCACAGGCAATTAAAAAATTTAACCTATTCTCCAGTATTGAAGAGATTAACAATATGAGCAACGTGTTAAAAAGTATTTTGAACAATAATATCTAATGTAACTACAATTATATAGTTACATTATATTATACATATATGTACTACATATATTATAATTATCATATTATATTTTATTATTGTAATCATAGTGGTGTTTCAATAATATGTTTTTGAAAATAATTATTGAAACAAATATATAAAAATAATTTTCACTTGATTGTTATAATTATTACTAATTGTTAATTATAATATTTTTACATAGTACAGTTATATAACTGCATATATTTATATATAATATTATTACATGTTACATGAAGGAATAAACTGTTTACAGTTTGCAATGCAACCTTTCTGGCAATTAACATAAGACTGTATAAAACTCTGGTGTGTTTTACTTTTTTCCTGCTTGTTAAAAGTCATGTGAACATGAAATTACCCCGTATCGGATTGATTCTACCTGTAATTTTGTAATTTTCATCTAACTTCTATTAACTTAGAGCAGGTTCACCTTTCATAACAATCCTGAAATATTTTTATCTTCCAAAGGAATAAAGTCAGCACACAAGTAAGGCACGAATCAGTTACTGCATTCAACAGTTCAACGTGTGAACCTTTCCTGTGACCGTTTTTTACATTGCTTGTTCCAAATATTGCCTTTGCTGTTTATATATCTAAATAAACACAAAATATATAATTCACTCATCAGTGTGTAATTAAAAAGCACATTCGAAAAGCTATTCCTGAATTGCACGATAATTAAACACGTGTAAGTTGAAAAGATTTCTCGTCTGATATACAAAACTTCTGCAGAGCAAAGATTTCTATTCACAGGAAGAGATACTGTAACTTTTAATGTTGCTTCTAGATTTGGTCCTGATGAAGACAGGAGAAATAGATTCATCGTGACTGTTGGAATAAAATCTGTTCATAAGCAGGTATCAGAATAGTTCTTGTATTTATTTTTTTTTGTGTGTGTTGGACAACAGTCATTGCCATCCAGGATTCCAAACATTTATTCTTTTGAAGTTAATTACAAAAACAATCTTGATCAGAATTTAAAACTAGTTGTTCAGATATTTGAGTTGCAATTTAAAATGGGACTGATTTACTGGGCAATTATTAATTTCAGTGTGACTAATAATATCAGTAACCACTACCACAACTCTGATTTGCAAATAAGTACATATCCTTTCTCCATGAAAAATTTTTTATAGTAGTTTTTTATAAATGTGACATTAATTTTTTTAACTTTACCAGGTTTTCTTTACAAAATGGGACTGTGACGATTAGATACTTAAATCCTGTTTCAGTTGAATTTGCTTTGAACTCAACAGCAGCACAGTAATGAGAAAGAACATTTTGAAAGCTTTAAAACATGGGCTGGACACTACACAACATGCCCTTTTACAGTAACAGTGACACAAGATAGAGGTGCCTTTCAACTGTGGGTTGTTTTTTTTTTTTTTTTTTTGCCAAGATCATGTCAAATGACCTAAAAAGGGGCCAGCTGACAATGAGCCTGTGTGTGTCTGAGGTCATTATTTCTGGACACTGAGGTAACAAATTCTGAGCAGCACAGCTACCTGTGTAAAGAGCAATAAAATAGAGGTGATTTTAACTAGAGCTTTAATAATAGGCAACGTGATTTTTCTTCACTGTAAATCATGAGGGTTTGGTCTGGTTTGGGGTTCCCCCTGACGTTTTATTTTTTTAAATTTCAGGACTATTTGAATGTGGCCAAAAGGAGCAGCACATCCCTGTCCCAGCTCAGATGCCACAACTGGCTGCTGGCAACCGACAGGGCTGAGGACTAGCTCAGCCACGGTAGAAAAGGCTGCAGATAAAGGAGATGAATCTCACCACAAAAGGTGGGAACAGCGCAGTGGAAGTGACACAGAGGGTCAGTGGAAACACACCTCAGTCTCTAGCTCTGGAGGATGACTGAGCTGAAATAACTGTTCCACCAGTGAGATGAAGATGTTGGGCTTGAGAACATGAGGCTCCATGAGCCTGAGCGTGGACAGACCTGACTGCCTATCAGACAAACTCTGCTTTCTTGCAGAAATGAGTTTGCAAACACAAAGACGTATGGACACTGTGCCCAGACTGAAAATTTCAATCAAAAATAACACTAGAAGAATATCTCAGGGCAGGGAATGCTGCATTGTCCAGCTGATTTTTTTTTTCCCAGGGCACAGGCAGTAAGGGCAGAGGTCTCCTGTGGAGGCTGATGACCACAAAGCTGGTTTGCTGGACCACTGCCCACCTCCTCATGTGATGCCCTGCCAGCTTTGATCTCCAGAGCTGATGGCTCCCCTGGCTGAGCAGCTGCTCATAGGGAATTTTGCAAGAGGACTCTTGTCTCTGAGCTCGTTAGCCCTCCTGAGCTCATTAGCCCCTCTTGGCCCAAAGCAGCCAAGCCCCAATGACATTTACTGTTTGTGGAAAGACTCATCTGTTATGTGGCCCTTCTAGTAAAGGATGAGTTTAAGAAGCTGATGGCATAACATAGGTGTGTGTTGACTTTGGGTAGCCAGCTGGTGTCATTTAGGGAATTGCACCATGCATATTAATTATAACTGTACTTTGCACAAGAGGTCTGTTGAGCTAGAGGCAGGTAACCGGGGTAGTCGGTGATGACACCAAAAGAAGAACTCAGGTCCCAATATTGTTTTTTTCCCATATGAATAACACCAGAGCACATATTGAGGCAGGTGTCACACACAAAGGCAAAACATAAAGCTTCCCTGTCTTTCAAACTGCTAAGACTTCTCTCTGCCTCAAATAAGTATGAAGTTCTTTATGTCTTTACTTGTGGGCCCCACAGGGAGCTGCTATGATATCTCCCCTACACAGGTGAGCATGGTGGATGGGTTGCGAAGAAATGCAATAAGAACTGGTCCTAAGCTATGGTGGCAGAAGGAAGGTCAATGAAAATTTAATCAGAGCAAACGAAATGAGAATTGCCGATGCACAAAAAACGCATGAGGATTAAGCAGCTTGGTACACCATCGCTTGCAGCTAGAGCACGGATTCAACTACACAAGTATATAGAGTTCCAGCTCAGTACATAAACTCTCCTTTCCCTATTCAGTATCCCATAACCCTGTAGCCACCATTGTCCTCTCCCTGTGCCAAGGACATCGGCAAGAGCTGAACCTTGGCAGTACTCCACTCCAGAAATCACATGGGTCTGGGACTGAGAGAGGAACAGAAATTGGCTACTGTCCTGGATTGTGAAGAAAGCGCTGGGGTCTGAAGGAGCCAATTTTGTGCCATTGCTTTTAAATGCAAGAGACAACAGGGTCAGCAGGGGGGACTCCAAAGACAACGTGGAGCAATTATATTCTGTGAGTCCTGCCCTGCAGAGCTTACTCAGGTGGACAGACTCATTAACAACAATTAACGTCCCATTTCCAGGCATGGCTTGTAAAAGCACAAGGATAATCACTGACTCAAAGCTGAAGTAACATTTAAAAGTCAGTTTTACTGCACGTCCAAGTCAAACAAACCAGATCTGAGTTTCTGCAGACACTCAGTAGTCTCATGTGCTGTTTCTGGGCAACAGGGAGGCTGTTATCCAAACAGCCTTGCTACAGCTCCAGCGGGCTGAAACTGGGCTTTATTCAAACCGTTTCTGATCGGTGCCTAATTGCATTCTGCTCCCCTGCTTATTTATTATTTTGCACCAGGTGACCCTGTTACGAGTGCAGCTTCGCATGGAAAACATCAAAGGGAGGTTCAGAAGTTATCGGAGCTTTCTTATCTTGTAGCCAACATGATTTCCTAATAGCACACATCTGCCTTGCATTTTGTGAATTTTAGCACGTTGAAATCACTGTGGCTCAGAAAAGCTTCTCTGGAGCCTGCTTGGTTGGTACACACTCGAATCACTGCTGCTTCACATCCTGGTCCTCCAAATGCTCAAGTACTTGAGTTACTTTGCACGTCTGAGCAGTCCCATTAACCCAGTGGGAATATCTGAGCGGGTAAGTGCAAGATCCAGACCCTAAATCTGAAGTGAGGCTGAAAAGCATAGGCGAAAAGGGGTGAGAGGGAAGGAAGGACATGATAAAAGCACACTGAGTAGTGAACAACCTCAGGCTGTGAAATCGGGTGTTACTATTTAACTTCTTATAATAAAACAATAAGGAACTCCTCGTAGCACAGGTAAGATAAATTGAGAAATGACAGAAGGAAATACTAGCTTTTGATCAAGTCACATAATTCTTTCTTCATCACAAAAAGTAATTCATGCTGGAAATTAATAAAAAATGCAACAAGGGAATTATTGTACTTCTTCCTAGCTATGGAAGAAAGATACGTGCATTGGGTGATTATACAAGGAAAACGATATAATAACAATAGTGGGACAATTCCTCAGCACAGACTGGAAGATGTGGCTAAATTGATTGACACTGATTTTTAGATGCTGGCTAACTCATGTCACAGATCAAAAATGAAACATCACAAAATGTAGTGGTTGGATGGGGGAGAACAGTGGCAGCTGAGACAAAGAACTTTGTACACGTTAGGCTGAAAAGATGTTTGTGGGGATTTGTGGGATTTGTGTTGTGATATATTTTTACAGTATCTCTGCATCCTACTACCAAGAAGTACTACTAAGCCAGAAAAAGCTGGTTAAAAAAGAAAAATCAATTATTTTGTAAATAATAGTGTTGGAGAACTTTACTCTTGGGAGTACCATTGCTCATTCAGTGTTTAAACTGAGTTACTGGGATTAGACGCAGCAAAATTAGCCCTTCCATTAACTCGGACAGCCCGCCGCAAGACACAAGGGTGACTTGCTCTTGACCTGCTGGTCTCAGTTTTGGTGTCGTGCCCTGATTTGAGTAAATATGACTCACTAATATTTTACAAAAAAGCAGTTTCCTGGTTGTTGGGTGATTAACTATTTGTCCTGTTGCAATCCTTTCCACTCGCTCCCCTTTGCAGTGTGGCAGTAGGGATGAACTGTAAATTTGCTGGAACACCACCACCAGCAAACCCAGCACAAGTCCCCCCGGCTACTTGCACATCCTAAAACCGCGGTGTGCTGAATTTAAATTGAACCCCCTCACTTTCTCCCTCACCCCCTGCACCAAAGTGAATGATTGCCATAATAGAGGCACTGAGGAGTTAATGACGAGTGTGGCTTTGGATAGAGTCTGAGCCTTTGATGTGCCATGGCATGTCAGTTCCCAGGTGTTGCTGCAGAGCCCTGGTATTAGAGAGCCCATGGGGCTGGAGCTGATGAGCACGCCCGGAGCCGCAGCTCCTGGCATTAAGGGGTGCAATCAGAAGCACAGCCAGATGGGAACATAGAAAGCAGCAGCATTTCAATGGGAAAAATGCCTGTTTGTCCCGGCTGAAATGCTTTGCAGCAGCTTTCAGATTTTGACAACTGCCGGGGAAAGCGTAGGGGGAGTTTGCGGGGAACCCAACCACTTCACCTCTCTTCTGGTCCCAAAGAGTTACTGACATGTTAGTGCAGAACGGCCAGAACAATCGGCCTGCGGTTTAGCAAGTTTGTTTGGGTTTTGGTTTTTTGTGTTGTTTTTTTGGTTGTTTTTGGTTTTTTTTTCCCCCAAGATGAGCAGTAATCTGGGTGGCTCCATGCTCTGGGGATCACGTCTGGATGCCCCGAGGGGATGAGCATCAAATCTTTGAGTAATCGGGGCTTGGCAGAGCCAAGCAAATTCAAATCCTTTTGCTTATTTGTTTCTGAAATGCTTGGAGGACTCCCCGCTAGCATGGATTCATGCCACTGCCAGGCTTAGGTGAGAAACTGCCAGTTTCTGCACATTAATGTAGGTCTTCATGGACTTTTTCAACAAACACAAATATTAGCAATTCTCCTCCTATCTCTTCTTTCCTTTCCATTGTGTGATTTTTTTTTTAAATGCCAGGATTTTGTTTCTGAAGATCATACCATCATTCAGCTATTTAGAACCGCTACGTACCTGTGCATACAAATTTCTCTCATGTATTTTCACATAGTCTGATATACTTCATAATCTTACACTTAAATTATCAATTATTTTGTCAACGCACCATCTCAGACATGACTGAGTACCTGAAATACAGTATTTAAAGTTAGGACACCTGAACATTATTCCCCCCCCAAGCCCTTGAGCTCTCCTGCTGCTTGATGTACGGTCCTGGGCAACTCACTAGAACATTTTGCACCTCATTTTTTTTAATCTGTTTTGCAGAGCTCCAATAATTTCCTTCTCAAAATGTTAGTGTGCAACTAAATTCATTAGCTTCCTTTTGGGTGATGAAACACAAACTATTATCACTTATTGAGCTTGGTAATCAAAGATAATTTGAATATAATGTGGCCTCAAAATTAATAGCCCCGAAACAAATAAGAATAATAGACTCTAAGGAAAATTACCAGAATGGGAGCACAGCAGGCTCTCTTTAAATGTGTCTTTAAAAATAAATTGCATACTAATAATCTTATTATTCAATGGAAAAAAGAGTGTCTTTCTATTTTTATTATATACTCTGGAAAAGCCACAGTCTTTTATAATACTGTTTCTCACAAATCACTTCAGTTTAATGGCAAGATACCATACACTTCATCTCATATTTAAGTAAATATGTTTGTTTCATCCTGTAGAGAGATTTTATTTTAACTTTAAGATTATAATTTCTTAGAAGCCTGTCACGGAACAGCATGAGCACTGCCAAATGGAAATATATACCACCCCCCCGGTATGTTTAAAAATTAAGTCTTTTTTTTCCGACGGCACGGAAAAATACTTATTTATTCTGACAAAGAAGCAAAGGACAGCAATTAGGGACAGTAAAGTTAACTGCTGCCTGAAGTCATAAACATCTGGTGGCTATTTTAATTGCATTGTGAACTAACCACAAAATCCTCCACTAAAAGAATAGAAATATTTCCCCTGTGCGATACTGTATTTTAGAATTCCTCTCTTCTGAATCAATGTCAGGCATGATTATAGCACAATGAAGCCTGTGTTTTCATGCCTGCATTTTCTTGAAAATGCTGCGTACCATTATTACAATTACAGTGTTACTCAAAGATTTGCATACGGACAAATTATTCAGGTTATTGCTGCAAACACTGATTTAAAGATGAAACGTAATGCTTACATCATTGTCATTTTTTTGCAAGTTAGATAGGTTAGTATGTCTGTATAAAAATACTGGACATTAGAGAGCACACAGTCACACAAGCGCACAACTTTGCGTATATAAGAATGTATTTATATATATATACAAAAACATATAGATATTCATACATATATATGCATGTACATGTATATATAGCATGCATTTAGTAAGTAGTAATACAACCTACCTAAATGTGAATAGAAATTGTTGTTAATAAAATACTTGCATGAGTTGTACAGGGACCTTCTAAATGTCTGTGCTTCCTGGGGAGACCAAATGACCTCTTTTTTACAGATACCAAGATCAAAGCTCTTGGTTTAGATACTCCAGCTGTCTCTCTCGTTGGCATTTGACATGCAACCCAGTCCATTTAAAATCAGGGGGCATGTAAACATTTTAACCCTTGGCAGCAGTATCTGAGAAAGATGCTAGCAATAAATGGTCATAACTCTCTGGGCCAAATCACATTTGGTGTCCTTCCTTTGAAGTCCATGCAGGCACTGTACCCTATGGTTTTGACAAAGAGCCAAGTCCAAAAAAAGGGTGTAGGCTCTCGAAGCTGGCCGGACATGGACTTTGGGATCCAGAGTGGCTCCATGCAGCTGAATGGTTGCCTCCAAACTCGCTGCAGGCCTCCCTGCTTGACCTTGGAGAGTCTTTGCCCACGGCTCTGTTTGCAGAGCCCCAGCTCCTGCTCACGAATGGCAATTTTTTTGCCTAAGCAGAGAGGCACCTTCATCCTTTGTGAAACCTCCTTTGGCGGGTGTGCTCATGCTAATCACACTGACAGGATTAGACCCTGTACTTAGTAGAGTCACAGCTATTTTCTTTTTTTAAAATCATTGCCACAGGAGGGTGCCATTTTTCTGTTTAAGCCCCAGACTGTCAGATCCTTTGCTCAAAACTGAGTCATGGTTCAAATCTCTCTTGAGATCCATCATGTCCCAGGAGAGCAGGAGATGACGGATATAAGTCCAGAAGAGCTATTCTTGCATGCCCTCACCCTTCCTACCAAAGTCAAGCCAGATCCCTAAGGACAGGCGAGCAAACATCAAAAAGATCCTATGGGTAAAAGCACTTCTTCTGGAGAGGATTTCTGGCCTTCACTGCCAGGTTGATTTCTGTCCCATTTTTGGATGACAGATAGCAATGGAAAACCAGCACCTTTCTCTTCTGCAGCCATACTTTGAACAGAGTCTTTCTCTCTCTCTCTCTCTTTCCGGTCTTTGAAGAAACAGTGGACAACACCATCCCATTTGACTCCTGAACTACCTGCCCCCTGCACCTGGTACCCATGATCTGGAGAAAGGATGAGCTACATACCCAGGTAAAATATGTCCCATTGTCTTGTGTGTGGCTTGAATGCCATTCTCCCCACACCCAGAGCCCAGTCGCTTAACTTGAGCTTCCAAGTTCCTTTTGGGTTCAGGTGCTTAAATACTTTTGCCTTTAAAATGGCAAAATGCCCAAAGGTGCCCAGGGCACCTATGCCAAAGCCAGAGCTGGTGTAAAGACAGTAAAACAGGGTGATGTGACACTGGTTTTCAGGGGCAGAGCAGATCTGTGGAACAGCTGCCTCTTATAAAGTGGTGCAGAACACATTCAACGCCATGAGATGCTCATGGGGAAGAGAAGGGAACTGCAGACCTGGGAATATCCTTCCCAGAGAGAGATCCTCATTGTAAGGCAGATGCTGCAAAGCCAACTCTGATGGTTATTCCCTGGCAGTGGAGTGGGGAGCCATGCACGTGGATGAGGTGGCAGGAACTGCTTCTCAGAGGGAGACCTGAGGACCCATTTCCTGCTTGGAGGACAGTTGGTGTAGTCAGCTGAAGTGGCAGAAATAATCTTGTCAGCAGAACCCCAGGAATTTCCCTTCTTCAACCACAAAAGAGTTTCAGGCTTTGCACCCCCTTTTCCTGCTGCACTCACCCAAGCACTCGGCTTCGTCAAAGAGCTGAGTTTCCGGCACATCCCCCTCCTTGCTCCTCCTGGTCCCATTTCCCTTTCCAACAGCCACTTCCATGGAGGGTTTGTCTCCCCCCTGCCTGGACATGGAACAGGGCAACTGCCCCTGTGCTGCCATCTCCCCTTGGCGCTCCGTGGGTATCAGTGAGGCATCCTCATGAGCATCCCTGTGCCTGAGTCCCATTGCCTATGGGCAAATGTAGCAAAACACAGACATTTTAGGGAGCGATCCTTGAGTCGCAGACCAAATAGTGCCAGCTGGTTTGTACCCGCACTGCTCTCCTTCCTGACCTTACCCTAAGGGATTCATCCAAGGTAGAAGTTGCTTCCTCCCTGTGCATGGGTCCCCATGGCATGCTCAGAACTGCTCAAGCTGTGATGGCTTCTCCATTATTAAACTCACGAGGACTCAAAACTACACTCAGAATGAATGAGTCATATTTCATCTGAATAGACTTCAATTGACTTTCAGCACATTTGAGTATTTCAAGGCAATGGCAGTCACTATCAACTGCAAATAAAGCTATTAATGGCATTGTAAGCACTGGAGAATGTATTTGCATTCAATATATATTGTCAAGAATTGTGAAAGTATTTTATACCAACAAAGATCTCAGCACACATGATCTAAGGAGGTCATTGAAAGGGGAAATTATAAGATAACGCTAACTTCTGAAGTTTTTTCCCCTGCTACTCTTTCTCGTAGAACTGCAGCTATTAAAGTGTCTTGTTAAATATGTGGCTTTTAAATAAGTACCCACTAACTCAAAATTTACAGTGCCTTAATATTATTTTTAAAGTTATGGTTGTACAAAGAGGTAATCTAACTACACCATTTCAGAGTTTAAACAAATACACTTCGAGCTGTAATAGTAAGTTTGGGTTGTTGTTAACCCACTGTAATTGTATCAGTGCATTTATTTCCACTTCTGGATGATGTTACAGAAAACCATTAGGGAAGGATTTCTTAATAGTGCAAGTGTAGGCAGAAATATTAAAAAAACCACTATGTTGACGTTCTGTAATTAATACAGAGTTACTACAAGTGTTTGTAGCCAAGAAATTGAAGAAATCAACATAATTTTTTTTAAATTGATGCAGTTCAAGAATTGCTACCAAACAAGAAAGATTGAGACCTGGATTCCAAGCGTACCAATCCTGCACTTCGCTATCAATTGCTGATATGGATCACCAGTCACAGCTCTAATTGACTGATTACACAAAAGCAGTTTGCAAAATCAAGACTAAGCCTCTGTACAGTATGAGCTGCAGATCCTAGCAACTAGCTCTAACGGAGCTTCAAAGTTTGCATAGAGTGACCAAAATTGAATTTGCTGACTTAAAAGCAAAACTCGGGGGATTTGTCCCGTGCATTTACAGAGTCCAAAGGAATAATGAATAGAGCTGGAACAGTTAGATGAAACATTAATTGCCAGGTTATAAATTGAGCAGCAGTGTTTAAAAATATATTTTGTGTCTGACTTCAAGTGAAAAAAAGCATTTAGATCAGAATTGATGTTAAGGTTGGAAAATCAGCTTTTGATTTGCCGATAGCAAAATTCAGATGAATTTCGGGAAAATATGATAGCATAAACGAGCTTGCCTCTGGAATATGATTTCATTGATGGGGCTGTGAGCTTGTTTCCCTTTTACCTATTTCAAAACTAATTAAATTAAGTAGCAGCACATCTACCTATTTACACTGTAATCTCAAATCTAATTCCGCAGATGGCCTTGAGACATCTTTTCGTCTGTTGCCTTGAAAACAGGAAGAAAAGCAGAGGCAGAGAAAGGGAAGCATAATCAAAATTCCTGGTAGTAACTAAAGATCTGAATGTCAAACTGCTTCGTTGTCACAATTATTTAGAAACAAGCCATCTCATTTTCATTGTGCCGCTATGATCTCATACGGCAAATGGTGGAATATCATATCAGGAGTGCAGAATTTATGTAATAAATTAGTCACATTAAGCATAATAAGATTTTGTGTTCTATTTCTGCAGCACCACATTATCCATTTCATGAAGGCTAGCATACATGTAAAAAGACTCTCAGAGTTTTCATTGATATTTCAGCAGCCCAAGAACAGAAGCCATTATACCATTCCAACCTAATAAATTCTACCAAGCCAGTGGGGTTTTTCTCTTCTTCTTCTCCTCCTCCTCCTTCTTCTTTGTCATCTTCTTCTTCTTCTTTGTCTTCTTCTTCTTTTCCAATTCAGAGAGTAGCTAAATGAGTTAAAATAACAAGGAGGAAAATTACCTTCCCATAAAATTTTGATGACTTCTAGTTTATGGAAAAAGACAAACGTAATTTGGGACAGCAGATTTGTATTAAAATGTGACCCTTTACAACTGGAATGTCCATAATGGGTGGCAGTTGAAAGATCTGTTTTATAACCCTGTCACTTCTTTAACAGCCTCGTATGCAATAATTTCTGTATTCAATTTCCTGTACATGTGTACGACAGCTCACCCAAGGGAATTGGGTTCCCCTACAATCCTCCTTCTTTTCCTGAGCATTTGCAATTTCTAGCCACTGGAGGAAAAAAGGGGGAAAAAAATGCCATAAAAATAACACAATAACACTTACTGTATTTATGAAACAGTGAACAAGTTTATAGTCTTTGCTTCCAGTGGAATGGAAAAGGTCACAGCCTGATCCCACCAAGCTGTGCCATAACTCTGTCAGATGGAGGACAAGTCTTCCTCACCGGGGAGAGCAAAGATGCCCCTCGTGGCAGCTGTCAGATCTGGATGCGAAATGCTGTATTCCCCTTTCCTCTTCCATCTCTTCCAGTTGAGAATGGCAGAGGAAGGGGAAGGAGCAGTCATGTCTGACCAATCTGATAGCCTTCTATGATGACATAACTGGATGGGTGGATGAGGGGAGGGCAGTGGATGTTGTCTACCTTGATTTCAGCAGGGCTTCCAACACCGTCTCCCACACCATCCTCACAGGCAAACTTAGGAAGTGTGGGTTAGATGAATGGACAGTGGGGTGGATTGAAAACTGGCTGGCAGATAGACCTCAAAGGGTTGCAGTCAGTGGTGCAGTCTAGTTGGAGGTCAGTAACAAGTGATGTTCCCCAGGGGTCAGTACTGGTTCCAGTCCTGTTCAATATATTCATCGATGATCTGGATGAAGGGATAGAGTGTACCATCAGCAAGTTTGCTGATGACACAAAACTGGGAGGGGTGGCTGACTTGCTGGAAGGCTGTGCTGCCATTCAGCATGACCTGGACATGCTGGAGAGTTGGGCTGAGAGAAACCTTATGAAATTCAATAAAGGCAAGTGTAGTGTCCTGCACCTGGGGAGGAATAACCCCATGCATTGGTACAGGTTAGGGGCTGACCTACTGGAAAGCAGCTCTGTGGAAAGGGATCTGGGAGTCCTGGTGGACAACAGGATGACCATGAGCCAGCAATGTGCCCTTGTGGCCAAGAAGGCCAATGGCATCCTGGGGTGCATCAAGAGGATCGTGGCTAGCAGGTCGAGGGAGGTTATCTTTCCCCTCTACTCTGCCCTGATGAGGCCACATCTGGAGTATTGTGTCCAGTTCTGGGCTCCCCAGTTCAAGAAGGGCAGGGAACTGCTGGAGAGGGTACAGTAAAGGGTTACAAAGATGATTAGGGGACTGGAGCATCTTTCTTATGAGGAAAGGCTGAGGGACTTGGGTCTTTTTAGTCTGGAGAAAAGACGACTGAGGGGGGGGATCTTATTAATGCTTATAAGTACTTAAAGGGAGGGTGCCATGAGGATGGGAACAGTCTTTTCCAGTGGTGCCCAGTGATAGGACAAGAGGTAAGGGCACAAACTTGAACATAGGAAGTTCCATCTAAACATGAGGAGGAGCTTCTTTACTTTGAGAAGGGCAGAGCACTGGAACAGGCTGCCCAGAGAAGTGGTGGAGTCTCCCACGCTGGAGATATTCAAAACCCACCTGGATGCCATCCTATGCAATCTGCTGTGGGTGAACCGGCTCTGGCAGGGCGGTTGGACTAGATGATCTCCAGAGGTGCCTTCTAACCCTGACCATTCTGTGATTCTGTGATTTTGTGAGAAGGAGAAGAGTCAAACTCATCCTCGTAGTTAATGGGGATAGTCCTGAGCCAGCTATGACAAGAGATGGCGGAGATGTCATTCGGTTTTAATATTAATCTTCTTCACAGTAGTCCTGGACTGTAATGACACACACTGTATTACTTACAATTTATTATTTGGCATGGGAAATCATAAGGAAATCCTTTACTTAACAATGGAAAGTGTTTTCAGCCCGTTTGATAATTGACACTTCCTTGTCTATTGTTGTTGTGTTTGATGCGGGAACTGCTGGAGGGAATTGGTAGCCCAGGCTATGCCCAGAGGACTGACTAGAAAACTGATTAATCTTCTCTGGCTGTGTAGTTCATTCAGAGCAATAAAAATAAATCAGCTATTGAACTACATACAGAAATTTTATACACTCGGTTATCTCTGCTAACTAATGCTCCAGGCTTTTAGAGCTGGCTTCGGGCAGATAAGGAGCATCAGCACTTTCAGGAAAACCATTTATGCCCAGTGCTAGGCACGAGCATTAGCCTCACCAGCATCACGGCTTTGAAGGGACATGTCATGCGGCGCTTGAGGACTTGAGGTCATCTATCTTGTGGTGGATGATAGTACTTCCACCCAATCCCTGCCAGCAGATGAAATGGTAGTCATTCCAGCTTGTGAATGTAGGTCATCTATATTTAAAGTCTGCATGTGCATATAGCTCCATATCTATATGTATGAGGTCTGTAATATTTAACAGCTCCTCAGCCTTAAGTGTAATACTGGTGTTAAGGCTTTGAGCTAAGGCTAGATCCATTTTTGGTTTTGTAACAGACATCTCCTCTGGTTTTGTCAGTCACATTCTCCTGGAGCTATTTAATGCCCTTTGGCCCTTTTTTGGGGGTGAGGATGGTCTCCAGGATGCCCAAACATTGCAGGTCTAATTGGAGCACAGATGGTGATAATAGCTCCAGAAAATTAAACACACTTTTTTTTGGCTTTTCTTCCTTGTTTTTTCAACAGACAATAACCTTCTTAGAAATCATTTCGCCAGGCAACATTGCTCATTGCACCCAAATACAATAAGAAATCCAACAAAGCAGTCAAGATATTAATCAACTTTTCCAATTCCTTTAAAAAACATCGAGTGATGTGGCAAAATAAACTACCGTCTGGATAATTTTTGTTGACACAGTAGCGTACACCGCCTAGAGAAGCTGCCTCCTTTGATTTGTTTCATCCAACAATGAGGCAAACGGGCCTTAGCTCTCCAGCTACATTATCGGTGAGCGCATTAACATGGCTGCTGTGCCATTTATCTCCTGTGCTTCCTGACACGTCCTTCATCCTGCTGTCACAACAGATATTTCTGCAGCTGGAGACACTCTGCAGTGAGAGGAGCAGCCCAAAGCAGGTACACCTACAGCAAAAGGGAAATGGGAAACATAGCACATCCTGAAAAAAAAGGCTGTTGTTTCACCTTTACTTCCTGGGAAAGCAAGAGCATGCAGACAGTACCCTTTATATCACAGAAATCACTTCTGCACCCGGGAAGGGCATTGCTTAAACACCCCTCATCGGTGTGAGCAAGAAGATGGGGAGCAGTGTTGTACATGAAATGCTTTATGTTTTTCCAGAAAAAGGAGCAAGCCCTGCTGTGCACTTCATTTCCCAAAACACCCTCAAGGATAAAGAAACTCCAGGCACTTCCAGCAGGACTAGTGCACCAATGCAGCACATTTGGTAGCTTTAGAATCACGCAAGGCTCTTCTAGCTGACCAATCAAAGAATCACAGAATGGTTGAGGTTGGAAAGGACCTCAGGAGAACATCTTGTCCAACTCGCCTGCTCAAGCAGGGCCACCTGGAGCTGGTTGCCCAGGACCCTGTCCAGACAGCTTTTGAATATCTCCAAAGATGGAGATTCCACATCTCTCTGGGCAACCTGTGCCAGTGCTTGGTCACCCTCACAGACAAAAAAGTGTTTCCTGCTGTTCAAAGGGACCTTCCTGTATTTCAGTTTTGCCCGGTGTCTCTGGTCCTGTCACTGGGCACCACTGAGAAGAGCTTGGCTCCATCTTCTTTGTACCCTCCCCTCACGTATTGACGTACATTGACATTTCCCCTGAGCCTTCTCTCCTCCAGGCTGAACAGTCCCACGTCTCTCAGCTTTTCCTCATAGGAAAAATGCTTCAGTCCCTTCATCATCTTTGTCACCCCTTGTTGGATTCTCTCCATGTCTCTGTTGTACTAGGGAGTCCAGAACTGGACCCAGTACTCCAGGTGTGGCCTCACCAGTGCTGAGTAGAGGGATAGGACCACCTCCCTCAACCCGCTGGTAACACTCCACCTGATGTAGCCCAGGATACCATTCACCTTCTTTGCAGCAATGGCACATTGCTGACTCATGTTCAACTTGGTTGTCCACCAGGTCCCCCCAGGTCTTTTTCTGCCAAACTGCTTTCCAGCTGGGGTCACCCAGAACGTACAAGTGCCGGTAGTGGTTCCTCCCCAGGTGCAGGATTTTGCACTTCTCCTTGCTGAACTTCATGAGGTTCCTGTTGGCCTGTTTCTCCAGCATGTTGAGGTCCCTCTGGATCATAGCACAATGCTCTTGGCAAACTTGTTGGGGGTACACACTGCCCTACCATCCAGATCATTAATGAAGGCACTAAACAGGACTACACCCAGTATTGACCCCTGGGGTACACTGCTAGTTACCGGCCTCCATCTGGATTTTGTGCCATTGATCACCACTCTCTGGGCACAGCTGCTCAGACAGTTTTCAGTCTTGCATTTGACGATTGAAGAGTGCAGATGTTTTATGGCCTCTTCTGAAGTGCCTGAAAGGTCATCCTGCTTTGCTCTGCTGTGTGATGCAGATGGGGCACTGGACATGTCACACAAACAGATGGACTTGGTACAGAGAAAGGGAACTCACCTCCCTCTCGGCACTGTGGCATCCCGCCTTGCTGGTTATCACCATGGCAAGGAGAGGAGAAAGAGACACTTGGCTCTTTGAGGGAGGAACACATGGCAAAAGGAGAAGAATCAAAGTGATCTTAACAAGCTTGTTATCCTGGTAGCACAGCAGCCTTTAAGAGCAAGATAGTCCTTTCTGTTCTTTCTTTATAGAGGATTTATTTTGCTGCATTGCAATAATGGAGAGGCTCCAGAATGTCAAAAACATCTCCCTTCACCTCCATCCATGACACTTGCAAGCTGTCAGTCCCCCTGCTATGAGCTTGTTTTTCTTGTCAAGGACAATGCTGACCACTTGTGCTGGCCAAAGAACCGCAGCACTTGGTGCCAGAGGCAAACCTGCAACAGGACTAATTACAGCTGTTGAGACTTCAAGCCAAAAATCTCCCTTTGCAGAGCCAGTGGCGTAAGGCATGGAGCCCTCCATGCTGCCCTATCCATCCTATCGCATAGGTCTGCATTTCCATGGCGGCTTCAATGCAGTCAGTGTTAGTCCCTTGTGTTGTTGGGCTCAGCACCGTCCAAACCCCTCAAACAACTGACAGCAGCCTAGAATCCAAATCTTGGTGTGACGGACTTTTTTTTTGCCATTTTTTTCCGTCTCCAAAATGTGCTAATAGAAAGCTGCAGTCAGACAGTCATAGAATCAGAGAATCACAGGATTGTCTAGGTTGGAAGGGACCTTTAAGATCATTGAGTCCAACCATTAACCTAACACTGCCAAAACCACCACTAAACCATCTCCCTAAGCACCATGTCTACCCGTCTTTTAAATACCTGCAGGGATGGTGACTCAACCACTTCCCTGGGCAGCCTGTTCCAATGTTTGATAACCCTTTCTGTGAAGAAATTTTTCCAAATATCCATCCTAAACCTCCCCTGGTGCAACTTGAGGCCATTTCCTCTTTTCCTATCGCTTGTTACCTGGGAGAAGAGACCAACCCCAACAGGCAAATTTCACAGGATGGACATGCGTGGGTGGTACACTAGCACAGCTGGCCGCCTTCTCACCACCAGTTCTGGAGCCACCAAACCTCAGCATTGCTGGCATGTGGCTGTCATTGCATGAGGATTCAGCTGCTGTCTCCATAATTTGCATAATCATGCATTAAAGTGCACAGGTTTTCTATGCAACCGTGTGCCTAGAGGATGTCAAGGTCATAACTGCCAACTTTATGTCACCAATCAAGTAGTTTACCACTGATAGTGGTTGGACTTGTATTTACCAGGTAGGTAGGTTCCTGAACAAAACAGAGCTAGCTTTTTAATGTAAAGAAAAAAAAAAAAAGAGAAAAAAGAAAAAAAAAAAAAGAGCAGCTTGATAAATGTTTTTATTTCTGACTTTTAAAACCTGGAGCCTGAGAACTACAAATATATTGAGGAGTCTAGATCCTGGTTAGGAAAGCAGCAGGGATTAAAATGCCTGAGTAAGTGACAGGCACTAAACACCTTTTTGCTCCTAGGCCTAAAATGCTGTTGATACAAGGGATTGCCAGCAGACTTATTCTGGGAAACAATTTATTCAGTTATTCTAAATTGTTACATTTTGTTCTAGTTGTGGATGCACCAGTGAAATCAGAAGGGGCAATGTACCCTTTTCACAATAAATTAAACACTAACGTGCTTTGGAAAGCAATAGGGAGGGATGGTGTGGGTTTTTATTTCACATCCATTTCCAAATTCTTTACACATTTGTGGGCAAATCATCTTATTAGTTTGAGTCTTTGTTGCCTAAAGTATAAAAATATTTCCTTTCTCTGCAATCTTTTGTCTCTCTTGTCTGTTCAACTTGTAAGTTTTCTCTGTGTACATTGTGTAGTAGCATTAACAGAACTCCAATATTAGATGGCAATTCTAACACTATTGCAATAACAACTGTAGCCAGATCGCATTAAATCACCATATATTTGATGTAGCAGTGACAGTTTCAGTGGAATTAGGCTACAGAGAAATTTATCCAAGAGTCTTTAGCAGTGATTTAGACATGAATGCCCTTTTTATGTAAAGCGATAGTTGGAAGGATTAAGATTGGGAGGTTAATCTTTCCTAACGGCTAGCTCATTGTTTTCTCACGATTCCAAGATTCTTTGGTAAGAGACATGGTCTGGACAGCTCACCATTAGCAATTTTGGAATGGAAAGTTAACCGCAAAATAGTTAGAGCTGGATATCTTGCAAAACTCGCTCAAATACTGATTTCCTTCTGAGTCTTTCTTCTTAAGATGCCAGACACATTCCTATCCATGTCCAACAACTCTGTTTTCTGAAAGAGGAACACGTACACATATACACATATCCACGCAAAGACACACACACACTCAAAAGAGGCAACTTAAAGTCTCTGCCAAAGAACACGTATGCTGGAAAATATATTGATTAAATAACTTGTTTTCTTATCACAGGCTAAGAAAGCTTACCCTTTGTAAGAAACAGTGCTGCTCATAGGGCAGGCTAACAGCAAATTTAATATTAATTAATTAGAAATCTTTATTTTTTTTTTCCTTTGGTTTCTGAAATGGGAAATCATTCCAACAAATATTTGGGACAGAAAGGAATTATGATGATAGTCCTTCCCAGGAGGAGGAAGACTTTCTGTCAAAGAACTGGTGGAAAGCAAAGAGGGAAGGTTCCATGAATACTTTTTGACTTAAATCCCTTAAGTCTTAAGTCTGGAATCTAAAATAAGCCCTCTTGGTGCTATGCTAATACATACCTGGTATAAATCCTCTTCTAACCTCTGTTTGTAAATTCTGTCCTCAAGTCCCGCTATATAACAAGTTAGCGAAAGCTTTTTGTTTCCAGCAGATTTCTCCTTGCTCTGTCTGAAAGAAGTCTGCTGTTCAGCTTTGTGCCTATTTGGCACCCTCATGGTCTACGTTCCCTCTGGGACACTCCTGTTATGGTCTTGCCGTTTCACTGCCTGCATGGCCGTAGACGCAGAGGGAGCCTGCTCTTGCAAGACAGAAACTTCCTCCATGAAGATTCAAATATATTTATAGGCAAATGTAGAGAGGTCTGGGTTTTTTGGGGGTATATCTTTCATATATCAAGGATCTGATGACTTCAGGGCAGCATGGGCTCAGGGGCAACCCGGAACAGAGGATGCTGCTCATGTTTTCACGTAATCGGTTCAAACCATATGCAGAATACGTTTAGAGACAGGATTTATGAAACAGCCTTGTATTAGGCAAAATCTGCTCCCATGGCAATATCTGAGTGGTACAGGGACATAAATGGAGCAATGCAAGGCCAGCGAAGAGTGCTTTTGGAACACTGCCAGAGTACACAGTTGTGGGATGACATTTCTCAGTCACACCCTGAATTCTTATATTCTTCCATCCTGTTAGAAGTGAAAGTCTTGTTACTTGGAAATTGTTAGTTATGCTTCCAGTTCCTAAACAATTATTAAAGAGGGCTATCTCCGGTTATTTATGGCACAGCTGCAATCAGAAAAAAACGGCTGTAAAAGTGCCATTGTGGATATCTGGTTCAGGAGCAGCTTTCTTCGCTCGGTTTACAAATGGGGGAGTTGTCAGACTCACAAACTCAGCCAGGGAACAGAGATTTAAATGGGGTCATTTCTGGCTCAATAATCATTAGCAGTACTGAACTTTCTGCAAGATAAAGAGTCCTCCATCTAGGCACAGATTTATATCAGTAGGATCAGAGCATCCAGCACATAAATTCTTCCAAGGCCAGCACTGCCTACATTTATGTTTTTAAAGTATCTCTCTGAAAGGGGCCTCAGAGCCATATTGTATCAGAATTAAATGTCATTTTTAAATCAATACATTCCTGAATCCCTTACATAGTTTTGGCAAACCCCAGGCATTACTGTCAATAGAAAAAAAATAATTTAATTTTACTGGCTAATTCATTCCTGACACCTTTAGATGAGGCAGTGACCTGATGTCCTCTGAGACTGGTGGAGAGACAGAGAAAATACAGGAGAGAAAAATCTTTGAAGCTTTGACTAGGAAGTCCAAATTTGGAGGAAAGGATTTTGTGCCATACAAATTTGGTTATTGTGAGTTTGGGACTGAACTGTATCATTATTTTTTATAGTGCTATAAAATGAAATGCTCTTTTTATCGAATCCAATTCTAGCTGTCCCTTTTGGGTTGTCAAGTCCAAGCGTGCTGTGCACAGGATATAATTAGCCTAATGCACAAGCTAGTGAAATAAATGGACTTTTAATGATACTCAGGGTGCTCAAAGAAAAGAGTAGCCAATACAAAAAAATGCATTAGAACTGGAAGTAAAATAAAATTGCTTCTTGCAAATGACTTTTTGGCTTGTTTGCTCATTTTGTCTTTGGATATTTCTTCTTGCCTTTGCTTTTTTTTTTTTTTTTTTTACTTTTTTCTTTGATTGAATTATTCTTTGTAGCTTCCAGGGAGGCAAACCTGCTGCAGGCACAAACTTCCCTGACCATGTCATCTTCCCCCTCTGTACCAGAGTTGCCATTTCCCATGTTCCCTCACAAGAGGCAGCCTTGCCAGCTCTCCCTTGGCCCACTGCCGTGCACCCTGAGCTGTCTGGTGAGAATGCCCCTGGACCAAGTGGGCTGCAGGCTGAGCCACAGCAAAGGTGGGGGTCAGGAGACCTCTGATCTTCCCCCTCTTCACTGTGCAGGAATGTCATTCAGTTTTCTGTCTTGCTTTTTTCTTGGAAGTGGAAAAACTCTTCTGGATCTCACTAACTTCTGTTTCTGGCTATTTCTCTTCAAGAAAGAGCAAGTTCAGGCCTGAACTTCAAGAGCCCTTTGCTTAGGAGCTGTCATTTTAAGAGGAACTTGTCTGGCTTTAAATGAGTTCAGTTCTTAAGTGCATGTCATTTGTAAAGAGCATAAGTCTCATGCTAATTATACACATCCTGTGGATGTTAATATTGAAAGGCCATCCTTCTTCCACAATGTACTGAAAAAGGGAAATGAATCACAAAACACAAGCCTCCGTGAGTTGGACAGAGTGCAAGTGTCTCCCTATCTTGGTTCAAAGCAACTTTTGGCTCTGAGCCCTAGATCCATTTGAACTGGTGGCAACCTTCCCACTGCCTCCATTGGCACTGAATTTGGCCCTTGGACATTGATGTTGTTAAATGGAGCTAATAGTCCCTGGGTGAGCCAGGAGAAGGGTCCCCTCCAGGCTACAGGGTCATGGGGTCTGACTCTCACTTACTCAAACATGCAAAACAACACCATCAAAAGCTCATAAAGAGCGGTGAAGGCTGGAGGTTAAAAGAAATGCCTGCATGCTTCACAGAAATCCAAAAGCAGTTGTGCAACTGCAAACACATTAGAGCATGAATCAGCCCGGCGGTTGGAGGGAAAACACGTCCCATGGTGGACAGATACAGTGGGTAGATGGACCACATGGCCCACTGCCATCCTAAACTTTTGCTATTTTAGGTCTCTTATAATATATTATTTGCAAAACAACCCTTTTAAACTGACTTTTGTGCCATGAAATGGGGTGTAACTTCCCTGTATGTTGGGTTTCTGCCCCGGAACTCATTATTTCTCCTATTACACTCTCAGTTTTCCACTTTACTTTCCTATAACTCCCTTTTTTCTTAACGCTGCCCTTTTTTGCCTCCTCCCACCTACTCACACCTCCTTAATGCCAATATTTGCAGTTACTCTCTTGTTACTTTTCCATCAGTCAGTATCCTTCTTTCCAGTTAAAAAAGTTATTTAAGGAGCTCTGTTTAAGTGTTGTTTTCTTCTCACCTGATTCCACACTCCATGTTTTCTCTGACTCTATGCCAGTATTGGTGCTTGATTATTTGTGTTATTATTATTAACTGGTCTGGTATGTGCCCATATTTATGCTAGGTTTTTTTCCAGTTCAATCACCACCCTCACCTACCCAGTTTGATGAAGTCTTCCTTTGCTTTTCTAAGGAGCATCTTTGTTAAATGCTCTTTTCCTTAACACAGTTGTGGAAAATCCAGCCTGGTGGAAGCTCATCTGTTAAAAATCTTATTTGGGAAGAGCTGGAAAAGTGAAGGTGAGTCAAGCCACTGATGCAAGACTGCTTTATAGACAGTATTTGGCTGGTCACCTTCTACTAGCAGGTGAAGTCAGCACCCCCTTGCTGACCTCGTTACACAGCTGTAAACCTCATGCAGCTTGTGAGAACATCTACAGTGGTCAGTATGTGGGAGAAATACAATTTCGGCTCTAAAATTTTACACACTGTTGTTATGAACTGTGAAACTATGGCAGCTTTCCCTCCAGAAACAGCTGGACTCGCATGTGGATGAAGTAAGCCCTGTATTTTACATCTATAGTTGTCTTATCTACCATAAGGTAAGGATTTCTGGAAAATGGATCAGCCACTGCGTTAATATACAAAACCGTGTTGCTACCCTCATAATAAAAGTCATAGAAAGTAATGAAATTATCACACAGATCCCATGATCCATTTGCACGTAGATTTTCAAACCCAACTCGGTATGTTTTCTTGGAAAATGTGAGCTTTTAGGTGAATTAGCCATTTAGTTGTGAAAATATTGCCTTTTTGCAGAGCATGATTGAATGTGCCCTGGATGCCAATCAGCTCACCCAGTGAAGAGAAAGAACAGACAAAACTCTTGGAGTGTTAAAAAGCTCCTTAGCTGCCATCCACCTTCCTGCTTTCCTTAAGCAGCCAGCCCGGTGGGGAGCTGTTTTTTCTCTCCTTGCAAAAACACTTGGGCATGTGCAGTGCAAGGCTTGAGCAAAGCAGCTTCCAGCAGAAGCAAGTCGTTTCCTACCTAAGAGCACGACTAAACTCAGTGGAGATAGAAATGAAAAATGAAAGGTTAATATTTTGGCTCCAAGGTCCTTCTGGCAGACTTGAGGTTATCTTTGGACGTGTCAAGAAAAGCTTTCAAGACAGACCCCAGAGCCAAACATTTCTGAAGTGGCTAGCAGTTTTGGAAAACTCAGCTGTGCCGTGCCTGGCTTGAGAAAGAGGCATCACAAAACTCACCTTATGAGAAATCAGGCTGGAAGGAGATAACTCAGCCCTCCACCTCCAGTAACTCCCCACCTATAAAACCGTTGAGCAAATCCTTCTTGAAGCTGCCTCTATTTCTTCCCAGTAAAACATCTCTGCAAGGCAATTCTCATTTCAACATGAATGTCTGGACAACATTAGCATTTAAGATGTTTTTGAATTTGTGTTTTGAGGTCTAATTGCTTTCAGCAAAATCACGCCAGGTGGAAAATCGATAGAAGTTTTGTCACTTATTTCACTTGCACTGAGATTTCTCACAAGCAAGAGCTTAGATGTCAGCCTGCCTCTTCAGAAAGGCACAGTAAATCACAGACATGAGGACACGGCATGTTTCAACCTGTGTTCTTTGGTCAGACCTCAAAGTTGGCTCCACACAGAAAAAAATAATTCTCCCCTCCCCATAGGACAAATGAGGAGTTCCCTGCTGAAATCAGCAGGGTAAGAACAGTATAACTGAAGAGAAAGTCTGTCTCAAAAAAAAAATCAGTCTTTTAAGGCTGTATTCTGATTTTATATACACTAGCTTGGATCTGGAGTGTGCCTGAGACAAAGACTCTGCAGCTTATAACTTGCATTTAAACATGAAGGCCGATCTTAGTAGTACAAGGGATAAAATTGACAAGGCAAATTAAATATTGCTGTGCATACGTAAATATTGCCATAGGTACATAACTCAGCTGTGAATCCTCTGCTACTGTAAGGTCTTCAAGGCTGTTCTGCCTTTCCTTCAACTCTTTTGTATAGCCACGAGGTGACAACACACACTTGAAATGCTGGAGACCGAATCCAAGATTTGAAAACAGTATTCCTCCTCCAGCCTCTCTTCCCCTGTCTCCCCTGACCTGATGGATATTTGACTGTGTACAGAAAGTGAGAAAACTTCAATAGGGGTGCATCGCTCCAAAAGCTTAAAGGCTGTCTGACCTTGCAAACAAAGTGTGAACCAATAGCTCAGCTTCAGATGAGCTGGAGGGGAGGTTCTCCGCATGGCCACGAGTCACTCAGCTGACCTCAAAAGGCCATGACCCTGCATTATCTGGGTACCCCTGCAGTTTGGTCCACAGGCAGGAGAGGGAAAGGAATGGCTGGTATGGGAATCCCTTGAGGTTCATACACATTTCCGAGTATCTTAGCTCTGCCAGGGCTTGGCAGGTTTGCTTAGACTTTCTGGCAGAAAATTAGGCACCTGTTTGGAGCATCTCTGCAGAACCTGTATGCTGAATTCAGGCACCTCATCATCCAGCCCTGTTCCCAACACTTTTCTGGAATTTAATCCCTTCGTTTCCCTGAAACGCTGCTCTGAGTTCAGACTTGCCAAGAGACAGAGCTCAGATTCAGATGGTAAAAAACCCGAGAACGCTGCTGCACCACCACTTCTCCAGGCACCATGGTCCAGAGGTGTCCAGCATGCAGATGTGCAAGACGCACACCTCTTCATACTGGTTGTGGTCTGCCCAGCAATGTAAAAGCTAATTATATTTCTTCACCGAAGAACATTCCTTCCAGCAGCTCATCAGGGCAGGGATAGCTGCATTTGTCAATTAAGGAGAAAGGTTTGATTATTGATCCTTTGGAGATGGATTGGGGCAATAGTGACTCAGCTGTTGTAGCAACACACAAGCTCCAGGCTCCAAGCTGGCTGTCACCCGCTCAACACTCAGCCTGTTTGGGCCTTTTTTCACCCCCAGACATTGGCAGCAGAGCAATGGAAAACAAAACATGTTCAACATGTAGGAGTGTTTACTCTTGTCATGACACAATTTGGGATTTTCCATTTAAGCTTGAAAAACAAACGCTAAACAGCATTTATTAAGAAAATAGTAGCTATGAGGCAAACATGTCAACAAATGCCAAGAGGTCAAACAGACGACGCATGAGATTTTGGTTTAATATTCTGTGTGTTCCTAGAAGCAGTGCGAAAGCTGGCTCACAAGGTATTTGCTGGAGCGTTACAGTGACTGGGGAATAGGGCAAGTCCAGAAAGTTCCTGAAAGCAAAGCTTTATTCTGCTTTGCCGTAACAGAGGCCTTTTCTTCATACACCAAACCCGAGCGCTCCAGATGCCAAGGCTGGGGAATGGCAGGGGATGCCGACAGTGGCACATCCATGTTACCAGCAGGAGCCAGAGGATGCAGGACAGGCTGGTACCACAGACATCCCTGCTCCAGCCTGGATGGAGAATAACTCCCAATTTTCCCATGCTGCTCCCAAATTAAGCAGTCATAATTCCCCCCTAAAACAGTCCTAACCACCCCGCCAAAGTGAGAGATTCACAGCTGTTTCTGGTGAAGGTGCTCAGCTGTCATTAACAGAGGCAGAAATCTGCTCAGCCAGCAAGAGGGGAAGCAAGACTAATGGTAAAAGCTGAATATGAGGAAAAGGAGAGTAACTGTCCCTGCTTCAAGTAAGGTTCATATATTGTCCTCAACAATCATGAACCTGTATGATGAATCTCACTCATTTTTACATCACACATTTTTATTCTTACATCATTTTTAACTCCAGGAGTTGTGCTCTTAAGAAGAATTTCACCTGACGAGATTCATAATGAATATCACAAATTAGACCATTCCTTTATTTAGGCAGCAGCTGGAAACTGGGTAAATCCTATCTTGTCAGAGCCCCTGCATTCCTGGGTTACTAGCTGTCTACCAAAATCTTGCCCTCCTCTATCTTCAGGATGCCTTGGCATCATCTGAATTGAAATAACGAATACATAAAATATCACAGGTAATCATAGACTCATGGAAAGATCAGGGTTGGAAGGGACCTTCAAGATCATCTAGTTCCAAACCCCCTGCCATGGGCAGGGACACCTTCGACCAGACCAGGCTGCTCAAAGCCTCATCCAATCTGGCCTTGAACACTTCCAGGGAAGAGGCCTCCACAACTTCCCTCGGCAACCTGTTCCAGTGTTTTACCACCCCCATAGTGAAGAGTTTGATCCTAATATCTAGTCTAAATCTACCCTCTTTCAGTTTAAAACCTTTACCGCTCGTCCTATCACTACACTCCATGATAAAGAGTCCCTCTCCATCTTTCCTGTAGGCCCCCTTTTGGTACTGGAAGGCTGCTATAAGGTCTCCCCAGAGCCTTCTTTTCTCCAGACTGAATAATCCCAAATGTCTCAGCCTGTCTTCATAGGAGAGGTGCTGCAGCCCTCTGATCATCTTCATGGTCTTCCTCCATGGACTCACTCCAACAGGTCCATGTCCTTCTTATGTTGGGGGCCCCAGAGCTGGACAAAGTATTCCAGGTGGAGTCTCACGACAGTGAAGTAGATGGGCAGAAGCATCTCCCTCAACCTGCTGGCCACACTTCTTTTGATGCAGCCCAGGATGTGGTTGGCTTTCTGGGCTGTGAGCACACATTGCTGGCTCATGTTGAGCTTTTCATCAACCAAAACCCCCAATTCCTTCTCCTCAGGGCTACTATCAATCCGTTCTCCACCCAGCTTGTATCTGTGCTTGGGATTGCCCTGACCCAGGTGCAAGACCTTGCACTTGGCCTTGTTGAACTTCATGAGGTTCACACGGGCCCACTGCTCCAGTCTGTCCAGGTCCCTCTGGATGGTATCCCTTCCCTCCAGTGTGTCGGCAACACCACACAGGTTGGTGTCATTGGCAAACTTGCTGAGGGCACACTCAATCCCACTGTCCGTGTCCCTGACAAAGACGCTAAATAGTGCCAGTCCCAGTACCGACCCCTGAGGAATGCCACTTGTCACTGGTCTCCACTTGGACATTGAGCTGCTGACCACAACTCTTTTAGTGCGACCATCCAACCAATTCTTTATCCACCAAGTGGTCCATCCATCGAATCCGTGTTTCTCCAATTTAGAGGCAAGGATGTTGTGTGGGACAGTGTCAAATGCTTTGCATGAGACTAGGTAGATGACATCAGTTGCTCTTTCTTTATCCACCAATGCTGTAACCCCATTGCAGAAGGCTACCAAATTTGTCAGGCACGATTTGCCCTTAGTGAAGCTATGTTGGCTGTCACTGATCATCTCTTTATTTTCCATGTGACTTAGCGGAGTTTCCAGGAGGATCTGCTCCATGATCTTTCCGGGCACAGAGGTGGGACTTATTGGCCTGTAGTCCCCCGGGTCCTCCTTTTTTCCCATTTTAAAAATGGGGGTTACGTTTCCCCTTTTCCAGTCAGTGGGAACTTCACTGGACCGCCACAACTACTCAAATATGATGGATAGTGGCTTAACAACTTCATCCGTCAGTTCCCTCAGGACCAGCAGATGGATCTCATCAGGTCCCGTGGATTTGTACACCTTCAGGTTCCTTAGATGGTGTCGAACCTGATCTTCTACAGTGGGGGGTTCTTCATTCTCCTGGTCCCTGCCTTTGCTTTCTGCAGCTTGGGTGGTGCAGCGAGAGCAGCTGCCGGTGAAGACTGAGGCAAAAAAATTGTCGAAAACCTCAGCCTTCTCCATATCCCAGGTCACAAGATCTCCCGCTTCCTTCTGAAGGGGGGCCACATTTTCCCTAGTCTTCCTTTTATCACTGACTATGGAGGATTTTCTTGTTGCCCTTGACATCCCTGGCCAGGACAATAGGTTTTAACAGTCACTCTGGTTGAACATATTCCAACTTTGCAAAATTAACATTTATACATGTTATGTCCCATTTCTTCCTATTATTGTTTCAGTTTTAATAATGCCATTTCCAGGTGTGCATTTCCAGAAATTATTCTCCCTGGTTTACATTGCAGCACACAGTGTTTGCAGATGGTGAGTAAAATGCACTGAGATTATGAGAAGAAAGTCACCAACTGAGACAAACAGGGCAGATTATCATCACTAGGGCACCCCAAAGAAATTAAGACTTGTTGTGTAGCACTATTTTGCAGAGAGGCAAGACACTCCACAATGCCGTCTCCTCTCAGTAAACAGGGAAAACACTCATATAGATACATGCTATTCATAGACTATGGGTTGAAACCCACATACCGCAGGAGAACTCACATACCACAATCAGGTGTGCTAGTTTACATGGCTGTGATAGCCACACTGTGATGGGCATATCCCAAGAGGTCGCTTGTAAGCTGCAAATACTACACAGCACTGCGGTGTGCATAGGGGCCCCTGGAGGATGCCATGGCACAAATCAGCATTTTGCTGTATAGCTCTCATATGAGCTCCAAATTCACAGGCTTTATGAGAATTTATGATGCTGAAAACCTGGAAAATAAGTAATACCACAGAAAAGGAGAAACATGGAAAAGATAAGACGTTTCATCTGATGGAAAAAAATTTCCAGCTGCATCTGTGTGACCTTGGAGGGTAAGGCCACAACTATACCAGCACCTTTCCATGGGCAAAGCCATAAACAGAAGACTTGGTGTACAGACCATGGGCCATGTCATGATGGCTGACTGTGGGAATGTTCTGGCATGACAGATAAACAAAACTGTTTTGATCTACCTCACAACCTATCATGGGTAAGAACAAGCATTTACCCACAGTCAGTGAGGTGAATAAAGTCAACCCCTGGCTCACTCTGTGGTGACTTGTTTGTGTAGCTATGCCCTAAATCTCAAGTTGCAAAGATCAAATAACTTTGAAAAATAGAAGTTTTGGTAATTAATGATCAATTTTTTGCAACATTTGTGGCACCTAAAGATACCCAGTAAGATTTCAAAGCTGAAATCCTGTTAGGATCACGGTGTGTTTGCAAATCCAGACTCCTTTCAAAAGAGTCCAGATGTGTAAGGTGTGCATATGTGCAAAATGTAGGTCCATGGGACCCTTCAGCTATAACTCCAAAGCTTCCCCATAAAAATTTTGACTTGTACTGTCAACTATATTTCCAACAACAGCCTTTCTGCCAGGCATCTAATTCACACTGAAGCCTGGTAGGGAAAAACCACTGTTCTGAGCAGAGGTCCTGGGGTGAGCTCCCACTCTGGCCAGTTGGGATGCAAAGGTTCCTCTGATATCCCAGTGGCTGGAAAATTAACCTTTTACAAGAGGAAGAAAGAGGGTAAGTCCAGGGCTCTGGTCACATTTTACGCATATGTATGTCATATAGATTGAGGTGTAACATCTCCATGCTTTGGATGAGCATTGAATTGAGATGCTTTAGTGAGCAGGCTACCACTTCCCCAAGTTTCAGGAAGCGCAAGATTGCAAACACAGACTGATATTTAGCCTTTCCTTGGGGTTAATTAGGGTGGCTCCCTATATGTTGACGGGTCCACACCCTTCTTAAGTGATACGTGAAGTATATAAGCCACAGCTCCCCCAGTTCACAGGTCTGTATCCCTCTCTAACAACTAAGCATCTAGGGTAGGTTCTTAAGTGACTGAGATTTTCATCTAAATCCTTTATTAGTTCTAGCTCTGAGACTCCAAATATGCCTAAAAATGTGATAATTAGACTCAGGGATCATCTTATTCCTTCCCTGTGAAGAGCCACATCACACCTCTCCAATACCAGCAGATCTTTCTTGCAGAGATTAAGTGTTTTGGTGAGGCATTCGTCAGTGGTGGAATCTGAAATCTGGATCTTAGACATTTGCCTGGATGATTCCATTTTGAGTAAAGGGAATTTAGAGCTTTAAAATGTCAATTTTGAACCGCTAGATCCAGCCACTGCTGACACGGTGGAGCATGGAGCTGTAGGACTGAGATGAATAGGATAGGAGAATCTGGTCCTCTCCGACACAGGGGAACAGAGCCCAGATCCCGCCTTGGGTGCCCTGGCTAAAACTGGCTGGTGTGCAGAGGCATTCCTAACAAAATCCCACAGCAGATCCCAACAAAAAGACAAATGGAGGTCAACACAGCTCCCCACCCTGCCATTCTTTGATGCTAGCCCCCCCCGCTTCACCCACACAAACCCTTGATGTAAATGGGTCAAGACTTACTCTCCATATGGGGCAGTGGATGCTATTTTTAATTTTTGAAAGTTAAACCAGCTCTGAAGATGGATTAGTGGTGGCAGATCCCTCTAAACTATAGGCATGTAAACTGAGGGTGGACAGCTGCTTCAACGTTCCTGGCTGGGAATCCAACCCTTAAAAACACTAGATGCACATACATGGCTTCTTGGCTGCCCCATTTATGCCCATCTGTTACGATGGCACACTGCCTGCTTAGAAGTTGGTCAGATCTTTGCCCTTGGGTAATATACCAGGCAATGTTGAATATATAAGGAGACCCTGCATACGGTGGCAAGAGATCTCTTCCCCAGGAAGTGCCTTCTCCTGCTCTGCCTGAACCTTGCAGTTTGGTGTGCTGGTACATCCTTGCACTCCAGGCACGCCTGTTTCATTACTGGCCTCCTAATAAGTAAGCAAGCTGAGGAGAAGAAAAGGAGCCTGTGGACTTCATGGAAAGTTCTGGCTGTCAACAATGAGCCAGGTTGTATTACAGAGCATTCCTGAAATACACGCGGTCACCAATGGGGACATCAACATGACAGTTCCGCCCACAGCCACTCCGCATAACAGGCAACAGGACCAGGGGACAAATCAAATTTCAAAGGATTGCGTACATTTGAGCCCAAGATACCAGAAAGATACACTTGCCTCAAGAAAAGAGCCAAAGGATATAAACCTTCCTGGTCTTTAGTAGGGTACATGATGCCCTTTCACATGGGAGCATGATGACATGAATAACTGTCAGGTGAAAAGCAGGGATTTTCTTATGTTCCTTTAAGAGACATTCATTTCCCTTTGCATAAAGTGGGAGAACCCCCTTAAAGTGAAGACTGAGAATGTTATGGGCTTCTCTTTCCCTTCACCCCAAAGATTTTTTTCCAGAAGCAAAGTTCTTGAGTCTATAGGACAAGTAGTATTTGGCTTGATGCAGAAGAGAATATGCACCGATCTGTCCTTGTATTTGCAGTAACACTTAAAGACCTCTGCTGAGATTGAAGCCCTAGTTACTCTTCAGGTCAGCTTCTGTCCTGGGAAGCATAAAATACAAGCACATAATACGGAAGAAGGAAAATGAAGAATATTATCCTGCAGCTAACTACCAAGAATGGACAAAATTACTTATCTGTGCTCACAAAGGAAAGTTTTATTTTGGCAAAGCCCCTATAAAGCCCTCACACACACTTTATCTATGAGAAAAGACCTCCTGTGTTAGAATTGTCTCAAATACATTTGCACTAGTGCAGGTTGGTAACAGTGCCTCTTTTGCTGCCTTTCTCTCTAAATCTTTTCCACCACTGCATGATTCTGCTTCAAGTTGATTTATTTTCATTCAGCAAAAGCTTATGGAAAGCAAAATTGTTTTGATGTCACCTTGGAAGCTGTAGTTAGGGGAACAATCCCCCGGGATCCAGGATCCTGACTCGGGAGAGCAGGAGCATGCTTTATTCAATGCACTGTGCCAGTGAGGATGCTACAACTCTCTCACCCTACTCTACTCTCCCAGTAAATCTACACCTATTTCTACACTGTCTGCAAAGCAGCTTCCAAACCCCATGTGAGCTCTGGTGCCCAAATGAGCGCAGCGGGTCAGTGCACCGGCGCAAGCGCACTCCGGTTCCACCATCTCACGGACAGGCGGTTGGCAGCCCTTCAGAGGCCATTCTTGCATGATGATACACATGTCCCCAAGGGTAGGTCTTGGAAGGGTAACTGAATGTCTAGATCCCACTGAAATCCTATAGTCTCCTTGTCCCCCAGGCCTCCATATAAATTGGGAATAACAGGAAATCTCTAGCTTAGAAGAGTGCTATGAGGCACTTAGATACTGATGTAATTACAGCTATTTATGTACTTCAGGTGGACGGATCTGATGTATTACCCGCGATGGCCCTCTTACTGTCCAAACCAGCCTGCAGCGTGCGTACACTTCACTGCAACACGCTGGCCCGTATCCCATCGCTAACAGCTATTTAGAGTGCGCTTTGAGACTTTCTGGTGAAACCTCTATCGTTCAGTCACCAGGATGAGATAACGTTTTAACAGAAGAGAAAGTCCAGAGTTTTCTCACCACCACCAGTGAGAAGCCTGTAGTGTGAACTCCTGCCTCTGGGAGTGCGGTGCAGGGTGCTGCTCCACTGACCTCCAAGTCTGGCTCAGCCCCAGAAGCCAGGAGTGGACAATGTATGCAGTTTCTGACCATAGGCCATTTCTCTCACTCTAATTAAGTCTGACAAGCCCAGTTTCTCCTTACACATTGAGCTCACATGTTCCCATATGAGAAAATTTTATTCCAGCTGCCATTGTAAGATCAGAAGTATTATAGGTTTTGTTCTTTCTTGCCAGACAGTGTTTTTGCTCTAATTGGATCCATAAGAATGCCCTTATTCCTGAGATGAGACAGACTTTTGCCAAGACTAATGTCTGCAGAGAGGAGCTAACCTCATTTATACCTTACAAAGTCATGCTTTTAATCCAGCAAAAGGATTTTATCATTGTGTTATTTGGACGAGTGATATGGGGTAGAAGCCACCTAAGTGACCTAATAACTCTTAAGTAGTTAGCGGCACAAACTCTTCTTCCCAGAAAATCTTCCTTCAGTCTTGTGTCTGCTGGCTGCGTTTTGTGAAAGACCCATCCTAACAGATGCCCTATAAACACCAGTGGGTGTGCAACTTCCTGGTGAAACAGCTAGAGAAATGCCTCTTGTATGCAATCTGGCAGGACTTAACTGTAGGTGAGATGGGTTGGTGTTCAGCATGTTCCAAGTTCAGCTGGATGTGCACAGGGTGGACTTGGTATGTGCATGTATATATATATGTATGTACACTTGGGTATCCAGCAAACCATCCCTAACTTCTGGCAAAACACGTGCCAGGTAGTTTACAATAAACCTGTCCCAGCTTTTCAGTCTTCCAGCGTCCTTAGGCACAAGAACTATTCATCTAAAGTGCCCCTCCTTCCCTGTGATGGTACCTCTCTGTATGTCTGGCCACTGTGAAACTCACACTGTGAAGTGAAACACTAGGTCGTTCACACATGTCAACACCCAAAGGTCCAAGTCCCCATGCAAATTATGTCCCAGGACTTCAGTAGCACACACAGACAGCGGCTGAACCAGGGCTAGAGGATCTCAGTTTTGCACTTAGGACCACAGGGAGCTTCATATTCATTTTGTGGAGCTAGGTCAAGAGCAGAGATACTTCTTTTTCAAAATGCCTCCTACTGATTAAATTATATTTCTGTTGGCAACTGAGGGCCTCTGACCTCTCTGAGCCGCATGCTCTTTCCAGAAGAAAGTTTATATGCAGACTGACTAGTTCATTACCACATAAAGGATCACTTCTTTGTTAAGAATAGACAGTACTTGAGCATGGTTAAAAACGAAAATCCAAAGGAAACTTTTTGGGCAGGAAATCGTGGACGTGGGCTTCAGTTCTGAGTGAAGTCACTGAAGTGCTGCTCCTCACGGTGGCATGAGACAGGAAAGGCATGATACAAAGCTGCGATGTGATGCTGCCAGGTAATTGCTAGGGTTTGAATCACTCCTGAATCAAAGACCTGGAGAATCAAGGGATAAGGACTACCAGTGTTGTCTGACCCGTTTCTTAAAGATTTAAATACCAAACAGACCTAGCAAAGCTTTTTGAGCTAATGTAGGTTTGAGAGACTATATCCTACAGAATACTTGAATGCAGCTATGCTACTACTTCAGGCTGACTGTAGGAATGATGCAAAAGGGAAGGGGGAAAGCACAGGGATACGTCCAGGATGTCTGCCTTACACAATACCTTCCAGAAGAAAGGCCAAGATTTCTAACTTCTTGGACGTACTCACCCAAAAACTTGCCAAAGCTTTTCATTCTCTGTGCTGTGAACAGGAATAAGGTAATGGTAACGGGAGGCGAAATTCAATTAGGTGGAACAAAAGGGACCTTTTATGGATTTTCCATCATAAATCCTATACTCGGACCTTTTTTTTGGGGGGGGGGGGAGTGAAAAATCATACTGTTTAAAGAAATGAGGCATAACATATAAACCAGTAATGGTGATTAAATAAACATAAATCAGTACTTAGTGAAAAGTTGGTGCAAAAGCAATAGCTGCACAATATGTCATTGTCCTTTTGCCAGGAAGACTGCTTAAAAGTAATGGGTGAAAAACTGCTCTTATTTAGGCATCATCTAGGCACTAGATGGATGCCAAATGAAATTTGGGATTTTAAATCACAGTCTATGTTTAATGCACTAAGTTCAATGAATCTCAAGCAAGGAATCAATTCCATTCCTTAGACCCTCCACACTTAATTCATGTGGACTTACATCTTTTCCTGTCCCAATACGACGAGGAATTACAAGGCATACATCTGAGCTTTGTCCACTGATATTGAGGGGATTGACTTAGGTCCTACCAATGTCAGGGCAGCTGCTGCCAATTCAGACCCTGACTAGGCTCTTCATTATGTTATTTTGAATTTTTCTCTGTCACATTTCAAACCCCTTTAACAGTATAAATATTGTCACACTGATATTTGTATGCCACTGTATAAACCAATGATACATCTACATCACAAAAACTGTCTCCTCCCACTCTCAAAAAAACCCAGGTAGTAAAATGAAGAAAGTGACTGTGCGGGATCTCTGTTTTCCCTCCTTTTCTCATCCTTGGGTCATAGGTCCAGGAAGAACAAGGTCATGATCCCACCAAAGACTTCTGGCAGCTGACCGAAGTTTACCTGGTAGCGTTGCCAAAGGCAATGCGGTACGTCTAGGGGCTTCGCGGCTGCTGGTACTGGGGAGTTTTCTGCCCTGACCTTGAATAGGCCCCTACTGGACCAAGGAGGATGAGACTATCATCTCTTACATCCCACCAGCTAGTTTTACATTCCTCCAAGGGCAATGATTCTTCTCCAATAAAACTTTGTCAAAGTCATGGTTTCCATGTCACTCTCTGGACCCTTCATGGCCTTTGGCTCGTAGGTTTTCCACTTCAGCCCCAGTCAAAAATATGGTTCATCGTTCAGCACCTTTTACACAACAGGGTCTGCCAGATCCCCTAGCACTGCAGCCAGACACAGAGGGTTATATGAACATTGGATCTGTTTCTTCAGGTGATGTATGAGCCAGAGCCATGGCCCCAAGGAGTGTGCAGGAGTGGCGGTGGTGGTCCAGGTGATGGAGGCGTTCAGCAATGATAGGGGTGACAGTGTCAGCTCCATCACCATCATCTGCTCCTCTACAAGTTTTGCAGAGGCAGGTAAGACTAGAGCTTGCAGGTATACCCCAGTGCCACTGGCACCTATGAAACATTGAACAGTGCTGTCAGGAAGGGTTGTTTGCACGGTTAGTCAACCACACTGATTAGACCCTAAGAGTGCTCTATGTCATGGTGTTGACCTACCTTCAGTTATCTTCTAGTTTTTCTCTGGGAGAGGGTTGTCAGCAGGAAAGCAGAAGAAATCTGGAGCTTGATGAAGAATAGCCCAGGTCAGTGCTATGTGGATAGAGGCACTAAGTGATCATGGGAGTGAAGTGCTCAGAGCCTTTGGCTCCATCTGTACCAGCAGACAAACTGGCCCAAGGAGCACTCAGTCAATGCAATACAGTTGTCTTTACTGTGCATTGCTAGAACGGGCACCGCCATGGTTTTGCTGGCTAGCACTGCCGCAGACAATTTCTGGGCATAGGTCAGGAGTCAGCAGTTCCCAGTGAGCAGTTTTCTCATGGCCACCACTAGAGACAGTGGCTGGGATCATTTGGTACAGGCAAGTCTGAATGCCAGACACAAATCAAAAGCATACTTAACTCACCAGTACATACATAGCGCCTAAGGCCAGCGAGGACCATTTTGAGCAAGAAGAGACTATTTGGCTTGAGTCCTCAGGCCTTGAACCATTTTTTTTATGCCAACTTAAAAGAGGGTATTCCAAGGCCGGAAGAGTTGGTGTGACTTCAGCTAACAGCAGTGTCACACAAGGTCCCATAAATGCTGCATCTTGGATGGAAATGCAAAGGTGCATACCTACTCCAGATATAGCAGCATCAGATTCATCCCTGTTTAAAGATGCAGTTCCTTGAAGATGGCCCACAGCTCTCATCTGCTAACTCCAAGACCTGAGTCAAGAAGCTCCATGTTTTCTGAGTGATAGAGAACCTGCACAGAGGCAGTGTTTCTGGGCCTTTGAAAAGGTTTTACATGAAGGCAAATGCCTAAAGGCTGTGGTGGAGGAAGAGCTCTCCATACTGTCTCTGATTTTAGTCATATGATTTAGTTATAGGTAGTCCTGTGAGAAGCAGGGAGTTGGACTCAATGATCCTTATGGGTGCCTTCCAACTTGAGATATTCTGTGATTCTATGAGTCTATGCTTCGACCCCTATTGCCATGCTGGGTCGTGGTAATCCCTAGCTCCCTCTGAAGAAAAGAAAATAGGCCCTTCACAGATCAAGTAGCTTAAATTTCTCTTCCCTGACAAAGCGAATATTGCAAGAAGAATGTCTGTCTTGTTGTAGGGTCCAAATCCCTTAGGCAGAGCAGTTTTTGTACACAAAAATAACATATCCACTTTATTACAGAAAATCACACCCCACAGACATCAAAAGAAGGGAACCACATATTTTGCCTGTCCTCCAGAAGCCCACAGCAACCCAGGCCTTGGATGGAGAGGATGTGGGCACACCAGTCGCCCATCATCAGGCAGCTTTTACTGGTCCTGCCCACAGACAGAGACATGTTGGTCACACGTATGCAAGATCTCAGAGAATGGCCCATGGTGAAGTGTACAATTTTAAACCCATCCAGTTACATTCCTGGAAACATTCTTCCCCAAGTCAAACCAAGAAAAATATGTATTCCAAATACCATCAAGAGGCACAAGGAATTGCATCACTCTTCTATGGCTCTGGGGTTGCAGCGTGGCCAAACAAAGAAGGAGGCGCGGGAAGGGCAGGATGCAAAACTGCAGCCCTGATTGTTACCTCAAAGGAGGCTTGAGGGTCCTCGGTTTCAAGCAGGAGAGGTTACAGCCCTGCACCAGAACTCTCCTCAGCTACCAGCGTATCACCCGTAAAGATGGCAAACTGATGTCATGCAAGACGCAGCCTTGCTCTCAGTGAAATTGGTGCCAAGACTTCTCCTGACTCTTACTGAATTAAAGGCTCATGCAAACCTGAGTACAAGCTTGCATCAGCGTGGCCAGTAGTGTTTGGCAGCACACCAGTGTGCTGGTAACACAGTGAGCCCACAACAGACATGCAGTTATGCATCCACATATTCATGCTTTCACAGATGTTACATGTGTAAATAATCTGTTTTTAAACATGATAATGGAAATGAAGTCTGTATCTTTAAGAAGGTAGGGGCTTCTTTTGGAGAAACTGAATTTTTTTCATCTTTTCAAAGTGTGAACAAAAGAGTGGTAGGTTTAATTAATGTTGTTTTTTGCAGGGGTCATTATTTGCAATTTCAAGAACAGAGATCTTAAAAAAAAAATCAAATTCAACCTGTTCTTTAATCTGTCTTTTCTTTGAATCTCTCCTTTCTTTGTAGACATGTCCACTAGTCCTTAACCTGATTTATGTGATTGGTCAATTGTGAGTTAATGAAGGGGATAAAATGTTTTCTGGAATGTTGGGATAATCGACAAATAGCAATGACCAGTAACTGGACCACGGCCAAGACAGGAACTTAATCCCCTGAAGTCCAAGGGTATTGTGAAGTTGCACTGAAGTGGGAATTGAAAGAAACCAGTTACATCATTCCATTTGTTTCCTTAGATTGGGACAAATGCGCTCACTCCAGAAAGCATATTTGAAGACTAATTATATAGGGAGAAACCAAGTTAGGAAGGAATTTCTCTACTTCTAGGCATATGTGATTTCAAGTGCGGTTTAAGGGTTTTAATCCTCTTCTTTTCTCGCAACTTTTTACTGTTTGATGCATTCAGTGTGGGTTGTTTCTTCCAGAGGTCACACACTCTCGCCCCCTACCTCTGCTTTCCCTAATGATGTAGAGCAGCTCCCTCACCCTCTGTCAAACATTTCTACTGAAGTGGCAACACAAGAGCTGAATGGTTCAGCTGCAAGGATTAAAGAGGTGGGTTTAAAATGTATGTATATCCTTCGAGTGTAAAATTTAAATTAGAATACAGAGACATCCTTGCTTGCTCTGCCTTGGATTTTGTGTAAAGGTCAGAATTCATCACTGCTGGAGTCCCACTGAAGTTAAGCAGTTTTGTCAAGGATGAACTTGGGGCTATTCAGTCCAGCCAAGGCTTCTCAGCCCCAATCTTTCTGGTTTTGAACGCACACCTCAAGACACATGGTGGGGGAGGGTGGGGAGAGAGAATTTTCAGGTGCTTGGTACACAGTCACTGAATTTAAAAGTTGAAACTATGCTCATGAAGCCCAGATCAATTCTCGCAAGTTCAGCGTCTAGACAGGGACTGAAGCACAGCACCTGTAAGGGCACCAAGAATTAAGTTATCCCGCCTTTGGTGGAGGAAAAAGTGTGGACTATGGGCAAGCCACTAGTGATAACGAGAGGAAAAGGGGCTCTTTAAAGTATCCCCTCTGCCTGTGGTGGGTATCACCAGCACGGAGGAGCTTGCCAGGAGTGGAGGAAGGACAACCCAATTTGCCCTAGACCTCCAGTTTTGAGAAGTTAGATCATGTCCCCAGTGTGTTACCTGATATATGTCAGTACAAAGAGGTTTGTTGACTCAGTCCTAGTACTAACACTATGCAACACACCTCCCCGAAGGGGATTTTGGGGATACTGCAGGATGACCCCTGTGCTCTGATCAACAACCAGATGCTCAGTAATGTTTTCTCAAATACACAGCTTTTTCTCAGACCTTAGATCTTGCTGGAATTACAAACCCTACAAACAAACTGAGGTGACAGAAACTCTTCTCGGACTTCCAACACCCTCCCATGTGTTTCTGTGTTGCTCAGGCTCACTTTTCTTTCAACGAGTGATTAATTTTTATACCATTTTACAGATATATTTCCAACAAGAGGCCCTGGAGAGCCAGTGTTGCTCATGCAGGTGGATTGTAAATTCACTGGGGAAAGGGCTGAGGTTTATTTGCCTCATTTGCACCTCAGACAGTGGGTCCTGATTTCGCTGCTACGCCTAATTCATATAATTGATAGGCAAATAATTGAACAGCTTAAAATGCCTGGGAAGGCCCAGGAGAAGGTTCAAATGGAACTGTTGCTTTTCTTACAAGAACAGTTGGGGTCTGTAATGATGTGACCTTTGAAGGGAGCAAGAGATGATGTTTGTGGTAATGAGATTTCCAGAGACAGAGGCCCATGGGGAATCATAAAGCGAGAGCGAAGTGAGACATGAGGAGTGAGGAGAGATTAATTAGTGGTAAGAAACATCCTCCTGATACTCTTTAATAAGCCAAAACGCTCAAATATGTGAGAACTGTGTTAATAGCCCATGGTGAAGCACCAGATGGGCCAGCACCAGGGTCTACACCCAAATGTAGGAGCTCTGGGGCAGTCCTGCTGCTCCTCTCCCTCTCTGGCTCTGATCTGAATTTGCAGACTCCTCACCACCCCAAGCCGCCTGGCCACGTCTCTGATGGAGTCGGGTCCCTCTTCCACCTCCCTCTGGCTTCTCCACACCAGTTTCTCTATGCTGTTAGCCTTGCTCTGCATATTGCTTCAGCAATTTTGCCTCTTCGTTAGCATTTCAGCAAGTGAATTGCTGTCCTCCCACAAGCTGGCTGGCTAACTGTATCAGCCAGGCAGCTGCACCTTTCTTGTGTTTAGGGATTCATTGATTAAAACGATTAGCTCATCCAGTTTGACCCTATCAGCTCCAGCTTCCTTTGCTGCTGATGAGAAGCACATGTCGGTGGGCCTGAAGCATTTCACCGCAGAGCTCAGCAGCAAAACAAGGGGCTGGACAACAAGCAGGTGGGTTCTGGCAGTGTGAAGTCTTTCTTGCCATGGGTTCAGGACAGATCCATAGGGAATAATGGTAATCACCAACATATAAAACACTGCTGATAGTCCAGGATCCCATTTAAGACAAAATTTAGCAATAGGTGGCTTCAGAAGACTAGGTCATTCTAGAGAAAGATTGAAAAAGGTGATGCTGGTTGGGTGAGGTCTAGGAAGTTAAGGAAGAAGAGGTGATATTTAGCTCTAATTTGCTTGTGCTAATGAAAAATAAAGACTTACAAGAACTATTGAGTAAATGCCTTGTGAAGAAATAGAAATTACTCTCATTGGGTTTGTGTGTGATGTACTAAGGACATCTAATGTATTGCATAAATTCAGGAGAGCTGTGTCTGCTCTGTGTTTCACAGACTTCAGATTAAGCTTTTTTTTTACTAGTCAGCTTTCCAACTCTCCGAAAAAAAGCTAGATCTGATTAGGTTACAGCTCAAGGGGCTAAACCTCATCTCCACACCCTTTTAGCCAAAGAAAAGACTTGGAGGAGAGGTCTAGGAGGGGTTTATTATTCATTTGTCTTCAATCCTTAAATGCCATATTAAGGTACAGACTTTTAAGGTCTAATGTGAATTGGGCTTAGATCAGGAGGACAATTGCTCTCAAAGACAATGAAATACAGCTGTCCAGCAATGAAGGTCTATGATAGCTCAGTTTAAGGCCTCATTCACCTATCTCAGGTCTCTTAAAAACCTCCTGTTAGAAGTCTTCCTATGCAGTCTATTCCAGTGCTTGCCTCTCGGTCGAGTTACAGAGCTTTCTAGTGTTCAGCAAATCCGATTATTTCATTCGTCCATGATTTTTCCATCTATCTTCTCTTCTGTGATTTGGATCTCATGTGTCTGGAGTACATATTACTTAAGCTGTAGTGCCTGAAGCTGAACAAAACGCTCCACATGTCTCAGATATGCCTGTCTCAATTAAAACTAAAACCATAAACTGGAGCTGCCAAGTGCTGACTTCAATAATGTATCTATTAATAGTGACCGTTATCGGCGAAATGGGAAGAACAGCAGACAGATAGAAGGAGAAAAACAGTATCAAATTAGACATTTCTCCGAAAATATGCTCCAACTTAAACCACAAAATACAGTCAGATGACCTACAGAATTATGGATATGTGGGTGATAAGCCACCCTTTAATTTTTGCACAGGAAACTGTGTTTCAGATTAGCTTTTCAGAAGGGATAACAAAAGCGATTTACTCCATGCACAAAACCCCACACTAGCGTGTTTATGCATTGCTGTGGGCAAAGCGCCTTCCAGACACTCAAGATTGTTCCCTTTTCTAAGCATTGTGCAAACCAGACTGTTTTTGTTGCTTACTGGGCTATAGCAGCACTGATTATTAAGTTTGTAACAAAATCTCAGGTAACATAAATATTTAGACACAGCAATCCAGAGGGATTAAACAAACACAGAGCCTAACTCTTACAGGATTTCCCCTGTTGTTATTCAACTTGCACATTTTAGAGATAGGAAAACCAAACTGTGTAGGGCTGCGCTGATTGCTCCCCAAGACTAAATGCCTGTACGCATGGGACTAGATTCACAGGAAGGATTTAAGGATCAGTATTAGACCGTGTTCCTAAATCCTAATTAGGCAATTCCTAAAGATGGTAGTTCACAAACCCCAGCACCCTGAGTACAGCTCTGCCTAGTACCAGACACTCTATAAAAAATCAGCAAAATGCTGAAGTGGAGACATTTCTTGTGGGATTAAAAGCTGGAGGCTTTGTCTTAAATCTAAGCACTGAATCAGGTCAGTCATGCCTCTCCCTTCCCTCAAAAAATACTAGGGTTGGGGTGTCATGTGCAGAGCTCTCCTGCCCCAAATATTAGCCTACATGTCTCTGAGATGACAGACCCCCTTCAACGTCCACAGCTGTGCTGAAGCCCATCTTAGAAGTTGGGTCATCAGGTCTTCTGGTTTAATTATTAAGGGTTTTTTTGTGTAGAGGGGGTGTTGTTTGTTTTTTTTTTTTGTGGTGGGCAGTGCAAGGAGAGGGAGACAGACTTTCTGCAATAGCCCGTGGGATATGTACTTTGTCTCCGGCATGCCTTTCCCATCTGTGGCCCGAAGAAAACCTAAAACCCATCTCAGAGTTGGGGGAGGCAGCTTTATGTGGTGAGCCACTGGGCTCATACGCAATGAGCCCTATTTTGGATGGAAAAGCTTCAGTTCTAGTTCCAGAAACATGCTAGCGTCAGGGGACTGACCAAGTTATAATTGAATCTCTTTGTGTTATTGGTCCCTTGGCCTTCTTAAGCTAAAGCAAGCTACATTTGATTTCTTTGGCATCGTGTAGCATGTGTACAGCCAGCGTGTTGCCCTTGGTGCTTTGTGTAAGCCAAACTGGCCACTTCTGTGACCTCTTGTTCCTTCTATACATGGAACATATTTCAATGATTTTATAACTCCTTAAATAAGGTCTCTTTTATTCTAATCTGAATGCCCTGTTAACTTGGTTTTGGATCCTCTCCCAGACTCCAGAATACCTGATGCTTTATATTTTGGAAATACAGGACTGCCTGTTGCTCCAGTCAGTGACAGACCATGTCTGGTTCACATACTTCTCCCTTTAGATTTAGTCTGCTTATTCCTATTCCAGTTCCCCATCACCGTTAAAAAAAAAAAAAAAAAAAAAAAAAGAAGAGACGAAAAAGAGCATAAACAGCTTCCTTCAAAATTCTCACTGTAAAAGCTGCCCATCAGCTCAGTTGTGCTGTCTCATCGGATAGCAAAAGAAAGTCCCTCTTGTTGCTCAGTTCAGCTTCTCCAGCCCATGTAAATGGGCAGATTTTGAACCAAGAAAGCTCAGTGTGGGTTGTTTCAATACAGGTCTAACGACAATGACTGGGGCACAGGACTACGGAGACGAGGATCTCCCAAGCAGTGCAGGAAACTGTCATGAGAAAAGTCACATTTCCTGGAAAATGGTTTGTAAGTAGCCAGCCTGCTTGCAGGAACATTTGGGGTGGGGAGAATCTCCAGACTAAACATTTTAAAAATATACTTTTCAACTTGCCATATCTCTCTCTCTTTCTTTCTTTTTTTTTTTTTCCTTAAATGAAGAATTCCTTTTGATTCTAAAGCACCTTTGAAATTGCAGTACACTAAACTTTTCAAAAGTTTTTCACTATCTTTAGATATCAGAATTGAAATAAACTGTTCCCATATGCTTCAGATTAAAAATTTCAGTGGAACCAATCTGGAACTGGAGGGGGAGAATTTGGCGTGCAGAGTTTCACTTGTTCTTCTTATTTATTACAGGAGGGGAAAAACGAAAGCTCTGAAACCTCTCACAGGATGGGGAACAAGTTTCCTACTCACTTGTGGGGGCCAAGTTCTCCAGGCAGAGCTGCTTTTGCAGCAAACCAGCCTGGTGAAGGTCTCTTTCCATGAACAGATGGTGAGGAACTAGTCCCCTCTCAAATATCAACTCGTCATGGAGGGTAAAATGAAAATTGGGGGGGTAGATTAAGCCAAAGTGATCAACCTTTTCTCTCATTCTCAACTCAGCTTCCTCCTCTTCCTCCAAATCAACTTGTTTCTTTGTACATCTCCTTCTTAGTATTAAGCACGCAAGCTGTAATTCCTGTGGTGGTGGAAGATAAGGGTGCAGTTATATTAAATTATAGCAATTGACCCCAAACTTCTCCTGCTTTTTGCACTCTTATGGTTGCTTTTGATTTCTCTCCCTGGCCTTGGCCATTTATTCCTTGAACTTCACCCTCAAAAAAGCTTCTCAAATCCTGAAATAGCCTCTTGTGTCTCCCTCATCTGCAGATTTTCCAGTTGAAGCATCCCAGACCATGCCAAACTGGATATCTTTTAGAAAAGCCTCCCAGGGCTTCCCTCTCAGGGAAGATTCAAGTGTTTCCTCCTGCTCTCCCTCTGCTCCTCTTCACACCTTCTTTTTATGGTTTGAACTCTGGGCTGTATCATCTTTGCAGCCAGTAAATTACCCAGGAATTTGGCATAAATATGTTCAGCAGCATGGGGGTTCCTATCAGTTTCTTTGCCATGCTCTACTGCAGCATTCAGGGGAAAACAGTGGTTTCAGCAGAAAAAAAGCAAGATGAGCAGCCCTGAGTGCCTTGCTGGTCGTCTTCTCCTGTGACGTTGGGAGGTGCTGAGCAAAGCACTGGACATCCATGCCTTTAGCTTCTTTATGGAAGTGACTGATGAGTTTCCAAAGAGTCATGAGGTCTTGCAAGTGTGGACAAGACTGTCTGCCACTCTCATAAGGTTTTACAAAACCAATATCAGCCTCTCTTCAGGTGTTACCATGAAAGTATGTGGTTACTTCTTAATTAATTGTGTCCCTCATGAGCTTTTGCATTCAGATTCCTACAATACAGGTTTTTCTTCTTATTGCCTTTCCCAAGCTTTCGGTCAGGAAGAAAGCTGCTAGTCAGGAGCCAAGGAGACCTTGCCAAGACAGCACAACATTCACCAGCCCAGAAACAGTAGCCGAGGCAAAATGGAGCCCAGGCTGATTTCCCCTACATCTGCTGGGACAGTAAACAGTGGGAATTGCTCCAGGTAGCAGATATGACTGTACAATTCCAGACTGTACTCCAAAAGTCATACCGTATTGGCAGAGGATGGCTAAAGGCCATGTGAAGTGCCATCCTATGCCCTAGGAGCAGATACTGCTTGCAGATATCCCTGCCGTGATTTACATCCATAATCCTGGGCAGTGGAGAAGCTGGGGTTCCCATGGGAGTCCTGCGACCAGCCAAATGAAGAATATTCAACAACCAAGACAGGTCAAGTAAGGTCCTACCAGCAGGGCAATAATATTTCTAAAGGTCCTTCTAAAATCCAACTTGCATTTTCAGCTCTACACCTTTTTCTTCACAGCAAGGGAATTCTTGTGGGCACTATCACAAAGACGATCCTGAAGGTGCAGGGAAGTGTGAAGGGCTAAGAGGTGAGGGACGGAGAGAGATGGCAACACGAGACTGGTCTGGACCAGAAATACAAGACTACGTGGAATGGCAAGAACTAGATACCTTACCCTAACCTCACAGGCAAGGACAATATCCAGGTTTTCCAAGGCATCTCCATTCAGAAATAACAAAAATAGAGAATTGCAATCAATCTATCCCTACGTGTCACTGACATTCTGAAGCTTAAAATAATAGCCTGTAATCCCAAGTCAGGAAGCAATTACTAATTACAAATGTAATATAGAAAGCATATTTTTTAAAAAAAATCCCAGTTCCTCTTTCCTTTTCTCTCAAATCATTCCCTGAATTTTTTACAAGTGTTTGCTATTCATAAAGCTTTAATAAAAATTTTGAGTAATAACTTTCAGACAGTGCCTGTGAATTGCTCTCTTAGATTAGTATCTATAATTTCCCAGTAAGAGATGGCCACGCTGCCACTTGCAGTGTCAGAGTGGCCAGTTAAACCTTACAGCAGTATCTGTATACTGCTGTAAAATGAACTGTACTACAGCATGAGCTGTGCTAAAGGCTGAATGAAACTATTCTCATCAGAGATGAGTGGTTAAGGAGACGCAAACATTTTAAGAAATCCCCAGCAGCTGTCTCATGCATTTGCAAATATGTTATTTAATTATTTGATGGGCTCTGGGTTGCTATGGGAACTTGATGAATTTGGAGAGACACAACAAAACGAGGCCCTTCCACTTGGGATGGCGATGTCTTTGGTCCCAAGCATTTCACGATGTACTGTAATTATTTAAATGCCAGCAAAGCAGTGATATCATGCAAAGACATGACAGATCACACTTTTCTCATATTAGGAGAGAGGGCTGGAACATGTGAATATGTGTACAGGAGTCTGTTTGTAATGAAATTGCCGTTACGAGGCCCTTGTGTGCTTGTAGTCTCATTTCATCAAGTTAGGAGTACTCGCTTTTCTTAATGCTTGCTTAATGTGTTTACTTAAATATATTTAATAGCCTATGGAGTCCATTTCCATTTACTGTTGGAGTTTTTCTAAAGCATCATAGTGGCGATGCTGCATAAAATACCCATGAAAAACATCAGTAATGATAACATATTGAAAGCGCTGAGGAGTGCACGTTCAGGATGTAAGAGGGCAACCTTCGGTTTTGTAATGAAAATAAGTAAATGAGAAAAACTGTGGGGACATAGTAAAATAGAGCAATCAGCCAGGAAAGTAACACATTCCCCTGTGTACCCAAAGGGAAAGAGTGAAGAAGGCCAGTTTCTTTTTTCAGATGTTGCTCATTGTGGAAGCAAGAGATGTCCAGTTTGGAAAAAAAAGTAATTATAGTACAAGTATTGCACTCTCTGCTCCCTCTTCACCATCTGACCTCATCACTATCGCATTCCTGGCTGCAAAACAGCTCAGCTTCAAGGAAAAGACTGGACTGCTCTCAAGAAACTCTATGACCTGGTGGTTAAGACACTCTTGGTATGAAGGAAAGGAAGGTTTAGTGCCCCTTGGTCTCAGTAATGGTCTCTTTCTTCCTAGATGAATGCAGTAGCATGCACACAGCAGCCACTACCAAAATCAAATGTAATGGCTGTCCTGACCACACTCTGGGACCTTCTCTGGGAGGCCTTGGGTTGATATGGCTGACTGGCTGAGACTGCAGTGGAGCTTGAGGTAGAAGACCACCACCTGATTTACCATAAGAGGCTCTTCTGACCACGTATGAGGACTAGAGCTAAGCATCTAGGGAAATTTCAGGCGAAGTTGCTGTAAGTCCTACAGCTATTCTCATTTCTAGGTCAGTGTACAAGAAACTCCCTGGTTGGTGACCTGGGGGAAGAGAGGCAGCGGAAGAGGCTAAAAGCCTTGAAGCAGAGGCACCGAGTAATTGAGAATCCACTCTTAAATTGCGGGAATGGCAAGGGGATTTTGCACTCACCCTTTCTGTGTTTGAGTACCGGGAGTCTTGTTATTCCTGCTAGAGACACCTACATGCTAGAAAAGCACGTCCTGGTGGCAAGGGACACAATGATCTCTTCAGAAGGGTCCCAGCTGCCTTCCCCTGTTCAGTGTCACTCATATTGCCAGGCCTGGGGAGCCAGTGCTCATGCATGTAAAATCACTCTTTTTAATTTTCTGTTTCTGTAACATGACCTATTACTATACTACATCTTCATGAGGCAGAGCTGTCTGGAGAACATCTGTTGCAGTCCCAGCTGTTCGGGTACTTCCTCCGTCTGATGTTTCAGCCCTGATATGTGCAAATCACTGACAGTATTACATCCCTCAGTTCCTCCTATAAATCCTATTTTCTCTGTTCTCACAGGGAGAGGAGGGAAAAAAAAAATACGTTGTATGGTTAAATATGGGCTAGATGTTTTATTCTCACCAAATCGCACCAGTAGGGTCATTGTGGAGTAACTCATACCAGACAGACAGTAAAAACCATCCCAGTGTTTATTCCCTTTGGAGCCTATATAATTAAAGCTGCCCACCTGCTCCTGAATTTTGCTGTCGTTTTTTGATGCTATGGGCAACGTGATACTCAGTTATTATTATAAACTATGTTAAGCTGTACCCACTATGGGGTTTATGACAACAATCCTTGAGAAAATTGTAATCCTCTGTGCTCAAGTATATCTCCTTGTTATAATGCTTATGATTCTTGGCTTGAGATGATGGCAGATGATGGCCACGAAAGACTTCCAAATATGGGTCCTGGCAACTTGCTCTCTCCCTAGCTTGCCCGCATTAGATACTTTAGATGAAGCCATTTTCAGCCCATCTCTTCCAGCCGTTCAACAGAGCCATTATTCATCTTCCAGGACACATGACTGAGAGATGTGACAGCCTGTGCCGAGCTAATAGTTCCCCTCTCATCTCCAAAGCCATCCCTCACAAAGATGCTGAGGGTCCAGGGGGAATTAAAGTGGCTGCAATGAGGTGGGGTGGCTGGGGTGCCATCTGAACAGCTCTCATGCTGCTTCACCTTGGAGTTTGAATGAAAGCCACTTGCCTCCTTTCCCTGCCTGGTCCATGACTCTTGTTTTCATCCACACAGTAGCATCAGCACACCAAACCAAGGGTGCTCAGTAAGGATTTGGGGCATTTTCCAGGGCTTTGGCTGGAAAATTTGCAGGAAGTGGAGTGTAGAGAGCCCTTCTCCCACACCTTGAGTGAGAGTTACAACCACTAGATCCTCACTTTAAAGGGTGGCAGATCATCTGAGTGTATTTTAAAAGGAGAAACTGCCTGGATTTTGAGAGAAGGGTTGTACAGAAGAGCACTCCAAGCTGTGACACCCATGCACACTGGACTTAGGGTGCTTCCAGTGTCCAATATTACCCCTTGGAAAAATGGGAATTATTGACTATTCCTCCTTACACACTGCACAGGTATTGTCAGAGGGAAAGACCAAAACATGTCTCCAATGCTCAACATTTAATCCACTACATTTAAAAAAAAAATCTAGCTTCTGAGCTCCAAATACTGTGGAATAACCTAGAGACACCAACTTATAATATTACAAACACAACCATGGGACAGCTCAAATATTCGACAGTCTTAGAAACAATAAAATGGGTTTCCATATCACCCAATACTGGTGACACATGTAGTAAAGCAACCATCATAAAATGCTTCTTGTAACCTCATGACTGAAAACAGCAATAACACGTTTTGTCTCTGTAAACACTCTTCATTGGTTTCTGGAAAATTAAAAAACATAAAGAATCTACGTTTATAACATTTTTTTTTCAAATGGTACAAACCCCAAAGGCTTTGGAAATTAAAAAAAATATGACTCTTTTTTTTAATTCTGAATAACCAGACGTCCAAAGTTTAACACCTTTTGGTTACAAAAAATCTACATCTGATATAGTTTTCCTGTACTGGTGCCTCCTGCTACAATCTCAACAATGAAAAACTATCAAGATTAACAATTCAAACATGTTTCCTAGACAGTCTGGTCATCCATAATTGTTGGAAGCAGTCCTTCTCTTCACTGCCAAAATTTTGTCTATCATTTGTTGCCTGATACTCCTGGAGGGACTTATCAGTGTTTATTAAATAATTTGAATCTGCTCCGTAAAGTTTCCATTTAATGCTGGTTGAAATGTGAATTATTTATCATGATTGCCTCCACCCCCAGCTTTCTGAAGGACAACACATGGTCTTTGATAAAAGCTTTTAATGCTAGATGTGCATGAGCTGGAACCATGCTCAACTAACTTTCTGTAGTAGCTGTAGGACAAAGCTTTGATGTTGACACATCTTGTGCAGGTCCTCCAGAATGGTGCAAAGCAAAGTCTCCCCTCATATTTTTCTTGCACATACTTACCCAGAAAAAAAAAAAACAAAACAACAAAAAGAGACATTGCTCAGTTGTATTGGGTTTGCATGGCAAGGTTTTGGTAGTGCGGAGGCTACAGGGGTGGCTTCTGTGAGAAGCTGCTAGAAGCTTCCTCGATGTCCGATAGAGACAATGCCAGCTGGCTCCAAGATGGACCACTGGCCAAGGCCGAGCCCATCAGCGACGGTGGTAGTGTCTCAGTGATAACATATTTAAGAAGGGGGAAAAAAAACTGGGCAGTAGCAGCCAGAAGAGATGATTGAGAATATACGAAAGAAACAGATCTGCAGAAACAGAGGTCAGTGAAGAAGTAAGGGGAGGAGGTGCTCAGAGATTCCCCTGCAGCCCATGGAGGTTAACGGTGGAGCAGATATCAACCTGCAGCCCATGGAGGACCCCACACTGGAGCAGGTGGCTGCCCGAAGGAGGCTATGACCCCATGGGAAGCCTATGCTGGTGCAGGCTTCTGGCAGGACCTGTGGCCCCATGGAGAAAGGAGCCCATGCTGGAGCAGGTTTGCTCTCAGGACTTGTGACCCCACAAGTGACCCATGCTGGAGAAGTCTGTTCCTGAAGGACTGCATGCTGTGGGAAAGACTCATGTTGGACAAGTTTGTGGAGGACTCCTATGGGAGGGACCCTATGCTGAAGCAGAGGAGGAGCGTGAGGAGTCTTTCTCCTGAGGAGGAAGGAGCTGCAAAGACAACGTGTGATGAACTGATCACAACCCCCATTCCCTGTCCTCCTGTGCTACTTGGGGGGAGGAGGTAAAGAAACTCAGAAGTGAAGTTGAGCCTGAGAAGAAAGGAGGGGTGGGGGGAAGGTGTTTTAAGATTTGGGTTTATTTCTTATTACACTACTCTGACTTCTAATTGGCAATAAATTAATTTCCCCGAGTTGAGCCTGTTTTGCCCATGACAGCAATTGCTGAGTGATCTCTCCCTGTCCTTATCTTGACCCATGAGCCTTTCAATATATTTTCTCTCCCCTGTCCTCTCCTGAGGAGGGGAGTGACAGAACGGCTTGGTGGGCACCTGGCGTCCAGCCAGGGTCAGCCCATCACATCAGTGCTGATGACAGCAGTTGTCAGAAGGAATCTAGCTTCTTAAGTGAAATAAGCTATTCTCCCAAGAAGTCCAGCATAAGCCTCCCAGTCACTTCCATGAGGCCAAGTTCAACCCAAACCACTCTGATGTCCTCACCCAGTGGCTGGGGAAAGAATTCCACCTTTTAGACCACGTTTTTGGAGAACCAAGGATAAGTCACGACCCTGAATGGAATAACAAATCATCTGTGCCTTCCATTGATGGAGAAACTGAGATCAGCACTGGAACACAACTCCCACAGTATGGCCTCCACTGTCTTCACTCTGTCACCAGCTCAGGTTCAGAAAATAACTGGCCTTGGTCTTGGTTTGCTACGCCTGATGGTCTGAGAGACAGCAGATGTCCTGTGATTTCCCTGCGTCAAAGAAGCACTACTGATATAATGAGGAAGGTGATGGCTTTGGACAGACGTTAATTGGGTGCATACAGCCAAGTTCAAATCTCTGCTCTTCCTGCAGAAAAACCTTTTCATTTATCGTATTTCAATGCCTCTTCTATACAGTGAGAGTAATTACTGCTATAATTCACAGGGATGTAGTAAGAATAAGTGGGCAAAGGTGTCTGGAGTGCAGACGACGCTCTGGAAATTGAGAGGCACTCAGTCATCTACCTACACAATGTATATCATCTTTTCTCCTAAAATTATTTAACAAGTAGGTTATTTTTAAGTGCCATTTTGACCTTGTTCTGCCCGTTTGATTTTCTGCCTTTTGGTTTGTAGGTGCCAGTTCTAGCAAAAGATGGCAAATGAGATTAAATAGTGCAGAGACTTGCACTTTAAATGCTGACCGCAGAGTCATGTTTGCACAGAGGCCCCTGCAGCACTGTCAAGGAACCAAAAAACAAGTGCAAACAGAGTTGTGCTGACTTTATGGCCCCTTACAAATCTTTTCCGGCATATGGGAGTATTAGGTCTTAACACACCAAAACGAGAGAAAAGTGTTTTATCACTTCTCTCTGATATCAGGTCGTGCCTGCCCTTACACGCAGCCTGTATTGTGCATGCACATTTGGAAGAGGGTTTCAGATATACATCAAAGTGCATCTCTTCTGATGTCAAGCCCGAGAACTCTTCGCTCTTATTCAACCATGACAGAGGGCAGCTTGTGTTCCCCTGGCAGCGTGGGGCCAGGGCTGGCAAACCGTGGCTGGAGCCATGCGATGAAAGCTGGGGCTTGTACCAGCAGGCAATCCCACCCTGCACACCTCTCCCCTCTGATTCCCTCGTTTTGTTTCCTGTTCCTATGGACAGGGAGAGTTCAGGAGGACACCACCCTTCCAGGCTTAGAAGGGTGCTGTAGAGACACAGCAGCATAAGGAAAGTCTCAATTATGTGCTGAGGCCTCTACCAGATTTGGGCAAATTTAACACAGATGGACACTTCACCAATTTGCTGCATATTTTTCTAGTTTTCCAATGTTGTATTTCAGTGCCAAAGCCAGGTTCATCCTTTTGTTTCCTGGTACCTGGGTGACAAATTTAGCTTATCCTGTTGGCTTCAGAGGAACAGTAAACACCATTGGGTGTCTTTCTCTCCACCCAGAAACCAAACCACCTTTAGGAAGTGCCAGTTTCTCTTCCCTATTTAAGGAAGCTCATGATGACTCTGTCCCTAACTTTGTTACCTCGCGTAAGAAGGATGAATACTGTTCTCATAACACATCCTTATTTCTTTTTGAAATCCAGGCAAGGCAAGAACATGCTTTGGATGAAAGATGTTCTCCATTGATGCCCTCAAGAGAAATTGTCTGCTATAGTGGGAATTGAGTGCTCTGGTTTGTCCCGGCTCTGGGGGGAGCACCCCACAGCAGCCCCTGGCTGCCTCCTGGGCTCCAACCCATGCAGATCAGCCAAAGCAATAACTTAACTTTACCCTGGAAACCTCCTGTTGACATGCCATCTCTCCTCCTCTTTTTTAATTGCTCCTCCTTATCATTCACAACTCTTCTTTTCATATTCACGTCCTGTCTTAGGCAGCATTAGTGAAAATATTACTATTTTCAATTTTCTATATTAATAGCATCAATATTGAAATAACTCAACAAAAAATGCCTTAAACCCTTACTCACGTCCTCATCAAGATTTCAGATCCCAGCTCCTACTGGTTTCAGGATCTGGGCCTCCACCCTTATCTCTCCGATTAAATCATTAGCTTTAAAATCCTTCACCGTTTTCAACCTGATAATAAAACACAGGAAAACGTGGCTGTAAGCTTCATGAATATTTATTTTATCAACAGTGAAGGAGCAAGTATACCTAACAGCTTTGCTAACTGATTGTCTGCAGAACAAGGAAGTTATGGCCATGTTAACGCAAGCAGTAGTAGTTTATTGTTTTAGTAGGCACTTCTTTTTCCTTCCTTTCGAATAAACAGACCGCAGGGTCTGGGAAGACGTGTGCCAAGAGCATTACTGAGCGCAGCAAAAGCCGAACAAAGCGCGGCAAAAGCACAATCCTAATCATAACAGAGCGAGCAAGTATTGTTACAAATGTTCCCTTTAGTATGGAAATGAGCCAGAGGTAATAAAAACACCATAAAAATGTCAAAATGACTGATCACTATGAAGCACTGGCCTTTTTATAACCAAAACTTACAATGAACTTAAAAAAATTCCTGTGTTAAGAGAAATGCCATTTTTACTTAACTTTGTTGTTCGACTTATCCTCAGTTCACTGCACAGTTAAATGACTGCAGAAGAGAACAACTTCAGAAGGGCATCAGTAAAGATCTGATTGATATTAAATGACATTCAAGCATGATGGTGGACTCTGGATGGAAACAAACCGTTAACCAGGGCATTAGCATTAACACTGCTACTGCCTCTTTATGAGAATATGGGGCATATTTAGGTACTAATTGTTTGAACAGCAGCAATAAAATATAATGCTTAATGACATACAAATGAAGAGCTGTGTAACTCATGTAATTCCATCAGAAAACGCTCAGAAACAGCAGCTTGACTCTTTAATTACACAGATCAAAGGAGAAAAAAAAGGCATTTTGAAGTCTAGTCTAAAGTGTTATTTATTACTCCGCTCACTAAAGCATAGATCAGCTCTGATAGAAATCGCATTTCAGAATGGATTTGGTTAGCGAAAACAGGAGAAAAAAAAAAAAAGAGTATTCATTGCTTTCCTGATGTCCATATATATTGCGGGACATGTTAAATCCTAATTAAAACAGACTGGCAGAAGGGAAAAGAAAAGAAAGAAAAAGCGTAAAAGCTAAAATAAGGACAAATAAAGGTCGTAGCTCCATGTGTTGATCTCAGAGACCTGAAGGTGGTAAACATGCACAAAGGCACATGGGCTAAATGCAAAATGATCTTCCTCCTTCATTCAGACCCCACTCTATACATAGACAATATGTATGTGCCATCTAATAGTCAACCCAAGACCAGTATTTTAAATATGGTTATATCAGCTATTACTTCCTATTTTCAACTACAATAATCCACATTTTTGGTGGGTTTTTGTTTTGGGGTTTTTTGGGGAGTTTGTTGGGTTTTTTTTTGCGTTTGCAGCAAACTTAAAAAACGAGAATCTGAGTTCCAGAAATGCATTGCTGCTAAGATAAGGTGAAAAGAAAGCGTGAAATACCAACAGCTCCCAATTATTGGCATTTTCTGGCAAGTCTACAGTGCAGAACCAACCTGGCAGGGGGGCTGGGTGCATCCCAGCATATTTGGATGACATACCCTGGCCCTGGCCAGGCCAGTACCTCCGTGCCTCATTTCTTCCTCTGTTAAATTCTTGCTGAGATCTATAGGTGAAACCCACTCCATAAAGCTAGGCGGTTCTGTGCCTGTGCCCCTCACACCCTCACTACATCAATCCACGAGTAAAGAAGTGCACAGAGGTGCCCTCTTTGTGGGTCTAACACCCAGTGAGATCCTGCGCATGTAGGAGACCTGCAGGGTCACTTTGGCCAAAGTGTGCAACCCACCCTACAACCACTTGTGTCCAAATGACTGTGCTGGGGGGAGCTGTGTCCACCCCAGGGCGAGGGCAGGGCAGGATCCGGGCTGGCTCCCATGCATGGCAAAAAAGGGATTGAAGATACTTACACCAGTGTCGTGGTTTAACGCTAGCCAGGAGCTAGGACCACACAGCCACTCACTCACTCCCCCCACTTGGGATGGGGGAAGAGAATCAGAAGGGTAAAAGTCAGGAAAAACTCATGGGTTTGGATAACGACAGTTTAATAGGTAGAGCAAAAGCCACGCACATAAGCAAAGCAAAACAAGGAATTCATTCCCTGCTTCCCATGGGAAGGCAGGTGTTCAACCATCTCCAGGGAAGCAGGGCTCCATCATGCGTTAATGGTTACTTGGGAAGACAAACACCATCACTCCAAACATCCCCTCTTACCTTCTTCTTCCCCTGGCTTTACATACTGAGCATGACATCATATGGTATGGAATATCTCTTCGGTCTGCTGGGGTCAGCTGTCCCGCCTGTGTCTCCTCCCAGCTTCTTGTGCCCCCCCCAGGCTGCTCACTGGCGGGGCGGTGTGAGGAGCAGAAAAGGCCTTGACTGCTTAGAAGCAATTAAAAACACCAGTGTGCTGTCACACTACTCCCATCCCAAATCCACACCAACTGCTGGCAAAAAAAGTTAACTCCATCCCAGCTGAAACCACAACAACCAGTTAACGAGTTTAAGCAACCGAGCAGGCCATTAACCGCATGTGTTTGCATTCAAATTCACATGTAAATCCTTCACGACGCTAACTGCAGCGCATCCAGTAAGATTTTCTAAACCGCTGATAGCGCAGAGAAGGGGTGTGTGTACGCACAGCGCTACACTGCTGTTTACACAAGGGCTTTCTTGCAGACGCAGTACGTGTCGATGCACAGCTCTAGTTTATCCAAATAACACCATTACTGTAGTAATAAGCTGGAAAGTGCTGAGATCACATACTCGCAGTCTGGAGGCAAGCGGAGCCGGGTGTGCAGCCTGAGCGGGGCTGCCCTGTGCCAAACGTTGCTGTAAGGTCTGTGGCGCACGTGTGCAGCTACAGCGCCCGCCAGGAGCAGCGCAGCCGGGTGCAGGGGACCTGCGCTTGCACCTCCTGTTCTCTGCAGCTCAACTACATCTCTTGGGGGCCAGAAGGGACCACTAGATGACCCCATCTGTATTCCTTTATCCTTACGACACTCCCAATATCTCGCATCCAACTGAAACACCTTGTCCACAAAGCACCCAGACTTATTTGGAAGATTTTGAGAGATGCAGTGTCTACCCCTTCCTTTGATAGCTCCTTCCAAAATGCGTGCATTTCCCATTTAAATGTGTCTGGCTTCATACACTGGCCATTAACATCTTTCTCTGTCACATCTTTCTCTGCCAATGGGCCAGCCAGAACAAAGATGTAAAAACCTTGCAATGACTCCATGTGTCCGATTGATTTCCCAACGGACGTTGCAGGGAATTTTTTTCCCACTGGCATCTGCAAGAGCTGGAACAGGCATTGTGTGTGGAATAATCATCGACTTTAGGTAATTTGGCTTCCTGGGAACACTCGACATACCCCATATAGGCAGAGGTGATGCCCGGATAGCAAAGCCATGATAAATTCCCCATTAACCTTTGACCACCTCCCAATTTTTGCTCACTGCTACATCTCCCCTGGGGCATTATTCTAATATTTCAAACCTCTAAAGGGTTTCAGACAGCCACAGAAATGGAGCCGACAGAAATATTTCCTCTTTCCCACCCCAAGTGTGCAATTTCTGCACAGGGCTCTTTGGGTCTGAGGTCCAGGTCAGGTCAAGATGAAGTTTGGGTGAGGGCCAGCTTCTCTGAACTTAAAGTCTCACAGCTTGGACATTTGCTGCCTCTGGAACTAGTAGTGAGACACGCAGACATTCACCTCAAAGGGGTGGAGGTGCTGGGCTTGACCTTGAAATCCCTGCTCCACCCCAGGTACTAGAGCTTGGCCATCTCCTCCAGGGACCCCTAAATTTCATCTTGCTAATTGCAGTTTGGCTCCTGGTGTAATTATGGCATTTGGCTCTAGAGGTGAAGAGAGTAAAAATAGTCCCTATTCACAAAAAAAAAAAAACCACAACAGAAAACCAACCAACCAGAAACCTTTTCCAAACCATTTGAAAAATAATGCTTCCGCTAGATTCACAGCATCTACACAAAATACCAGACCAAGCTGTGGTGCAAAGGTAATTTTGCAATATTGTCTGCTTTGCCAGCATGTGTTCCTGATGTGTGCAAACATACACACATGCACATACACAGCCTCACACACGCGGCCATCCTTTTCTTCAAAATATAGTGAGTTTACAGAACTCTCTCCTCTATTAGCACAATGCCAGGCTTTTATGCCTTTCTTTTTTTCTGTAACTTTTATTATGTAGCCACAGACAAACACATGCTCTGCCATGCTCTCTCATTTCGATGTGTCCAGTTATTGTACTTGCCACTGATTGAAAAGCACGACACCTTTTATTTTGAATGCCTGATAAAAGTTTTCAGTTTGAAAGGGGCCGACTGTACAAAGACTGTCCATACAAAGTTTAAAAATGCCACCCACAAACTGGCACGTAAGGCCATGTTTGATCTGTAATGCAAATTGTCCTCGTTTGGCCTCAGCCAGCAGCAAAGACCCACACAGCCGCTCGCTCGACTCCCACAGCCGTGGGAAAAATCGGCAGAAAAAGGGCAAAACTCGTGGGTTGAAATAGTGTAATTTAACAGAGCAGCCAAAGGGAAGAAGAAAGAAAAACAATAACACCGACAAAGGAGCATAAGGACGCGATTACAGTACCGCCGCGCAGCGCGCCGACCGGACCCGCAGCACCGCAGCCCGCCCCGAGTGGCGACTGCCCCCATCGCCCCGGCTAGCGCCTCTTATAGCCGGGCACGGGTCACGTGGGATGGGATACCTGCCTCCCCTGCCGGCTCCTTGGGGAAATTAACCCCATCCTTGCCGGAACCAGGACACAAATAAAATAAACAAAGATGGTGAGTTTTAAGCCTGAAATTCCTTTGATTTTTGAAGCCCCATGGCTTCAAAAGCAAAAACTACCTTCTGTATCGCAGCCTGGAGGCACATACATCTGTATGGCTGTATGTATATGTATACTTAACATAAAATATTTCTGTGTTCAAAGTAGGGTCAGTACCTAATTACAAGACTATTGTTTTCTTCTTTAAACATCCCCTATTCATGAGTGAAGATGAGTCCAAATCTTGCCCCACTGAAGAAAAACAATTTCAAACACAAGCAGGACCTGGCTGAATTTATTTAGATGAAGGAAGACTTTGCAACACATGCAAGGCACAATCAAGCCCTAAAAATAAATAGCATGCAGTAGGGCATGGGGCAGAGTAACCCTTAAGAACACTTATAGGTTCCTGGTGGAGGAAAAATAACTCCTTAAAAATGCAAAACCCACTCAGGCACAGCAAGACAGCGCGAGGCCCAGACAATATATACAGCCCCACTCAAATAGGGCACAAGATGATATTTCCCTAATATGAAATTTCATACCAATTTGGATGCTCAAGAGGAAATGCTTAAGAGGGAGCTGATACCCAAGGCAGGATGAGCACCCCGAGCTTTCTGCAAATCAAGACCTTTATAGCATCTCTCATGGTGCATCCAAAACCAGAGCTGTCTTTTCAGTCCCATGGCTGAGAGGTGCAGCTGTGCTTGGCCGTAGCATCCTCCATTCCTCCATGCTGGGTGGTTTACTGCAGTGTTTGCTTTTGGAAATCTATTAGCATCACTAGAGATTTGTCTTTAAAGGCAGGAGCTTGAAAGGGCAGGAAGAAGCCACTCCTTCTGCATATCTGGCAATATGTAAAGTTTTTGACTGCATGATATAACACAACGGAGCTGTACCACAAAGGGTAGAAGGCACCAGAGGAGAGCATTACGGTCCGCATGGAAGATTGTGCTGTATGGGACATGCAGGGTTGCTTCTCTGAACCCACTGACCCTCTCTCTGAGGGTCAGCGATATAGCTGCCATTTGAAAAAGTGCCATAGGACAGTCTCTTAGGGCTTGCTTAGAGCTGAACCATCCAAAACCAGTGTTCACCTCCACCCTTGAAGCTGGTTTCAGTACCGCTATCACAGCATGTGTTAGAAGTGTCCTCTCGCTGCAGCACTGGCACAGACAGCAGAGAAGGGCTGTGGGCATAGGGGTGCATCCTGCCCTCTGCCATGGCCCTAATGCTGCTGAAATGTGGGGTAGCTCAATACATACTATGGTGCAATAGGTAGCTTCCCATAGGCATGAGATACGAGATGTAGCCCTTAGTATCTCTCATGGAAACATCCACTTACTGCCTTCTTAAAATAAAGGTGATGGACTTAATGTATAAAGGTATTTTATTTTTTTTTTAATGAAATGACTGAATAAACTACAGTCATTAAGAACTTCTGCCTAAATCATGCCTTATATCCAGAGCCCTCAGTGTTCACATTTAAGCCTCTTGGAAGCTGAGAGGATGTATACAAAGATACCCATGATCTGAATTTATCTTTTATGGACTTCATAAATTTGTGTTAACAAAGTGTAACTGAATCCTCCTGATGAAAAAAAAAAAAAATTAGCAATGGGTTGCTTTATTATAACTTCTACAGGAAGACCATTGTGAGGGATGGTCTTCCTGTAGAGGTTATAACATGGATTTCCTACTACAGCATACAGGCAAGCAGCAGAGTGTGCTATGCAGTGCTGTATTGCAACAGTGCCAGTTGGTAAACTCCACATGAGTAGGAAGGTCTCCTTCTTCTACTTCCTCCTCCTCCTCTCCTTCCCCAGAATCATCCGATGGCTCCAGCCAGCACCAGCACAGTGGGCAGGGATGGAGCCACTAATCCAGTTGGCTAAGACAAAAAAGGGGCTTTTGGGAGCAGCATGTATTGGTGAAGGAAAGCGGGAGCTTACGTGCTTTGCTGAATCGGGGCCCCATCTCACAGCGCTATGGCTGAGCAAACAGGGAACTGTTTGGTTTGCTGGTGACTCAAACAAACCAGCAAAAAAATCACTGCAGGTCAACCCAGAGCAAATACCTTCAGAAACGTTCCGAGAAAAGCAAAGCCTAAAGCACTGTTTTGTTTCAGGTTAAATGAAGTATTTCACTTTCAAACAGAGCAGCTGGTTTGCTGAAGATCACTTTTGCAGAACAGGCTTGAGAAGGAAGTGATTTCAAAGTTAAAAATTGGCACGTTTCAAATTTTCAGGGTTTTTTCAGCAGCAACCTTTAAGTGAAACCCAAGTGAAGAGCAGACAGTCGAACCATTGCTGAACCTGCCTGCTCTGAACAAAATTTTGGCCACTAAAGGGTTGGGTGCCTCTCCTTGGCATGCAGCAGCCGAAGGTGTGAGCCCTCCTGGAAGGGAGCAGCTCCCAACGTTCTCTTCTTACTGCATCCAGCTCACCCTGCGCTGGCTCCTTCAGCAGCTGCATTTACAAATGAAGTGTTTCACCTACATTTCATATTTTCCCCTCCCAAGCACCCTGAGGCTGAAGTTCATTTTACAGGCTCACAAATGATTATTATGTTTTGATTTACAAAATTTTCTTTTAAAAAGAAAACCCACTGCAGGTTTGTGCCTCAAAAACAAATGCAACCTCCTTCTCCCCCAAAAAAGCATGCATAGTGAAACAGATTTCCCTGTGAGCACAGGTCTTTGCTACTGAACATGACAAGGTGTCCATGACAAGTGATCTGGCCACCGCAGGCCCTCACAGTCAAAGTATAAATGGTGGAAAAGGCCAGTTTCTGATGGAAAGGATGGCACCAGCGGTACCTGAGATAATGTCAGAAGAATTACACGTGGCTAGTGTGATAAGGCATTTAGATAGATGACCGCCGAGTTAGGAGAAGTCACATTTTACATTGAGCGTATTCTGAGCACGGCATCTATAGAACCCGAAAAAAAAAATCTTTATTTTCTTTGATCAAAAATACGTATAGAAATGCCTGTTTTGAGGAAAATATCATACACTTTTTTCTTGTTTAACAAAATAAATTAAATATACATGACTTTTGTTTAAACTCTATATAGAATTACAAAGGTTTTATATTTGCAATTGGACTCATTTCCAGTCCATATAGGTATTTAATATGGTCCTTATTTATTTTATCTTCTCACTGTTGTTTGAACTGCAAATGAAGTTGTATCATTTCCAAACTGTTATCTGAGGGGAGGGGACAACCACACACAACCTAGGTGAATATTTCTCAAATGCATTTTTTCCTACAAGATTATTATTTCATTCTCTTTGTTTCTTACTCTTTTTTTGTAATGTTTTTATATATTTTGCATTGATGTAGAAAATCCAGTAGCTTGTCACTGTGAGCCATCAGTGGACAGCGTGTTTTGCTTTCTTCACCATCAGCAGTTCAATTATTATTATTATTAATTATTATTATTTTTTAAATATAAATATAAAGGTGTTCTGTACAATATTCCTCTTTCCTTCTTTCCTTTTTCCTGGCAGCAGCACTGAGTCCTAGGACCGGGGAGTGGAGCACTTGTGGTTTGATCTGCAGTACCCCCCATGGTAAACATGATGCCTTCGACTTGCAGAAATCAAGCAAACCAGCTCAGTTAGCATGTCAAACCAAATCACCGTGACTGAGAAGCATTCAGCATTTCACATTGTGAATAGAAATTCCTTTTTCCAGAGCCTCTTGTGTTATTTCTTTTCCCTGGAAGAGGTGAGTTGGTTATGTCTCCAGGTGCTTTGGCACTAAGCCTCAGGTACTTTAGAGCTTGAGTCACTCAGAAGGAACAGGCTCTCCTGCATGCTCCCGAGTGGGACAGGCTTGGGGGCTTCCCACCAAACAAGTGATGTGCAGCAGGCACAGGAACAGCAGTGCCCATCTGGAAAAGCACCACAGTTGCCTCCTGCTCTTCTTGCTCCTTTTAGTAACACAAGGAAGGAGGTGGTGGTTCACGTCCCTGTGTCCTGTCTCACTTGTTGCCACCTTGATTAAAAAATCTGGGAAGGCTCTGCTGTTGGGGATGGCCGCCTCTCTGCTGAGATTTGGAGCTCCTTCATTATTCCTCAGCTACATCCTGATTGCAATAATTAAAAAAAAAATCTATTTTCTCTCTCTGTCTTTCTCTATTATATATATATTTATATAGATAGATATAGATATATACACATATATATATACACACATACACACACGCATATACAATTATATATATGTATATATATATTTAAAATTATATATAATCTTTTCTGTCTGCTTTGCCTGTTGCTGGCAGTGTGAGCTGACTTGGAGCAGTCTCTTCTGAGGTACCACGAGGAAAAGCCCAAACGAGCTACTGTACACGGCCGCCCTCTTAGCACTGGTACTGAATGTGCTGGTGCTGATGGACTTTGCCTTCCACGTGCGAGTGGGTGTGGGTGTGGATGTCCGTGTAAATCTTTGGGTACATTTTGGATGCCATGGCTGGGGCAAGTGCAGGCCCTTGCGACAGTAAATGCTGCTGCTGGGCAACATATTCCTCATAGTTTATGGAGGAGATGCAGTCTTTGTCGGGGACCTGGGAGACACAGATTCTGTCCCGGGGCTGCGGCCGATGCACAGGGGCAGCAGCTGGTGGGGAGCAGGGCTTCTTCTTGGTCTGGCAAAGCCACAAGAGGATCGTTCCGAAGATGAAGACAGCTCCAGCGGGGATGCCGATGATCACTGGCCAGGGAAGGCTGCTGGTGGAGGAAGGGGGCACAGGTGCACTCGGAGGCTTGGGATCTGGACATCACGGCAGGAGAGAGACAGAAAGAGTTAATTAAATGCAGGCAAAGTGAATTCAAAACAGATGTCACGCTTGGGCTGGCTGTTGTTCAGGCTGTCTGGCAACCCTGCCAGACCAAGTAACAAGGGAGAAATCAAGCCAGCACATGATGTTTGGTAACTGCTTTGCTTTTCAGTGCTCCTGGAAGGACAAGCAACTCATTTTCTTTGGTTTACAGGTCGGGAGAGGAGTCTTTGGGGGATTTTTTAACTTTCTTATCCAAGCTTTAATGGATGCACTAGAGCCAGACCAAGAGAGTTTCCTAACACCCTCCCTCTGCGATGGAGTGGGCTTTGCTGCCCAGATTGGAGGATACAACTCAGGATGTGTCAGTAATACCTCCATCTCAGCAGCCCAGGAGGTATGATTGGGTTGCACAGAGCAACAGCATGTTGCCCACTTGCCTCTGCCAGGTGTAACTGTGTCTGCATGGGCTTTAGACACTCTTTAGTATCCATGTCTAGCGATACTGGAGATACTCAGCAATGGTCCACCATGGCAGGCAGCATTAATGTGGTGTTTTGAGTTTCTTGTGTGGCTGGGAGGAACACTGAAGGACGGGAAAAATGTAGGTGACCTGGTGTCCCCTCCTTGGTGCCCAAGCCATGGAGAACTGAAAGTCCATGTGACATTAGTGTGTTCAACTCCCCATACCAAATGGGCTCTACGTTCACCAGTCTCTTTGAAGCTCCTGTTGGCTCAAGGGCAGCAAATTCAGCTACTGAAGGAGATAAGATGCTTCAGAAAGCATCTTTCACACCTACCTCCCCCTTCCCCTCCCTGCTGTTGGCAGCCTTTACATCCCTGGGTAGACACTCTGGTTTCTCAGCCTGATCTGTTGATTTATAGACCCAAAATGAATTCCTGGGGCAGGATCCTAGCTATCAAAATCCCCATCTAGATAGCTACCAGCTGTGATTTCCAAAGCCCTGAAAAATACCTAGGCACAGAATTCAGCTTGCAGGGAGACACTCGAGAAACTTTGAAAACCACAGGCTATCCTAATAGCCTAATCTGTTATATTCAAACATATATCACTTAACTTTCAAGCCAAACTTCTTTAAGACACTAACGTCTTTTTCTCTCCTTGACAAATAATCCTTCGGCTAGTTTAAAATATTAAATATATACCATGTGGTCTCTTTGAAGTCAGATGCACCTATACTGTTGACCTCAGTAGACAAAACTTTGATTCACCAACACTGAAAATTACAGAATAATTTAGGCTGGAAGGGGAGTCTGGAGGTCGTCTGGTCCACCCCCACATGCTCACATCAACTCAGGATCAGAGAACTGACCCATCAGCTGACCACAAAAATAACAGTCTTCATGCTGGTTGGCAGAAATCCTCTGCTGGGCTGAAACGAAAGTGTTTTGATATTCATCCATGTTGTTCTTTGGAGCTGTCTATGTCAAATTTGGTAGATTTACAAGCAAAATGGTGCTTTTCTAACTCATGGCCTTGCAACCACATTGTTGCCTCTGAGGGCAAGCTGGGTTCTCCTTCTCCGTCATTGCCACTAACAACAGGCCTGCAGGCTCTCATTCTGGTATGAGGCCTCATTATAGTCCCATTTAAATCAATGGAAAGTCTCCCACTGATTTTATTGGGAGCTGGATCAGACTCTCATAGTTCAGAAACTCCCAGAGGCTTTGAGTTATACCCCACCCACGCAGCCTTTTCTTTGGGATTGACGGTCTTTCTACTTGGGAGTTTAGTCCTAAATCTAAGTGATGCAGAAGAAGATGTCAAGACCATTCTCTTACATGGCAACTTGCTGTCAGTATCTAAATTCAAGCTAATGACTCTCGATTGCTTTGGCAATCAGTGAGCAGAAGAAGCCATGGTGCCTTAGTTACAGGAGTCATAAGTATTTTCCCCACTACCTACACAGAAAACCAGTCTTAACAGCCTGAGAGAGTTAATGAGCTCTGTCTCTTACTGGTATCTTGACTGGAGACACCCCATCAGGCCTGACAGCTAAAATGTTTTGATATTGGCTCCAGCTCCTGAGCTCTCTTAGCTGTGTTGGCCTTGTGGCGGTGAAGGGAAGAAAAAACTCGTTCTTTTCCTTTCCTTGTGACTGGGACAGTTTTTATTCTTCTCTTATTTTATGGGCCTGTATCATTGTTTCCTTTTACCAGGAAAAGCAATATAAATAAGAGCAAGAGAAAGGAGAAATGTGACGCAATGGGGTTGCAAACTGTGCTGCTCTTCTGTTCCCCTCTCACGTGCTGCAACCTATCACTGAAGTGATGCAGTGCCTGCAACTGTAGTATCCTTTCTTAGCTCCTCTTCGATACAGGACCAGATCATTCATTTCATTTCACCTTGCTGGAATCATTATTCCCCATGAAGGGAGAAAAGGAAACATCATCAAGAGGATTTCAGCAGGGGCTGATTTAAATCACAGAATCACAGAATGATCAGGGTTGGAAGGGACCTCTAGAGATCATCTAGTCCAACCCCCTGCCAGAGCAGGGTCACCTAGAAGATTGGTTTAGTCCCTCACACATTCTTATCAGAAGTAGTCTAGCCTAAATCAGCACAGAGGGCCACGGAGCCCAACGGGCATCAGTAGTTGTGTTGACACGTACCATGATGCAGACTGTTGGTTCAGATGGGGGAAAAAAAGACATAACTCACCTGGCAGGACTGTGAGAAAAGCGCTGCGAAAGCTGTAGCCCATGGTGTTTGCCCCTAGGCAAATATACATCCCTGCATCCTCTTCCTTGGCTCGAGTAATCATCAGTTTGTTCAGGTAGGAACCATCAGGACGGGACCAGACCTCTCCTGTGGGCAGCACAACAAACTTCTGTCCCCCAACATCGATGGTTGAGTTGTACTTGCTCTCTGTGCCATACTCCACCCTTTTCAGCCACTGGATGACAGGTTTCACATCGCTGCGGACTTTGCACTGGAAGGATGTGGTCCCACCGTAGTCTACTGTCGTGTTGACAGGGTGCGTCCCTGTCAGGATGGGCTTGGACCTCGTCCTCTCTGCACAAAAAGACAGAGAGCTCCATGGAAAAAAGTGTTTGCCAATCTCACTAATTTGTGATAGCAGAAACATAGGAAAAAGGCATAGGAGGGATGCAAAATAATTGTCTAGTCCAACTCTCTGTCCCGAAGCAGGCTGAGATTTCTGCAAACCTCTCCTGATAAAAATTTGCCCAGCCTCTGCCAAAGCCTCTAATGGTAGATGCTCTCCAGTCTCTCCAGAGAGCTCCTCCATTGTCTGAGACATAGCAAGTCTTTTCTCATGCTCAACCTGAATCTCCCTGTTTCTAACAAGGAAGTTACTCTATCTGCATCAGACCTGGAGAAAAGTTTGCTCTCCCTCTTACCCCTTATATTTTGGAAGATTTTCCTCATCCGTCTCTTCTGTACACTGAACAACCTTCCTAACTGCTAAAAAACCAAGGTCCTAAGAATCTCCGATGGAAGGTTTTTTCTGTCTTTTCTGTATTTCTGCTCTCTCAGGTCTCTCATGAAGCGTTTATATTTAGGTGGTAGTTTGCAGTGGTATTACTCGGCACCACACAAGTCAGAGTTGGCCTTTCTGCTCCTTGGCAAGTATTGTAAGTCCAGTCTGGACTGCTGGCTTTCCCCATTGCCTTGCTGTACACTGCAGCTATGAGATGATAAAAAGGGCCATCTTTCCTTGTAATACAACTTATCCCCATATCTTAGGGACCATATCCCGGAATAATGGGGGTCAGAGGCTGCAGTGATCTTTCCTGAGTCTTGACCAGAGGAAGATAAGTGTCCTGATACTAGCCAAAAAGGCCAAAAGCCATTTCAGGATTAAATTTGGGCAATAGGTCTGAACACAAATAAAGTGGATTATTTCACTGTAAATATTCACTTGATATTGACCCTGATGATGTCTTATCAATGTTTACAAATATCTGAAGGCAGAGTGTAAAGAAGATGAAACCAGGCTTTTTTCAGTGGTGCCCAGTGACAGGACCAGAGGCAATGGGCACAAACTGAAACACAGGAGGGTGCTTCTAAACATTGGGAAACACTTTTGTGTTGTGAGGGTGACTGAGCACTGGCACGGGTTGCCCAGAGAGATTGTGGCATCTCCATCCTTGGTATTCAAAAGCCGTCAGGACATGGTCCTGAGCAACAGGATCTCAGTGACCCTGCTTGAGCAGGGGGAGTTTGACCAGAGGACCTCCAGAGTTCCTTTCCAACTTCAGCCATTCTGTGGTTCTGTGATGCTGTGTCTCTTACCACCATGTCTGACAAGGTGCAATTTACAGGTGAATATGTCAGAATCTTATGTATTCTCAGACACAACCTCAGTTTTTTACCAGATTATTTACAAGTACTTATCTATTGAGAGTCCACACCAGAACCACTGCAGCTACTCCCAGTTTGGGAACAGTGAGGGGAGGGTTAAGACATGTACTTTCTCCTTTTGGTCTCCCCAAATGTTCCCTAAGGAAAATTGGATGGGAAAAGGCTTCTTCTTTCATGGACTAATGGCAGGCTGTGGATATTGTCTCATCTTTTGCCTGGGGGCCCTTCAGGAGATATCTGCTATCTCTACTGCTGGGCCTGGTAGCTGCCCATGGGGGACCAACTTCTGCTGGAAGCCATCCCACGCCATGTCATCCTCTGCTAGGGGAGCTGAGACCACAGGCACTACTGGTGAGGAAGATCTTCACTTCATCCGCACCTCCCCGCTCTCCTTATTTCTTTCTTCTGTCTAATTGTCCCCATGCTCACTATGGAGCAAATTTTTGGGGAGGAAGAGCTCAGAAGGCTTCTGCTTTTCTAGCCAATAACATAGTCTTTCCTTTCTCAAAAAAATTTTTGCCTCAAGTCTCAGCTGATGTAGGAAAGGAAATCAAACACAAGAAGTTCACAAGATCATCCTTTCCAGTGTGATCATAAGCCTTATGTTGTGTCAAGACCACATAAAGTCAAAGGAAAAGTATATCCCTCATTCTGCAGAATGTTTGAGTTTTTTTTAGTGCTAGCATCGGAGAAATCAATCACAATTTCCAAAAAAGGAGGTACTGCAAACCTCTATCCTAGGCACAGAGATAAATTATGGTAACACAGTGGGTGGTAACTGCTGGCAATCATCAACTGCTTTTGATGGCAAACACTATAGAACTGAGCATGTAACAAAACAGCTCCCACCAGCACTGGCTTTGGGGTGAGAGTAAGTAACAATGGACCCTCTTTCAAAAACTCAGGATACTTTCAGTAATGAGGGCTCTAAAGATGTGCCTGGGAAACAAAAATACCACAGTGGTCTCTATAGGCTTTGCCTTGGGACTATGAGCGAGAATCACAGCTGGGGAGAGTGAGACTCAGATAAGCAGGACTTAGGAGTGGAGGCTCAGGGGTAATAAAAAAAAGGAGGAAATTGAATAAAACCTGAAATGCTCCACAGAATTATGTTAAAAATAGAAAGATGTCTGAAAACTGCTTAATGCCCTTATCTCCTTGACTCTGGTTCCAGCTTTGGTTACTGTTTTCACTCCTAGCCAGCAAAAGCTAATGAAAACAAAGGTTACATACATCTTTAAGTTGATAAAAACCAAGATAAACAGGGACACAGAAAGGGGTTTGTTCCTGGTGCTGTCTGGTTTTGATGAAGTGAAAATGCCACAGCTGCCATTAGGATGGGGCTTGATTCATTTCCCTGTCTCTGCTCCTGGTTTTAGTGTAAACACATGTTTTTACTGTCTCCACACAGCTGCATCTTTATCAATCCCAGATGTCCAGCAGGTTTGTGCCTTCGGAGCCCAACATAGCTCCCCACATGTGCTTTTAATTCCTGTGATTCTAGAGAAAGGACTTATCAGAGAACAGATCTTTACCTTTAAGAACAATCTTTCACACTGGGATAAACTTTCTCATGCTAAAATGTATGCACAGACAGACAAACAACATGCTTTCCATGTGGCGGAAATAGCCCTCCATGCCTCTGCTATTCATTAATGAAGGCTACTCAATCTTCCCTCCACTCAGCTCATCCTCTCCACTTTCTTGAGTGGCTGCCCTGTAATCATTTCCATGACAACTTGTGATGATGTCATAGACAAAGCACAATGATTTAAGAAGAAGAGCTCTTCTCTGGTAGACTTAGGTAGGATTTGAGTATAACTATCTTCAGTAATAATAGGGAAAACAGGAGATTAGAGACCAACAATCAGAATAGCTACATAGTAAGAAGAGCAATTTATTCTACCCCACCAAAATGCAGGGTAATCCCCCACAGCTCATCTTCTAGGGGCTCAATCTTTAAAGCTCTGTGGGCATCTAAAGATACAGACAGGACCCTAGTGGGATTATTTTTTTTTTTTAGTATCTCAGTTGTACCCACCTCAACATTCAGATGTCCAAATGTTTTCTAAAATCTGGCCCTAAAGCCTTATCTAGCTGATCACTCTAGTCGTAAGATTTCTGCTGTATCCCTTGGGAGACTTCTCTAATGAAGTGGGCCTCCTATTACAGGTATCTAGACTAAATTTTCAATTGATTGGTTTGACCCTATTACCACTCTGATAGAGTAATCTGGGCCATCCTAAATACTTCCACCCCTCCTTTATGGTACATGAAAGAGCTTTCTCTGTTAGTTCTCAGTCTGTCCTTGAATTGACTCTGTTGGTAGCATAAGACTGAACTGGGCAATGGTGAACTTTCACCACGCAGGTGCCCTTAGAGATAACTATTTCCCAAGTACTCTCCTCATTTCAGCTACTAAATTGTATTAGTGCTACTTACCCAGCTGTTAGGTTTATTCTAGAGTTTCAATAATGCTTTTTCTCTCTCTGATGTTTTTAACACTTCCCCATTTTTGTGTCCAGCTATCAGCACTGCACACTTGTCATCACACTCTCTTTACTCAACCAGTCTCCTTCTCAAAGCTCCCTCCCTGCCTTCCCACCCCAGATGCTGTACTTACGGATTACTTCAACTTTGTATGTTGCGTTGATTTCTCCAACTTTGTTAAACACTCGGCAGGTGTATTTCCCACTGTCCTCTGGTTTCAGGTTCTTCAGGTTCAGCGTCCACTTCTTCTTCTTGTTCTCCCCAATCTCTTGGGGCGTGAGGGGCTTATTGTCCTTCAGCCACGTGATGTCAGGCCGTGGGTTCCCACTGGCCACACACTTCAGGCGGATCGAGCTGCCGACAGGACGGGCGATCACTCTCCGTCTCATCTTGGCAGGCTGTGTGAACCTGGGTCGGGCTGCAAAAGGCATGAAAGAATGACTGTGGTGAGCAAAGGGCACACAAAGGAAGATACTGCTGTCAAGTGTTATGGCGAAATTTGTTTGAGGCACCTGGCAGCCCCATACATACTACTGTATCACTATCTCTCATATCAGCTCAAACTGATTTCCTTAAAAAGGAGGCACCATCCAGCCCGATGCATTTGAATGTCTAGTGGACTGCTACGGCCGCCGCATTAGCCTTCAACATAGCACAACCCTGGAATTTCTCAGTGTCCATAAGGCAACTGCGTCAGACCATCCCACAAGATAATACCAAAATCACACTATTGTAGATGATGGCAAAACGCGGCCCCATTATCAAATTATAAGTGTTACCATATTCCATGCCACAAGTGCAAGCCCTTAGCCAAGACCTAAGGAAAAACCTCAGATTCCTGTCAGGCTGACCATTTTCTCAGTCTTTTGCTGGTCATTTGAAGCTTCATGTTCTGAATATGTTTCGACTCTTAGTTCTCACTGCCTTTAATGGGACTTCAGAAGACCCAACATCTTTTCAACGTGTAGCAAAGTCTTAGAAGTGTGCCAGACTTTTGTACACTGATTGGAACTGAAATATATGCAATTCATTCAACATTAATTTGAATGCATTAATATGAAACATTCACATTGAAAGGCCCAAAGAAGCAAACAAATAAATGGAGAGACCCAATAAAACCCCCTTGAGTTTGTTATTAGAAGATACCCCATGCCAGTCCATCCCACAAATGGAGAAACTGGAGCAACAGCTGTTGGTGGACAGAATCATGGGTTAAGATAGTCACCTTGTCTTAGCAAGGAAATCACCAATATTTCTCACGGCAGTGACAAGAACACTAGAGAAACGCAAGGTTCTCACCTGGCAAAATCTGAAACTTATACCCTCAACTGCACCTAACTTTAGTTCAGATTATGTCAGAATTCCAGAGGGAAAAGAGGCGGCACCTTTACATCCTCGTAGCTTTACTGACATTGCAGAGAGTCTTCCTGTGAAGTAATGAGTTGGTCTGACTATCAATAGAAAGAAAAAGATCTTTGCAAAAACTTTTAAAATAGTTAAAACAATAGAATATGATCTGGTGCAAGGCAAAAGCTTGTCTAATAGTATCCTGTAATGAAGAATTCAAAAGAAATTACAAATTTCTCACAGTTACTTTAATTATGCGATGCCAGTCCAGGGGCACTTGTAACTGCAATCTCCTGCTGAGATTAACACCACTTCTGACTCCCACTTGGCACTCTCCTCCTACATGCAAAATACTCCTGCCAAATTCACCTGTCTTCTTTCTTTTTTATTTTGGCAAAGCCAGCTTCTCCTCTAAGTCCAATCAGTGTCTCCACAACAGGTTTCTCTCCCCACTTTTTCACCCTGTTTCTTGCTTACTGTAATCTTACTCTTCAGTCATAAAAGGCAGTCACCCTGCATTTTCACACTCCCTGGTAAATTCTCCCTGATCCTTTTCTTGGGAAATAAGAGAAATGGGTAATGAGGGGCCTGCTCTGTGGCCCACTGCTGAATTAAGCCCACCAGCTGCTGGCCTTCACAACCAGCAACTGGACAGCCACAGCCTCAGTAGCACACAAGACACCAAAGCAAGCTGAGGAGGTTCTGCTACAGGTATCAGGGGAGTTTGCTACAGGGTGGCACGCAGGAGTCCCTACTACAGAGCCAGCCCTGCTGCCCAGGGCTGAGGGCCAGAAGCTCTGTGATAGGCACTATAGGGGAGCTTTGCTGGATGGAAGAGACCAGTCTGCAGTTTCCTCTCTCCAAGCACTGGGGAACTGCAGCTATTGCCCTCTGAGGTCTGTGAATATATCCCTTAGTCCTCATTCCCCTGCCACTTTGCCCAACATCCCTCCCTCTTGGAAGAAGACACCCTTTGGCATACCCCTCTCTTCATAGTTCTTTTCTGTAGGGGAAACCATCTGCCTCCGCAGCCTTCCGTTGCCCCCTTGGCTGTCATTTTGGGTCCCAGCCATTTCATGTTATTTCAAACTCTTGCTCAGAAATGCTTTACTCTCCATGCAGAAGCTTTCATGTGTAATCTAATGAACCGGAGCAACTCTGGCACTGAAAGTCCTTGCCGTGACAGCTGAGCAGCAAGTGTGACATACTAACCCACTCCACAGGTCGTGGTGCGTAAATTGCTGGGTATTCCCTTGGGGGTCTGCTGCAAGAGGAGGCTCCTTCCCTTCCCAGCAAAAACAATCAACCTCCCAGAGAGACAATTAACCCCATCAGACCTGCACATTGTGAGCAATGACATGCTGAAGTTTAGGTCTGAGCCGAGGGAGACGTGCTGATAAGGGCTGTCATTGTGGAAATCCAGTGAATGTCTGCAAGGTGCATGGAGAGGTTAAGAACAAGCCGTGAAATGGGTCTAAATGGTTATCCTCTAATATGGCAGCAATTTACTCTGAGACCAGGAACCGTGGGTGCAGGTAGGGGCAAATATTTGCCGGACGGGATTCCTGGGACTACCATATCAAAACCCAGGTTGGAGACAGGACCGTCACACTGCCCATGCAGAGTGAAGAGTTAAGTGAGTGAGGCTAAGCTCTCGCCTTCCCTTACCTCTTCCCTGCTTCCACAGCCATGTTTCAGAAGGACACGATGTTGTCCCTGCTCGGTAAGGGCATTGCAAGACAGAAACTCTCTTTCCTCCCAAAAAATCAGGCCTGTAACGTTTCTGGTATTCCTCCCACTGTGACTCCCATGAATCTGTCTGGAGTTTTGCATTCACTCCACGTGCATTGTTGCCCAGATACATACCAAGCTACGGAATCATGGAATCACGGAGTTTTCAGAGTTGGAAGGGACCTCTAGAGATCATCTAGTCCAACTCCCCTGCTAAAGCAGGATTGCCCAGAGCACATCACTCAGGACTGCATCCAGGCGGGTCTTGAAAATCTCCAGGGAAGGGGACTCCACAACCTCCCTGGGCAGCCTGTGCCAGTGCTCTGTCACCCTCACCGTAAAGAAGTTTTTTCGTGTATTTGAACGGAACTTGCTATGTTCTAACTTGTGCCCATTACCCCTCGTCCTGTCACTGGGAACCATTGAAAAGAGCCTGGCTCCATCCTCCTTCAACCCGCCCTTTAGATACTTGTATGCCATAATAAGGTCTCCCCTCAGCCTTCTCTTTTCCAGGCTAAAGAGTCCCAGTTCTACAGGTAAAGCTAAACTTCTTTGGCTCTTTCTGTCTTTCTTCTTCTGTTTAAAGAAGGTTAAGTGATTATGTGGTCTCAAAAGCTACTCCAGGCTGTGTGCAATATGCTGAAACCAGATCCCATTTACACAGTCCTGACTGTTTCCTTGACAAAAGCCTGAATTGGACAAGTTTAGAAAAGCCAGTTAACAAAAAAGAAGAAAGAGAGACAAACACATAAGAGAGAAAAAAGAGACCCAGCAAGCACAAAGGAGAAAGAGGGAGAAGCAGCAGTGTGAGAGAGAAACAGAAAAAATCTCTTCGAGTTGGTGCTAGTAAATGTCTGTCCCCAGATCTGTACCATTTACAGAAGTTTTGCTTGTTGGAGTGCCAGCGAAGGCCATTACAAAGTCCCTCTGTGTTATTTATACTTCACATGCTTGTTCTCCTCCACATCACTTGGCGTTTGCTTCATAAACATGAACCGCACATTTGTACAGTATAAATTATGCCACACACAAGAGCAAAGGAAAACACAAGTGGATGGGGACAAAGAGACAGTGTTGTGTATGAGTTCCTTGCTGAAATGCTGTCTACCGTGAAGATTTATTCAAGCTAATGAAAATTAAATGAAACAGAAGGCTGTCAGCACAAAGACCTGGGAAGGAATTCAGCAGCCTCTTCTTCCTGCGGGACACCTCAAGGTACACGGATTAGTCTCAGAGGCTCCTGTCAGACATTGCTCATACAAACTGAGGTGGTTAGCTAAAACATGTAGTCTGCTGTGATCCACCACAATTACCTCCACATAGTGATGGTCAGTACCACTTCAGTCTTTTGTGATACTTAGACAGAAATGTGTCATGATATGACTAAGTATTGAAATACTTTCAAGTCTTTTGGATAAGAGCTCAGTCAGTTGTGGGAAGACATGGATGGGCGTATCTATCTTCCCCCACATGACTGACCTGCTCTTGATGGGGGTAGGACCTCTCCCTAGCAATACCACCCCATGATGGTAGCTGAAAAGCAAAGTGGAGCTTCTTTTTACCATGCTTCTCCTCTCCCACTTCTCTAGGGCCCAGGACTCTGCAAACACAAACTGCTCCTTCACCCATTATCCTCCAGAGACCTGCAGATACACACTGACCCTCCCTGCACACCGGCTCACACGAGCTTACACCAGCACTTTGCTGGTGAACACTGCTGGATGGAAAGGGCTTGGGTGGGTCTGCCCCAGCCATTTCCCTGCTTGGGGAGAGGAGACAGGAGGGAGGGAAAGGGGAAAAAGCAGAGGTGCAGGAACACTCTGCAGCACAATGAAAGACTGGACCAGGACAGAACAGAGTAAGACACGATTTGATATGAGATTGTCAAGGCCTAATAATTTTAGTAGTGCTTACACCTTTTTTCATAGTATTATTGTTGCACTGATCCCCTAGCTCTACCAGAAGCATATCTGCCGTGGCATTCAATGTCTGCTCCTACCTCCACCAGGGTAACAAAGACTGGAAAGATGGCAGCTTTTCTTGCTACCTGCTGAATCCCTCCTGAAGGACTCCTGACGTGGAATTTATCTAAGACGCCCTTTCTCTAGCTTCAAAATGTCAACCTTTTCCAGAATGAGCGGAGGTTACCTTCCTCTCCCAGATCAAGCTCGCTCAGATGAATCTGTAATTCAAAGCTACTTTGGCACTACCTCCTCTAGGTGTTGACTGGACTACACCACAGCACACCACATCTCTTTTTTGCCAGCTCCCGAAGAAAACTGGCCTCAGCTCAAGTAGTGCAGACTCATACGGTGAAAGCCTGACAGGTTCCACCCCTAACATTGCTGTGAGGTTACTCCCTGACCGTGAATATGTTACAAAGCCATCTCTGTATTATAAAATTAAAAGGAGGGATGTACTGCAAGAGCAAAATGGAAATGCTGTGCTTCATCCCTTGAGGTCATAAACTCACTTTGCACTCCTGTCAGTAATGGCCAAAAGCTGTTTGGCATCAGCCTGACAACTTACTGCCCTTCGAGGAGTGCTTGGACCAAACTTTGGACCTGCAAGTCTTGCAGTGATTCAGAACCTGTTCCAAGTGAGACTTTAGGAGTTCCTCAAAGCTCTGCAACAGCATCAAAATCCTATGCTTGAACAGACCAGGGTTTAGAGCAGTTCATGCAGGTGTCTAAAAAAGAGGGTAATTTTAAAAAATACTCAGCTTTGGCCTAATGCTAATTCTCCTGAAGTGAAGTCAGACCTCCCATTTGCCCTCAGTGGGAGCAGTGTTATGTTGGCACTGAAGGCTTTTGGAAATATTGCTGTAAAAGTCAATATGCCTTTTATAGACAGTCTATGAAAGCTATAATAGCTGCACATGCAAAAGAGAGTCACTGCCCAGAAAAACAAATGCAAGGGAGAACCATGCTGAGGTACGTGGCAGGGGGCCCTAGAGTGGACCATTTTGCAGAAGGATCCTTGGATGGGATCCATGTACACCGAAATGTTCAGCTGACACTCTGTTTATTATTTGACCATCTGTAGGGAGAACTCACTCCAGTCGCTCTGCCTTTCCTTTCCTTCAGCAACTGAGAAATGTGCCGCATGAACAGCACTGAACCAAGAACGGAGGAAAAGCAACAAACATACACTGGTCCTTACCCCATTGCTTCCCAGTATGATCTTCATATTCTCCATTGGAGCCTTCAGGTACCTGGCTATCCTTTCCTGAGCTGGCGTCATCTGCAAAGGAGAGGAAAGGGATGTTAAGAAGATCTCCTGCAGTGCAGCAGTACGACAATAAGAGTTTGCAACTCCTCCTGGAGGCACCATGCAGCAGAAACACACTCAACATACATTTGGCATCCACATCCTGGCACTTACACGCTGGCCAGTTTAATGAACAATTTAGTTTGCTGCTTTATGAGCTTTTCAGCTCATAAAAATGGGAGATTAATCAATGCTTCCATTAATAGCTGACAAAAGCCTCTTTGTTTATGTTTACAGGTTGCTGTTCCCTAGGAGGAGCTGATCTGTTCTACCTTCTATGTACCTTTAAGCCAAATAATGGCTTAAATCAAAATTAAAGCTAATTAAACCTAGGAGGTGGAGGAAGACATATGATCAGTAACACAGAGCACAAGCAGTGGAATTAGGGCCACTAATTCGCTTTTCAGCTTCCGTACAAAATGAGGAAAGCAAGCAGGTCTGGGGTCAAATGAGCCCTCAACGGATACTGAATGCAAAGCTATGGCTGGAGAAAGCAATTGTGAATTGAAAAGCTGTTTGTGTTTGTTTGTTCGTTTGTTTTTAACTAAGACCACCCATCCACCTGTATCTACAACACACTGCTTTGTCCCTTACCACTCTAGCTGTGTATACCACTACCACAGAGCAGCATCAAGGTCTCAACTCTTTACCCTGTACTGCTAGGAGAAATAGAAATCACCTAAAGGTGAAACCCCCAGCCCTCCAGCAGCCCCCACCTCAAATTGCCGCTGTGATACAACCACCTACAAGGTCTCCATGAGTGCTGAGGGAGCAGGGGAGTGCCTTGAGCCTCTTTGTGCAACCTGGGCTGTGCTGGTGGTCTCACACCTCTGCCGTGCCCAGATGTGAAGCTTTTTCCTCCTCCAGTAACAGCCCAACTTCTACTGCACAAGTGCTCAGCTCAGCGCAGAGCATCCTTTTACAGCAGTGCATCACACCAGGAGGGAGGTCCACCTGAGGGACTTTGGGCACCTACAGGTGACAGCACAGCAAAGCGTGGCGCTTCCAAGGCTACTTCTGGACTGTACAGGTGGCACAGCCCCATACAGCAGCTGGATTTGAGGTGAAGATCTTGATCAACACCTACTCAGCTCCTAGGTGAAGTGCACTGAAGTGTGTGAAGTTTGATTTTCAGAGATAGGTCAGGTGAAGGCTGGGAAAAAGTTCACCTTAATAAGGAACTGCTCTGGAGTGGTGTAAAAAAAACTATAATCAAGAGAAGTGGGAACACTTGACCTAAGGAATGAATCTCTCCAAATGCCCAACTCCAAAAACCCATAAGGAAAAGGTCTCATGAGCAAAAGAGAGGAAATTTCTTGCTGCAATCTTTGCAGCAGAAGCGAAAACCTTAACTCAGACATGAACATGTCCCCCCCCCCAAATGTACAAATAGCAGAGCTGCAGAGTACAGTTGTTTTGTAAGTTAGGTTGTGCTTAAACAGTGCTTAGTGCCTAAGCTGGTGTGCAGTCTTTGTGAGAGAAGAACGTGTGTTTAACCCCATCCTCACCCCAGTTTCCGCTATTTTGGAAAATCATCCCGTCTCTTCAGCATGGGGCATTTTATACCAACACATACGCCAATCTTGTTTGCCGCTGCCCGTTAAGCAGAGAGGCTGCAATGCCATATGGGTTTGTCCCCCCTCACCCCTAACAGATTTTTCCCTTCTCCTTGTGGTTACTTCGGCACAGTTTCCCCTGGCAGTATGTGCAGCTGTCGCTTTGAGGGGAAAAGAAAACTTTCAGGGCAGCAGCATGCCATGCTCTTCCTTCGGCAGCTCACTCCAGCTGACTGCCCCTTCCCACCTCCCTCTCGTCCTCTGTCCATCGCTGGAAACGCCGAGGCTTTCCTGAGGGCTCCTGCCGGCTCCCAGGCCAAACCGCAGGGAAGCAGCCTGAAATGCAGTCACACTCGGGAAACATCGACTCTCGCGCAGTGCCGTGAGTGCAAACGTACCGTCCAAGCTCTGCTGGGGCTGGCCCGCAGCCTGCGCTGCACAGGAGACAAGTAATCCATGTGCTGCATTTTACAAATATATTTTTACAGCCTTGGCAAGCCAAATGCAGGGAATACAAATATACCCATTATATATGATGGCTTGCATATGACAGATTGTCTCCTTTCAGTCAAAATACTGAATCGATTATCTTCTGGCACTTGTACAGTTTTTCACATGAATATCAGTAGTGCTACGAATGAAATCTTGGATGCTCTCTGACAGAGAACTTAGTAAATCCCTTAGCACAATTAGAAAAATGTATTGAGTAATGGAGAAGAAAGAAAAACTGTGGTCAGAGATGTAGGATTCCAGCCTGTTGTTAACTGCCGAATATCTTAAAAGTGGTTAAGACGTTTAAGTGGCGATGTTCTGTCAATTATATCTTAATCCTACTCAGCTTGATGTACAAAGAGCGGTATATCCTCCCTTGCCTCCTGCCTCATGTTACAGTATGTCAGCCCATGTGCGCTCCCTCTGCCTACACACAAGGACTGACTGGCGTTCTCAACACCTCTTGACATGCTGCCAAGCTTTTGATGTTAAGTAGAATTGCTCTGAACCTGTTTGATCTTCGAAGATGCTTCTGCGGTTGTTATCCTGCCAAATCGCAAACCTGCGGAGTAACCTACCAAACCCAGAAAAAAACATTTTGGGGGGAAGAGATCGGGATAACTAATGCCACTGTGCTGAGCCTATGAAATAGATAATTTGGCGGAGAAGCAAGACTGAAATAAATAACTGCATTCACTTAGATGTGTTGGTTTAGATCCACTGGAACCGGTTTCACTTTTGTTAGGAATGCAGTAGCATTAACAACACCACATAGTCTCAGTGGTGGTGGTGAAACGTCAAAAACATGGAAACTCATGTGGAGCAAAACTACTCCTTCCCATCCCCAGAGCTGCAAGGGATGTCACAGCAGTCTCCATTCCAGCTGCAACATGAATTGGGTCCCTACCTTCAGCGTGACTGTATCTGAACAAACTCATACTTGAGAATTATAGGAAAAAAAGCTGATTCATGAGATCCCCAAATTGGACGAAATTTAGCAATGCTCATTCTGGGAAGATTCCCTGAAGCCCAGGAATCTGGTCAAGCTTCAAAGTGTGAGTAAGGTGGCAGAATAGCCAGTGATATAATGATAAAGCCTTAACCTGGGATGTGAGTGGCCCAGGGTCAAGTTCCTCTTCTGCTGCATTCAGAGACAGATTTGAACCTCTTGCACCTTGGATGAGTGTCTTAAGATCTGAATTGTGGTCTCAGAGAGCCAAAAATGAGCATATTAGTATATAAAGTGGAACAGCGCTGTGGGAAACAGCTATCTGAGGAACACCCTTAGGTGTCCCTGTCTAATTCAGATATCACCAAGATTTGACTTCCACCTGCCCCATTCGAAGTCAGTACTGTGGCTGCGTGGAAAGAATCTGTCTCTCCCTGTTTCGAAGAACTTTTTCCCATTTTTTTAATTTTAATATCAAGTGTTTTCCTGGGGTAAGGAAGCACTTTTGCAGTTGTTCTAGTCCTTGTGCTGGAAAGGGTGGATATCTTTCTGTCCCACAAACTCACTTTGGACAGCCTGCTTACTCCTAGGGAGGATCTATGACACCGAAAGCAAAGCCAAATTTCCTGAAAGTGCAGAGGCATCTGGTTCAGCACAAACCTGCAGTCTGAAGCCTGGTTAATAGTGCCAGATCTGAAGACCTGCTGTTTGTCTTTCACCCCAAGCTTTGCAACTGCAGCCGGCCTGGCAATACTCTTATTAGACAGAGAGCAGACCTGAAAAAATGAGCCACGTTCAGATCTGTGACCAGCATACAAACCGATGAATTAGTAGCAGAAATCACATGAGTCTTAGCTATATTCAAAAATGACCTAATAAGCTGATTGCTTACTCATGCTCTTGTCACCTCCCAGAGAGGAAAGCAGGTCATGGTGATAAGTGCATACAGAAAAAATCAGCCTGCAGCCAAAGGGCGGCAGGGACCAGCTACGCAGCATTGCCAGCTTTGCTGCCAGCAGATTACTGCAAGAGGCAGTGCTAGGAAGGATGAGCTGCTGAAGTTTCCTACAAGCTCCCTTTTCTGTGACCTGTATTGGAAGGTCATCCTGTACTGGGCTTCTTGGACAGTATCACAGGCTTAGGAGAGCAGCCAGTTGGAAGATGAAGTGGAAAACCTGCCTTGCAAAATAATCACTGACTAATTTTATGTCACGAGTATCTGAGGCTAAGAAAACAGATACATGATTTAGGTGTCCTCACGGTACAATTTGGTTCTGTGGTGTTACAAAGCACGTTGGCTGGTTGAGAAACCTGAAGTGGAAGGCTCCGATATCATGTCAGGTGATAGACTTAGAGACATGGGACAAACTCACGTAGCCCCTCCCCCTCCAAATAACGCACTTGGCCATACAAGACAGGGCCAGGACGGATCCAGAGGCACCAGCCCGTTGTTCAGGAATGTCATCCCAGTGGCATGACCCCTAGTTGCTCTCCAGCCATTGCCTCTCTCTTGCTTTAGGATCTCATTCCAAGCAGGCTTCTAGGTCTGAGATGCCACAGGACTGGGATGCTGGCACTGTGGTGGGGAATTGTGCGGTGGGGTTGAAAGGGGCAGTCACGGGACTGGTTTTGCCTTGAGACTCGACACGTCTGAGTGTTTGAGGCCCTGATTATCGGTGCTGATGTCAAGGGCCAAATTGCCTTTTCTCACCCCAGAAAGTGCAATGCTCTATGCACATTGCCTGCCGTGATCTACCCCCTGTCCCAAAGCAGGCTGGATTTCTGCAGAAAAGGGATTTCTGTATGTAATGCCATCAGTTGATAAAGCACTTTGGGGATCCTTTGAGACAAAGACCGCCGCGTAAGCAGGGTATAGTTACTGTTTATTACCATAGCAGAATTGTTCCATTCCCTCTTAAAGGTTAAAACAAATGGAAAATTCTGTATAACACTCCGGTTCTGAGAGAAACTGATGGGAAATATTCACAGACTGTTACTAAGCCAGGATCAAATTTTATTTACCCACAGACTCTCCATGAAAGCTTCATGTTTTAGCCAAAGGGGTATGATTGGTTTTCAGGCCAATACTACATGCTGAGCATCACACCACGAGTCAAAACAGCAGCCCAATTTTTGAAGCAAAAAAATAGCCGTAATATTTCTTTATGATTCACAAAGTTGCTTCAATTTGTTATAATGCAAGGCTCGTCCCTGCTCTGACTTGACGGGACCAGCTTTGGAGTCTTTGATGTCACAGGCCTTGAAAGCCCCATTTCACAGATGAGGCAGCTTTGCATAAATAAACAAAGTGACCTCTGAACTGGAGCCTGAGACCTGAGCACACTTCAAAGCACTGGGGGAGGTGATGGGGGGGGCAACGGGGAATGAAGCGATCAGCATGCATCATTAAGGCAGCCCCCGCTCAACGCTGCCGCCGAACAAGGGGTGTAAATAAAAGGAGGGAGGCAAGCAGGGAGGGAGTGAAACGAGGGGGAAAGTGATGTAATCCAGTCAGGCTTGAACAATTATAATGAGGCCTTCTCCCATGGATGAATGAAAGAGATCTCTCTGAACTCCAGCTTTAAGAGCTGACTCTCACGTTTACCCAGATGCATCATATTTGCACATCATATCTGCTCCCCAACGTCCTTTGCTGCTGCAGATGTCTAGTGAGTGACAAAACGCAAGTTGCTTGTGGGAGGTGGGTCTTGGACCTTCCTCAGACTTAAACCAGAATTTGTTCTGCTGAGCCTAACCAGTAAAACTGGGGGGTGGGAATACACCATAAACTTAGGCCAGCAAGTGATTTGCCTTATTTTTCAGTAGTCCTGATGGTACAGTAGATAGAAGATAAACACACATGAAAGTGAGTACAATCTGAAAGAAATAGGTCTCTGCAGTTTATCTCTGCAGTGTTCAGGTTTTCCTGTAACACTTGCTAGAATTTAAGGAGAAACACAGGGAAAGATCATTCTGTACTTTGTTTTAGGGAGTCTTCTGCTAACCCAACTGGTTCCTCCGATGCTCGGATAAATGGTCCATGAGGTATATATGTAGGCAGGCAGTAATGACTTTATCACTGGGTTTGCAGGGATTAAGGCACTTGCTTTCCCCAGATCTCCTTAACATGGATTAACACTCCAGGTTTCACTAGAATTTCAGCTGGTATTAAGGCCCAATGGCCAGAGAAACACATCCCAACCTATCGGCTAGCACATGATTTCCATCTGAAAGCTACTATTGCCAGCTGCCAGGATTTTTATTGCTTATCTTGTGATATTTGGGGTGTTTCTGGAGGACCTCTACCCTGGTAAGTGACTACTTGAGAATCTATTTTTTTTTTGTTATTGAATAACAGTTCTTAACATCTGTTTTGTAAAGAAGAACTCTACACAAATATACCCTAAAAGCTTGGAGGAAAAGCAACAAAACACTCACTTTTGAGATCTTGTGATTTTTCAGCTTGTTTTGTGGTTTTTGTGAGGTCTGAATTATGGCTTCAGAACCCTTGGAACTGGTGATCCATAGATGAATCCCAAGGTTGATTTGAAATCATGAAAAAAATTAAGATGCAAAGTGCTCATCTTGACTAATTCTGAATTTCCTCCCATCATTGAGGTCTAATTTAGCAAGCCTCCTCCCTGAACCCTCCTTTCTGCCAGAGGCAGACAGCACAAAAGTCCAGCGAACTCATTCCACTAATACAAACCCGGTGTAAATCTTAGCTACTATTTTGAATGTTTTTCATAGTTCCTCCATCAACCCTTCATCTCATGCTCACCGTTCCTTAACCTACCTACTATATTTACAGTGTCACCTACTGTATTAACAGTGCTGATGCTATGAAAAGACAGGAAATGCGTTTAGAATTTATTTGGAATGGCACAGCGAAAGCAAAGGGATCAGGAATATTTGGAGGGAAGAAAAAAGATCTCATGGAGGAAACCCCTCTCTTTGGGCCCAGCCAAACAAAACTCCTCAAGATGAAAAAGAAACCCGCTCAGAGGAGCACATAGCCAAGGAACACTCTACTTTTCTTAAAAAAAAAAAAAAAAAACAAAAACCAAAACCTACCCAACAAAACCAACACAAACTAGAAGGTTACTGGCAGACAATTTGCCTCTGTAACGGGCACTGAAGTTTTTAACTCCAGTTGGGCCAAAAATAACCAGAGGTATTGAAACTGGAATTTCCTGAAAATAAAAATAAAAAATGTTTGTATTAGTGGCTTTTTGGTATTTTCAGCTCTGGCCATTTTCATGAGAATTTCCATGCAAAAATTTTCATGGATTTCAATTCAGCCCTAGCACTGGGAACCTCTCTGTAAGCGGGATGCTTTGCAAAAGAAACATTTGCAGCCCACCTGCCTCCTGAAACACTGGAGAGGCTCCACAGTCTACAGACCAAAGCCCTGGCTGGGGAGTGAAGAAACAAGATTTCTGTCCCTAGCTAGGTCACTAACTCACATTTTTAAGTTATGATGTACAGGCCCATGCTATTACCTGTAGATGACAAAGCTCTTAACTTGTTGTTATTGCTGCATCCCGCATCTCAACACACAGCTGAACATATATTAGAAGTGACTGCTTTAAGACCAAAAAAGACTTAACTCCCTTCCATGGAATGAAAGAATGAGGGACTATGGGGTAGCGTAGGCATATCAGAGCCAGTTTATTTTTTGTGGTGGTACCAATCTAGCTCCAATAGCATGGGCAAACCAGTCCTACTTCTCTGGAGTTTTAGCCGTCCATGGAGAATCTAGCACTGCTGTGCGTAAGCTGCTACCAGCACCTGAGCTAACTCTTTTACCACCAATTCCTTCTTAATACTGCTATCTCTGCTGGGAATACAACATAGACATATCCCTGCTCTGTACTCTTGCAGACCACTAAAGAATGCTGTGGTTTATTGTTTGGGCTTGATTTAAAAACTTTGCTACGGAAAGTGATCACGTATTTCCTTAAAGAAGTCATGTGTAAGGTGGAGAGATGGAACTTCAGAAAAGCAGAGTATTTTAGGCATGTAAAGGGATTCATACACAAATAACGAGATAGAAAATGAGAATACTTAAATTGAACATATGTGAAAACCTCCCAAGAGAGGCATCTGCTAAACTATGGAATAGTCACCCAGAAGAAGAGAAAGAAGTTCTATTTTGAAGAATCACAGAGTTATAGAATCATTCAGGTTGGAAAAGACCCTTAAGATCATCGAGTCCACTGTTAACGTAGCACTGCCAAGTCCCACAAAACCACGTCCCAAAGCACCACATCTACACGTCTTTAAATACCTCCAGGGATGATGATTCAACCACATCCCTGGGAAGCCTGTTCCAATGCTTGACAACCCTTGTGGTGAAGAAATTTTTCCTAATATTCAATCTAAACCTCCCCTGGCACAACTTGAGGCCATTTCCTCTCATCCTACCATTTGTTACTTGGGGATAGAGACCAACTCCCACATCTCTACAACCTCCTTTCAGGTAACCGTAGAAAGCAATAAGGTCTCCCCTCAGCCTCCTTTTCTCCAGGCTAAACAAGCCCATTTCCCTCAGCCGCTCCTCATAACACTTGTGCTCTAGACCCATGACCAGCTTTGTTGCCCTTCTTTGGACATGCTCCAGCACCTCAATGCCTTTCTTGTAGTGAGAGGCCCAAAACTGAACACAGTATATGAGTCCTGCTGGCCACACTGTTTCTGATACAAGTCAGAATGTTACTGGCCTTCTTGGCCACCTCAACACACTGCTGGCTCATATTGAGCTGTCTGACAACCAGCACTCCCAGGTCCTTTTCCACCAGGCAGCTTTCCAGCCTCAATCTTTGGGACATTTAAAATTATAATGGTCTAACTATGACTGAACTAGAGATTTCACAAATCCATTTGCCAAATTTGGTAAAGAGAGCTTTAGTAACTCCTTCACTGTTACTGTGAATATGGTATGATTGATAAGAATGAAAAAGTCCAACAAAGGATGCTCATGAAAAAAGAGTCCTTGAAAGCCAAAAAAATATTCTCTATTGGCTATATCTACACAGAGGAACTTTGGAGCTCTTCTGAGCTCCTGCATGGAGCTCTTCTGAGTCCCTACACGGTGAGACCTGTGCATACCATCTTCATCGCTCTCATCCCCTTCTTTGTCCCCATGACTCTGTATGTGGTCAGTTCTGCACCTACTTTATAACTTTTTCTCCCTCTCCTTCCCCAGCCACTTTCCATAAAGCTGTGGAGGGAAAAGCCTTCCTGAAGGTTTAGTTCTTCCCTTGCTCCTTGTGGTCCATCACTACCCACAGAGCTCACAAAGTCATCTGCGACACATTCTTATGGCACATCTCCACACAGAGATGCTCCAGCTCCTGCTGTAACCACACAAAGAACCACAAGGAGAAATGGCTGGAGCTTTTCACTGAACCACCGCAATTCCCTGGCCTACCATTATAACAATTACATTACAAAGGCAATCACAGGCCTTCCGCCATGCCGACTCCTCCAGACACCAGGACCTCCCGCCTGCCTTCAGGTCTCCATTCCACAGAGGGCAAGAAAACAATTCTTCCTTCTTTGTTGTTATTGTTGAGGTTACTTTTTTTATCAGCATGCTCCAGCAAACACAGCAGCCCTGAGAGCTCGGCACCACAGGCACCAGTCTGCGGTTATATTCTTGATCTACTACTGGAGAAGAAATCAGAGAACAAGATGAGTGGTTAGGCTTCTGCCTTGTCACCAGCACTTTATGAGCTTGAAATAGTAGCACTAAGAAGACAGCAATTACCAATCAGCTGTTCCAGAACTTGAACAAATTGATAATATTTCCCAGTATTTTTTAATTGTTACTCGCACCATGACAGTATCAAGGATTTCTTAGAGATGGGTTGCCAGTATATTAGACAGTGTTCACACACAGCACAAAAGACAGATCCTGTTTAAAGACTTTACTGCCTGGGTAGTGCAGGCACAGAGCGGACATCACAAGTACAAAGGTTCCTCAATAAACACATTTTTTAGCATCCACACGTTTTGGCCTGCTGGGGGAATGATGGGACTCTTGTGCTTTTATAGAGTTGAGAAGCAGACCTTCATTTATAACAGCAATCAGCCTATCTGAATTTATAACAATTTTATTGCATTTATTATTTATAATAAGAAATAATTAGTTGCTTATAGTAAGTTTATAAACGTTGGGAAGAATTATGTGATTTTAATTGTTACCTGACAAATAAAGATTTTTAAATAGTCCTTACTTTAGAAACCTAGCTCTAGTACCCAAGTTAGGAGTGAGAATGAAAAGAAGGTCATGTTGACGTATACCTCTCTTCCCTGGCTGCAAAAGAGGTGATGGAGGGGGCTCAGCCACATACAGTGGGTGCCAAAAGTGAGGTGGTATGAACACTCCACCCAAGAACATAGGCCAAAATTCCATCTTCAACAATCCTAATTTGCTTAGGGTTGGGGCAGGGAGGCATGCCACTGAAAGGACTAATGCAAGGTTAATGATAAGAAGAAGATTACAGCAGCGCCGAGGATAAACTGGTAAGACCTGGCTCTCAGCCTTCTCTTTTAACCACTACACAGCTGCTGTTCTCCATAAAGTTATACCTCTATCACTCCCCTTCTGTGTAGCACTGATCGATATTTATTATTTCCTTCATTGGGATGTGTGGGAACATCATATATACATGTTCTATCTCCCTGAACGTGCACATGGTCAAAATTGCTACCACAAAGAAATTTCCGGAGGGGTTGGAAGGAAAGAGAGGTCATATATGTCAGTGACTGAGTACAGGAATTATTTTTGGATGGCATTTATAATCAAACAAAAATAATCAATTGTACAATCCTGTCCCTTCCAAACACTGAGTTAATTCCTTAGTGTGGAATTACCCAATCCATCATCATGACCTGGGAATTGCAATACTGGACTTCACAGACAGGAATGTGGATCCAGCTGTTTCTTCAACACCAGTATGAAAATTATTGAAACATTTTTTATAGGCTTACATGTTTCATAGTCTTCTGGTAGAAAAGTAAAAATATCTCCTATGGAAGAAAATGAAACGTCCTATGCAGTATGACAATTACCAAATGAAGTAAACTCTCAGAGAGGACTGCTGCTGACACGTTTTTACTAGGAAAAGTGAGCCCCGTGTGTGTTTGCTTGAGGCTAAAAAACCCACCTCATCAAGATCCATCATTAACCTATTATGTTTTAACTTTGATTTCAATAAATAACAGCACCTATATGGGGTAAAAGTGCTAAGAAATCAACAGAGGATGACTGTTTTTAATTGGACATTACAAAACATATAAAAATCTCAGTGTCTAAGATGTTAGTTACATTCAAGTTATATTCAGTAAGACACAAAATGTTGTTAGGGAATCCTTCCTCTCAGATTTCAGAAGTATACAGAACTATTTCAGAAAACAGTCCATATATGTAATAAATACAGATTTTTAAAAATATGTAATTTGCAGCTGTCAGCCCCTCAACAGCCACCAACCTGAGACTATATACTCAGGTATCTTTTGATAAACGGACTTTCTAAAGAACAGGTAAACCACTAAGACAGAAAGTACACAAAAGCCATTTGAAAGGGTAGCGAGGAAAAATTAATTTTAGCTCACTTTTTTTTTAACTTAGATTTAGCTTTTATTATCAAACTGATATGCAGTAATAGCAATATGGCAGTGGTTTAATCTTTCTGACCACTATACTTTATAGCATGACAAGAAGCTAATGAAATTGAGATTTTGGGGTCCAATCAAGACAGAAAGTAGCCTCAGCATCTGATGATGTCAAGCCTTTCAACATTGCCCCCATACGCTGTTAAATACATAATTTTATTAGTGAAGCACCATACACCTTCTACATAATGTTCAATGAATGATACGTATACCTCTGGGTCATTGTCAGACTAATAATAAACTGGTTTAAGTAGCAAAATGTTACCACTTTCACAATTCTGTCCAAGAACAACTCTGGACAAGTGGCAATTTTGTTGGCTCCCAAAACAAACGGAATATTTGGCACCCTAACTAACGTGAGGATTACAGTATATTACACAGGATAATATGGGCCTATGTCTCGCCAAAATTAAACCTAACCTAATTACTTGGAGTAAATTATAGCTTTCCATGTGGGGTAAAACACAAATTGTAAAAATGGTTGCTCCACAGTTAACTATATAATCCCAATGCTGTCATTACAAATTTCTAAAACATACTTCAAAACAATGACTACTGTAGTACAGTCATTTCTGTGGGATGGAAATAAATTCCCTTGTGTTTTTTGTGTTGTTTTTTTGTGTTTGGTTTTTTTTTTTAAATGCCTGTCCTGACACATGACCAGCAATGTATGAGAACAACCACCAGCACAGGACCAGAAAGGACCAGAGACAGTAGCTACCTAAGAAGACACGTGAAACCCAAGATCATTTTAGGTAGAATTCAACAGCTTTTGGGTGCTCAGTTGCAGAGTTGCTGCATTTTTTTTGGAGAGTGAGGGTACAGTTCTCCCCAACACCCAGAACCCTCTACATTCAGGGACACAACGCACGCCATGTTAGTGCACTTCATACCTTGAACGTTTTTTAAAGGCTTCACTGAGATGAAGACAGAGTGGCAGAGAGTCTGCACGAGTAATACTATTTTGCAGATAGGGAACAAAGGCAGAGAGAGAGCATACAAATGCATTGAGAAGACAAGACTACGGCTGCAATCTGAATTCAGTGCTTGTCAGTGAACCAGAGCTAGCTAACACCTAACCAGAGTTAGCTGTCACCTATGACCTTGCCTAGATGATCCATAAACAACTTTTTCTAGGAGGTATTTCACCTTCTTTGATATTCAGAAGCTAAAGCAGGTGCAGTTTATTAGCTTTCTATGTGAGCTACCCCGTAAGGACTGCTCTTGGAGAGCACTGGAAGCCCCAGCGTGCACCGAGGGTGCAAATGGGAACATTTAAATCCTCTATTCAAAATACAGAGAATACATCTCAGTATTATCTGCAAGGGGAAAATATTTTCTTTTGTACTATTAAACAGTGCTTTCTCCAAAACCTCTAAATACTGATCCTAATGAGCACTGCAGTTACACACCTTATTTTTTACTGTGATAATGTATACTGTTATTAACATACTCATATGAATATTGCATACTGAATGTATCCCACACGCTGTTGGCTATTTTAAACAACAGATGTGAGAGGGATTCAAATGCCAATTTTAAAACTGTGCAGTTGATTAAAATCCTGTGAGCCATTCATAGATTGCCAGATATTCTATTTACATGTATTCCTCACATGTAAAATACTTCAGGGAATACTCTAGACCCTGGCATATGGTTTAGAATGATGATAACTGATGTTGGAGATGCCACACAGACAACAGGACATATTATCCGGTTACATCTGTGTGTAAAATGCTTTGAGATCTTTTGATGGAAGGAGTTATGAATGTGTAAGGCTGAGATGCTACATTTATGTCCCTCTAAATCATGCTCGGAGATAACAAGCAGTCAGAGCCCCATCAGTGCAAAAACAAGCACTTTTATGAATGCATTTCATTGCAACCATGTGCTGTTATCCTCTAGGGTAATTATGACTTGTGGGTGAACCTTGAAAAATTGCAGAGGATCAGCTTAAAAGGAGAACTCCGATGCCAAAACGCATCCAAACCTTGAAAATGGAAACCTTGTGAGAATAGCCTCTGCGCAGTCAGACTGCAGCACACTCAGGGCTTACTCTTCACTTCTTCTAACACCGGGGAAACCCCTACCCATGCCGCAAATCTGACTGACTTCAACTTCTGCATCTGTAGCCTCACAAATCCCACGGGCCCAAAACTCCCACGCTCTATAGCAGAGGCCCTGCCTGACAGATTACATGCAAATGTTACAAATACATCATAGGTTATAGTGGAGGAATGTTCACAGTGCTGCAGACGCATTCGGGAAAAAAGATTCAGCAGGACCCCTTGGTACAGCCCGCATGGTAATACGTCCTGAATGAGGAACTCTGTCATGTGAAAACATTCCTAATAATTCCTCCTGTTTTCATTAATAATATTAAATTTCCTGCTTCTGGGGTATCTTTTTGTTTTAACAAGCACAGTTTTTTGTCTCATCTTCTGAAAGACTGTGCCACTGTAGTCTATTATTACTATTTATGCTGAAGTCGTTTAAATGGACCAGGCATCCATATCCAAAATCAGCAATTTGCAAGCCTTAATCTCATACCAACCAGATCCATGTGACACCTGAGATGTGTTTTCTTTTGAGACATAGGAGTCTGAATGGCTGAAAGTGTCAGAAACGCATGAAAAAAAGAGACTTTCTGCTTCAGAAATGTACATGCAGTTGATTCTGCAGTGCTTATAAGTGACCTCTGGTAATTTTTTTCTTGACAAAGAGCCAACTAAAATTGAATCAACTTGTAATAGGCCAATGGTTTGAAATCACTAGAAAAAAAAAGAGAGAGTTGTTTTCTTACTTTTTGAAATACCTCATTCTGGCCGAGAAATAATTAGGGGCGGATAAGTTATCTAGTCTACGATTTTCTCTGGCATATTATTTTACTCATGTCTTTCTTCTTCCTCTGCAGGGGGTGCTTGTGGTCATATTGTTCTTTTATTTATGGCTCACAGCCTTTTCAGTGGCAGCACGCACACCAAAGCACAGGCACCGAGCAGGAATGCAAATTCCTTGCGAGGTAACCAAGAAGAGAAAAATGTCCCAGACCATGCCAAATCTTTACAAGAACGGCCGTTAAACAGAAAACTATACCCTTTAAAAAAAGAAAAAACTGGGAAACAACAACGCTTAATTAGAGTATCATGATTTGTATATTTACGAGCTTTAAATGTAAGACCTGGTTCCCTATTGAAGGCTAATTGGTTCTTTTGAAATTCCCTTATAAAACAGCACTCATATGATCCAGCTGATGCATTCCCCTATTTATTTTGCTCGACGGTGACTTGCTTCCACTTTGAATAGGTCGCTCCCAGGACTGCTCTCTGGCTCAGCTTTCAAGCTGATTTCTCTGACAAGCTGGCAGCAATAAAATAATTCATTCCAGAGGCTGAGAGAATCACCCGCAGCATATACTGCAAGTATCGTCTGGCAGCAGTACAGAGGCCTACGCAATGGGAAGCCTGGGGTAAACCCTGCGCTGGGACACATGAATGCTGCGGGGAGGAGGAAAGGCTCCAGTAATTCGACCAGGAATAAAGGCAGCATCATGGCAGTGGGACGGGAGGAATGCTGGACAGGGGTTGCTCCGAAGGTGACTCACCGAAAGGAGGAAGAACTCACCGAAAGGAGGAATAAGCAACCAAGGAGAGGAGTATTTTGAATAAAACTGGAATTTCCAAGAGAAGCAGCAAGCCTCTGGGATGAACCCTGCGATGTGGTGCAGGTTTCCAACCTGTGGTCTGCATATCGATGACGGCTTCTGAAGCCCTGGGGAAGATAACTGAGGAGGAGAAGCCTAACAGCAGTAGCCATGCTTTTGCAATGCTTTTTATACAGCTGTGTCTGTATTGCTGCTGGAAATGCTGGGGATCCACAAGCTGAAAAAAATCCTTGTGCTAAACAATATGGTGTAGGAAGTCTTAAAACTATGAAACTCTGAAAAAGACAAAACAGCAGATTCACTCCTGTTCAAAAAAAAAAAAAAAGGTAAACTCCTCAGAACCTCGCAAGAGGATCGTTTTTTGGATCATATTTGTGGCTGGGGTTTCTACAAGAAAAAACAGGCTCGAGATACCACATCTCCCTGCTGAAGTCACTGGACGTCTGAGTGCTCAGGGCAATCAGGACTTTCCTCTATCAGCACGATGTATAACGAACGGGCCCAATCTCTCACTGAACAATCACCAGCCTGTTGCAAGGAAACTTGATGACATATCCCCGTGTACTTCCAAACCAACCACATCTGGGTAGAGATTAGTCACCGTTTTTACAGTAAACTCCTGGACTAAGATCTATTCTTTGATGCCGTTATGAGGGCTAGAGATCCCACTACCTATATGCCCTGAAACCTGTATTAGCGACAGCCCCAGCTGACTCCTGCTTGCTCCCTTGGAGTTCCACGTAGGGAGAGGCAAGTCAGGGTGATTTGGCAAGTCCCCTTTGAGATAATACAGCAGGAAAGTTGGGTTTAGCTGTGCTGGCTTTGCTCTTTGAGCACTCAAAACATACACTGTTGGAAAACTGTGTCAGCCTCCACATGAATCTTCCTTAATTTGACTTCTGGCTGGTGTAACCATAACCTGTCAGCATTTCAAACTGCAAGAAGTTTCTTCTGCAAGACCTTCTCATAGGAGAGAGCTGATCCTCCCGCATAACCCAGTTTGTTCAGCTGAGCGGGCAGATTTCCATTGCCCTTGTTCAAACTTGCCCACGTTGTCCTGGCCCAGCCTACAGAAAGTTCATCGATCCCTAAGGATCGCCTGTGCAAAGTCAACCACCCAACCTGCAGCTAGGATGGCTCTCCAGAGAAGCTGTCTAGAAGGTGATGCACCATGTTGCCCCTTCACAAGCAAGAGCTAATGCAAGCACACTGTTAGTACACCAGAGGTGCAAAACAGACTTCATGACACGACATTCAATCACAAAGACCCATACTGAAGTCTTTCTGTTAAATTGCCAGGCTGAAGTTGGAAGTTGGAAGTTGCTCAATGGAAAAAATATGTTGTTTTCTGCTTTATAAACAATGGGTTAATCTTATCAAAAGGAAAAAAAAAAACAACCTCTGAAAGCAGATTTTTTTCCACTAGCTAGCCCTTTTTAAAAAGGAAAAGCATAAAAAAGTGAAAAAGCATTTTTAGCTACTGATTAAAAAAAAAAAAAAGTTTAAAAGCTAATTTGGAGACAGTAAACCCAGGGAACACATACCTATCTCCATAGGTAAACACGCCATTGCGCAGGAGACATCTCTCAGAAGAGACTCTCAGGAAGCTGTTATCTCAAAGCCATCAAAGCCTCTTCCCCTTCTTCGCTTTCAAGGGGCAAAAGTGGAGCAGGTGGCCCAGCACTAGCCAGGCTCTAGGCTCTCCTCTACCTCCGGGGAGGTGACCTTCCCTGCTGATGGCCTAGGACCTCATCTGTGAAACCGGGAGCAATAGGTTCCCACCAACTGGGAGTAATGTGAGGATAAATACAGCCAAATTGTGTGCTGCTCTGGTATGAGCATAGACGCAGAAAGACAGGCATGTTGTTTTAGTCAGTGTGTATAACTCACTTAAATTTACCATGCAGTTTCAACTTGCAATCCCGTATTTCCTGTCCTAATCTCATATACAATGTGGGTTTTGTACTGTTAAACAGTTTCTCTGTGGTTGCTCCATAGCAATGGGCAAATTGATTCCTATACAGAAGGCCAGACTCTGCTTTCAGATACGTACACTATTTCCAGTGGTCTGAAATGGGAGTAGTTGGTGTGTTCAAGAACAGCAACTGGTGGAAGGACAAGGCATAGGTATAAGGCACAGAGAAGCTGATTGCTTCTCAGCTCTGCCCTATGCCTCTGAGTGAAAATGAGTGAGTTATTCACTCCACTTATTGCCTCAAATTTTTACCCATAGTAATATTAATTCTGCGTTTTCTGCTGTTACTAAGGTTACATATTCTTTGGCCAAGGGTGCTCGACTGTCCACAACCAGTTGTGCAACAGGACCCTACCAAAAGGAGTTAGTAATACCTAAGGGCAACATTGATTTTCCTTGAGAGGAAATTCTAAATACAAACTCCTATTAACAACCTGTGCAGCATGACAGCAACATTATACAATTATCACAGGCCGGATCAAAGCACACTAAAGCCAATTAAAATGTTTCATTGGCTTCAAAGTAGAATGGATGAAGAACATTAATGTTTAAGGATGGATGTGAACAACACTAAGGACCCTATAACCAAATAACATTCTCCAATGGCATCACCCCAAAGGGTTGAAGCGTGCTCCATCACATATTAAGGGTTTATATCAACAAGACTGAAGCAACACCAGAGAAAAAAAAAAAAAGCAAAAAAAAAAAAAAAAAGCAATGCAAAGCACAAGCTGTAGAAGGTCCCAGTAAAAGGAACAATACAAATTCCTTAGCAAAAAAGCCTGGATAAAATTGCCACCTTCACCCTTCAAAGTTGCTGCCTGAAACCAAATCTAAATCACACCGTTAGCTGCACAGTGGTATTACTGGACGGGAAGGTGAAATACCTACTTAGCAGCAGCAATGCAAAGAGCAGCAGTGAAAGACGCAAAACCGTGTGTTTAGTAACAAGTTGCCTTAGGACAACATATGCTATGTAGCTTATTTGTGTGCGTCCCTTGATACCTGGTTTGATGTACACCTTGGGGTTTTTTTGAGCTTAACAAATAGTAGGTCTTACGATAAATCCTGATCTGTAACACAGTCAATGGCCCCATCGGCAGTTTGTCCCAGAAAGATCCTATTCTTAGGGAACATGGTTATTACAATTGTTGCTTTAAAAGGAAACTTTTTTTCAAAACATGTTATTGCTTGTCTGCGCACAGTAGATAAGTAGACATTGGTTTGTGCTTCTGTCATCTAAGCAAAGGACAAGCTTCGAGCATCACCCACCAAATCAGACAGGACATAAGTGAGTTCCCATGTGCTGCTGGGAAAGGGACTACCCCATGTAAGAGAAACATCACCTGGCCCCAAGTGCTTCTTTGTGCTTTCTGAAAAAAAGTCACTCATCTTTTCCATGGCCACAAAGCAGGAATCTATCCAACCCTCCTGTCTACCAGAGCTAGGAAATGACAAATGCTTTGCCTTCACCAGCAAATATTCTCTGTGGGAATGGCGGATAGCACGAAGCCACTCCAGCATGGGCAATTTGGCTGATAAAAGGTTGACAATACTGAAACAGAGACAAGGAGGCAAAGTTCCAGTGGGAACAGATGAAATGCCGTTTGATCGGAACTGAGCAGGCATCAACTAGGCTCAGAAAGGTGAGAGTTTGTCTAGACAGCCTTACTCCATGTAAGGAGAGGGACCGGGCAACTAGCGTAATACCTCCCACCTTTGCCATTTCCCTAAGGTGAAAGATAAGTCGAAGGGTTGCCTTTTCCAGAAAAATCACTGCATTTCACTGCAGGTCTCGGCTGTTGGACATTTTAATCATACATCCTCAAGATCTAAGAGCAGGAACTGGTTATTAAAATGGTAGCAGCTATGAGTGAACACAGATGACAAGTGTAGCCCAGGAGGGAGGGGAAAGCTGGCTTTTATGTCATACATTACTGCTTCTGAGCAAGGAAAACATAACTGGCAATAAATTACACGGAAAAGAAACAAGCTGATCAAATACTCAGCACTGAAAAATTGTCATTAGGAAGAAACTGATTTAACCAGACACAGTTTAGTACATAATGACACATTTGAGCTTCTCCATGTGAAAAGCAAAGGAGATGCTCTTGAAAAATGAGCTAAATGCTTCTTAACTTACAGAACATAAAAGCAGAGACACCTGTAGTGCAAAGTCACAGCTGAGAACATTTTCAATAGCAAAACCAGGCTCACAAATAGCAGGACAGAAAAGAGGTTTCTTTTTTTTATGTCTCAACTGTTGCATACTCAGCATGAGAAGTAGATACCTACCTCCTTCACTCCAGTCTAGCCAAGCAGGACAGCCCAGAGCCAAGTGAGCGCTCAGAGAGAAGTGGAGCATCAATGAGGAACTAGCTACGTATCAAGACTTGCCTTAAATCCGCTGGGATAATCTAGCAGGTCTAAAGACTCTGATTCACAGTTCAAACAAGGTAAGATTAGACAAATTCTACAGAAGCCAAAAAACAGCAGAAGAAACCAAAAGAAATCAAAAGCCAGGGCAGTAGCTCTGTAAGAAAGGCTGTTGTATTGGCTGACTACAATAGCAGTCCCTTTCTCCAAAAATTGTTTGCAAACAACTTTCTAATATTGCAGAAAGGTTTGTTCTCTAACACTGCAGAAAGCATGCAATGTGAAGAAGCTCAAGACAAACATTTCCCCCAAGAAAACCTTGCCCGTACCATTAACAATTTCTTGTCCTTCAAGAAGTTCTGCCCAGATCCAGATAACTCTGGAGTCCAGGAAAATTCAAAGCTACCTAAAAATGGGGCAGGTCAGACCCAACTGCCTGTATCAGACTTAACAACACAAACAGTAATTATCTGCAACCGTGTGCTGTTAAGGCACCTATTGCAATTTTTTCTCTCCAGAGCTATGGACATGGTGGGCTTCATCTGCGCAAGTGTCTATTAGCACAACATGCAGAGTGCTCCAGGAGAAACGCGGAAGGATTACGCTACAAAGAGTTCAGTAGCTTTCAAAAGCCTTCAATATGTTAATAGCCTTTAAAGTGACATTTCAGAGCACCAGTGGCACCTGGTCCAGCTGCTCGTGGCTCTGCTTCTATCTAAACCCCTCGCTGCTCATCTCCCAACCCCTCGGGCCAAGGTGAGGAGGGCTTGTGCCTGCCTACTCAGTGCTAAAATTTATTGGTTAGGCAAGAGGAGAGGACACAGGATTCTCCTTCGGTTTCTTGTGCACATTCTCCTCTACAGCTGCTGAACGTAACTTTAGCAAACATCAAGGAGAACAGGAGGCTTTACTGAATTAAAATATTTAACATACTGGCTAGTCATCGTTCCCTTTGAAACCAATACCCATCTGGGATTTGACTTCATGAAGACTGCTACAGTCTTTCCATACCATGTCCCAAAAAAGTTCAGAAGGGAAGCACATTGTTGTACACTTTATGTAGGCCCACAGAAAGATTGGGTTTGGAGTGCACAGGCACACAAAAGCTTTTTATCTCCAGGGAGCTAACCTTTGATAACTGTCACTACAAGCATTTTATTTTGCTCACTTAAGTAGCGCTATCAATAACGGCCTTTTGCTCTAAAGACAAACGTGGTCTGCTTTTCCAAGAAAAGGAAAACAAATTAAAGACTTAAAACACCCATCAGTTGTTCACTTCAGCAATTTGATCGCTATCTTTTTTTTTTTACTTTTATTTCCAGAAGACCCTTCAGGCCAGATAATAGTCACTCGCTGCCTGCAACGCTGCACTTCAGTCCACAGCATGTGTATTTTTTGAGAGCTTCAGTGAAATATGAGCGAGAGGCACAGATTAGAATCTGGCCTGGAATTACGGTTTGAACTCTGCAAAAACGGATACAGCAGGTCAAATTCTACTCTCAGTTACACCAGAGGAGCATTCCAATGAAGAACAGAAAATCCATGTTTTTAGCCCTCATTTTTTAGCTTATTTATACAACCCAGAATGATGGGGGGAGGGGGGCAGTTTAGAAGGATTAAAATCATTTGTAAGAAATCCGTGGCAAGCTGCATGTATGCAGCTCACTGGCGTATCAGCTGACCGCTTGACTGAAGAATAAAAAAGTGAGTGTCTCTGTCATTTGGGAGAAGGCAGAGAGGTCTTACTGCCTTGCAAGTCTTGTGCCTCTCTGCGGCAATTCCTGGAGTCTGGCTGAGTTTAGAGGAAGCTCTCTAGGTGGCAGAAATTTAGTTGCAGCAGCACAGAATTCAGCAAGGTGGATTTTACTCAAATGCTCTGGACTCCTCAGTTATTGTGATTTACTCTAACAGTATGATAAAACACACAGACTTTCATGCCACTGTGGCTAGGTGGATGCTGCTCCCCATGATATCCAGTCTAATTGCATCTGCCATCACTCCATTACACTGAAGACAGTGGGGGAGATATACCCCCAAAAAAAACAGCGAGAAGAACTTGATATTCACCTCGAAATAGGAAGAACTGACATAAACATGGTGGCAAACAATAACGCCAAGAAAGACCCTGCGCAATACAGTTCAGGGAGCGCTAGTGTGGGAGCGATGCAAGACATTTCTGATGTGCACGCAATAAAAGCAGCATTTGGAGCCCCAAACAAATGTACACACGAGTGGGTGCAAGTGTGAGTTGCACCCACGTGCACCCACATGCATGTGAGAAAGGGAATGGGGCTCGTGCATCTCTGGTGCTGCTGCACCACAGGTATTCAAGAGAGCATTTATTGGCCCTGCTCCTCCACTTGCTTACAGTGGAGACATGTCAGGGATAAATTTCATCCTGCCATGCTAAGCAGCTGGCTGAAACAATAAAACTGCAATCAGTAAACATGCTCAGATTTTTTTTTTCCCCCCAAAGGCAATAACTTCCCTTCACATACACACATGCACATTGTTCAGAAATATTAGCCATTTCTCCCCTGCTCCAGCTCTGGTAAGTCAGGTAATTGAAGCTTCAAAGGAGAATCACAGTTTAATGGAGCTGTGCTTGCCAAAGAAGACAAAGGACTTTCATTAGATTTCTTCCAGCTTATTTACATGACTTATCTTTTTATAAATTCAACTTCCTTCCAAAGTTGATAATGAGGTGCCTTGAAAAAAAGAAAGAAATGGAAAGGTTTATTTTGTCGCAAGACAAGTGATTATTTTTGTGATAGAGTGTGTCTGGTGTAAAGTTCAAAAACAATGGAAGTAATAGTCTTTAGGGAAAACACATAACCGTTCCTGATAACAGCCTCCCAGGAAAAAACAGCATTTTTCAGAATTCTGCATAATAGCATTGACAAATACCTTCCAGAAGCTGCTGTCACGGTTAATTTCTGCTCTAAGATCTAAAACCAGGGATGGCTTTTCAATTAGACATTATTCATAACTTTTTTGCGTTTTATTTCTTTTGCCTGAGTAGAGAACGGACATTTCTGAGACAGGCAAAGAACCATTAACATACTAGATTAAAATGTTTCCATGCATTTCAGCTCTTGTCATTCTGACTTGGACACAAATATATTCCATTTCTCCACTGTGGAGTCCTCATAAAATCACAGGCATGATGATATTTTCCTAAACTGGCCTCTAAAGTGTGGCAATAAGCCTTGTGCATATCAAGATTTGAGTGAAAGAAAACCAGAAACAGAGCAATTGGATAATCTGAAATAATGACTGGAAGTTACTTTCTAGGCAACAAGTGATCAGAAATTAGGCAAACTGATTTGCCCTGATTTGTCATTCAGCAGCTGGGATGCATGGAGAAGATCTACCTAAAACAACAGAAGGGGGCAGGTGACCAGAAAAAGGATGGAGCAAAGCATCCCCCCTCTGCAGGGAGTCGGCTTCCACACTTAAACTGACTGCTTCTTTATGGTTTGCATAAAACCCTGACAAATACGCACTCACCCAGGGCATCTGACAAATTAATCTGAGAGTCTACCCACATGAATTCATCCCAAATAGCTACCACAGTTAAAGCATGCCTCAGCTGAATCTAAATTCAAGTGAGAAGCACTCAGTTCTGGCCCCAAGATTCCCGTTTCCAAACTTTTTCAGTATATACATCAGCAAACGAACGGCTCGTATGTTTGAGTTTCACTCAAACAAAATAATTCCATGCCATGAAATAAAAACAACATTAAAGCAAAACTATGCGTGCAATAATTAAACAAAAATAAAAAGCTCTAGCATACTTGAGCAGACAACCTAAAAATAGTTTCCAAAGAGATTCTCAACATTTCTAAAATTAGAGCACGTTGCAATAGCAAATCTTGCTGTAAAAAGTTCTGAACCTTATGTGTGTGAACTAAAAGAAACTAAAAGCAAGAATTTTTACAAGCCACTTGACTCAATATTATGGTACATTAACCTTGATTTTTATTACCACTCAGCATTTTTGCTTCTGGACCAGACCAAAACCCAGAAACACAAATGAATACACATATGGGGGTGGGGAGGAGAGAAATGAGAGGATCTGGGGTTTGTAATCCTTGTAAAAATGTAGTATGAGTTCTGTGCTAAAACTCAAGTGGGTTGTCCTTTTATCTAACTGATTGGCTCCATCCATAATTAAAACCCAGTTTTTCTCCCTACAGGCTATGAATCAAAACATGTGTCTGAGAACTGTGCAGGAGGGACAGCCTGGGATGGGACGTGGGCTCAGGTTCGGGGCACAGCTCAACCTCACTCCATCGAGACTAGACTCCGGGAGGAAAGTAACTTGCCAAAACAGCCGTTTCACTGATCACCTCTTATTCAGTGGAATATCACATGTTTGCAAATGAAGTTGCTAAAAATAAAAGGGGTAGCTGCTCTGCCTTTGCACTGATGGGAAAGGCAGATGTTGCCTGTAGCTCTACCCACCACAATTTTATTCTCAATTTACCCACCACCCCCTGTTTTATGGCTCACCCTGCGGTAAGATACTGAAAGTCAGAGCTGCTGATTGCCAGTATGAACCTCGTGCTGATGTTTATAGTGCCTCATACCGGCAGCCTTTGCTGGAAAACAGTTTGGAAATATTGAGAAACATTCTCCAGTCATTCCAGTGGGAACCCATGAGAGCTCTGAATTAACCTTGGCCAAAAAGGAAGTGAAAACGGAAATAAAGAAAATGAGTGAAGATAGCATTCCTGATAATGCCTTCAGTCTGTGTTCCTAAATCCTGCCCTCAGACAGAAATGGGCGACTCGGCTGCTAAACAAATGCTTGAGCAAAGAATTTGGCACCCACATTTCTAACCACAGGTCACTGCAAAGCAAATCATCTTTGCTGCCCTTCGCAGCCCTGGAGAAGGTCACTTCCCAAAGACGCAGGGCCCCATGGGTGCTCTGAGTGGGCCAAGAGACCCCAGCAGTGCTGTGACAGCACGAAAGGCAGCATCAAGTAGCAGCAAAATCAGTTCATCTCAATCCCTTCTTAAGGCAATCGAGTCTTTCTGCAACCTTCCAGGCACGACTAAAAGCTGCTTGTGTTTGACAGAATGAGATGCCACTGGTGTGGCCGATGTCCCAGCCTTTCCATGCTCCCTCTCATCTCTCTCATTAGGAGTCTAATGATCTCACGCTCATCCTAGATTCATCCATTCCATAGATTTAAGATATGCCGACATAGTGCTGATGCCCTTTCCCACCCTGTGTCTGCATCCCTCCCGCATTAGACACACCTTTACATGTGTCTGCAATCAAACGTCAGCATGTTACCGTGGGACTTTTGTAAAATAAATATTTGAATTATGATTTCCCCTAGTTACAGAGAGCTCCTGCACGGATTTGCGAACGCTGTTCGACACCATGTAAGATCATGAGCAAATGGGCAGACACATTTTGAAGAAGCCAGATTACACCAGCAAACACACTGGCACCCAAAACTAGGAAACAACACAGCAAAAAATTAGCCCAGATTTCTTCAGTCAAAATGACATGCGAGTTGTTCAGCTGTGGCTCATCTCTAGTGGAAATGTAGCATATGCTGAGTATTTCAATGATGTGGTGAATGCAGTTAGCACAGAAATGCAAGCGCAGAGAAACACATGGCTGGTGTTACAGGAGGTGCAACACGGTCTCATCTCAAACAGACTCCCTCATTTTCACCCCACCTCCATCCAAATATTTTCAAAAAATGCCCAAACTGCTTAAAGGTCAGTTGTATATCCCCTTATCCATACAGGTGTGCTCACCAGTGTGTCCTGCCAGAAAATTACAAGAGGGTACCCACAGGTGAAAATAAACAACTGGAACTTGTAACTTGATGATTTTTTTTTTCTCCTAGTTGAAGATATTTTTTGTATTACTCGTTTGTGGCTCTTTCATTAAGCTAAATGATCTGGATGCCTTTATGTATACAGGCTGGCATGGTGAGGCAGCAACACCGGACCTCCAGGCCCACCAAAACTCCCACTGCTCCAGAGGAAATAGCTCTGAGAGCATCTGTGCTTGGAGTTGGTTCCGGAATAACTATTTTGCCGTCAGCCCCATGGCGATACCCTTATTCCCGAGCTCTCAATCCGGATGAGGAATGAGTGGTGAGCTCAGACCCCTGGAAAGAGGGGTCTGCACTCCAGAATCCATGTTTAACAATGAATTTATGCCATGATACCCTTTCCAGAATTTCCAAGCGTTAATGCAGCGGAAGCAAAGCGGGCTCCCTGGACGGCTCTCTATGCCAGCTAAACCTGCAGTAATTCTGCATTTCTGCATGTATTCCCCTGAAAGAATAAGAACTATTTCGGTTGCGAAAGGAATGTGCCATAGGAACTGCAGGAGGCAAATCTTGGAGCCTTGACTTGCCTGTTATACTGGCAGATACTCAACTGAGGTTCCCAGCAAGGAGAGAGGGAATTTACCTGCGCACAAACTTCATGTTTCAGCCCCAATGGACTATTGATACCTAAAAAAAAAAAAAAGCCTCTCTGCCTCCAAAGCAGGAGCATTTGGGAATCAAAGGGAAGTCTGAAAGCTCCTAACGAAGGGAAACATTTCTATGGAGAAACTCCTCAGTGCGGGCAAATTAGACCTGGAAAAAATCAAAGCTCTGGAGGGTTTTATGCAACAGTAGCCAAAACCTTGAAAGAAAACATTGTTAAAGGTTCGTATTTTCTCTTTTCTTTGGGGGGACCGTTTCTTCTGGAGTGGCCTACATTCTCAGGCCTGAATGCTCTCAAATTAATTGCTTTGCGTTCTCTTCCCTGCCCCCACCCCCTTTTCTTTCTCTCTCTTTAGCTTAGTCCCGAGCCGGTGAAGTCTTGGCCAGGCCCGTAATGAACTGGCAGAATGATAAAGAGATGCTGGGCTGGAGGGAGGTGGGGGACCGAAAGCCCGCTAATAAGACCAGGATCCCCTACTTACGCCGTGCCCCACCGCGGGGAAGCCATTAAAGAGCCGCAGAATAGAAGAGAAAAGGAAGAAAGTTCTTACAGAGAGACCTCCCCTCCCCGGGCCCTCTCCAGCACTTTTTCAGAACAGAGCTCTCGACATGGCTAATCCCTCCACCGCTTAATGAACTACAAGCTTCCCTTTCACTCGGACAAAAGTTTCTTTCCTTTCTCGGGCCTAATCGCAGACAAATGGTCCCCCCACCATGATGCCTGTTAAAAACCCATTCCCTTTTTTGAGGCTGTGAGGCAGGAGGAATGCCACTGGCAAGAATAGGTACCCTTGAAACGAGCTCCTTCTGCACTTCTGAGAGATAAGTGGGAGATGACATTGGAGCTATAATGGAAAAAATATTTTCACAAGGCAGCATCTGTTGTTTCAGTGGATGCAGCCCCATTTTTGTTCGAGAATGCTTCTGTGCATCTGTCTATATCTTTTCTGTCAGTGAAACAATTACCTCCCGCCCGCCCTCTCTCTACACACACATACATTACTGCCAGGAATGTTGCGTGGCTGCACAGTAAAGCTGCCACAGCCTGGGCTGAGTTTCGTATGGACAACAATTTACTGCAAGGAAGAGTTACTGGTTTGCTTCCAAAATGAAATAGTAGGCATCACTCTTACAATTTATTACTTCACAGTGCATGGGACGAGCTCAAATATTGCCAGTTCCATACAGGAAAAGGAAGATATGCTATCTAATTGAGTGTAAAAAAGCTGAGCATCCAGATTTTGTTCCTGTATATAAACAATTATCCTTGTTTCAGGATAATAAAGAGGCAAAGCGTTTGCAGCTCTCACTTCTGCTGAGCAACAATGAAACCAGGCCATTTATTTTAGTGTTTAACCTTCCAAACACAGTATGAATATTTCGTCTTGGATGACGTCTTAGATGACGGTTCAAACTTGATTTCCCCGAGTTTATAAAATACACCAGTATCGGAGCTGGGAATGTGGCAGGTCTGCCAAGCCTCCCTCCAGAGCTACGTCCTCTATCTCACACTCCTGTGTGACAAGAAGATGTATAGACTTTAAAGCAAGTAGGGACTTTCTGAACATCTAATCTGAACTCCCATCTAGTCAGTGCTGCTGTATTTGGTGAAGACATTTTCCAGGAAAGCTTCCAGAAATAAGCTGAAGACATCAAAAGATGGAAAATCCATCCTTTCCCTTGGCAGTCTGTCCCAGGGTTTTTTCACCTCCACTGCCTGGCTAGTTTCTACCTTGCTTTTGTCCAGACTCACCTTTTAGCTCTCATATCAGCTTACGCATTTCTTTTGATAAATTAAAGAGCTGTTTAATATCCTGTATCTTCCACCCAGGAAGTACTTGCATGCTGCAATTAAGTCACCTCTCAGTCTTCCTGTTTATAAGGTTTACACTGGAGTTCTTTAAATCTCTTTCTTTAAGGTCCTATCTTCATCCTGTCAACGTTTTTGTGGCTTTCTATATAGTCCCCCTGACACGTCAGTGTGCTTTTTCATGCATGGGCCCTTCGGTTGTGTGCAACATCTCTCTATCTCACCAATGCTGTTCACATGGCAAAACAACCTCCTGCTCCCAACGAATGAGACCACACTGTCCCTTTTGCAATGGCATCGTTTACACCAATATACAACCACATTTAAAAAACAGACAGAGCTACTTAGCATATAAAAATGCCTTTCTGGACTTTCTGTGGGAATGGGTACTGCTTATTTTCTGCACCTGGACTGAAGGAAAAGGCAGACTTCAATTTGTTTGCAAGACAATATTTAGATACTGGATTTGACTAGAAGGGAAGGGAGAAGGAAAAACTCCCATGTCTATCCCAGCACAGAACTTTGGGACACAGGCTTCTCTCATGCTCTCATGCATAAGGAAACGCTGGAGTTTGAATCCATGTCTCAGTAGACTTCACATACAGTTATTTTACATTTTAAAGGGGGGGGGGGGGGAGGAGGGGGCAAAAATCTGTATGGATTAAATGAGCAGCTGTAAATCAATTAAGACCAAATGCTCACAATGGATAAAAGTTCACATCAACAAGCGGGTGAAATAAGACCCAAAGCGTGTCTCTGGGGCATCACACATTCAGCATTTCCTTTCCTATTCCAAACCATCACAGCAACAGTAACTGCAGTTTCCTAACAGGCCCCTGCGCAGATAGGTACCCGGGGTTTTGGGTATGTCACCAGCAGCCTACAGAGCCTGTCTGGGAACTCACAGACACATTTTTCTCTGCAGGATTCTCAGCAGCTCTTGCTCCTTCTCTGCTCTCCTACCACTATACTTCTGCCTGTGTTCTGGACAGATCCAACAAATGCAGAAGCAATTGAGGAAATGACAAGGAGGAACACTAACACGATCAGAGCTGCGCAAAGAGATCGCACATTGCCGCGTACTGCAGAGGAGAGAGAAGCTGAAACCCGCTGGGGCAAATAGGAGCTCTGTGGCTTTGAGCCCACCTTGAACCACCACATTTATCTAAAACAAGGGTGATGACACACATTTGGACCAATGAGGCTTTAAACTGAAGTAGCAGCAGCTATACAGAATCAGGTCAGAAAAGGTCTCTTTCAAGGCTATTTCCCACTACTACACCATTGAATTATGGCTCTCCTAGGAGAGGCTCTCCCCATTCAGTGGCAGAGCCCCCCGGGTTTTACTTTAGCAAAAGTAGCACGGAACTTATCATCACCGACTTGCAGCAGAGTTCACACCACAGTCTAGGTGAACCTTTGCCAATGTCTGTAAAGCACCTAGGATGTGAGAAGTGACAAGTATTAGTACTTTCAACCACACATTTCTGACTCTCCAGAGCGGGCTCAGTTTCAAAGGGAAGGAGTCGGTTCTTATTTCTCTCCAGCTTGTCTGCCCATCAGTACTTGCAGGGTCAGGCATAGGAGGAGGGGACTTCTACCCAGAAAATCAAGCAGCTACAAAACAAAAGGAATCCCGTTCAATTATTCCCAGCAAGCGGATTAAGCAATGAAAGCGACATATGAGTCCTTTGTGTGGTATTTTTGCAATTATATTCATTTTTCCTACATTACTAATAGGCTACTAGAAACCAGACACCATGCTCAATAATGCGAAAACAAGACAAAAGAACGGAGCCAAGAAGGGGAAGAAACAGAGTGGAAAATGCAAAACAGTAAACTATTCCTCTTAGCAAATGTTAAGTACCAGCAAGGGCACATTATAGCTGGGCCCCCAGACTCACGCAGCAATGAACTCAGAGCAAAGCAGCAGATGGTGGTGCAGCAGATTAGAAATTGCTACCAGCTGCCTGTCTGGAGAGCTTTGCTTGGGATTACAGACTCGAGGATAGAGCAAAAACCTGTAGCGAGAGACGTCAAAATGTAGGGATCTTTGAAACAGGAAGGGTCCAGGCTTCACGAAGATTTAATCTGCCCATGTGGACTCTACCCTGCCAGTGTCAGAGAAAGCAGACAAAGTTTTTGTGAATGTGTTACTAGAAAAAATAACTCGATCGTGTTACTGTTGTGAATCAGTGCAGCTGCACCGGTACCAGCAGATCTAAGTCAAAATGTACTATCCGAGATTCAGGCTTCAGAAACCAGGCAAAAATGGATGAAGGTAATCATCTTGCGGTGGACTTACAAAGGAGTGAGAATGAAAAAAACCACCATGGTCTATGTCTGTCCTAGAAGGAAACACTAAAAACTGCTTGCTTGCTTTTTTTTTTTGTAGTTGTTGTTGTTTTTTTTCTTAAAGACCATTTACATACTCTGACCAGGTAGGACTGGAGCAGCTCTGACAGGTCTTATAGTCTTTCTCTGCCCTTTTGCAGAGCCAGGTGTGCAGCATGCTGAACTCTTCATGTCCCTCTCTGATTTCTGGCCACAAGGATTCAATGTGCTAAGACTTTTAGTACAGAAACATACCTGTGGTGGGAGAGTTCTGAGCATACCGAAGTGCTTATAGAGTGCTCCTTTCTGCAAAGGTCAACCATTAATTCTCCTTTACCCTTCTGTCTCCGTTGTCTTCCAGGTGTAATTGTAGACTGATGCATTAGTATTTCCCCATTAAAGTGCCATTACAGAGCAATACTTTTCTCCTAAAGTGCTGATAAAAAGTGATGTACGACATTTGAGGGATGATTGCCTTTACTGTTGGCTGCTTGGAATAGTATCTGCAGAGTTACTGAGCGCGAAGCAGCGCTTTAGTGTGGAACAAGTGTCTAACAAACTATTTCATTCAGAATTTCATTCACAAGGTCATCCTCATGTTAAATGGTTCTCAATTAAATTCCTGTTAACTACCAGCAGCTATTAGTTTATCAGTGCATCTCTAACTACAAGGTGACAAATAACACACCTAAGCAGGAACCCAAGAGAGCAAAGGAACTGACTTCAAACTTTACTGGATTTAGCCTTTCCCTTGTATGACCAGAGGTATTTTCCAGAGCAACAGTTAGATGAAAGCTTGGGAGGAGATCTACTGTATCAGGATGGGCAAATGTGCATGTATGCATATATTTATCACCACAGTACTCCCAAGGACTCAAAGTGCCTTCTGTAGAGGGATACAGTTTCTTTACTGGGTGATGTCCAAACATCAACTTCTGTCATTGGCTTTAACTAATGAAACAGTCTGACAATAAATCGCAGCAAGCCGCATGCCGCATCCACTGTGCTGAACCAGTGTGTGTTTGCACACGCATTTTTGAAAGCACATTTTCCTTGATGAGCCTGTAATTCGACTCAGTGGGTCAGTGCAATGTGCGCTAAATGGGATGGGAGTATCATTCACATGGTCAAAGATCTGAAGCAAATCTATTAAACACATTATGTTATTCCAGATATTTAGCTGTGGAAACAAGATCAGGACCTGGCTTATGATCACAAGAAAAATGTCCTTTATGACCTTTGTCTTTCAAGAGTGAGGGGAAAAACCTGCCACTTGAACATATATAAGGTTTACTGATACAGATTTCAACCTGGACCAAAGAGGACCTAATGAGTGGGTAAAATGTTAAATCAAATTAAATAAGTATTTTACAGCAGTTCAGATTTGGGGATCCAGTTGTCAGTCCAAGCAAATGTTGATCTCTTTCTATTCCAGCATCTTCCAACCAAAGCAACACAGGATTCCCAGTCTCTCTTGAGAATGCAAAGCTCCAAGTAGCCTTAGTGTTTTACTATACAATACCTACATATATATACTTTGGAATTGCACCTTTGCCTCAGCATGACCCCATTTAGTTTATGAGAAAGTATCTTCATAACATTATTTTTAAAAAGGAGTAAGAAAAGGAATCTCCTCCCATAAATACTGCCCCTCACACGTGAAGGAATCCCAGTCCCCACTCAGGTAGTTGCCCCTGTCATAGAGGGCAAATACAAGGAGGTGAAATACCTGCCTAGTTGAGCACTAATTCTTTAAAGCTATGATGTTTGACACGAACAAAACCATTTCTGAGCACCTTAGTACAGGTGCTCAGAAGGCTGGCATTTTCACATCGTATTTGTCAATCAAATAAGATTTTGGTGGGATATAAATAAAACGCACAGGCTGCCCTGCTGAGGCTTTTTCCCAGAAGGCTGGTGACACGAGCAGCAAGACATGTCACCACTTGCTGCCATGGGGGACGGTTAGTGGGTCAGATCTTGCCAGCGATGCCATGCAGTGTACCCCGCTGATACACACTGGGACCTGTGGGAAGGGAGCTGTCAGGGTTTATCGCCATTTCCATGAGGAATAAACCCTGATTAGACTGGCCAAGGCAAATTCTGGCCTGCCCTCCCGCCTGCCACAAAGGTCAGGGCTGGTGGGGCCAAGCCAAGTGCTGTCTGTCATCTCCTGAACCTGTGCCATTCCCCACGCAGACGAGGCTCTGCTTTTCCAATACGCAGCTAAGGCCAGGCCTGGCAGATGCTCCTCGTTGGTGATGCCAGGACTTTCGCCTTGGCTTGGCTTCTGCCATTTGGATGGGAGTCATCTTTAGCGGCAGACAGGCTGACGCCTGACAAGGGCTGCCCTGCAGGCAGGATGCGACCCCTCGGCGATGACCAAGGGCTCCCTTTTCTCTCACCTCTGAGTCCACACTCCAACCCCAGAGGCAGAAAAGAGACAAGCCTGTGGTGCGCAGGGGTGCTGGATCTACTCCTTCCCACTCAAAATATGAAGGACAGAAACCTGGTCGCTCCATTCGCCGCAGAGAACTTAAGTCTATAAAAGAGCAGAGCTGGCAAAGTTTCTTTTAAAGCCAGCGCTCTTTGAAATGAAGGCAAAAGATATCTGTTAAACTAAATCCCCGGTTATAATGGTCTTTTTACATCAAAAGAGAATTTAGTAGCTTTGTTGCTTTCACAATAATAATAATAATAAAAGAATCACCTCTCAGGAGACAAATTAAATATTTGTCTTCTTTGATGACAGAAAGGGTGAGGTTTTTCTCATCTGCTGCGCAAGTAATTCGTGCACGCTCCCCTCGTGTAACACTATCCCTCTCCGCCATCAAAGCAGTGTGGGTAGAGTTTAATCACTGCCCCTACTTGCTTTGCTTACAAGCCTTGCCTTAGAAGACAGGTCTCCCTTCAGAGATGGATTTTACTGTCAAATCCCTCTTTTCAATGCCACACCCACTGCACAAGATCACAAAGAAAGGGGATTGTTTAAACACAGAACCACAACTGTTTGATCACAGCAGCGTTATCACTTATAAATACTACAGAATCTTTCAAATCTCCAGGTATTCAATAAGAAGTAGTTAATCTCCGCTCCACGTCATAACGACATGTTATTCCACCTTCACTAACAAGAGTTAACTTGGAAAATGAGAACGGCACTTATATACACAACACATATAAAGAAATTATACTCCCCTTTCTAGGCATTAGATATCTACTTAAAGATTAGCCCAAACCAAATGCCAGAATCTAAACAACCTCAGGATGTGAAAACATGTGGATCTAACAAAATTAAGGCCAATTTCCAGTACCATATCAAAAGGATACTCTGCAGCAAGAGAAATTAGGGACCCCTCCCCCACCTGAACCAGACATAAATTTTAGCAGAGTCCTTCCTTCAGTTTAAATGGCTTTTTAGAGCATTGGTATTGGTTGTGTGCTATTTCTGATGCAAGGACTATGCAAACCTGTAAGTTCATTGAACTGAAAAAAGAAGATGGAAAAATTTAGGAAAGAAATATTCAAAATGTCTTGAAATAAATAACTGCATGACTATAGCCCACTGACCTTACAAAGATGTATGTTAAAAGTGTGCAAAAGTGACTAACACAGAGCTCTTGAGACAACATTGGGAACGGAACAAACTGAAGAGCACAGGAAAATGTAAAATTTCTGCTGTGTGGAAAATTCTGACATTTCAACATTTGTTTTATATCCTGGGTCTAAAATGTTGACACCTTTTAATATTCGTCTAATGGGCCAAAACATGAAACTGTTTCATGTTGTCAAACCAAACCAAACCAAACCATGCGAATATTCTCAAAAACTAGACACCCCATCATTATGTATTTAAAAAGCCCCAAATGCTTAAGTTCTCTCTAGGTTGACAATTTCTCTCTAGGTTGACAGTAGACTGCCTCGCCGCCTCTTGCACATTGCCTTATGGGAGCTGTAGTTCCTGGCCATACTTCATCTTCTAATAGGTATGCAAAATGACTGATTCTTGAGATGGATCAAACAAGTTTGGACAAGAGATACAGCTAATTGTATTACAAAAATAGCCCATGGGAAAGTATGTAAGACTAAAATATAACTGCTAGAAGGTGCTTGCTGCATTAATAGAAGCAACTTAATACCTTATTGAACTGATTCAAAGCAGAGTAAGTTGAGTCAGATTCAATAAAACAAAATATTTTAATTTGAATCACGCATACTCAAATAAAATTTCTTTGGGATTTTCCCAACAGAAGAACTGATATTTTTGGCATAATCAGAAGTTTTCTGAATTGATGGATTCATAATTTTATGGAAATTCCATTTTCCATTAGAAAATGTCTCTGGGAAAAAGTTTCCAAATAGCTTTCATAAATGTTGTTGGTTGAGGCAGCAACCATCGTTCTGTTCATTGTACACTGGCTAGTACAATAGGGTCCCAGTTTGTGCTGGGGCTCTTAGATGTTACCAGTATCATTAAATACTAGAAGAAATACACTCCTATTGCCTTGTTTTGTAACAGCTTTTTTGGTTTCTTGTGTCATAACTCTTTCATCTCCAAGCCCTAAGTCAATTTTACATTCATGAAGTTTTCTGCTTTGCCATATAAAGAACTTGTCCCTGGATCACGAAAGAAGCTGGCAAGGCTCACTACCCCTGGCAAAACTTTACTGGACGTGGCTCAGGTGCCAAATTTACTATGAAAATACCCAGAAGAGAAGCCTCACATTGATTTCTCGTACTTCACCAACACACCACCAAATAGGTCTTCCGGGGCTAGCAATTCATAGGCAGGCGAATAAGTGATACGTTTCATGCTGGGCTTCATTCTCATGGCACACACCTACTCCTCCATGCAAGAGAAGTTATTTTCTGGGCCTGGGGGAAAGTATTTGACAGTAACTGATCAGGACGAATGGCTGCCGTGTGCCTCTCCAAGTCAGTGAAACACGGTAACGCGCCATCTAGAATTTGTACTACCGCAGCTTAAAACACATTAGGAAAATAGCCCAATCAATAAATCCTCAATGAATGCACCAGCACATTGCTGCGTTATCACACAAGTGGAAACAACAAATGTGTCACTCCAGTGATTGTTTGATGTGAAATCATGTGGAACGCCTCATTTGGAGAGCAGCCTGGTCGGCCTCTCTGAAACCGATCCCCCTTGAGCCATGTTAACGAACTCTGGAGCGTGAAATCCAACCTCGCATCTGCGCTGCTGCAATCTCATTTTGTGCCCGCTACGTGTCAGCGTCTGTTTTTATTTTCTGGCACCTTGAGCAAGTGTTAGTGACTCTAAATAATAAGTGATACACAGGCACTTTGCTGGGAACAACCACCTGGACTGGAGCAGGGCATTCATTAAACCCCAACACATTCACCCTCTGCACTCTTTTCAGTACCTTCCTTTCTTCCCCTTACCACACGATTACTCATGTGCCTAATGTGAGAAATGGAAAATATAGCATGCCCCACTGGCCTAACAACTGGACCATGATTCCAGCAAAACTCTCCTCCTCTATGGGTCCCTTTTATCCTTTCTGCACGGCACATTTAATAAAACCACAGACACACCTTGGTCAGCTTCCTCATTAGAGAAGATTAGGCACTTCTTTTTCTTCACTGCATTAAAACCGGGGATGCCATACGCAGGTGCACTCAAGCTAAAAGGGTATGTATGTTTTGCTTTAGAAGAGAAAAGAAATTTCAGGGGAAGCTAACTGCGTCTCCACAGCTTTGTAACATAAAAAAAAGCCTGAATTTTTGATGCCTGAAGTTGAACTTCAGACAAAGTAAAGAACAGCCTGTGTGTCATGATGGTTTTAAGACTTGTTAATGCTCTTTTACTCTCTGTACCCACTCACTCACCACCACAACATGACTAGGGAGGGAAAGGAGAAGGCACGGTAGCCAAACATTTTACAAACTTGAGGAGGTGAACTAACATTGAAATTTGTATTCTTGTAGAAAACAAAACAAATGTACCTTGTCAGCTTGACAGGTCTAGCCTACAGCATCCTCAGTTTCTAGTAAAGGACAGACAAACTAAAGGTCTTACTCCTCGCAAATGAAGAATCTAAAATGGCTTTCACATTTAGTTTCGGATTCCAGTTTCTATACCTGATGAGCCAACAGAAACAGAAAGCTGCAGAAGATCCATGTTGGGTAACTTGTGGGTGATCAGGAAGCTGCCAGCAGTCACCCGCCCCATAGGATTTGCTGAATTAAACATCTAATATCCTCCAAAGAGAAAGCTGTGTCTGGAAGGGTGGAGGGATTAATAATGGCTGTGCCATACTGCACTGGGTAATGCAGGATAAACATTTCCAGACCATGTGAAGAAGGACGAGAGATTTATAACCTTTACCTGCAGTAAGCTCAGTCCAATGAGCTAAGGATGGGACGATCGTGAGGATTTTCCACAGAGCATCTACTTTCATTGGCAGACCATCCACTTCCATTAGCAAAGACAATGACTGCTCCTTAAGCCTCTAGTCATAATGTGTGGGTTTTTTTGTGGGTGGTTTTTGTTTGTTTGTTTTTTAAATAAAAGCTTTCCAGGGATAATTGGAGTATTTACCTGGGCACCCCATGAAGTCTGAATTTCCCAGTGGCAAAAAACTGTCTTGGCTAAAATGATGTGTGAAAGTAATACTAAAACATAAAGAAAAAGCATATATATACACACACGTATATATGCACATTCCCTGAAAAACAGGGAAAAGGGAAGATTGATGATAAACAATGTCATTAGTCTTTAAAACACACAGCCTGCAAAAAACTCAATTTAAAGGAGTGAAAAACCAGGAACTCATCAAGCCAAAATCAATAAAGCAGCATTTAAAAAACCATTTCCAGTTCAGGATAAGCCTGTCGCTGTATGGGGAAGGGAAAACCATCAGTGGTAGCACAGAAAGGACAGAAGCAAAAGTGAACTGTGGAGACTGTATATACTGAGAATAGGGATGACCGGTAAAGCATACACTGCATCATCCACTGAATAGGTAACCACTCAGCAGATTGATGCAATGTGCATACATTTGAGCCTGGAAGAGCACAGAGCTTCAGGCTGTGAGACTCAGTCTTCAAAAGCGGAGACTTTAGGACAACCAGCTCAACTTGGACTCTCAGGCAAAATCTGTGTCGAAAACACCTCATTCATTATTTGGACAGGAGAATATTACATGGAAGTGGATAGGTGACCGGACTGTATACACAATAGTATCTGAGATAGCATTCTGGGTCCAGACTCGATGTCATGGCTCAAAAATTAAATGGAAAGAATGAAGGAAAAAAAAAAGGGAGTACAAAAGTGAGCTAAAACCACTTAAGACAGTAGGAGAAAACACTTGTAAATGTTAAAGTACTCAACACATCCGAATAGTTAGAAAGAAGGCTGAGAAGTGAGTTAAGCTCCCATAAAAGATACTACTACATAACCAACACATAAAACTGGGGCCTCTGCACTCTTGGTGAACCAGGCAAAACATAAACCAGTGGCTGGCAGTGGAAGACAGCAAATGGCAAAGGAGAATTGGTGACAATACAACCTTTTACATTTCATTCAGCAGCATCTTCAAGCCCTTGAGTGAACAATTTTCCAACCTTTTCCTGGCCACATACACAGACATAGAGCTGTAATACGGGACTAAAGAAATCAGCTTTTATTTCACAGCAAATCTTTCATGGAGTCCTAAACCTGACATTTTTCATTAACCTGAATCTTGGCAGGTAGCAATGTTTAACATTACCTTCTTAAAAAAAAAAAAAAAAAAAAAAAAAGGTAAACCCCAAATAACCAAACCCAAATACTTCATCACTTTTCCAAACAAAAGGAACTAATGTACCGTAGGTAGCAATTGGGATGACATTTGAGATTATCCTATAATCCAGTTTCAATCTTCCAGCTGGAGAGTGGAGACTGGATGGTTTGAAATCTGTGAAGCTATTTGATTTTAAAGGCTTAACAGGCAAATAAAAGGCAGTGTAGGCCAATGACACCAAATTTGCTTTACAATGTGTAGTACGCTGGATACAGATTTTATACGTGTCCTCTGTGTGCTTCCTCTGATATAAACAGTTACAGCAAACCAGAAATATGTGCTGTCTGTGCACGATGGACTGGAATTCTGCCCTTGCTCACGTCTGATCTGTTCACACACAAGTCAGCAGGATCAGCCAAAAGAAGAGAAGTTCTCAAGGCAGAAGGTATTCAACAACAACAAAAAAAACCTAAAAAATTTGATCATGCAGGAGAAAAGGTCACGGGGAGCAGGGCATGCATCTTTATAGTCTTTGTATTGCATTGTAGTGGGTGACTAGCTCTTGTCCACTAACTTAATCAGGAAGACATATTTTAGAGGGTGACAAGTAAGAATGAATACAGTCAGTCTTGTTTTCACCGCAGGACACAGAGATTGGCTTTGGATGTCTTTTTGAAACATTCATTTGCCAGGCAGAATGGGAGCCTGAGGGCAGAAGGCTTCAAAAAAGAAAAAAATACATATCCCAAAAGTCATCTAAAATATACGGCTACACTGTCAGCTAGTGTAAATGAATGTAGCTCCACTAATGAGAAGGAGCATCTATAGTATAAACCAGAGGAAGATCTGTCCATGACAAACTGAAATTGTGCCCTTGGTCACATCTGATCTATTCACAAAAATATGCATGCCTTCTGGGGCAAATTTTACTATCTGCTCAAGTTTGTTTGGGGAGTATGTGCAGCTAAGTCTGCTGGGAGAACCAGAAGGGGCAGAGGGAGTGCTCTGGCATAAAAAGCACTACATCATTAAATATCTTGAGGAGCAAATTCCACCCCCAGTTGCACAGACGACAATTAACCCCCTCTGGAGCTTTGCTCCAGATGATCAATCCAATGCTCAGTTCTCACCACTCTTGTAGTGAAATTCCTGGTAGAGCCATGCTCTCCAAACATTGTGTTAGTACAAAATAGGAGCAACTTTGCTGAAATAACCATCATAGCCATTCTACCACAAAGCTGAGCTGCCTGCAAGGGGAACGCAGTTAGAAATAAGAGAATTTATCTGTCGTGAGTGGCAGCGTGCTCCAGTTCAGAGCAAATTCCTTGTCTTTTACGCATGCAGCTCTGTGTGGTTTTAACCTTAGCAGAGTCACTGGTAAGTCAATAGTAACAGAAGGGGTGGGGGGCAGGATGATTTATTTTTCTTTCTTGCTGCTGCAGAGCAACTGCATATTTTCCTTGTCAACAGCTGTGGTTCATACACACTACCGAGATAGGCAGAAAGAAAAAAAAAAAACACCCAATAAACAAGATGTAGGACGCTGAGGAATTGTTATTACATGCTGAGCATGCCAGTATAATTCTATTCGCAGTCTCCTCTCCAGGTCACTAGAGATTCCAATGTCTTTTGTCCAAAACAGTTGCTCTTCCCCGGGACTCTGTGCAAACCCTCGTCTTTGTGCTGTTCAGCCAAACCCCAATGGTGGAGGCTTTAACCAAGGAAGGGTGAACAAGTCCCACTCGTGCACCTAGCTGAAACGCCTCTGCTCTTCACACAAATTACCACATGCCTGCCTACCCTCTTTCTTTGTATCACTCTTCCAGGCTTCCTTTCTGCTGCCTTCCACATGACTTGCTCATGTCTATAATCCCTTCCCAGTCCCAGTCCTCTAACGCCTTCCACACACTCCTGCTGGGAGGTTTTACCGACGTTAATGTCCACAGGGACATGTAGTCTTGACACTAACAGGCAGTAACACTTCTACTTGCTTTTTGCCTTCTCCACGCACGGCATCTTGCTTATAGCTTCGGATATTGGAAGCTCCAAGAGGACAACTCTGGCTATGCTCCCTTTTAGCGTAAAGGCTCGCAACCAAAGACAGTGGAGCTGCTGCGTCTGTCCCAGCCACCTCTGCCACAGTAAACCATCACTCAGTCTGCCCGTGCAGCAAATTAAACGTGGAAGTATAAACTGCTGCGAATGGGACGGCATGAGAATGCCGTTTCAGCTACCACAGCTCAGCTGATAAGGGGGAGCTCATTAAATGGTGGTTGCATCAGCATTGTTCATCAAAAGCCTGTGATTTTAGGTTGCTTGAACTTAGCTGTAAATTCCCCAGCACCTTACTGGCATGAAAATACAAGAGCATTCCGACTCAGCCCTCTGCCTCAGCTTTCTTCTGGGTAGGACAGCAAATACCGTCAGCTGTCTATGAACACAAAACACACGTGCTAACCTAAACCTTCACCCACAATCTGAGCCAAACTAAAAATGTATTCATAGGCACAGGAAGTCCTTGCTTTACTGTAAAAACTGTCTTGAATTATTTTGGCATTTTCCAAGAAAACTAATTTCAGTTTCATGGTAGAGGTTGTTCATTGAAATGTCGATTAAAATTTGCGTTGTGATAGTGCCTAAAAAAAAAACCCTCTGTCAGGTGCCCACTGTCTGCAGCACTCTCTCCAAAAGCATTCAGCTTACTGTAACAACAAATCATTTTTGCAGGTATGAATGCAAAAGCATCTGGGCTGGTTCTCAGGAGACTGTGACAGTTGTAACTGGGCCACACAAGTCACTGCCTGAATGGCCGTTCGCTTCAGCTGGGGCCAAACCCACCTACTGCCATGCAAATATGCCCACCTACATTCAACAAGGGTTTGTTCAGACTGGCTGAATCTGCAGAGGACAAGAAATGAAGGTCAATTATTTAGAGTTCCAGTGAAATCCAAGCAAACCTATTTATCCATGCAGTTTTGAGCTGAACGTTGTCTGGAGAGGAGCTCAGCAGAAGTTGAGGTCAGCAGAGAGTACAAAATCTGGTTTTCCACCGTCTTGCTTTCACCAGAGAGAAGAATTTTTTGGAAGAAATAACACAGTATCTGAGCTTCTCACAGCAACCGTGCTGTCCAAGTTTTTCGGTTTGAGATCTCATTTCATGTATGTAATACCGGCTCCATAAATGGCTCTTGGAGAAAATCATGTTACAAATACAAATATACCAGGAACAGATGCAATCCTGCAGAAAACTAGCTGTTCTCAGGTGGAAGAGTAAGCACTTAGCGTGCCCAAAACAATTCTAGTATTCATATTCATAAATAAATAATAGAAAACAGTCAGCGATAGTCACAGTGGTCCTGCAGCCAGGCTGAAACCTGATTTCAAACTAAACACTGTGGAAAAGTGAGCAGCATTGCTGGCATTTCCACAATGCAGGTTGGAAGGAACACTATAACCAGACTGACACTTGACTCCTTCCAAACAACCTTCAGGAGTTGCACAAAACCAACATCTCCCTGCACCCACTTGCCTTCCACTCCCGCTCCCCAGAGAAATGCATTGCATCCTCCCAGATGGACTGAAGTTTGATACTGGCAGCTGCGCTGATGAGAACAACAAAACGCAAAAAATCTTGCTCTCCTGGGCTAGGCGCTGAGCTATGCCTACGTGTCTGGAGCCAGCTACTTTCCGGCCCGGCTTTCACAATGCCAGGTTCTCTTTTGTTGTGCAGCACGTCTTACATAAGGAATCTCGTATCTGCTTTCATTCGCAAAGAAAGATCACCCACAGAGCGGGACCTCCGTGTGCCTGGAGGGAAATCTTTCTCTTTCACTTGGTGGGTTTTATGAGGGCTATCTTCCAGTTTGCACAGCAAACATATGGCCTGATCCAAAGATCATTCAAGTCAACAGAAAAGCTCCTCTTGAATTCTATAGGCTTTGGCTCTTGCTGCTCTGGAGGGCAAGGAACTGCAGTCTTCATAATAAGTCCCTGGGCCAAAAATAGGGTTGCACACATGACATGACTCTCACCCCAGCCCCATTCTCATCCCCCACCTGCTTCTACAGGTCACAGCTTTGTAGCCACAGGAAGATGTTTACATCATGGTCCTATTGACACAGGTCAGAGTTCAAGGAAGCCCAGTAAATCATGAGTCTAAATAGGGTAGGGCTGGAGCCGGGCGGAGGAGAGAGGGGAAGTAATGAGACCAGAACCATCTCTTTGAAGAGGAACAAATGTGAATGTTTACAATCCCCCTGATGCATTCTCCCTCTGCTGAAAACGTGTTCAGACGCTGGTTGGCTAATCTGCCTTCTGAGAAGTTGTGCTGAATGGCAAGGAGCCCTATTCATGCCATCAACAAGATCTCAGCCTATGCTTCAGTTTACCCTGCAAAAATCCTAGTGGTATGGATGGGAGCCAGACCATTAGTCCTGTATTTTCACATGCACTGTACCAAAGATGCTGAACTATGCATTGTGTATTCCCAAAAGATTGGTGAAATCAGACCTAGTCCCGGCACACAGTGGGATTCTTCTCAAAAGAGAGAAAGCAAAAAAAAAAACAAAAAAAAACCAAACCCAAACACCAAACCATCAAAAACCCAGTTAGCAAACAAGACAGGGCATGTTTCTGCACTAAACCACAGTACATATTTTAACAACCTTTCACAAATCTTCTTCATTTATCATTAATCTGAAGGCAACTTCTTTTTCCCCAGCAGAGGATGTATGATCCAGCTTATTTATACTACAACATTTCTGGGTTTCCTATGTAGTTCAGAGGATTTCAGATATTCCCACTGCCTGTAATTACTGCAAAGTGCATTAGGACTTCACTCTGTCACTCACTGATTTCCTCTGCCTCATTAAGACTCCAGGAGTGTCTGATGAGAGCATTTAATTAAAAGTGAGTGCAAACTGACAACAAGGCCTCACGATTCTTTGGTTCATCTGTTTGGTGATCAGCAAATGGTAAATTCAAGGGACTGAAGAGGAAAGTCCAGAACAAAATGAGTGGAGGAACAGTAAGAAGGGATAGTCAACATCCAGGTGTGGGACATGGACTCAGAAAGATCAAATTTCACGCTGAGATCCACATAGCAAGGGTGGACGCAGTATTAGAAATGCTTGACCTTTCTTCCTTCTTAAAAACAGTCTATGTTTGAAAGACATCTGAAAAGCATTTGCGAGACAGGACAGTCCTGTACACAGGGACAGGCTTCTAAAGGGAAGCGCGATCTGCCTGCCAGGCTCCATCCACTTAGCAAACATAATCCAGCCTGTCTTCAGCACAGCCACTTCACTGATGCCTCATCTACTCTAGAAACATTATACTTGCATAGCTTTATTGCCAGATCCTTCCTTGCTCAAACGGACACAGAAAATCATCATATGGACAAAATCCTGCTATTGCTAGTAAAATCGATTTATTCCAGCTGAGCAGCTAGTCTTAGCATTCATTTTCTCTGCAAGAAAGTCCCAGCAGAGATTCCTACAAAGAAAATGATCCCCAGGTAAAAGCAACATTAATTTGCCTTCCTGGACATAGCCTTGGCTGATATAACTATTATTAGATGACTGTTTCAGCGAAGAAACGGCGTGGGCAGTCAGCCTCCCACTTCTGTAGCTTTCAGTGAAATCTCCAACTTGTCTTCAGCCCTTTTAAGCCACAAATATTGCTCCCGATCAAGTTGCTTTATAAGTTGCAAAGGCAGTTACTGCATTTTGCAGCGGACAGCAGTGGCCTAGCGTTGCTGCTCTACAGTCATACACATCTTTGCCCACAGAAGCCAAACGGCTCTTCTCTTGAGGCAACTACAGAAAAGTCTGTGGGATGAGATTGGCCTTTCCTATATAACCTATACATTTAGATATTGTAGCTGAAAGTCAAAACAGACCACAGGAGCATCTATACTGCCTGCCTGCCTGCCTGCCTATCACGTGGCATGACACATTGCCTATATCCTTCACTGGAAATGCAAAATCCTTCAATTAACACACTTTCCAATTTTTAAGCAACTGCATCGAGCACAACAGTGAAGGAAGGCCCAGCCACTGACTCACTTTCCAGGCCTTGATGAAGAAGAGGGTTAATTGCCTGAGGTAAGCCCCAGTACTAGCAATATCCCTGGCTGCAAACACCCACACAAAAAAATATCTTGAGAGATCCCTGCCAAAAGCCCTAAAGAAAAAATTGCTGGCTCCTACTCTGGCAATGAAAGGTCCTTGCCATGTGAGAAAGACACAGAAGACAGACTGTGCTGTCTCAGAAATAAGACAAAAGGCCTCCATTTTGTTCGTATGGTCTACTGGATTGGGCTGGAAAACAGGATAATATGAATTATTCTGTGGCAGTAACTATTTCCCTTATTCTTTCCTGTCTTACTTTTGGGTAACCTGTGAATTTTAACAATGTAGGATCACAGTTGTTGTAATGGCTGCTATTTTTGTTATTTATTGCTTATTCTGTAGCTATTGCTCAGAGACTCCGTTCAGGCCATAAAGCACACAAACCAGGAGCACAAAGCACAAGGTGACATGGATATGCAAACAAGCCTTATGTCTGGTTTGTAGGTTTTGAGTCGTTATTATTATTTTCTTGATAGGTAACTAAAGGTAAGATGCAATGGTATCAGTCATCCTTCCTGGCACCTGCCTAGTCACATGAGTGATAAGTAATATAGACCACAGTATTGTTTTTAGTAGGGGACATGCACAATTCCCTCCTCCAGCTACCTGGAACAATATACTTCTGTCTTATCTGCACAGGAGAAAAGCATCGTGTTAGCAAACATATTCATTAGCACAACATTCAACATAATTCATCCTTCTGAACAATTATCGCTTTTAAAAACACATGAAGTGATCTCAGACATTTCACAGAAACCCAAGTTAATGACTTGTTAATATGTTTAACTGTGTCTTGGCTCAGGCTCTCTGGAAAGTCAAGGACAACCTTATCTCTCTACCTGCACATGACTTAACTATCGTTACTTTTTTTAAAAAAAGAGTTGGTTATAATATTTGGTTGCCAAATTCTCTGCTGCTTTCCGTTCTGCGTATTCTGAGGCACTGAGTTGCTGCAGGTATTTTTGATAACCCTCAGTGAGAGGCAATCCAGCACAGGTTTGGATGAGCATTCAGCATATGGTGCTCCCCGCTCCGCTGGGGATGAAGGCCACCAGCTGCAGCTGTTCAGACAACTTTCCTAACACCATCCCATGATGCAACGTCTCCTGCTCAGAAATTACTCAGAAATCCCCACTTACAAAAACAGGACACAGGAAGAAGGTTTTTAGGACACCCAGGACAGGCTGGCATAACCACAGCTCTGTCAAAATATGTGTTCCCCTGTGGGCATAGTAACGCTCTTGCATGGTTGAGTGATGCAACCTGCCATGTTCCAAATAAGCACCAGCTGCAATTTTCTCCATATTTTGAAAATTACACGTGGCTCTCAAGAGCCTGGCAAATTGTCAACACAACCCCTAGTCTGGTGCAATTTAAGTGTCCTTAATCCAAATGGTATAAAAGGAAACAGTTACAGAAACTCTGAAAATAAAGGATGATGTTGGGTTGATGGCTTTCTAAATATTTCTTAAAATCCTGGGGGTGCCTTCTGTAGACATCTACTTTCAGGCAAAACTTTAAAAGCCTGATCTGCCATCACTTTCCAGAGGAGCTAGCTTAAAGGCTATATTTAGAAGATCTTGTCAAAAATGTTTCCTTTAAATCAGGCTGCTTAGTCCTACCCAGAAAAGTCCTACCCACTCATTTGCTTAACTTTTAGTTATTTCCCACACATGCATTTTTTAAAGGAGAGAGATGACTGGGCTACCTCCTAAACGTAAATTAAACCATCATAAAAAGCTCACAGAGAAAACGCCAGCTTTGTGCCTAGTAAAAAACCAACGTAGTATTTTCCTGGCACTGTGCAAATGACTGATCCAATGGTTGTTATCTTTGCACAATGCTCAAACTATGAAATTCTTCATTGGTTGGCAGTTACCAAAAACTTTTGGGTAGAATCTGGCTTATGTGATTTGAGCACTGCTTAGCATCTGTCATGAGAAAGGCTTAGGATGAGTTTTCTTCTTTTGCAGAAATGCAATGAAACTGAAGGAAAACCTGAAAGAATGAGGAAAGAAGCAAGTGAACAGAACAGCTAAGTTACTACTACCAAAGCAGACTTCAAGCATCTTTAACCATCACACATTAATGTGATCCTGTCTTCTTGGGGATGGATTACATGATCTCTTTCTGTAAGTCTTTTCCAGCTCTTACATCTATGATTCATCCCTCTTTCGGGCAAAACATAAAACCAGCGTGCTGATCATTCATCATCATAAAAAATCTCGTTGCTTTTTTCACAAAAGCAGAGATATTTGTTCTAGCCAAAATTCTAATTTGCTTAACTACTGTACACTGCCTACCTAAAAAAACTCCCTTCAGTTTGAATCACAGAGGCATTACTTTGTAATATCTTCTATTCAGAGGAAATAGCTTTTATTCTTTGCTTTCTTGAAGACTGTGCAGTCATTTGCACTTACCCAAAGTGGGTATAAAACACTATTTACATACACTGTATTAGAGTCCTACTGGGTAAAGCATCACACAAGATACTGCGCAGGGGAGAAATGAGCACTATAAGTTGTGCAAGCCATGAGAGTGTAGCAATAAGGACAGAAAAACATTTTGCATGCTTTGAGACATGACTTCCTTCTTGCTGCGAAACTGAAAACCTTCATAGTGGGTGCACGGCACAGCCCTCCCAGGAGGCATCTCCCTAGAGTGGTCCCTCATGGGTCTCAGCTTTTCTGCCCCTGCTTTGAGTTGGGTCTGGTCAGAAGGGCCTTACAGCCATGTTATCCTCTGCCCAAGGTTACATTCTTATGGAAATGTGAATGGTTTTTAGCACAGAAACCATCTTCTCTCAGAAAATTCTGGTTCCACCAAACTCCAGAAAATTTTCAGAAAGAAAATTTGGGACTTGCTTTTAGAATGACTATTGTTCTAGACACCATCACAAGCTGCAATAACATCTTCCAGAAAGCAGAAAATCTGAATAAAAAACTGTGTGTTATTTGGAAAGAAACAAAGGTGAAGGAAAGACTATTGTACAGCATCCCCACCATCATTCTGGGTGCCATTTCCAGTATTCCCCACACAGTACACCTCTCCCTATCATTGCAAGCCCATGGATGCCACCACCAAGGCAAATCTGGAAGGATTTGTGGACAACTGTGAAGGAAAGCAAAAAGATGACCTTGTGGATCTTTAAAGCAGTGGATGCCAACCTGTAGCTAATGTAAAGCCGCATAAAGACTTTTCAGCAATACATTTAATTTGGCTGTTCCCAGCATGAAGGATCAGGCCCAGGGAACTCCTGTCACAAGAAAAGGACTGAGTTGAGATGAAGCCTTCAAGGGCTTGTTGTCCATAGGAGGTGAAGGAGTAACTTGAGCTACAAGCCACCCAGAGCTGCAAGAGATGGTGACCCTTCAGCTGCAGCCCTAATGCTGCTTGCAGCTATGGAAAGGACTAGTCAGCCACTGCAGCCCAATCTGACAGGAGAGTGAAGTCCATTGGTGCTCTCTCAGCCAGTTTATTGCACAGCAAAAAACCCCAGCCAGCTCTACCGTACACTAAACACAGCCGTTTACTCAATTTTTAATTACGACAATATTTACTCCATGTTGTTGATAATGAGCCAGCACAGGTTGGGGTCCAGTGCTTTGCATGCCGTACAGATACATTTCTGTTTCAGGGAATTCCCAAGCAGCCAACTATTGGAGTTTGGGCGCTTATGTCAGGGGAATATCACAATCTGCAGCCTCCGTGTTTTTTTCACTTTTCCTTGAATGCCCACTGTCATGGGTGTTACAGACAGAAGACTGTGCTAGATGGGTCTCTGCTTCAGTCTGACCTGGGCACGGCCATGTTCTGATATCCTGTTCCTAAGGCCAGCGTGTACGACCCTATCTATGGAAATTAACTCAGTGATAGTAGGGTGATAACACGGTTATCAATGATAGTACAGATAATTTCGCAGCACAGCATCCAGCACAGATTCTAAGCTCAGAGATTCCTCAAGAAAGAAATTCTTAGGGAACTTCATTTATTGTAATAAAGCTGTAAGTGCTGTAAAATTCTAAGACCAAACTGCTACTGTCACAGGGTCAAAGAGATTTACGGCACCTCCATTAAGAAACTCTTAACAGATCCTTCTGGGTCCTTAATTTGACAACTAAAATATGGAAAACCCCATGCATGTAAAATAAATTTGGACAAAAAAAAAAACCTAAACCAAAATGCAAATTAAAGTGGAAGAAAAACACTATAGTCAGGGTTTAGGTTAGACAGCAGAACTTTCTAAATTGTTAAAAGACTGTGTCTTCCACATTTGGGCCAGGAACGTGTGCATGGGAGCACCCTTGTCCCATGTCGTCTTCTTTTCACACTGAGACATTATAGCTTGCTTTAATGTACTTTATAAGTATGCCTGACTGGCAAATTTTAACACTCAATACCTTCCATATGTGTTAGAGAAGCTTTCTGGTGCACCAACAAATCTTATATCTGTGCAAAGGAGCAAACCCAACAGTCACTGTTCTCCGTCATGTATGTGCGTTGTCAACAGTAGAAAGCCAAAGCCAAATCAAAGGGGGATATCGAATTCTTTACAGCGGGTCTACCTCAAACTAGCAGGATGAAATTCAAAAATAAAATATTTAGGTTCTATACCATAAAATCAGAAAAAAAAAAAAAAAAACTGGAAGAAAAATAACATCTATTAATAAGTTTTGGAAAAGAAGGATAGAATTCTGATTACGGCACCTGGACTTGTAACACAGGGTCACAGTTTCCAGTTCCTATACAAACTTCCTTTGGGACTTCAGGAAAGTCCCCTCACTCAGTAAAATGGGACAAGGGCTGTCACTCATCATTTGTCTGTGTGACTTAGCCTGTAACACCATATGGGTGAGGTCTACTTCTTACTACAGAAAAATCACCAGCATAACATGGCTTTGCTTTCCATTTGCACCTCTGAGCACTATCATATCAATAAGAAATAACCCAAATGTATTTAAAACTGCTTGGTAAAAAAAAAAAAAAGGCTGAGAGGGACAAAACAATAATAATAAAAAAACATATTCCTTGCAATAAAGGAAGGCAAATGACACCGTCCAAAGAAAACACCAGTTCTGGGGTGGGACAGGCAGAATTCATAGATGGGAATGGGCAGTAGACTCCTGGGATCTGGCAGACGGATGTTGCTGCGTCGATATCCATGAAAGCAGGATGGGAGCTGACAGCAGCTCTGGATTCCTGCTGGGCTGCTCCTCTTTTAGCTTCTGTCTTAAACCATCCTGAGATGCTGCTGGGGACTCTGATGCCAGCTCCTGCTCTGCCTTCCAGAACATGGCACCTCAGGTGACTTTGATGCACCACCATATCTTCTAGCCTGGCAGATACCCTTCCCTCAATCCCTCACCAAGCGTCTATCATATCATCCGCCCCTTCACCCAACGGACACGTTTATCTGCTGGTGTTTCCTCTGCTGCTAGCCACCACAGGAAAGCTATAAAAGGACATGAAGAAGATAATGCCATAAGCCCTGTTCTCCCATAGTGTAAATCTTGGATCCTGAAAAATACATGCAAGATTTTCTCTCAGACAGAAAGCAGATTTCAAAACTGGAGAATCAAATTTGGCCTTGGCATACTCCCAAGCAAATGGACAACTCAGGCTAGACTGAAGCCCAAGGGACTGCACAAGGCAGCATCCTGCTTTTTAGCAATGCATTTCTGGCCATCACACCACCACGCTTCAAATGAAAGGTCTGCAAAAGCCTCTACTTTATAAATCTCTATCGGGTACTTCTACGTCATAGAAAAATGTAAGTGACAGAGAGAGGTAAGTAGAGAGGGACGGAGGAGAACTAACACACTAAGGAAATAAAATGCTGATGCACAGCTGACACAAGCACTAAATATTTACCTCAGTTTAAAAACTTGAGCTATTTTCTTTTTCAGTCCTATCAAATCACATTCCTAATCCTATGCACTTGTTATTTTTCCCCAAGGATAGGAACAGTAAGTAAAACATCTACTTGAGGGAAAGCAAACTGTTGCTGGTGTGACATGAATTGCTGAAGAAATGCGGCTGAGCGTCCGATCCGAATGCAAGCTTGAGCAATGGGCTTCCAGCAATATTGAAGACACGAGTCCAAAAATCACTTCTGTCTCTCTCTCTCTTTGAGTCTTCCGACTCAGCCACTCCATGCTAACCTACCAGATTACCAGAACCCACGTTCCACTTGATTTCTAAGATAGGAGAATCATAATGAAAACCTGAGCTCGGCTGCTTTTGCCTGAGGCTGAGATCTGCCACTTGAAATAAAGGGACTACTTTTTCAATTTCTATTAATTTTTTTTTGTGAGGAAATTGTTTTAATATAAGCTAAGCAAATGCTGAAACTTTTGCAAGCTGTGAAGATCCACAGGAACTGAAGAACTTTTCTCCCATGACTGTTGCATTGTTTTACACAAGGAAAGATGAACAGGAGGTCAAAAGAAATGCAGGAACAAGAGCCTTTGGCCAAGTTTGTGTGCTGAAGACTTGGAAGTCCCACTAGGAATTCATTCTGCAATGTATAGAACAATAGAGTTTCTTTGCAGTGTCCAAAAATCCTGCCCCACCTCCTCAACAGTGGCACATAGGCCCTACAGCAAGCAAAAACTGCTTTAAAATAGTTCATCCTGTGCTCTGGCTAAAGTGTTAAACCAGGCTTCCTTCCACCCCTTAAAGCTCTTTGAAAAAAAAAGCCTCATCTATCTGCAAAGACAATATCCAGAAATAGGTCTTTGAATTCTCTCACATCCAGGACAGACAGAAGCAGAAATTAACTGTTTGGTCTCAAGAATTACACCTGGGAATTAAGAGAAAAAATACTTTAAAATAGTCTCATGTATTTTAAGTCTGACTCTCCAGTAATGACGTTCTGAGGCCTTATTTGAAACCTTATTAAAGAACTGCAAAGTATTATTGTTATAACATTACTAAATAACCCTGTGGAATAATTGCAGATGTAATGAGGATGGAAAGGAAGAGGGTGCCTCACACTCCTTCACAATTATATCTTCAGATGACTCTTTTGCTCTAGCTGAAATTTCCCACTCTGTGTCCCAACAGCGGAGGTTTGTAGTGCCTTACACGCTGGAATTGCTAAGATGAAGCCCACGATGAATAATAGTGCTTTTGTTTCAAATGAGCTCCAATTCCCATGGTTTCTTTTGAGATCTCTCTTCCCCTTCACAGATTCTATATTTTGCTGACTTTTCCTTATATTTAAGTGTCAGCCAGCAAAGAATTGGCAACAATTGTGGGACAATTTCTTCTTCTCATCTCCCTCTTGCAGGGGAGAAAAAAAAGGAAAAAAGAGGCATTTAAAGAGATAGCCTGGTTGAAGCAGCGAAGTTTAAACTGTAAGCTACACGTTTTCAGAGAGCATGAAGCTGTGAAGCAGAAGGCTTGGGGAACCGGAGAGATGCGGCACGCCTTAATATCCAGGTTCTTTAGCATGCCACCTGAGGAGGAATTTAAGGGCAACGGACCCGTATCACAGGGGTCTTGGTGGCTTACGCAGTCCGATGCCACCCGCACAACTTCACTCAGTCCTCCCTAGCCCATGGGTGTTTGCAGGGAGGGCTGGTGGACTGAGGTGGTCAAATTGGAAGAGCACTGACTTGGCAATTAGGAGACCCACTGGGCATCTTGAGTGGGATTGCTCTGTTGCCATGCCCACTAGAGCTTAGAGCCTGGTGAGAACATCCTTGGTGTCAAACTATTAAACATGGAGAAAATACTGTCAAGCCCTGGAGTGAGTGGGACAGGGAGCTCCATTTTCTTCCTGGCATGCTACGCAAGCGGAGGAATGACCTCCTACTTTTCCACTGCCTTTCTACGTAGTCCTAGGCTACTTGCTATATGGACAAGCATCCAGTGAAGTACAGGTAAACTATTTTTAATGAACAGAAGGTGGTCTAAACCATTTATCTTCTGTTGACCCTTTGGGAACTTCCAGGAACCGGTGTTTGCCACAAGTCAACTCATACAGCAAAAGATTTTTCTTAATTTGGCAAAAATTATAGTCCTCTTATTTTTTCTCCCATAATGATTGCAACTTGTTGAACACAGATAAGGCCCCCAAGGATCTCTATTACCATGCTGTGGGACTGTCCTCCGTGGAAACATGTATACTCTGGTCACACACTGTTATTTGGGATCAAAAAAATAGATGATGCCCTCAGGAAGTTTCTAATGCAATCCTAGGTGCCACAAAACTGCATCTATTCCTAATCAGTCTCAGCCCTCTCAGTATCCTCTGTGGGCACAGGAAAGTCCCACTTCTACTCTGGATGGAGGCCACCCTGGTTAGACGGCCCTCCTACCTTTGCATGTGGTCAGAGGTGATGCTTTATCTCTACAGTGCACAAGGGACTTGGGACACCATGGAGGAAGAAGACAGGGTAAGGACAAATGGGCCAAAACCTGGCAGCCAGACTGGCAGGACACACGTGATGCCCAGGAGGCTGGGGAAAAGCTGATATAAGGATCTCTACCACCTAAGAAAGGGCATGAACTTGGGCCCTTTCTAATCTTTCACACAAGAGTCCCTAGGACAAACTGCCTTGTTTATTCACCTTCCCACCTTATTCTCTTCCATCTTCCCTAGTGCCATTAGACCTAATGAAGCCCTAAGAGTCCTAAGAGACAGCTTTGCCACTGCTCTGGCACGAATACACTGGTTGCACATAGGAATGAGAGCTTAGCCTGGAGACACAAACCCAAATATACAGCTGGTACAGTATGCTGAAAACTAACCCAGCACAGAGAGCTGCTTTTATGGGCAGGATTTGTTTTTCCAAATGGGATTTATTTAAAAGAAAATTGAATGGTTATAAAGAGCTCACTCTAACAATAACACAGAAAATGAATCCAGTGTTCACTGCCGGCTTTGCTGCACAGTACAATCCAGAAAGAGAAATCTTCTTTAGAGGGTCCTGGCAGCAAATGACCTGCCCTGCAGAGCAACCCATGCTTTATGGGGAAACAGCTGGCTGAAAACTGGGATTCTGCTAATGTCTGAAGTTAAGGCAGAAATTTCACTGGGGGAGAGCGTTACAATGCCAATGTGAGGAACGAACTATGGGAACACTCTGTTTCAATAACCCGTATCAATAGCGTGGCAAGGCTCTAGGAGACAAACGGGATTTCCCCCTTCAGGAAATTGTTTGTGATCCCCATTCCTCATTTCACCATCTTCATCACCAGGGCCAGGACTCCTTCAGTCCAAAGGTCGCTTATATTCCCTTGAGGCTCCAGCCAGCTGTATTAAATTGCTTCTGTATAACTGTGTTTCAATTATGATGGCATTTGGGAACTAACCTTTGGGTACCAATAAAAACTTGATGTGTTAGGTTTCAGCGTAAGGTGTCCATAACCTGCCCCACTGAGTTCCTTAAAACAAAGCACTTGGGATCTTTTGACCATCACCCTCTACAAACCCTCTTCACTATCTGCTTTTCCCAGTGCAGTACAATGTGCTGCACCTTCCTTTGTCCTGTTTGTCTCCTTCAGCGTAGTCCCAACAGGCCAATACACCCAGTCACCTAATCGCAGTTTATCCAACTATCTGAAGAATAGAAAAAGAAGTAATTACCCATGACTGTTAATGTTTCTGATACAATTTCATTCAGAACTACAAATCTATTTCAGTGACTAATTAGAGAGACCGTTAGATGTTTTTAATCTGAGGCACATCAAAGACCTTTCCACTCCAATTAGGCAATGGGCTTCATTCAGTCCTGCCCAGGACAGTAAGCCATGCACTGTTGCACAGATGTTTTCAAGTCACAAAGCAGAGTGGGTGTGGGGACAATTTTTACAGCTCTTACTGGAAACCTATTAAGGTCATGCTATTGAGAAAGAGCACAGTATGGCCTTCATATTTTAAGCTTTGGAAATATCAACCCCAGAGTTATAAGATTATTTATACTGGAAGCTGGCTACCAGGCAGCTGCCAGGGTAGAGCTAATCAAGGGACTGGCTGGCCTATTAATCCTGACATACACCCGAACCCATAGTCTGCCATAGCCTTCCAGGCCTGCCCCACGGTCGGCAGATAATCCATCACACCAAGAAGTCCTGATGAAACCCCAGATGCAACCGATTTTTTAAACCTGCCCCAACCATATTAAGATCCAAACAGAGAAGAAGCAGCTGGTTATTTTGCTGTTATGGACAGAAATCTGGAGAGGTGGATTAGCCTTGGGAGAACTGTCCCTTGAGATCACCTGATCCCTTTCCTGATTCATTCACTCAAAATTGTATAACACCTTGAAGAGGTAAGAAACTTGTGCAAGTGGTAAGTTTTAGTAAGGTACATTAAGTGATAGTGAAAATTAAACGGGGAGTATGAATTACGCAACACAAGCAGTTCTCTAAGACCTCTGTAGATAACTTGAAAGTAAGTGTTTCTTTTACCACTACATTGGCACATTTGCTGAGAAAACCAAGTTACCCAGCGCTAAGGAAACCCTGTCAAATAGCTACCAGTGTTAAAAAGAGGAATTTCCCTTACTTAACCTTTTGAGGAACAAGAGGTTAACAGAAAAGGTAAATTGTAAATCTTTCCAATTTAAAAAGTGGGACCTTTTCAACAGCATTTTCAAGGAAATCTACTGCCAGAGTGTTCCCAGAATTAAAATGGAAAACCTGACACCTTTAACAATTTCCTGCCACTGTATAACTGTCAGCGTTGCATGGATTTTATCAACTCAAAAGTTAGGTTTCAAGGTTGTGAAATCTTTGCATTCATATGCTTTTGCGTTGTTTTTATACGGTTTTCTTTCCTCTGCAGCCCCAAGATACCTGTCTGAGGAACCCTGAGAAAGGCAGCGTGGTGTTTTTTACAGATTCTTCCTCCCCCCATGAAACACCATGCAATAAAGATCTGAACAGGAGAGGTTTGGATCACTCCCATGGTCCAAAATAGCTCAAATCTATTGCCCTTCATATCATGTAACAAGAGACGACTTTCAGAAGTGCTGGGGAAGGAACAAACATCATTGGTGTGGCTACTACTTGCCATGCAATTAAATCCAGATGCCATAACAAAAATGAGAGCCCCACAAGGACAAACACTGTCCCTCTGGGAGTACACAAGTGGCATATATAAGACCCAGGTAGGAAAGCAATACCCAGTGGCACCTAGTAGCTAAACAGAAAAAAATCCAGGTTTGTTAACTCCTTGCCTCCTGCCTAGCGTGCTGTGGCACCCCATTTCTGGGGTGAAGCACCAATTTGGCTTAGCTACACATGCTGAATGTAATTAAGGGTAGGGAGGACTGAGGTGAAGTTATAGTCTTGCTGGGTTCACACCACACACGGATGCACACAGCTTTTACTATCTTATCAGCCTAGGTAAACTCTTTTTAAAAAATGTCTGTTCCTCTCTTTCTCGGTCTCTCTCTCATTTGCACTTAAAAGTCAAATCAGCATCACCGAGATCACAATGAACATTGAGAGTCACCAGCATGGAAAAAGGTCCCAATATTTTACCGCTCCATCCTGTTTCTCATAGAAAAAAGGTCTGGCTTTCTTTTTTCAGAGGTGATCTAGGGTATAGCAGCCCATTTTAATCACTGTGAAGATACTCACGTGCCCCTGTCTCAGCCAGAGGTGCTCAGGACACCGAATAGCGCTACATATTATGATTTGATCAGTTTTATTAACTAAAGAAGCATAACATTATAAACACAAACCAAAAAGCACTCCCCAAGCACGCACACCGCTATAAGGAGAAAAGCAGAAGAGCTAACAGAAAGGGAGCTCACATGGGAGGAAGAGACTACGACTACAGAAAATGATTCTGCGGTGCTGTTAATTATTTTAAAGCAATCCTCACCATCCCCCATAATACGCTATTTTTAATTTTATTTTTTTTACAACAGAAAGAGCATTTGAGACAGGAGAAGGCATTTGGTTCAGCTGTCCGCTCTCAGCCCTGCAAAACCACAGGGCACTCTCTATATTTCCACCTCCGCCACGCCGGGGAATGACATCACCTCTGCTCCAAGGGGCTGGCGGGCCAACAAAAATAACTGTTACTGACCAAGAGCGCTATTGCAAGGAATATTTTTGGAACCGTACTCCGCATTCCTCCAAGTCCCCTGCTTCCTAGTCCAAACATCTCATGGCCTAAAAATTCCTCGCATTTTCTATGCAGTGTTTCCTTTGGGCTCGCACAATGGGGCAGTTCTTCTGCTCAGCAGCACTAGTGTTCTGGAAAGGGAAGGGGAAAAAAAAAAGGCTGAAGCACTAAATAACCCTAATGGCAACCGCAGGGGCCGCAATGTTATTTTTAGGTCAGAAAAATGATGCAGAAGGCAACAGAGTCACCTCAGATTTACCTTCTACTGCCCTTTACTGAACAAAAGGGCAAAGAACTTTCTTCCATGTGGCAGTAAGGGGGACTCACCTATGTTTGTGGCAAAGACCCATACATTTAGTGGTATTTTGCATGGAAGGAGGAGGCCAGGAGGATGTGGCATCTCTCTCTGACAGCACCTCTGGGACCATCCAGGGGTAACGCAGCCTCGAGCCTCCTCACCTCTATGCTCAACGACCCTTTGGCTGCAAGAGGCACAAAACAGTGGAGGCAAATACTGTGTTGCATCTAGGCTGTGCACCAGCCATCGTTCTCCCAGAGGAAAGAGCAGGAGTCCCCAGTGGGGACTGTCCCTCCTAATATCCCACCCAAGTGACACTGTACCAATCCCTTCCAGTCCCACATCTGTCAGTGTATTGACATAAGGTCATTCTGGAGGGTTTCTTACTAGCAAACAAATGATTTTTGCAAATTGTTTATGTCTAAAAATATTTCAGCCTAAGCCAAGCAATGGAAAAAGCTCTTATTACTACTTTACTGTGCATTTCTACTGTTGGGTTTTTTTCTCCTTCATTGGAAGAAAGCCGTTTTCCTTATTATCAAGGTAAAAGTCAAGGCTGATCTCACAGGGAGAAGTTACACGTACCTAAACGGTAGCTCCATTCCAGCCCTGCTCTGTCCCAAAACGAACTATTTACCCAGTCTTGGTACAAAATTCTATTTGAATAGAAACAGAGGTTATTAAACAATATGTGCTTTACTGGCCAACACTTTGTTTCTTTTTTTAGCTGCCCAGATAAGAAAAACAATGCAGAGAAGAAACTAATAGGGAGCATAAAGAGGCCATTTATGCCACCAATGTTCTGCACAAGGTTTAGAAACTCCCTTTATCTTTTTGAACCACTGTTACTCCACCAGTCAGTCCTTGATCAACTTCATCTGTTTAGACTATGAAGTCTGGAACTTGCTTTCTGCCGTGCCCTACTCTTTCCACTCATATTTGGGCCTTGAAGCACGTGTTTATTAAAATGATTATGTTTTTAAAGGTATTAAATTCACTGCACATCCACAAACAGACCAGCTGCCCTAAAACTGTTATTCAAACACAGGGAGCACAAACAAAATTCACTCTTTGGGGTGTTACAATTGAGAGATGAGGAATGGGCTAGGGAGATCAGTACTTAGGTGGAACTAATTAGCAATGAGTAAAAACTAAATGACAACGTAACCCATAGCCCCCTTGTGGGATATTCTAAAATGGCTGTGCACGTCCGAAGCATTTCAAGGACTTTCATTATCTGCTCGGTCTAGCGCTTTCACAGCTCAGATAAATCAGTATTTTCAACCACAGCATTCAGCCTGTTGCCTCATGGAATAATTCCCCAGTCATAACATCCAGAGATACAGAAGCACACAAAATATGATCTCTTTTACTAGGCTAATAAAAATCAGAAAGTATACTGTATAAATTTTATAGACCTCGAAGGTCTGTCTTCCACAGGAGGAAACTGGGACTTCAGGCTACTGTCGGCACCGTAACAGAAATAAAAATATTTATTGGCTACTTTAGAAAACCCACCAGATAGAAGTCACCAGCAAAGCAAAATAACATAACCGTAAACTTACCTGAATCTTTCCTCTTTGTGGAGCCCTTTCACGTTACGGTTTCAACTTGCAGATTAACGCTCATAGAGCCACGAGGGAAAAAAGGCCAACCAGCAAGAAAACTACTTATGCGTCTTTGAGCCTACCCCGAGCAGGCAACTCTATACTATCAGAATGCAAAGCACAAGGGCCACATAGGTCTCACTCGCAGCTCCTCTGCATGGCTGCGCTGAGCCCGCTCTGCGCGGGGTCACCGGCTCCCTCCAGCTAAGCCGGGCTGGGGGCGTTTGGAGGAGAGAAGGCGCCTGCTCTGTGCAGGAAGTCCTGCTGACTCAGTAGGGTGATTTGGGGAACCTGTCTGTGCTCTGTTTCTGAAATGCACTGGCCCTTAAGATATTACTGCGCCACTGAGCGCTCTGAGGTATGTCAAGCACAGCCCTCAATCACGGAATCACGGAGTTTCAGAGTTGGAAGGGACCTCTAGAGATCATCTAGCCCAACTCCCCTGCTAAAGCAGGATTGCCCAGAGCACATTACTCAGGACTGCATCCAGGCGGGTCTTGAAAATCTCCAGAGAAGGGGACTCCACAACCTCCCTGGGCAGCCTGTGCCAGTGCTCTGTCACCCTCACCGTAAAGAAGTTTTTCCGTGTATTTGAACGGAACTTCCTGTGTTCTAACTTGTGCCCATTACCCCTCGTCCTGTCACTGGGAACCATTGAAAAGAGCCTGGCTCCATCCTCCTTCAACCCACCCTTTAGATACTTGTATGCCATAATAAGGTCTCCCCTCAGCCTTCTCTTCTCCAGGCTAAAGAGTCCCAGCTCTCTCAGCCTTTCCTCATAAGGGAGATGCTCCAATCCCTTAATCATCTTAGTTGCCCTTCACTGGACTCGCTCCAGCAGTTCCCTGTCCCTCTTGAACTGGGGAGCCCAAAACAGAGCATAGCCTCACGGCTGTGTTGCTCCTTGCTGAACCAGGGGTGAGAGATCAGAAACCCAAATGCCCCCTGAAAGCCACCTGGGTGCTTCCCAGGAGCTACGTCCTGCGTCAAGAAGATCCATATGGATTCAGCTTCTCCACAAAGTGGGAGGAGGCAGGGTATGAAAACAGGGGAAGGAAGGGAAGGAAAAGGGTCATGCAATTTTCCCCAAAGAAACCAAGATGCTGAGCTCATGCTTCTGTAAAGCTGAATGACTAGGCAAGAGGTGAGAAGGAGGACTTTTTGATTTTCAGATTGGTGAACGAGGGAAGAAGCTGAATACTGGGGTCCCAAGGGAGAGAGAGAGACCGGGCTTCAAGCAGAAGCCATGAGCTGCAGAAAGAGAGCCCAGCAGAGGCAACCTAGAGACCCAGAGAGGCACTAATAGAGATTTTGGAGATCACCTCAAGCTTGGAAGGAGGACCCCTGCACCAGCAACATATTTACTTTTTTCAATATAGCTCCTGCATGGTACAGAACAGAAAGTGACTGCTTCAAAGAGCTTTCTGCAAAATCCACGTCTGTTTGCTTGTGGACAAAACCTTATGCCTCAGACAGGTGAAATCAGACACTTCAATATATACCCTGGATTCTCAGAAAGTTCGTAAATACCCCACACCTCATCCAGTTTCATTGAGGTGAGAGGCAAGAATGAAGTCCTGAGTGACAACCTGAGAAAATGTGTTTTCACGCGCCTTAGTGGAAGGCTTCACTTCTAAAAGCAGTTACGGTTTTCCATGAAAAGGATGATTTTCTCCTCAGGTTGTTTGGGTCCAGAGTGCTTGTCCACATGGAAATACTTCTCCTTTTCAGTGATCCAGGACTGAACAGCTTTGGAGGGGGGACACAATGGTTGTGCAAATAAAACCACCCACAGAGGATCACATTTTTTGCTCCTCCAATGACCAAGGAGGTCAGAGACTATGGGGCAATATGGGCATAACTGAAAGTCAAACGGTGCTTTTTACTTCCCCCACGATGACAATTAGGTTAGATTGAAGAAAAAAATAGGATTCTTGCCAGGGTAATCAAGCTCTTCTTGGCCCTGAGAAAAACCATTCCACAGGCCTTTCCATCTCATCCACCATGGATGTGAACTGCACTGACCACTCTCCACTTCAGTGAAGCCTCAGGGAAGAGATCTGTTGTAAAGGAAGACAGACGTGTATGTGTTGAGACTGGCTTCCACTTACATAATTTCGGACTTAGTCCCAAATTCGTTAGCCGATTTTCTCTGTTTCTAACAAATGAACAAAGAGAACCCCTCCCTGGATTTGGAGATTGGAGGGAGACTGAAGTAACCTTGACAGGTTTGGGGGACATGGAGAGAGGAGAAACTCTATTGAGACAAAGTTCCTCAAGTGAGATTAAACTAACTAATGTGAAGCAGTCCATCTTCACAGGAAAGAGAGGGAGCCACACAGCCAGTTTAGCCCAGGTTAGTTATATGAGTATCTTATACCCCACAGTCTAGTGGAAAAAACAATGGCTGTCTCTTCAGCCCAGCTTTAGTCCTAGTTTCAATGCTAAGAGATGGAACAAATAGATCTGGCTCATGACTTTGACATTTGCTCTGCTATCATCATCAGCTCTATCTGATAGGATGACACTACTTAAGTTGTAGTAGCCAGAGGAAATCCAATGCTAAGGAAATGGACATTCATTTCATGTTTATCTAGGATCTGCTCCACCAATGAATTCCAGATGTTGGCTTTAATTGTCGCGTTCTGCTATGTTTAAGCAGCAGGAGTTCGTAAGGCCGATTTGTAAATCAATCTGGCAGACTCATACTGAATCCCATCTTCGCCAGCTTTTCTAAGTAAGAAGATGCTCTTAAAATATTAAGTACTTAACGTGTCTGCAATGCTAAAGGAAGGAAAGATTTTTAAAAAATCCCTCCCTGATGTTTTTCTCCTTTTGCTCCTTCTCTCCTTCATTTCCTCCTTGCAGAACTGCAAGACAAGCCATGTCCCTCAGATGAGTGCGATGAATTTTAGCAGTCATAAAGCTAACAAGGGCAGGCATTAAGATGCCTCCCTCCAACATGGGCAGAGCACCCTGCTCCTCACTCACATACGTTCCTTCTGAGTAACTCCACCGATTTCCCACCACACCAACAGCAACTGCATGCATGGACTGCATCCAGCAACAGTGTTCCTGATATTTGAGCCTGGAGTTTTCTTAAAGTGGAAAAAAAAAATAATTGATTACTGCAACCTTGGGACTGTCTCAGGCCCCAGCTTCCACGTTCTTATTAATTTGTATTTAACTGTTACAGCAGTTACAGCTCATATCCGGAGGTGGTACAGAAATGTCTTTCATATTCTGAATCCCAAAGCATCGATACAAGCTCTGAGTTAGACACTAGCAAACCTTGCAATTGTTTTGTGCTCAGCGTGACTTCACACAACAGCTGAAAGTGTTGGACTAGCATTAGAGGGATTGCTTATTGCAACAGCCAACTTACCGGTCCGGCCTTGCTTACAGGAGAGAAAACTATGTTAAAAAATAGCTTCAGCTTAAGTGCTACGTCCCTACTGACTAGGGCAGATGCTATAGCTCACTAAAATTGCTTTAGAAACCTGTTTTCTCAATTTCCTTTCAAAACACCTGCTTCTGAGAAAGCACCTCAGTATTCAATGCACGTGAACCCTACTTACATTTTCCCAGGAATGTGTGCTTAGTACACACCTTTTTCAAAAGATGCCACTGGATGGTTAGGTAGGGTTTCAAAAGCTTTCAGCATTGGCCATACTCATCCCATGGAAGTTCATAGGAATTCTTCAAAAGGGTTGGCTCAGCCTCGGCTGACTGCTTTTGAAAAACTCCCCTTTATCTTCCATCTTTGATGGCCCCAGAGATAAAGTGCTGTAAGTTCAGTTTACCATCCTCCTTTAAAATTACAGACTTCTAAGTGAGGTCTACTTCTTCCCTCACTAAGAAGATGAAAAGCATTTCACTCATAGACTGAGTCATGTCATATTTGAAGAGGGGTTTGAGAAAGGCACTGGCTAAAAATCCACCCATTACTTTACGCTCTGAGCAGAGACCAGAGTATCAGCAAAGAACTGGATGTATCATCTCAGCTTAGCAGTGATTTAGCATTTGAGGCTGGAGAAGAAATCTCACTGCATTACAATCACAAATCTCCTAAAATACGCAGGATGAAGTGAGCAGACTTGAAACTACCTTAGAAGCCCAACAGACCATATCTAAGCAAGGTACAAAAGCAATGGCATGCCAGTAAGTTAAATCGTTATCACTGCGCATCCTGCAGAGCTGGGGTGGCAGCAGTTATCATGCAACATCTGAAATATAAAAAAGGCAGGTCAGAACCCCGTAACAGAATAAGCAAACTGGTTATTTCACCACAGCAAATAGGATCCCCGTGCTAAGTGTCAAAAAAGCTGTTATGGGGCTCCAGGGAGGTAGCTGTCAATAAGAAAAGCAATAAAATGCTGTAAAAACAGGCTGCAGCAGCAATAACAGGAACAACATACAGGCAACTTGTTGGCTTTCATTCCCCATGTCTGAAACTATTTCCATGGTCCATAGCATGTGAGCAAAGATGAATAGATTTGGCCCCAAACACAGAAGAGTGCTTCTCCAAATACCAGGTGGGAAGGACTTTTAAAGAGTTTAAACTTTTAAAGAGTTTCCCCTTCAGGACAGGCCAACATGGCCTTGGAGGAACAGAGATGCTGTCACAGGATCTGCAGTATTCCCTCCCTCGGTGCAGAGGCTGAAGGGTGGCAAAAATGTCACTTGTGAGCAGTCCAGTGTGCAGCCCATCCTCCTGTCAAGAGTGGAGCTTTGAACACAAGAAGGGCCAAAAATTCCTAGGAAAAGCTAACAGGGGTCAAAAAAGCAAATAGTAATAACCACATATAAGGCGTAACTTCCGTACTTAAGGTTTAACAGTTTCATTTATAGTTGACTATGTCCATGACCCAGGTTTTGCCTAGAACAAGGGTAAAACATAGCCAAATCATTCCTGGAAAAGGGATGGGAGATACACATGAGCACTGACGGTACTGAGGATGTTGGGTGGCCAAATTCCTTTCTGATGCAATTCCACAGATCTGCCCCTGAAAGCTCTTGCCCTTTTGTCTGTTTATCATGGCAAGGTTTCAAGGGGCCACCACAAAACTCTCCATAATTACCCAAGGACAGAGCACCCACAGAACAACCTCTTTTTTTTGAAGGTCATATAGACATGTTTTTACAATGGCTGTTTACATTTACAGCTTCTCAGACACCTCACCATACGCTCTGAAAACCATCCCAGAGGAAAGGGGTTGATGGATTCCCCATAGATCATAGAATCATAGAATCAGTGAGGTTGGAAGGGACCTTTAAGATCATCAAGTCCAACCATTAACCTACCCTGATAAAAACACCACCACTCCTAAACCATGTCCCTAAGCACCTCGTCTACCCTTTTCTTAAACACCTCCAGGGATGGTGAATCCACCACCTCTCTGGGCAGCTTATTCCAATGTTTAATAACCCTTTCAGTGAAAAAATGCTTCCTAATATCCAATCTAAACCTGCCCTGACATAACTTGAACCCGTTTCCTCTCGTCCTATCACTTGTCGCCAGGGAGAAGAGGTCAGCTCCCATCTCTCTAAAACCTCCTTTCAGGTAGTTGTAGAAGGTGATAAGGTCTCCCCTCAGCCTCCTCTTCTCCAGGCTAAACAACCCCAGATCCCTCAGTCGTTCCTCATAAGGTTTGTCCTCCAGACCCTTCACCAGCTTTGTAGCCCTTCTCTGGACACGCTCCAACACCTCAATGTCCTTCTTGTAGTGAGGGGCCCAAAACTGAACACAGTACTCGAGGTGAGGCCTCACCAGTGCCGAGTACAGGGGGATGATTACTTCCCTAGTCCGGCTCACCACACTATTCCTGATGCAGGCCAGGATGGTGTTGGCCTTCTTGGCTGCCTGGGCACACTGCTGGCTCATGCTCAGCCGGCTGTCCACCAACACCCCCAGGTCCTTTTCTGCCAGGCAGCTTTCGAGCCACTCCGCCCCCAGTCTGTAGTGCTGCATGGGGTTGTTGTGACCCAAGTGCAGGACCCGACACTTGGCCTTGTTGAACCTCATACCATTGGCCTCAGCCCATCTGTCCAGCCTGAAGCCAGATGAAGCCAACCAATCCACCACCGTGAGCAGATGACAGCTTGCACCTTAGGAACACTCCTGTCAGGATGGGAGGAGCACGCCTAGCACCTTGCTTGCACTTCAAGCCAAAGGCAGAGACCAGCTTCTCAAAATTCACCCTCAATATTACTCACTTCCCACAAGTGAAGGCTGCTGCTGCATCTTCCAAAGCCTCCTTGAAGGAAAGAGATTAACAAAACCACACTCAAACCAAAGCAGCTCACAAGAGTCCTTGGCTGAAACAACCCTCTTGATGTCAAATTCCCACAACTTTCTCCTGGGCTGGACTTTCTCCTGCCAAAGCACACACGAGGGCTACCAGGAGAAACTGCAATGGGCTTGCAGTTGTCAGGAGACACTGCAAACAGAGCACAAACACTGGGCTGTGCCGGGAATTAGGGAGGCACCATCACTCTCCTCCATGAGATTCCTGGGATTACTCTGGAGAGAGCAGCAGGGAGGTCTGGGAATCCCAGCCCACATCTGAAGTGGCTACAGCTCCTTTCCCAAATTCCCTGCCAGCGAATGAGGAGAACTGTCACCAGCTCTTCTCTCTCCTGCTGGCTGCATGTTCAACAAAGGTGAGATGAAGATCCTTGGTTACTTCAGCAGAAAGGTCATAATTTATTCTAGCTTGAAAAACCCAACACAAAACCAACATACCAACTCATATGGTTTATCTTTAAGAAGAGAAACTTCTAATATTGGAGCAAAGAAAACTCAAAGCAAAGAAAACTCAACAAAGAATTTGGTGGTGATGCTTTTTCCAAATGAAAATAGTTTGCGATGGAGGATTCAATCCCAAATATTTCAAGGCCCTTTCTTGACAATCAAGCAGAAAACTGACTCAACTCAACAGTTCAACTGACTCGACAACATTTTTCAGGGAAACAATGAATTGGAAGTAAAAAAAAAAAAAAAAAGGAGGTAATAAAAGTCCCATGCATCATTTCAGTTGTGTGATAAACTCAGATTTAGTGGCTTGGTTGACATGAAGAGATCAGAAAACCGTCCATATTCTGCATTTTTTGCCCTATAACCTTTGTGTGCCAGTAAGAAAATTGTGTACACACACAGCAACACACATATCTGTAGCAAGATGAAAGAAAAGAAGAAAAGAAGAAAAGAAAGACATCAACTGCCTTTGTTGCACTGGATCATTGCAATGGAAAATAAAATAATTTGCTTCCTTTTAATTTACATGACATATTTTCTGTACAGGTCTGTTAATAATTTAGCTTGTTATTAAACAGCAGCATTGTTCTGTACTGTTTGTCTCCCTATTGTTCTGCCACTTGCAGTAATTTAAAACAACCCAAAAGAAATCAGAGAGAGATGCATTGCGTAGAGGACTGATGTGTTGACCCATACAGTGCTTTAACAGCTAAGCTTGCGAGATATGTTTATGTGCTTCGCTTTTACTGCACATTAAAAGAAGGTTCTCTTTAAAACATTAACTTGAGAGCTGCAAAATACATCATGGGAGTAGAAAGTGAAGGGATAAATTCTACGTTATCTGATTCCTTTTACTGCTCGGAGGGGTTTTACTTTCCCCTCTTCTCCTTGGCTTCAGTGAGAGGAGCAGGTTCCACGCCGTCAGCGCGACCAGAGTAAAACTGACATTTTATGAGTGGAAACAGTCCAAGTATGGTGGCTTATGCTCTTAACATCCTGACATCTCAACCTCTGAGAGCAGCAGCGGCACTGCTTCCAGTGGCTGCAGAACACCTTAAAAAGCAGCACAAACTGACAATGAAAATAAACTACGGTTGCAGCACTGCTGGAATCTGGCAGCCTTTAACAAATACAGCAGCGTCTGGGTGTTAAAATACATAAATCTGTCATCATTACCAGGCTAAGGGGTCGTCATCCTATTCACAAAATAAAAGAACTGTGCATAATCAGTAGGGCAGGGAGTTCAGAACAAAGTACGCCTTTTACAAACTCTCAACTGCTGATAGATGGATGTTTGCAAGGGACTTAATGTCTTTAACAGGGTACGTTTAAGGAGTGTAGGTTTCAGAACTCCTGGGATTAGTGCTTTTTTTCTCTTCTTTTCCAAATTTATTGCCAAAAGTGTATAATGTAAACACTCAGCTCTTCTGACTGTGAAACCCATGTTATTATAAAGTAAGAAGAATCAAAGAGTTCTAGCACAATGATATTATTCATCAAGCACAACACAGAATATGTTCTTTCTCTCATCAAACAAAAATAAATTGGATTTAAAAATAGGTTTATACACTAATTGCCAGCAGTTTTGTTGGGCTTTTTTTTTCCCCTTTTCTTCATCTTTTTCTTAATGTGGATGCCAAAGACAGCACAGGAAAGGTAGAGAACCAGACCCTACAGGAGTGTAAAAATACACCTCCTCAACAACCATACATTTTAACAGGCAACATACCTACATATATGGATCAGGAGGCAGCATGTGAGTGATTGATGGCGTATATGTGCGTTTACACATAAAGACAGAGTCTCCAAAATCAACATTCAAGCTACACCTTATAAACTAGCCCAACTTGGTGCTGTTCTTTCTATAATAAATATTATACACTGTGCCTTTTGTACATTTCTGAGTTAACTGATACCAAAGGGACTAAAATTTGGCTAAAAAACACTATCAGTGGCATTTACTGAGCAAACTGAGGCCAGCAGGGCTGTATGACGGCACTAGTGAATGGGGCACAGCACACTCTGGCAGAGACCTCCTAGAGACACTGTGTCTGTGAAGCTTAACGCAGCTTCAGTGGTCCTCTGAGTCCAATGAGACGATGCGAAGTCCTTCACTTGCCTTTGGCAAGAAGAAGAGGGATGGAGCACAGGTCCCAAGGATACACTGTCAGGATAAGGGCAGGACAGTATTAGTTGTAGGAAAGTTACCAGAAAGATCCTGCTACTTGGGGAAGGTGGTCATCTTGGATGGTTGGCAAGACGGTAGAGATCTCAGAACTTGACGACTGGGTTTGCTATTAGCGTGATGGCTTCTCGTTACTTGGGGTGCTATTAATTAAAAGACTCTTAACTACTATTCTGCAGTCACAGCAGACCTTGTCTGGTAATCTAGACCACCTTCTGCATACCTGCTTTCCACACACATATCACCTGCTTGGACCAGGGACTGCCTTGGCTTTACAAATGCAGCTATTTCTAAGCATTATAGATCCATAGATGTGGCCAAATCAGCGGCTGTGCATATCAGCATTGCTCTGTCAACACGGGCTGAAATTCTGGCCATTGGCTGTATGGAGGATTGCAACAAAGACAACTCTGATTAATAAAGTCAGAGGCAAAAGATGTTTTTATCCTCAGACACGCTGACGAGAAAAAGCCTACATGTATGCCACAAACTGGCTGGGATCAGAGGCTAATTCTATTAGTATCATTTAACAGAAGGAAGCCATAAATTGCTCAGATCAAACACACTTTTAACATCAGCCGCCTGGCACTGCGTATTGCTTTCATTTCCAAACAATATTCGTGCAGCAAACAGAGCTGCACTTTGCTATTTGCATGGGTGTAGCAGCAGCTACACACTCCAAAGCATCTGCAAAGGATTGCGGACTAAATGCACCCATATGTCCTGCATGCCTCGAATTCACACTGACTGCAGCTCTGGTTTGCCGCAATCTACCACAGGATGGAGTATGGGGGAAAATTATATATCCATACATATATGTATGATTTTCATGCTTACATCCATGGAAAACAATCTTTTCATTTCCTTTAAATTGTGAACAGGTGTTGTCACCTTCTTAACTTGGCTTCTATGTTACAGCTTCACGAAGGGAAAAAAGAAATCTACCCAAAACAGTGAGGCTTTTGTTAGCCAGAACATGATGTATTGATAAGCATACTGTAAAGTTTGTTATAAAATCAAATGAAACTAATAAAACCTAACAAAGATCTTGTAAAAACTGTGGACATTATACAGCATTAGCACTGAGTTACATTATAGATCTGGACTTGGAAGAAACAAGACTGCTGCCCGGTTGTGATATTTTCCAGCCTTTTACACCCATTCACCAAGAGCCATCAGTCAAATCGCTTGTCGCTACGTTTTTGATCAGTCATTTTTAGGATAGTCACAGCTAATACTGGCACTCCCATCATCACCTCTTTATAGAGAAAGAGCTTTTCAAGAACAAACTATTATGGGCTGTTGTGACATCAATCTAGTATAGCACTCACCAAAATGACTAAAACTAGTGAAATCGTATTCCTGCAGCAATCCAGGAATAGGCACCTTTTCATTTTGGAGTATTTCTCTCTCTTCCTTTCCTCTTGCAGGACAGTGGACATTTTCCAGGACTCAACACGCTGCACATGGGTACAGGGAGTTTGTTGAACTCTGAGAGGGATTCCCCAAGTGCGGAGGAAATGAAGCACCACTGCAATTCAGCAGATAGGAATACCTGATTGCTTTTAGATTTCTTTCAACATGCTTCTGCTGTCCCTGAGCAACACCAAGTTTGGTCAGGGTGTGTACCTTTATGCCTATGCTCATAAACATTCAGAAAGAAAAGCCTTTGCTTGGGTGAGGGCATCATTAGTCAATGATGAGTCACTTCCAGTGGAAAAGGAGCTTCATTTCCAAGTGAAGAGTGTTTAACTATGAGTTTGCACTGAAACATGACAATACTCATATTTCACGTACTGAGCATTTCATTGACTCCTCTAGTCAATGGGATCAGTTCATGCAGATTGACAGTCCCTTCCCACAGCTGGCATGCAGGACCCCCTCACTTGGCAACACCACTAAGACAGGTCTTGTTATGAACTGAAGCCCAACCTGCATCTCCACAGAGGGGTTATTGTGACCCAGTGACACCGCACCACTTGCTGACAAGAAGTCCTTGTGCAAGGATTGCAATTGCTGGGCCTTGAGTAGTAAACTAAGGCTCCCCTTTTCTGCTCAGCTTGCAAAGGCCAAAAACAATCTGAGCTTTAATTAGCAACATAACCATTACTAAGCATCAGTGACTATGGCCAGATCCTCATCTGGTGTTAATCACACTGCGTATGCACAGGAGGCCACCAACGTAGATCCAGCTGCCGGATTGGGGCCTTAACAAATTAAACATGAGAACTTTGTTACTGTTTATTGTCACAAGGAATTCTTCATTTCCATATAACAACTGACTAATCTTCATTAGTCATGATTATATGCCCTGTGATTGTGTTAACGGTTCCATGCTGGATGGGCTGCCTTTCACACTTCATGGTGAAGTAAATGCACTATAGATGGACTGCTAACTCCATACCATGACCAGCACAAGCCACACCACCTTGTTCTCAAACGCAACTACTGCACTTTTTTCTTCTTTTTTTAAGCGTTGACTCATTTCAGTTTTTGCTTAGCATGAGCAGTCCCTTGGTGCACACATTGCTGACTCAATGTTGATTCAAGTCTTCTTGCTGACCACATCTCTCTCTGGTCCCCAGAGTTTATTAAGAGGCCAAAATCCAAACATAAATGAATTTGTCATGCTTTTCCAAGATGGCTGGTGGCACCTGACTCTGGGCTACAAATGTTTTCTCAGCTTTTGCACTATAAATGAGTTCTGAGACACGGATTGATGACTTCATTGGAGAACTGTAATGCAAACCATATTTTACTGTACTTGACATTTTTTTCACACATTATTTTCTACTACTATGAGCAGAAAAAAGCACATTAGAATAAATATCTATTCAGACATTGCCATGATTTTTATTTTCAGGATACTTATGCTGACTGTTTAAAAAAAAGGTTATTTTAATGCAAATTTTTCACACATGCCTGTTATCAAAGAGAGCTGTCTCTAGACAAGCTGTAAAAAAGCATAAATTAGCAGCTGGCTCAGCAGGAAAAAGCAACTTTAAAGATAAATCTTCTGATGTCAGGGAAGATTCTCAAGCAATCAATTGCAGCAGACAGACAGCAGACATTTAATAGTAAATTTGATTTCTTTGAAAACAAGATGTAGCTCAAACAGCCCATCAGAGGTTTAAGACAACAAAGTGCACTCTTCCCCCTGCTCTCTGCATCAAGATTTTACCACTCAGCAGCTCAAGTTGGGCCAAGTGGCTTGGTCACTCAGAGGGCCATACACCAAAGCAGGGCATGAACTGGAAGGATGGTGGTTTCCTCAGCAAAATCTTCCTCCAAAAAAAACCCAAAGAAAAGGAGAAACAATTACAGCAGTCAGAGATATGGGGCAAGAAAGAGAAACACTGCAGCAGCTGTTCTTTGGACTTAAATGTTCATCTTTTTTGACGGTGCGCTGAGACGCACCCAAGCAAGATACGTCTTTGGCAATGCACAAACTCCAAGCGAAGCAAGAAATCCGCAGTGTGGAGACAATCCTAAACCCCATTCTTGTTGCTGCTTCCTTTTTCTTTTCTACAGAAAGTAAGAAGAAACATGCATGCAGATGCAAAAATACAGTTTGATCTTTCATCACTTGGTTGAGCAACTGTTGCCGGATGAAGAATTTACGGGCAGCACCTGTAGCAATAGCCCTGCATGTTGCAATGCTGGCACACCTTGCAAGATTTGGCCCATAATACTTTTGAAAGTGAAAAGTCGTCTGTGTTGTGCATTAGTGAAAGAGGTCATTATGCTACAGCATAAATATTTACTAATAGTCCTTCCTACAGCTGTTCACCAACAATTTTCCCTTCAGAGAATGACCAGACTTCTGGAACAAGTGATACTGTTTATTATTGCAGAAAGAGATGGTAAGGGAAGTTGTCCAGCACTTCCTTGTTGGAAGACTTTGTTTTCAGTTATTTATAAGTCAGGCAAATCTCACCCATTTGGGCTAAGATTTCCCATGAGGGCCTGACGGCTGGATTGTGTGATGGCTCTGTGTGTGCAACCTCACAGTTTCTCCAGGCTGACCACGGCTTGATGCAAGGCTTCAGTTACACCACCACATGCTATTTTTTTGCTGTAAAACATACCTCCATGCAGCACATGAGGTGGACAGTTTTCAAATAACGAGCAGCTATTCAACATTTTGTTTCTTCCTCTTTGGCCTTAGGCTTCCTTTTAGAGCACACTGGCAAGGAAGTATTATTCTGCAGTAAAGAAACTGCAGGTTTCAACCAAGCATCTAGAAATAAAGTTACTTTTCACACCTGTAGGTTATAAATCAGCTCTTATGAATTGATTCAGCTGGGAAAAAACCTTAAAGAGAAGATTCTCATGGGCAAAAAACTTCTTGGGAAGGTAAAGCACATTTGTTTTGATGAGCTATAGATAATTCTCCACAATAAGGAACCATTGTACTTAATAACTGCAATGCTGATTTAACACTGATTAAAGAGAAGTTCCTCTTCCAGCATTTGTAAATCTGTCTGCAGTGTAATTGGCATCCCAAATCTTGTGGTAAGCCACAAAAGCTATTAAGGCTGGCTAGGAAAGGAAATTGTAGTTTTGACTTATATTGGTTATCTGCTTTTACTGGCTTACATTTCACACAGGAGTCTATTAGAGCAGGATTCCTTGGATCTTTGGGATCCGGGCCTTGCAGTCTGAGAAGATGGGGAAATAAGCAAGGTAGAAACCGATTGCTACCATCTGGGTTGGCAAAACCTTTGTCTGAGAAGCAAGATCGAAAACCTAGAGTAAGAGAAGACTCCCTTCCAATACAGCAGCAAGAAGATGCTAAATTAGGAAGTAAAGATTTTACCAAGTGTTATGAAGGAGGAATAGTCCTTTAGGCTGAGATTTAAGAGGTTTAGACTCAACTCTGAGCCACAGCTCATATTTTATGCGGTCTTGGACTAATCTCCTGATCTCTCTTTGCCTCAGTTACCATCTGTAAAATCACAGTAATCCCTCTCATCCGCACTTACTGACTGAGAAGTCCTCCAGCCAGGCAACGTGTAGGTATGTCTACCAGACATGTAGAGGCAGACCTACGTTTGCTTTGCTCATGCACTGGGCTGGCTGGTTGCAAGCAAGATCTGTCCTGAAAGCCGCAAAGCTTCATTCAAACGGGCTTATACCAAAGTTATTACATCTCACAGAGATCAAACTGCAACATAGACAAGGCAGCTCACCTCTGCCATGTCTGCCTGCACCCACTGATGTTGGCGGATCCAATGCCCTTCTTCATTCCTTTGTACAATGTCACAGATTTCTGTTGGTTCTCTATACTCTAATGGAATATAGACACTAAGAGTTAAGATTAACAGGAGTTATATAGCACTGAGTGCAGGCAGAGTGGTTGAAGACAGCTGAATTTTAGTCTCAGCTCTCTGTAGGACCTTGGGTAAACCATCGCCTTATCCTGCTGCAGTGTACATGTATATAACACACGTGTGACAGTTCCTCACTTGCCAGTGGTGTGGTAGAGCTCAGTTAAAAGCATATAGCATAACTCAAAAATCTTTCAATAAGCTACTGTATAGATTCCAGATATTACTGCTTAAATTCCCAGAATGTTTTCATGTCAAAATGGATTTTATTTTTTCAAGTCCCAACATTTAATGAATCATTCGATGCTATTCTAGATTTAATATCTTAACCACCTTACTCATGTCTGACACCTGTGTGGTTTTATATGTTTGGTGTCAGCAGTAAAGCTGGAATAAGAGGGCTTTTTCTCCTTTGAAGGAGTGGGAGAATAGAGAGGCCATATGGTTCAAAAGGCCACTCTGCCTAATGAAGTTTGTGCTTTCCGGAGCACAAACAAAACAGCTCCATCAATTTGATCTTCATCCTCAAAACCGACACGCAGTTGGTCTTAAAACACTGCCTCCTTCTCAAAAATCAACAAAGAATTGATTTGCTCTCAACCAAAAGCATTTTCACCAAGACGAACGCAAGCATCTGGCCAATGCATTACATGTTTGGATCCTTTGAAAGAACAAGTCAGTGATACCTTGTGTTTACTTGCAGACCTTGTCAAGAAAGACACTAGGGGAACATTTGTTTTCAGGGGAAATTGTTCTAGTGAAAAGCAATTGGCTTGAAACATGTGAACACATCTGTACCACTGGAAATGAAGGACAAAAGTAATCTGTCTAAAATGGGCTGAGCAACAACAATGCACAAGGGTACACTGCGAGACAAGGAAGGAAGGTGCAAAGAGTCTAAAAAATACTGGGTTTGGCCAGCATTAGAACAAGGATGCACGGAGATGAACAATAACTCAGCCCATATGTCTGCCACACATTTAGTTTAAAGTTACCCTTTTCTTGGCACTTGGTGATCAATATTTGTTTGCATAGGGCTCAATCTCACACCCACAGAGGCCAGTGGGAGCTTGCCATTTCCTTCCATAGCTGCCCGATGAGGCTCCAAATAACTAGAGTTTGTGCCCAGGGCCTTTCAGTGCCAAATATAATGAACACTATTGTTCTTAACACAATTAAATTTGATAATCCAATTTTCCTGAGCAACTGGATTGGAGTTTTTGCCTCAATCTTTCCTGAACTCTAGTCCAACTTTTACCCTATGCCTCCTGGCTTTTCCCTTTCATTTGCTTCTGTTGTGCTACCAAGAATAGTCAGAGGCTTCTTTGATTCACAGATGCCTCGACGCCTCTTTGCCTTGGAATAAAAGGAGCTGGCTTGGGCCCTGAGCTCTATAGAAGATACTGGATGACACAGAAGATCAAAGACTTTGGCAACCTCCACACGCTGCAAAAGCACATGCAGGACTGAAGCAGGCTCCTATAGCATTTCTTTTCTCCACACCAAAGAGTCTGGAAAGCGCGTCCAAAAGGAGTCTGTATAGACATGACGCTCTATAGACTGTTTCCACTTCACCCTTTTTGCTCAGTGTAGCAAAGAAAGATGGGTGAATGTGGATAGAAAAGAGATGAATGAGGAAAACCAAATCTGCACATTATGTAAAGTGTAAGGTGGCTTTTCTGGCTTTATCCCACTGATGCTACAGGAGTCATACAGCAAGAGGGTTTCCCTCACCTAAGCATCTCTTTCCTGATAAGACATTTACATTCTCGTCTCTCTCCCGTACCAGCTCTGCAGCAAAGTGCATTCTCCAAGAATCATCCTGTTATCAGGTGATAATCCTCCATCAAGCAGCACCAAGTGTTTGCTACATGCCCTGAGTCCACAGCAGCCCTCCTTCTGTGAAGGTGTAGAAGAAGAAATAGAACAAAAACAGGCCAAGTGCCAACCAGTAGGCAGCGGCAATCTGTCCTAAACTCTGTCCTCACTTCCACTATCTGAGAGAAACAGAACTTTGTAGACCAGATACTGGGGGTGCTGATCAGGCAATAGGGTAAGATATCAGATCTCACCCCCTGCTTTGTAATCCTCCCTTTTGCTCTCTCAGCATCCTCCGACACGCCAAATTTCCTCCAGCTCTTTCCCTCCTCACAGACAAGGAGCAATGAGCATATTTCTGCAGCAGCCACAGCAGAAGAATCTCTGATTACCCAGAGAAGTGTCTTTGGGGGCCTTCGGGAACACTCAGCCCAGCAGGTGACCCCAAAATCCCATCACCAGGCCAAGCAAGCCCTTTGAAGACTGTCAAAAGCATGGCCAGAGAACCCATGGTCACCAAGATGGCATCTGAAGCTTTTTCAATTCTGCCTCCACCAAGGGGATTTTTCAGGAATTGAGCATCCCTGGGTCATATGCCAGCTCTGAGCTTTGTTCCAATCTAAATATTATCATGCCTGAAGACACCATGCTTTGCAAAAGCTCACTACATGGATCTTCCAGCTGTGCGTTTTTATACGGGTGCCTTAACATTTGTTTTGAGAACTATCCTGTTCCAACAGCAAACATAAAGATCAGTGTGACCTGTCCTTATCGCGCAGCCTTTCCTGTGTGGAATTCATTGTGATGTGGACCTAGTGACTATTGCATCATTCCTGTTTATTTGTAACCTTTGGCACTGAGTAATCTTATCTGCCTGCAGCCGGCTGCAGCAGATGTGCAGCAACATCGTCAGCTCTGGCAATCCTCAAATGCTGAAAAGGGCCAGTTAAGAGTGGAGGCCAGTAAATGATTAGCAAAGCAAATCTGTAATCACTGACAGCTACACAGAAATCAGCTTGCTCTCTCCCCCCAAAGCAAGGTGAGGCTTGGCTTTTCTCCAGCTCTACTCACCAATCACGATGAGGGTGTAGTTCACGTTGGTGCTGCCGAAGCCATTGGTGGCTTTGCAAATGTAGGTTCCCGCGTCTTCGCTTTCCACCTCCTTGATTTTCAGCCCTTGCTGAAGGATTCGGAACCTCGTCCAGCCGCTGTGGATAGTGCGTCCATCCTTCATCCACATGGTGAGAGGCGGGGGGTCACCCTCCACTGGGCACAGGAGCTTGATGGTCCTCCCTAGCCTCACGGACTGACGGTGAATCACTTTATCAGCAATCCTTGGGGGACCTAAGACAGAACAGAGAGAGGAACAGCTGTTACTGCTTTTGCCAGTGATACAGCACTGATTTAAAGTCCAGTCATCAAACAGGGCACTACATTGACTGCTATACAGAGATATAGGGAAAGGTGCTTAGCAAAAATCACTTACAACCAAGGCTAAAAAATGCAGGCAATTACAGAGGGATACAACAACAGGGATACTGGTTTGTGCAAGACCTGAAGCTGTAACCTTGCCATCATCACCACCTCCTGAAAACCCACCAGGGAAACCTCGTTCTGAGTCTCTTTTGCTTTTCCAAAGCACCTTCACCTTACAGCAAGGAAGAGTCTATTACACAGACTGTTCAGCTGTATTTAGTAAAGCAACTGTAGTTGTTTTAAACTTAACACCTATCCTGAAGGCAAAATTAATAACAGCACCGGCACTTTAAACAAAACACTGCCCCCCTCAAAAAGTTAAAATCCTTTCATGTTGTATATACAGTAATTTCCTTTAATAGTCACCAGATGGGCTTTATCTGAGATGCATAAGCCTGCAGTTGTCGGACATAAAGCATTCATTGGGTAGCGCTTCACCGAATGATACAGCATCGCCTGACATGTTAGCACTGCTTATAGTCCAAAAGAGGATATTTTTATAAATTGCCTTGACAACCCTGCTGGTTTTACCCGACTGACAAATGTTTGTTCTTTGGAAAAGGTGATAATTTCATGCAAAACAGAGTGTCCCTGGAATGCCACAGAGTGAACACACTGTTTGCCACATGATAACAGGATGCACTTGGACAGACCAACACTCAGAAAAAAGAAGTGGTAAAGACTCAAACAGTGGGAACGGTCCAGTAGCTGAATTCAAACCGGAATTTCTTCCCAAGGCTCCGAAAAGTTGAAGTAGAGTCTTTTTTCCTGCATCTGCCTTTTCTGCCTTTTCATTAATTGCAGAAGTTCCACACACAAACTGCAATAGTAATGCTCTTCCCAGAATAGTCTATTAATGGGTGTGATAATAAGTGCCCTGCTCTTGCATAAGGACAAAATGTTTTGCTAAGGATTGCTAATGCTGAGTTGCACGCAAAACCCACAAGATGTTTGTGGGATTTGGAATTGTTCCCTCATATTTTATTCCTGTTCCTAGTGTTTTGCAGGATTGGACCCACATGGGATAAGCTACAGAGGTCATATTTGCACTTCCTCATGACTAATTCCTATTATTCCAATGTCTGCCTGAATTTTCCCCGGCATGACTAAGGCAATATACACAGTCCAGCTCATGAATGACTACAGAGTTGCTGTTGCAGTTACTCATGTTGAATCGCACCCATGAATTTCACAGCTTTGCTGGTGAGCAGAAGTGCTGCTCAAGCTGAGAAAAGAGTCGTGAACTAGCTTGAAACCCATTAATTAGTTTAACTAAGAGCCTGGTTAAATCAATGGGTCTTAGACACACTCAGATTCTGATGAACTGCTGAAGACCCAAAGGAGGGATCTTGAGAGCGCTTATTCTGAAAAAGTCAGTCCCTGGCACACCTTCTGCAGACACCTGTGGGAGAGTGTCTCAGATGTGACGGTGCCCTCCCATACTCCGAGGGAATGGGCAAAACACCACGAGAAATCCTGTCTGTTCAGGTCTTTCCAAGCACTACAAACCACATTGTTAATGTTCTTCACCCTGGGAGATCTCCAACCAGCTCTGTGGATGGAGAGAAAATCCCAAGATCCTTTGAATGCTGATCTGACACAAGCTGCGTTGCTGAATCTTCTAAAGAGGGAATCCACTCATGAGGAGGGGATGTGCGTGTTGGCTTTGATAAAGCAGAATTCACCAACACCGTGTGAGTATCCAGCCCCAAATTCTGCTACATTTCCCTGTGTGGTGCAGCATCTCACCCAGTGTAAAGGAGCAGAACTATGAAGACAAATCCACAGCCTTGTTGAAATTCTGGGTTGGTCCTTGGACAGGTCCATTCTGACCGAGAGCCCTACCAAACCAAGTCAAACTTTAAGAGTAACTTCATTGCAATCTACTTGTGAGCCAGGATACTACTCCATGCATATTCAAATAGCAAAACCAGTTCTATAATTAGTGCTGGGGAAAAATGTTTGGTGCAGGGCAAGCAGGGACAGTGGAGAGAGAGCGCCCTCCTCCCAACTTGGAAACCTGCTGTAGCTCCTTCAAAATCCCTTTCCTTCCAACATTCAGGTTGACTCCTGATGAATTTTGAGACCTGGAGGAATCAGATAGTTTCCCAGTCACGTCATGTGCCCCATTGGGTCAGACCGCACAACCTCTCCTGATAGCACCAGAGTTGCCTCTGAATCTGTCACATGTTTGGGTCAGCGGTAAGCTTGGTCCTCCTAAATGCCATTTTCCTTTGATTGACCTTTCGTTCTGAGGAATTGTTGGATCACTGTCTGTCACAGGATCTATTCGCAGACCTTTATGACATTTAGAAAAGGGTGCGTTTCTTGAAGCCTTTCTGCCTGAGAAGAAAAACACCACCACAGTCCTCCGCAGCCCTTCATTAGCCCCTACAGCGACTTTCTCGGATTGAGGAATAAAAATTTTCCCCCACTCTTTTTCCTGCTCTGAATCTTGCCAGTTACAGCTGCGTGCGCTTCTCAATGAGGTACAGCCTCAGGACATAGATGCTAAAACCTTGCTTCTGTTCATTTGGTGCTGTAAATATTCACATTTTATTACATTACCTATCATCTTTGCGTTAATAACTTTCTACGCAAGCAGTACTCTCTCTGGAATCAGTGCCTTCGCATACACCAGAGGCTTCAGAGATCCTGGCAAGCCAACGATAGCTGGACCTCCTGTAGATGGCTACAGCAAGAATAAAATGTTGATATCATCACGGATCTCTGTCTCTCTTCCTAATGTACAGGCATCCACTGGGTCTTATTTCACTACATATCTGCACAGCCCTGCCTTGGGACCGCAATAGTGACGGACGAATGCTTTTCAAGTCAAGATACACTTTGGCACATCTCACCACTCTGTGCTGTCAGTATTTGGAGGGGAGGTGGGAGAGGGGGAAGTGCGTTTTGCAAAAAGGCCCCTCTGCAACATCCCCTGTGTAGTGGCTGCTGCTGACACAGGGCTGCCTCGCATGGCATAGTGTGGAAATCCCACACTATCCAGACAGAATGTATTCCCCCTCTGAATCAATACGTTAAGCTGCCCAGAACCCCCCAGGTTTCCCTGGAGTTTAATTTCCAGGGCTTCTCTATGGCAGTTCTATCTATACGAACAGAGTGAAAAGATGTAGTAAAAAGATGCTGAGCACCCCAATTTCCTGTGTGCACCACTGCTCCCCACCTTGCAGAACTGGCCCATAAGATGCCAAGGGGGTGGCCACGAGAGCGGAGTGCCCAGTATCTGCCAGCTCTCCCAAGGCGCTGATCTGGGGGTGTCGCTTGGCGGCTGCCCCCGGCAGGGCTGGAGCACGGCTGCGCTCACAGCTGAGCGCGGCGGCGCAGGAGCAGAGCCCGGGGCACAGCCTGCCACCCTGCCGGCTGGATCCATTTCTACAGCTGCTTAGGGAGGCAAAATCCCGGGAAAGCACCTGCTGTTTCACCTACAGCTGCCAGCGAGGTAAAAACAGGCTGAACCCTGGCTGCTGCCGACTTCCCATCCCTCGCTGCCGCCGGCTTCTGTCCTGTGCCCTAATGCAGCACTAAAAAGCAGATGTAATTGCCCCTCAAGCAGCCAGTGTCACGATCTCAGCCGTCCTAGACTCCAGCTTTGTGTTGCGTGTCAGCAGAACTGATCTAAAGCGTTTTAAGAGCAATACCCTATGGCTGCTTGCTGCAGTGCCGCTCTTGCCTTGTTTGTAGGTTATGCACCAGGGCAACGCCGCACGAGATGGATAGCGACACCATAAGGGATTGTTCCGAAACGTGAAATCGTGTTGTTAAACCAGACTGTTAAAATTGTCAGTACATGTATCTACCAACGCAAATTTTTTAATGCTAATATTTACCGTCTTTCTGGCTCGGGGGGGGGAGAGAACCCATGAATTGCCATGTGCCTGCACCCATGGAGCCAAAGCTCCAGACTGGATCCTTTGAAAATAGCACAGGGGAGAACACTGCCCTCTGGCCCTGGATATAAATCTCGAGGAAGGTGTCCCTATGCCATACCCCCACTCATTTCTTAGCCATTAGGCAGTGATTCTTGAAAAAAAATCAGCTTTTATAAGTGCTGAGAATCTGCAACCTCTGATCCTCCCTAGAGACAGAGATAACTTCCCACAGCACCTTGCCATGAGATATGGGAGAAGGGGCCAAAACCAAGGTCCCAGGTAGATATTCCACAAAAATTGGCGACACAGATTTTTACACATTTTTATAGTTGTGAGGGGAGGGGGGAATGAATGGTGGGGAGAGAAAACAACCACCCGTTTCTTGCTTCCACTCTTGCAATTTTCCATTAGGCAAAGGCAGCTCTCTACGGCCGCGGGGCACTGCTCAGAAACACCCTTTTAACCCACTCCACACTGGAGAGGGTGCAGCTGACTTCACAGCCTGAGCAAACAGAAGGAGCTATCACAATAAATTAAGCCCCTACCTCGACACAAAACCAGCGGGGCCAGGTTTCCTTCAGTGCCCCTTGTCCTCAACCCAATAGTTTGAGAGAATAATTTCTTAACATTTCGGCCGAGGGGGAAGGGTGGGGTTTGACATCTGTGGATGTGACTTGGGAAGAAGTGACGAGAATGCAGCTGCCTCCCCCCGTGCCTGGTTGTTATTCTTTCTCCAAATACAAACTAAATATAACTTTGCCCCATAACATTCAAATCATTTTAGTTACTAGAAGGGATCATGCCTGGAGTTCCAAGGGCCAGGGTGCAATCAGGCTTAAAATATAATTTAAATAATCCAGACTCTGCATTTTCCACCCAGTTATTTTCTTGCTTACAGTTTCTCCATCTGCAAATACATGTAAGTGCACCCAGAAAGAAACAAACAATCCCAGTCAGATGCCAAGTTTTCTGTTCAAGATCATATAAGCCCCGTCCAACATTAACAAGGAAATGCCATGACTACCTCATTTGTTTTAAATATTTCTGTTCATATACATGCAGACAAGTGTGCAGATTTATTTGCCTCATTTACGAATACAAGCAACTGGAATCTCCATTCTGTTCCATTATATAAAAGACAGATCCTACACCTGTCTTACTGAACAGCTGGGCAATTTTCAATTTATATCCTGCAATACTGCTCTCCACTATCCTATACCACCGAAAAGCCCCACTTGCTGTTCTGCTGCTGACGCCGCTTTACAAACATTCCTATTCTCCTCCCCAGTGCCTGGGAAGGGCTGGTGGTTGCCACTTCTTGGCAAAAGGAGTTATGTAAAACCCAAGAAAGCCTCTGCTTTACCAAATAGCTATTTCCGGGAAGCAGTAAAAACAATTTCTCGAAGTGTATTTAAGACACAACAGTGGAATAGCCTGGAGCTTCCTGTCCATATTTCTCACAGTCAAAAACACACACACATGTAATTATATTTTCCTGGACTGCATTGCAAAGTTCATGCACTCGTTCAACTCATACATGCAGTAAACATGATTTATAGCTCTGTGTGAAAACCTTCTAGATATATGGTGTTTTGATAGTGACTCAAACCTAGAGCTATAATTTAGTAACACCTAGCAGTGAAAGCTAAATGATTTCCCACTCCACATTCCTAACTTTCCATGAACCTCTTTTACTGCTAACCTGGGGAGGAGATACTGCTTCTACAATTGTTGGGACTTAGCCTTGTTATTCCTTCAACTAAACTGCACACTAACGTCAAGCTTCACATATGGTGAACACACCAGGACTGACCCATGTCCTGTGAGACCATTTGCCATGATACAGTTCAAAGTGAACTTTATTAACACATTAAACATAATTACAAAGAGGAAATTCCAAGGAAGGTCAACTAGCCCGGACAGTTTCTTGGAATGGAAAGTAATTTATAATATCCACGTACTGTATTGTAAAGTTTATAAAGAATTTACATAAGTTTTAAGAGCCCCACGGGTTATGTATATTTTATTATTTAATACCAAACCCATTCACTTTCCATGAAGATAAGATTTATTTTGAAATGCTGTGTTAGCAAATTAGCAAAGTCGTTTACCATGAAACACCCAAACAACCCATCAACACATGCAAGGAATTAACATCAGGGACTGGGGTACCACAGACAATGTGTGTCCTATGAGAAGAACACAGCCAAGCACAGAAATCTTTCATTATGACAGTGAGATGAAGGAGTTGGACAATGGCTGCTAACCAAACCACTCGTTCTGTGTGAACACAACCTCTTACACCAACACTTGAGGCAACATTTGACCTTCACCATACTCCTCACTGTAAAATCTGATCCTCCAAAGTCCTTAGTACAAGGATGGTTCACACCAAAGTTGCTTTCTTTCACCTCTCCCATGCTTCAGAATGACTGGAACGTACCATCTAAAAGCCATCGTCCTGGACTAATGTCTCTTCTAATGCCTGGGAAAACTGCAGTTTTAGAAGACTCGAGTGTCTGAATTTGTGAAAATATTTCCTTTTTAGCCAGCTACAGTGTGTGAGTTTCAAGGTCTCAGTGTTTTAGAGTTAGCCAGGTGCGGGGATGAGGAGGAGCGAGACCCAAGCTGGCCAACAGAATTATTTTATACCATGAATGTCACATTCAATATAAATAGAAAGTTTGCTGCAAAGCTCTCTCTCTCCCTCAATGGCTGCCATCCTGAGAAAGTCTTGCCCCAGCGCCAGACCCCTGAGGCCTTCCCTTCCTCCCGAAGCTGTAGCGCTCGCAGTGTCCAACATTTGCTGTCCACTGCTGGGAGTGCACAGCTTCCTACTGGTATAGTTGGCTGAGTACAATCCTTGTATGTTTTATATTGGTATCATGATCAGTACTTGTTCTTTAGTATTATTAAAGTTAATTAATTAGTCTTATTCTATCAAATCTATTTATATTTCAACCCCCAGGTTTCCTTGTTTTTTTCCAATTCCCCTTCCCTGGTGGGGAGGAGTCATCGAGTGGTAGAATAATAGTCTAAATGACAATAAATTGTTGTGGGTTTCTCAACCCATAACAGCCACATTTTAAACTTGCTTCCAGAGTTGGTTAACTTGGGATATCCATTGCCAGAAAGCTGAGCTGGACAAGTCCTGCTTAACCCTTACTACAATAGTTTAACCCTCTCTGCAAGATTAACATGAGGATTATACACTCACACTCTCCGCACATCATTATTACCATAATTTGTAATGGTATTCAAGCTGTAACTATGGATTAATGGATAGAGGCCTCGCTATGCTGGGGACTGTAATTCCCTCCAGGAAGGGCTGACAAAGCAATGATGGCAAGGGTTTCAACATGAGTAGGTGTTCCTCAAAGATAGGAACTCTTGGCTATCTGCACAGGGGGAAGCCATTACTTGGAGAGCAGAACTTTACAGCAGAACTTCAATATCTTTGTCGGCAACATAGATGGTGGGATTGAGTGCACCCTCAGCAAATTTGCCAATGACACCAAGCTATGATGTGGTGCGGTCGACACACTGGAGGGAAGGGATGCCATCTAGGGGGACCTGGACAGGCTTGAGAGGTCGGCCCGTGTGAACCTCATGAAGTTCAACAAGGCCAAGTGTAAGGTCCTGGACATGGGTCGGGGCAATCCCAAGCACAAATACAGGCTGGGTGGAGAATGGATTGAGAGCAGCCCTGAGGAGACGGACTTGGGGGTGCTGGTTGATGAGAAGCTCAACATGAGCTGGCAATGTGCGCTCGCAGCCCAGAAAGCAAACCGCATCCTGGGCTGCATCAAAAGAAGCGTGGTCAGCAGGTTGAGGGAGGCGATTCTGCCCCTCTACTCCACTCTTGTGAGACTCCACCTGGAGTATTGCATCCGGCTCTGGGGCCCCCAACATCAGAAGGACATGGACCTGTTGGAGTGAGTCCAGAGGAAGGCCCTGAAGATGATCAGAGGGCTGGAGCCCCTCTTCTATGAAGACAGGCTGAGAGAGTTGTGGTTGTTCAGCCTGCAGGAGAGCAGGCTCCAGGGAGACCTTGTAGCAGCCTTCCAGTACCTAAAGGGGGCCTACAGGAAAGATGGGGAGGGTCTCTGTCACGGAGTGTAGTGATAGGACAATGGGTAATGGTTTTAAACTGAAAGAGAGTAGATTTAGACTAGATATTAGGAAGAAACTCTTCACTGTAAGGGTGGTGAGACATAGGAACAGGTTGCCCAGGGAAGTTGTGGACGTTTCATCCCTGAAAGTGTTCAAGGCCAGGTTGGGTGGGGCTTTGGGCATCCTGGTCTAGTGGAAGGTGTCCCTGCCCATGGCAGGGGGGTTGGAACTAGATGATCTTTAAGGTCCATTCCAACTCAAACCATTCTACGATTATATGATTCTATGAACTGATAAAAGTGCTTTTTGAGAGAGATAAAAGGATGAATGTTTTGCCCATGTATACCATTAATTATTGGAATAATCAGTTCAAAGCACTGGTGAACCCAAAATCTTTTCATATTTTCAAAACAAAACAGTTTGCATTTCCAAAAGGTACGCATTAGCCAAGTAAAGCAGGGGTTAGCATAGGGGTAACTGGGCCAAATGCTTTGGTATGTGATATGAGGAGATCAGATTAGATGAGCTAATGGGTCCTTCTTGGCTCGAAAACATAGGCGCCCACAGACAAAAACAATGCTTATCAAAAACAATCAAAAGACTAAAGAAAAAAACAACAGCACCCTGTAGAACAAAGACTCTTAGAGAAGAACACAAAAACATCACAAGTATTTGCTGACCAGCCCCAACGACAGGTCAGGCTTAGCTTTGGGTATAGCAGACTGTTTGCAGGAGCAAGTTCTAGGCATGGACTGCACAGCTGAGCCCAACAAAGTGATGGAGAAAACAGCTTTGTGGATTCATTTTACAGCAAGTACAGTGACATATTTTCTCTTTCTTCCCTACCTCTGTGGTAGGAGCTGCTTTCTTGATGAAATGGATATTTATTGATAGCACAAGAAGTGCTTGCCATATTTTTACATAAGTAATAACTAGCCCCTTGGGTGAAGGCTGCCAGTAAATTTTCTATTCTAGATGTTCCAAAAATAAGAAAAATAGAATATCTGGGAACTTGTTCCATTTAATTAAGTGCCCTGCATACACATTTCACCGAGATTTAATAAAATAGTTATTGTATGTTAAACAATTGGCACTTGATTATTGCATAGATTTATTGCAGTTCAACAACAGTAGATGAGATACGTATCTCTTACATGGTTTTTAAATCCTTTGACCATATGTTTTCAATAATCAGTTGGTATTTATTTAACATGAAATTACCATCTTATTAAATTAAATGTGCATGGGTGACATTCAATTTCAAGTGTTGCTGAACATTTTTTTAGCAGCAAAAAATAGTAACTTTATCCCTTAGGTTTTGAGGTAGCAAACACAGAGGAGAGTTTGGATTACTTCAAATTACTTTTGAAGAAACAGACTTCGTATACTAGAAGGTTTCTCCTCTAGTGTAGAAGAAAAGATATTATTTATTGTTTCTTAAGTGCTGCCAGTGGACTTAGCATGGGCCAAAATAGAGGACTAATTTCTACTCTAAGGCTAAAATTATATTGACGGTGCAGTTCATGTATGCAGTTCAATGGATAACCAGACAGCTTTTTTTAGAGAAGAGATAAGTACAACAAAGGTGTGTCAGCACATGTACCCACACAATCTACCTTTTTCGTTGCCATTCAAGAAGGCAAGCCCATCTGAATAAGGCATTCCTCATTTGTTCTTTTTATAGAAATGGCATTAAAACATGTTTTCAAGGTTCTGAAATGAAAAGGCTTTTTTTTTTTTTTTTCTGCCTCTTATTTCCAGGAAGACCAAACTGCCTAATTCTGGAAGTAAGCTAGAAATTCTCTGGCTTGAGGGAAGCAGGAGGATCCAGAACCCAACCGAAAATCCTGCCCCATAGACCCAACCTGCTCTCACCGAACCTAACCCAAAGCCCCAGCATCTCCACCACAAGTCACACAGGGACCACTCCTGCCAACATAAAGCATCTCTTTGCTTCCCATAATCTCTGGGAAACAATCCAGTCAGGCAACCCTGAATTAACTTCTGGGGTTAATCTACCCCAATTTTAACATAAATGCTATTGTACTCTGCCCTTCCAACTGCTTTCCAACCATGCAAATCCTGCTTCACGAGCCCAGCCAAATCGCCCACCATCTCCAAGACTTTCAGCAAAACAAACCAGACACTCCACAAATCTCAGTTTAATTCACTTATTTTGTAACAAAACTCCCCTTCGAGCCACCAGTTGCAATCATGTTCCAAAACCCAAAGCTTCAAAGACAGGCTTTTACTTCTGAGCCAATCTGCTCTGCTTTTTGTCCCCTTCTTTGTCCCTCCTGCCTACATGCAGTAACCTGTCACCTAATCATTTTATGCGAACAGCTCCCAGGAAATAGGATGCCCAAGTTCACATTTGGTGACACGGATTCCCCTTGAACTTTGGTAGTCAATGTTTAACCCAGTCTAAGCACAGTACAAGGTTTAATAAGTAATTAGCCGCTTCCCTTATAGACAGACGTTTGTGTGAGAGCTGCACAAGCAGGAAATTGTAAGTGTCATTGTTTATGTCTGCAGGGAAACAGAAACCACGATGGTTGACTCCGTGCCATATTCAGGAATGATGTGAACGAAGATCTTTAAATAGTTGGTTTGCCTTCCTGCTAGTCCAGAGCGGTGACTCTTTGGCCATACACCAACATAGGAGCCTTCCTCATTTGTATCCAAGACTTTAGTTTTCCTCAAAATATTCTTTAAAATCCTTTTTTACAGGTTTCTCCCTAAGGGATGAAATTGGAGAAGACTTTAAGCTCCTCCATCCAGTGCTGGTTCCTACTGGCCTTTCCCAATACCCAAGATGGAAAAGGTGTGATTAGGGCATTAAGGACTCAGAAAAAAAAAAAAATTCTTGAACACTCATTCTCAAACAGGAGACTCTGCCAAAATATCCATAAGCCTTTTGCTGTTGGGAAATCAGTGGCAGTGCCCTACATGGCGAGGTGGCTCTCAGTCCTCTCTTTGCTCTGACCTCATCACTGGGGGCTTCTAAGTTTGGTCACCACAAAACCGTGGTAACAACTGTTTGCTGGTGACCACAAAGAGATAAACACTGTGGTATTTAAGAACTGAAGATATTTTCGGAGGCTTCTCTAGAACAGAAAGCACTTCTGGTGAATGGCTGCAGAGCAGACTTGGTGTGGAGTGTTTTGCAGAAATGTTTTTGTACCAGAAGATGACATTTTTGTCAAGAACCAAGACTTTGTCCAGTTTTCTCTTTCAATCTTCCCTTTTCCAGTTTGAGAAACTTTTGTGTCGTAATTTTGGCAAATTAAAATGAAACACATACAAACAAAAAAGTTGGGATTTTAAAAGTATAGTGATTAAGCAATGGCAATCTTTTTTAATGGGTTGCTGTAGCCCTAAAATATGAAAACAGTTTTTATTTGGGACAGGAATAAATTAAAATACTTGAAAAAATCACAAGGGCAAAAAACCCCACCATATATATACACACACATAATAAAAATTAAAAAAAAAAAATCTTGTCTTGCTCCAGAAGAAAAATTGTCAGATCTCACATAGGAAACAGCCTCAGCTCAGCCCATACCCAAAGGAAAGCAAGTAATATTTTCTTCAAATGGATTGACCCTACTCTGGTGCCACAGCACAGTGTTAATACATGCGACGCTGTCTGCACAAGTCCATGCACAGGTGACCTTCTGGCTGTGAAAACTCAAGTTATCATTGGCACAGTCTGAGGGCTCAGCTGGTGCCTTGGACAGAGGCTAGTCCAGATTTCTGCAGCCTGCCTGCTACTGGGAGAGCTTCAAACAGATCCACTTCCTCTGCTCCTCCTTTTCTCCACGCTGGCTTGCTCACAACAACAAGGTTAGTGCACTCTTAAGTGGCCTTTATTAGTTTTCCTAGCAGGAGATAGCGAAGACTCATTCTGTTACGCTTACTATATCTGATTGCTCCGCCATGGTTTGTGCCTAGGATTGCCAGGTGCTTTTCTCAGGACCATTCAGCTTCTAAGATCAGAAAAAATCAGTGCATTTCGCCTGGTATGTCTGAAGCTCTGCCGCACTCCTTGCTGCTCAAAAGCTGCTTCACTTCCCCTGGAGGAAGATATTTTTCCTATACGTCTATTGCACACCACTACAGCGTGTCTCAGGATGAATGGTATTACCAAAACAGCAACTAACATTGGATATATTCTGCCTAAATTGAAACACTAAAAATAAATATTTTAAATATAAATCCATAAATTCCCCAAACGATCCAAAGGATTTGGAAATATTTCTCCTTTGCTGAAGATCCCATATTGCCTGCCTTTGTTCTCTATAAATCTGCATGAGGAGAAAGACAGTGCTAATTATTATCTGATACACAAGAAAACTACCAACCCCCATGACTGTCAGTGTGGTTGCTTTATTCGAGCTGCCTAAACTTCAGCAGCTACAGAGCATATGGGAGTTTTGCTGACATCAATTGCTCTGCAATTTCAAATGTCATTCCACTGGCGGGCTGCGCACTGGTGTGTAACGTCATATCCATCAGGTAGATAGAGCTACACTGGAATATCAATTAATGTGCGCTCCTATTACCTCACAGTCTGGTAATGTACAGTCCCAGCTACCCTCCTGCAAGTGTGCGCGGGGGAAAAAAACCTGGAGAGCACAACAGCTATCTAGGAAAAGCCGTGCATGGAGAAATATTGTCTCGCCGCACGATTACATAGCTGCTTTATCCCCCACCGCGCGCGTGCGCGTACCAACACGCGCACATCGCATCAGCTGTCAGCAGGAATTCCCGACTGCAGATTAGAGCCTTGCCACAGTCTGTCTGCTCAGCCTGCCCCGGCCGCCGATGCACATCAGAGCAAAGTGGCCACTCGCATAAAGATTTCTGATAGGAGTTTTTACTGTTGCAATGACTTGAACTTGCTCTGGAGAGAAGCCACATCAGAAATCACTTCTGTGCTGCACACTGGCATTTCTAAGTGAGGAGTCAAGAGGTCAAAACCCAAGGTCAGAAAAAAGCAGACACGCAAGACCGCTTGCTGTACCTGTGGCTGGATAAATCAGTCCTAATCAGTTCCTAATCAGTCGCTGATCCCCTAATCTTTATTGCATGTGAAGTCCACTCCCTTCCCAACGGCTGGGCAGTGGTAATATCCAATCTGATTACAGTGAAACCCCATCGGAAGACTCATTGATAAAAGATGGCAATGTGTAAAATCAATGTGCTACATATCACAAACAGTGCTGCACACTCCTTCGGGGATCAAAGAATCGCCATCAAATACCAACAAATAATGGGCTGTTAAAAACACTTCCTATCTAATAGTGGATTTGACTATCTGACAAAAGACAAAATTCACTTCTGAAGGGAGAACCAAAGTATTGTTTTACATACAGTAAAGGATTAGTTGGTGGCCAAGGCAGAAAAGGCAGCGCAAGAAAGGTCATCATTTAAGGCCACACTATAAAAGTGTGAGGGCAAAAGACAGGAGAGACTGGACGCGCTTAGGCTCAGAATTTACTGGCAGAAGCTCAGACTCAGCCAATGATCTCAGCTTTATCTCCAGAAGGTACGGCAAGAGCAGTGTTGACACGGAGCAGTTGGCCAATGAATTTGTCATTTGGTATTTAACTTGATAAGAAGCAATAATCATTGGTAGGGCTGAGCAAAATGCTCCCACTTTTGGTCCTGAGATTAATCAAGCTTTGGGCTGAAATGGCCCCAGCAGTAGGGACCACAGCTCTGGCCCACCAGGAACAGCCTGGACTCCATCATCACTAAGAAAAGCGATTCATGTGTCTATGATTCTTAATTTTGAAAACAATAGGAAATTGATAATACTTAAAAAATATAATATTTTGGAAGGACCTCACTCTCATATCACTTTTCTACAGTGGGTAGAATGGAAGCCAAAGCCTCCTTTGTGTAACCCACCAGAAGATAGAAAAAAATATTAAATTAAAAGAAAGCAGAAGCGAATCTAACTCCTGTGTTTCATCCATTGAGGAGAATTTGCCAGCATTCACTATTTTATTTTTTAAACCTTATGATATTAGGTGCTTGTTTCTTAATGTCTCTTTCCTGAAGATATAATCCTGAAGGAGAATCTCTTGTTTATTTGAACATGAAAGAAAATTTGTGACCTTTGTGATCGTGGGGAATCACTAAATGCTCTAAAAACAGGAAGCAAATAAATAAAACCCAATTTGTTGTAACATTCGTGCTACTTAAGCCAGAGTACTGGTTTTCTGGGGTTTGACCCGAGAGTGTTGAACACACAGGATTAGTAACGTGAGTGTTTCCCACGGATGTATCCCATGTGATTTATTTAAGCATCTTTATGACATGCATTAACAAAAAGCTACACTGGTTGTGGGATCCAATAGCTGTAGGATCTAATATAGCTTATGCTCCATTGACCATAGAGGAGATTACAAGCAGGTGTCTCTCCTAGAGAAACTGGTATGCTACAATCAGCAGGAAGCTGGCTCATATCCCCAGATGTTTGTCATTACGGGAAGGGGGGAAAAGAGGGACGTGAGGGTCAATAAAACCATACTGCTACTCTTGCAGCACCTACAGTCCAAGAGGGACTTCAGTAGTTCAACTCCGCCATTGATAAAAGTTTTACAAGACCTCTGCTCCAAACAGCCCTGAAATCAAAGGTCTGTTTACTTAGCCTTTGCTTGCTGGGCTTTAGGATAGTGCAGGGAAGATCAAAGCAGAGACCTCGTTTAACATGTCCAAGTACACAACCGGCAAGTCTGTTTATGTTGGATTCCTACCCACTGAGTGTGCTGCTGTCTGTCAACACATCAGGCTCATTTTCGGCAATATTGGGTGAGGAGGGAAATATTCAGAAGGACCCCACAGATTTTGGTCCTGTTGAAACAGAAGTGAAAGTCAGAGGAGGGAGCTCTGCTTTTAACTGTGACTGCTGAGGTCAAAAGTTAACTCCTCGCAGAAAAAAAAGAAGTAGACTTATGGTCTCTGCTGAAGGGCTACACCACCAGAACGCAGCCAAAGTCTGCAAGAAGAGCAGCAAAAGATGATGTTGGTTCTGTATTCTTTGGGTCCCACCTGTTTTTACTGCAAATGCACAGTGAGACTAGGGTACTTGGCTTGGCATCGGTAAGGGATGACACCCTGTGCACCTCACACACGGGAAGAGGTGCAATAGCCATCAGCAATTCACATCTGCCAGCAGCCTCCCACTGACGCCTGTACAACCCCACTCTGGGGATGCAGCAGTTTGCAATGGCAGGCCATTTATTCCCCATACATAGTCTTTCTTTCACACCTGCTGCTGGGGACTCCCAGCCAGAGATGGTTTTGCAGTTACCAAAAATGCAGCAGGACTAACAATGCATAGTTTCCAACGGCCCGACTGGCTTTTGCGGCAGAATTTCCCAGTGCCTATTAAGAGGCAAGAAACTGCTGACACTTTCATTTATTTATTTGCTTGTTTGTTGCTGGAGCATTCATCTCTTCGATATTTAGAAAAGGCTGAAGCCATGCAACGGCCTTTGGCTCAAGCATGGTGGTAGTGGGATGCAGCACTATTACAATCACTCCCATCTACATGGCTTCCCATTTTCACAAAGTTTGTAATAACCTATTATCCGCCACATCACTCCTCAAACAGATCTGTCTGAAATTAGCTAATAGGCTTGAAAGCTATTGGAAGGGATGGAGATGGAACAACCCTCAAAAAAAAGTTGCCAAGTGGATCTCATCTCCTTAGGACATCACCCTACAGACCAGCCAGACATGGATAGGTACAGGAAGGGCACTCAGACAGGAGGGGCTCTTTGAAAGTTTTTGCTGAAGATATAATCCCTATCTGGTACCCCAGCAGAACCTTCATCAGAAAAATCAAGATCACAAAAGCTGGGGTGGTTCCACTTTTTCCTGATTTCTTTTACTTTTCTTGGTGCTTATGTTAAAGTTTCCCAGAAAAAAACTCTCATGCTCTGACCAGGGTTGCTCAGAAGAAATAGAAACCCAGCTCATGCAAAATATGAGGCAGTTTGTAACCAGTGTTAGGAAAACAAGTCTACCAACAGACACCTCGTTCTGGAGCTGCCCCCTGCGAAATGCCCTGCATCTCCTTCTGAAATACCTGAAAAGGCCATAGGTAGAGACAAGGCACTGGTCTGAACAGCCCGTGGATGAGCCCAGCACAGGACTAGAATTCAAAATGCATGATATATACTATTCCTCCATCTCCCACATGCTTTCTTTCTGACCTCAGATCACCTCTATTTCACCAGCTGGGAAACTGAGTCATTTTTCACAGAATTAGAATCATAGAATCAGTGAGGTTGGAAGGGACCTTTAAGATCATCAAGTCCAACCATTAACCTACCCTGATAAAAACACCACCACTTCTAAACCATGTCCCTAAGCACCTCATCTACCCTTTTCTTAAACACCTCCAGGGATGGTGAATCCACCACCTCTCTGGGCAGCCAATGTTTAATAACCCTTTCAGTGAAAAAATGCTTCCTAATATCCAATCTAAACCTGCCCTGACATAACTTGAACCCATTTCCTCTTGTCCTATCACTTGTCAAAAAGCACTGCATATATGTTTTGAGATCCTTAACCGATGGATACCACAGTAGCACTCTTGGAGTAGAAATGGACCCGTTTGGTCTGAATTAGCCCAGTCTGTCCTTTGCCTTAGGAAAATAAACCACACAGCTGACTGTGTGACCTTGCAGCTCTGTGACCAGACAGGAACCAGCAATGTAGTTCAACTGTATGTGCACCCTATTCCCACTGCTACCCAGGGCGCTGATCAGTTCTAGGTGTGTTTAGGGCAAAATTGCTGCAATCTTAACCCCCCATCTGAACATACCGCTTCCAGTGGTTCCCTCCCAAACATGCTCTCTTGCACTGATGGGAGGAGCACAGGTAGGAATGAGCAACAAAGTAATACCTGCTTCTTCCCTTGGCTTCACAGAAGTGTAAAACTTTATAAAGAGTAAAAAATTATAAAGAACACATAGAGAAGACTACACAAATTGTAGGCTGTAGGAGCCCCATGAGATATCCTTCCCACCCATCTCACCGCACTATCAACAGGACCACACCTTTAAAACAGAGACAAGTAAAAGGAAAGAGAACATAATGGTTAAGATAAATCCTCAGGTCCTTGATTCAAGTCAGATATCAAGGGTCACACAGGGTACCAAAGCGCCACAACTGCATACAGGGACATCTCCCTCTCATGGGGTGCTGCAAGGCCAAATATCAGATTGCCAGGCACCCTGTGATGAGGGGGGTGCAGGCGGGAACCTAGATGGATATGCAGGTTTGTTTTAAATGACCAAGAAGGAGTCTTCCCAGTCTTGCAGAGGGATGTTTTCCCTACATGGGCAATACAGCTCGCTTTGCTCCACCTTATTCCAGTGCCTCTAGTCAAAATCCTCATCTACGCTCCTAAACTGTTCCCTCCCCCTCCTCCTGGCTCCAGTATCCAATCCCTTCATACACTTGTAGACAGTTATTGTCCCCCCAGGTGTCACTTAGCCAAGCTATACATGTATTTACAAGCAGCTCTTTTAATCTTCGCACATAAATCCGTCCCTTCAGTTGTCTGATCTGATCATCCGGGCCTGTCTCTCTCTGTCCAGACGAAAACCTTGCCTGTCTCCCTGACATCTCATGGATGTCGAGCTGTCAGCTCAAGCCCAGAGCTCTTAATCTTCCTCCCCCTCCCCATCTCCTTCCTTAATTGCTGCAGACACCGCTACTGTCCCGACTGTCGCTCAGGCTTACGGCCTGAGTGTTATTTTTCACTTTGCTCTCCCTTTAGCTTTCCACATCTCAACTTGGACCATGAGCCACAGAGTCTTTCTGCAGCTCATTGATAAGCCCCAGCCTTGCCTGTCCATCCACTTGCTTGCAGTTTGCATCCAGGCTCCCGTCATATTTCATCATGACTCCTCTGCTCCAGCCTTGACGAAACACACTCTTGCCTCATTCATATTCATTTTTGTTCTAGGCACCGCTCCGTCCACATCTGCTTCTCTTCGCACCTAGCTCTCCCTTTCCCTGCCACAACAAACAGCTGCTACTTTTCCTCACTTGTCAAGGCTTCCTCTGGCCTCTCCCCACTGCTGCTATCCCTTCTTCTCTACCAGAGGTCCACCCTCTTCCAACTGACCCAGAAGTCCAGGGTCTCTCCTCCCTTTTTAAGTTTTTCAAAGAAAATCGTAGATGTTTCCTGCCAAGCTGCCTGCCTTGTGTGGGAGCAGCTCCCCATCAGCATTGGCTGAGGCACTCGGCTCTCTCCCCATACACTCCTCCTTAAAGCTTTCCTGCCCCAGATACCAAGGATTGCAGGTCAGCAGCTAAGCCTTACACTTCTGCTGGTCCTCATGGTCACCATCTCACTGCTGCTTTGCTCCACCCATCTCTCCATCATCCTTCATCTCGTACCCCCAGGTAGCTCTTTGGGCGCAGCCGCCTTCTTGTGTTCAGACAGCACCTTGTACAGTGGGGTGAAGGCCCTGAGCACAGCAGTGACGCACAAATCACGCTAATCACAACAGCTCCACTAGAACCTCTCTGCTGATTATCCTCATTTCTGCATCCACAGCATTAAAGTATAATTGCATTTTAACAAGCTTCATTAACACATTGCCTTAGTCAAGCTTAACACAGCCCAAGCACCCAAGGAAACCTCATGGTGCTTCTTTTCTGCTCAATATAATTTTCAAGGCTTCTGTAACCTGATTTGTTAGGAATAACCTCAGGGCTGTAAAGCTTTTCTTCTGCTATCCAGCAATTAAGGAATAATTTGTCACGGAGCAAGTCAAGCTGCAGGGCAGGAAAGCCCTGTGCGATACAATGAAGCTGTGTAAACCATAGCCCTCGGTGCAGGAATGAAGCGAGCATCCCTCCCCTCCTCCTCCTCCGTTAGCCGGCAGCTTGTGCTCTGCAGCAGCTCCCGTAAATGCTGCACAGTCTCCTAGGTAATGCAACTCCTTGGCCCACAGGCACAGAAATGCCTGTGTACGCCCTGCAGCACACACCAACCGGGGCTCTGACCCTCCTGCACTCCTCTGGACATTGTGCGGGGAGGTAAACAGCAAGTTGCCAAACCGAACCACTGGCATGAGCTATACAATGGAATAGGATTAAGAAATGGGCTGCAGAGCTTTTTCTTAGCAAGCTATTAGCAAGGATAACCGAAACCCCTAGAAAGAAAAATGTTAGTATCTTAAGAACAAGAAAGAATGAGCAAAGGTAGGTGATGAGTTTACAACACTCTAGATGCCTCGATCTCACTTAATTTGTATACGCTGCTATCCATGATAGGCATAAGGCGTGATACACTGGACAGACCAGGGCAACCCATGCTGCGTACGCGACAGGATCAGGACGTGACCCTGGGCAGCGGCACCCTAGCAGGGACACGGTCCACATTTCAACCATCATTTATGGTCTAATAGTTGTTCATGTAGCAATGGAAAGATACTCACACAAACACTGAGGAGAAAAGAGTCTCACGTTAGAAAGAAGGAAGAGACGGCTCCAATGCCTATAGAGTACAATTAGTATTTCTGTCTGGTTAAACCTTTTCTAGCTATAAAGTTGCTTAAAACTTTCTTCAGTTATGTCAGTGACATAAAAGTCAAACACCTTCCCAAGCGTTCCTGGAAAGACGCTTCCTGTTTTGGTGAGGGAAAGAGGGTACTTTTAAATAAAAAAAATGATCTGACTGTGCTCACTGTGTATTAAATCCAGTCACAAAACCAGAAGTAGTTTTGCAGATGGAGGTTGTTACCTGATTTTTCTTTTCCTTAACGTCCATAGTAGCCAGATTAAGGAACTGCTAGCAAACCTCAGTCACTGTTTCCAAAACCATACATAGGAACGGTGTGGCAGGAATAGAAAGCTATAGAGTATCAACCACTACATGGCCCCAGACAGCTATCTGTGAAAGCAGAAAACATGAGGTCAATGGTTTCTTTTATATTTTTCTTTTAGTACTTGCAGACAACTGAGGACTGGCATGGAGGTCATTGATCCCTGCTGGAAATTCTGCACACAGAGACTGATCTTGTGAAGTGTGGGCAACACTCAATACCCATTAATTTAAAGGGAGATAAAAGTTGCCCAGCATTTTGTAGGAAATTCTAAATCTATGGACAGGTAGGCTCCCATCTCACTATAAAACGGTTCTCCTCCAGCAATCCCCTCTCGTGTCTCTATTTATTCATGATTTGCAATTTTTCGTTTTATGCACATATAGAAGAAAAAAAAAAGCCCAGTTGCTAACTATCTGACATTACAATAGTACATTCTTCAGGAATATGTACTTTTCACATCCTACTACCATTATTTTAACGTTCAGAGGCAGAGGAAAAACTTCACCCATCCCCACCTTCCTCCCCCTTAACCAGACAAATAAGGCATTCAGCCCGTCTGAATTTAAATTTTTATTGGAGTTGATCCAGCAACCAGAGCACATTGCTAGAAGCCAAGGTCCCGCTTCCTTCAATGCACCTCCTTCATTCTGACTCCCTGCTTTTGTACTGCTTTGGTAATCTCAATCTGTGGTCAGGGATAGGATAAAATTTCAGCTATTTCCCCCATCAACTGCACAGAACAGGTCTTGCTCTTAAATCAAAAGCCCTGCACCCTAAACCTCTGGTTAAGTACTTAACTATAGGCGAGTCTTTGAAATCATCATGGGCTTTTTTTTTTTTCCCCTTAGATATAGCTCTGAAAACCACAGAAGTAAACCAAGTTCTCAGCAATATCAAAGGTATTCAGAGGAAATTGGAGGAGGGGGGCATATAGGACGGCTCCACAGAGCTTTTTTGGCTCGATCCTCTGAAGTAGATGGCATTACCAGCCCTCATCAAGAATGCGAAATTTCTTCCTTTATCCTCTAGGGCATGAGGAAATATTGTTAACTTTTCTGGAAGCATTAGGAGCAGACAGCAACTGGAATCCCAGCAGAAGTCACATTTCTGTCATTGCCTTGGTAAATGACCTCCACCTTTCTGTACAGGATGGTGTGGGCTCCCCCATACCTTCTACTAATGTTTATATTTTCCTCTCTCTGTGTTTTTCCTTTTTACCCCATTCCCTCTCCTCTATACAAATAGTAATTCAAGAACCACGTTCAACCCTTCGCTTGGCTTCAGGTCCCTTGCATGGGCTAAAGTTACCTCCAATTCTCCGGCATGGTTTGGGGAATTTATTTATATTCCGTGTTCTGGAGATAGACCTCATGTCTTGCCAAGGGCTCGCATGGGTCTTACAAAAGGAACACTGACAAATATTTATGGAACCTAAAGTGAAACTCAAGACACTGTTAAAATAAAGTTTGCCTTAGTTTTTTTATTTTCCTGAAGAATTGACCTGGCTTTCTTGGCAGAAAGACTAATCCAAATGCTATTGGTATCTTAACAGCTCATAAGAACCACATGCTTCAAATAAAGCCATTACTATCAGACACGCTGAGTGGTTCAATTAAACAAATATGAAAATAGACACTTCATCCTGCTTTAACTAAGTGGGATCATTTCACTCCTGAATCCAGACTGACAATGAAAATGATATAGTATTTATAGAGTAGCTTTTCATCCTGAAAGATCCCGAAGGATTACGCAGATCCCGCTTCACACACTACCGAGATGCTGCCACTTCCAGGGAGGAACGCACGAGCTGTCCCACAGTCCCGAGGAATGGCACATGGCAATTTAGACAGAGGAGCAGAAAAGAATTTTGCATTCAGCTGGAACTATAGAAGGGAATTTATTTAGGCAAGCAAAATGGAGATTGTTTAGACTGGAGCACATCCAGCATAAAGGAGGTATAGTACTCCAGTGTTTTAAATAAAAAAGTTAAGGCAAAACAATAAAAAAGCTCTGGTTTGAACTATACAAAAATCAGAATTTAGGGCAGAAACTGATATGCCATCTTGAAGGTGAACAGTTTCATTGTGTCCACTTTATTTGTGCATGGGAAATTCTCTACAAGATGCTCTTGCTCACTATTCCCTTCAGGAATACAATAACCTGCAGGGGAAATTCTCTAAAAGATGCTGTTGTCCACCCTTTCCTTCAGGAATACAAGAATCCGGACTAATAATACTTTGCATAGTTGCCTGCTAGCATAAGGGTTACACAGGATACTTTCTGAATTAAAGACTTCAAAAATGCTTTGACTGGTAGTCTCACTCACTTCATGGAGAAGAAAATATTGGGTCCATCTACATCACACAAGGGATCACATCGACTGCTGCCAGGATCCCTGCTGGCATCTCTGCCCCATTTCACATTAGCTGCATTGCAAATGTAATGCAGCCCAGTATGGAGAGAGCGAGCGAGTTGCCCAAAGCTGCCCTGCAAGCCTGTGGTAGCAGCATCAGGAATTCAGCTTTGACCCCCAGTGCTCTAACTGGGACGACCAGGTGATGCTTCCCCTCTCCGGGACGTGCTCCCTTCCTGTGAAACCTTGGCCATGCATGAGGAGCTCAGCAAGCTTCAGCTTTTTCAAATATTATGTTAATAATGTTAATTAAAATGTCCAGTGAGAAGCTTTTGTGGAAGAAGGAAAAGGAAGCTGCTGATTTGTGGAGCAGCAGCATGGCAGATCATGGCAAAACAGGGAAAATCCATTCTTTAAGAAGCTAGGGACACGGCGACGTGACATGAAGTCACGCAGGGACACATCAAATGGCAGCTGCAACTCTCGGGGTTACAACAAGGACTGCGACCATCTCAGCAGGAAGAGTTCAGCCTGTGGATGTGCTTATGTAGCCATGTCCGTAAGTCCGATCAATGCAAAATGCCACATTTAAATATTTTTTTTTTTCCCCTGCAAGATTTACACCTGTTCTCCTCTAAAAATGTCAATGGTCCTTCTTCTGATTCACAGACATGCCTAAGAAGAGAAGCAGTCCTGACATTATCACTGCAAACATCCCCCCCCCGGTACAGAAGTGTGAAAGAAATACAACTGTGCAGTGAGAGCTTTTTACCGGGCACAAAGACTAGAGCTAGCAAAAGCCTCCCTGCAGAACGATTAGCAGAAAGCACCGATCTTATAAAGCTTCTTTCTTTTTTTCAGTTCATTTAGCCTAAGTAGAGCAATCAAGTTTCTGCTGTCAGGATATCACATACTCAATATGTAGCCACTTAAAGAAGAGGACAGCTATTGCAGAGACATCCCAGGAGAAGAAATCATTACACAAGTGAAAGGGATTTCTTTGGAGTAACTTTTAACATAATGTGAAGCTGCTTTTTTTTTTTTTTTTTTTTTTTTTTCTTTTTCCCCCTTCCAGGAGTGGATTATGAACCTTCCTTTCACCAGTGAACAGTTAGTCACACACCTAATCCTCTGTGATTTAAATGAAACCCCTCAGGCAGATAATCATGTACCAGCAGGAGGAAGGGGCTGACCCTGTGGCCCTCCAGCCTCCAGGTAGGGCACTCCTTTTTCCTGGAGGAGAAGGGAATGGGAAAGAGCAAAAGGAAAATACTCAGTCTTAAGAGATGAGCAAAGTGGAAGGAAGAAGTTGCATGCTGGGTAAAGGAGAAAACTTCCAGTAGCTCCACATACTGCCAAGAGCTAAGACTATTCACTTATTTATACATATTTTAGGGGGGTTCCAGTACTCACAGAACTCCCTGCTGACAGCAGGGAAGAAAGAGCACCTATACAGAGATTGTGCATTTCCCTGCTGTGACGGGGAACCTGTCCTCAGATATGACGGAGGAGGAGGAGGATGCAGAAAGGTCAGCCCTGGCTGGCTCAGGGTCCCGTGACAGGCAGGACAGCAGAGCTCCAGACCCATGCAGCAGTACAGAGGAAGGCTGTGGGATGTATCACGGCTAAACGGGTAAGGAAAGTAGGTGCCTGTTGTGCCAACTCTGGTGGGGCGGTTTGGGAGGTGTGTTGGACTGAGGCCACCGGCTCGGCTGCTGTTTTGGAACAAGAAAACCTCTATTTCCACTGCTGAGCCAGAACCAGACTGGACTAATGGGCGGCAAGCCGAGCTGGAAGAACCTCTGTGCAGCAATCTCAAGGCGAAGCAGCCCACATAACCCCCGGGACTCAGTATTTCGTACAGCAGTGACTCTGTTCTTCTGTTCCTGTGTGAACATGCTGTTCGTAGTGAGTAAGCCTGTGTCATCCTGCAAGCCTGGGACGTTAAACACACCCAGCTTCCAAACCTCGCGGATGGTGAACGTTTGCAACGCCAGTCTTCAAACTGCAGCGCAGGGCTGTGCGTGGCCCGGAAAATCATACATTTGCGAGCTTTAAACTGAGCAGTCAGACAGACGCCCGCAAAGGCGTGGTGGTAAGGGCTTCTGCGCAGATTAGCAACCAAAATGTGTGCCTTGGAGGACCTCTGGCCGGTGTCCAAGGTGAAAAACCAAGCCTGGCAGAGAGCGTATCCCCTCTCTCTCATCCTGCCAGTATCTTTAGGATTGTCCACTGTGCTCTGGCTGTTGCTGGTGCCGATACACCTTTGCTGATACACCCATGCAGCAACAGCACTGTCGCTGCCTGCACAGCCCGAGTGCTCCCGCTAATCCCCCCGCTAAACTCCCCTGACACTGGAAATGCCCGGCAAGCTATCCCTGCTATGGAAAAAAGCAGTGGCTGTTGCTGGGAATGGAGGCAAGAGGGAAAGGGCAGAGGGGAAAGGGGATGTTTGAATAATGCAGCAAATGACTGAGGATATTAAAAATTATTTTTAAATCTATATTTCTAAATAAAAAATAAATATTTTTGTAAAACTTAGCAGCTTATAATTGGTTCCTCTGCATATGTATATACATGCACATATGAACAGCACATATAAGCACACACATGTGTGTACACACACGACCTACATGCATTTTATCACACGGCTCTGCAGATCAGGACATGACATCACCCCACGTACAAAAAACGCGTGTGTGTGTATTGCTACATATTTCTTGAAAGTAGAATTGGGACAGCATTGTACTAATGCAACTTAGGATGCTGCTCCACAGCCGTGAGGGCTCCCTCTCTGTATCTTGAAATACATGGCTATTTTACCGCATGCAGAGCCGACTTTCTCCAACAGCATGACATCACCCGCCCCACACTCAGAGAATAATTACCGCCTTGTCTACACTGCAAAAACTGGCCCCATAATTTAAAAAAAAGAAAAGTGCTGTTCAGCTAGTAGCAGCAACAGCAGTGCTCTAATGCACGACTGGACTCAGCTGTTTTTAGTAGTGGATCATCTAACTCTGCTTAGAGTGGGGTCAGAAAAAAACACTGGGAAAAACTTCCACACCCTGACACCCCCCTCTTAACAATAGCCTAATTGCAGCGGCCACAAGGAAAGCAAGGGGGAAATGGTTTTCCTGTCCCCGGAGATTTTTCTGACACTTCTAAAAGAAAATTCTATTCCAAAGAGGGGTAACAAATAATAATGAAAAGTAAGAACCTCAGCGTTTTCTCAAAATGTTAATCTAAGAACATTTTCCTATCTGGCCAGATGTTATATCAGCAGTTTGGGAGTGTTTCATTTCAATCCTGGCTGTTGCTACTGGTTTTTAATCTTTTCAAGCTTTTTGGTAAAAAAGTAACCTAAATTGCAGATCAAACCCAAACTATTCCAAATCAGAAAATATTGCTTTTCATTTGAAGAAAGTAAACTGCAATCACAACCTCCCTGGGTGAGAGACAATTTTATTCCTCCCATTCTTTATTTGTTCAACAATTAGCCTGTCCTGATCCAAGATAAAGTCCCCCAGGCACAGCTGCGAAACAGATTATAGGAGCAGCGTGTTGGGTTTTATTCAAATGAACCTGAAAAATTACCAACATCAATTCTTTCCTCAAAAATTCAGTTATGATGAGCTAGCATCTTGCACTCCAAAAACGTCACCTCCAAAAATTCTCAGCTAGGCCCAACGGTGATATAGGAGCATCCTAAACTTCCATGTCTCACAGAAGTTCATGGGTGTTACATTATTCCGTGGTGCTTCTGCAGCTGTGTATTGGCACAGCCACTAGCTACTCGTCTTAAACACAGAATGATATAAGATTTCATGCACATTGGACTTTAAAAAGCAAAAGTCGCTCCTTCCCCTACATGGCAATGTCAACGAAAGATGAAACGAATTGAAATCTTTCATGCAAAGGGCCAACGAGCCATAATACAGGGCAGCACGCTAGCTCACCATGTCAGCAAGCAAAGAAGAAACGCACCGAGACCCTGTGCCAGATGCGCCTTATCGTTTCACTCGCAAGCAGTGACAGACGAACATATCGCTAATGGCACCCCTTCCCTCTGGTATGCCCCTATCTCTCAATTCCCTGCCAGGAAGAAGTGAAACGCTTGCAAAGTGACCTACTCTTTGCAAGCATCTGGGAGGCCGCCCTGTGCAGCGAGCTATCTGGCATGGCCTTCAAGATCTTCCATTCCTCTGCACAAATTACTTTGGTCATTCAGATAAAAGCAGAGGGAGATGAAGAAGCACTTGTGTTTGGAATTCCCCGAATTTCATTACCAACCACCGAGGGCTTAAGTGGGGCCAAGCTCTGTGGTTACGGCACGACCACACTTCGATTTCAGGATGCTAAAGGTCCATTCAGTACCACCGGCAAGCCGTGAGGGGTGTGATACGAGTGCAACAAGGAGCAAGAAAACGGCCCCCATGGTGACACTTGGTTGAACTCACGCAAACAGGGTGGCTGTTGCAGCACCCCTGCTGTGACGTGCACTGCCACGGTACTTCTGCGGCTCTTGTAGCGCTTAACCTATGTCAACTGCCTTCTGAGCCATCCGCTTCAAGACCTGATAGTGACAGACGTGTAATTCGGTTTGGGAAGGCGTGAGACCCAACGCCTGCTCTCTTTTACCACCTCCCTCCCACGTCTATCTACTTTCCCTGCTGCTGGGTTATGTCAGCCCAAAAGCTTCTCTGGGGAAGAGAATAACAGCTGGTTCTCTCCAAACCACCTCACCCAATTAAAGAAAAAATCTGCAACCAATGCTTACATGCTTTTATCGTTGACAAGGCACAAGGCTGGTGAGGAGCAACCTCACCCTCCCTTGGCTGTGCTGACTTTAAGAAATTCCTGAAAAAAGTCAACTGAACAAGAAGGTGCTACTCGTAGCCGACCGTTTCTCAGAACAGAGCCGGGCTTCTAAATGTTAGAGCTTATGTAAAACTCTCCGAGATACCAACTGTGCTCTTTTCATCCTGAGTTAATTATATTTAGTATGTTTTCGTGAAGTCCCAGCTTCTGGAGTCATGGGGTAACACAAAAGGATGAACCTTAAGGAATTTTTTAGCTGTTGTGGTGACAAGCTTGTGGAAAGCTTGAGAGTTTGAAACTTCAGCCAGAAAAGAAGTAACAAGTGCCCAAATGGGAATTTTAAAATGACCTTACAATATCCTTTTCAGTGTTGGAGGCTGAGTCACGGTTCTGGGAAGGGCAACATTACATCTTTATCATCTGCTGCAGGACTTGAGTAGGATGAAATCAGAGGTTTTCTGTAACAATTTTGAGCCTCTGTCTCTTCTGTGGAGGAGGGTCCTCAGCAAGTAGCAGGGGATGCCTGTTAAACTAGCGCTAAATTAATAAAATTGCAAGTACTTAAAAGCCTTCATGGATCAGGACAAAGCAACACATTTATGTGCCTAAGTGGATTTAAGCATCTGTCATTAGACGTGAGTTTGAAGGCCTAACCCCAAACTTCTTACTGTTATTTCTTCCCTATGAAGTAGGTGTAAATCTAAATCTCTGTCTCACCGCAGCATCGTGAGGTTATTCTAGTGCCTGTAGAGTAACCTGAGAGTGAATGAGATGGGCAATGTCAGTGCTATAACTAACTCTCAGTCAGTAAGGGCAAGCTCTGGAAGGAACATTTTCTACTAGGGACGCACCAAGCTAACGCAAGAAGAGCATGGGAGGCTTGACCAATGTTTCTCAGCAATTCCTAGGCAGGCCCCCAAGTACAGCTCCTCTAGCAAGAGGCCAACTATACTGACACAGCCACCGCAGCGTCAATCTGAGATCAACAAATGGGCACTTGGGCAGGTCAGGGCTTTAGTGGTTAAAGCTGCCACAGGTCACTTGCAGACAACATGTCAACTATACTTTTTACTGTTCCCTGGCCCTCCCATCCCTACCCTCTCCTCTCCTCCCAAAACATAAGCAACTGGCACTTCTGATATTTACAAAGCAAAGTATGACATGTGCTGAGGGCTATGGCAGGGATTCACCTTCCTCTCTGAGCCTTTTCACACACGTATCTGCAGAGCATAGGCTCCCGTGGCTCCAAGTGATGTGTGCATTACTCCCGTTCTCCAGAAGGGTCAGCTCGGCAACCCCCATTCCATCAGCTTTTAACAGGGACCCTATGCATTTTCTTACACCCCTGTATCACCAGGCCATGCAAAAGCCCCCCTTCTCTCTGAAAAGAGCCCTCAACTCCGTGGCCACACCGTTTGGTCCTGCCATAGCTCCCTAGACAGTATTCACATATACCTTGTTATTTATTAACTGAGACATATTTTCTGCCAAATAGTTTCTCCTTCGTACAGATCGTGGAGCCATTCAGCCCTTTGCCAAGTGGACCTCTCAAAGACATAGTGTTAAAACCAAAACAGCCCTTGTAATTGTGCAGTGTTGTGCGGAGAAATGTTTCTTCTTGCTATATATTGTATTATAGGTACAGCAACAGCCCGTATTCACAGGGAGCCGAGAGCCACATGGTGACATTGCTGCTATTACCCCAATGCACAGGGAGCAGGGTAGGGGCCCAGGTCCGTTCCTGAGAGGACAACCCGATGGCCTGGTTCCAGCAGGACACAGTTCACCCCATTCAGCCAACAGTCATGAAACAACAGGATTTTAGGCCTGGGTTCATCACACCGGTCTTTGGATTTTGCAGGAGACAGAGTCCCTCTGCAGCGTCCCTTTTCTTGGATGTGAAACTGCTCCGGAGGAAGGGCCATAATTTGACCAAGCTGGCACGCAGTGCTCCACAAAACTCAAAATTTCAGGCATTAGTCATCTTCAAGCCCTCACATGACAGCAGTTCAGTTCATGAAGGAAAGGATTCCTTTCCCTTAAAAGTCCCCAATAATCATCACAAACCTAAAAAGCCTTTACACGCGTACGGATCTCAGCAGGACCAGCCAGGCTAGTTTCACTGTTCGCATAGAGCAGGAGGCAAATGGCACTTTGATTATCAGTCATCTTCATTACGTTCACAATCAGGAACAGGGAGGGGGATTTTTGGTAGCACTGGATGGCCTGCCAAGCATGACTAGTGCTGAAAGACGAAGGGACTTTTGCTCCTCAGCCAGCCAGGAACTTCAAAGACTTTTTCATTCAGTTGCTGTTACCGCAGTACACACACACACAACTGCTGTTAAGGTATCACAAGCTTTGGCGGAGGTCAAGCTGCCTGACTCACACTACAACTGCTGCAAACACAAAGTAGACAGCTTCCTAAAAGGTTTTTTATCTATATACAACTTATGTTCTGTGCCCAACAAAAGCGATGCAGGAATTACCGTGTGAGATTTTGTGAAGTGCGTTATGCAAAAGGTCAGCTGAGATTACAGCACGTCCATTTTCCAGCTGCCTGCATTTCAGTCAGAAGATGCCAATTTGAAAAAAAATGCAAATTCGGGATGAAAGTATATCATAATTGATATACTGTAAAAAACATTTTAGGGTCAGGATGGAAATTTATGTTTCCCAGAACAGCCACAGCCTAGATAACAAAAATCTCAGTTCAAGCCCTGTAATAAATCAGTGAGAAAAAGACTTACATATTTTCTTACAGCTTTAGTGTACACACAGATGCACCTCCACAGCTTTCCTCTCCTTTTGGCCTGAGGAATACTGACTTTATAATAATAAAGAGTTCCAAGAAGTGAGATTGGGAGAGTGTCATCTCTAGCTAGTCTGGTGAGAACCAGCTTCCCACCTGCCCCAGTGATCTCCCTCCCATAGAATAGTTTGGAGCACCTTTCTGTCTCTTTTGGGTTTTCTCCTTGCCAAAACACCAACTAACTCCAAAATAGAATGGAAAAACTGAAAAGCCTATTTATGACAAGAGAATCCAAATGATCCCTTTTGCTTTTCAAGTCAATAAAAGATGTTTCTTGCTTCCAAAAGGCTTAAGTTTTAGGATCAAACTCTATAGTGGTTTTTAAAGGAGAGCTTCCCACAGAGCAAAGTCTCAGTTAAGGTAAGATGCAACCGGTAAGTGCAAATCTGCAAAGGAGAAGGGGTGAGACAGGACGAGGACTACTATAACTTTGTACCATGAAAAAAACAGAATAAATAAAGCAAAACACATTAAAACTCTTCCTAGGTTGGGTGGTTTTTCTTGTTTTTTTTTTCCCCCTGAAGTGTTAACAAGAGGAGAAATGAAGATATTTAGGCATGAGGTTGAAGTCAATGGTCCCCTTTAAGAAGCTATATTCACTCTCCTCTGCACTCAGTAGGTTTTTATTGAGCAATTGGAAGATACTATTTTCAAAGCCAGGACTCAAGTTGGTTAATTGTTACACCTCTTTGTGTTGCCTTTTCTTTCAATGAAAAACAGCTAAAGGTTTGCAGGAAGGAGCCTGAGGGCTGCAACAGATGTCATGAGCCACTTCCTACAAATTAGAAAAGGAAAGTAACCCCCTCAGGTTAATTATGGGGAGAGGCCACACACGGAGCTGTGTAATGAGCCAGTGGGATGGAGAGAAGGCAACTGCTTCATATTGGATTTCAAGAGACAGAGCATGAAATCTCTCGTGCTGACTACATGCTTTCACACTGCTAGAGCAACGCCTTCTCCTCTGGGAGGACACCAGCCATACTGTCTGGGCCAGGCAGCAGCATTAAGGAAGGACACACTTAGATTCTTCGACTATTCTCTGACGACATCTCTGCAGCTCAGCACGCCGGGGCTTTGCACCTGCCTCCCTATTTACACAGGTGCGAGGTAGTTCGAAAGCCACGGCCTAAGGACTAAAGCGTAAAGACTGGGACTTGGCTGACCTGGATGATGTTGTCTTCCTGGTGGGATAAATAGGCCAAAGTCCTTTCATCTTTCTCTGCCTCATTTCCCCGTCTGTATAATGGGGATGGTGGTATTTATCTTCTTTTTTTTTTTTTCTTTTTTTTTTTTAATAAAGCGGTTAGATTTTCACTAAGGGAAAGCACCAGAACAGTCCTAAGTAATATCATTACCAGAGAGCAAGTTACACCTTTTTTCTCTCTTCTCCCTTTCTTTTCCATTTACATCCTCCCCAACAGGTCGGTCCAGGCTTGTCAGAGAGCCCGTGTTTCACGAAAATCTTTCCTTAAGGATCCGGTCACTTTAAAAAGGCACAGATGCTTGTTTAAAGTAAATTGGTGTGGCTAAGCAATTGTAACTCAGCCATGAACCTTAGCTGAAGAATCAGCCCCATGTTTCCTTCAACTAAAATACACATCTATGGTCAGGTTAGCATGACCTGACAACAAAACCCAGCAATGACAAAAACAACAGCCCAGCTAGTGTGCCTAGAAGATTTATTTTAGTGGAGGGGAAATAGCTTGATGTTTACTTAAAGTATGATTTCCAGATTGGAGGTTTAAGTGACAGTTAATGGGTTCATCCACAAACAAGGAGAATCTTGGCAAAAACTGGGCTACAGCTTCACCCGGGAAGGCATCACTGTTATCACAGGAGAGTTCAGTGGGATGTAGGCAACGTTGCACAGGGGTAGCTGAACCTCCTACTGCCAGGATGGCCACATGTAGTTGTTCCTGAAGAAGTAGGGATAAGTAACTGCACGTTTCAGTAAACTCGTACAGTGGCCAGGAGGAATGGAAATCCTCAAGATTTGCAGTCCAGAAGAGACATTTTGTTGACATTCCATCTTGTGGGGGGAAAAAAAGTGAAACATTTTGGGTTTGTTCCAGTGCAGAACAGTAGTTTTTTTCATCTCAAAAAAGCAACAGGAGATAGATCTGCCATCCTTTGGACAGCTGTAATCACAGCCTCCTCCTGTAACGTCTTCCCAGTTGTGTGCACATCACTTCTAACACTTTTGTTGACACTGTGCTCAAAACAGAGGCCAAGAAGAAAAGTCTGAATCATTTCAAACTTCTCACAAAGCATAAGCAGTGCAGAATAATACCCAGTTATAATACACAGTTCCCTCGCTGACAAAAGCACCAAGCAGTGCTTGTGGCAGTGAATTTTCATCAACACCTATCACTTCCAAGTGCACAGGAGGATACTCACGAACACACTAAAAATGAATAGTGGTCAATGAATATTAAACGTCTTCCAATTTTTCCACACCCAAAGACAAACAAGCAATCTCCAGACTCGAAGTGCCGGTTTGCATGTCATCTTACTCCCCACTTCTTCCAAAACAAGGCACACCAAATCCACCCTAGTTTCAGCAGGTAGATTAGAGGCTAAGTAAAACTGGTTTTCTTGAGCAGGATTAGTCTGAGGTGCTTCTGAGATAATCTGTTTGCCTTCCAGCCACCCTCTAAATACTTAGAGGCACCCATTTGTCATCGCCGCTGCATTATCCCTGCAAAATGCATCATCCTTGCACGATGGAGCTACCTGATCTGCGGGGTGGGAGCGTGCATGACTGTTACCTTGCGTGTGTATCTACTGCAGAGAAAAATAGTTTGAGGCCTGCGTATTTCAAGCTGAACACCAAGACTGCTCAGATATTACCGGGAGACACATTGCTGAACGCTGAACCTCCTGTCCCAACGGTGCAGGATGGCACTCAGCTGAGCTACAGGAACGTGGCCTGGTAGATCTTCACAAAAATGGCCGTTCAGCAGGGCTAAATGAACGGTTTCAATTTCTTGTGGCAGATATGAGGGGCACACACAGTCCACCTGGGCAATTATCAACGTCCTGTTAAGTGCAACAGGACAGCGAGGCAGCCTGGAAAACTGAAAAAATACAGCAAGGCTTGCTCATGATTGTACCAAATTTTCTTGGGCTCAAAGGATTTCTCTAAAATTTAAACAAATAACAGGATCTGAAGGTTTTAAGAAGCTTCTACAGGCTCGTAAGGGGCTCGATCGAGCCTCCAGTGCAGTCAATAAGTTAAAAAAAAAAAAATAAAAATCTCCAACTTAATCACAGCTATCGCGATTTACACCTGCTGAGGATCTCTCAGCCTGACTTAAATGGGAACACGACCAGGCTGCTTGCCAGCGCTTTTGGCTTTGCTGCAGTAGGAGTGACGTTCAGGTATGCGTGACCACTCACCATCAGATTTCTTTACAATGACAAGCTTTGAAGTCAGAGTGCTTTGCTCTCCTTCCACAAACCATTTTCACTCAAAACAATAACTATTTAAATGGGAGCCTCACCAAAGCCATTTCAGATTTTTTTCGTTAGTTCTCTGTCAATGATAAAATATAGTCAAATCACAAAAACAGAGACCTGCCTGCTCCATAGGACCTATTCAGCATAGGCTGATATCCCAACGCTGAACCACCTCTATTGATTTTCAGCACCGTGAGAGAAGGCACCAGTGGCTTCACCCAATATTACACTAACACTAGAAAGAATAAAACTGAGCAAATGACTCTTTTTGCTGAAAAACTTGTTAAGCTGCTCACTCCGAAAACCAGTAAAAGTTGTCTTTTCGTAGCCAGCGGGGCTGCGAGAGGCTTGAATGAGATTTGTGGCCCTCATCCTGCCTATTCAGAGCAAAAGATAACACCTGCGGGAAGCAGGCGAAAGGTTAAAACCTGGTACCTCTGTGTTTTCCTAAGTGCAGAGCTTGGCACCAGAACAGAGGCTGTGAACAATGGCAGGAGCATTGCACGTGTTTTCTTTTCCCTTAAAGTAACATTTTTGCTGCAGTGTCATCTTTCTGCTCAGCCAAGCAGGCGCTCTGGGTCAAATCAGCTGCCTGAGCCGTCAGCAGATTTTTCTGGCCCTTTCAAAAGATCTTCAGGCATTGTATTAAGAAGCCAAATCGGTAAAAAAAACGGGGGGGGGGGGGGGGGGGGGGGGGAAGTCGACAGACTGCCCACACGTTTTACCGGTCAGGCGCTCGCATGACTGTGAAATAATCAGCATTCTTTTGGTGAAATGTAGCAGCTTTAAACCAGCAATCTGGCTTTGCTCTCTGGAAAACAGTGTGCTTTCTCGAAAAAGCTAAAACCAGGGTATTACAGCCTGACAGCTTCAAAATTCCTCAGACCTCCCGTAGGAATCGCTCACAAAAGAGCAGGCTATTCTCCAGGGCTGGATGTCAGGGAAACAGACCCTGAGATGGAAAACCCTAAGGGAAGGCATACTTCCATTTATACCATCTTTTATGTTTTGGCTAAGTCGCTTGTTTATAATTGTTGGATTTAGGCAAGAGAGGCTTCACCTCTCCTCACAGTTCCTGTAATGCAGCAATAAGAGCTTTGGGGCCTGCTGGGTCACTTCCCAAATAGAGAAGAGAGGAGAAAATTTCTTAGAGAATTTCACGTATTTTGGCAAGCATCCTCCAGCAGACACGGACACAAATAGCATGGAGGACAGTTCCACTTTCACAGCGTTTTGCACAAATCATACCCGTTTCGAGGAGCCACCATGCACCAACAGACCAGAGAGAGAAGAGGCACTGAACGAACTTCATTTTCCAGGACTTCCATAAAAGAAACAGCATTTTTCAAATGAAGCAGCATTTTTAAAAAGAAACAGCATTTTTGAGAAACCTCACCCTTTCTATACAAAATTTTGTCAAGGGCTATTGCTATCCCAAACAAAAGAAACTGAGGAGTTACATATGGGACTTCCATACATAATAGCTACCACAAGTCTCTATGGTTATGGTGAGAAATCAACAGGTTCTTAAAACTGATGAAGACAAAAGTTTAATTTCTCATAATTTTGCCAAACAGAATTGTTTGGGCGAAGACTTTCCCATGCTTGGGACATGTAACTACATTCTTATGAGAGAGAAAAATAGTAAGAGAACATCTAATTAGAAATTCGATGTTTTGGCACATGCAGCCATGAGCCAAATTAAGGCATAAAAGGACTTTTTCTTCAATTCTTTGTTTTGCAACCTTAATAATTTGTTTAATATAATTTCACGTATTTGTAAATACATTTAATGGATGGCTAAATCAATGCTAATTCCTAGTACTTGTGAAGCAGAGGAGTTGAACTAATCATTGCTGCACATTAAATCACCGGCCTTAATTTCTATTTGTCTGGTACTAAAAGAGTGGTGTTCAAGGTCACGCCCTCCCTGCTGCCTGTTCTCGTGTTAACTTCCCCCAGTCTGCACTGTAGTGGAAGACAGATAAAATAATTTCTAAAATGAGACTGAGGCCTGAAATGCAAATAAGAGGAAGAAGTCATCAGAAAGTGGTCTCCATACAGATTCGGTAGGTTATCAGGTCTTTACCTGCCTGGTAATCAATCCTGGTGCCTGATCAGCTTCAGGGGATGGACCCAGCAGGAGTACAAAGACTCTTTATCCCCTTTGCTCATGTTGTGACGCTGCTATAAAGCCTAATTCGCCAGGAAGGGCAAGGTGGAGCTGGACATAGGGCCTATCAGGTAACGTTAATGTTCAGCCAAGATATGGACCTTGTGTTTGAACGAGACAGACAGTCTTTGAAGAACATAATCTGTGTTGCCAACAATGGCTGGAGTGAAAGGAACTCGCTCTCATTACCTTATAGGATGGACTGGTAAAGCATAGTTGGATTCTTATCAAGATGTTGGGTTTGGGGTTTTTTTAATCATTGATTCATATGGTAATGGCTGTGAATACAAAATGCAAGGTCTTCAAAGAGAGGAAATATGAGACAGGTATAGCCTTAACCAGTTCATGTTAAGGTTGCACACTTTTGTTCTGTGTGATTTTTTTTAAATATATAAACCCTGCTATCCTTGCAGGGACTAATTCTATCCATGCCTTTTCAAATTCCCTCCAATTCCACTTGGATACAGGCTCGCCAGCAGCAGTGAAAAGCAGCAGCTCTCCTGGGGTGTTGTGTTTCTCGGATTGACCTTAGCTCTGTTTACCCTTGCTTCAAAAGTTTGGGCCAACATCTGCTAAATAAACTGGAGTGCCGGGGCGATGGGGACAGGGAGGGGGAGTTAAAAACAAATGGGATTGTTCTGAAATGAGAAAGTAGCTAGAGGAGCTCTAGGGAGGTTGTCGTGGATCACAATATAGATGCAATTCCCTATGTATCAATGGAAAGCCTTCTGACATCTCTGATCCAGTTTTGAAGTGTGCTGAACATACCTGTCCAAAGGTAGTGTTTCCAATTCAGATTGAAGCACTCTTCAAAATACCCACCCAAGCCACACTGCTGTTTTTTCGGTTCCCTCTTCATTTTGCAGCACACTGAAAATATGCATATACTTCAGCCATGCATGCAGTAGTGGCTTTGTTCACACGGCATGGTAAGAAGGGCAGCAGCTTATATTTAAGACAGAAGAATCTGTTTCCCCCGCTAGCTAAGTTCAAGTTAATCAACCCAACAGCAGCCAGCTGCAAGCATGGGGGCTAGAAAGGTCTTTTGAAAACCAGTGTTGTGTTCATTCCAACACATCATGGTTCGGTCCTTCACTACCAGCAACCACAGCATTTCGCAAGCCATCGTAGCTCCTCTCTGATACAAGACGTACCTGACTATGTCACACTTTGGACTTTAGGGCTCTTCCCCAGACCAGGCCCGCGCACCATCACTATACCGCAATCATGCCTCCCTCCAGCTGTTTGCCGGGGGCACAATGACCCGCCCTCACTCACTTTTAGTGAGTATAAATGGACGTGAGGATGCTCAGTGCTTTGCTGAAGAAGCCCAGCATTTTGATGGATCAGACACGGAGGTATTGCCTCGCACCTGCCGCCTTCCTGATTTGAACATCTTGCCAGCTAGACTGTCATCTAGGCACTAATTCTGAAAGCCAGTAACACTGGATGAGACAACAAACACTTCAGCCTCCAGAAAGCCAGGAGTAAACAGTTAAGTCTTGGACAGGGCAGGAGAGGAGGGGAAAGGGCCCATCCTAAAGGGTATTACCACTGTAACGATGAGGTTGCATAAAAGAGATCCCAGACTCACTCAGGAGGCTCCAGTGTAGACAATATATATGGGAAAACCTGCAGCTTCTTATACAGAGGATTCTTTAGCTGTGTGGGCCAAAAAACAGCTTTGTTGAAGCAGCTATATTCACCCTAGGAAGCCACTGACTGCATAGCATACCATTATATACCAGTAAAGCACTTATATAACGGTATCCTCAGTATTCAGCATATGCCTTTAAAGCATCAGGATTAACATCCCTTAAAAAAGAAAAACTGAGTAATATGAGAGCAGATATTCCCATTATCAACATATCTACATATTTTTTAATCCCAACCAGCACGTGGCCCTGGTATTATCTCATGGCAGTATGTTCCAGAGCTTATCTAGAATAACTTTTCTTTTCATCACCTTCAAAGTTCCCTGAATATTTCCTTGTTCGTCTCTCATGCTGCCTTTGGCTTACTGGACAGCTCTGTTCATACTCAAGGCAGCCGCGAAAAAGATCCCAGCTGACTTAAAGACACCGTCTAGAAAAAAAGGCAAACGAGGCCTTCCTTGACAGCAAGCTGTCTGATACTCTTGTTCATACACAGCAATAGTGAGGCCAGCACAGTGTCATCTGAGGTAAGTACAAGCCCAAGAATCCAATCTTAGTACTATACAGGGCTTTATAGCAAATCTTGAAGCCCTGAGCAGTCAAAGGTGGGTAAGTAGTCAAGAAAATTGGGTAAAATGCAACATTTCTTAATCAAAGATGCCAACTGACTGTGAATCTGCTTTTGACATGAAAACTGATTTTCTAGACATGAAAAGGTGATGCTGAGTTTGGAAAAAACTTTGGCTCACGCCAACCACACAGAGAAATGAAAATGAAGTGGAACTCATCTTGTCCAAAAGCACATCACTGGAAATCTTCAGTGAGCATGAGGAGATGGGGACCAGTATGGCGAGCCGGTCGATCATCAAGCAGGAAATCACTCAGCGTTATGTTAGAAAGATCAACCTCGAGGAACTTCCCTAGCAGAGTTCTTCCAAAAGCATCCAGAGGGTAAATCTTGCTAAAGGATATCACCAACAGTTTTGGCACTAGAGCAGAGCATGGTGTTTAGAGGCTGGAAGGCTCTATCTCAGGTCTCCAACCCGTTCACCACTCCAGGGGCAGAGCTGGATGACACATCTTCCCTGAGGAAGCCTATTATAGGCAACCTGGTGTTTCCCAATCAAAGTATTTTTGTGAAGCAACATTATCCTTGCTTCACACCCGGGAAACTCATGCACATGCTGGTGGCGGCAAAGACAAAAGGGATTTCTCTCAGGTCAGTCGGGAAGACTGCTGATTCACAAAGATTTAAACCATAGTTTGTTAAGTGCCAGGCGAGAACAGTAACCACTGAACCAGTCTTTCTCCCCTCTAGGTTACAAGCCCTTGAATGCCTCTCCTGGAATCGATCTCAGATACATCAATCCCACATTGGGACATTTAAGGGTTAAATAAGGCTTACAAAGCATTTTCTCTGCTGATGGTAAAGAGTTTGAAATACATTATAAATAAAATCAATAAAAATTGTGAAGGAAACTCTATTGATAACTGTCGCAGCGGGAACTCCCTGAACTCTATTTGTACTCAAAAGCAGCAAAATAGTAACCTAAGCCTGTTCAGTTCACCTTTAAAAGAAGAAAACCAGAAGAAGCAGGGAGTTGAAATGTGTCATTCGATACCTCCTGGCAAACTCTTCTTGGCTTTATGGTTATGCTTCTAAATCCTCTCAATTTAATGGCGTAGGTTCCCCTATTTTTAGATCACAACTTAAGGCAGCTCCGCTTTTTTCCCCTGCATTATTTTTTAACCAGACCACGGTCAAGCTTAGCAGCAAAGGAGCAAGAGCATCCTTTAAATAAAAAAAAAAAAAAAAAAAAAAAACCAAAAAAACAAAACACCATACATGCAGAATAACTACACGACTGGAGAAAATAAGTCGCTCCCAGGGGCTGACAGACCTCTTGAGTTTCCACTTCGCTGGCCCACGAGGCAGGGCTGGTGCTGGGACTCCCGGGACCCCAGAGGTGCCAGGGCGCTTGGCGGCTGACCGAGAAGCTGCCTTGGCACAAGTCTCCCGTCGCGCACAGGTCACCAACAGGTCTGCAGCGAGTGTCAGTCCACAACGCTTCGCTTGGATTATAACCAAATAACCCCCGGTTTAATGCAGTAATCAGGGTGAATATGGCACCTTGCTGCCTCCTCTCTGCCCAGCTGCAGTCGGGCTGGGGCGAGGGGGATCTGCACTGGGAGGGCATGCCGTCCTCCAGATTGTTTTGAAACAACAAGAAAAAAGCTTATCGTAATCCTCCTGGCAATTAGAGCCCTGGCTGGCTGTAAAGTGTAATGCATTTATCAAAACCTCCTTTGAAGGCGCTGAGGGAAGTGAATTTGAAGCTGTTGGGGACTGCAGGAGTAAGAGAGGCCAGCTGCTCCTGGGGAGCCCGAACTGGGGTGAGGGGGCAGAATTCCCTTGTCTGCGAATGCACATTTTCCATCAGCCTGTTTGTGCAAGGATAAATAAAACATTATCTCTCTCAGTGCGTCTCTCGAAAGCTCAGCCGATTACAGCTGGCATGCTCCGGGGGCTCTTCCTGCAAGGATTGCCAAAAAGTTAGCCACCTCTGGAGCCATAAATCATCCCAAACCAGGCCGCTCTCCCCTCCTCCCCATAAACGTGAGAAAAACCCAAACTGTTTTAAAAAAAAAAAAAAAAAAGAGAGAGAGAAAGTTGCCAGTTTTGTGAAATGTCAGGAAGACAAAACTGGCAGCTTTTGCCTTTTTTACAACATGCATCAGCACCGGTTTCCCAGAGGCGATTCATACACAGCGGCATGTTGAAGGGGATCATCTCCCCTTGCCACACAATGAGGCTCTGGTCCAGCAGCGTGAGGTGGGATTACAACACTGTAGTCTTGTAAAAACCATCTAACGTAACAGGCTAGAGCAGTGTTCCCAGACCTTTACCATCACAGATTGGGTATTGGCATCTGATTAAATTCTCCAGACCCTTTTCATTTCCCACCTAGGGCCTGCTGCTCTCTCCACAGCCCTACAGACCTCTAGGCATCATTATTCCTCTCCCCCCTCCTCACAATTACAAGTCATTTACTCAGAGGGCAGAGCGAAGACAATTGCTCATGACGCTCTCTCTCCTCATCAGCTTCCTTCTGTCTGGTGCGGGCATGCAACCTCTTTGGCCACAGGACACCCTCCTTCTCTTGGAGCAAAGACCATCTTCCCTTTGAGCAAAGACCGTATCCCATGATATTTATGCTGTAATGTTAGTGGTCTCCCCACGGCAACCAGGGAGGTTGATCATGACACCGTAGTTCTACCACAGGGAAAGGAGCCGAGTCCAGCCCCTGGTGCAGCCATCCAAGGCTACTAGGGCTCTGCAGAAGCGCGTTGGCACACGCACAGCCTCAGCAAGAAAAAAGATGTCAGGATAGGGAGTGAAAGCCAGGGAAGGAAGGGAAGAAGCAGACGGGAAGGTAAAAATTAAAGACTAATTAAATTGTCCTGAGAAAACTGTCTGCAGAGAGCAGGACCCCCATGCCACCCTCCTGCCACAGGGCGGGATTTCTCTTTACTCCGTATAGATGCACAGTCCCACGTCCCCTTCAAAAACAGCTTCTCTCCTCTGCAAGGTTTCATTCATCCAAAACCACTGAACAATCATTGCCTTGAGTATTTTTTTAATCAATCCCAAATGCCTTTCCTCTGAGGGATTTCTGCTGAGATCCCAAGCTGGATTCTCCACTGGAGTAAATCAGGCTAGCTATGCTAACTGGGCTGCCGATTCACATCTACCAGGGATCTACACTCCTCCCAGCCAGCTTCACTCCCTATGCTCGCCCGTGCGCAAGCCCTGTCTAAAAAACTCCTGGCGAAACCCTGTAGTGCATCCTCCCCTGCACAGGGTTATTCTTGGGATTTAAGGAATGCGGGCATTATATTGCTATGAAAAGGGGCACTGTACTGAGTTTATACACAGGGAGGTTGCAGAGATGAGAGCCAGGGTGTAGTAGCCTTACATCTGTGACAATGTTACAGGGGTGACAACAGCAAAAAAACTTTGATCAATCCCCGAGTACAAATGCAGGTTTATTTTCTTGCCATCTGGCAGAGTATCATGTTAAGAGCTGAACAGACAACAGTGGCTGCTACTACACAGTGTACTATATACCAATAAAAGCTGAATGGATCTACAATAAAGCAGACTTTTGAAAAAGCTGTGAAAGGAAAATCTAGGCCACTAAGTGCTGTTACAAACAATGTCCCTATATTTTTTTCCTTCCCTTACTATTCTCCTCTGTCTTGCTTCTGCTCTTGGGATTCCTCTTCCCTCCCTTTTCCCAGCCCCGGTGGCTGCACAGAGAGCTATCAAGTGAAATACTGAACCTAAACTAAAGGTTGTGTTCATTTAACAAGCATTAAGTAACGGTCAGGAGGGGCAGACTGGCAGCTGCCTTCACAGCTGAGGCCAATCCCCCTCCATAAATGGTGAAGCACAGCATCCCCACGAATGGAGGAGGTGACTGCAGTCTCTTCTTTCCTGCTTCTCCCTCCCCTACTCAGCACAAATGCATATGAGATCTGTGCTGAGCCACAGCCCCATGGATAACATCCTGGACTAGTGTAATCACTGTCTTTTGCACTTCTCCAGAGCTTCTCCAGCACAAGGAGCTCCAGTCACTCTCTGGACTTTGCCCATAGCAGCTATAAACTCCCAAATACGATCAAGCCACTGCTGCTTAGTGGGCAACAGTGCTCTGCATCCATCTCAAATGCAAATATCTTAGCTCAAATGTATTTCATTAGAAACAAAGTGGATGCACTCTGCCCTGCACTTTCCACATTTCAAGAGCACATTTGCTCTGACACGTGCAGTAGTGCCTTACACAGTGTTATTTGGGCCACAAAGTGCCAGAGCAGCTCTCTGATAGGGATCAGAGGAGGGACAAACCCTCATTTCACCCACGAGTTCACCATGGCTTGAAGATGTTTGCCCAAGCCAGCAGCAAAGTCAGGAAGAGACTCTACCCACCCTGATTCCCAGAAACCGGTTTCAATACCAAGACCACCACTCCCGCATTGTTCACCTTCACAGGCCGCACACCTTAACACAAAACACAGTTGATATCATTCTTCACAACAAACTGTATAAGCCGTCTGAGCTACCAACTCATCACACCAACTGGATATGGACAGACACAAACACATCAATGCTAAGATGTACCCTCCAGCATTCTCCAGTTCATCACACTGGTGAAAATACCAAGGACAATGGCACATCATCTAAAGGACCCCATGGAAACTCTTCTCTCCGTTTTAAGTATGTATTTCCTATTCAAAAGAATAAGAATATTTGCCAGCAATTAGACAGAAGAAAAATTCAGCCTGGCAGTTAGGGCTCATTGTTACTAAGTTTTCCTATCAGGAAATGCAATGGTCTCAGAAGGGAAGCAATGGAAACTATCACTCAAAACAGCTGAACAGGTTGCTAAACTAGACACTACAGGGAACAGTTCTGACCTGGCAGGAAGACCCAATAGCCCTATTCTTCCTCTTTGGCATCTGTGATCCTATAATTGCTCAGACATCTCAATAAATCCTTCAGCTCATCTATCACATTTCATATTTTTATGGGCTTAGTTCTCAAAAGAACTCACTGCCCAGCATTCAGACCAGCTTTTCATCCTCAATTGCAACTCTGAGCTTTCTAAACATGCTCAGCACCCAAGAGGCTATCTTCGGAAAGTCCCAGACGAGGTGATATTACTTTGCCCAGACTCTGAAGTACGAAGGGTATATTTGATGGCTGCCTGACTCTTCAACAGGAGGAAATGTTTGCATGATGTTCTTATGGATGTTCACACTGTCAAAAGGGCTAGATACTATTTTCCCAAAGTAACTTGACCCATTTAAAGAACTTCTCCGGGAAAGCCAGTTGAGTATCTCTGACATCTGCATTACCACAGACACTCTGGTATTAACCGTCCCCTTTATCTCACTATATTTTTGTTGATAGCTGAACTATGCAATGCAGTGGTTCTGGCATCCCAGCAATGGCTAGTTATCAGGAGCAAGAAAGCACGAGGTCTGGGAACTCACTGAAAACATTCAGAGGTGATACATGAGGGACTGGGAGAGATTAGACAGGGTTTGCTGGGGCTCCAGGAATTCCTGCCATTCAGGAGTTACATGGCAGATTTCTTTTCTGTATGGGACAGCAGCAAGCAGGAAGATGGAGTTTCCATTTCTCTTTAAAGTTGTTTTCCCAAAACTGTCACACATACACAGCTTCTCCTGTTTTTTCTCCACTGTTTCAACTAGCTGGGGTACCCAGGGCAGGTCCTCTGAGTAACAACCCTCATGTAAACTGGAGAGGCTCAACTGGGCTCTCATTTCACCGGGAGCTAGACTTTGGAGCCTGACTGACAACATCCACAGCTGCCTCCCCAGCAATTCATGACTTAGAAAGGGCTAATTAGTATGAGGTAATTAGTTTCAGGCAAAGAATGCTTGAAAAATAATCTGTGTGTGTAAGGTCAGCCATGCCAGGTTTTGTTCAACGTACTTTTTTTTTTCCTCTGCTGCTGAAACAGATCCCAGTAAGATGATGTAAGACACCTAAACTAGGTAGATGCTGGAGATTCAGAGAATCAATTGCTTAAATGTACTAAAATGCTTAAAGATGCAATTTCAACCCTAAATGCGTCTGATGTAACAGGCATATAAAATGTGGAGGTTTCATGGACGATGCTAATTATCCTAATATCTCATCTACTTTTCCCATACACCCCCACACCTCGGTTCTTGGTTTGCCCGGGGAAACAAACAAGACAACACAAAAACAACCCAGCAGAAGACAGATGTACAGACAATGCCACAAGAGTTGCGGCCACATTCATTTGCCACTCGGCTCCTGCCCGGTCATGGGGCAGCTGTGAAAACAAGGCCATTGGGAAAGCACCACGTGAAGCCAGAATAGAAATGCCGACACAAACCCAAAGTAATAGCAGCCAATCTCAGCCACAGACACTACAGTGGGAGCTTTCTTGCATTGTTGTTGTTTTTCCCTAAAATAGCCTGTAAGATAAAGACAGCCAGTGATTAGCTAAGTGCCATCTCCCCTGATAGATGTTTGCCCATTATCTGCTCCTGACACCTAATATCTAATTGCACTGAAACATCCCAGCAGGACAGCCTGTTCTAAGAGGGACTGAATAGACTGACTGGGGGGGGGAAGCTTGTTGGCCCATCCAAGAAATTAAAAGGCTGCACTCCAGCAGGGTTAGGATGTCAGTGTGGGGATTTCAACAGCAAGGGTGCAAAAGGTTACTTCTAGGAAAGGTTGGCTACCTCTCAGAAGCACATCCAGGTTCCAAACTATTGGGTCTGGTAAGGTTTCCTGCCCGCAAAAATAGCTGCATGCTCTCTGTCAACGAGACCTGGGCTCTCCCTTCTTTCCTTCCTGTTTATAACACATCACTTCAAGGATGCCAACGAGATCAGAGGCTCTCTGCTCTAGAGAGAGACAACCCCTGCCTCGCCATGCTTAAAATCTGCACAGAAAAAGCAAGAGGGGATAGGAAGCATTATCAACTCTCAAGGAGTTTTTTGTCACCATCTTCTTTTTTTGGCCTTGCCTTTTTATTTTTTTAAACTGGTTCATTTCACAGATCCTGTTTGCCAAGCAAACACACGAACAGCCCGATCAACACAGCTGGCAGAGAAGCACAACGTGGCACAGGAACAGAAGACCAGGGATGGGAAGGCAGGAAGATGGACCTTGTCTGAAAAAGAACACCTGAAGGAGACTGGTACCTCCCAAAGCAACACAGTGGACCTGTGGCAGAGCCCAGTTCCCCCGTGCTTCAACCTAGAAGGCTAAGATCCATTTGCCTTTCTATCATTTGGTAGCCAAGGAGCCAGCTCTAGTGGTGGAAGAGCTACATACCAAGCCCTGTGGGTTCTGGGACTGACACAGTTCATCCTGCCCCTGAATGCAGGACTGAGTCCACCATAAACACAACAATGTTTAACTATTTGTTGTAAACGCAACAGGAAAGTATCAGTTATTTGGAAACCTCATGCTGTCCATGCTGGAGAGACAAAAATCATTAATCCTTAAAAAGCAGCAAAGGAAAATTCTGCAGCTTAGCTTCTGCTGACAATTTTTAGCTATAAGGTTTGTTTTCTACATTGTCTCCCTTCGTGACAAAGTGATTTTGGGTTATGATCTGCAGATGCGTGGCAAATGCCTAATGCCCAGGAAGAAGGCAGAGGTTTTTGGATTAGGTTGCAGTGCTTTGCAGCTTGCACTTCAACAAAGCAACAGCCATGACAAACAAATGCAGCCATCACAGTTACGACACACCATAAGAGGTTCACTCTCCCCCAAAACTGTGACATACTTCTCCATGCTCTGGCACGCCTGACACATCCCTCTGAATACTGTGTTACCCAATGTAAAATGTAACTCAGCATTCAGGGACATTGCTTTACTTGGCTTTGAAATCAGTCTGAAAGCATCTCAGTTATCCAATGTTGGAAACGGTCATGATGCATTAGATTGCTCTTCTGCCAAAGATCTGTGCAAGCATCTTACAGCCCTAAAACCACTCTGAGCCCTCTAATCTAAGCAGAAGCAGTAGTGCTTGAGTCTTAGTCTGCTCAGGTTTGCTCAGGTTTTGTGATTTGAGATCTAATCATAATTAGGCTACAGAACTCATTTCCATGATGCTGGAATCGTCTAGGCTGTTCTGATCAGATTCATACTACCTGGAGAACCATAAAAAGGCTCCCAAACCACACCTCACACTGCTATAATGTCATTCCTGTTTTTCTGATCCTCATTCTAAATGCGACCAAATTCAGCAGACACCTCTGGTAATGCAATCCAAATCCCAAACTAAAAATCATTAAGTCTGGATTTGGATTTAACAAAAGCTTCTCCTCCACATAAAAATTAGCATGTAGATATAACAGATAAAACCTTCAAGTGATGCCCATTCCTTGTGAAATAACATGCCATAAACAAAAGTCTTACGATATGTATTGTTGTGCCATATCTCTCACACAGTCCATAGGTTTGCAAGACGACTGCAACTGTTCTCTATGAGAAAAAGCGAAAGGAATGCATGTGGCTCTGCCAGGGGTGGATGACAAGCCAGCTGAGAGTTTATGGGTCAGGATTAGAGAGCAGACCATGGTGGGCAATGTTGTGGTGGGTGTCTCTAACAGACTATCTGCTTAGGAAGAAGAAGTAGATAAACCCTTCGGACAACTGGAAGAAGCCTCACATTCATAGGACCCGGTCCTTGTGGGGGACTTCAGGATCCTGAGAAGAAGGAGCAAGGCAAAAAGCAGGATCGCAACCTTGGACTACAGGAGACCGGACTTTGGCCTGTTCAGTGATCTGTTTGGAATAGTCCCATGGGAGGAGGGTCCCGGAGAGAAGACGGGTCTAGCAAAGCTGGCTGATTTTCATGGGTCACCTCCTCAAAGTTCAAAAATGATCCATCCCCACGTGCAGGAAGTAAAATAAAGGTAACAGGGAGGCTCGTGTAGATGAACAAGGAGGTCCTGACTAAATTCAGTCATAAAACTGAAGTATGTGGAAGCCAATCAGCCTTACTTTGATAAATAAACCCGAAAGCCAAACATATTACAGACAATAATGTGACTGGTAGTAGTCAGCATTGATTTACAAAGGGTTAATCATGACAGACCAACTGGATAGCCTTCTATCTAGCCTACAACAGCAGAGATGGGGACATTAGTGGATGTTTTATATCTCAACTTCAGTAAGGCTTCTGGCATTATCTCCCATAACATGCTCATTGATAAACTGATTAAGTATGGACTAGATAAATGGACAGCAAGGGGATTGAAAACTGACTGAAACACCAGACATAACAGGTTGTGATCAGCAGCATGACGTCCAACTGGAGGCCAGTCATTAGCCTGGAGTCAATACTGGGGCTCGTACTGTTTGACATCTTCATCAATGCCTGGACAATGGGACCGAGCGCACGCTCAACAAGTTTGCAGAGGATACAAAACTGGGAGGAGTGGTTGTTGTACCAGATAGTCATACTGCCATTTAGAGGGACCTCAACAGGTTGGAGAAATGGGCAAACTGAAACCTCATAGAGTTCAACACGGGAATATGTGAAGTTCTACAGTTTAGGAAGAACCATGCACCAGGACAGGCTGGGGATACGTCTATCTTGGAGACATTAAAAACCAGACTGGACATGGCCCTGAGCAACCTGCTCCAGCTTCCCCAGTTTTGAGCAGGGCATTTGGCCTAGATGGTCTCCAGAGGTCCCTTCCCACCTCAGCTATTCTGTGATTCCGTTAAGTTCTCATGGAGTGTATGGAAAGTGTGCAAATACTCTGGCTTTACAGTACATGCATAAACTTGTTAGATACTAAGATTGCCTAATAGCTATTGTACCTTCAAGTAAAAGATGACTATGAAAGCTGTCAAAATGATGAAGGCTGCCACAAGGGACACCAGAGGGAAGGCTGTATACCTCCACAAGCACAGCAAGCAATGCACAAATACATACTGCACCAGCTAGTGCCAAATAAGAAGTCCCCTTCTTCTCTGTCTTCTTTTCATTTTACACTTATTTCAGCTTTTATTCAGGAATGAGGTTACAGTTTTGACACTGAGTGTCAGAGGTGCAGGGCCAAGTGTCTCTCACTCTCCTTGTTTCAAAGGTACATTTCATTTCAGATCAGAGATTTGAACCTGGAGCTCTATATCCTGAGCCAGCAACCTGAACTCAAGATGAGAAGCACCACACTGTCTTGCTCTTTCTCTGTCTTGGCCTCTCTCTTGGAATATTCCTACTTACACATTTTCTTCAAAACTTCTACCTTTTTATAAGTATGTTGGTTTCAACAAAAGTACAAAAACAATTTCAGGAAAGCTTCATTTCACAAAAATGTTTCCATCACCTCTAGTGGTGACTTAACTTTCTCTAAGTATACACAACATAAGTCCAGCTGCAATGTGTGCGTTGTGTAAACCTGGTGTGACTCTGCTGAAGTCAGCAGATGTGGCCCAGATTTGCAGTGCTTTCTTGGAATGAAGAACTTTGCCTTCTATTTATAACATACTTCCTTGTTAAAGAAATAGCCTAAAAATGGCATTCCCTTTTTCAGTAAATGATTTAGAAAAAGAAACACAAAAGACCATCAATTACAAAAAAAAAAAAAAAAAAAAAACAAACCAAAAAAACACAAACCTCCTATGCAATGGCAAAAAATAGCATGTAGTCCAAGTTTTGCTGTTATGCTGACACAAATCTGGAGTCATCCTGATCTTGTCGTTAACACGAGGACACATTCACTCTAATTTAAACAGGCAGCAGAAAGCTATTCTCATGCAAATAATACGCAATTCTGCCAGGAACTGGTAATACTTAGTTCAATTTGACAGCTATGCATACCATCAGACAAGCATTGATGATAAATAAAGATAATGAATGAGAAACTTGTGTTGAGCAGCCTAAGCAATTGATAACTAAAGACAGACAGACAGATGAAATCTCCCAGCACATGGAAAGGGTCCACTAATTGCATTGCATGTAAGTTGCAAAAGTGGACAGCTTTTATTGTTTTGTCTTTCAGAAAGACAAACTTGTAAGAAAGTTTAAAATTATGCTGGTTTTCCGTGGCTGCAGCTCCCCCCTGAGCAGGGCAATGCCTTATCTGCCAGACATCTTTCAGGTGTCCTACCTTCAGCTCCTCTGCTCCACAAGGGAACCAGGACACCAACAGCCCCCCCCCTCACACTTAGATTTTCCTCCCATTAGTCAGGCGACTTTCCTGTTGACTTAACTCCCTTTTCTTTAATGTCTCTAAGGCTGATCTTTCCAACATAAGTCCCATTCATATTTAATCTCTATCTCTATTTAACTTGTCAAGGCTCTAATAAATGAGGAGAGCACTCTTGGCCGAAGGTTTTCCTCTGATCTGCTTGGTCCAAATAGGTACACGGAAGTGGATATATACTTCAAATGATACAGTTCACGTCTTGGAGGATGAAAGTGAGACTCCAGCCAGCAGCGGGGTAGGCAGGCACCCAGCCACACAGCAGACCCACCACCACACCCCTTCATGTTGAGATAGATATCAGGCTCCAGCATCGACCTTAGCCTTGCTTGCATGTCCCAGTTAATCCCCAGGACAAGGGAGGGAACCTCTAAAGGGTAAAAATGGCCACTGAGGAGGTTAAGCAAAAGCAATTTCAAGGACTCCAGGAGGCTGTGATGGGGGGTTCACCATGGTCTCCTCCCATCTTGGAGGCTCCCTCCACCTTTTTTTCAGGAGCAGGGACTGATTCCACTCCCTTGACCCCACGGGAGCTGCTTTAGCTCAGAGATCTCATTCATCAGTGCAACTTCTGCTGGAGAAATGGGTCAAATCCCATAAACACCCTTTAAATGGAAGTATAGGACACCTGATGGAACAAGAGATGGCCCTGGCCAACTGAAAGGGCTGCAAACACCAGAAAACAGATCTCTAACTGTTGCATTTCAAAAATCTTGCTTCTATTTGACCGTACCTTCATCCCTTTCACCCTGAAAACCTTGGTGTCCTCATTGCTCAGAACCCAGAGCCAGCTTCCATTGTGACCATGACCTTCCCTCCCTCTCTCTTCCATCATGCAGTGCCCCACTCCCCCACTGTCCTTCACCAGCACCAGCCCTCCCCACACACACCAGGTCCACCAGCCACCTCAAGAGTTTACCACCGCCATGCTCTACCCACCATGTCGTGCTACATCCACCATGTCTCACCCTACCAGCCACGTCACACCCTACCCTCCACATCACCCAACCTGGGTCCTGATGGCAGCCATTGCAGCGGGTCTGGACCACCACATCAGCAGGGAGAATGAAATGCAAGCCCTTCTCTACCTCAGCTGCCTTTTTTTCCTCCCCTGACCTCCACATCAGTAGACATTTATCTGAAAAAATGTCACCTTTAAAGCCAAATCCTACGCAGGGGCTGGATGATAGGAAGAAGAGGGGCTTTCTGTCCATGCTGTCCAGACACTCTGGCAAGCAGCACTATCTCAGGCTTGGCTCCCTCCTAAGCCCCCAGACAAACGTAGCTTCCCTCTTGACTTGCTATTTAAAAACCACCCCAAGACCAGCACACAGTGGTTTCAGATTAACAAGCTGGAGCTGTTAGCGGGCGGGTGGTGTCCCCATCTGCTGCGAAGCACCGGGTGCCTCCGCAGCGAAGCTGCTGCTGCCTCCACAACAGACCAGTCCATTTATTTACTCGCCTCTTCATCTTATTTTTTAATTTAAGGAGGACCAGTTCCTAAAACAGATTAGAAGCTCCAGTTCCAGGGAAGAGGAGGCTCAGTCATGGGTATATATCACATAAATTTAAGGTTTTATTGCATGTACACATCCCCTCCCAGTGCATTTTACCAGAATAGCTCTTTATCTGCAGATGCGGCTCATCAACTGGGGCTGAATATGGAGCCCGTACCGAGGCGGACAACACGCTCAAGATCATTTGGGTCCCTGTGTTGTGTCCCTCTACCCAACCTGCTCTCTCTAAAGCCCACGTCCTGCCCAGCCCACGGGGCAGGGTACTGAAAGCCTCCTGCTATACAGAGGTAGGCAGAAGGTGGGTATTTTGTTTCACATACAATTTCAGAGATTTTGAAATCCGCATTGACGTGGAGCAGCAGCAACAGTTGAAGTGTGAAAACTGTCTTAAAAGGAAACCCTTGTTTTCAAGAGGATTGCTTAGGTCTGAAGTTCAGCAAAGCCCATGCCGTTTTGTGAGATGCTTTCATTTCAATGGGATGGGACTGCAATTTCTGATGGAAAACAGTTCTTTTCCCATTTTTTTTTTTCTATATATATCAGAGCTAATGTAATTACATGCAATGGAAAAGAGAGAGTGCGTATTTGTAGATCTGCTACATTCAGGGCAGTCATTTACAGTGATGCAAAACAGGTTTAAGGCCCTGTCAAATTGACACAGAAGGCTTTTACATCACGATTATTACAGCGCTTCCCCCAAGGTCGCAGTCAGGATCAGATCCCTGATCAAATGAGGTACGGTGCAAACGCATAATAAGAGAGCATGTCCAAATGGAGCGATGGGACAGAAAGCAGGAGGATGAACAGAGCTATGAAATGAATTGGCCAAGGTCCCACAGCAGGTTGACTGCAGAGGCAGGAATCACCCCAAGGGCAGGTCATACCACCCTTTGCACAGGTTTTCACAACAGTAAGTAAGCAGAAACTTTATAATCAGACTCGTTGTATAGGGAAACATGGCTTTGGGGCACCACTGGTCTAGACGTACATGACGGGCCTCATCTTTACAGCTCACAGCTGCAGTCTTGCTTTCTGTGGCAAACTGAGACCAAAACAGCACCATCAGCAGACGGTGACATCATTTAATACCTTTGCTTGCTTAGTGCACCTGGCCAAAAAAACCCTGCAAATATTTGGCGTTGATATGGGATGCAGGTGAAGAGTCCAGTGCTCTCAGGATTTAGCTGCACTGCAGGATGAGAAGCCTGGGGAGATTGATGCTGGGTAGAGGAAAAGAAATAGCCAGCAAGAGGATTAACATAAGCAATTGCAAGAGGATTGACAGCGGTGGAGCCTGGGTGATAAAAACCAGGCGCAAAACACAAACTGGCTTTAACATTCAGAAGCAACTAAAAAAAAAAAAACACAGGAACATGGACAGACATTTATGTCATCCTTGTGCAAGCACAAGACAGCTCCATACAGATGGGGTTACTGCTCAGGCTGTAACCATCTGAAGGGCTGAAGTGACAATCCCCAATACCAGTGGATGGGAAAAGCCTCAATTACAGCGGTTGCAACCTCTCAGCAATTTGTAGGACCAGCTTGATATTTTACATGGCTGTGCTATACCCTACACGCCATGGAGTGTATGCTCTTTTCCACATGTCCAGCAATGGCAGGGCAACAATGAGATGAGATCACAGCATGCAAAGAGAGGGTCTGGAAGCTGGAGGGGCAACTTGTGGAGCTCCACTAACTCTGTTACCTCCTAACGTTGTTGGTACATGCCAAAAAAAGAAAAAAAGTGGCTGTTATGGAAGAGCTCTGATGAAAAAGAACAGGAATTGCACTCTAACCCTGAGAGTTGCATGGTTGTAGTCCATGGAAAATCTGGTCTAGGTTCCCTGGAAGACAAGCTGCATCCTGTGCTAAAAAGCCATCTTGGTGAGTCCTTGGTAGGCAATATTTTGTTGCCAATCAAGCCCCTATCCTTTTTAAATACCTCTGTCCACCTCATCCACACCATCCTCCAAGAGCAGTCTTCAGAACAGCCACTCACATGGCATCCTCCATCTCCCACCGGTGCCCACCCAGCAGCACAAGGACCATAAGTAAATTCTGCCAGCTTCAACCCAGGCTGGCCCAGGGTTTGGAGGTGGCTGGTTTGGAGGGCAGCAAGGCCGCCCGCCCCAGGCAGCACAGACACGCATGCAGCCCATGCATTGACTTGCGAACATTTCTGCTTTGTAATTTCTGAAAGCGGTTTTTAGAGGCCAATGTTAAAAAGGAACCACAAGATTACAGAGGGCTTGCGGACAGCCACAGTCAAGCCCACCAGACCTGAAACTGTGGGCGCCCCAAACAGTAGACAAATTCTCTGGGAACTTCAAGCCCATCACTGGGTGCTGACTCCTTTGTGTCCATTCAGATTCAGATGAGGAGAACAGGCATTAAATCCACAACAGATCTGCGGTTTAGGACTCCAGTTAACAAGGCAGGCTTTGCCTTGCTTATTTTTACATTCCAGTCATACATAAACAAAGAATATAATCTGCTTTTGAGGATTTAAATCTGTGGATCTTGCTGTAAATGTTAAGGTGTTTGGCTGGTGCCATCAGCCTCTGTTCATCAGGTCTGATGTGCCAGGTTGATTTTTTTTCCCCCTTAATGTTTTAGAAAGGAAGGGAGCATTAGAGAAGGGAAAATTGAGGTTGCTTTTGAAGAATTGCTTGCTGTTAGGGAAGGCAGGAAAACACTTCTGGTTCAGATTAGCAGGGTTGGGTAATGACAGAGGAGACCTTTCGCTACAAACTCTTGCGTTTCGTCAGCACATGAGTTCTTTGCTGGTGCACTGTCCAGCCCAGTTCTGACCATTAAAGCAATGGCATTTTCAGCACCATTTCACTCCAGAGTCTGTCCTGTAAGCTCAAATGTCTGGAGCTATTTACACTGCCTATCTTTACCCTCCTGTGTAGCTAATGGACAAAGTGGACACCACTCTGAGTCCTCACTTAGATACCCAAATTAGATGCCTACAGTTAGATGATACCCGCACTTTCTCACATGCTCCCTTTCACATCCTTCTCACACTGTCAGATCGGCGCTAACAAACCTGAGCATCCACAAAACTAAGTGTCTCCCCTCCTAGGGTTATATTACCCCAGGAACAAACTGCATCCTTCGCCTGGGAGCTGCGCTTTGACTGGTGGCTGTTGGCTTGGGTGGATTACAAAAGAAGGCTCATCGACTTCCCTGCACTTTCATGCCCATTAAAGAGAAACCACGGATGAAACGCAGGACCAGCCTCCTGCACTCAGACACCTGTCTAAAGAGGCAGCGCCCTGCACCCAGGGGTTCATTTGTAACGAGAAGGGGAGAAGAAGAGAAAAACCTCCTATCTGAACGCATGCACCACCTGTCCAAGCGGTCAGCTTGCCTCCGGTGGTCTCGCTTTGACACATTACACACTGGATTTGGGCTGTGAAACGCTGGGTTGCAATACATCTGTAAAAGTAACAGCCACTGTAAAAGGAAGGGGGGGGTGGGGGGGGGGAGGACGGGCTCCCGATTTCCTGCAAAATGTAACTAGCAGGAATTAAAATGTAAAAGAAACACCCTCCAGGGTCTTCACAGAAGCTATAAACCCAAGCAACTGTTTTACCAGGTGTTATCGTGCAGCGCCTGCTGTTAAAGCGACTCTCTGCTGGCACCTCGCCTGCCTCATCTTCCCAGTACCCCTGAGCCCACTGGGCAGGCGGCGCCGAGCGGGGACAGCCGGGGAAGTTATTAGCCAGCACCGCTCGGCAAGGGCTGAGCCGGCGATGGGCTTTGAGCAGCTGAATGAAGTGTTGTCATTTCCCAGCTGGGAGCGGGAAAGAGCACGGTGCCGCTTCCTGATGCTGTTATTTTATTTTGCAGCGGCTTCCCCTTCCCGCTGTCTGAATGTCACAGATTACTTCACCGCTGTGTGAGCCTCGGCAAGGGGGGAGAGCAGAGGGGGAAGTGAAAAATCTGGCAAGAGCTTCCCGAGCTGCCGGCATCCCTGACGTCCCAGCTGCTGCTCAGAAACCAGAGGCTGGAAGGCACAGGGGGGGAAACTCACCTTTTGGGAAGCAAGAGCTGTGCACAGGTCAGTAACCAACCTGCCAAGGTCTGCAAAGACCCAAGGATCCTGCTCTCCCTCCCATCTATTTAACCCCTCTGCACAGTGATGTCTCGCTGGCTCAGGAAATTTAAGCCCCGGGGGCTGCTTTTTGGAGGCTGTCAGCAGCGCTCTTTTGTCAAGCGGAGGCCTTCCTGTCAAGCGATACAAAGTGCTCGCTCTCCTTTTCCCCTTGGGAGCTGCACATGCTTCCTCCCGCGGCAGCCCCAGCTTTTGTCATCCCAAGGGAGCCGGGCAGCTGGCAGGATGCCCACCCGCGTCTGGCGGGGAGACCGCTCTGCGCAGCCCCGTAGCTCACCACCACGTGCATGCAAAGGGCCCGGGCAGGGGAGGCGGTGGGGAACCTGAGGGACCGGGCTGGAGAATGGCAGAGATCACCCATCTGGATGAAAGGCAAGGATCGACACACGGCCTCAGAGCAAAGCACCTCAGCTGGTCCTGCCTGAAGCTGCTCAGGGTTGATGCCCCCGTGGCCAGGAACTGACCTACTGCAGGGCTGCTGGGAGACAGCATACCAAAATGGAAAAAGGACTAAATCTGAAGGCAATATACGCTGCTTTCTGACCCTTTCCAACTTTTCTGGCTTCAATCTAGAGATGGACAGAAAAGCCGAGGGTCTATTTGGTCAAGTCAGAACCAGTGCTGCAGCCACATGATTTCAGATAGTTTACAGAAAGCTCCTTCTCACAGCAGGAGTAAGCTGTCCGACCAGGGCAGAACTGAAACACTCAGAGAACTAGCAAGAATAACTAAGAATAAGAAACAAAAGAGCCATGACACAATTTCCCCAATGATGCTACACAACTACAGCAGCAGCAGCAGTGAGAACATCAAATTCTCCAGTATACAAGAGAAGCCCCTTTCACCAGAGCATCCTTGTCTCCGCTTATCTCTGAAATTTCATTTGGCCATGGCCTTGTTTTGTGGAGTTGGCTCCATATCTGCAAATTTACATACTTAGATTTGTACCCTGTAGGTTGTACACACACAAAATAAGCTACGCCAAATTCACTTCTTTTTCCATATCTTAACAACCAGCACCTCCAACCCTGGGTGAAGAGCCATGGGAGGGAGAGCAGATAGTACTAGTTTGAGCTGGGGTGATCTAACACCAACCTACAACACCACCACTGACTGTCACGTGGGTCATATTCTCTTTTCCTTGCTGCTTGGTTTAGTGAAGGCGCTTCCCTATGCCTTGGATTTGTAAGCAGGGACAAGGGTGCCAACTGTCTCTGTAAAGCATTTTAAGACCTATCCACTACAAGGTGCAATACCCATGAATTTCAGCAGGACTGGTGCCCAAAGAAGATAGCACGCAGAGCTCAGAGGGCAGGCTGAGGCTACTAAAATCATCCTTTGTTTTAAGAAAAAAGGAAGATGCAAATAAAAGTATTCCGCTTGATTTGTTCATTCTGAAAGAGATGGAAAGTGCTTTCTTCAGTATGCAAACACAGGAAGGATAATTAAACAGCAAAGATTGGGGCAGCATAGTGTGTCATTGTGACAGTCTTGTTTGCAGGTTCCCCATATAATTTTCATATCGGAAACAGTTGTCATATCTGTAACATCTAGTAAAAGTTGGGCATTGTCAGGAACAATTAAATTTATAACATCTTCAATTTTTAAGCCCAAAGAGCACATTAAAATCACTGCAGAAAATGCGAAAAGTCAGACTTGATGGCAAAATTAGTTTCTCAAAAAAGGCTTCTCCTCCAATTGCGAGGGAGGTCCTGAATCATATTCTCCTCTTAAGTAATTTTTCCTTTTAATTCCAGAGTCAAAAAGACAATTCATTTTAATAGACAACACCAATAGAAAATCCTATGGCTCATATTCATCACAGCATCAAGAGAAGAGGACCACAACGGTAGCCTGGAGCTTTCCCTCTTCTGTTTAAAGCTTCTAGCCATCTATCTGGGAGGGTCTGCAGGACAGGCAGTAAAACCTCAACCTGTATCAACTTCTTGGTGAATTCCCCCAAACTAAGCAAAGAGGATGCATTAGTGTATCAGTGCTTGGTAGGAAAGGGTTGAACTCCCAGACTGCTGTTACCTCATCTAGCCTCATCCTGCATCCACGTGAGACAACCATGAGAGGAAGGTACGACTGTAGTTGCACAACGTATGTTGGCCTAAATCACTACCGGGGTTGAAGTTGGTTGTAAGCCGGGTCAGTTTATTACAACTGCTTACAGCAGCACTAAGGGAGGGGTAGAGCAGGGGTGGTAGGTGGTCAGGGGCAGCAGGCAGGTCAGACCACTTTTCTCAGCACCAGTACCGGACTGTGAAGGCTGAAAATACCAGTGTCGCACTCAGTCGCACTGCCAGCTCTGGGCTGAAGGACAGAAGCCATTGGTAGCACACAGCACCACTTTGCAGTAATTCAGGCTAGGAGGTATTCGCCACCGCACAGCCCCATGATTTCAAGGAGCGTTTATGCAGACAGGTTGCATTAAATCCCGTGTCAACATGCAGCCTCCAGCTCTGATGTTTGGATTGAGTGAGTGTAACTCTTCACTGATCTCTGGGGCGACAGGGAAAATGCTATCCACACATCCCTCAAGGCACAAAGAAAATCTTTTCGTTCTCACTTCTTTTTCACCCCTCTTAAAGCGATGGCATTCCTCACCAGCTGTAATCAGCACGCACGTTCTCCCAAAGTGCCATTTAATACCGTCACACAAAACTGCAGCTTGACCCACTTTGGGTTATTATGCGCAATAATTGCAAGACACAGCAGCCCCGGTCTGCCAGGCTCCAAGAGGCTTTCTGCAAGGGCACTCACTCAATCCCTCCTTTCTGTAGACTCTCAGCTACGTGCCTGAGAGATGGACAGCATTTCTCTTCGTCGCATCCACCCCCACCTCCACTTAATTTCATGCTTGGACTGTGACTGCACTAACAGGGCATATCTAGTTTCTCCCTCATATGCTGATTAAACCGACATGGTGCTTTGCACAGTCTTTCACGGACTCCTTATCTCAATAACAAGAGGGAGGAAAAAGCACAAGGACAACTCTGAGCAAAGCAACACTGTCTCCTTTTCTGGCACTGGCAGAAGTCTCTCTGGGAAATGGTGTGCACCCTCTGTCAGGAAGCTGGGAGAAAAAAGTTATGATGGCTCAAGGGCTTGTCAGGGCAGGCCAGTCCTGACAAATGGGAAATTCTGGAGGTCTATTTAACAACAGTGTTTTCCAGCCTTTTCACTGTATTTTTCAACTGTATCTCGTTTAGGAGGTGGATAGAAATCAGAGGCTCAGAGAGGTTGTGCACAAAAGTTCTCAGAAGTGGCTTTTGCTTCTGAGAGATCTGCAAGAGATGCCCAGGACCGGGTGGTGCCCTGCCCTACCACAGTACATGCCTGTGAAAATAAGGATGCTGGCTATGGAAGCAGGGCACTAAAGCCACAACTGCGTGTTGCTACTTTACGTCAGTCAAAACCCACTAGATCAGTTTTAACTAAATTATTTTTCCCATACTGCCTTCTGGACTGCCAGGTTTCAGTGTTGTTGAATGTACTCTAGCAAGCTTACAAAGCTTTTCTGGAGAAGCATCTTGGATTAGGACTAAAAAAGAAACTTGAAAATCTGAAATCGGGAATTCTCATCTAATCCCATTTCCTTGTTTTTTTCAAATGGTTGTAAAAGCAGGAAATATTCTAAAGCCCACAATAATTGCAAAGGGAATCGCCACCATTAAAAGGTCTCTTCCAACCCAAACCATTCTATGATTCTATGACCATGCCAGGATAAATCAGTGGCAGAGCCAAGGGTAGATGCAGAGACAGATCTCCTGGCTTTAGGGCCTTGAGTCACTCTAAACATAGGATGCTTGGAGCTGCAGAAAATGCCCCAGGTCATCCATATGGAGCTGGCAGATAGGACACTGAACCTATGGGATGCCTATCTTCTTGTAGGGTAACAGAGCCTTGGGTAAGAGCCCCCACGTACCAGTTACCTGTGTTTCAGAAACCAAATAACAGCCTAGATTTCCACAATGCAGCTGCCTACATCCAAGCGAGTTCCCTTCAGCTCCCTGTATCAAGAGTATAGAGAGACTCAGTTCATCTCACGATAATGCAGGCACTTAAAACAGATCAGATTATTTCCACACCAGGTCTCCTAGACCATAGCCCAGCATACTCTCCACAAAGACTCTGTCTGACAGGCTCTTCAGACAGGAATAGAGCAATGACTGTAAAACAAGGATGGCCCCAAATCAAAGCCTTCATCAATCCTATGATCTGAGGCTCTAAGGTACCTTTGGAAAATGCAAACACATAAACTTGCCTTTCTCTCCTGCCTTCTTCTTGTGCTCTGGTACCATAAGGCAGGCTTTTCACTCCTACTGGGCTTGTGAAGCACTCACTGCTCCTTTCAGCACAAACTAAAACCGTTTGACACCTTTAAAAGTTCCTTGGTTTCTCAAAGGAGCCAGCCCAGCATCTCCAGAGCTGATAATAGAAGAGCACAATGCAAGTATGAAAGAACAGATTCAGTTTCCAACCCATAGGTTAGAGGCTTTGCTTAGAGAACCTCCAAATCCATCACAAGCCTATTCACTGCCTTCAAATCCCCTTGCCATAACCCTTGGAAAAACAGCAACAGCTGGAAGAGGAATGAGAGGAGCTGATTTCAGAGGCGGATTGATTACCTGTGACACACCTCGCTGATGCAAAGGGACCAGCTCGGACCTCAGCTTTCCCAGCAGTTCCTTTGCTCATCACACAAAACTAAGTTTGAGAGAGACTTGTTCTGGTCACACATACCTACAGGTCACATTTGTGCAGTTTAAAACAGGCTATTTAAGGAAGAAATATCTTTCTTTGGCTTGGATTTTTGATGGGACCAGAGAATTGCAGCTGATATCACTGTTGAATGGAGCTAGGCCAGGTGGGTTATCGTTCCAGATAGCCAGTCTGCTGGAAAGTGTTTTCACACATGCACACACACACACACACAGAGTTTGGCTGGGCTGGTTAAAACACTGCAGCACTGATTGCTCCTTGAGGCCTATGAGTTCACTTCTAGGCTCCAGGCCAGCTTGAAAATCACATAACCCACATGAGCAGCAAGGTTGTAAGGAGACATTTGTCAAGAAAAAAGATAGCTCCTAAGTGCTGTTCCCCGCAGGACATATCTCAGCAACCCTGAAACCAAGATAGTAACCAGTCAACAATTTAGGGACAACCCTTGGCGAGGTCGGCCAAGAAATGACTGCCCACCGCCACCACCAGTGAGAGGGTTGCCATGCCAGGGGAAAATGGAGAAAGTACCTCCTAGGCCTGGCTCTTTTCTGCAGAGAAGCACAGAAATTTTGAGTCATACTCTAGCGCTTTTATGTCAAGTAAAAGGGTCAAAGAGGCATAAAAGGGTCCTAAATCATTTATGCTGTCTAGAAAAGACAGCAGAGCATGAGTAGTTACCTTCCAAGGACCTCCTTGCAAACAGCAGCACAAGAGGCAGGGGGAGGATGCCAGGTAATCAGAGAATGGCACGATGAAGAGGCATGGAACAACAGTGGATGCCATTACATGGTCCACAGGGCATCTCATTTATAGACATGCCTCTAAAGGAGACTGCAAACCACCGTGGGTCTCTTTCCCCCACCAGAGCAACAGATGATGGGCAGGCAGCAAGTAGGGAAATGCCTCTCAGAGCTGAGTATTGATCTACCCACAGAACAAGGTCCTCTTCCCCAAATTCTGGCAGCAACAGTCATGCTGGCTCTGCTGTGACCTCTCTCTGCAACACCTGGTGCATCAGCTTCAGCTGGATCACAACAGAGTGAGAACTGGTTCTGAAACATGAGGGGGAATTAGATAGCTTTGTCAGGCCAAATTCCGATACCTCACAAGCACATGCCATCACTGAGGAAGCCAACATAGTTTTGCCCCATCATATGAGGATGAAATTTATGCTAAAACAAGCTAAATTAAGGGCAAACCCCTATTGCATCACGCTGTAACAATCTGCATGAAAACACAGCTATTGATATAACCAGGTTTCCCATCCCTAACAGTCATCTTTTTCTTATTTTGTTTTAATTTTTGCTGTTATGAGGTAGCTCTTTGGGGGGGGGGGGGGGGGGGGGGGGAGGGAGGGTGTGCTGGTTATGTTTCTTTCAAATGAAATTGTGGCAGCGGTGTGCAGAGAAGCAGGGCACTTCCCCTCTCTCACTGGGTAAGCTGCAGCACAAAGGCTTGGGGCTGATCTCACATCCTCTTCAACAATTAAAAGTCAAGGCCAGCAGCACAGCCAAAACTTGACACGCTCTTTAGAGAACAAAGGTCACAAGATTGAAGTCTTCACTCCCGGCTTTGGCTGAAGCAGCATGAAACATCCTCTTCAAAACCTAAGGCAGTTGAATCTTTATCAGGTGATGATGGCTTTTTGGAGAATAAAGACAACTGACCTCTGTGTCTTCCCTCCTACTGTTCCACACGAAACCTTCAAGCCACCTAATTAGTATAAATAATTTTCCAGTAAGTGCTCCTGCCCCATGGCAGCCTCATCAGACACAAGGTCCAGAGATAATGCTCCTGATGGCCGCGATAGCAGCTGGGCCAACACTGAGTATGATGGCTGAAGCAAGCCAGAAGCCAGACGGTCACAGGCTATGGTCGGCCCCGGCTCCCTGAGGAGCAGAACGGGCTGAGGTGGTCATCGCAGCACTGCAGGTGTGACCTCCGCATAGCTGCAGGCCACATCGCTGCCCAGCCAGGGGACAGGGGGGTGGAGAGGACAACAGCTGGGCAGGAAATGAGCCAAAGAAATGCTGCATTAGAAACCCCGGCACTACTAATGCTTTTGCATAAATAGCATATTTGGAAGATAAAATAAAATAAAAAGTCATTACATGGTTAAATGGTTAATTTCACGGCTGCAGTCATAAAGCTGACAGAAGTCAGTGCGGCCACAGGGAGGCCCTGTCCAAGCCTGACAGCACCAACAGCCCCCTGAGAAATGAGGCTTCACTAAGTAATTTGGTTTTGGCTAATTTAAAATTAATCCTCAGAGCACGTTGCCTGGTCAGCCTAGGAGTCTCACTCTTGAAAGAGTCCAAAAGACAGACTCATAGGACAAAAGTCAGCCATCCTCTTGCTGATCATGGGGCAGGACTAACATCTATTCCAGAGAGTTCAGAGGTCCTTCCTGCCCGTTGCTCTTTCCCAATGCTGCCTGCTTTGTCTGGCATGCTGAAATCCTTACTTGAGAGCCACCCAATTCAAAGGTAGCCTCCAAATTGAGGACACTTTGTGTATGTGGTGAACAAGGCCTAACACACTCCCAACTCCTGCTCGAGGCAAGGGTGACCTGTGAGAAGAACCTACAATGGTGGACTGAAATTGCCTTGGGGTTCATAGGATTCATTTTACTCACTCCTTCCCACCACCTCAGACACACTCTGGAAGTGAAATACAGACTGGCTACATTTCCCGCCACACTTTGGTTTGCTTCTAGCATAGTCCTTGTCCCAGCACAGAGCCTTCCCGACAGTCCTCCAACAGCCAGGGAAAACCCTCACAAAAAGGGTATTTTTAGGAGCTGTTTCCTCCTATCAATCTGAAGAGCAAGTGGCATTTTCCTATCATTAGCCTAGCAAAAATAGAAATCAACAAGGCACCGCAGAATCAGACCTCTCGCTTCCATGAAGAACTCAAAGACCTAACCCTAAGCTCTTCCAAACTAAAGCTCAAATTGCAAAGATGAAACCAAGCAAACCAAGCAATCCCCACCAGCACCAACATCAGGAAGGTGTTGGGATTCAACTATGAACTTGGAGAGATTGAAGTCTGAAGCAAGGCTAAAGCAAAAATCAAACCAACTCTTTCCTCTCCTCAGAGTGTGGTGACTCTGTAGGAACTGTCATGATAAGAAAGAAGATTCAGGTCATTAATCCAGCAGAAAATGTTTTGCTGCATTAGTTTTCAGTCCGGTTGGCCCAGTGCACCCAGAGAAGTGTGAGAAGACATCAGGCAGCCAGCAGCAGGAAAGGACGCAGGGAGAGAAGGGCCTCCAAAATGAAACTCACCCGAAAATATGATTTTTATATGAAACAGCCTCTGCTGACAAATAGTTCTTTGTCCCAACACAGAGAGCATGCTTCAGGCAAGAGCTGCTAAGGCAGAATTTCCCTCATGCAACTCCCTGCTCAACAGAGATATGCTGCAGAAGCTAGTACTGCTTCCATGTGCCCTGTGTGCTCTGGGGCTAAGAAAAACATTTCCAGCCATATCCTTAAATACATAAGTACTCCATTTCATGTATTGATCCATTCTACTTTTACTGAGCCAAACTCAAAATCTTCATCCAGTATCGCTGAAGTCAGCGGCACTGCGCTGCCAGGGCCCAGGCAGAACTGCTACTCTCCTCAAAGTGTCATCTGTGTTAATCGAGGCTCAGAAAACAAGATGTTTACTAAAACATGAGGTAGCTTTGATCAGGTCACATTAATTGATACCTTAAATTCCAGCATGTAATTCTAGTTTTTAAAACTTTGTTTCCCCCAAAAAACATAGGAGGGGGAAAAATGCCAAATTTTCTTTGGTTTTCTTTCATGGGCTGCTGAAGAAATTCTAAAAGATGAACGGATAGAGGCTCAGTATTCCTAGGATCCTCCCTCAAGGTTTATCCCTAGAAAACTGGATTCAGGTTTATCAGACATTAATTACCTATATAAAAAAAAAAAAAAAAGAAAAAAAAAACCCTCTTCCTAAAAACTAGTGATTAAAAAATAAAACTGATAAAGAAGTCATAATGGATGAACACACACATGCATTCACCCTGCTACTTACTAATGGCAGCCCCTAATAGGAGATAATGGAAGCTGCTTTCAAATGAAACGTCTAAATGGGTCCAGAGCTTGTTTTCTCCAAACTCAGCCAGGCATTACTGCTGCCACAGCCACTTTCAATCAAGCTTTTACTGCAAAGCAAAACAAAGGAAGAAGTTAAATCCATGGGAGATTTCCAATGAATACTTAAAAATCTTTTCATCGGACAGAGTGAGGGAACTCTGTACCAGCAATGACCTCAGAAATCTGGTGAGTTCACTACATTGCAGACTGTTCCCTCTCTCCACTAGATTTTAATTAGCTAATTCAAGGCCTTGTACGGAGGAGGAAAGAGTTGTGCTTAAGCAGCAGAAAGTTCAGCTAAATTTGCTGTGTGCTTGGAATTTAATACACAAATACCAAGATCCTTTTGGGGACTGTTATTTTACACAGTTAAAGGTAGACATATGGCCACTTGGAGCTTTTCAAAGGACACAGACAGTATGTCCATGCATGCAGCCGCAGTACCTCCTCTTATATCAAGTATATGCCCAGATTTGTGTGCCACGCGTACACCTTCTGATGCGATGGGGATGTACGCATGGGGAGAGGTGCTGCCACACTGTACGTGTGCAAATTTGCGACCGCAGACACGTAACACACACCAGAGGCATTTTCCCTGCCTGCCTGTTTCTCCCCCATAAGCTCTTTTCACCCGCCTGAGGAACAAAGCCAGAGGTTGAAAGATTCAGCAAAAGTGCCTTGTTACGCAGAAGAAAGAGATACTTTAACTCAGCTGTCAATAAGTTTTGCCTATTTACATGTGTGCGGAACACTTTGAATAAATTACGTTTCCAGGATTTAGCTCCACAACACCAGCCTAACAAAAGCGGACTTATAGCTCCGGGTGAGGGGAAGGGGCCGAGGGGGAAACACATTTTGCGCAAGATAAAATCCCTTCCAGAACCATGAGGGCAAAATGGGTTGGTGTTTTTCTTTGAAGAGAGCGGCTTTTGCATCACTTTCAATTTATTTTTAGACACATATTGTGCTTTAAAAAGTTGGGTTTGCATCAACTGTAGAGAGTCAGTTCCACGTATGGTCTCTGTGGGGATGAGGATGGGATGGTTTTGCTTTTTAATTACAGATCCAAGAAAATTAAAAACGATGGGGGAACCATGGGGTGCTGCTGATGTCAGGTAAAGATGTGCTCCTCGGGGGTCAGATTCTACTTGGAGGGTTAAATCTACTGTTCCAGCTTTTAGCAAGACCAGCAGCCAACAGACGCGCTTACAAGGCACTGGCTGGGGTTTATATCTTATTTAAAATATGCACACTTATGTCCCCAACTGAGTAATCTGCAGAAAATTTACTCATCTGCAGAAAATTTACAGAGCAGGATGCAGTCTGTCACATCACCGGGGAGGGTAGGAAACGCAGCTTTCTCTTGGACCAGTGCTATACCAGGGGAATCACTTCAGCATTTTGCTAAGTAAGAAACCCTAAAAAGGCAAAACCCACTGGTGTAAAGTCAGTGGGATTTGTTAAGAAAAAAAAAAATGGGAAATTAGGTTTCCTCATTATTGGAAGGAGACTTTCCCAGGTGGCAGGTACTCCTCTCCATCCTTCACTTTCCTGCAGAGAAATAATCACCTAGAGAGATGCGAGAATGGATTTAATCAAACACAAGTAGATGATGCTCCCAGTTCTGTGCCAGGCAGGACAGACCAGCCGCTCTAACAGTATGCACTGATCTTCGCGTCCTTCAAACCGCAACACCAGGATATAAAGTCTGGCTGCTTTCCAGGGTTGCACTGGTCAGTGACTTTAATAAAAATAAGTGAAGAAAAATAGATCCACGAGGCTGACAGCTCAGGCAGGTTCCCCACGAAAACGGCAACTGAAAATATCCCTAGCTGACTAGCTGGGGGTACAGTGCAGCTACAGTGCTTCGGTGACAGCAGTTTGGGATGGGCAGCCAAAAAGAGCTAAAGGCTACACGATTCCTTCCTCCTCAAAGGCAGCAAACATGAATTCTTGACCTCCCTGATATGAAAACCAAATACACTGAAAGTGAGAGAAAAGGAAACCACCAACATCACAGCTTCGTGTTTCATATCAATGGGAACATGCAGAACCTTTCTTCACGGCTTTAAACAAATGAGTGACTCATTCCCTTTGCAGCAGCAATCCTTACAGCCACTGCCAGCAAAAGCAACAATGTTAAAAAAAAAAAAAAAATCTGTCTCAGTTAGGTGAGTTCTTCACTCCCAACACCCACCAGCAAGCAGTGCTTGACAAATCATACGGGAACACTTTTGAAAAATATATCATCATCCTCCAAAACGACCTCTCTGCAATTACCACTCTAAACCAGTCAAAACCACTGCCAGAAGCGTGCCGATTTCAATGCTCTTAATCTTATCTGCGGAAGAGGATCCAGGGCATCAGCTTCACTGGTGTTTCCAGGAAGAGGAGCCCTAATCAAGCATTTTTCCCCATGAATAGCAGACAAGAAATGTCTCCGCTTGGCCAGCAGTAGCCTGTGAAAAATTAACAAAACATTGTAAAATCTGCTTTGGAAGCAGGGGAGAACTAGCAGAGGATGTGACTGCTGTCTTATCTCCACCAGTACAGATGTCGCGAAGGCAAGGCTGACCTACAGATGGCCTGTTGCTCCAAGCAGGCCTAACCAAATCTGCAAGGTCAAATGCAGACCTGGGGAACTGGTCCACCATGCTGGATGGCAGTCACCCAAAATGGAGGTCTCTGCCCAACAGATGCTTTTTTTTTCATTATGAATAGAGTTGCAATAATCACTGCTTTTCTTAAAGCTTCAGCTGCTGCAGCATTGCAGCAATGTGCAAGTTGCAGTCAAAAAACACCCATGTTTTTTTAGAGAACTCTCAATGTGCAGAAAAATAGTCAAAGAACCACAAACCACTTCAGGTATGAATGTGAGACTAACCAGCCCCGGCTTGGGGACTCGACCCATTGCTCCAGAAGGCACCAAGTGGGCCATGTTCACTCTTTACTACAGGATACCCCTGAAAAAGAAAAGCAAATGTTTACAAGCTCTTTTTCACGCCATCTGGGCCTGGTCGTTCCCAACCAAACCCCATGATCCCGCATGGTTAGCAGACAGTACTGCATTTGCCAGGAATAATTGCTAATGTTGGGATGGCTGTTCCTAAGCAAGTAAAAGCACTTTCAAGTGTGTGCACGCATGCAGATGTGCCATGGCACTTCTTAGATATCTGACAACTTGCAGCAAAGGGTCAACAGTTCTCTCTGGAAGGCTGTGTTGATATCTGCTGCAAGATAACGCACCCTGCAGTCTTACTTATTTTCTAGGCTCGTTATCAGCTGTTATTGTAAGTAAAGCAGTACTATGTCAAATGCCCCTTCGTTTTGACCTTACCATGGGCAGGACCCACTAAGATCTCATGGAATGTGAAATAATCATTAATACAGTCTCTGTGGCAGTGCTAATAAATCATACAGCTCAACATCTTTTAACAAAGCAATAAAACTCTACCAAAGACACACCAATAAACTGCACATACGAGAACTCTTCCACCCCCAGCCTCTTCCCTCACATTCCAAAAATGCAGAAAAGCAGCGGTGATGTTGGCTCCCATCCTCTAATCCCCAAATCCCCAATTACACTGAGGGAGCTGAAGATAACACAGATTTAAGACCTAGAAGGAACCTTCTTCCAGAGGTACAAGAAAGGTGTTAAATCAACAGTCCTGGGTAATGGATTCATTTACCATGACACTTCTGTGTGTGCCGACAGACAGGCAGCACAATGTCTATGAGCCTCCGGCCTCCCATGCAAGCTGTTGAGAGGGGGTTTGTAGCACCTGAGCCTTCTGCAACGAGCTAAATTTCATGCCATAAGGAAAAGTTTTGCCTGTGTAAAGAACAGGGCTGGCTCACGTATTAATCCTTCTAACGCTCACTGAAGCCTGAGGGTGAATTCACGTTTATTGGCTTTAAATTAGCCTTTCCTTTTCCACTTCAAAGAAGCCATTCCTGATTTACACCAGGACATGCTCGAAAACAGACCCCATCAGGACTCCTTCACCTCTAACTTCAGACACACACAGTGTAGGCAACCGGAGGGGTTCGTCACCTCCCTTTGCAGGAGGAAAAGGGGCTTTCAGGGCATGATACATCTTAATCTTATGCAGGTAAATAGACTGGCCAAATAAATCCTGCTCTGCAGCATAGCAGGGGCCGGATGAGCTTCTCTCCTTCACACTGTCAGAGGGACCATTGGGGCTTTGCAGAGAGCACCTTTCGTTGGTGGCTTTTTCCAACTGCTGCCATGATTTGATGTTCCCTTTCATGGCAGTGGGGCTCCGGGCCATTTTGTCTACCTTTTCTGGTTCACACAAAGCAGAAACTGCTGTATTGACCCTCTGTCTAGCTGGGGTGAAGGCCATCAAGTCCTCTGCATGCGTCACCAGCCTTGCCAGCAAGGGCAGGATTTGCAGCACTAACTCAGAGGAAAGTTTTGCTTCCAGCTCCTGATCCACCACCTACAACTCCTCCTCCCTGATCCAGCTACAAACCCTCTTCTAGGACGTTTAAAAAAAAAAAAAAAAAGTAATGTTTTCAGGGTCACTGTGAAATTATGTTGTTTTCAGCAAACAGAACTGCCTGAACCTGATTTACTGTACATCCTGTCCATGCTTCGCAAAGAAAACACCACACAAGGTTTCAGGTCAGACCTTTGAGCCCCTCCTGCTTGGGATGATAATTCCCTGCACAGTGATGAGAAAGCCCCAAGGCTTCCTTCCCACTCTGGGGTATAAATTAATCACCAGGAGGGGGGGAAACCACCCCTTCCCTCAAATACATATAATATTACACACTTAGGAGTAATTAGCCGCCTGCGAAGCTCCCAGATACAGCTACTTTGCTGATAGTGGCCAAAACGTACCACAGGTCTGTCCTCAGAGTTTGCCCAGACAGTGTGAACTACAATGTGTCCTCAGGCACCAGCACCCAGCAGGGAGGGGTTGGGGGCTCTGGGTGAAGGTGGCCTAACCTTGGCTGAGGATGTTAAGTAGCTAAGGAGCGCGCTAGAGCTCATCCAGGCTCAAACGCAGGGAAAACACCCTCAGTGGGGACCTGTGAATTACCTGGAGGCTTTAATTACTGGCACTGCATGCAGATAGATGAGCAGTAATCATATATAGCATCAGCATTAACTATTCCAGGAACCTCAATATGGCCAGGACTCAGCTCTTGGATTCACCTAAATTTAGGTGTCTAATTCCCATTACGGTCTGGAGAGAGCTGGTCAATACTAGCTCAATGCCCTAGTTGCTAATTAGTTTGTCTCTATCAACTTTGAGGGCAGCTCAGACACTGAAACATAGATGACTTAGTCTATGAGCTGAACACCTTCCACGGTGCCTTGGATTCGTGTTTCAGGACAGCATTCCTGTGCCTGGTGGGGTGAGCCTCCATGGAGGGATGAAGGGGGTCCCCTGGAGCACCTTGCCCACACGTACCTTTTCACACTCCCCAGTAGTGCAGGGTCTCCTTGCCCACCCAGAGACTCAATGCACCAGCACAGCTGGCTCGGAGAATAAGTTGCAGACCTGCAGAAGCAGGGGGGATCAGTCCTGCCTGAGCAGGAGCACGTGGAGGGAGCCAAGTGCGTGTCAAGCCTGCACCCGCAGGGTTCAGCGGGGCTGTCCTGGTGCTCCTTCCAGGCTGCTGCCCGCTCGAGGGGGGAGCCAGGGAGGGAGGCTGTGTGCAGGCAGTAGCTTTCAGAAACGCTTTTTCATTCTCACTAAATCCTCAATCCAAACCTTTCCCTTTTGCTGAAAGTCTTTGCAAACACTAGCAAAACCTTTCCCGTTAATCTTTCTTCATCTCACTAAAACAACACAGACTGTCTGTCTCCAGGGAAGGCTGTCACAGGATATGGGGGAGGAATCTATCATTTGTAATGCACGGAAATATAACTTACATATATCAAAGGCATTTTCTGTAAAAACAAATACGCAGCAAAGATTGGGAGGCCAAACCCCCATTGCCTTCAAGCTACTGTGCTTAGCAATTGAGTGAGCAACAGCCTGAGCAAACCCAATTAACTTGATTAGTAGATTGCACAGATTAGCAATTGTGTTCCAATAGCAAATCCCACAGGGAGCCCCTTTTCCTTACGTTTCTGTACAGCTCTCATTTGTTACCATAATACGTAAGGGCACCTATCTAAATCCCTTAAATTAATGTACTGCCAGGTATGCATCCCTGTCTTCCAACAGCACCATCCCACCAAGAACTGCAGAGATTGCTGCAAATTTTAATTCTGAAAACTCTGATGTCTACATCAGGTATATAAGCAAAAACCTTGACACTGAGTCAAGTGGCTCAGTTTAGCTGCTAACATAGAAAGTTTGGAACAGAACTGAACTGTCTTGAGGACACGATTTCCGATGGGCTTCACACTTCAACCACCAGCTGTGCCAGGGCTCCTGCACTCTCCACCACCTCTGGCTTGATCCAAATTTAACTCCCAATGCGATCAGATCCAAACCTGAGACCCTTTACATGATAACAACCAAACAAGGGGCGTCTTACCAAAAAAAAAAAAAACTTATTCTGAAAACTGAAAAATGTTGCATAATCCACTCCTAGAGTGGAAATTATTCTTTCAGCTTTATGAACAGTTCTCAAATAAAAATGCTTGACATAGAAGTACATAGTGAAAGTTACATGAGATTCTAGTAATGTTTGTTTTAAACCCAGAGATGCCCCTTTAAAATGAAGAGATTTGTGAAGCTGAGAAAAAAATACAGCGGCAACAGAGGGGTAGGGAAAGGTGGGGTTTTTTGGTACTGCATCAACTAAAGAAACATGTTCTGTTGGTTAAAATAAAAAAAAAAAAAGCAAGATGTCTGATGAATAGTTCTACTGATATTGACTGGATTTCTATATTTCTAAAAACATGAGCACTTCATAAATACACTGAAATATTCTGTCATCGCTGGACAGAACGTGCCAGTTTTCTATAAATATAGACATCTGGTGGTGGTTTCTTCTACTGTTATGGATTTCTGGTGCAAAGAACGCTACTTTGTGAGCAAATGCATGTTAGAAATTAATTTCATATGCGACAGGTTACATTAAAGAGCAAGAAAGATTTGCTGGGCAGAAGCGCGTAACAAAAACACTGTGTTCCCATACCGCTCCTGACCCTCTGTATGAGGTTGCCTGCACAATACTCTAGGCATAAAATATGTTCCTCCAAGCAGTGCTGTGAAGCTTAATTAAAGCATGCCCACAAATTGCACTGAAACTTGAAAATGGGACTTGGTGTTTGGCATCGTAATTCCAGCCATGGTGAAACCCCACTGAGAAAACAATGAATATTAAATATCAGTGAATAACAGCATGCTTTGTACAAACCACCTCAGGGGTGCCACAAGCAACAGCCAGGTATATAAAATCCAGTGCTATAGGGCTGTGCCATGACTTTATTTCTTTCTGGGGTTTTTTTGGTGGGATTTCCAGCCAGATCTCTGTCCTAATCTAGCCCACAATGCAACCGTCCACAGAGTTGCATCAGACAGAGGCCAAGCTGGGGACGCCACAGGGTCACAGCAAATACGTGAGCATGGGGGGACACCTTACATCACTAAGGGCTTGTTCAGGCTGAAAACAGATGCTAATCTCGCACTCAAAGGGCGACAGAAGACATCTTTGTGTAAGGGCATGGGCTATGTTTTCTGCCCACATCCGTCTTGTTCACCAAAACAAAGTCATTAGCATCAGCAGGTAAATCAATTTTTGGCTGCAGAAGTTTCCTTTCTGGTTAACATAAGCCAAGTGTAAACATTGCCTTGCAGGTTAACAAAAGCCAGCAGCCCGAACAGGGATAAAGCTTTGGGAGAGGGGGAGCTGGAGTAGGGGGCAAGTTGAAAAGACAATTAATGACAAGCTTTCCTAAACCATGACACATTTTTGCCAGTGACCGGGTGTTTAGGGTGACTCGGTGGTGCTCCTCACCCCCTTTAAACTCTGGTTGGGGGGAATATTTTCCAACTGGAGCCATCGAAAGAGCAGAGCCCAGAGCCTCCCTTGTCACCCAGCCCCAGATGCCCACCTTTCCTGTTCCCTTCAGTACACACTGTTAATTCACTAGCTCCATTAGCACACTTTTTTTTTTTTTTTTCCTCTCCCAAACCACCCTAAAAGCATTTTGGGACCAACGACAAAGAGAAGGGAGGGGGGGAACATACCAAACCCAAAGTTTCTAGACAGCTCTCTGTGTGTCAAATACTTGCTAAAAAATCCAAATAAAGACAAACCCAAGAAGCCTCGATACCCTGTCTTATCTTTGCAGGCTGGCTGCTGCCTTATCAGCTCTGACAGAAACTGGCATTTAAGAAAAATTCAGTAGCCTTTGGGTGGAAGCTGGTTCCTAAGAAAACACACAGCCAAAATTGCTGGAAGTTGGTACAAGAGGAGAGGGTAAGCGGGTAAAAGGAGGACTGAAAGCCTCTGCCATCATCTCACCATTCTCCGTCAGGAAATATGCTGCCACGTATGATTTTTAATCATTTTTCATAATTCACTCCTCACACTTCACACCCATTGCACAGGCCAAGAGCTACAAGGGTGAACAATTACTCAAAATGCCACTTGCTCTTATTAGGGAGCAACAGAATCCAGGCAAAGTCACCAGCTCTTCGTACCAGGTTTCAAAGTGCATCAGAAATCAAAGACGACAGAAGATCATGTCCAGCACTGGTACGAAGTACCACTGTCTTGATGGGGAAGGATAAAGGTGTTTTTTTCCCCACCCTCACTTATAACAAAGATGCTCTTTTTGGATAAACTCTTCATGGAAGAATTTGAATGTTCGGGAGCATTTTTTTCCACGAAAAGCAAAACTCCTGTTTGTTCTCACACATAACTCACCGTGCGTGGATTTTGGCAGCCATGCCACAGAGGAGCTGGACTTGCCCTTTGAAAGGGCATGAGGGTCCCACTCTTGAAAAAGTTATAAAATAGTTATAAAAACCCTTTGCTTTACATTAATTGATGGGTACAATGAGCTAGAGAGAGAAGAGCTGTCTCAAGGCCAAGGGCTGCTTTTCAGCATCTCATTCATAATGTAAAAGAGGGAACAGCTGGGGAGACGCCGTCTGCCTCTTGTCAACCCCAGAGGAAAGGACGGACAGACGGACACTCCACAGGGAGCTGCCCTGGCATTATAAACACCTCCGGTAGAGAGTGAGTGGCTTTCTACCTCTGACCTGACCCTTTATCCCCCAAAGAGTCCTCACAAATCTTCCTCAACAGCTAGCAAAAATTGAAGTGACACAGCTGGGCCCCCAAAATGTCCGTTTTTTTGTTTTGTTTTGTTTTGTTTTTCCTCAAGTTTTGCCCAAGATAGCATTACAGGGGAGGCAGAGGAACAAAGGGAACTGCAAGTGTGGAGGGCATCCACACAACTGGGCTCACGCCCTGAAGTGACAGCACGATTAGGGGCACTGCCTATCCCAAGCTCCCCAAAAATCATAAAGCAAGCTCCAGAATAATGGGACTGGTTTAGAGGAGTCATGGAAAACTTGCTTTGGTTCTTTCTTTATTTCCCTTCTGGTGTCCAAGCCAGCCAACAAGGTTGATGGCATGCAACTCACATTTTCTATCTAGCCTTCGAAATCATCAGGGTTAACATCTTGTGGGTTAGTTTCTCTTTTCTTCAACTGAAAGCTGAGTTATTTTGCAATTTCCATAAGCCCAGAAAAATAATCTTAAGGGGAAAGAACAACTGTTAGAATCCTTGAGAAATAATTGCTACCACTTCAGCCTATGCTTAGGTCCTCCATGTTTCAAATAAGCATAATACACTGTGTAATGGGTCCTCAGCAACCGTTTCTTTGAATACAAGCAATCCTCAGGTGCTCATAAGTAAGTACGTGCTTAAACACTTGGTGAAAATGGTGTCTGAGATCAGAAACTTCTGTAGTTGCAAAAGTGCACTGAAAGACTCAGTTTTGTACTTCCCCTTGCATGTCTCCAGTGTTGTGCTACATGGGTTTCAGTGGATTCAAACCAGGATGAATTGAAATAGATCTGTCATACATTATTTTCTGTGGTTTATTTGACTTTAATTATTTCTTAACAGTACTGCTGTTTGAAAAATCTTTCTCAATTGAGGGTGTTGGTTCTGCCTAGGGCTGCTTGGCCCTTTTCCATTGAAATGCCCTTTCAACCACCACCACAAGCCTTTCCAAGCAAAACGAAATCTTTTGGAAGAACCTCTTTTTCTGTGCCTGTGTGAAAATTGGCCTTTCTCAACTCTCTTCCCCTCCCCCAGATTTTAGGTTGGCTTTTCTTTGCACTTTTCCAGGAGGGAACAGAAACCCATGGTGGGCTCCAGCAGGATGTGGAACAACAGTTGGGAGAAAGCAAACTTTGTTGTTGGCACATCTAAAAACACAATAATACTACTAATAATACTAATAAATGCTTGAATAATATAATTCGCTTTTCCATTCGAGGACTTCTGATGCTTGTTTCCATCAATAATAACCTCGGTGTAATGCCTAAAGTCAATGATGAATTCTGTACCCAGCACAGAGGGGATGACTGGTCTTGTGATTCACGCATGCAAACCATGTCAGGTTTGCGGTGGAAGCCCTTCAGCCCGTGCACGAACGATACCTTTGCACCTGTTTTGCCTTGGGCATTTGCCCAGGGATTGGGCACAAGATTATTGGTTGTGTGGACCTGTATTGTAGCAGCAGTGAGAAATACGTATCAGGGCAACGTCTGCTTTGCAAAGGGCACTGTAGGTAAATACAAGATCTCACCTTTCTCAGGTTTAGGCAAGTAAAATAAAACTCAGCTGAAGGATGGCTCTGGTTTTCAGAGGGAGTCTCTGTCAGATGAAAGCATGAAGTCTGTATACAAAGAGCTATTAGTACCTTGCAGTTAAGGCTGTAGCTGCCTGTCTGTCATTCTGGGTCTGACAGCTCTTAACAAAACAACAGGGCTTTGGTACAATTAGGACTTCCAGCAACTAACCCCAATACCAAAAAAAAAAAAAAAAAAAAAAATCACACCAGCTATAATAACAACTTTGCCTTATTCTGTGTTCATTGTATCAACCAAAACCATTGCTCATTTGCTGACCTGCTCTCCACAAGCAATATTAAATATTTTAGATGTTGTAGTCCTCCTCCAGCTCTGCCTTAATATCTGTCTTGTAGCAAAATACCCTCCAACACATGCCACAGACAGAAGGCCCTGCTCTGGTTTTAAGGCTGAGATACTTACAGCAGGAAGCTCATTCAATTACTTTGGTGCATTTTTCATCTCCCTCAGACAAGTTATTGGGTTTGCTGGTTGGGGTTTTTTGCATTTAGTACAGTATCTGCATTACTCTTGAAGAGGTAGAAGGGAAAGCGCCTGTAAGCACCTGAACAAAAAGATCCAAACCAAGAGGTTATTAAGATTCATTCAGGCTTGTTCCTTTCTCCTGTTATTTCAATTAGTATCTGATAACTAAGTTGTTCCCTTTTAATTCTGCATTGCACATTTTTTCTTTCAAACACTTGTCTCAGTGGAAGTTTGATGCTGTTTTTACTTCTGGAGAAAGAAACCCCAAAGATGTGTTTTCAACCTCCCGGCGCAGTGTTTCCCAGATATTTTGAATCAGGGACTGCTGCCAAGATGCACATTTTTCCACAGATCACTGCATACCCTCACGCTCTCAGCAGAAAGTCATCGTGGCGACACAGACACAGGGATGGACCCTGGAGCGGTTCTTATTGCCCTATTCTTTCCCTTATTGCAGTCCATGAGCCAGCATGGGAACCAGCGCTTGCCCCTCTTGCATTGTCCAGGCCTGAGAAGATCTGGCAGATTTTAAAGGATATTTAAAAAAAAAAAAAAACAAAAAAAAACAAGCAAACAAAAAAACCCCACCACATCCCTGCTGCCTTGGGATAGTTATAATTATTTAGTACCACGTTCTGATTTTCCTGAATGTACCAGAATTTAGTCTTCCAATGCAGAGTAACTCCAGCAGCCTTCACGCGTGTACTGGGGCATGCACCAGGATCTTCCCCTCTCTACAAATAACTGGATCAATGGGCAAGAAAAAGCCACAGCAAAACCCAGAGTTTCTCCAGGGTGCAGGGTCATGGTTCATCACGTTAGATATGCGTCAATCATCCCTGCACAGAATTCACCCACCGCATTCTCACAGGCCAACATAAACACCCCTCCTCCAGAAAACCCCTAAAAGCATTGTTAATGCAGCCCTGTGGCTTTACCTGTTCGGCCTACTGGCTCCATTCCCCTGGAAAAATATTTTCGCCCGTGGGAACTATTTTGCACAATTTTTTTTTCTCTGCCTTGTTTTTGCAGCCCCCTGAAGCGGTGTCAGTAGTCAGAAGTCCACATACAGATGAAGACAAGGTTGGCAGGGAAACCTGGCTCCCCCTCAGGCCTGGGTGACACACCACATTCAACCTTGATACTGGGGTTGATGTGCACTGTGCTGGGACCAGAGGGAACCTGATCACCAGCAGCGCTGGCTCCAGGCCGTCTTTGCTGCCGGCTGTGCTCCCGATGGAGTAGCTCCTTCCTTGCAGCAGGCAATGCCGCAGGAGGGCCAACATTAACTTGCCATTTCCCATCTCCCTAAATCATCCTTCTCCCTCACAAGCCAAAAGCAGAGGAAGGAAGATTCCCATTCCCCCTGTAAAGCACTCCAATTTCAAGGGAAAATGGAGACAAACAGAAAATTGTCATGATAGAGAGTGTGAAAGCTAGCATCTCCCAACGCAGAAGGGTCAGCGATGCGCTACCCTCTAACTGAGCTTAACCAAAAGCAAAAGTCAACGAGGAATAATTACTGCCTGTTCAGAATGGCCCAAACCACTTCTGGACGAGAAGTTTCTACCAGGGTAATATACACTGTTTTGCAGGGAGAACCCAGGATCCAAATCTGATTTTTCCGGTCTTCACATTCACTGCTCCCGGGCAGTGCTACATTTTGCAGCGTGGACCCTGCTGCATTTTACATTCCTAAAGGGTCATTTTATCAATGTTCACGTAAATGCTCAGGCCTCCAAAGTACTGAGCCTTCCTGCCACAAGTGGGAATGGATAGGACTTGCTGCCCGTGGTCACACTGCAATATCCCACGAGCTCAGGTCATGCTCCTATAACAATTTAACTCATCACATTTTTTCCAGGTTGGCTTCCTGCCCAGCTTAGCTCCCCAAAACACTCAACAGCAAGATTGAACAGCTCTCATACTTGCACAATGGAGTTACAAGCCTGGGAGCAGAGCAGGACAAGGACAGGACGGTGGTAGGGTCAAGTTCAGTCATCTTCAGCTGCCATGAGATCACACCTGAGAAGCATTTACTGTCAGGATCCAAGCGGCTGTAGTTGGGCAGAGGAAGGGGGGGGTCCTATTTGTGCCACTAATGACACAACTTAGCAGGACAGAAATCAAGTGCTTGACCTTTCCCAACATCATGTGAAGCAAATGCTCCATATGACATCTCCAGCATTATCTACCAGGCACAGGTGCATGACTGCAATTAGAAATGACCGGCATTTCGTACATAACAGCACCTTTCAACCCAACTCAGCCTATCCAAAAACACTCACAGGTTCAGTTATCATCTTCTTCCCAGCCAACCTCCCCAGCACCTTGTCAGCTCAGGAAACACCAAAGAATTCCCCCTTTAGTCTCACAGCTATTACTTGGAAATTAAATTGGAAGCTACAACACCTCTCCACGCACTGGTAGATCTTAAACCCGGCACTTGGTTTGTCCCGAGACGATTTCTCACCCCCACCCCTAATTCAGCTTCCGCAGAGAACAATGCTGCTGGTTTGTGTCTACAACAGATTTATTCCATCCTTCTAGCAGCTCGCACCGCCTGTACCTTCAAGGGGCAGTAGCTGCTTAAAGCGAATGGTTCTTTCAGGTTTCTGGGAATAAAAGGCTGCCCTCCATAATCAGGACATTGTTCTCCCTAAATGGACTCAGACTCTGTAAACATGCTCTTCTGCACAGCACTGGGAGGGCAACTGTGAGCGTGTGTACACGTACATGCGGGGAATGTGTCTTGTTCTAAAAAACAGTAAATTACGTTAATTCATTTCCTCTGCCTAAACGGTGGTAATAAACTTCGGGAAAGGAGGAGGAAAAAAGTAAACAAGAGTCAATTACAGAAAGGTGAGGGGGAGAGGTAACTGAATAACTCCACCAAACGTCTCCTTTGGGAAAGGACATTCATGTTACAGCTCAGATGGGCTCCATGCAGCCCTCCCTCGGTCCTGCTGGAGGTATCAATGCAGCCGTAACAATTACTTGCTTTTATAAGGTTTCAGCCTGTTTCCATGAGTTCAATCTTGGGAGCTGGGAAATGAGCCCCCACCCTGACCAACGGTGAGTACATCCCTGGGGGCTTTGCTCCGCGAGCGATGCAAGCACTCCGGTGACTGAAGCCAATACGAATAGTCAGAGCCTATTTGTAATTTTCTAACAGGAAAATAATTTCACTAAGCAAACTACCATGCTTTGACTCAAAACCCTGATTAGCACAGTTTGAAAACAGGGCAGCATACTGTTCTGGGAATTAACTTGCTTGACCCCTAGTCTATAATGGCACTCAAATAATCTGTGAGTCAGACAAAGTTGAAAAACTCTTGGAAGACCACACTGAAAGAATTTACTGGATTTATTGGATTTTCTAGGATAAAAGAAAAATAAGCCTCAAACTCCACTTAGCTAGTCTGTGGTCTTCAGAAAGACAAGCTTTTTCTCCTGACACTGTCTAGAATAGGAACGCTGCCTATGCTGAGCACTTTTTGGGTCTCTTTTTTATATTTTTCTTCTTCACTGGAAACTCACAATAAATAGTAATAATTATAAATAGACAGTTCTATTGCTGTGGCTACTCTTGAGTAGCACCTTGCTGGTTTCTTCCTTGGAATCAGTGGTAAAACATGGGGAAAAGGGAGAGATTCCCATCCCTGTGAATCTACAATCCTCCTCCCAAGAGGAGCACTCACGGGGAGAAGATCCCTGAATTGAACTCCAAATTAAATATCCTGAGGCTGCTGTACCAGTTGCAAAGAATGACTACCCTGGTCTTTCCAGTGAAGTTCCAATGCCAGGATTAATGCTGTATATTGCACTATCACAAAATATTCCTTGAAATCCTCCAAATTCCTAGGCCTACCCCTGTTTGAGCAAGCAGGGAATCAGGAAAAGCATTCTGCTGTAGTGATATGAGCAGGACCTTGCCCTGGTCTAGATAAAACACTGACCCGTCCCTACCTTAGGGTTTATCCAGCCCCTGAGCAAAATGCTCTGACTAGCCTCTACCACTTCTCTGTGTCTCTTTGTACCCCAGAAACAATAGATGTGTGCCGAGAGCAGTGGCAAACATTTTCAGATAACAAATCTGGCAATTAGAAATCAACTGTCCAAAGCTAGTTCTCCTGCATATGCAAATATCTCCCTAATAGGTTTACGATTCCTTGTCAATAAAACCTGTCAAGGAAAAGTAAACACCTGTCCCAGCCATGATTAAGTTGAAAGCTCCACTCTCATTAGCCCTTAACAAAATTAACCCCGGCAATACTGCATTTCTGATTGGTTGAGAATACCAGGAGGAGGAAAGATACTCATCAGCTCTGATCTGTTAATCTAGTTTTATATTAACTATTGCAGATCACGATGAACCTTCCCGTGGCTCAGTGCCACACTGTACAGAACTGAAACACAACCTGGTCTAACCCCAGTTTCTGCTGTCTGGGAGGATTATAAGTTTAAATCATACTTGCAGCTATTCAGCCACAACTCATGGAACCTAAAGGGACTATCACCTTTGTAATGGAGAGCAATATCCGACCCTGAATATTAAAATATGAAATGACTTATCAGAGCACAGAGCCTGATCTCCATGTGCTGGTGGAGCTGGCAACTCCTCTCCCAGTTTCCCACTTTAAACTGCCCAAAAATACATTAAATGCTTCCTAATATTACTTGTCTGGCTGAAGAGACACTGTGATTGCCACCAAAATGGTGTGCTAATCTGAAGAAGAACATGAAAGACTATGATCCAACCAGGAGGCGAGTGAGACAGCTCATAACATCCTCGCTCAGAAGGGTATCCACACTCTGAAGGAGCCTTATCCGCCAGTTTTACATCAACTGGTTGACACCAAACAAGCGTTCTTTCTTCCACATAGATCCTGCAGTATTCTTGGAGATATATTCCACAATGTCCAGAGGTTTACCCTGTTATTCATTAACCCCTCCATCCTTGACATGCAGTTCATACACCTGTAACTCGTCTGACACTTGTCATTGCTTAACCAGTGTTAACAGAGCTGTTTAGGTAAGAACAACCACTGAGAAAAACAGCTTCCTCAGTTACTCCAACTTACACAAATCTATTAGTCAAGAAGAAAAAGGAGGAAAAGAAACCAGTTCACAGTGCTCCAGCATCTGCTGCAGCCTAACTCCAGTAGTTTGGCTTGTTCAGCTTTGGGAGGCTGGTGGGGCTGAGTAACTGGCCCTTCTCCCTCTTTGGGGGTTGATATGGCCTCACCCCATCCACTTCTGTCTAGAAAAAGGAAGATTTAAATCTATGCAGGGCGATAGTAAAATACTAGCTACTACAAGGAAAACTCCCCTTTTACAATAGAATGCTTATACTCAGAGTCACACATTGGTCAAAAGCCAATTAAGCATCACACCTCCACCTAATGACCTGGGGGCACCTGGGAGGACACAGGTGAAGAGAGAAACACAGCACAGATTCGGAAAAGCCACCTGTCAACATCCTCTTCAGAGCACACACGCTGCCCACTCAAGATCCTCTCCCGAGGCTTGGCTTCACCAGGCCTCAAGAGCAGCAGTATACTAATCCGGCCGAAATTTTCTCTTGGAGGTTGGCTAATGCTTACATTTCCCTCCACGTCCTCCTCCAGCTTTTTCCCTCTCCCGAATATCTTGTTCTGGCCAGAACTAGCAAGCCCGCAATTGCCACAAAGAGTCTGCACAACGCCAGTACCAAATTCTTACAGTCATTCGCTCACTGGGCACGTGCCAGTAAACCCAGCAAGGAGAATATGAATTTTTTAAAAAATGCCTATTGCACAACTTAAGTCTGCATTTCTGCGTTTGTCTGCTGTTCCTGCGTTTTTTTTCTAACGTGCTCAAATACCGACAGCTGCTAAAATACCCACCAAAGTCAGCACCACCCAAGTGGCATCTAGGGTATGACACCTCTTGTGTTACTTACTTCTCAATCACTTGACAGGATACCAAAGATTGTGTAAATCTTTCATGAAATAAATTTACCAGACGTAAGGAGAAATGATTTTGGGTCCCATCAAGCTAGAAGCCACTTGGAGAGATGCTGAGAATAGAGGTGCAGCGGTCCTGAGAAACATTAACCTGCTCTGAAAAGCCTCTGTTCCCAATTTACATTTTTCTTCCCTTAGTGAAGCTCAAAATTAAGTTTGAACACTTAATGGAAGAAGTAGCCTGGAGTTATTGGCTGGATTTCTTCCTGAAAATTGGAGTGGTTGGGATGAAATAAAAACATTAGGTTATTCGCAGCACTGCTGGATACTGTGTTTCTACTGCAATACAATGGGGAGACTGTGTAATCAGGGCAACCAACCAAACTCCACGCAGCCCATGTTTATTTGACTCAGAAGGGGCGAAAAGAAAAATCAGAGATGTGAATGGATTCAGCAGCAAACGGCATATATTAACGTGTTAAACAACACTCGGGCCAGTCTTCAGCCCCTCCACACCTAGCAACACCGCCCACAGAATGGCACCCTTTCTTTGCGGATAAAACCCCTCTGTGGTGACCCAAAGTTAAAGCAAAGAATTTCCACATTGCCTTCATCCCCAACAGCTTACACTCTAGCCACCAGCCAGAGCTCACGGTGGGCAGAAGCAATGAGTTTCTAGAATAAAAAAAAAAAATGAGCCCGACCTATCTGGTTGAGCAAGCAAATGGCAGGATCCAAAATACCAGGCTTAGCCCACGTCTCTTCTGCTGTCGTATGCGAGGGATCCATACGGAGATCAATATCACAGATAATCCGTGATGAAGGATGAATCGAAAGCCCATGGGAGTGAGTAGGAGTCACAGCACCAACATTCACAGGCTCCGAATCAGGTCCTAACCTGTTAAAACCGGCATGGGCTGCAGCTGCATATCTTATATGAAATCGGGGCAACAGGATCAGATTATTCAACCTTACTTTTGGAAATATTTTTCGTTTACCTTAGTACCACAGCTGCTACGAAAGAGCACCAGACTCAATAGGCTTTCAACAGACTGCGGTCTTCACAACTTCTATACTCACTCTGGCTCTACTCTTTTTTTTTTAAAAAAAAAAAAAAAAAAAAAAAAAAAAAAAAAAAAAGAGTCCTTTATATGACCAAAAATGTTCCAGCTTGGTACAAAAGATTAGGACAGATCAAGGCAGCTAAATACGTATGGAGGCATTATTATTAGAGAAAACTCCAAGTCAAGACTGATTACAGAGAACAAGAAATGGAATAGAAATAAATCCAAATTAAATGTTCAAAACAAGATTGAATGCATTTCAGCTTGAGCAGCCCGCCAGAAAACACAGGAAGAGGTCAGGTGAAAGACAAACTCCTTGAAACAAGACAAAATGAGCAGGTTAATGAAAGGAAAGGGAGAGAGGAGCATTTCCACCGAGTCCTGTAATGCTGGGATACATTTGCACGGACCCTTTGAGCAGCACAATTTTACAAGTCACTGCAGACACAACTAGGAGCTTCATATCTCAGGAAAATCAGAAAGCTGCACTGATCCTACTCCCACTATGACTAAAGGTTGTTGGTGTGGGTTGTTTTTTTTTCCAATTCAGGCTAGGCACAAGACAACATCTGCATCTTCCCCTTTCAGTGGAAATTTTTATCTCTTCCAACAGTCAATACAAGAATGCACAGCCAGACAGTGACCATCTCTACTACGTTCACGCTATTCTATAATGAGTATTCTGCACCCAGATGTACCTGCATTGCTCATGGCAAGACAGCTGCTCAAAAAGGAATTATCAGATGTGTCATTGGAAAAGATCAGCTCTATCAGCCAATTCATGCCAGATAAAAAACTTTACCTTTAGCTAATAAATTAGTACCAATGCTCCCAAGCCTTGAAAAGCAGGTTCCTACTTGCTAACAAGTGTCACTTTTGCTTTTTTGTTTTTGAATTACTTTTTTTTCCTGAAAGAACCATTTTCCTGTAATTTCTCGAGCAGCACCTCATGGCACATGAAAGTTTCTTCTGTCAGACTTTGGAGTCTAGCCTTTGCTGTGTACAAGGTCATCACAGAAAAGACATCTTTTAATTTACTGCTTGAGTCTTTTAAGGAAGGTCAAAGAAACATATTGACTTGAAAAACAAAGTTATAAGAACTTTAAGGAAAGTCTAAACGTATTAGAGCAATTTGCCGAGTTTTTTAATATTCCTAATAAAAAAAAAATTAAACCAACGCTAATTTTCCAGTATGACGCACACCGTATTTTATGTTTAAACGCAGCCACAATTTAAAGCGGCCGAGGGCCTCAGAAGAAGGGAGGAACCAGGGTTTAAAAAAATAAGCAGGATTTTCTTAGATCGTCATGTTGACTCCAGGTACAAGTCATGCTGACAGATTATTCATGAGCAAGTTCACCAAGAGCATGATCCAAAAAATGCCCCAAACTTAACCAGAAGATGTGCAGTGACTTACATAAAACCTAAATCAGGCTGTTAGATCTGAACATGCTTCTGTTTCACAAGTGAGAAATTACCTAATCGTTATATCTGGTAATGACCATTCAACAAGAATAAAGGAGTAAACCAGAAGCCAACAATCATCTCTCTTACATTATCATTATTTATTTTTTCCATGTTTACTACCGTTCACTCTTATAAACCCGAAAGTTATAGAATGGTAAATATGTTCACCAGAATGAAGAACTCATCTCCCGAGAAAGGAAAAAAGAAAGAAAAAAAAAAAGCTTTCTAGGGTCCTATTCCCTGTTCTCCAATATTCACAGAAACAAAAATGGCACATAACATTATTTCTGCATGAAACCGCTGAATTTTGAGGTGGCCCCATCAGCAAATTCCCTGTAAAGCAGGCATCAACCAGGTTTGTAAGCCAAGCGTCACACAGAGAAGTGCCAGAGCAGAAAGCAATCAAGGTCCTGTTCTTCCCCTCCCTACGCAATGCACCGAAAATGAAATCAACATCCAAACTAATTAGTTTCCAGCACAATATCAGTTTACTCGCTAAAAGGAGGGTTGTTACTGCTCTTACCAAAAACTTCTAAACATACCATACGAAATCTTGTTTAAGCCACGGGACCAAGCCAAGCACATCCCAACGTTACCATATACGGTCACCAACGCGAATACGATGGCAAGTTGACAGATTTGGAACAAATATTGCGTTGTGTGTCACTGAGATAACATAGGCAGGAAAATATCAGATTGTATTACCTGTATCCGACCGGAGGTGTGGAGTAGTAGGAGCTGCATTGCTGCAGGACATAGTCACTAAAGGTTAGTGACCCAAGATGGCATTCGTCCCCGCGGAGGAGGGCCAGGGCAGGACACTAAGGACTTTTATGAGGACTTTTATGACTGCTTGGAGAGAACAGGAACGGAGTGACACGAAGGACAAGCCACCAGACCTGCACTATTAGCCCAGATTCAGGGCTGATGCTAATGGGTGCAGCTGGCAAACCGGGCTGAAGCTGCTGCCCTACGCCCTGCCTGTCAGTCAGACAGTGTAGTCCCTCTTAGAAAACCACGGCACACAGGTTTTGTTCTCAAAGAGTGGATTTTGTGCACACAGAAGTTCTTGTGTTCACCCACAAGGGAAAGAAGGGGCTTGGATATTTACCAAAATAGTTCTCAAGAAGGACTTTTTCAGTACAAGCTCCCTCCAGGAGATCCTTAGCCCGGAATAAGATTGGTCACTGGAGGAGTTATTCCAGATTAAGTTTTCTGGAAGGGTTATTCCAGTGCACTTGCAGGTGTAGACCAGCCCTTAGCCAAAACCTTTAAATTTCAGCCCCGAAAGCATTGGTTCAAACGTAGCCAGAGCTACCTCATCCTTCATCCCTCCAGACACAGCGAGTTCTGCACCTGGACTGCTAAAATCAGACCTGTTCTCTGCTTTGTGTGGATACTTTGAACGTATTGCCTCTTTCTTAAGTGTCTATCTCGGTTTCCTAATATATCCCCCTTTTTGCAGTGTTTTGTACATTGGCGATGTGACACATTGGGTCACAAGAAAGGACAGAGGCAGTAGGCACAGCTCCAAACCTGGACAAATGCCCCCGTTTGCTGGGGAGGAGGGAAAGTTGCCGCATTAGCCCAGTCAGTCATCACTGTGGGGCCCTTCACCTTAAAAGGTATCACCTAAATAAAGATGTAAAAATAAAACAACGCAACATTTAATGCAAGATTGCCGCTGAGCACTCAACTGTCAGGAAATATCAAAGCCGGAGCGTGTGGGCAACTTAACTCTGCCCCCTTGTGCAAACGCACTACGGCACAGCCCTTTCCCGAACACGGGGCACGCAATCAGCCAGCTCCAAATTAATATCCTAATTCCAGCATAAGCCACTTTTGCCTAATACGAGTAGAAGAGAAGGACCAGCACTTTCACCGAGAGCCTCCTCAGCCACCTTCCTCACTTGTTTGCAGGCCAGCGAGCACCTATTTAACTTCTGATGCCTCAGATTAGGAGGCGTTGGCACGCTTTTGGCCACACACGTCTAATTTGCAATCAGGATACAGATATTAAACACTGTTTGGCCAAAACAAAGAGCCCTTCTTCCTCTGGAGTAAAGCCTCACGACTTCAGGCTGAGATTTGGCCAAAGGTCTGTCTATAAAACCCAAGCGACTGAAACAGGTAACATTTATACATCTCCAGCGGCCGAACCCACCGTATGATACATTCGGAAAAAATCCACAAGCACGTTAACAACCAGGCATTTTTCCGAGAATCTGAAATTATCCCAATGTAAACATCTAATAATTGGGGATATTCAACAGCACAACAGAAGGTTGCAACATGCTGGAGAGTGTCTCACCTCTGCTCACTTACAAGTTTGATCTTTCATCTACATGCTTTGCTATCGAGAATACTCTTACCTTCAAGAGGTCCAAAGCAGGATTTAAATGTTAGGGTTTTGTCTATTTATATTTTTTGTTACAGCAACGACACCTTTTTCTTCTTCACTTTCCCTCTCTTAGTATGAGCACAAGAACGAATTACACTTTTCATGGGTTTAGCTCTGGTTTTTAAACTCTCTATGTCATTTTAAATAACCAGGACCATCTCTCAATCCACTTGCAGGATGGATTTTTCCAGCTCTGAAAAGAGCTCAAATAACCAAATTACCAATATGATCCTATCAAAGTTACATTAAAAAGACCTTTCCATAGGAAAAATGACAATGTCCTGAAATTACGGCTGTTAATTTTCTGTCACTTCTTCACACAACAACAGCCCACAGGACTTCATTTTCCAAGGGCAACAAAAGAGTACGAGCAAGACATGTGCAAACCAAATTTAAACAGGGTCAACCAGTAAAGCAGACGATACTCGGCTCACAACAGAGACAAAAATCTTTTTGTCTTCTCCTGCCCACTTCAGATCTTTTCCGGAACTCCACCAGCTTCTCAGGTCCATTGCAATAATATACATCCATGAGGTCATCTTAATTCATACACTGCTGCCCATTGCCTACAACTTAAACTGAGTCTCCATTGTAAACCTTGCCTGGAATTCAGACTTGCAGGACTTACAGCCTATATACTGTTTTCTTTTTCATTCAGCTTCCAGCCGAATCATTTTATAGTGCTTTTGCCTCCATAAAATATTTGCTTGGGAGCTGATGCCAAGAAAGAGGAAAAAATAAGAAGCAATGCACTAACCAAACTTAGGGCTTTCAGAGTAATGTGCCCCCTTCTCCTTTCCCACCCTCACCCCCAAAGGTTTATTTTTGGCAAGTTACGGCCCAAGCGAAGGGCAAGTTTTGGCCCAAGCGAAGGGCAAGTTTAAACCTTTTCTTTTTTAACTCCATGGCACTGCGTGATTTAAAGGTCTTCCAACAATTCACACAACTCTGATACTGTTGGGAATTGCAGCTGGAGCGATCTACATCCTAAAGCCATACCCCCATTCTCCTGGAACAATGCAGCCCCTCCTTTGTGACCAGAGCCGGGGGAGCTGAAAGCATGGTTTCTCACTCCGGCTTTCCAGGGACAGCACCCACCAAGGTACCACACAGGCGAGAGCAGAGGAAAAGCCACCGCTCCTTCCACTCTGATCCCACAGCTTTGCTTAAAGCACCTTCCCGTAAAGAAACTGCTTTCCCCCCCCAACCCCCCCACCCCCCTCTGGCAGTCCCAGGTAAATGTATTTCAGTTTGCCTCTGGTAGGGTAACCTGTTTATTGAAATCTGATCAACTGCTGGAGCCCCAACATTAAAATACGCTCTTGCTGTTGGGAACTGTCATTTGTCTGTCACCGAGGAAGTTAATGGATGTGTTTGTTTAGTTTGCCAGTGGGAATACACAGGGCAGAGGCTGGAGGGATTACAGGAGGGGAGAGGTATTTCTGATCCACAGAGGAATGCAGTTGCTTTTCTTTAAAATTGTCTGTGTATTTTTACACACGCAAGAGAAAAGCGCCTGGAAGTTCACCTGCGCCTAAGAGACCTCAGCAAACCCGGAGCGACCGCGCTCTATCCAAACCGATGGCCCCGAAACACACCGGTAAGGAGGCAACGCATGTGGGCACGAGCCTACACCCCTGCGCAGATATGCAACGTGCAGGGGACGAGTCCACAACAACAGCAACTCCCTTTCAGGGTCCCTCTGAGGGCACCATGAGTGTTTGCAGAGCACAAGCCCAGAAGAGGAGAGGGAAGGGTGCGAGTCGCAGAGCGTTTGCAGCAAGCGCAGTCTCCTTACCTCTCGCCGAGTCCGAAAATGCAATTATCCCCGCGAAAAGGAGCGCAAGCTGCAATTCCATTTTGAAAACCAGATCCCTCAGTATCCTACGGGCTACCGTCCTCTCAGACCTGGAGGCAGAAAAAGAAGAGCAAAATAATTACTGAGGAAAACAAACAAACAAACAAAAATAACCCGCAACTTTGCAGTTTTAAAACCTATTGCGAAGACGTAAGAGCAGAAACAGCAAATGAAAGAGCAACGTACTTGTAACTCATTCCTTGGTGCTCAGCAAGTAAAACTTTGCCCTCCTTTCTGCTTTAGCCTGATATAAATCAAGAACCCACTGAGGCCAGTAAGCTCCTCTAAGTTTACAGTTAATGCATAATTCTTTGGTATTCTGTACAGAACCAGTCTGGAAGGCAAACAAAACACTAGCGAGTGGCCATAAAGCAAGATTTCAGGTTAACAATTTGCGGAGGAACTTGGAGAAGGGGGAGGAGGAATGTTACCTCTCCCATCAGCAGCCCAGAAAACTTTGTGTTGCTGCTTCAGTGCCCCTCAGACAGGCTCCGCTCTGGGTATGCGCCTTCCTCCACTCCAAACTTCTCTGAACTGCACTGATTTTTCCTTTCCTCTTCCCTCCCCCCGAGCCCCACTTGTTCCCGTGTGCTCCAGAGGTGCGTCCCAAAGCAAAACCGCACTTAATTATCCAGATTCTTGAAGATGCCTTCGCTGTGATACGCAAACCCGGGGTAGATCAGGTTTACGTTAATTACACCCTGTTCTCCTCCTAAAACTCTCACTCTCTAAACACTGTCTGAATTCCTCACCCTTGTAAACTCCCCGGTTTAAACACTCCGTGCCCCCAGGACACACAACAACCCGTGTACAGCATCCAGCGAAGCAAATAAGGACGCTTTGCCATTAGCTTCCCAATTTGCAGCGGGGAGCTGGTACGGAGGGCAGGCGGGCGGGCGCCGGGGGCGGTGGGCGGCCGGCGGGGCCGGGCAGGCGGAGGGGGCTCCCCCCGGGGCAGGACGCGGGGCCCGGCGGGGCTCAGCGCGGCTCAGCCCCGCGGCGGTCGGTAACGGGATATTCGCAGCCGGGAACTGGGGTCGGGGAAGGGAAGCCGGGGGAGCTGGGGGGTTGGGGGGAGGGGGGGGGAGGGGAAGGGGGGCGATAACCGGCGCGATGCCACCTGGTGCTGCCCCCCGCTTCGGGGCAACCCCGGCGGCTCCCAGCTGTGCGTTAGTGTCTCCCCGTCCCAGCGCCCACCCAGGCGGGGGTCTCCCGGCCGGGGCGGGGTAGGGGGTGGCGTGGGGGCCACTTACCTTGGCTGCTGCCGGGGCTCTAGCACCGTGTGCTGGCGCCCATCCCCGCCGCTCGCCGCCTCATGCCCTCCGCGGCCACGGCGCCCGGCGGGGCGCTCCGCCGCCGCCGGCCTCTACCTCATCCCCCCCCCCCCCCCGGGGGCGGGTGGGGGGCTGCCCGCTGCTTTGGGGGTGCCCTCGCCACGGAGCGGCTCTCCCCCTTGACCACTGGCTTTTTACCACCACTACCCCCCTTCTGCCCCAGCGATGATTTTTCCACTTAGGGAGCCACGGGCGAGGAGCTAAGGGAAAAAGGGGAAACCTTGTAAATTATTTTCCCTGCTTTCCGGGTCGGGCTGAGCGTGTGTGTGCGGGGAGGGACAGTGGGGACCTGACAGATCCGCCGGGGCTCCGCAGCAGCGGGATGCCCGGTGATGCCGTCCCGCGGCTCGCCCAGCCGGAATCCCGTTTAAGGAGCGAGGGGAGGAGGGGAAAGGGGCTGGGGAAGGGGAGGGGAGGGGGGGGTGCGGGAGAAGGGGGGGGGAGGGAATGGGGGGGGAGAGCCGGGGCGAGAGAAACAAGCGATAAAGCAACTTTCCCTGCAGGGCTTTGTGGCTGTGGGGGCCGAGCCGCCGAGGAGGGCGGTGCGGTGCCGCCCCGCTCCAAACTTCGCACCAATCCCCGGGAGCCCCCGCCCTCCCCGCCGGCCCGCTCCCCTTAACCCTTTGCGGGAGCGGCGGAGGGTGTGGGGAGGGGGAAATCGGCGACCCGCCGAGCTCCGTGTGCGCCTCGGAGCGGCGGAGACCGCCCTGCGCTGTCTCCCCCTTTCTCCCTCATCCGCTTTGCGCCCCACGGCAGTGGAGCCCCCGAGCGCTCTAGATTCCGTGTGTGTGCCCCCCACCCCCACCCCCCGCCGCCCCTCCGGCGCCTCGCAGCCCCCCGGGGCAGTGGTGCCCCTGTGCCCCGCTGTGCCCCAGAGCATCCCCCCACCCGCACCCTCCGGAGCACACGTAGGACCCGTAAGCTACGGGGGTGGAGACCTCCATCCCCGCAGCCCCCCACCCCAATGCACCCCGCAACCCGTCCGTGCCAAAGCACCCCTTTTCCCACGGAAAGAGCCCCATCCGTTGAAACCTACCGTGGAGGCAGTGAGGGAGAGGTTGGGGTCGGCTACACTGTTTTGATCTCCCGGTTTGGATGCAAATCATGCCAGAAAGAGACTGGACCGAACTAAACTAAACCAACTGGAAAATAAACTGTGGAGACGTCTGTTCCTTAGATTAACTGTTACAATTATTTATTATTTACTTTCAAACAGGACTCGGCTGATGCATCCGCTCTTACAGCAAATTACTCCCTGCACAGGATAAAAATCAACCTGGCAGAATTCACCAAACAGACTAAACAAACGACAAGAAAAAAAGCTGCCTCAATAGCCACACTTTTATATCTGGAGAGAAACATTGTTACTGTTGATGTTATTGTTTATTAGATCTCTTCTTTGATATACATCAGCATGAAGGACTCCTTGAAAACTAAGCTGTCTCAATACTGATTCAATGTGATCGGCAGCAGGAGAACCCCTAAATCCAAGCCAAGAAGTAGTCTGAACATCCATCTTACCTATTTTGTTAGGATTATGAAATTAGACCCTCTATTATTATCGTTACTAAATATTTTTATTCAGTGGCTCCTGACAGCATTAAATCTTGATACACAAAATCAATGTGAAAAACATTCAAGACTAAACATATAAACCCCCTGAACCAGAAACAAAGTAAGTGGCTGACAATATTGTTTTTATATTTTACATATTTGTATCATCATTTTTATTATTAAAGTTCATTCATCTGAGAAATCCCAGATGGACTACTACTCCTATCAGGCAATAACTTCAGCCTCATTGACTTCAAAGACAGTGTTGACTGAGGCAAACCTTCAGGACTTGACCTACATGGTCATATTCATGCCATGGATTCTGATAAAATCACTACAACTTGTACCAGAATGAGAGCTCAACTGCACGCTACATCTCGAGGGATGATGTGTAAAACAACTCTTTGTAACATTTCCCAGCCATTTCACCACAAAGAAGTCAAGGTCTTTGTCCCAAGGACGTCACCATCCAGGTGATCCAGAGCCAAAACTATTTACACGTCCTTCTGTTCTCCTGCAGACTGAAGTCCAAAGCAGCCTTAATTCTGACTCAGATGTGGGACGCTGGCTCGTCGTGGGCGGGTTTCCTACCAGGTTAGAGAGACCTGGCTGAAGACCTCCTACTCCTCATCTTGTTTTTCTGGGTTATGTACTGACACCAAGGATTAATTCCCAGATACACCATGGCTTTCTCATCACAGACTGTCTAGAGACTCGGTTGAACTCTCTCTGGGCCTGAATCAGCTCCGATGTGGAAAAAGAGACCTTCTTCCAAACCGGGCTGTGCCTAAGCCCAGTGTCAAGCATCCAGCTCAGGTTGGACTTATCAGACACAGCAGACAAAAATCCTCCACTTCTTCCATCCTCACTTCCTTATTGAAAAATCCTATGTGTGCCTCTGTAGGCTCCAACATCTCCCAGACTGTGGGCGTTTCTCCTTCCAATACACCTATAAAGCAGCAAAATCCCTCCTGCAGCTTTTCACCAGTGGGAAGTTCTGGGAGACGGATGATTACAGAGGTGGCACACAATGTTTTCAAAAGTATCCAGGTGCCTAAACACCTTCAGATCCCCCTTAAGCCTCTGTCTTTAGGCATCAAGAAGCTTTTTAAGAATCTGACTGCAAGTGATGTTGCAAAGGGATTACATGGGGCAGGGAACGGAGCCCACAGCTTCCATACCCCAGGCTAAAATAACCAGAAAATAACCCCTACTGACTCCAAAATGTCAGCACAATTATTATTTATTTTTTTTTGCTGGGGCTTGGGGTGCCTGAAAGACAATCTGAAACCATGCTTTAGACTTCATCCATCTCATTCCCAATACCCCAGTGGAGGAATAAATTTAAAACTTTGATACAACAAAAATAATTAATATTCCTGAAACAGCTCATAGTTTATCAGAAACAAAATCTCATGCTGTTTTCCCAACACTTCTACCTAAATAAGGAAACATGCAGAGCTGTGTTTTTTCTAGGCTGGCTGTAATTTGCAGGATGATTGAGTAGTCTGAAAGTCAACAGCCCCAGTTTGCTCCTGCACCCCATGGTCCTGAGACAAGGCTGTGGGAAAACAGCTTTCTGGAGCTGACAAACAAAACCAAATGCTAAGCAACCAAGTACGTGTCTCCGTGTGGCCTGTGAAACAGCCTAACAGTCCACTTGTATCCCAGTTGTCCCCAAAGCCCTGTTTCCAGACCGTGGTTTTCCAGATTTTGCGTAGCTGTGATGGTCTAGTGAGCACATATCCCCAGAACCACTTGCCTCATGTCTCCAAAACCACAGCTCGGCCTTTTTCCAGTTCTCTTACCTCTTTTCTCTCAGGAGCTGCTCACCTCCATCATCACAGAACTCCATTTTTCCCCATTTTCTCCCTTCCATCTTGGTTCTTTTGCCTTTTCTTTCAGATGATTTGGGAGACACAGCACCTCCAGGCTGTAATCCTTAACCTGCTTCAATGATTTTCTCAAACCGCCGTGATAGCCACGCAGTTGAACTTCCCCATCACACAGAGCACCTCAGGAGCCTGGGGCCATCCAAGCAGCTTGGGCTGGCAACGGTGCCTTGCAGGAGCACGAGGCCCCATGGCACGGCTCCACAGGGACATGCCACCGGGGCGGAGGGTGTGCAGGACCGGGCGGCTGGGCGCAGCTGACGGAGCACGTGAAGGTGATGGAAGGGCACGGCCAGGATTAGGCGCATTCCCTCCACCCGCCGCCCCGTTTGTGCAGCCCTCCTCAGGTTACTGGGGGGAGCAGTCGCCCGGGGTCAGCCCGAGCATCCGTCTAGGATGCCTGGCGGAGGGGATCACTCTGGACGTGGGAGAAAGGTAAGTAATGTGATTAATGGGGCAGATCTCCCTGGATGGATCTGTTCTGATAAAGCACTTGGCTTGTGACAAGACAGCACAGAATATGTCACAACCGCGCAGGCAGACAAGGAGCACAACACACACCTTTCCATTGCGCACCACCAGAGTCACTGTGCTGATCTGTTTGGGTCTATAGCTAAGGCTAAAACATTGTTTTTCAGAGAAAGCGGTGTTTTATGAGAGCTGGGTCACCATCTCCCCTGTCTGTGGTAACTGAGATCTAGCTATAACCCAGGTAATATTCAGAGAGGAGGTATGGGCAGACAGAAAGATGAACCAGGGTGATACGATACTGGAATCTGTATTTTTTTCTTAATAAAAAAATGGCATTTCTTCTCCCCACACATACTTTTATTCCCTTAGACTATGCTTTGCTCTAAGCAGCGTTGCAAAGAAACAAATGGTTCATCATGTGCATAAAGGTTAACTTTTATACATGAAGCATGAATTAATGCCATTGCCAGGCAAAGAAGAAAAGATGGTAACAGGGTTAAATGTCCTGTCAAGCAAACCTTGGGTCCTGTGTGGGATGCTGGGAGGTCCTAATGCCCCATGGCCCTTGCATCGGGGTTTTCGAGGCTTTTTGCAGGCCCAAACGATTCCTCTGTTACCTTGTGGACTCTGTCTTGGTCTGAAGTACCACCAGGAGAAGGTTCCCAGCCTTTCCCCTGAGGACCGGTCGCACACGCTGCCCAGTCTCACTGTCCCTGGAGAATGTGCTTGGATTTCTCATTGATGCTAAATTTGCACATGACGGCATCTGCAGGAAATGCTTTCCACCATCCCCAGTTGGCCGGGAGACCCTATCTCTCTTGGCCAGGTTAGGCACGCTGTGTCAGCGCTCCCTGGCACTAGGGAAACGTGACAGCCCCGAGCAGGGTACGGGCAGCGCTCAGGGAACGCCAGCCAGCCCAGCCCAGGAGGACGCATCTCGTCGGCAGCGTGAGTCCCTCACGCTGCTTTCCCAGGGGCTGCCAAATGAAGTTCAAGGTCTTGATGGGTAGAACGCACTGCTCAGCAGCTTAGTTCTCCATATTGGAGGCCTGTTGTAGAGGACAACTCCTCTCTCCAGGCTCAGCTGAGCTTTCCTCTCAAAGGCAAAGCTCCCTCCTGCCGGAGAGCCAGAGCACCCGAGGGCAGCCCCGGGAAGTACAGACCAATATTCCCTGGGGTACAGCTTCAAACAGCCTTCCCTGCTCCAAAAGTGTGTATAAGAAGGTCCTAGTGTAATAAAACACTACAATCTAGGCAAAATTCTCCTTCCTTGCAGGAAAGGTGTGCACAAGGAAGGTTTTTAGGTCAAGCAATACAGATGGAAGAACACAGAGGATTTGGACACACAAGTCCTAGACCTCGTATGCTTTTTCTCTGACTTCTCTTAGTAGATCTAAGAAAAGATATTACCTCTCACAACAAAATTTGCTTCCCTTCCACCCAATGACCATACCACCACGATGGCTGTAGAGGAATAAACCACATCTGACACTCAGCACACCATTTCCACACTCCCAGAAGGAGCTCAGATATCCAGATGGGGAATATAGTTTAAAAAGCTTATGGCAGACCAGTCTACCATTTGTTTGAAAGAGCTATACTCCTTCTGCTTTCTTTAATTGTATTTCATTCTTCTTTCTCACAACCCTATGCATCACCTCAAGCAATTTGCTTACGCTCTGTACCTTTTTCCAGTTTTAAATGTTTGCAGGCAGTTCCCTTACGCGTTTGCTCAAACTACAAGTAGTTAAAGTTTCCAAATGTTCTCCATAAACACATCCTTCCTCAGGCCCCTTATCCTTTATATCACTCAGCACTGGTTTCTTGGAGTCAGTCTGACACTGATGTATGAAGGATTTGATTTTGCTTTCCTTTTACATCTGGCTAGTCCAAGAATAATCCCACTGGAGCCATTGGAGTCGTTGTAAGTGAGAAAATAACCTGATCAAGCCAACAGTCTCATCTGTGCAGCAACTATTCAGTCCAGGTACTCTGAGCTGAAGACTCTGAACATGCATCCCCGAACCTAAATATCTCATTCAGTGAAGTGACCACAGTTTTGAAGGCCTAAATCTCCTCTCACTGCTCCCTCATATCATCATCCTGTGCAAGGAAGTTTGTACAAATCGATGCTGGGTTTAGCAAACAGATGTAGCAAACATGAAAGGAGAGATGCGAAAAATAACCAAAAAAAACCCCAAGTCCAAGATCAACAGACAGAGTGAAAAAGAGAAATGTCAAGTATTAGTTGCTGCACAGACCTGAGGAATGTTAAGGGAAACTGTTTGGGGATTTATGTTCAAAAAAATAAGACAACTTCCCAAACTATTTCCTTTCAAATCTCTCAGCATTTTCCATAAATTCCATGTGCGTGTGTGGTGCTCTCTGATAACATACAAATCTGCATGCATAAACTGTTTTGAAATGTTTGTACAGTTTCATCCAAAAACATGACTATATGTTTGTGTTTTAATTGTCAGCAATAGGATATTAGGCAATAGCCACATGCAGCATGTCAGGGGCACTGGCTAAGTTTAGGTGGTACTAGCACAACCTTCCCCTTGCTGGCTGGGTCTCCATAAAGAAGAGAAAGCAGATTAGCTGTAGAAAGAACCTATAATCAAGCAAGGTGGAAGCAAGAGCACAGCCCCCGCTCTCAGTGACTGGGGTGCTGGTCCAGACAAACCCACTGAAACCAAAAAAGCCATTTCAGATTTGTACCGGTAGAACCAGGAGCGGAAATTTGCTGATTTCCAGGTCAGATGTTAAGAGTTTTTGCAAATCTTTGCAAAAAAAACAAAGCCTTTGCAGGGGATAATGACACTTCGCTTCAATCAGTGTTGTTTGAAATGTCTTTCATTTATTAACATTCTTGCCGAAGCCGAACATTAGTTCCACTTTATCAGGAATATAATGCAGCTGCATTTTCTGGATGGGACCATCACCAAAAATATGTTAACTATATAGTCGACAGCTATGCCTTGTTTACTCTTACGCACAAAACCATACGGAAACAATCCTTGTAGGAAATCTCTTTCCTTTTTCTCTATCTGTATGCAAATAAAAATAACAGGAGAGGCTGGAATGGGATGCTTGCCAAGAAATGGGGTGGGAGGGCTTTGCTGCCCTCTCCCCAGCGAGCAGCAGGATCCAGTCAGCAATCGGTGGGTGAGGATTTGTCCCCCCAAGTGCGGCAGAGGGAGGTCAGCACCATGCTGTGCCTTTGCAGAGGAGTGCTGGGTGCCGGGGAGTCTCTTGCTCCATCCCGCCTGGATTGGCAGGAGCTTTGTTTTGTCCCGGGTTTGCTGAGAAACTCCCCCTAATTCCCCCAAGTGCAGATCTAGCCGTGTCGTGCTGCTGTAGTACAGCAATAGGGTTTGCAGGTAAGATGCATCCATCCCCTCAATACTTTCCCTCTAGGACATTCCTCTTGCAGATGCTTTTTTTCTGAAGCGAACGCCGCAGGCTTGTGGGTGGCTCTCAGCCCATGCAACCACAACACCACGACGGCTCAGCCTTGACACTACTCGTGCCGGGAGATGAGCTGCTTGAGGAAATTGGCTGGCTCCAGAGATGGGTTCCCACAGGTGCAGGGCACAGGGGCTGCAACAAGGGAGGCAGCTCTGGAGAGGCTCAGGGGAGACCTCTCAAACCTTCGGCTGCCCAAATGTTCCTCCAACTCTTCTTGTCCTGGTGCCCATGGCTTCCTCCAACAGCACTGGCAGGGCGGCTGCAGGCTCAGGGTGAGGCTGGGTGGGGGAAGGACACTCATACCAGGAGGACAAACCCCGATGAACCTGAGGAGCGCTGCCCGCTTTCCACAGCCCAAGGAAAATGGCTACAAAAGCCACCAGGATGTGACTCACCAGAGACTACATGGCAGAGCCTCCATCCCACCCTCCCCAGGCACAGGCAGGGTTAAATATTAGCCACACCAGGTCTGCTTAGGCTAGAGCACTGTGAGACAGGAGACAGCCCCTTCGGTTGGGCAGCCGCCCCCCACAGCCGTCCCCACGTGAAGGGAAGAGCAGAGAGCACGCTAAGGAGCCCTGGAAATATGCGAGGAGCTGCCAATGTTTGCTGCCAAACACTTTTATCTTTAGACGAAGATAAATCTGTTGCTTACTTAACCCAGCCTTTATGAAACTCACAGCTCGGGGGTTCCAAAATAACAGGAGCAGAGTAGGGCTGGCTGGTGTCCTGGTGAGCTGCAGATATGTCCAGGGCAGCTAGAAGGTGACAACTTATCTCACTAGAAAAATGGCTGGTGAGTAAATTATGTATCATAGAAATAAATAAGAACTTAACCTCCGTGGGCCAGAGAACTTATCTTCTCATGTTTCTGTAAAGTGCAGGTGTCTGTTTACTTAAGCGAGCGATTAAGATATAATGTTAATAATGAAGAACAAAAAAAAATCTGCTATTCAAAAAGAATAATGAGGAACATAAAAATCTTGCAATGCAAGGCAGTTGTAATGCAATAGTAAAAGAGCAGAAATGTGCCATAAATACATAAGAGGGTGTCCTCGGCTCTCACATCATTTGTAACCCAGGGCCAGAGGGAAGAGAGATGCCGGCGATACGAGGTGCAGTCCCCACCGCAGCACTGGCTCCGAGCCCCGGGTTCTGCTCACCCAGGTGCTTTTAGTCATGATACACACAACTGTGAGCTCAAGCAGATGAATGTCATCCCAGGGGCTTGGTGTGGAGCTTTGGTGTGAATTTGGGACCTGCCTCCTCTCAGAGGTCCCACATCCAACTGAGCGGGCACTACCCATTTACCAGGACTTTTATCCAACCTCAGGCTTCCTGAAAAAACAAGCTAGACGCCACCCTCCTTTTCAGGTCATTTGCTTCTTTTTTTTTTTTGCAGGGATAGGTGCTGCGAAACCGTTGCAAATACTGACTGGGAATAACAACTCCTTTTTTAGCTATAAAACTCCCTAGTCTCAGTAAATACTATTTCTTTTTAATACTAGAGTTATTATCTGACAAGAATATCACCCCTTCCTCTGCCACCCGTGACCCAGGCTGAACCTGTTTGGCCTGTGTTATTGTGCTAGTCTAATTCAGTGGAAAAGAGATTGGATTAAACAGGCAGCTCTGGAGGAGTAAATAAAAGGAACATGCTTTAAAGAGTAAATAGACAAGTCTGAGTATAATGGAATAACTCCTGGCAGTGCTAAATCAAAGAGAAAATAATGCCCTCGCTAAAATCTGAACACGAATGTTAGCAAGAAAATGCCCAACAAAACCCAGAGGGGAGCAGAGGATGCTCTGGGGCTGTCCACAAATCCACACTAGAAACAGTACCAAAAAAAGGGAAAGTATAAAGGAAAAAAAAATAATAAGGCAAGATCTCTATAACAGCCCGGCTTGCGTTGGGGAAGAAGCCGAATTTCTGAATGATCTGCACACACTTCCTAAGAGGAGCGCAGAGAAAGCCGGCTTAGCTCCAGGTTATTCCTCACTGATTCCAGACCAAATCTGTTTAGCAACAGAAATATTATTTTTTTCCTCACTGCCAGCCCTGCAGTTCAACCTGGACTGGCGGGTCAAGTCCTCGGTTTCACCTCCCCTTTTCCTTTTATGCTGCTCCAGTGATGTCAAGAGCATGTTTGAAGGCAGTAATAGGATTTTCCTAGCACGGGAGATCCTACGGAAGCAGCCAGCAGCTCCTGTCCGGGCCAGTAGCACGACGTCCCAGCGCAGGAGGGGGTTGGGAGGATTTGACCCTTGCTGGCAGCCTCAGCACTCAGATTCCCACTTTGGGAATGGTTAGCTGATGGCATAAATCAGCCTAGAAGTAAATTGATCTGTCTTGCTCCACAGGCCGTTTTACCCCCAGCACAAAGTTGAGTAGCAGATGATAGGAAGATCACTGCATTCTCCCCCTGCTCACCAGTGCTCTCCACCCGCAGGAGCCCTGCAAGAGAAGCAGGGCACTCACCTCTCCAGGACCACAGCAAGAAACAAAGGTTTTTGCAAGCCCGGGATCTGATTCTGGTTGCGTTCATACCTGTATAATCCAAGGTGGATCCTGGTCTGTCTCCATCCCTCTGCTGGGTTGGACTGCAGAGAGTAAGGGAAAACACTTTAACATCAGCTCTCACCTGAATATATAGGCAGTAAATATCTGAGTGGGGTAAAGCATATCTGGAGTCGCTTCTCAGAGCTGACACCCTCATTTTCATGTAGTGGCATCAGAAAAAGTACATTGTGAATGGCTTGGGGACATTTGTTTCCCATCAGCTGTAAAGGAAATTGTCTACACTTGCAAGGTGTGAGAGTCCTTCCCGTGGGAAAATGGGACAGTTAATCTGGGAGCCAAAAATAAAGTTCTCTTTTTTTTTTCCTCATTTCTATAGCGACTCCAGTGTCAGAGCTTTAATGAAGAGTTTTGACAATACATAGTATGGCTCAGCTTTATGGATGTATTACCTCTTCTATGCTAAGAAGGGAATAGAGATCATCATTTCAGTTGAAAACAGACATATAAGTTTTCAATATGCAATATTCAATATATGCAATTTTATACAGTCATTTTCCTAACCAGACCTCAAATGTCTTCCTCATATATCATTTGCTAATATGGAAAGGATAAGAACTTGTGAACGTTTTGGGGTCCTGATGTGACCATTAATTGAGATACCCAGATTACAGACACAACCACCCCTACTTAAGCGTAGCACTTGTAGTGAACAAGTGGAGAGAAGGAATTATACATGTTGTAAAGTTATACAGTGCAAAAGAATTCTTTAAGGAATACCACATCCTGAACCTTAGGCAAGGAAATCCAGGCCACGCATTATAGAAAAAATTAATACATTTCAAGGCCAGGCAGAATTATGAGGATGATCAATCTGAATCATCCAAAGTGCACAAACTCAGCTGTATTTTCCAACAAAGTGGAGAAAGTGGAGTAAGTGTGAGTCTGTTGTGTAATCCAGCACCGAGGTGCAGGGTTTGGGTTACAGACACCAAAGGCATCTGCATGAAAGTCTTACCAGGGCTTCACTTCGAAAGAGATTCGAAAGCAAGAAGAGAATTAAAACTTTGGGTCAGCATTCCCAAATCACTGACCATGACTCCAGGTGGGGGGAGCCATGCTGGTTAGTGCACTCTGGCAGGGTGCACAACTCTACAAATCCCAGTGCACAGTGCAGATGGGCATTAGTGAGAGGCAATGGCCCATGAGAGCATTCTGCTTCCACCAGTTAAGGGTTCCTTCCCAGCCTTATAGCCCCCTCAGAAGCAGCCAGTCCTAAAGTCACTCCTTGCTTACATCTGGGCAAGATTTACTCCCAAAGTGTGTTTTCCCAGCACAGTTGCAGGGCACACTTATGTTGGCAACATCCCCAAGCAACTTAACGAGCTATGCCTCATGAGAAGCCTTCCAGAAGGTGTTTCGAGATGAGCTGGTAGAAATCTGGGTGCAGGAAGTAGGACTGCATGGCTTGAAACCTAGAAGGCCAGGAAAGAGCAGCATCCTTCAGCACAAACACAAAGCTTGGCCATGAAAAATCACTTGTCAAGAGAATGTGGAACAGGAGGGCATTTGAGCTGGCGTCTGTAAGAAGAAAATAAGACCTTTCCTTTAGAGTAGAGAAACATTATTGCTAGCATCTATATCCTTGTATAATTATTTTTGTTGAACATAGATCCATGCTCTTCTGAAGCTACACCCCAACAAGGCTAATATGGCATGTGCAAGAATGTCTTAGTTATTAGTAGCTACTTTTTGCACAGGTCTCAGAGGTGTGCTGGGGCTAAATAGTTAAAACGTGCTTCTTGGATCTGAATAAAGCCTTGTGGGTCACTCAAAAGTGACACAAATCTCAAATTGGAGTGGAGGTTAGCCTAGTGCCATTTCTGACAAGTCCATTTGAAGACGGAGCTGCCATTTATTACATTAATGAACTCTAAAAGAGTGGTCGTCCAATGGGCCTGGAAATGTGTGTTTCCTTCTTAGGCCAAGACTTTTGGCATCTACTGAGGGCTTTTGAGCTTTTCTCTTGATCTTCCCCACCCAGGGATGAGCATGTGCCAATTGACCTTGTGTTTTTCCTCCCTCTGATGTTGGCACTCAAAGAAACTGATACTTACCTATAGTCAAATCTTGGCAGGTTGGTTTGCTGTTCCTGTCTTTGTGTTTCCTTCAGGAAGCGGAATAAGAATGTAAATCACATTTAGCACAGCTACAATCCTGCGAGAAAGGGAGTGCAGGTTCTTGAAGGAGGTGCTGTGTTGTTCCCATCCCTTTGAGGCCCCTTTGGAGCCACTCTCCACATTGATACTGTGGATTGAACTGGAAGCAAAAGCCCCATTGCACTGTGCAGGAAGGCACATCGTGGCTGCGCTGGAGAACAGTTTCCAGATGTGATTCTGTAGGAATCCATCCAGGGCAGAGCAGAGTCTCCAACTGGTTTTCTCTCTGGGTTCAATGGAGTCGCATACATCAGAACAGTGAACTATGTACTTGGATAAGTTGGACAACATGGTATTATAGTCCTGACAAAACTAGATGCCAAAATGCTTCAGAGTTAAACACAAACTTGAATGCTGGCATGGCTCAAATGTTAGCAAGAAAGAGCCCAACAAAACCCAGAGGGGAGCAGAGGATGCTCTGGGGCTGTCCACAAATCCACACTAGAAACAGTACCAAAAAAAGGGAAAGTATAAAAGAAAAAAAAATTATAAGGCAAGATCTCTGTAACAGCCCGGCTTGCGTTGGGGAAGAAGCCGAATTTCTGAATGATCTGTTTCTAGGAATAAACCACATACTTTAGAATTTTAGCTCTTTTTTCCCAATCAAGATGTTCTTAAAACAATCTCAGGTGTGCAAAAGGCAGATGAATCAACAACTCCTTATTCTCAGAGAAATGGTAAAGACACAAGGAAATTGAGATGCTTGGAACTGCAAGCTGGAATACCACATGTGTAATGTTGTAATGTCTCCAGCCTTACATGTGTGTTTTCTGTACAGACCTAAGGTCATCTTTGGATGTGTCAGGACACCAGTATAGCCAATACCTGGTCATCAGTTCTCTAGGCTTGTGTAAGAAGCTGTTTGGTTGCCATTTAGATATACACTAGTCTGTTCACTCATACATCTCTAAGCATTTTACCTGCAATCATAAATTAAATCACAGTGAAGCCTTTTGCTCCGCTGATCTGTGGGTATCTCCATTTGATGGAGAAGCAAGATGCACTGGAAAGTTCAGTCATGACTGTACCCCAGTCAGCTGCAGCTCTGGAACCCAGACTCCCAGTCCTTCCTAATAAATCTTAGTGCTTCATTATGGACACTTCTCATTTAAAAAAAAAAAAAAAAAAGAGCAATATAAGGTGTGAGAACAAGTCTGCTTGCAACACACATACTGCAGGAGAGACATTATGGTCCCAGAGCAACACAGATGAAGTGCTTTGACTGGAGGAGGGTTTGCCACCAAGGACATACCCAAGCTTCAGCACAGAGCATGCATAAGACAGCCCTTTTCTTCTCACTGCCAGTTCAAGTGTCAATCGTATTCAGGGTCCTGATTTATAGCAAGTCATGCCACCACTCTTGCAAGCTGGAAGTGAGAATGGCTGCATGAAGCCCCAAATGCCACCACAGAGTGCAGGACACATGGTGTGAAAGTGTCTCTTAACGATGCAGTCCCTATAGACATAGGGAAGCAGCTGACACCCCACACACACCCAACAAGGGGAGTTTGCACAAAGAGCCAACATGAGTACGTGGGCTAAGGCCGACAAAATACTGGTCAGAGATGAGCTACAGCCCCAGAATTTGGCTCCAAGTCCAAATTTTTCCAAAGCTTAGGAGCATTTGTTTAGCTGTTGTTCAGCCAGTTGGAGACAGATCTCATAAAGATATGTTGTCTGCTGCTTTAGTTTCTAGTGCCTAATCCAAATACCTACAATGAGCACATGGAACTCAACATCTTCCTCTTCTCCCATTGTCCTCACATGTTCTCATTGACTTGCTTGAGTTAGCATCATGTTTAGTGAGGCTTTGCAGACACTTCTCAGCTTTGTCAGGAAACTGTATCTTCATCCCAGTTTGTCCAGAAGATAGTCTGGGGGTCTACATGTTTGTACTCTAGGAACTACCCTTTGCTCCCCTCTTCTTGACCCCAGCATTAGGACACAAGAGAAAGGGTGAAATAATTGTCGCCGAGTCTCAGTTGTGGGTGAGTAACAGCTGGGTGGTTTATCCCTCTGCTGCTAAAGCCTCCTGGTGATGCAGAGGTATCCATCTGAGCTCCATTAGAGGCATGATGTCAGCAGCATGACACCACCTTGCTCCTTACATCTGATGCCATGCAAATTGAACTATATCATTTCAAGGGCCAGGTCTAAAGTCATTGGCAAGATCCCACCGCTATATCCCACATACAGATAAGTCCTCCAAGGCCCAGAAGTGCTAGGGAGTATAAGGAAAGACAGATAAGAAGCTTTGAATAGAGACTTCAAGATCTGATAAGGCAAGTATTGATCATCACTGGAAGGCCTACACAGCTCAGTGCAGACTCTGTGCAGGCACTTCTCCATTGTGCCCCCAGTGCATCCCATAGCTTCCTCAATTTTTGGCAATATCCGATTATCACGCACACACAAAGTTAAAGGAAAGATGACTGTAGATTGAAAATGCCAACATTTATTTTCATTTCTTCTTTTCTTATCCATGTCTTTCTCTTAGCTGGTAAGTGCTGCACAGCCTCTCTTTTGCCATGTATAGCAGTAGTGTGTGAATAATAAATACCAATGATATGCTTTCAGCCAGCAAATAAACCCCATATGTGTCCTCAAGTCTCTCTTTTCTCCTGAAGAATTCATGCAAACATTGGTTCCAGAGACTGTCATAATCCTGTTTACTTGTCGATGCTTGGAGTGAGCGTGTAATTACAGTTCCACTGTGAGATACTTAACATGTAATTCAATGGCAAAGAGCTGCCACGTTATTATAGTCTTCTAAGGTTGGATTTACGCCCTGAAACCTAAATTAGTCCCAACAATTTCTGTTCAGAGGAGGATAATTTAATGCAAACATTATCAAGCACACCAAAGAGCAAATTTCACCGACACAAGAGACAAAACAAACAAGTAATTTTTTTCAAGATTTCTTTGCCACCACAGTTTTTCTTGGACTTGAATCTTCCTAGATAGCTAGGCAAAGGGTTTGTGTTTGAGTGGGGTGCAAAAGTGAAATGAAAAATATCAGTGGCAATCAAAGAAACCTGAGCAACCAATTCTGTCTTTGGAGACAGACATAAAACCATCAAACCACCTCAGACACGTCTCTTACAGTGATACTTGGTGGTGCGACTTTGATGTCCATACTGAGCTAGAAGATGAAGAAAGTTATAGGAGTTTCTGGCCTTTGCTCACTTATTTACCCCAGTGCAGCTATGTTTCTAGGATCTGTTGTTAAGCTACTGCCTGTCATACCATCATCATCAACATTAATTGCTCCCTGCCTTTAAAATAATCCATTCTCGGCACCGCAACACTTAGCACTCCTATGGGCCTGTTCATACAAGACTCTCAGAGGGCTTTACATGTCCTGACTGCTTAAGCAATACAATGTGCCCAAGAATTTGATCAGAGGCACAACAGGGGTAGCTGTCTTTGCCACAGTAAAGCTACACACTCACCTATGGCCATAGCTGAGGCTGCTTGAGGAACAGAGGGAGGTCTCCAGCTCTTGGCCGAATTCATTTTCTGCATGCGTAGTCCCATATTTTGTTATGATCCTCAGTTTCCCTTTTGTAAAAGGAGCTTTGGGCCTTCAATCTTCCCAAGGGCAGGGTAACACCAGCCATGGGACTTCTCTATAGCAAGTGAGTTATCTATGGCGGTGGAAATACCTGGATCTCCTTCATCACCTTTCAACAAGGTTGCCCTTCCCAAGCCATTCCCCGCGGCTCCTTGCCAGCCCTTTCGGTACAAACACAACACAGGCAATTTTGTTACGAGACGCAGAGGCCACAGCTAGGCTAAGAGTCCACAGGAGTCATGCAAACGCGGACAGAAAGTCCCCAAAGCTCAGAGGAAGGAGAGCAGAGGAATGCAAGCGCCGGGAGCACCTGGGACCCCGGGCTGCCAGCAAGACCAGGTGTGCACCGCACAGGCGGGGGGGACCGTGACCGTGAGCTGGTGATGACAGCTCAGGGTCCCTAATACATTAGTTCCTGGGGTCTCACGTGCATCTGTTGGAGGGTTCGAGATTTGCCGTGGGCCAAGGGAATAATTAAGCAGGTGGGCTGCTGGCTGTCCAGCACGCCTGCCAAATTCAGGCCTCCTGGAAGTGGGTGTAACCCTATGGAAATCATGCAGGCATGTGGATGTATATGCAATATCCTCACCCATGCATGCACACAAACACATGGGGGAGAGGGAAGAGGCGAGTGCACGCACTGGCTTGGACACATTTGCAGAAGCACAAGAAGACCCCAGGAAGAGAGATGCCTGATCTGCAGTGCGTAACTGGTCACCTGAGAGCCACGATGCACCCCTTGGAAAATGTCTGGTGGTTTAGCTCTCCTCTTAGCAACTCTCCACTCTTTATTTAGGGACAGCTCTCTGATGGGCCGCCAGAATAGCCAGGTTCATACAACGGTTACATTGTGCCATCTTCTGGTTAAAGGATGTGGACTCCCTCTCCGGGAGTCCTGCTTAACTCCAGCGCAGAAGAAAAGCTTTTTTCTCATGCGTTCCACATTTGAGATCTGGAGACACTTAGGCAGCTCCACTGTTGTGGTGTAACATCATTACCTGCAGAATTGAACCACAAGCACAAGGCAGAGTTTGCGAGGATCACGGGCACATAGGAGCTGCCAAACCAAGCTCTGGTCTGCCAAGCCTGTTGTTCTTGGTGACAGGAGAAATGATGCTTCAGCATATATCTCTTCAAGATGACACTGAGACACCCCTATATCCATTTGGCCAACTGTACACCTATGAACCACCTGCAGGTCATGAACAAAGCCACAGGAAAGTGAAAAAGAAAGTAGACTCACCAGGGTCCTCAGAAACAAAACATGTTCATCTCTCTACTAAGGAAGATCATAAGTATCCATAAATGCATGAGGACACATGTTCAGAACAGCTGCCAATTACTCATCTGGATCATGAATATGGGGAACTGGATGTTCCCAACCCACCCTTTGCTGAAGAAAAATGAAGATACACAACTGCAAAGGGATATGTGATCTTGGAAAGAGCTCTTCGTGGAGAAATAACTGGTCTGAACGTGCAAGCCTAGACTTGATGCAAAAAACCTAACTGACAAATCCTCTTGTTTTTCAGCAGCACAGTTTATAATCCAAGTTTTAAAACACAGCCTCTGAAAGTAGAGAGATTTCCAGCACTGCTACATCACGCCCAACTCTGAGATCACTTGCACCAACATAGCTCGCTTGATTTCGACAGCAGCATTTCTCCTCCTACCAGGATCATTTCACAGAAGTAGGTGTGCAGGATGATGGGTTCAAAAGGAGCTAATTAGGCACAGATTAGACAGACAAATTAGAAACAACGACTTCACTAAATACCGGTTAACCAAACACAGCTTCAGGGAAAATCCATGCTCGGGATTGTCATCAGCAGCACTAGTGTGAGCTGGATGAATTAGGTGCCCAGCGGTCCCCACCAAAAAGCTGACATGTAATGATGTTGCTACAGGAAACAGTACGAAAGGATGAAATCACCTCCTGTTCCAAGGAAGGGGAAATAGCCACTGCATTTCAGACACTGCAGAGTATGGGACCTGACAGACCGGTGGCTGCAAGCCTTTGCCGTCCTAGTAATATTTAATTATTTGTCTGTAATGAGCTTTGCAAATGTGTTTAGTCTCAAAATGTGTTTTTATAGTGCTCTGAAATTTCAAGTAAATCAGGATCGTTATGAAAGCAGCCTGATGATGTTACACACAGGTATCAGCCAACGCTGAGGTACCATTTTGTTCTTAGATTAAACTAAAGCAGCAGAAGCAGAGGCAGAGAGCTTTACAAGATTTAGATGACTTCAGCCTGTTCAGACCACTTTATACTCTGCCTACACTTCCCAACATGCCGGGTAACTCCTTGTGCAAGTCTGTCATCTGGAGGAGATACAGGAACGTGTCCAGATTTTGAAGTAATTTGGTAGGTCTGTACCCTCAATGATCTGGCAGAGGAGCAATCAGGAGCTTGGATTGCACCATGCTACAGTCCGGCTGTGCGTGATGTCTCTGCGCATTACACGGACAGTGGGACTACACTTACTGAAAGTAAGCTTAAGCTTAGGCTTACATCTGGATCACCACAGCAGAAGGATCTTGGACCTGAAGTTGGAGGCTCAGCGGGTTGAACTGAGAACTGAAGCATATAACCATCTCATGGCAAGGCAGAATCTTTGCTAGCATGTGACCACTGCTGTTATCTAGTCATCTTCCAAGAATGAGTAAGTCCCTCCTTACAGTTGCATCATTGCTTGAACACGTTAGTAATAAAATATGAAGTGCTTATCCTGCCTGCAAGCATACCAAATATCAGTCCTCCTTATATATCAGCTTCTAAACCTCGCAGCATTTCTCTCTTGATCATTTCCATGCCTACATTTCTTAGATTGTATAGGTCAAAACTGATTAAAATATTCAGTATGGGGTCTTTCAGGGCTGTGGGGTTGTGGGCTTCTGAGAGCAGCAATCTGAACTTGTTTTCATTTCATTATTTACTGCAACTTTCAAATTTTCTTTCAAACATTTTTTCCTCGGATCTGCTCCTGAGTTGCTGTTCATTCATCGCTGTCACGGTTTTCCTTCTCTCCACTTTTGGCATCACAAGCTGACAGTTAAATTAAGGTTTTCTGCCAGGTCATCAGCACTGATGAATGCACCCACCCTCGTTGTATTTTGCAGGATCCCATAACCATGGCCTCGCTCTCCCTTCCTGCAGGACAATCCCGCTTCACCCCCCACCTTGGATGAGCCACCCTCCATCCCCTGCTGTGGTCACAGCAGGAGTTTTTGACCCGTCCCTCCCTTTGCACTTTTGCTGCTTCTCACCTGCAATGCTCCAGCATTTCACCACAGGGGGGTCCCTGCCACCAGACCCCCATTCTTCATCCCTGGAGCACCTGGAGGTGCTGGTTGTTCTCGGCATTCCTGTGTCCCGAGGGGCCGGCAGCCTGCTCTGGCTGCAAGCATCACAGACGGTGCCCACAGGCCACAAATCTCCCTCTGGGACCGAGAGAAGGAGCAAGTCCCCAGATGACCGGGAACTGCCCTGGTCTTGAAGGCATGAAATAAGAGTCACCTCCACTACTGACCTCCTTGGCACCCTGCTGCGCCCTGGGGAGCTCACCAATAGCAACGTCGCTCCGCTCCTGGATAAATATAGTCTAAGCGAGAATATTTTTAACCACTTAGTATTTTTATCCAGTTTCTAGCACAGCACAATATCAAATACCCTGCTGAATCCCAAATACATTATGGCTGAGCTAGATTCACTGCATCTACTAAATCGGGAAGGCAATTAGCCATTTGTTTGGGATGATCTATTTTTAATACACCCATGTTGTTTGCGGGCTATTGGATGCTTTTCTGCCAAATGTTGTTACACTAACTCCTTCAAAGAAGTGTGAAGTCCGGACACTTCCTCAAAACAGACAACAAGCTAGTAACACAGAAGACGCGAAGACTTTCATGGTCTTCTTAAAGATAGGTAACATATTTGCTTGCTGCCAGTCTTCAGATGCCTCCAACCTGGAGATTTATTGACTTAATTTTAACTGGAGGGATTTTTCTCACTAGATGCCTGATCCAGCAGCTCTCGTGTTGTCCGATTCTCATTGATGGCAGAGAGAAACAGGGCTGGTCAAGGGCTAGAGGACATGGCCCTGGCTTTTTTCAGCTCCCCTGGGTGCATTTCATCTGTTGATTTATGTGAGAAAAAGTCCGTTTGCCTTGGTGGAGAAACAAAAACACCCAAGCTCAAAAAAAAATAAAAACACAACTGAAGACACAATGGTCATGTCGTTATTGAAATGTGCTTCTCACTTCAGAAACGAGAGTCTGCACTCAAACGAAGTGATAAGTGGGGACAGAGAATAAGCCAAAATAAACCTCCTTATCTTAAAAAAATTCAGCTTCCTAAAGCCAACCTGGATCTGATCTGTGTGAACAACAAGAGAAAGTGCAAGAAAGCTGAGGTATTTCTTAAAATAATATTACTGTAGGACCCAACAAAAAGTAAATTCTGCTCATGGGACAAAAGTTATTTACAATTAGCACTGACACTGTGCCCGTGAGAGGTCAGATGGAGAGCAGAGCACTAACCCTTCTATGTCTTGCACGTTTAATTTACAAACATAGGCAACGATCCTGCAGGGAGATACTTTGGCCTAACATCAAACACCAAGCGGTTCTCATTGTCTGTGAACTTCCCTTTAAAAGCAACAGGACTCCTCCCAGCACGTAAGGTTAGAGGCCTTTGGTTAAAAATTGCATATTGGACCGATTTGATGAACTCCAATGAGGCAAGAAAGATGATTCCCGGTAGGTGACACTGAGCAAGGGGCTTCATTTTGAGCCCTGGCCCTACGAGACACTTCGTGGGTACCTTTCTCCACCAAATTTACCTTTTTCTTTTAAACCCATTCCTTGAGGTTGGATTGAAATAAAAAGAAATAAATCCTGAGTATATTCTTTGTGAAGGGTTATAAATCCCTCCTGGACACTGAGTCAAACCCTTAGGTGCTGTAAACAGGCATAACACAAAAAACAACTGTTTAGGCTCAATAAGGTCACTGACTGTATGACAGGGGAGATGTCCCACGCCATGACTTGAACTTATTCCTCTTCAGTCCCCCAATCCAACCCAATGTAGGTCGACCAGAGGGCTAAGCTGTGTCTTCCCTGCACAGTGCAAACCTCTCCAGCATCAGACACAAATATGTCTGCCCAAAACTCTCTCCCTACCTACAGCACACAGATCAGCCCTGCGTTGGGGCATCCACTCCTTCCTCCTGCCTTGCTTGGGACTGTCACTTAAGATTTGCTTTGCTTGCCTGCTGTGCAGATTACTTTCCTTTATGCACAAAATACAAATGCCTGAGGGGACACACATACATATTCAGATGCACACATGTATGTATGGGCTCCATCTTTGCCTTTTAGTTAACATAACCAATCAGGAAAAAAAGGGAAGAACGAGATGTGATGTCATGAAACTGCCAGGACCTCTATGTGGGCCACCACCCTTCAGCCAGCCTGACTTTCATTCTTCAGGTTAGCAACAAACTGGTCCATCCCAGGGTTGTGACTGATAAATATGCTGTAAACAGAAATATCCAGCTAGTGGCTCACACAGGCTCTGAAGGACTTTTAGGGTGCCACTATTACACAATGTTGAGTGAGGGCTGTGCCAGACATCAGCCCACCATCCTCTTCTACTCCAGGTTTATAGCGGTGTTAACTCCCAGCGAATGATGCTGCAGGTACACCATGACACACCTGAAGGAAATGTTGGACTGTTTGAGAGATGTTATTATCCAGACGTCACCGGTATTGGTCAAATTGACATCTCTATATGGTAGATGTAGGGCTATGGATGTGCCCAAAGGGCTTACAGTCCAATGCAATCCCACAATAGCCAAGTCCATCACTGAGCTCAGACCAAGAAAAGCCTGTGGCTTTGCCAAGTATTTTGCAGAGGGAGGAGAAGGTCTTCTCCTGAGACAGTTTCCCAGCAGGGCAGAGGATAAATGACACTTCAAGTATGCCCACCCTGCCCGGGCACCTTCTGGATCTGGATCTAATGGTGTTATCCGCCACCAAAGCACGTGTCCAACTGGCATGAGTGCTGGAAGAAGTCCAGCCCCACCATCAAACCATCCATGAAGGGAAGGCACTAATGAAGCAGAGCGTCCACTGGGAAAGGCTGTTTCTCCTCTTCTGACTTGCAGAGAGTCTCTCAACACAGTTTCAATCATATGACACACTCGGCAGTAATGTGGCCTGAATTGTTGCTCCTCAGGGGTCTGTCTGCCAAGAAAACTGCGGAATGAGTCACGTCGTGGCATTCAGAGCAAGGGGAGGGCAAGACCGGGAGGTGACTAATGATTCAAAAGCACAGTGCTTTCCTTCCAAGGGAGGACAGACCAGTCCAATGCATGATGCAGGAAAAGGGCCTTGCAGCACATGGGGACAATGGAGCAGAGCAATGGGTATGCGAATGGTGGAGAAACGCATCCTTGTACTAAGGCAGAGGCAGCATTGCCATGAAGAGGCAGGTGATAGACATCTGATCTGCCACAGACTGGGAGACTCAGAGGATACGGATGATTCAAAGCTGAACTAGATCAGTAAAAAATAGATGAGGGCTGCTTGGTGGCAACCTGAAATGAGGTTTGGAGGTTTCTGCTGAATTTCTTCCTAAATCACAGGAAAGACTCAGTAGGGACATTTGAGAAAAGGGCCATGATGTCCCTTTCTCAGTCAGAGAAGGAAAATTGTTAGACCTGTGTTGTATTCTCTCCCCATGGAGATGCACTGTGGTCCATACAATATCTGTGCTGGAGAGATCCAAATCTGCTCTAGTGTTTTTTGGGGGGGAGATGCACTCAATGGACCTTTGAAAGCGGGCTGCGCAAGGGGGAGAATACATCTCCTTTGCTTCCCCAAATATTGGCTTTCCATCCGTGACTTAGCCATAACAAACCACCCATTTATGGAGCCCAAGTGGCCCGTCTTTTGCACTTCTTGCTGCTTAACAGATCACACGGAAAAAAGCTGTACCTCCTTTCCCATACCCTGTCCAAAGGAAAGACTGAAGTAGGGAGAGGTGGAAAACGGTTATAAAATCAGTGGCTCCTTGTCACATCTCTGCTCTTCTGCTTTCTTGCATATCTTTGTCCATAAAAGTCCCATTCTACTATACATACTAGCCTCCTCCAGCCCAGGCTGGCCATCTTAAAGGAGGCAATGGCACCCCAGGAACCAGGAAGAACCATATGAACTTTAGGGCAAAACTGAGTTCTGGAGAAATTCCCAAAGAAGCAGTTTTGCCTTGAAACTAATATAGACTACGTGTCTGTTCTTATGCGACACTTAACACTGCCGAAAGGAGCGTGGAGTGGGAAAATAAAACAGCCCCCACCCTTCCGCTTGCTGCCAGCACCAAGTGGGTCCAACTGCTAAACTGGAGACAGCTCACCAGCTACGGGGCACTGGGTTAGGCTGCAGCTCCCTCATTGCTGGTGGGCATCAGGAAAAGCAAGAGGGGCACGCTGCCCAGGGGTCCTGGGACCGAGAGCTGGCTGAGCGCAGCCCCATCTGTGCGGAGGGCTGGTGCACAGAGGTTGAGGCTGGCTCCTGGCATAGCTAAAGCATGGATGGGGTTTGCATTTGGCAGGGGGTGGAGGGGTGGCTGCACCGTTGCGTCAGGGCCAGCTGCTGAGACGGTGTCTGGACCCAGGCACTGATTAGGAATTATCCCAGACAGAGCAGGGCGAGGGCAAGGGGGAGAAGTGAGTGATGGATTAACCCATTTCGAGTCACACTCTCCCTATAAAGAGCGGGTTACTTTCTGCTCCGATGCTAAGTTACACTAACAGGCATTGCTGAGACAGGGCCTGGGCGAGATTTATTTATCTTGAATCCCTTTAAACATTTCAACACCCTGTGGCTGTGCACCCAGCAAGCCTGTGAAACCACATGCCTCGCAGTTCCTACCCTCTCCCTGCTCTTCCCTCCTGGTTGTTTCACTCCCTCCTTGCTGCAAGCCAGATTGCTTGTCAAAATTAAAAATTAAGCCACAGGAGGCACACGCTTGGCTTTCCCCTTTGCCCATCTGGTAGGGCCCTGATCCTGCCTGGGGATGGTGGGGCCTCTGGTAAGCCCATAATCAGTGCTAAAAGACCCCACGGCCTCTTTTTTTCTTTAAGGTCCAAGGCAATATGGATACCAGGAAGCAGCACAGCATGGGTTGCTCCCTTGAAATTGTCTTAACTTTGGAGTGCCTCATGTTTCACACAGGGTGAGGCTTCACGCGTGTTGGGAGGAGCTCCTACATCTGCAATCCATCACCCACGGGCCCATCTGAGGAGCAAAGGTGATACAGCCCATTTATCAATTTCTCCATCCTGCTGACTAATGAAACACAGTGGGGATGGTTTATGGGCTAGCCCTAAATTGCACAGGAGCCCCAGCACCCTTGTTTGGAGGATGCACTGAAACCGCTGGGGCCCTCTGTGAACAGGAGATGTTAGTTATGTGTAAGCTGCTCCACCAACTTCAGGAGAGTTGCAAAAATGGAAAAGGACAATAGTTTATCCCAAAGGCTTTGGTGCAAAAGGAACAGCCAAAGCACACAGATTTGCCCCACTCTTGCACTACCGGATGAATTTTTCATGCTGATGAACCTGAGCTGAAGGGCTTGCAGCTCAGCCTTACCCTTCTAAGCTGCCCTCTATGCAAAAATCATCTTCTCCCCGCCTCCAAAAAACGTGACATTCACCACCCATCAAGGCAAGAAATCCTTGGCAAGACAGGTGGGCATTTCAGGCTCCTTCCTCCCAAGCATCCTCAGTACCTTCACTGCGTGGCACACTCTCCTTACCATACCACCTGGTAAACACTGTGCTTTGCTATCATGCCGTTTCTACCATCACAATATTCTAGCGCCATTTAGAACAATTTTATCCAAAGATCTCAAAGTACTTTACAAGGTTTAGTTAATTAAGCCACTGAACTATTATTACATCTCTCTTATGGAAGAGAAAGCCAAGCAAAGATGTTAAATGACTTGCCAAACGTAATATGAGTCAGTAGCTAAGTTGGGAAAAGAACCCAGGAGTCCTGACTCTTAACCCATGGCTGTAAACCATTTTTCTCTATGAAACAGAAATTAAGCAAGCAGAGGGGTGGCAGCACGGCTTTTCCTTTTACTCGAGCTGCCTTATAAGTCGAACAGCAAGAAAAATACTGGTTCCTAATCTTAGCACTTGGTACATTTGTTTGAAATGGACTGTGTGGAAGTTTTGGGGGTCTTGCTGCCTTTTGAAATTGTCGTATCACTGTCATATTTAAAGCAGCTATTGTGTGAGGAGGAGTTATGGGCTTGTTGCAGAAATGGGCTCTGTGTTATCTAAGAGGTCAGAGCAGATTATTGAAAAATCACCTCAAAACAATCTGACAAATCTATGATACCTTCCTGGTAACTAAAGGCATTAAAACCACCAGAACAAGTTACTGTTTGTTCTCTCTATTACCAAATAGACAAATAAGGGAACATGAAGGTGATTTCTCTTGCAGAAAAGGATTCCTCTTCCTCCAGCCCAGACCAGGGTCTGCGAGCGGAACTGCTCCAAGTCTAAAGATAAACACAGTGATAGCAAGGGCATTTCCACAAGGAGGCCAAGGAATTTGAAAGAGGAAGGAGTAACTGGGACCTCAATGAGCCATTTGCCTGTATCCTGCTGTCCATAAGTTTTCTAAATTATGGGGGGAAAAATGGTGTGCGTAACTGAAAGCTGCCCCTAGGCACCAATAATTTGTCTGACCTGCATTTAGACGACCAATCCGCTCAGCTCTAACTAGCCTTGGCAGACTTGCGCAGGTCATATTTTTACATGGATGAACTGTTCTTCAACAATTTCCTCCAGTGTGCTAGCAGCACAAACAGGCTTTTCTTTTCAAGCAGGTATGCATGCCTTCTTTTTCCAGTTATTTCTTTTCTCACACACATGGTTCATGTGGCCATTTGCGAAGCAAAAACGCCCAGCCCCCTCGCTCTTTCCTGCTAGAAGAGTTGCTACAGGGATGGAGGTTCACTTAGGTTTGGACTCCCCTGTTTTAGGAGGCAACAGCAACACCCTTTTCTTCCATTTTCCCAAGTCCTATTCCTATCTTTCCCTAACATTTGCCTGCAGTATCATGTTTTACTACTCAAGAAACTTACTTATACTCATAGTGACAGACAGAATTTACAGTTGCAAAATTCCCCTTGCTTTCTGGAGTAATTCTGAATCTCAATTAGACAGCCAAGAGAAATCACTGTGAAGAAGGGGAGAGAGAGCTGGTAAAGCTGTGCCATCACCTCTCTAAATCCAGCAGTCTCTACCTATGAATTTGCTTGCCATGGCCAAAGTTCTGAAGCCCCTTTGGTCTGTGGGATTGAAGATACAGTGAGAAAAGCATTAAGAAAAGAAAGCGGGTGACAAGGGTACTGTCAGAGATACACAGATATACAAAAAATAAAAAAAAAAATACATTTCCCCTTTCTGAGAAGGAATTCATCATATGCACCAAAAGCTGCATGACCTCAGGGTGTAAGCACAGGATTTAGGGCCTTGTAGGAATTTGCCCTCACTCTTTATTTAACGTAGAGTAGGATTGCGCCTGCATGAACTGAACACATCCAGTGGTTTCCCTCAGACATTTTGATGATGGATTGCTGGCATCGCTTGTTTTTTTTTTGAAGGCAATTCATTTATCAGAGACAATTACTCAACTGATAAGTTCAGTGTGTTCAGCTGTTCATGGCTACACAGCAGCTACAGGCCTATAAATATGAGCTGCAATTAGCCTGATTAATGATTTCAGATCACTAAACTGCAGCTTTGTTTAAGATAAGGTTCTAATAAGCTTTTCTGCTGAATCTGGCAAGTTTACCAGCATTGGTGACACTACCTTCATTGTCAGCGCCCCGAGCCCCACAGCTCCTTCAGCCTGACTTTGTGATAAAGCAAGTCCTGCTCCTCGGGACCTCTGAAGAGCTCAGCAGGTGTTTGGCGGGTGGCATACAGCGATGGGGAGCCCCCCTTCCATCTGCCACATAGCAAAATGCTAAGGAAATTGTTTCCAAATGTCCCTTAAATTAGAAGTTTACTTCCCTCCCCCACCCCACCTCAGCCTCCTGTTTTACTCCTTGGGGCTGCTGACCTTCACTTCTGCTGCCATCCTTCAGCCACCGCACAAATCCTGATGCTGAGCCAGCCGTGGGTGTCTCGGAGCATGGAGAAATGAGCCAAGCCAAGAGAAAATACAAGAGCCCAAATGTTGTGAGCAGACTTTTAAGCAGCGGAGAGCGGGTTTTAAGAGGGACCACATTTGATTCAACATGTTGGCAGGCGCTAACACTGCTAGGGTGAAGACTTGCAGAGCACAGAGCTGCATGTGCTGGTAGCAGTGCCTTCAGATGGGATGGCGTTTGTGTTTCATTCATTTTCTGGTTGTAAAGAACACGAGCGTGAATGCATGTGTGCCTATACGTGTACCTACATGCTCTTCCGCTGCTGCCCTCTGCTAAAGAAATCAACGTCATTGATTTTTGTGCCACAAGCCCAGACTGGTAAGGACTGTGCTTGTGGAGCAGCAGTTTTGAAGTTACAAGCCCCACTAAGCTCCAAGCATGGGCTTGAATGGGCCATGAAATCATCTGAGGTTCACCACTCTACACCTAGCGTGCTTTAAGCAGGTCCAGTCCCACCTCCTGCTCCTCCCAGTGAAAACATTTTCAGGCTGAAGAACTGGGAATTGCAGACCTCTGGAAATTTGATTTCAGTTATCTGGGGAATTATTTGATTGGCATTTTGCTTTACACGGGCATCAGGTGAAATTCAGACCATTGTTATTAGACCTTCCAGATATAACGTAGACACTTGCCTCAACCAGCTCACTCAGGGTCTGTAAGTGGGATGTCCTCCCCTACCTGAGGGAGAGAAACAGGCCATTTGCTGCTAGCAGGAGTCTGCTGGTTTCTGTGCTCAAGGTAATGCTACGCGCAGGGACACAGCTGCATTCCCAGACCGTTCTCAAGTTTAGGTGCTAAATTAGCACTGCAGCTTTTTCAACCCGAGGTCTCAGGCCCCCTTCCAAGGAATAAACGTTGGGAGAAGTCATCCACCTCATGAGTAAGGATCCTGCAGCTGCAGCAGTTGCTTGTGCAGTGCAAGATATCCTGGGTTCAGCTCCTGCATCAGTGCAGGGAACAACAATGCAACAACTACTGCATTTCACCTCTGCACCTTGAATCTGGATCTCCACATGGCCGCAGGGAGCAGGGAGGAGAGCCGTGGAGCATGCAGCAGCCACAGCAAGGAGGAGGAGGTCCTTCTTGCTCACCCCACTCCCAGGGCCCTTCATGCATTTTACATGACACTTTTTAGAGGAAAATACGCTGCAGCTGTTAATTTTATGGCTCCTTCATTGCTTGAGTTTACCCTGAGAAACATTTAAAACATAGCATAAATGTTTGGAAATCGATACATTTCCCTGGGAGGCTTCCTCACAAATGACAACTAACAGGTATATTTTACTAGCTTAATTGGAATTGCTCTCTCCCATACCAGCGATGCAATAATCTTTGTCAGCCACAGCCAAACACTGAACTGTCTACCCAGATGTCCCCAGGGTCTCAATAAAGGCAAAAAAAAAAAAAAAAAAACAACCAAAACAAACCCACCCCAAACCGTAGGCATGCAGGGCTGGGTACTCAGGGACCTGGACATGCTCATTTTGCAGCCAAGCCTGAGGCCAGGAAGGCTCTAAACAACCCTCCTGGAGGAGCCTTTGTCCTGGGAGCCATCCACTCACCTGCTGGTCTCAAGGGCTGAGAAAGGACAACAGGAAAGGAGGAGAAAAGGAAAGGAGGAATTGTTTATCCAGATATTTGATACAGCCCTTGCATTCATCTGATCTTTGTTTTAGAGAGAAGAGAAATTTTGGTGCAATTTTTTGTAGTCTGTGGCTGCTTCATTACTTCATCAGAAACTTCACCTATAACTCTGGGATTGGTTCAGATGAAATCTCAGGGTTGCACAGACCTCTGGGTTTGCCTTACTGGGGAAATTTATCTGCTGAATCCAAACTGGAAATCAAATGTCTTCCAGCAATAACCTGATGATGTGATTATAAGTGTAGCATTGCCATGAGAACACCCCAGAAGTGAGACATGAGACATTCTGGAAAGTGTTGAGGACCATAAAGCCTTAATCCAGCATTTCAGTCCCTTCTCAAGGCTGCATATCTGTCGATTTCAAAATTTCCCAGGTTGCCACAAGAACACCTTTCCTTGGGGTGATGCTGGCACATGGGTACCCTGAGAACCCAGATGCAGGTGGGATAAGGATATTTTTATTTTCTGCAGATCTCAAAAAGAAAGACTGTCTCTGGCTGCAGGGTCCCATTGATTTGTGAGTCTTGAAATTAATTTGCTAAAAACTCATGTTCTGCTCCCACAGGAAATCATCAGCCAACTGCTTGGAGCTGGTCAGATCTTAAAAGTAGCTGCCGTTTAAGGTGAAGACCATATATAGTTTTAGATACCACAGAAAATCTGCTAGGCATATGCTGTAGTAAAGGGAGACAAAATCCAAAACTGCTACACTACCTCAGGGAAAAATAGCAAAGGAACCCAGGTTACATTGTAGGCTGGATCAAAAATATGAGGGCAATGTTATCATGACATCAGTGTTACAGGATCCTACACTAGTGGCATTGGGGGAATTATTTCTAATGTATATTGAGACAAATGTGCTCAGAAAGTGGCCAAGAGGCAAACGAAGCCAAATCAAAGCACAGTGACACATGGCCAAATGCTGCGCTTGGCTACACCCCAGCACTTTCCAGCTGATCAGCTTTGTTCTCCCTGGAGCTACACCAGCTTCAGAAAGCTAAAGGTGGACCTTCGTCAGCACACTAAGAAGATCCAAAGTAGCAGGAAGCAGGGCCAAGTGGAAGGATAATATGAAAAGAGGAGGAAGACTTTGCTGAGGTGAAAGACAGGAGCAGCGGTGGTCTGGAGAAGACGATTTATGGACCAATTTCCACAGCCTGTTTTCTAGAAAGACACGGTTTTGGCACGTGTGCTATACTCCATCCCTTGCCAGCCCAAGTGGTATTTTAGAAGGCACGATGACAGCAATCCCCTACGAGAAGAGAGTTATGCTGACACATACCTCATTGGCTGCAGCACGGCCAGGGGAAACAGCAAATGTGACATCACGAGGTACTAAATGAGGTAGCTGAAAGGGTCTCAGCCTAAGGTGGAGAAGGGGAAGACTATGGCCAGAGTCAGGTTATGCTGTCAATGTAACCCATGCCCAACCCACCAGCTCCAGTGGTGGAGAGGACTGTATGGCTCAGCACGGAGGGAGAAATGGTGTGAACAAGAGCAGGGAAGACTCAGCTGCCCATGTGGAGAGAAAAGTCAGTAGACTGGACAGGGAAAGGAAATGAAAAAGCCCTGTAGGAAGCCCTCCCTGAGAAAAGCTCTCCTGAAGGAAAGGCTGGTGGGTTACCAAGGGGTTGATGAGGCTTTCATTATTTTGACCCAGACTTAGAGATTGTCCAGACCCAAAGAAACATAAAGGTCTAGCCTGTGGCTTGGGTTTCATGGACAAAGCGTGACAGCTTCAGCCCGACACTTGCAGGATTCATCACCAAAACCATAAGCTAAGAAGTAAGAAGAAAATTAGTTTTACCCACTGTGTCAACTGACAAAGAGAGTCTTTCCCCATCACCTTGCTCCATAAAGAAAGTCCCCAGGCTTCAAAGCCCATATAGTTTCTTTTCAGCAGTTTGGGTTTTTTGGGAAAGGTGGAAATAATCTTGTCTTTAACTGAACATTTACTTTTAGTCAAGGCCCCATTTTCCCCTTGTTAAAAAAAATAGCTTGAAAAACTTTTGCTAAATATTAGCATCCCCAAAGAGTGAACCACCCAATACAGTTTAATTTTAGTCCAGTTCACATCTTCGCATTTCTCCTCCAGTGAGCGTAGGGCAGGATGGGAAAGCTGATGGTGAAGGGTCACCCTTCTTCCTGCATTACCATCATTCCCTTTTCAAGCAAACGGTCTTTCACCTTTCCCAGGCATTTCATTCACACCAGTTTAAAATAATAACATAAGCCCAGTGATTACTCCAGCAACACCCCCTGGGTACAAGAGGCTGTTGAAGCTGCACTGAAAGTTTCTGATTCTGCAAATGTCGACATCTCCCAGAAAACTGGAGGGGGTAATGAAAAGAGGTTAAAGAGGGAAAATTGCCCCATTCTCACGTGGATAGACAGATCCTGGCCATGCTGTCACCTTCAGATGGATCACACGTGCCATTGAGCAATACCTTTGGCGAAGGGTGCTGGGACCGTAGACAGTCCCAATTACAACGACTGACAGGCAAGCGTGCAACAGGGGGATAACAAATAGCCACAAATATTTTTTACCAAAGAAGTGAGGGGGAGGTGGGAGCCCCGCAGCCCCTGTGCTGGGCAGGGGAGGTTTATTTAATCTACCCGGCCCGCTCTGCCGACCCCGGATCGTTTCGTCCTTCGACAGCTGCAGCCGTGGGGGACAGAGGAGCGTGGAAGCACACAGCTGTCCCTTGCCGATCGCCACGCACCCCTGCCGAGGCTTGCTGGATCTGGCCCCCCTGACTCCGACCCTGGGACCAGCTCCCCCAGCCTCACCTCAGCCCCACTCCTTGTGAGCAGTTTGGGACAGTTTGAAAGAGATTCTTTTTTCTTGCTGAGACCATATCAATTTAGAAAATAAAAGATATAGCCGCTCCTTGCAAACTTTACAGCCTTCAACTAGCAAAGCCACGGTGTGATGATAGAAATACACATTATTTGCAAAGGCAGGTCAGCGACTGGGCAATACCTTGATTTGTATTTTAAGTATTACACAGAAATATATTTCTCCTCGACCAGCACACCAGCGCTGTGAGATGATTCCAGCACACGCTGCTCTTGATCTATACCCCTAGCACACGAACAGGGATGATACTTTTTGCAAAATTCAGTCATGAAGTTCTTAGAGCAGTTTGTTAAATCTCCTCTCTAAGCATTACAGGCAAAGGGTTTGGGTTATCTGCATCAATTTTTAGAGTTTTGGAGGAAAGGGTTTTTTTGCCAGTCAGCTGAGGGGGATTTCGGAACAGGAGGACTCTCACAGTGGTGAATGTCACTTCTCACAGGGAGGCCTTTTTCCATGGCAAGATTTGCACAGTTGGAATCTGAACAGAATAAACCTACAGACTGACCAAACACAAATGGGCTTTTTAAAAGGTCTGTGTCTGATTTGTTAACGCTGGTCCACAAAGACCTGGCTGCAGTCGTGAGGACAAAGAGTTTAAAAGAAGAGGCATCCTCAAACTAGGCTGGATTCCACAGTACAAAGGAGACCCCAGAACAAGGGCGCTAACTGCATTTTCTCGGTTTTGGGGGGTCTTATTTTGTTTGACCCTGCCCATAGCACAATTTCCTGGCCTGGATCTATATAAATGACAACTTTATAAAGTTGAACCGCTATTTTTCTAACCTGGATATTTATTTTTTTTTAACACAAAAAGTTCAGTATTAGACATAATCACTTTTTGGCATGCTATATAAATACGCATTTGTTAGATTGATTGGCTCTGCATGAAGACCTAAAAGGCATAAAGTCCTACTATTCACCATTGTCAAAGCAATACCCCAGACTCCTATCAAATGTGCTACTGCAAAGGTAGAAAAAATAATAACTCTGCTATAATTAACTTGCCTGGAGCCACCACTCTGACGCCATGAAACTGAGTTTTTCTGTGCTGCGTAGGGACTTGACTGATACATTTTTTCCTAAGTCATAAAGTCATTTTCTTGGTGGCACAGCATTTTCTCCCAAGGGGCATCACGAGGTGCACGGGCATCTGTGTTAGGTCTCAATGTTGTTAGAGAAAGAGCACAACCATTTCAATGTACATAGGTTGAGAGTGCAGGAATGCAGAATCAGAGAACCACAAACTGCCCAAAACTGCAGCCATGTCATATCTACACATCAACGCTGATGGTCCTCATAGCAAATTTAAACCATCTCACATTGACAACAGCTGAATTTGGGAAAAATTCAGTGTCATCACTGTTCAGATACTTAATGGCAGTAACAGACCCGTTAGGCAGTCAGTCTTATCTTGACAAATTTGATGCTGATGCTTTAAGCTCTGAGCAGGAGGTTGCATTTCCAGAGACGCCCCCAGCCCCTGTTTCTCAATGGTTGTGGGGGGGTCTGTTTTTTCTTTTGTCACCAGTAGGACCTCAGAATTTCATTAACAAATGAAAAAAAATCTGCCTCTCACTGGAGACAGAAAAAATACATTTTCATGCTACTGTTTGCATGTTTTGGAGTATTAAAAAAAATTACAACTGTCCATTGTCAACTTAAATTATTTTCTTTTTTGTCAAAGGTGTATGTATTCTTAAGTTCTCAAGCAAACAACATATTATCAATGCAAACAGCCTGGAGCAATTCAGGGAAAAGCAAGCATTGAAGAACAAGATTTTTTGAAAGACATTAGTGATTTAGATGCTTTCATTTGCATTTTCATATAAAAACAGAGTCTAATTTTATCTTTGTGCATAAGACATTTGGGGTCAAGAGACCAGTGTCTGGATCTCTTAGGAATTTCTCTTTCGGAAGACCATGGCAATAAATGGATGCCTGACCTGCCACGCTGCTCCGTTCTTTCCCAGTTCTCCAAGTGACATGAGATGTTTCCAAATTAGATTATTAATTGTCAAGCCGCCGGACCAGCCTCACAGCAACTGCACAAAACCAGATTTACCAGTTGTATTGATAGCAGTGTCACCTTCAGAAACCATGCAAGGAAGCAGATTTTGCGCATGATGCTGCTGAGTAATAGCAAGAGTCTACTGCTTTCACCTCAGCCCTCCAACTTCTCCTCTCGAATAAAAGGAGATGCTCCTTTTATTTCTGATCAGCCTTATGCATGTTGTTCCCATTTCATACATAAGGAGAGCTTGCCCAGCTGGACTAAGTGCCATAGTCTGAGGCACAAACAAGGGAGCAACATGCACGAGTGACAGCTTAGCTAGGGCGTTGCGTTCCCAGGTCCGCGGTCTTGCACAAAAGACAGATTGCAATGAGAAAAAAAATATTTTGGAAGGCTCTCTTAGCAATATGTCTCTGGAAAAGTCCCTGTTCACTAAAGCCACTGTTTGTCCGGAGGACACGGGGCAGTGGAGGACATACAGGTAGGCATTAGCACTGTTGGACATCTTCCCAAAATTGTCCTGCATGTTGCTGCCAGTGCAGGGCGTGCTTTCCAAAATGCTGCTACCCCATACCACGGAGGACTATTGGGTAAGAGCAGACTTGATTTGAATCTTAGACTAAATATTATTGCAGCTTTTTTTGTCAGGAAAAAAGTATTTAGTGTACTGCCCAAACCCACTTCTTATCCTACAGGAGGTAGAGGGCAGGGAGGAAAAGATGAGCCTCGTTGCTCTAGCGCAGGCCTTGCGCTGCTGGCTTGAATACTTGCAGTGAAGCTGAAAATGTTCTTAAAGCCCTGGCACTCCTCTGCAGTTCAGCTATTGGGACCGGGAGGAGGAAAGGAATTTGGGTGAATGACCATGAAACTTATCGCACTAGCAGAACTCGGTGTTCCTGCCTTTTTCCAAAAGGGAGAAGTGAGCCAGCCGGGAGACAGAGCGAGACCTAAAAAAACACACAAACCAAATTTGATTAACTGAAGAGAGAGAAGAACAGCAAGTTAGTCTCACTTTGAGGGTTTTATACCAATGCACAAAACCACATTTGTGTTTAGGCTTTCAAGCCTAAAGTAGTTGTGGGAAGGAAGAGAGGAGCTCTTTTCATTAAAAATATTTATTGACATTTTATTTTTAAAAATCCCTAATGTTCTTCCAAACAGTTTTGACAGTGTGGTCTCGGGGTGGAGAGGAGATCGCAGCTTATCAGCATGGTGGGGATGGAGGGAGGGAAGACACTGATCATACATAGGACACTGCAAGAGCAAATTTGCAGAAGGAAGTCTGTGATGCACGTGGATGAGCTTTTTAGACCTCTTAGCACCAAAGCAAGATGTGCACCATGGAATGAAGAGCCATAAAGTCAGCCCTGCCAGTGTCCATGCTGCAGAGATGCCTTTGGTCACTGAGTGTTCATCGGGTGATCCTGACTGTCACCTAGGTGAGGGAGGTGGTAAGGCCATGCTGCCTCTTTTATCGCTGTCTTCATTTTTGTCTCCCATGCTGAAGTGGCTCAAGCTGGGACAAATGAGGTTTCACCCAAATGGTTGATGCCTGTTCTTATGGATGTCAAGGCAGGGGCAACCAAAAAGCACCAGCACCACAAGTGTTTTGCTACACTCGTGACTGTACAACATCATTTGTGCTATGCAGTCAGGCACCCCCCACACAACTGAAAACAGCCTTTGTTCCTCTGCGATGGAGCACATCCTACCCCCCGAAAGATCCACAGCCTTTTTGAAAAATCACATCGCCATTCCTATGGTTGCTGCACATGGACTATGGTCTCCCAAACTATATCCTGGGCAAAAAGCACACCGGGACAGACCCGTGCCCTCTCCCTCACGTACCCAGACCACTGTCCCAGCAGCAGGCCTGACCTTTGGATGAGAATATGAGGGTCCTGCTTGCACCACACTTTTCAAAGAGCACATTAACCCTGATTGTCTTGGCTAACTCTCTGGAATTTCCTTCCTTGCCCCGGAGACAGAGCATTCTGTGGAAATGAAAATTAATACTTACAGGCAGCTTGAGTTTGGGTGTGTTTTCAATTATATATTTAAAAAAAAAAAAAAAGTAGAGTGAAAATTCAGTGGCTGCTACAAATAAGCCCATTTTAATTGTAAATCCATTTAGCAGGAGGTGGAATTAATCACCTAAAAGAGAGAGGGGGGAGAGCCCCAAAGTTGCGCACGAAACTAAGGAAAGTGCAAATCACACAGTTGGCATGAGATCCCATTTCATTTTTGTTAAGTGCAGGGGTTTTAAGTCCCTGAATATCTCACTGTTCTTTCCCTCCTGTTCTCCAGAGGGAGAACAAATGCAAATGGTGTCGTGTTAGAAGGGGCTAAAAGGGCACCCTGTAATAATCCAGTGTGCTAAACTCCATGGATTCATCAAGGAGGGAAGGTGTAATAGCCCTCAGGAAGCCTGCAATAGCCTCTGTGTACACATAACACCTCCAAAGGAATTTTCTGCAGCTATTCAAGAACAGACCCGGGTCTTTTCACCCCGTCTTCACCCCGTAGCTCACTCATACATGCCTAGGCAGCACTCAGGGGAGCGCAGCGGAGTGCCGTGCCCCACCAAAATAACCCCAGCCAGATGAAAAATAGGCTCTGTTGTTTCTCCCATGGGTGCTGGTGTTGGAGTTTGACAGGCAAGGGGAAGGATAGTCTTTCCATAGTCTGCGTCCCCAAGCACAGGTTAGCAAGAGGAGGAACAAACCCCCAGCAGCAGCTGGTTACGTTCTACTGCTTCCCCATGCCACGCTCTGCGAGCCCCTTTTTCCACCCCAAGCAGGGACAGGAGAGGCCAGGCGAGACTCCAGCACCCACGATGCTGCACCACAGAGAACTTGGAGCCCGCGTCCAATGCAGCTAAGTCCCGACAGACGTGGCCGCGGCGCAGTGAGCTGCACGGGGGCCACAGATGGGATGAAGATCCCATTTGTGGAGTGTTGGCCAAGGGGTGGATCAACTCCAACAGGTTTTCCATACGCATTTTCCTTGAAGGCTGCAAATTAATTCAGCTTGGGCAAACTCACCTTCGTTTGAGGTTCCTGCTCCACAAACATTCAAGCTTTAGCTGTACAAATACTTAGAGGAAATATATTCCACACTTCCAGCCAGCACTTGTCACCTTGCACATCAGTGAGGACTGAATCCTTCTATTGTTGATTAATTTGCCCAGCTCCTCCTTGGACCTGCCAACGCTGTCTCCACAACCTCCTGTGGCAGCACAGCCCCACCATTTCCTGCCTCTACCCAGAGAAGTTCTTTCTAATATATATTTTAAACTGGTCCCCTAGTTTTGCCATCTAGTTTTAATCTTAGGAGATTTGGTGAAAAGCAGTATCACATTCAGCTTATCCATTGCCATGAAGCTCTTGAAAACTTGAATTACATTCCCTGATCAGCACCCTTCTCCTCTCCAGCTATTGCTTTCAATGTTGTGATATTCTGCAATGACTCGGCCCAGACAGCCGAGGCTCTGGAGTGAAGGAGAGGGACCATCAGGCCAGTTAGTCACCTCCGGTGAGCAATCTACATATGATGCTTAATTCCCCAGTTAGCTTGTTTTTTTAATTATTATTGCAAACTGGCTCTGTGTAATATACGGAGAACAGTGCATTGGACAAGTTTTTTGTAGGAACAGAATTTTGAAACTGCTACATGCAGGAACACATACCAGCTGTGACCATGAGAAAAACCATGGGTCTCATCCAACTGCCCATGGCTCGCACATAGAATATGTGTGATCAGTCTGTTTGGCTCTTGGAAAACACACATATCTCTCAGTAACACGGTTTATTTTACAGGGAAAAAATAAATCTCTTTTCAGTGCACAAGTAGGACTGAGAATAATTAATCCGTCAGTTTGGCCATCAAGCTGAAAACATTTTGTTTTGATATGGGTTGAAGCTACATTTTTCTCTAGCTTTCCTTAGACACGAACAAGATATCAATCTCCAAAATGTGGCACAGAGAGCCTCACACAAAAGCACTCATTTCATTTTTCAAAACTGCAAAACCGATCTTCTAAACCACTTTCCAGGAAACGCTCTGTGAACCTTGAAGCATTCCTCAGAAGCAAAGAGCTGAGCGGAGGGTTTGCAACAGCGAGGGAGAGCTCCTGCTGCCCTGGGCGCTGCTGCATGGTCCGTTAACTCACAACCCTTCGATGACCAGTTCTTCTAACACCCTCTGCAGTAGGGAAATGGCATTTTCCACACTCCACAAGAGACAGGTCTTAAAACCCCAAGGGACACCCAGGCAAAACAAGGCCACCAACACGCGATGCCTTAGTCCTTGGAAGCACCTTCCCTGTTGGGCATGCATCCCCCAGCACAGGAGAGCAGGCAGGAGCCTGCGAGGGAAAGGGGCAGCAAAGAAAGAGAAAATATAGGAAAGGCAACAATTACAGTTACATCGTCCACCTTCTAGGAAGGCTGAGGGACAGAAGGTGATGTAGGCTATAGCGTTATAGACTATAGCATTGCAGAACTGTGAAAGGTCCCTGCACCGTGAAGGCACAGGCTGCATTCAAAGATTAAGCTTGGTGCTCTCCCTAGGGCTCCAGCAGCCTGATACTTTCACTACAAACTCACTTCTTGATAAAACAAAGCAAGCTTTCAAGCATCTAGCTACAGGATGGTGTGTATAGATACATAGTATCTATAGATTATAGAGCTGGTTGATTGATAACTCTCATATTGATAGACAGGTACAGATTGATGCAAGTGGTCTGTAAAGCTCAGATGTTGAAATCATTTGGCTTAAACATGAGATCCGCAAAAAAAGGAAGATCAAGTTCATGATTTTTGAGGGATGGACAAACAATTTCTGAGAGCGCCATCTGGCCACACTTTCAAATGAAGCCTGATGGGCTCCCTCTCTCCTATTTAAAGTCTTTTATTACTATACCAAAGGCTTACTTTTTTCCATTGAAGGTAGTGTCCAATTCTGCAGGCTCTTTGCAGCAGAGGATAACCAGTTCCTAAAAATTATAAGGAATTACAGAGCTTAGGAATGTTTGCAGGATCTTCCTCCAAGTGTCTACATTTGTTAGTCTACGTATTTCAAAGTATCCTCATTATTTCTGTGCAGTTAGTTGCCGCCCCTCACACCCGTGAGCCTGCCAAGCACTAGGCTTGAAGTTTATGAAAGTTTATGAAACTTTCCTGCCCAGGCCCCCTTCATCCCTTCATCCTTTCCATGCATCACCAAATCAAGGCCAGTGTGGGCCCAAACAAGGGTCTCATCTCAACCTGCTGGCAAAGATGCAACGGTGATTGCATTTGCTCAGGCAAACCAGGTAAAAATCGTTTCTTTCTGATTTGCTGCGGACTAGCAGACCGTACACGGAAACAGATTTGCAAAAGTGCTCCCAGTCACCATTGATATTCTCTATTCTGCATCTTCACAGCAGTAATGCAGGGGTTTGAGGGCAGGAAAGTGATTTCATGCAGTTGTCTGTTCTCAAGCACTGTAGCTCAAAGAAAGGTTCGCAAAGGTGGAGAGAAGTTTCAGGGGAAATTTCAGGGGACATATGATTCCCGTACAGTTTTGACTTCTTCAGAGCAGCGGGCTGAAATACCAAGCTCCATTTCTCCCACTGCTAGTCATCTTTGTGCAGCCCCAAAACATGGACAAAAAAAGACTTTAAACAAAGTATTCGTTTAGAGAATATCAGTGGCTCTTATTTACGTGCCATTCAATAGGGATATGTGGGTGCATTTGTTACCAAACCCCGGTAATCAGATGTTAAAGCAAAGATGTGCATCGCACGGAGCCCACTGGGGCTTTGCACAATGTTCTGAGCACTGAAAGCCAAATGAGATACCGGTAACGCCTTCCTCTGTTGTGCAATTGCACTGAAGAAATACTGGCTCTCTTTTCAGTTTTTAAGAAAAGAAGTAGGAAAAAAGGAAAAAAGGGATGATATGAATCACCTGCTATATCTGGGGGGAAATGCACAGTAAAAGGGAGGCATGATAAACCTTTTGCTCAAAAAGGAGCATTTTTTTGGTGTTCTTTTGTAAGCCCTAAGAAGGACTTTGACCAAAGGCACACAAATGTTATTACATCGAGAAGCGCTTCAGGTAGGTATTACTAAAACGATGTTCACAATGGACAGAAATTTAAGAGGAGAGTAAAAGAACTGGCACAAAAGAGTCTCAAAGAAAAAAACACCCCATGACCCCACCGCTTGCAACACCAATATCGATACGTGGGAACCAAATCCCTTTGGCACATCAACATTACGCAGCCGGAAACTTGTGAAACTCGTTCCACGGGTCCACAGACGCAGATGAGGAGATGCAGCCAGAGCACGGAGAGCAGAGAAATGACACCGGGGAAAAGCGAGGTTATGGACGGGGCACCAGCAAATTAAGCCAGGAAGAAATTAAATTGAGAGGAAGCAGGAATGGGCAGTTATAAATGACATCGGGTCGGCTCCTGCTGCGAGCTTTCTGCCCCATGAGGAGTCTCAGCCTTCAGCAATTGCCTTTCTGCAGGTATCTCTGCTCCACTTCAAGAGCGGACGCCCTGTGCAGAACCAGAGAAGGGGCTCAAAGAGTCCAGTATTAGCTCCATTAAAAAAAAATCAAGTTGTCTTGTGACGCACCAAGATCTGACAAACCCCTAAAGACGGAGGAAAGGAAGTTTTCTCTATCTACGCATTGGCATGAGGAAAAGCATTTCCAGTAATTGCTGCTGCTGTTTCACCAACAGCCCCTTTTCCCTCGCCTCCTCCCTCTGCAGTCCAACATCATCACGCAAGGTCACACAATCACAGAGCATGAGTGCCAATGGCAAAAACATAGTATTCAAGTAGCAATAGATATCTTGTTTGCAAATTAGCACTGTTTCCCAAGACAGCAAGAAAAATGACCAATTTGGAGACTCTCATTAGATTAAAAGAGATTTCATTCCCCTCTGTTAATTTACCAATCTAAATCTTACAGTGCTTGTTTGGGGAAGGAGGGGGGACAAAGGGGACTAACTCTCTTCACCTCATCCATCATTCTAAGGATGAAAGATCATCCTTGATGCTTTATGACAAGGTCCACTGGGCTTTGTAGGCAGCTTTTTTAATTTCCCTGGCTAATAACAGGAAGGAAAAAAACATCACTTCAGCTTCTCGGCCCTGCATCATATAGATTTATGTTATGGTATCTGGATCCTTAGGGTAACCTAGCACATTATGCCACCACTTGGCCCAATTTGGAGGAGTTTTTCCATGCTCAGCAGAACTGCTTTACAGCAGGACTTGTTGTTCAAAGCCCCTCATGCTGCCTGTGCAACCATGTCGATGGCAGAGAGTTTCTGTGTATGCAACAGTGGCACGAACATCACACGATAACGACCAGGTCAAAAATCAGAGTCTTCCCAGAGCAGCAACTCTCCAAAAGCAGCTGCTGCTGATACTCCAACTGGCAAAATTCTGCCAACAGGCTTGTTTTGCCCTGGAAAGCACCTGATCTTCCAGTTTAAGTGTCTTTTCATCATCTCTGCGACCTTCAGCTCTATAAACAGCACCAGCCTCAGAGCAAAAACCCTGCCAGCTAGCCTGCCGCAGCACATGCAAATAGCTTCTCTTAAGAAGAAAAGCCACGGAGTAGAGAAGTACTCAAAGGGCATGTGTGGAAAGTCAGCGGTAGACAAGGGCTGTGTTTGCTCAGATATACAGAAGTTCACGGTTAACTAAGCATGAAAAAATATTAATCATGCTCACATGGGCAAGTCTATAAATAATCCCAATGGATGGAGTACACTGATGGCAATTTCCTTGTGGAAGCGAGAGCTGCAGTATCTACCAGACAATGTTAATGTCCTCAGATTTTAAGGGGATATTAGAGTCTCCAGGGACCTCAATGATTGCATAGATCCTATGGCATTTTAATAGCTCATAGCAGTGAGGCAGCTGTCTCTCCATGTACCTGCGTCCTCTTCCCTCCCAAATGAGCAATACTAACGCTAAATCTGACATCTCTGCAACCTGACAGAATTACTGTGCAAAATAGATGCTTCCCAAATGCCTCCAGCTTTTTTCACAGAGCTGTGCAAGTCTGGGACATGCCCTTTGGCTGTGCCTGGGAGCTCAGGACACATGGCAGCTCGGTCACAGCCACTGCCTTCACGGATATCAGAGGGACTAAATTAATAGAAAACATCCTCAACAGACTTCCTGGAGAACATTTATAGGATGAAAACCTGTCTGAGAATATATGGACAGACAGCACCCCTGCACATGAGCGCCCCAAGAGCCCTAATGGGAGCTCAGTGTCCCTTCCTGTCACTCCAGGCAGAGCCCAAACCTGTTATCCCCATCACCCAGGGAAAGCTGCATGTCAGATCAGGAACACAAACTCATAGTAAGGCCCTGCTGTGTCCTTGGCCATATTAAAGCCAACGCATTTTCCACAGCTATCAGGGAGTTACACTCCTCGTATGGAAAATATCTTCATAAAAGCAGCGATCCCAAATGCATGCTGCGAGTATGGTTTCACTGGAAGATCCCAGCCCATTCCTTTCATTAGCGGTGGGGAAAAAAAAAAAAAAAAAGATCATATTTGATCTGCAGTGGGAAGGGAAACAGAGCATGAATGCACTCGTTCAGCTGGTGCCCTTACAATTAACAGGGGCTCCAGCTTAACCTTAGCAACCGAGAGTGGAAAGCTTTCTCAAGCCCCAGCCAAAGGGGATAACCGGATGGGTTCGCGATGGAACCAGCAAACCTTCCCCCAGCAACAGCTTAACAGTACCACCTGGTGGAGAAAGCCAAATTTGCTCTGGCTGCTTCAGAGTAGGGCTGCAGAGGGATGCAAAAAAAATGCAACGAAAGAAGATAAAGATGTAGCAGGGCTGTTCAGGCTTGGTTTTCCATAGAAACTAAATTTTCTATCCTTTTTCATAGGCACTCAGCAAGGATAAAAATCTCACTGAGACTGAGCTGTGTAGTTCAAGGTCTCCCACTACAAATGCAGCCACGTGGCCACCGAAGAGGCTGTTGGTGTGGGGCATCCAGCAGCCTCCTCCTCAGCTTTGCTCCCAAAATAAAATAAGCAGCAACAAAGACTTGCCAGGAGGCAACCAGGCAACTAACATCAAACAAGTGTGTCTCAGTGATAACCATCCCCATTTAAAGATATTTCATAGCTGTGTGTTTAAAAAATAATAATAAAAAAAAAAAAATAAAGCCCCCTGAAATTTGTATTGGCAAAGGAACTATTTGAAGAATCCCTGGATGAGAAAGAAAACATTTAGTCCTCCGGTTCTCTAGCTTCATAAATGCCTAAATCTGCACACATCTCTATCTAACAGTTTTGAAGCGTTTAATTAGCGATCTTTCCAGAATCTGCAGACAAAACATTCATTTTTGACAATGTGAGGGTTTCATTGCACTTAAGCAGCCTCATTATGCAGTTCCATCCTGATGTTGAATCAATTAAGCATGGCGGCAATAAAGCAAAGTGGAACTAAAACTAATGTTCTAGTGGGATTTAAATCACCAGGATTATTCAGAGTGAAATGTTGCTTAAGGAGACCCAGGCAAAGTTTATTTACACTCATGAGCATCGCTGTGCTGTGCCTCGCAACCTGGAGATCGTGACCTCCTGCTGCACCCCTCCGAGAAGCAGCAAATTAAATCCCTAAATCATGGGAGGTGTTTGCACTCTCATAGCCAATTCAAAGCTCTGAGTAACTTTATTTTTTTGTATATATTATACAGCTATGTTATATAAATATATTTTATTTTTGTATATGTGAGACAGAAAATTGTATCGAAATTAAAGCTCTAAAGGAAAGTTTCATTCAAAACCAGCAATATCTTAACAGAGACAGTGTAAATAACTTCCACTATTTATGAAGTTGTGCAGTGAAAAATTATGAGCAAGAGTCTTGGCTACTGTAAACAAGACACTGTTGACTTCTACTCAACTATGACAACTTACAGACTCCTCCACATTTTGCTATAGCCGCTAATTACTTTATTAAAGACTCCCTGCCAGTTGTGAACTCCTGAGATGGTGGAAGCTGGAGTGCTGGGGTTTTTTAACATGTAATTAATTTTTCCATTTGTTATTTTCTCCCTGCTTTGCTCTTGGCTCAGCTCAGACTGCTCCATCTTTGGATCAAGCTGAGCTCAGCTCAAGCACGGTGCTGCAGCTATGTTGTGCTCAGCCCAGGGATTTCTCACCAGATGTTAATGGTGTTTATTTATTAAGAGAAGTACTTTTGAACAGGACTGCTCTGAATTTCAGCCAAAATAGGTTTTCAATTGCCCAGGCTGTTCAGGTCTGCAGGAAAACCAAGGCTGGGGCGTTTTAAGCAGAAAACTGCTTCCATTTGGAAATGCTATGGGGAGGTAAGTTTGGGGCACAGGTTATCTGATTTCCATCTCTGCAAAGCGCAAATCAGATTTTACCTATGAGCCCTTGGTACAGGGATCCCATCCCTTACAGGGGAAATAAGGTACAAAGCAACCAAGCTAGGTCCTCAAGCCATTGCTGTGATTTCTTGCTGAAGTTAAAATACTCTGGTTTTCCACCACTGCTGGCCCAAGACCAGTGACTTTTGCACAGAGCCCATGTATTTTGTGAACACTACAAGCCAAAATCTTAGTGCTCCCCCTCGAAAGACAACTTCATCAAAATATTTCCTTAGATTAAGTTATTTTAATAATGGTGTCCTCCAGACACCATTTAAATACCATTTGCCTGGAAACAGACCAGCTTCCAGTAGGAAAGAGGGTAGTCATGATCCAGCATCTCCCCAACCAGCCCGTGAAGACGGGAACGAAATTAATCCCTGCTTGACTTCCCAAAAATTGCACAATTAGACAGAACAGCTACTCCGATGCCTGAGCCAAAAAATGTTCACGCCAGGGAGCAGAAAACTACGCTGCTGCTTCACCCTCACAGGTCAGTGGGAGCTTGGCCATCAAGCGAGGGGGGACTGAAGGTATTGGGATGGGGTGGAGGGTTAAATCAGAGGATGGAGGATGGCAGGTCTGCAGCATCCTGCCAGGGCGGGCTGCAAGGAGCCAAGGAGTTGGGTAAGAAAACAGCCTGGCTTCTCTCACGGCGTCACAGAGGCGATACAGCCCTGCAGAGTGTTTCCATTGTAATGAATTGGCATTTTATGATGGAAAAAAAAAAAAAAAAACCAAACCCTCTCTGCCTAGAAGCAGTTTTGTAGAGAGCACTGCCAGCACCCACTGGAGTCAGGGTGGTTTTGAGAACTTGCTCACTTTCTCAGGTGTCCACAATGAAATTTTGGAGCCTGGCCTTGGGCTCCCCCTTTTCTCACCCACCTTGGCTGCTCTTCAGCTTTCCATCAGATGGCTCAGCAGCAAATCTTGTGGCCCCCAGGCCACCATATATTGAGTCAGGGTTGCTCCACATCAGGCATCCTCAGTCTGCTGCTTTCCTGGATTTGGGCAGATGCAAGGCTTGGAGACCCTCTTCCTTGAGATCCTGTCGCCAGGACACTCTTTTTTCTTCCCTGTCCTTTTTGTTGTTGTTCAGAGCACAGGAAAAAAAGTCTTTTCATTTCCCATCCCAATTCCTGCTTCACGGGGACATTCACAACCTGAGACATCTGAAAGGACATTGGAAAGGCAGAGGCTGGCCACTCTAGCCGCCCATGGAAGGAGAACTGGAAAAAAATTGTATTTGGCCCTGTGATACTGTTGCTTCTGGACTTTCAGTGATGCAAAGTGTCCTGGTGATGCCCTCTCCTAAAGGACAACCTACACAAAGGGTGGAAACTGTTGGCAGAGAGACAGGGTGCAGGGCCCAGCATGAGCCAGGCAGCAAGCAGAGGAGCCATTCCAGCTGGCAGCTCTTCCCTGGTGCTTCTCCCACCCAGCTCCGTGGGGCTCCAAAAGCCTTTGAGAAAGTGCAGGCCCATCCACAAGCCTCCCTGTGCTCCCCCAACCCCAGCAGCAAGCTGCACAGCTCCTGTCCCAGAGCTCAAGCAAGCTCAAGCTAGAAGTTCATGGACCTCCCCAACCGCTTGTCTTCTGGAGAAGATTGTCAAGAAAACAATCACTCTTCAGATGTAGCATCCCATGCCCTTCTCAGAGCAGCAGGGGAGCTCCAGTTTCTTTCTCTTTCTCACAGGCATATCTGCAACTTCTTCTTCCACTGCCTTCCCAGCCCCAGCCCTCACTCTCCAGCCAGCTTTTCCCTCCTGAGGCATGGGCTCCAGGGAAGACTTTGCCACCCGTTACGTCCTTGCTCTGCTGCCAGGGGCTCAGAAGGACAAGGAACACTTGCACAGTTAGTGAGAAAGGACCCTAAAATTTCTTCTTTGGCTCACAGCAATCAGGCAAAGCTTTAGCTCAGCTCCAAAGCTTCCCACCATCTGCCTTGCTCCCCACACTCCCACCTTCATAATTCCCACAGACCAGTCTGCTCAGGCCTTCAACCTACAAAGTAAGAGAGAGCACTTAACCTCCTTTGGCTCTAAATAACCTTGGTTTGAGTGCTATGACACCTGGACCCGCCTCCCTCTGTCTGGGCAAACAAGTGACACCTGGCTCAGGTGAAGATGAATCAAACCTTCTTACAGGGTTGCGAGGACCACCTAACAGTAACACCCAAAAGAAGGCTTACTTTCAGAAATCATGGTCCCAGCAAATGTTATCTGCTTCATCTCAGTGTCCTCAATGATTAAGATGTGGGAATAGAAATAAAACAGTGATAATAATGGCAACACCTTTTTTTCAGGTCATGGTGGTTCCTGAAACCCCTTTTTCATCAACATGTACCAAGGACCCTGAGGACTAAAACCAGAAATCTCTGTAACAAAATGCATGAACCACTTGTGATTAAGGTAAAGGAAAACTTATGGCCAAGGAGCAGAAGGACACTTACTGGCCCCATGGGGATCCTTTGAAGGTCGTTTCCACGGATAATACACATATCTTGCCTTCCTGACTTGTTCTTATAATGGTATTGCTTGGAACCAAAAGAATAATTTTCTTGGTAGCAGGGAGGATCTTGAAGGCAGAAGACCTGTTGGTTGACACAACTTAACTACTGAAGGCTCTCACACTCAGAGAGGGGTTACTGCAGAATGGCAGTGGTGGGGACCAGCCAGCCAGAGCAGGGCACAAGGGAGGGACGGGAGAGGAGTGAGAAATGAAGGAGTGGGGTGTGGAGAATCTGCAGGATGGAATGGCTTTCTTGGGAGCAATGAAGGGAGAGATAATAGTGCCTTGGGCTGTGATGGATGTAGAAGAACGTTACTCTGCCAGCATGGATGTGCCCCAAAGCTGTGATGCTCTGCCCTCAGGACCATCCCAGATGGCTTTGTGAAAAATAAAAATTGGTCCCTTGCTGCTGTGAGATGTGTTTTGTGCAGAGGTCCTGAGAGAGATAAATGCCCCAAAAATATCCAAATTCACACATTAAAAAAATCAAAGCAGGGATCCTGAAGCCAGCAGCAGACAGTGGGGGGCCAAGACCCAGAAAGAGGAAGATGCACACCTGACTTTGAGCCATAGTGTGTCTTGGGGACCTGACTTCACCAGCCAGGGCCACCAGCCAGAGTAGAGGACGACCTAAAAAGAGCATTAGATGCCAAGAGAACTGGGGCTGTCCTTCCCCCTACGCAGCCCACTCTTAGATTAGCTAAATATCCAACGGAAGAAACTCTGAGCCTCAAGCATGCATTGGCTTACAGACAAAGGAGAGACAGATCGTCAAATAACTTGAGATTAGGCAGCTCTGTAAAGTCCAAATTCCACTACCAGAGCTGCATATGAGACTGAGCCGCATACGTTTTCTCCCTTCATACAGAGAAATCTGGGAACATTAATGCCATAAACTGAATCCACCAAATGCAGTTTTCCCTTCCTACCAGCACCTATCTGTCCCAATGCTCATGCTCAGAATGGCTCCCTGCCATTGAAGCCCACTGGCATGCAACCGCCCGCGTTCGTAATGCTGTCCTTAAAAGCAGAGTGGCCACATCCAAGCTGCCATGGGGATCAGTCCCGAGCCCCGCCAACACCCAAGCCGTCTGCATTTGCTGGCCAGGGACTGACAATTTAACAGCACAATTGAGTTGCGGTGCCTGAGGACATTCCTTGGCTCTGCTCAATGCGCTGGTGTAGCTGCAGTTCCTCCGACCACTCCCTTCCTGCCTTTCATAGCCAATGCTTCTTTGATGTATTTCCAGTGCAGGTTAGGTTATAAAAATGCTACAACAGAGAGACCCTTGCATGATCACTGCTCCTGGAGGACGTGCCATACCCACCTCTTGCATGAGTACTTGTCAATATGTAAATTAAGTATTTGCTTTTATTTTTACTGCAAAAGACCACATGGCAACTGACCCAGAAATGGCTAGATTGGTTTTGGACTACTTCTAGCTGCAATACCAGGATAAGACGGGTCTGCCCCATGCACTTATACCACCCCGGCTACTCATTTCCACTGGTAGCTGGACATCTGCACAACCATCTGTGCAGCAAGAACTGTGTCAGGTGTGCAGGAAGAATGCCTTTTCGGGAAGTGAAGGGGTTGGATGTGGCTCGGAGCGACTGCACAAAATACTGCTGACACAACTGATGCACAGGAGGAGATGGAGAAGCCAGGGTAGGAGGCACAGCAAGCCAATATCGCTCACCAAAAGGCAATGTTGCGTGCAGTCACAAACCCAGTCAGTGACTGCTACAGTATTTGCAAGTTCACTCTTTTAAGCTAGCTTGACAATGTCTATACAAGCTGCAGTCGTGCAGCAAACTGCCATGCAGACATACTCTGCATGGAGAACCTCGTGACGAAAACAAAAAAAGAAAAAAATCATTCTCAAGAAGGTGCTTACATTTGACCTAAGAGCACTGTGGGAACAAACATCAGCAGTGCCGAATATAGGTGTCAGTGCAAATTTTCTTCCTAAACAAGCAATCTTTTGCTATTTAAAAAACCTTCTTGTTCTCAAGAACATTCCATCCCTGAATTCTCCACACAAAGCTTGGATCGGATGTCTACTATTCATATATTTTTCCCTCTTGATTTCAATATTAGCTGAGGAGTATTATCGGCGGGAGTTAGAGCCGGAAATAGGAAATGAGATGGAAATTGTTAACAAGAGGAGAAAATAGTTCAAGGAGGTTGGTCCTTCTAAGAACTGCTACTTTTTACAGCTTAGGATTATGTGACTCTCAGACCAAAATGAATATAACAAAAGGATAATTAAAGACATTTGTTGATTTCAATCATGTTGGTCAGATCTCTTATTTGCTATGTTTTACTGTGCTTTACAAATGCAGGACATGCATGCAGTCCTTGTCCAAGAAGCTGACAGTTAAAATATGAAAGAAATGGTAGGTGGATATGTAGCATATGAAATAGAAATGAAATATGAAATGGAAGCACAAATATGAAATGGAAGAAGGAGCTAATAGGGGCCAGCAAGGTAAATTATGGTCTTAACAATATCTCTTGAAAGTTTTGTCACTGTCTCTTCTTAATAAACAAAACCTTGGCACGTGCCCTGTATCGGAAGGGGCACTGCATAGACAGCAGTCACAACATTAAAATGCCAATGGGATGGAGGCAGGATGTGAAAGATGGGTACTCCAAGCCCAGCTCTATCAGGTGCAGTCCTGATGCAGCTTTAGTTCCAGCATTAGCGAGACCAAGAATGGCAGATGGCTCATTCTGCCAGGTAGAAAAGAAAAAGGACATGCCCAAAAGCATCCTCATGGGACATCTTCTCATTTAAGGCGTTCTTATCCATACGAATAACCATTCAGGATGAGACAGACAGAGAGGTACCACTATTCTCCACAGTTACATCTTGCCCTCTTTGTACTCTGTGCAGCATGTTAATAATCAATAAATAGAAAACATGGAGGGAGAAAACCCAACTGCTGCTAAATTTGAGTTACTGTTGGTACACGTTGAACAGCTGAAGTTGGTACCACAAGTCAGGAGGACACTAAATAACAAATCAGTGCAGCAAGCAATTTTCAGTGTTTCTTTTCAGTGCTTTTCCCATTTGTCTCTACTGGAGTTAATGTCTTATCTTGCTCCAAATAATTTCTCCTTCCTGAAGACCAATCCTATGCAGTCTCCGTACTCGTATGAAAAAACCTGGCTGTATGCTAGAATATACCAGCATCCCACTAGCTGTGAAACAGGTTCTCGAGGGATTCTGCAGATGTTTATTGCTGGTAGCTATTCACAACTAGAATAGACAAAACCTCTAGTTATGCTCATATGTTGGAGAAGAGTCTTACCCTAGGGCCAGATGATCTAGGAGTAGCTACAAAAGAACACAAGCAATCGAGTTTATGACCTGAAAAGGTAACCTCCTCTCTCCCAGAAGCTCAGACATGAAAACTCCTCATGTACAGCAACTGCAAAGTAAAATGGGATCTCTTAAGCTATTATGAAAGTGTCCTGTCTTATTTTACACTGTCACCAGCCAGAGTGAATATAATTACAGCTGCAGGAGGGTAAATTCTTGCCGTATGCCAACCTGGTGATTTTCTTTCTGATCCTACCCTAACCGTAGGGAAAGGTTGCATCAGCGGATGCTTAAATTCTCTCCGGTTCCCCAAAGAGCAGATTGTACATATGAGCTGTACATCCACGGCCTATACTGGTGCTATTTCAACATATGTTGCTGAAATTATGATTTTTTGCTGGCACCACTATTTCAGATTCAATTAGTACCCACAGGGGAATCCCTAAGCAGTATGGTTTGGCACCGTCAGGAGAGGTGGGGATGCTCCTTACTACGTTTCTCAATGATAAAGATCCATCTGGCAAATCGCATGGTAAAAGAGTAACATAAATATATAGATTGGGAGCCTAAGATGAGTACTGTTTCACTGAAAGTATAGCAACCACAGGTTTTAACTGTGGATGTGATCAAAAAAATGAGTTTAATCCTAAGAATAAAGTATTTTGTTTTCTTAAAGGCAGCTCAGACAGGCCGCGACTCAATGGCTTTTGTTCCAAGAGAACGAAGCTAATTTTGTATTTCTTGATTTTGGTATGAGTAGTTTTGGGATCCCTGCAATTTGCTTCCATTTACAGGCTAAGCTGAAATTCAGCAAAAAATAGTTTGTCTGGCTTCACAATAAAAACATTCTCAGTCATGTAGGGACTGGCATGTTTTCCACCTCAAAATAAAGTAAGGCTCTGAACTGCCCAGAGAAAGGTGACATTTACACCTAAAATTAAATCCTATTCTTTCCTCAGAGTTTTATTTTGACTTGTTGCCATTTATCCTATCTTCTCTGTTGCTCCTGAGCTACCTACACACACAAATGGGATTTCTTCATTCTTTAATGTTGAGTAAATTACACATGAAGACTTCGCAGGGGTTTCCCATAAACAACCTCACATTATCCATCCACCCTGCAAATTCTGGAATATGGCTGTGGACTGTAGTATGCATGTCTTGGTATGTGACATCCATACTTTGGCTCCCACATGCCAAATGTGTCCCTGTGGCACATTTCTTCATATGCTGATGTATATTCCATCACAGCAAAGCATTTCAATCCAAGAGAGACAGTTTCGGAACAAGGACAACCCTCATTTTGTCCAGAAAGGTGCAACTTGAAGATTTAGGTCTTCAGCAGCAACAGGCATCAGGACAGCATCTGAGTGTGGATGTAGACTCTGTCATGCACTTCCAGAGGGACTGAGTGTGTTTGTACCAATTTTTCTGCTCTCGATACCACTGTTGCTTGGATGAGATTTGAGATATTTTCCAGGGGACTACTTGCATTCCCAAGGTTTATAAACGGTACGCACTGTGGGAAACGAAACAAATACAAGCAAGGGATGGAGAGGCCTTTCTCTTGCACCCACAGAAACAAAACCAGACATGGGGATTCCAGCTGGCATGATGAACCATCACAAGCATTTATTTCCAAAAGGCTCTTTCCAGCCTCACTGATCTTGGTCTCTTTGAGCCATAGGGTGCCCAGAGACTGTTTCAGCCCCAGCTTTCTGTGAATGGTTAGGGCACTGGCTTGAAGTGGATCCACGGTCCCTAAAACTGTGTATTTAAAAGGAATACTGGCCTCTGGAATGAGGGGGGATAGAAGATGCACACCTATTTTATTAACCTGCCCAAAGTATTAGTAGCTGAGGTCCTGCACAGGATACTGCCAGTAACCTCAGATGGTCTGGGACTTGCAGGTCGAAGCATTCCTGTGGGCTGCTCTGTGCAGCTTTTTCCTGGGGTGTCTAATAACATCTTTATTCCTATCCTCTCTCCTTCCACTCACGTATCTTCTGCCACAGCTGGCGTACGCATCTCCCAAGAAGAGACAAACTTAAAAACCCCTGGTCCAGTCACATTTCATCATTTGTCAGCTTTCTGTAAGGAATGGTCAGGGTGTCCCTAGAAGCTTTTATTAATTTAGCTTTCCCACACTATTGTTGCTGCCCTGCTTCTCCTATCTAATTAGAAACTCATTTCCTGAGGGATACACATCTCCCAGAGGGGAAACGATAAGAAACATTCGGTAATCACTAGCCTGTGCTATAAGTTTATTTTAAGGCTATAATTGCTGGGAGTTCCAAGAGATTTGGGGGATATTTATTATTACAAGAGAGCAAGTCGAAGAACTGGTACTAGGACAGAAAGCCTTTCATCTCTGGGTCACGAATTCAAGTCCAGCACAGGCCAACAGTGGCTATAAGTTGTCTTCATCCAGTGAGTCCTCAGGGGTGAATGTGACATTAGTTTGGTGGCCTTCATTTATTGCCTAGCAGGCAGATGCCAGGCTCATAGATCTGATGCCTCTGGGTGACCCCACTAGCGATCTCAGCAATGCCAGTCACCACATGGGCCAGCAGGAAAGGTCTCGTGCAAATTCTTCATGTTCATAAAACCAGCTGTATGCATGCACTCCTGGAAGAGAGGGTTTAAAGCCAAGACTGAACAACCAGACACCCCAAATTCCACCTCTCTTCTTCTCCATACCCCATTCCTCCCATTTTTCTCCTCTGACTTTCAATGGAATGAAGAGTGTTCTAAAGTTGCCATGCAAATTCTAGTTTGATCAGCTGTAAACCCCTGATCTGAGCAGGCCTCACGCAGCCAAAGGAAAACATATGCTATTACCGAGTATAAAATCTTCATTGGCTTCGCCAGTTGCAGGTGGATCTGCCCTGAGCATGGGTCTTGTGGGTGTGGATCTGTGACCTGGTCCAGGCTTATATTGAAATCCCCCATCAGCCGACCAGCCTGTCCATCATTCAGGGTGACAGACCCCATGAGCTGCTGGCTATAAAGTCTTTTTATCTTTTTGAAGGCTACAGACACTATATACCTTTCTCACGCTCAGCTCTCACGCTCCCGTGCTTTCGACACTTTCCATTGCAGCTTTGCACCTTGGACCTTGTCTCTTGCAATAGTTACTTCCGAGTCATCAAAGATGTTTTCACGCAGACTCAGCACAAGAAAGCGGTGGTGTCTGGCCAGCCAACATGATATCTGAGACTGCAGCAGGGCTGGCCCAGCTCCAGCACGTACGTCAGGGAGGAGCCAGTTTCTGACCTTAATTACATGAGCTTGACTCCCGCATACCTCTACTAAATTCAGTGGCACAACTGCACAGGGAGTTCATGCACAATCAAGACCAGGATCTAGCTCCGCAGTTGCAAACACTGTTATTGTAAAATGTGGCTCAAGGGAAAGCGGTGATGTGGGCTCTGCCATCCGGCAGGCTGAGCATACACACCTGCCTTTTGGGGACCATATTTCCCATTTATGAATTGAAGGCTTCTTCTCAGACCCGGTGACAGATCTTGGTTTGGCTAGGCTCAGCTCGGTTTCTTGGGAATGCCTGAGGGCAGAGCTGAGCTTTGAAGCATTTACACCTAAAAGGTCCAAGTTTTATGAACCAGAAAAACAGAAGGTGCACTTGGTCTTGACACCTAGTGCACAATTTGTGTATTTTCCCAAACAAGACCTGCCTAAGCCTTCCAAGAGCTCAGCATGAGATTTGTAAATGTGGACAATTTGACAATTTTATTTTTGATGAGCAGAGCTAAATTACACAGCTTTTCTCACTCTCTTATTTAATTGGCTGAGACATTTGAAATTAGACCTAATTACTTTTCTCACTCCATTAATACCCAGTGACAGTTGATTTCGGTTTTGTGAGAAGCATTGGAGCTTTTGCTGAATTATTCAACTACAACCTCATTTTGAAGGATCTTAGGAAGTAGTATCAACAACAGCCATAGCTAGTTTATGCTAAAATGCCTTATGCACACAACCTGCTTTTCACCCATGTCAGTTGGCTGTAGTTAAGCCTCCTTGGATCACATGTTACTTTACTTTGCGGAGAGCTTGCTCTTGTTGGGTTGCTGTGGATGGGCTCCCACTGCTCTGGCCGCTGGCAAGCGCTTGACTGCTACCCCACACTGCTTGGCTTGGCACCGGCTTTTGAGCTTGGGTGTTCGTCTTTGCCCCAGGTTATTCTGGCAGAATCTCTTCTCCCCATTTAAATTCTTGTGGGCAAGAACTTCACCGCACTGAGCTCAACTAGCAATGAGGCCATGTAAGCTTTCCAGTCGCCCTCTCCCTCTATGCTTGCACATGCATTCCTTTAGAGCACTGCCTTTGCTTGCCCTGTTTCTTTGCTAGAGATGAGTATTTGTAGAAAGAGATTTGGAAAGCTTCTTAACATCTCAAAAGAAACCTCAGACTATGAGGAAAATATGGGAACAGCATTCACAAGCTGAAGAAATACAATCTTTCCATCATACTTGGCCTTAAGATGAGGGCTGGGAACAGAAGCAGTTGTGCGCTGACTCTCCTCAGCGTCTTCCATGCCTTGGTTAACACAAACAGGAGAGCCACCACCTGCAAAGAGGGTGACCTAGCTCTCTGGGTGAAACTGGAAGGATAAGAGACGGGAAAAACTACAGCCATTCCAAGAAATAGCCTTCAGGACAGCGTTTCCTGGAGCATGTTCAGGGAATCAAAAAGGTGCAGGTAATTTTGCAAATGTATGATTAAGACAATTCAGAGACAAAACATAGCAGTGAAAATCTTGCTGCTAGGCAGACGATTTTCTGCTGTTCTAGTCTTCTGGAAAATACAGAGAACACTCTTTCATGAGACCAACCTTTTTGGTCAAAATACTTTGAGGATCTTCCTAGCATTCACCTCCAGTGGAAATGGAAAAGGAGAACCATTCTGCTCATGGCTTCAGTGATGTGATTATACCACATGGCTACAATGGCTGTGTTCCATGGTCAGATCCACAATAACTTTATTTAAATGTGGTTGGGGTTTTTTTTAAGATTCAGTGCATTTTCTCTCTTTTTTGTCAACTCTAATACACAAATTTTGTGCAATTTATATGAAAAAAATAGAACCAAAGTATTGTCTGACATAGTCACAGGGTATTGGCTTCTAGTAAATCAGAAATCCACCTTTTTTGTTTCAGCACCTTTCAAAGCAGAAGCACAATGCACTCCTGACCTTCTTGTCATCATGTGGGACATTTTTTCACCTGTCCACAATATGTCTGCCCCAAGCTATACTCCATCATCTCCCTTGGTACTACATATCCTTCTCCATGAGGCTGTTACCTCAAAAGAAAACAGATGGGAAACAGCTATGACTAGCACAGGACACAGCTTCTTATCTCTCTGTCTTCCAGAAATACATGAGACAGGCATCCTCCCCTAAGATTTCTGTGTATAGAAAACATGAAAATCTAATCATCCTCCAGAATACCTAGAAAAATCACATCTCAGTCCATGTCCTTAAGTGATCTGAGAGCAGCCATTCCCTGGCTTGTTTTGGCCAGAATGTGTGCGATCTGCAATCGTGGCCCTGTCCAGACTGTTATCACATCAATATCAAGTCACCTTTCCAACAGAAAGATACATCACTCCTGCTGAAATGGCCATTGCCCAGGCTGGGGAAAATTCCCATGCAATAGCTTCTTCTAGCTTCTCTGAGAAATCCCAGCAAGGGGAAACTGCCAACAACTCCCATGTGTAGTTGGGCTTTAAGGTCTCGGCACAGCCACAGTCCACACCCATAGACTTCCTTGTGCATCCCAGGACTGATTGGGGTTGCAGACTGATAGTGGCCATGCTGTGGGATGAGACAGAGGAGCAAAAGCCATCGTCAAAGAGATGCCAAGCAGGTTTGCATGCTCCTGTACTGGAAGAGGTACAGAGCTCAAGTCTGGCAAACATCTCCATGGTTTCCTAAATCTGTACTACATCTCCCATGCTTCAACATAGTCTCATCTCTGGGGCTGGATGACTAAAAAAAGTCCAAGTGGTTTTCTGATGTCCTCATTTGCAGAGACAAAACCATCACTGTGCTGACTGCAATCCATCCCCATGAGTCACAGTCAGAGTAGCCAGAAACAGCCCTCCACTGCGAAAAACAGTGCCTGATAAATCATCTGCAAAAAATAACTGCCTTATTTCTTTCTCCTCACCCTGCTCCTCCTTTATCCACTGTGCAGAACCACTAGAGAAGAAGCTATAGGAAATATCAGACCTTAACCCCTCCACCTGTGCAGTAGGCAATGCGTGTGACCCTGCGATGGGCTGTTGTGATCACACTGCTCAGCATGATTCCTGGTAGCACCAGCTGAATTGATGAATGCTAGCAGAAGAAACATCAGCAAGTGCTTGTTTATCCTCTTTTAGTCCCAGAGTCCTTATAGTTTGCAGGGGACATCGCAGCAGCTGTTATGAAGAACACTGGAGAGCACAGAGGTGAGGGATGGGACTTTGTGCCACGTGCTGCTTGCTCGGGGCTGTCCCTGAGTGCACAGCCTGGGGTGTGTGTGTGCACCCTGACAAACAAGTTCCCAAGTCCCCATCATTTTGAATCTTTGCCTGAAGGAAGGATACACTTGTGACAGAAACACTGAATTTGGTACAAGTATCACCTGTGCTGGGGAGAGGTCAGATTAGTTGGGTATTAGACGCCTTTTTTGGCCTCGAAAACTTTTAAAAGAAATACCTATGCTTCACTTCAGCCTACCTACTGCACCACTAGCAGCATCCCAACCAGTGAGCATCGGGACACAGGACTGGGAGGACCTCCTGTGTCTCTGACACTTGCAATCCTAAGCAAAAACATCATAAAAATCCTTCTATAAATCAACCATACTCCATCTTCTACTGACACCTATTTTCTTCCCTCCTGCTTAGGAGGGAGCTCATTACCCCAATTGCTAACAGCCTTTCCTGATTTCTAACCTAGATTTATTCATAGCCATTCCATGCCCATTTGTTCTTGTGCCAACATTGTCCTTAGGCTGAAATAACTCTTTTCTCTCCCTAGTATATTTATAGGCAGCCGTCACATCCTCCCTTGAGCTTTTATTTTGCTAAACTAAACAAGGCAAATCCAGCAGTCCCATCTCATGTGATAGGTTCTCCATAGTCCTGATCCCATCCCTGCTTGGTCCAGCCTCACATCACCTTCCCAGTTCCAGGAGGTCTGGTCTGCTCCAGACATCCCACCTAGATGTCCAGGTCATTGCAGGTCCTATACATAGTGCCTGGGTGAGGGAAAAACAGAGAGAAATGATGCAGCAGCTGGGTTTTCACCCAGATACACATGCCAGTAGCTCCATAGTGCTGCCATTACACACAACTTGTGCACCACCAGTGATGGGGCAGACCCGTGATGCTGTGTGAGTAGCACAACCTAGAGCTAATATGTGAGGCCCAATGGATGATGTGTGGTGAATACAAGCTGAGCACTTAGTACCGCAGTGATTTCTTCACCAGTTAGGAGGATTTCTTCATGCATGTCCTGGGTTTTGTTACTGTCATGAGCCCATCCAATAAACATATTTTGTACAATGACTAAAACAAAATACAGAACAGCAGCACAGTGAGTTGTGTTAAATAAGGGGCAGCTCACGAAAGAAGAAATAGTTTGTGGGTGTTGAGGAAATGCAGGCACATCTGGACGCAGCCAGTGATGGGGTGGAGAGCTGGAAGGGGAGGGAAGGGAAGAAGCAATGCCATTGTGTGATCTGAGTACAAATTGCCCCATGGCACTAAGTCCTTTGAACTTCTCGCCGCTCCTGGTAAGCCTCTCCCTGCACCAAACTATACAAGTTGCACAGGCAGCCTTGATAAATTTCAGTTCCTAATTAAGCTCCTGATCAGGCACCTAATCTAATTGCTTGCTTTTAGAATTCAGATTTTCTTTGGACATGTATTTTTCCCTATACTTGATCATTTTAAAGGTTATATTTCAAGTAAGCCCAGTCTTGATCATTCTTTTTAGCAGCATTTCACCATTGAGATGTACATCACTAATGACAAGCTGCCTGCCCAGAAACAGGCAGGTTATTATAATCTTCCTGTCATCAGGAAGAATCAGCCTTTGTGTCAGCTGAGAGGCAAGAGACAGAAGGATGATGCTAAGCTTTCCTGCAAGCGTGAATTTATTTTGATTTTGCTGATGGATGGGTGTTTGGGCAGCTGATTCACCTGGGCTGGGGTTTTCCTATTCATCTTACTTGGGGAAAGTTACAATAACTTCTCAGAAAACTTAGGACTAGTAACTCAAATAAGGCCATGGAAAATTACTGCGAAGTAACCTGATGTCCCAAGATATTGTATTTCAATGATTATTTGTTTATTTATTACGAGGAAAACCTAGCAGTAATTTCTGCTATGCAAAACGCTAAATGTTTTAAAAGTTCTTGGCTTATGCAGGACTTTTCCTACTTAATGATGACCACTGGTGACCTAACTCAGATTTGACTGGACTAAGCTGCATGGCTCCAGTATACTAGATATGTCCCAAAGCTTCAGCAATGCATGCTGCATGGCAGAGAAAATAGGAATCACTAATTTTAAGAAGCCCACGCGTGGCTAGGAAGTCCCACCTTTTGAACCAAGATGCCTGAGGAAAGACTGCTACTCTGTACTCCTCTTAGTAGTGTAGTATTAGGCCCAACGATGGCCTGATGCGAGGAGCTCTTGGCCAGGAAAGAATTGCCATCACCACAGCCAACCACCTGCTTGACAGCAGTTCCAGACACACCACTGTCATAGCAGAAGTGGAGAAGTCCATAACAGGAACAAGTTTTTGAGGCTTCAGCGTTTTCAGCAACCTGTTTCCCATGTTTCTAGCTTTTCTGGCCAAATTGCCCTCTGATCCCATTTAGCTTTAGGATGTCAGAAAGCAACTGTATGCTTGTGGGGATGGGTGTGCCCATAAAAGTACCATGGGAGAAGGTCAGATAGAAAAGCCCTCCAGGTCCAACAATTCCAAACAAAGTCAACAAAAGCACTCGGTGAAACATGTCCTGTGTTTAGAAGTCCCCAAATTTTGAGCTGTCATTGAAATCCCAGTAAATAAAGCTTCTGAACCACCTGTCATATAATGTTCCATTAATGTCTGAATTATGGTATCTCTTCTGGGAGAGAGAGCAGAGAAAGTTGAGACTGAATATAAGAACTAAAATATAAGGAAATTGTTCTTATGTTGTGGTTCAGACAAGGGATATTTAAGCTATTTAAACAGAACTTTGTAAAATGCATGTTAAAATGCATTCCTGGTTAACAATTTACAATTAGCCACCTTCTTAACATTTCCTCTTAACGTTTACAAAAGAGTTGACTACACTTTTAGTACAATTGATAATTCAGCTTCAGTCCAGCACCGAAACTGTCTTGTCCTGGCCAGACCAATTGATAGTTCAAGTATTCTATTGTTGGGTTAGTTCAGTATGTAATTAAAAAATAGCTTAGCTTCAGTGATGTTTTCTTGGGTTTAGGTTAGTTTATTTAACGGCTCTAATAATATATATAAAACTGAAATTGATACTGAACCCATCTCTCTGGAGCTACACTGCTCCAAAACCTTGGAGGGCCTAGAGCGGATGCCAGCCAGTCTGTTAGAAGGCAATTTCCCCCACAATAAATCTGTTCTCTTACACACTGGGAAGCTGTTAACAGTGAGAGTGGGGAATTCTGCTTGAACAGTGTCTGGCAGCAAGAGGACCACACAAGGTGCAGGACAGAGGAGAACTGGGCCATAAATTATCAGTTCGTTATGTTACTATTTAAATAGTCTCAGGGATGGAGGTTGCCACCCTGCCACCACGCATTTTGCTGTCTTCCATCTCCAGCGCATCCCTCCCCTGCCCAAGTCCTCCCCAGCCTGCCTGATGGATAGATACTACACACCTGAACATCATCGTCCTCTCCACAGGGTATCCACTTCTCCTCATTTGTGGCATGTCCTGTGGATAGCAACAATGTAAAGTGAGGGTTTTGTCCTTCTTAGGTGTGTATTTAGTGTGGACCTTCACTGCACAGCAGGCATATACATTCAGGACCAGTATAGAGGCCACTGAAAGGAGCATTTGGAGTAGGCTGTCATGGCACTGGTGTTCAGAGAGACCATGTGAAATGGTAAACAAAAGCTGGTCCTTGGCCATTCCAAATTTGACTGAAGAGTTCCTTAAGATCCACCAGGATATTTATCATTAAATTACAACTTCTTCAGATGTCATGGACACAGGAGCTTGGTCCTTCCCTGCACAGTCCATCATCAGACGCAAAGCAACACTGCTCTATCTGTATGTTTTGCTTCTGTTGCAGGAAAAAGGAATAAGAAAGGCAAATCTAGTTGCTAAATAATTGTCATAGAGCCCAATTTTCTAGAATTCTTTGGCATAAACATTTTTAGAAAGGAGGAAATCGGAAGTTTGTTTAAAAGTATTTGGGTACTTACGTCTTGCTTTGTCATCACAAATGGCTATGTGCCAGAGGGCAGAGACTGGAGGCAAGGGGCCCACAAGGGAGCCTGGGTTTATGATGCTTATGTTTGGAGAGTGGGTAATGTTCTGCAAACTACAGCCTATCAGCCTATACACATATCTCAGGTAACACATTCTGCAATGAAGACCCACACACCAACGCTCCTGAAGAGGCCACTTCTCTTTGGGATTGATATTTTCATTTCCCAATCTGTGTTTGCATGTAACATAGTCCCTTTTCCCAAATAGTTACAAGAATATAAGCTTTGTTAGCTAAAAAATCAGTTAAAACCCAAAACCACTCAAGACTTCTACCTGTGGAAAAGCATTTAACATGAGGATACTCGCACATGACATTGGCAGCTGATAGGTGGATTCACCAGGAAGGCAAAGTGAAAATATACCTGTCCCGAAAAGCTCCTTTCTCCCAAGGACTCTCTCTGCTAACACCAAGAAGAGCAAACGGACATTTAGCAATGAATATGAAAGACCTTAACAGTCTGTGGTAAGATGAGAGAGGACTTCCATTGCCTTCTTTCCTGTGTAATTGCATTCTGTGATATCCATGTGCTGGAGGCCTCAGTGACCTCTTCCCTCCTGGCAGGCACCTGTACACCTTCTCACCGGCACAAATTCTCTTGAATTTGTATTGATCCCAGGGCAGAAATTACTTATGCCAGCCTCCAAGAAGACCACAAAGAATTATCAAGCAATAGACACTCAGAAATGGTAAAAATGGAAGAGAACAGTGCCCAGCATTTTATTAAACCCATCATTATCTATAATAAGCAAAGAGACTGACTGCAGGATGTGGATCCTCATCTGGCCTCACTCCGCTCTTGCAGCAGGATAGGCAGCCAGCAGGGAGGGCAGGCTGAATTGCCCCAAATCCCCAGAGCAGAGCTGATATTTATGGACAATGCTAAAAATTATGGCACAAGGAAAACAACAAGCTGGAAAGTCATGCTGGCTGCGGCTCCGTAGGAAACAGTAGGGCGGAAAAGCAAAGTTCGCCAAATGGATGAGGAAAAATCTGGTAGATATGTTTTTCTTTTTTTTTTTTTTTTAACGTCAAGATTCATAGGATGTTTTACAAACAATGAAACACAGAAGAAAACGTAGAATGTGTTTTTTAAAATAGTGCACGGTTGGGGAAGGCAGCTGCAGTTCAAATGGAGTTGAAATTAGTGAATGATGGACATCATTGTCTTCAGATTCTTGGTTCTAGCACATCTTGCCCAATCCACCTCCAGAGCAGCAGAGATATCAGGGTCCTCATTCCTGTTACCTGGCCAAACTTTCCTCCTGCCCTTGCTCATTGTAATACATGTAACTAACAGGAGCGTTAGGATCATGTTTCTCTCTGTATCTGCCCAACCAGTTTTTGTTTCTCCTCTCTCCACTCCAGATACGACAAAACATCTAAGCACCTGCTTAACTTTAAGCCCTGTGTTTCAATCCTGCTTGTTTTAGAGGAATTCAAGCTTCTTGCTGGGCTGGATCTGACACCATCACCGACAATGTTACATGACCCCAGCATTTAGGGCACCAAATACCCAGACCTAGACTCAGTTGTGAAGTTTTTTGCCTTGCATTCCTCTTCTGCTTCAATCAAGGCAGATGGAGCAGCAAAGCCAGAATAAGTGCGTCATTCAAAGAAGAAATACAAGTGATTTGTCCCCAAAAATCATTGCACAGCCCCAGATCTCACATACAACTTGCATCAAATTTCTAAACCTTGGCCTATGAAACAGCGATATCTGCATATCTTCATTTCCCTGGACTTCTGTCAAGACACATTCAAGACTGGGAAGTATTTGAATACCATTGGAACAGGAATGACATGTATACTATAAATTGATTTGGCTGTGCGGTCAAATAAAGGCCCCTGGAAGGGGTATCTGTGGTTGCTGTCACCCCTGGAGCACCACAGGGGAAGGCTGTGCCTCTCCTGGTCAATTCAGGCTTGACCAGCAACACTGCCCTGCATGGGAAGCATTTGCCCATGCAAGAAAATTGTTAGACCCTGGTGTGAATTTGTCCCAACCCAGGTAGAAATATCTCCAAGCTATTCCTGGGCTCGGTGTGGGATTGCAGGAGTCCAGGACCAGTTCCCAGTTGGTGTTTTGAACGCAGCCAATCTGGCTGGGTGGTGAAGACGTTTGCTAGAGTAGCTGAAGGCCATCACCTACCAGCTGGCCTCAATGCTCAGAAACGTCCCCAGGCACGCATTTCATTTCCTAGTACCAATATAGCTAGACAGACCATCATAGCCTTGTGTATATTCCCAGTTAAATAAAGAGGCAAACAAATAACTTCCAAAGAAAAAATATTAAATTAAAATAATCAAAACAATTTAAAAGTTTCCATTGAAAAATTAGGGTCACTTTGGACTGGTTTTACTAAACGTTCTGAGATTTTTTTATAACCTTCACACAGAAGCTCATCCCATCAAGAGTAGAGTTTTGTTTTCTTCTCCTTTGCTGTACAGGTCTAGCTGCTGCTACAATGAAATCTGACTCTAGTTTTGGTTTTAATGACCTAACAGAGGCCCTTAGGGTAGGGCCTCTCTCATTTCTTACAAATAAAAATAATTAAATAAGATTCATATATAGTCTTCGGGGGACATTTTCTTAAAAGTTTCCGTAAAGTATGGTTACAAGTCATTGTAGATCCAGGTCTTTGTAGTCATTTTTAATGATAAGAGACTTCACAAACAATTATTTTTTTTTTAAATGACACTTTTGTATTAAAAGATCGAATTATTTCATGATATTAGATATATTTGTAAATTGTAATGAAAAAAGTTATTAGAGGGGGCCACTGATTGTGACATTTTAGCATAAATTTGAAATCAGGCTCAGTTAAAACTCTGGGTTCTCAGACCTGGGACTTTGAAGTTACCTATTATGAATATGAACTAGGAAGTTGCAGTTTATGAGCAGGATTATCTGACTCAGAGCTTGGGTTCAGAGGACCTGCTGGGTCCCTTTTGGAGCCACTCAATTGTGTAATTGGATCTCAATTAATTCTATGTAATCGAATTTCAATTAATTCTATTTCCCAACATCTGTAGAGGACCTCGCTTTGGCTAGAGGATCCCCCAGTTGTAGCAAACACCATGTATTTACAGGGTATCTTCCACCCTAAAGCACCCTGAAACAACTGCACCTGAGACTCCACCCATCACTGCAACGCTATCCTTTCCCTTTTGGAAGGTGCCATTGGTTTAACGCCCTGAAACATAAGGCAAACCTTTAGAAGAGGAATTTCAGAAGACTGAATTCAGAAGACCGAACTCAGAAGACCAAATTTCAGAAGTCCAACTGAAACTTTACAGAAATGCCTCCTTTCCTTTGCAAATACAGACCAAAAGGCAAAATTTTAGGGCATTAGTTTGGTTTCCTGCTCCGGGGAAAGTTGTTATATAGAGAAAAACCATCCCAGTTCATAACCCTGTATAACCCAGCTAAAATCAAATGTCAAATCCCCATAAGCATCTGTCCCTCAGCCAAAGGTTGTTTTTCTTCACGGATGAATCAAACATACTGAGTAAATCATATGAATCACCAGCGGAAACATCATCCTTACAGCATCATCTCACATCTATGAATAAGGAGCTTGTTTTGCCGGTCCCTAGAGAAGAAATAAAGCAGTGGGAGCTCAGGGAGGGGCCCAGGACTTTCACAAGCATTTTGTTTTAATAGATCACGAACAATAAGGTGTCTCCCTCCTGCCATCAAAAAAATTATAGGCAATTGCTTTACAAACCATCTCTCAGTTTAGCAGTCCTTTTATCAATAAGAAAATGCTTACGTTGATGACATAGCTCAATAACCCAGTTATAAATCGTATAAATCTGTTGCAACGGTTACAAATGAGCAGCATGATTTATGAGTGGGGCCACTGACTTCTACACCTGACATAAAACTGTAGGCAATCAAGCCACATGTTTCATTTTAGTTTTATATTTGACATATAAATCAGGCAGTGAAAGGGACTCTGTCTCCACCCCCACTTCTCCCCTTTAAACAGACGAAGCAAATATTTTACAAGCAACATGTAACTCACTGTAGCAAGGACACAATACAAGGTATGGAAAATATTACGCCGTGATTTCATTAGTTTTCATGTGAACCAATATGAGTTACGGTGACCTGCCCTGCAGAGCAGGCAGGAGAGCAGGCAGTAAAGAGGGGAATAACCATGCAGGTCACCATGGAAAAACACTTGAGAAAACAAGTTGTTTTCCCGCACTACGTGCCCCATTTGATCCCAGGTTTTGCAAACCTGTGGAAGGTCCCCATCTTTCCCTCCTGAGCTGAGCAGAGTTTCGCCCTGCTCTTGAGAACAAGGTTTCCAACACAACCCCATACAGGTGATGCAGCCGTGAACAGAACCGAGCAGAAGAGGAAACTCAGCAGTCACTAACTGGCTTTTTGGGGGTTGCTTTTCATAGGTGTTAATAAAATAACTCTCTGCCCAACATGCATCGCAGGATCCGTCCCCTCTTCAGATGCTATGGCAGGTATGCCTTATAGCTCAGAGCTTCAAAGTTGAGCCCCAGCTCGATGCTGAACCACTATCTCCATTTTAAAAAAAATGCACGGGGAGCATGTTTCAGTCATTTTAGGGCATTCTGTGAGAACTTGCAAGTTTCTCCTGCATTTGTGTGTGATTCAGCTCCAAAGAGTGTCAAAACCAGAAAGACTCCTTTAATTCATCTGTATCTTCCAAACGTTGGCAAGATGAGCCAGTTCTTTGTGCAAAGTGCTGTCTGAAATTAGGTAGCTACATATTTGCCTTGGAAACCCAAAGAAAGGCTGCTCCCATTTTGCATTTTCTAGATGCAAATTCAAATGTCTGATTTTCAGCAAGCGTAAAATCAGACCCACAAATATGGGAAATTTTCTACAGGTAGTATGTACAGAAGTGAGATGACATGTAAAATAATATATATGACCAGTAAAATAATATATAACAACCTAAGGAAAAGGTTATTTTAAACAAGTGGTATAAATCTGTAGTACTTTCACTCAAGTGAAATTGCACAAGTTCGCTTATCTCAGCTGGATCAAGTCCTGTTGAAGGTTTTTATATGTTGTCTTCCAGGGATGTGAATTTTTCCATAACAGAGGTGTTGGCCATTTCTGGAAAGTTTTCGCTATGACTCAGGCATGTACTACTTTTCCATTTTCTCAGAAGAACTCTTTAAATACACTTGAGGCAATGGAAAGCCATCTGGAGGCAGAGGTTGAAGGATGGGTTATGACTGCTTCGTTCAGTGATGCAGAGCTCTGAAGATGGGGTAATAAATGGACTATCCAATGTTACAGCAAGATTTTTGTCAGAATTGCTCCACTATTTCTTTACTTCTAATCTTCAGCGATTTTTTGTGATCTATTCTATGAACACAGGCCTCTTGGAAACTTCAGTTAGCCTCTGATCAGCCCTCCAGGTTACACCACCATCCAATTCCCTAGTGCAGATGAGGCATTTGCATACCCGCAAATGATAACTACATCTTCAACAACACAAATATCTTCAGTCCTGCGAAGACTGTTAGTATCTTGTCCACTCTAATAATGTGTGCTCCAGCTTAATCAGACACCACCTGTAACTGGGTTTCTCTAATGTGTGTTCAAAGTGGAAAACAGATTATTTGTTTATCAAGATGAGCTTCTTGGACCATAGCTGAGGTCTCATTATTTATTAAAAAATAAGTTGAAAAAATACAGGAGAAAGACAAATTTACAGCAGCTGAGAATTCCCCCTGTACATTTTTCAGCTGCTCATGACCTTAGGTCTCCCTGCTCACTGACAGGTAATGAAGTTGATTTTCCCATATACAGAAGAGGCAGCGGATACCGGAAAGTTTACACCTCTGTTTGTCTTAATGAAATACGTTGAATGAGTCCTGAAAGAATGATAATTAAGATGTTCTCTGCATGCAAATCAACATTTAGTTGGGGGTGATGGAATTGAAGCAAACACAGCAATGAAATAATTCAAGGTCAGTATAAGACCAAGCTGCTGGTGTAGTGGTTGGGTGTTAAGCCATGCCTGGATCTGACAGCAGAAGAATCCAGCAGCGCACCGGTATCTGAAGCCCCTGCCATGACAACAAATGCACTAGGGTAAATACATCCACACAAACTCATAGCCCAACTTCACTTATTTGGCAGCTGTTAATTAGCACCAACCTTTTCAGCCAGAAATTGTTCTCACTTTCCTACTCTGTGAGTCTTTTCTTAAGCAAAAAGCTGTCCTTGAATTTGTGGGACTGTGTATGAGGCTCTTCAGTGGCTCATCTGTATCATATGGCTTGTATTATGTCTTTCCCACTGTCACAGTATTTATTTAAAAGCTGCAAATGAGTGTCTACATTTCCACAGGTCTTCCACTGGAGCTTCCGTTCTTTTCCCCCCACGTTGACTTCAAAACATGGCATATACGATGATCAGGAGTGATCAGGAGTAGTCGACAAGGATTTACAAAGGGGAAATCATACTTGACCAACCTCATTACCATCTACAAAGAGTGACTAGCTTGGTGGATGAGGGGAGAGCAGTGGATGTTGTTTACCTCCACTAGTAAAGCCTTTGTCACTGTCTCCCATAACATCACCATAGACAAGATGACAAAGCATGGATTGGATAAGTGGGCAGTAAAATGGACTAAAAATGGGTTAAACCACAAGACCCAGAGGGTTGTGACCAGTGACACAAAGTCAAGTTGGAGGGAAGTCACTAGGGATGTATCCCAGGACTCCGTTCCTGGAGCCAGTACTAACATCTTCATTAATGACCTGAATGATGGGACAGTGTGCACCTTCAGCAAGTTCACAGTTGATACAAAACCAGGAGGAGTGGCTGGTACACCAGATGGTCATGTTGACATTCAGAGGGACCTCAACAAGCTGGAGAACTGGGTAGAGAAAAATCTCTTGAAGTTTAATAAGAGGAAATGCCACATCCTACGCCTAGGGTGGAATGACCCTGTGCACCAGTACACACTGGGGGATGACAGCCTGTAAAACAGCTTTGCTGAGAAGGACCTTGAATTTCTGGTGGACAAGTTGACCATGAGCCAGCAATGTGCCCTGGCAGAAAGAAGGTCAGCAGTATCCTGGGCTGCATTAGGCAAAACGTTGTCAGCAGGTCAAAGGTGGTGACCCTTCCTCTCTACTCAGCACTGGTGAGGCCACATGTGGAGCACTGTGCCCAGTTCTGGGGTTCAATTTGATACACTATAATGTAATAATTATAATTGGAAGTGCAGCAGTGATCAGATACAAGAAGCATTTTGGCTACAGACTCCCAAAATTTCAGGAAGTTCCAGTGCAGATCTGCACCTCGCACCTGGTTCCTGTCTGTGTAATGGGCAGAACCAGCATTTCTTATCTGAACAGCCACCTGCTGTTTCAAGAAAACCCAAACCCCACAGCTATAGAGACATTCTTGTTTAGATTCAGACTGAAGTTTTTTTAGCCAAGGTCAAGACTGTAGCTGTAAAATTTTCTACCTGCTCCACTCTATTCTGCTCCTCTAAATGCACGAAAAATGTTGGTTTAATACACTTTTTAAAAGAAAAGGGCACATTGAATTAGAGATGAACAGGACAAGAATAAAATGGTTTTTAAACAGATTTGATTTCCATTATTTGGCAAGATTTTCAAATAACTTCTGGTGACACATATTCCTAAAATGGAGCCAGAAATAAAGAGTTAACAAAAAATTGTTTTTCCAGTAAGTGAGAATCCAATTATTTTGACTCAAAGGATTTTTTTTTTTAAATTAACATTTTAAAATATTTTGGGGATTGTTCTTTAAATGAACTAAGCAATCTCAGTCTGCAGAGGCGCGATCTCCCAGGGCAATGGTTCTTCTCTATCTGAAGAACCAGGCACAAGAAGAGAAATCCCGAGTCCCAAACCTTCAATGAGAATTATTGCATTACACCAGGAAAGTCTAACCTCACAAATTGAGAATGTATGTGCTTGGCATCTTTTCCAAAAAGCGTGAGCTCCAATACATGTAAATGTGTATTATTACAAATAATGTGCCCTGATAGAGTGTAAATGCAGACTGTAATTTTTCTCATTCTGTTTTCTGTTGGGGAATTCTGGTGACACTTGGGTTTCTGCAGTTGCCTACATTCCTCATATCACATTCTCTTAAACCACAGCTAGTCTGGATCAAACTCCTGACTCAGATTTTTTAAAGATACCCCTAAAAGAAGGAAGCATAATTTGAAGAGCATTAGCAGTGGATATTGTCTACCTGGACTTCACTGAGGCCTTTGACACTGTCTCCCATAAGATCCTCATAGAAAAGCTGTTCATGTATGGGCTGGATGAGCAGGCTATGAGGTGGGTTGATAACTGGCTGAGTGGCCAGAAAACTGGCACATGCCACAGCCGTGGCATGAAGTCTAGCTGGAGGCCAGTAACTAGCAGTTGTACCCCAGAAGCCAGAACTGGGTCCCGTTTAACATCTTCATTAATGATCTGGATGATGGGGCAGAGTGTACCCTCAGCAAGTTTGCAGGCAACACTGAACTGGGAGGAGTGGCTGATATGCCAGAAGGTCAAGCTGCCATCCAGAGGGATCTCAGCGGGCTGGAGAAATGGGCCAACAGGAATCTCAGGAAGTTCAATGCAGGGAAGTGCAAAAGTCTTGCACCTTGGGAGGAGCAAACCCACGCACCAATGTATGCTGGGCCACCCAGCTGGAAAGCAGCTCAGCAGAAAAGGACCTGGGGGTCCTGGTGGACACCAAGCTGAACATGAGCCAGCAACGTGCTCTTGCAGTCAAGAAGTCTAATGGTACCCTGGGCTGCATTAGACAAAGTATTGCCAGCAGGTTGAGAGAGGTGATCCTTCCCCTTTATTCAGTGCTGGTGAGGCCAAACCTGGAGTGCTGTGTCCAGTCCTTAGTGTTGACAGTCAGACCTACTAAACTACATGGGATGCTGCTTGGCCATGTGCTCCTCGTCTCTGACTGCTCCCCCATCAGTACAGTTTCATGCATTTTGTCCCATCTAGTTTGAAAGATACCACTTGCTGAGCCTGTTACCATTTCTTCTTCATGACTGTGTGGGTCTATGCAAATAATTTTGGCACCTTACACGCTGCCTAACTGTAATAAAGAGACCCCTGTACCTTTTCTACCTTTTACAAAATACTTCGAGCCCATGTTGGGAGGATTAGAGAGTAACCTGCACAGCCATGCACCTCTTGCTTTCTTCTTCACTCCTTTTTCCTTGCGTCAGTTTGGCTCAGGAGGGTTTTAGTTCAAGAGAGACGTGGAGCAGCGCTGGTAATGGAGAGGCCATATGGAGGTGCATCCTCACTTGCATGCTGAGAATTGTGGGCTACGTCTCAAGTACTTGCTCCTTGTCCTCCTGCAACCCCTGGCACTGGCACAAATTGCGCAGCAGGCTGCTGTGTCTGTCTTGGGGGTTGGTTTTCTTTTGTGTTGAAATTTCATGAAGCCTTAATAACTTTCACTCATCATTTTCCAGCCAAAATTTCGCTGCCATTGACCCTGAAAAAATGAATACATAAACAAAACTCTGAGAAATGAATGCAGTTGAGCTGAACCAGCTTACTGATTAGGACTATAATGGCTTAATGGGTAAAGCATGTACCTTCTGAGCCTCTTGCTTCGGCTTGCTTGTGGTGATGGAGAAGAAATAAAGATCAGCTCAGCATAGGAAATCAGCAGACAAGATCGACCTGGCATTGGCTATTGGTAACTTTTGTTACCACAAGGAATCTCAGAGAAAAAAAACTGACATCTAACAAGATCTGTTATGATAACCGTTAGCACCATCTCCTTATTAACAGTTTTATCACATTCGGAAAAGAAGGTATTGGGAAAATACTGTACCAGCGAAATTATGTATGTTTGTAAAAAATACCTCCTCCATTAGTTTGACAAGTCCTGAAAACATTGAGTTAATGTACATCATGCAATAGGTAGTCAGGCATAAAATCAAACAGAAAACTTTACAAGTTTGGTTCACAGCTCGACAATAGCTCCATACAACCTCGTCTAACAGACAAATAAGGAAAATACAATATTTAAATAACAGCATAGTGCCATTGTTTTCCCCTCCTGACACTCAAACCTTGGCCCCAGATTTACTGTGGGTTTCACTGGCTACTGAGAATGTGTCTGACAAACCTGGCTTGAGCCTCAGGCTTTTAACTAAACAACCGGTGTTGTCTACACAGTTATTTGTCCCCAGTCCCCCCAGTTTAACAACCAGCTTCAATGCAGCTCTCCCTTCAGCTGCTGGAGGTGTTGATGGTTGCTCATCACTATTCCCTTTTCTGTTTCTTTCAAGTGGGGTATTCTCCTCTGGGGATGAATCTCATCAGCCTTGAAGGGAGCCTTGCAAAAATAGGAATGATGTAAGTTAAGATAGGACGTGTTTGGAGAGGGACAGAGATATTCAGAAAAGACGTGGCAATGCGCTGGGGAAAAGGAGGACACATTTTAAAAGCTTCAGGGATATCCAGGCTCAGCCCCTGAAATCTAAATTTATGAATCCATTCTGATTTTCTGAAATGATTGAACACATACTTTAATATAATGGATCCTTGCTTTCAAAGCCCAGCTAGCATAAATCGCAGATCTGCATTGTCTGCAATATATATGCCACATTTTATTACCTAGGTTCACGGCTGACACTCAACTCAATTTAATGCTCACCCTTTCATGTAATATATTCCAAGATATGCATCTCTTCACGGTTCTGCACCACGGTGCTCAAAACTGCCTATGGTATTGATCTATATGATGATTACGTCCCAGCATTTTTTAAGAAATTGGACTTTCAGAGCACTAGATGGTGCTAGAGAATGCTCCTAGTCAGCTCTGGGGCCGCGTCCCCGTAAATTCTCTCCATGTACCATTTATTTTTGTAGCATATAACAGCGTAATCTGCATCAAGCATCTATACCCTCAGCAGTGCTTCAGATGGGCTGCTGACATCGCCCATCACTCTTCCTTGTTGGGTGATGAGAAGTTGTTTGTTATTGCCAGAAGCAAGCTGTCAAACCCGTGAGTCAGGCTCCCCAGATCATGAGACTGCCTTCAAAAACAGGGGATATATAAATTTTTTAAAGTGTACTTTTTATTTGAGCTCTGGTTCCTAAGCTGTAGGACTGTTATGATGCTATTTATGTACTCCCTAGGAAAGTGTGGAAGTGCTGGGCACTAAAAGCATCAATGATTAGGGCCAGGAACGGGTCTGAGCAACCAAGGTTCAAACCACAGTTCAGACCTGACCTGGGGATGTTTGGAAGTACGGTTTTGACCCATCCAAAGTAAAGAAACCACCCTTGGAAGCCACTAGGTGAAAAAGACAATCCGGAAACGGAGTAGGGAGTTGTACAGTTCTGAGTCTGCTAACACCTATAGTCATTTTTTGGCTGGAGCACATGCTGGGAGAGAAGGGTTTGGGGCAGACCAGAGCAGCCTGCACCCAGCAAGATGTTTTCTCATGTCATTGAGGGCAGAGGGCTACATCTTTAGCTGGTCCCAGTAGGGTAAGGCTGGGTATGTACCATGTCCAGAAAAGAAAAGGGAAAGGAAGGTTGTAGTGTCTTTACCAAGGCAGTGGCGGGCTGCACTTCTCCGTCTCAGATCAACATCAATGGACCATTTTGTCACCAGCAACCATGTCATGCAAACCCAGCTGTTGGTTCTTCTTGTCCTGCCAGGTGCCCCAAAGACGTGGGGTGTCTCAGGGAACTGAGGCACACAGATACTTGCAGCATAACGGGGATGATAGAGGGCATTTTTCCCTCCCTGAGTGCTCAGCTGTGGGGCTACACGCTGTAGGCTGTTCAAGACTCAGGTGCTTATAGGGAGTCCATATATATTTTGTAGACAGGTGTCAAATCAACAACATTTTCACGGCATTGGCGCCATGAGAGATGCTCCCCAGCTGTGCCTATCTGGGGGGCCGGCGCGGCACGGGCAGGCACGGGGGGACGGCACACAGGCGGCCGCCGAGCCGCAGACAGCAACTGCTGCCTGACAGCTGGAGCGGCCGCAGCCAGCCGGCGGGTTATAGGGCTGCCCTGGGGTTAGCCCCGGGGCCACAGTTGGCAGCGGGCACTCCTCCTACTTCTCCCTGCAGGGCAGCTGCAGTCGGCTGGAGAGCAGCTTCCTCGGGCGCTGACACAGCAAGAGATTGGCCTCATCCTGCCCAGCGCAGCATGGGCTGGAGCCTCCTCCAGCTGCAGGTCCCCCATCTCACCAGGCTGAAGGCTCAGCCCACGGATTCATCCAAACCACAGCTCCCATATACATGGGCAGGTCGGATCAGGCATGATGGGGCGAAGCATGTGACGGGCACATCTTCTGCAGCTGGTTCTTCCTAGATATGGTGTGCAACAGCCAGCAGCCAGATGGAAACACCAGAGTGTGCGGCCATTGACCATGCCATGCTTCATCCCACCAGGAGTAGCAATGAAGAGCACTGTAGAATAAAAACCTTGGTTTGGACAACATGGAAATCCAGACAGATGTTATGGGCCCCATACTTACGTGCCTCCAATATCATGGAGTGAAAGCAATCACTTCTCCTGGCTTATTTAATCTTGGTTTTGTTGGTGATACATTCTGCTCCAGCTTGATGATGACATTTAAACCAGATGGAAACGTTTTGAAGAATTAAGATATGACATCATGGAATTACAACATCACCACTAAAACAACCAATCAGATAACAGCTAAAGAATTGTATTCCCAGGGAACTGAATTTGTATTTTGCATTTTTAGCACCATTAAGTCATTGAAGGGACACAGTCAGATCACATTAGGCCCACAGCTTAAGACTTTTTGAAAGATCAGTGGAAATGTTCTCATCATTTTTCTTCCAGCTGAAATCGAATCAATAGTTTGTATGAATTTAAATGTATCCCTGAAGCATTCACAGAGGGTGAAACTGCAAACGAAAAGGGAAACCCCACTACTGTGCTGGTTGTCCCAGCTATGTAACATGCTTAAAATCTTTGCACTACCCAAGAAATTCACCACGGTGCCTCATCGCTGTCTCATTTTATATCACCCACAGCCTTCTAACATCACACAGGGCGGGAAATTTGCTTTTAATTGATTGTTAACCTACCAGCATCCCTCTGTGTGCCTTTTATTTACATTAGCAGTCTGAAAGAGCAAAGTATTCCCCTTCAGGTTTCATTCTGCTGGAGAAATGGGTTTGCTGTCATCACTCCTCATAAGCACAGCCTGAGACCCACTTTCCTAAATCTCTCCCTTCCACCATTTGTCTTTACTACCTCATAGCTGTCAGTTTTTCTTCTAGCTGCTACTACGAAATGAGCACAGGGTTGTTTGGGCCAAAAATCACTCGAGAGTCCACAAGGAGGGGAGGAGGGTAGCAATTATTGATCTTCGAAGGGAAAATTTCGCTGGGATGGTACCCTTGATGGAGGGTTGCAACCCCCAGATTGAAAATCACCATTAATCTTACCCAATAATAAATTCAAGAGAATCATAAGCGATCATTTATTCCTCTATCGCCAAAGTTCTTAAATCCTCCTGCCACAAAGAAGCCTCTTCTCTCCTGAAATAATTTGATATGTGGAGAAGTCCTAAAGCGGCTCTCAGTTCTCTAATTGCAACAGCTGTATTAAAGATTGAGAGCACTCTAAAACTCCCTTATCCAACAAAATCCTCCTTAGGCAAGTTATTTCATCCATGCTGCCTCAGTTTCCCCACCTGTAATATGCACATAGTGGTAGCTGCTGGTTTGACAGTGGAAGATATTGTCCAAGGAGGAATCATGTTTTCTATGAGTCGGTTGGGTTTTTTTCCCCAGCTGAATGGGTATTCAAATATAGAGAGACATTCAGGTGAGAAACAAACCTGAGAATCTGGGAGAATTACTACAGAGAGAGCCCTCGTTGGACCACCCTATGAGAAAACAGAAAGCCGTATTCAGGGGCTCTTTCTGTTCGGATGACAGTCAGATAAATGTATTTCTTTCCCCTGAAGAAAGAAAACTTGTGCAGAAAAACCTACTATATTTTAATGTCACTGCAACTTTCACTTAGGCCAGAAAAGTCTAAACATTTCTTTCCAAGCCCTTAGCTTCCCAGAGGGTTTTGGGTTTTTTTGTAATGGTCAGTGAAAATTCAGAGAAATGTGTCAAATATCGCAGGGATTTCAGAATGAAAGAAGTGGTCCGTCAAGACAAGAAAGAGATGGCACCATCCTTTACCCCGTTCAAGCTTCTTGGCCTCCTGCTGTGTAATTTACCCCCATTTTGGGGATGCGGGATGAATCCCAGGAAGATTTGAAGAGGGAAGGAGGCTGAATTCTCACTTCTGCTTGAAGCCCTGGGTAAGAACAGCCCGACGCGTGTGGGGCTGGTGCACTATGCAATTAGGGATAATCAATAAAAAAACAGCACTCTGCGGTCCAAGCGGGAGCCGGTGGGCACTGGTGGTGGTCTGGATCGTCACCCACCCAGGTGACTTGGGTGCTGCCGGGTGCTGTCACCCATCTACCTGCCAGGCAGCAGGGATGCTGGCGGAGCCGTCTGGCGGCGAATCCGTGCCCTTTTCAGGGGAGCCCCCCTGCTGCCGTACATCATCCCAGCTGGCCGAGTAGCAACCCCAACCTGGGTCTGTACGTCAGGGCGGCCAGTGTGGAGCCAGGCTGTCCCCTCGCTCCCCTCCCGCCACCCCCTCGCCGGCCGCGAGGACTTTGTGTCCTAAAAGCTCATTCTTTCCATAGCGTAAAAAATAAACCAGCATGTGCTCCTCTCCAACGCCGCCCGTCTCCGCAACAGCCCCGGGTGGGTTGTTGTTGTCGTTCGACTCTGTCTCTCCTTAAATAACAGAATTACAGCGGGTCTAATCCTGCAAAGTGCTGAGTAACAGCTCGTTCCCAATAAATTAAGCAGGCACTCAGCGCCGCAGCCCGATATTTGTATCCATGTCCTCCCGGATTATCGGTCTCTCCTCCTCGCTCTCTCCCCAGCCCCTCAGGGAGCAATTATCTGTGAATGAGAACAGAATAACTCTTTTAGCAGAAGGTTTCCACACTCGCGCACAAGGAGCGCTCTGAATGGATTTATCATGCTCGCTAAAAGGGGAGGTGGAAAAAAAATCCCCCCTTCTCTCTTCTTTTTTTTTTTTTTTTTTTCTTTAACTTTAAGGAGAAATCCCTGCAGTGGCAGCCCTTCCCCGGTGGCTCCCCGCACCAGGAAAAAAAAAAAAAGAAAAAAAATGGATATAGTAAAACTTTTTAAGGGAGGCATGAATTGGTTCTTCAGAAAAACAAGGCAGCAGTGCCAACTGGAAATGTTTGCTTTGGGGGTGAGTTAGATGGCTGGCGTCAGCCAGGGCTAAAGACATGCCAGCGGAATGCAATATTGGGGAAGCAGCAGGTCACTCAATCACTGGCAATTTGCCCAGGAGCAACTGGATGCCTTCAGATTTTTTTTTCTTGTGTGTGTATGTTGCCTTTTTTTTCGGGTTTTTTTTTTTTTTTTCTTTTCCCAGGCAAACAGAGCCCCAGCAGTTTTGGGGCCGAGGAGCTGGAGAATGGTATTTCTGAAAGGCACGTTCCTGCAGGAATACCCCCGTGGTCTCCACGGCCGCGCGGCCGTGACATCTGGCAGAAGAAGTTGTGTTTCGATGGACGAGGCTGAATCCTGCCTGCTGCTGCCTCCACGCACAAGGCAGAAGATGCAGCACCTCATGCCAGGTCTGCAGGGGGAGTGGGAAGCCCCAGGGAAGGGATGGGGCAGGGGGACAGGACAGCACTGCCGATGCCTCTGAAAATACCCTCCAGGAAACTAGAATATTTTTTCCTCCAATAACAAGTATCAAACACTAGAGAAGAGATTTTGTTTATATTTTTGGCAGACAATAGAGTTTTTTATTCAAGGTTAATTTGCTTACAGGAGTGGTGGAATTAGGTAAAAGACAAAAGAAAAATTTCCCCTAATGAAAAATGTCCATTAACTCCCCACAGCACAGGAGGAGGTGAAAACCCAACAGGCATTTTTGTCTGCACATCTGTAGTTTTTCATTGCTATATCGTTTGTGCAGAGTGCCAGGCTGCACGCAGAGTCCAAATAACCCAGGGAGGGAGGGTGTCCTGGCACGAGTGGCTCTGAGCAAGCTGGTGGCCCGACTTACAGCAAACACCATCGTTAGGGATTTGCCCTTTTTGCTAACGAGGGAAATCTGTGTTTGGCCAGCAGCTGAATGCAGCACAGTCACCAGCACATGATGGGCTGATGTCGACTGTGGCACTTCTCCAGAGGTAAAAAGGAACAATAAAATTTCCCTCCTTGTTGCCTTCTCCATCCATACGGGTAAAACCCAACGTGTGAGAGGGAGGAGCACTCTCATGAAAACAAACCCAGGGACCAAGCTGGTTCAATACTGTTCAGAAGCATTTTCACAGTTAAACACAGCATCCTGACGCCCATCACCAGCATCCACCCATCTTCCGCTACAGTGTCACCACTCCACAGGCCAAAGCCACCCAAGGAGATGGCTGTTGCAGACGGAGGACAGGTGATCTGCCACGTAAGCAAATCTGATCAATCCATGAAGAAATTGGAGAGAAACTACAGAACTTCGGAGACAGATCCCAGCTATGATCAGCAGGTAGGGATTACTGAGGGCTCTCCTAAGTGGGGCCTATACCTGTGCTCTGCCGTTGTCCCCTGACCTTACAGCTCCCGATGCAGTGCTGTGTCAAGGTGCCCTGTGACAGAGCCGCCAGCCCACCTGAGTCCAAAGACCATCAGGCTTTGGAGTGCGACTTCAGCTCAGGATTGACTCCCCACCTGAAATGCAGCATTGTTTCCGCTTCTGGCTTTCAGAGCCATCTCTCCAGCAAAGATGATTTTAGCTCGATCAGTCTTGTCTCTCCATCGACTCCTTTCTTTTTACCTTTTTCTCCTGGTTTTGGATCTTGATCCAGCTACAGGGGAGAACGGACCAAAACGCACTCAGCATTCCAGCTCTCCACCATTCTCCTTTTCTGCATCCCTTTTCATCTTAAAAGATTCATATTTGGAACAAGGGCTTGTCATTAGATCACTGGACAAGGGCTTTAGTTAAAATGGATTGCATTCCCAGGTCAGTCACCGGTTTCTCGTATGATCTTGAGAAGAATCCCTCTGCCCCAGATCCTTCTACTGTAAGATGGATATTGCAACCTTTCAACCTTTTCTCTTCCTTGCTGTGCCTTTTTTAGCCTTAAGGGCAGAAAAGGGCTCTCTTTTGCAAAGCGCAAAAGAGTGAAAATTGTTTGGTTTTATTGTAAAGTATCTTTAACCGTTATTTAATAAAATACGCAAGTTCCTGACAATGTCTTGGTGAAAAAACATTTCCCCAACTTCTTTTCTAGATGATTAATCCTTGTAAAAAGGATCACAGCAGAGTGTCCTGCCCACACAACCGTTCTAGATGCTGTAGCTGTCCATTCAACCATGACACCTAATCGCCTGTGTGCAAGCGCCTCCTTCCCTGAAATATCTCCAATGTGGTTCAAGGGGACCACTGATGGGCAGCAAGGAAAGAAAGTGTGGACACATTTGATCACCCGGAAGGATAAATGTTGCGGTAAGCTCTCCCACCCAACCCTGTGCTCCAGGGCTGCAGCACAAGGCAGGGTGGCCACCAGAGATGGGCAGGACTGAGCCCTTCCCTGCTCCTGCCTCAGCACTGCTGTGTAACTTGAGGAAATCGGGTTTGCTTTCCGTACCTCAGTTTCCCCATCTGGAACATGGAAATAATGATCTTGGCTTCTTTTTAAAGCTCTTTGAGATGAACAGCCCTTTTAAAGAGGTAAGTAGTATTATAAGCAACGGACTCTCACGTCTGCCAAGAACCAAAAGTGATATGAGGGTGATGAAATTCAGGCCACCTCATCAGCAAAGCATGTTGTCCTGGCCTTCAAGACAAGGTTAGGGCTCTTGGAGAGAGCCTGTTCCTTTTTGGGACAGAAAGGAGTGGACACAGACCCAGCACATGCTTTCCTATTATTAGTCATTTGTATCCATGTATTGCTGCAAATGTATACAGCCCTCAAAAACCCAACCAAAGCAAGTGCCTAGTCTCAAGCCATCTAACCCAGGAGCTCAACCACAAAACACGGGTTGATCAGAAGTTGCCAGGTAATTTCCCCATGACGACTTGAGCAGGGTGGATGCAACCAGCCCTCAACAAGCCTGCAAGCCCCCGTATCTCCCTGAGCCTTTCAGTAGGACTGGAGGGGGACAAGAATAGGCAGAGGGACCTGCTCGGGGACCAAAGCTGGAGAGCACGGCGTCTCCAGAGGACCAGAGAGGAGAGGATGGTGACGCACAGTTTGGCTGGAAGAAGGAAGCTGGAAGGAGGCAAGATACAGGCATGGGCGAGGTTGGTGAGGACCTCGCAGACGAGATGGGAGGCACGACCGAGAGCTGCTTTGCACGATAGGGCCAAATCCGTCCCTGGCACAGCTCCGCTCCGGCTGCCTCTGTGTGTTTGTGTAAGGATCCAGCTCCAGCCGCGCCGGGAGGCACCGGCTGCGCAGGGCTGGCATGCCAGCCCGGAGGCCCAGACACGAGGACAGCGCCAGATGCCCGGCATATTTTTTCAGCTGCGCGGGCTGCAGGGAGTCACACGGGGCTCGGCGTGCACCTGCGCGACCCTGAGCCGCCCGGCTATTAACAGCCGGCGACAGAGCTCTGATGTCGTATCGCTGACTGCTCCATTCCCGAGCAGGGCGGTAAATCAGCTGCCCTGCTGACAAACCTGGGGATCTTCTGCAGCTGGGATGGATGCAAATGCTAATGCACCCAATACTCCAAGGCAGGATTCAGCCGTGTGCAGCCAGCCCGGCTCCACCGCGTCCTGCCACCCCGGGTCACTGCTCATGGGATGCCCGGTGCTCCTGGTGCTCCTGGACCAGCCTCTTGAACTAATGCGGCTCTAAGGATCTCCTGATGCAGTTAACGTATGTTTGGCATCCTCCAAGGGAAGATGAGACCAGCACAGATTTCTGGGAGAGGAGCTAACGTGGGGAAGACTAACACAAGATGTGAAGTCACCGGGGTTTGTTTGAGGACATATAAAGCACCCAGAAGCAAGAGCTGCAGCAGGTGCTGAGTATCGGGGGGCTAAAACCTTCTCAAATATGGGGGATAGCAGATGAAGGGATCGGGGAAGGAGGCACTGATGGAGAAAGCTGCATTTACCCCTTTCCTCACTCCCTTTGCGCCAACCTAAGCACCAGCCCTGCACAATACTTGCACACCCAGAGGAAAAGTCCTGCCATGTCCAGCCCCTTTGCAAGAAATATGCAACGGGTGATGGCCTTCACATTCTCCCTTTTCTTTCACTGCTGACCCAAACTAAGCACAATCTGACTAATTAACAGAGCTAGTTAGCATCAGGATGAAATGTCCAATATGGACCAAAGACTCTTGGGAAATAGATTTTGGTGCCTTGGGACACAGAAAAATTATTTCCCAGGCATCATGTGCACAGCACAGCCGGCTCTGTGACTTTTCCTCTTTTTCCTCATTAGTTCTTGGTTCTAGCACAAAGATGATTTTTAATGCCAAATCATTGTGCTTCTTCCCTCTTTATTTCAGGCCGCAGGCTCACCACATTCTGGACTAGTTGCAACCCATCTGGTTTCACTAATACTTCTAATATAATATTTGTAACTAGTTAAGGACTGATCATATGATGGGTATAATCAATAAGTCATGTGCTAATTGTGGTTATTCTACACCTCAAGATGTTTTTCTGTGTTTTGGTGTCCATAGCCTGCTGGGGTATTTGGATGTTTTGTTGCTGTTGTACCTTTCCACCTTTGCAGCCTGGCACAAAAGGCAGCTGTCTTGAGCCTCAGTAATTGAGAAAAAAAAAAAAAAAAACCATCACTTTGTTTCCACCCAAAAAAGGAAATGAGATGAGAGAACCAACCAAAGGGTCTGCCTGCCAGATATCACTTGCCACCACCTCTGGCTTTGCTGAAGGAACTTGCGCTTAGAAAAGTTGTTCAATCTAAACAAAATCGTCTTCTCAACAAGTTCCTCCTTTTGCATCATGAGAAGGATCATCCAACAGAAACTAAAACCAGCTTGCCCATAGCCAGCTGTGGCAGCCCAGCTTCATATTCAATGGGCACGGGACATTTCCTGGGTGTCAGAGAGTAAAGATCCCCTATATTAAACGGAGAGTTCTATTGCATGCAGATACCTCCTTCTTGTTCTTTCTGCCCTTCTCACCCTCAGTGGCTAGAGTGGGCTGGGGGGATTAATCTCTTGGTAGATGCTTAGACACAGCAAGAGGTGTTCTTTACCCCTCTCCAAAAGTACTTTATAAAATATATTCAAGAAATTTTTACTGAGACCATCTTTGAGGGGAAAAACAAACAAACCAACCCAACCAACCACTTTTATCTTAGTTTTGAAAAGAGTGAATATCCTTGGTCTAAAACCACTGGAGTGGCACCAGGCTAGGATTTGGCCCCGTGTGGCTGCACGGAGGCTGAAGGACAGTGTATTCTCCCTTTCCACGGGTGCTTATAGCTGGCCACAGCCTGTAAAAGCAGATGATTTAATGATTCATTCTGGCAAGCAGGGAAGGATGACTTCAGGTTTGAGCTTCCCACATCACTTCTACCAGCTCCCCCTGGAGAGCCAACACGTCAGTGGCCAAGATGATTGCATGCCGCAGAGCCAAGTGGTGCTACCTTCTCGGCCCCTGGAGCTGAACCGCAAAGGAGGGTCCCTCTGTGACACGTGGGAATTCAGCAGCAAAACAGGGGCTGTGTGGCAGCCACAGGAGGACAAATTAAACATCTCCTTTTTATTCTGAGGCTTTTAGTGACAACAACTGCTACCTTGTGAGTCAGTTTATTCAGAACGGCTCTGTACTAACAGGATTAACAAGGTCTTCACTGCTTGGATCACCTCACAGTAGAATATCCAAAATCAACTGATGGAAAAAAGGATAATCCCTCCTGCGGAGGGAGCAAGATTGTTTGTGGAACCAAATGATCAAACAATGACTGTGAGTGCTGCAAGTCGGCCATGAGAGGAGACACATACCCAAACTCTGCTGAGCACTGGGCTGAATGATGCAGGCTCACAGTGTCATCACGTGGTTGGGACTCCATGCCCTACACTCAGGTGCCACTCTGTGGGATGGTCAGTGTTTGAAGATAGAAGAGGTGACAGGCGAAAAGAGCAGTCATTCTCCCAGGCTCTTCTCAATTGCTAAACCTCAAGGCTGGAGGCTCAGGTCCAGTGTGGAGCACACACTACTTGAAGGACCTTAAAGTCCTGCTTCGACTGAGCAGTCACAAATAACACATCCATATCCACCGTCATATGAGGATGTGCAAAACACTTCTCTTCTTGCATAATTGGGTTTCCCCTTCCCCAGAGACACTGCATGGCCTTGTACCTTGCACAAACCTCTCTCTCCAAGGAGAAATATACTCTCAAATTCCTCCAGTACCAATCTTGCCCAAATAATTTTCTGGTTTATCCAGCTCCAGCTCTCATGGGACTGAAGAGGGTGAATTGGCTGAGCATCAGCACCAGCAGGCACTTAGCGCTTCTGAGAGAAGAGCAAGGCAAATTTTGGAGACCCATAAAGTCTCACTATCAAGCATGGGAGCCACTCAAATGGACATGTTTCCTGCTCAGGCTGTGTCTCAACCATTTGACACATAGCACAAATAAACCTAGGGCCCTGCCTGCTCAAAGCATCCTGATCTGTGATCCACCGATCACCTCGACTTGGTACACGTGGTCAGAGATGGGCAGGACACTGGAATGCTACACTTTGGTGGGAACAAGCTGTCATGCCAGCACCAGGCACCAAAACCAGCTGTGCTCAGCAGACCAGGGAGATGACAACCACAGGGTTGTGGCTGTCACCTGAGGCAACACAATAGATTCCTTTCCCATTCACATAACCTGGGTTCACTTTTTTGGAAAGAGGAATACTTATAGAGCCTTCATGAGTGCAAATGTTTTGCACTACAGGCAGTCATTGCATTTAATATGCATGCATCATTTCAACTCTGAGAAGTTTTAGGACCTTGTCAGAAATTGTTAGTAGAGGTTTCCTACATAACCCATTTTCTTTTGGTTTCTCCCATGGCAGGAAGCAAAGCCATGCAACAGGCACAAGTCACACCTATCTAGCCAGGACCCTACTAAAGGATTCCAGCGTTCACACAGAGCCTGACACTTCAAAATGACATTCTTCAGGCTCTTCTCCATCTGGAAGAGCAAATGGATTACAGCTGGTTTGAAAATGGAGTTTTCTTCTTCTCTCGCAAATATTCTAACTTTTACTTTAAAAAGAAATAGAAACAGCTGAAAATAAACTTTCTGCTTTTAGCTGAAAAGCTTCGGTAAACTTCTGAAATTTCATGCTGAAAACAGACACTTCTCAAAAAATTTTGCTTAATCCACAATGGCATTTTCTGTCAGAAAACATTTGATGGGTAAACATTTTGGAACAGCCCTGGAAATGCTCTTTTGCCTAGCTCAGTTCAGTGCACATTAACCATTTTGAATATCAGTTGGAACACTGTCATTTGGACCTTTAAAAAGAGAAATCTTTTTTACCCTCCCTTCCAGGTAAGCTCAGCAATAGATCCTTGTCATGGCTTTTTATGGCTTTCCTCCCATCCTATTTCCAACCTGATTGTGAGCAGGTTTAATAGTTATCAAGGTCCGTACCTACAAATTTGAAAGCGAATGAGTCTCTCGGGAATTTATCAGGGGCTCTGAATGTAATTAGGAACAATCGGTAGCAGGAAAATGGTTGTAAGTTAGGGTAAATGCCAGAATTAGAGGGACTCAATGTCTTGTTTGACTGTGCATCATGTTTGGCTCTGCTAAAAGGTGGGTGGAAAGCACAAGAATAAAAATGACCACATGAAAACTGGACTTAGGTCCACGCCACATATTTCAATAGGCTTCTGTTTCAGGGTGGCTAGGGTTATCTTTCCAATCAGCTCAGCCCGGTATCACAAAGAGAAACATTATCAGCTCTTTCTGTTGTGTTAATATCCAATTCATTTTTCAGCAGTGCAATTTCCTGCCTGCTCTTTGAACAGCTATCAAAGGAGGAGACACCAGATCATGGCAGACATTCTTCTAGTGGTGACATCTGCTAAACTAGTCAGTCTGTTCCTATACAGCCCACTCAATGCATCCTAAAATATTTTATAAGCCACCAGTGGAACAGAGAATGATAACGTGGGTCCCTGACCTTTATTTGAGCCACCTTGATATTCAGTACAGATGGGAAATCACACTTCAGCAGCCAGAATTTCTGGGTCCATTCAGCCTAGGATTTCTGCGTTACCTCCAAACATAATAAATTTCACTTAATGCCATCTGGCACTTCATATCCTTCACTGTTTTTCATCTGAGAGCGCTGGCAAATCTGCATATGAGGCTTAATCCAAAAACCTCTGAAAACCAATGGAAAAAGGGGTTTGGATCATGCCTAAAAGTGCAAGATTTTATTTAGAAACATGCTTTCCACAACTTTGCTGGAAGATGCTCCTCCTTTGAACAAGCACTCAACCAGCAGTGAACACATTCCAAGAAAACATCTGGATATGATACCTAGGAAAAGGTTGGTCTAATTACATTTAGAGAAGCTAACAAATATCACTAGTAAGATACTACCCAAACTCTTACATGTTAGTTCCATTGCTAATTTTGCTTTGGGTGACACCACTGATACCGTTAATATCAATGTATTCCACAGAGTCAAGTACTGCTGGGTACTACTCACAGCTAATTTTCAGAGTTATTCATAGGACCTGCAGTCTCTGTGTCACTGTCTCTCCTGTGCTCTCTGGCTATATCCCAAAACATTTTCCACACCAGTGCTGATTTCTGCCTGAATTTTGTGTTCTGCAGCCAGAAAAAAAAAAAAAAAAAAAAAAAAAAGTGCCCAAGCACCTGAGAATTTTCTTGTAGGTTTGATTGGAGGTTTGCCTCAACCAGTCATTATTTGAGGAGTCCTTCTCATTGCTCTCTGCTCCTCACCATCCTTCTGGGTTGTGATTGTATCTCCTGAGCCTGATCTCTGCTGTGCTTGAGCCCTGGTGTCTGATCCACGTCTGCCTGACCTCACTCCCATGTCACTGCTCTTCCTAATCTTCAACTTAATCCCAGGCTAAACTTTTCTTTTCTTCTTGAAAGAGTTCCTAGATATATTTTGGATAAATTTCTGGCCTTTCATCTCACTTATCTGGACCACTGTATTCTTCAAATTCACATCCGTTGACCACAGTCATCCTCATTCACTTCTTTTGAGCCTGGTCTCACCCCGACCACCTTGCTGAGACCTCTTAGCAACCAGGGACCTGGTTAAAGGACATGGGTGACTAGCAATGCCACTGACTGTTCAATAACCAGCATGCTTGGTTACCTTTTCTCCCTGATACAGATCAAGCTGAGAATCTATGAGGCTGATGGTACAGCAGGCTAGAGGAAGAAAGGAGACTTGCTCAAACTTATACCCAAGACCATTCAAGAACAGCAGTGAAGACTCCAGCTGCATGCCTAATGATAAATAAAACAGGTAATGGCTATTTTCTAGCTATTAGGTCAATTGTCATAGCATAATACGGGTCTGGATGGCGAAATGCTACTCATCCCCACCCGGGGCAGGGGCAGGGGTAGGGGTGAAGAAAGAGAGGAAAAAAACCCACGTTGGCCACGTGCGAACTGCCCATTGGGAATCGTTCCTACCCCAGACTATCCCTAACATGTGCCCAAGCATTGTCTGAGAAAACTCACTTGGCCCAGACCAAATCCATCCAATGGAGCGCACTTGTGATTTAACAGCATGGACAACAGCTCTGTCCTCTGATACGGTGTGCATCTCTGGGTGCAGACTGAAGGATGGCCTTAGTTTGGCAGTCTTTCTGCCAACCTGAGAAAAGCTTCCACGGTGGGGAAGAAAGGCCTGGCTGGCATGTTGACACAATCCTGCTATGAGTGTCCTCACCAGGCTGATGGGACAGGAGCAAATTCAACAACAATAACAAACCAATGCATCTTCAGCCAGCTGAGGGACCACCAGTCCTATGACTAGCCAAGGGAGAAAGTGACAAATCACAGACATGGCAATTGAGAATCAAGCTCTTCACACTGTCCCCATGTCACCCAGGTGGATGGATATGTCCAATTCTCAGCACTGAACGACTCACATCCAAGATAGCAGGATACCCAAACCCAACCCTGAAGGCAAACTCCCACTCTAAGGCAGCATCATATTTGACAATGGATCAACAAATTTTGGCCAAAGCCCAGTTCTTCAGCTGCCTCAACATGCTGGGCTTTACAGAGAGACTTTGAACTCTGTATCACAAGTTGACTACTGTACTTCAGCCCATCAAGAATTTCTCTTTCCCTATTTCCTTTTGCTACACTGTCCACCAGGACCCCGATCAGCGTAGAAGTAAGAAGTTCACAAACAAAACTGTCGGAAAATTGATAATGTCCACAGTGTATTCATTTATGTGCCCTGAAACATGTCAGGAGGCCACGGTGGAGAAATTGTATTGCAGAACTGGCTTGAATCTTGGCAGTGGTCATATTTTATATCATATTAAACCTAGAAAGACATTTACTGACTAGTACTAAACCAAGTCCTGCAGTAAATTGATGTATAGGTTACCAGTCCTATCTTTCATATGTTAAGTAATGGAGCTTTTTCTGTACTTGTAAGATGCTGACAGGGAGTAGTACAAAACTGAAGACTTGTGCTGAAAGGAAGTTGAAAGGGAAAGTTCGGAATCAAATGATTTCAGGGATCACAGAGTTTATTTAAACGGCACCTTTTTCAATAATGCTACATGTTAATAGAATTAAGATCAGAATAAAGTCTATTACCAGTAAAATACAGGAATGAAGTTCGAAAAGGGAATATAAAAAAAACATGCACATAGGTAAGCCAATGTTAAAAATTAATATAAATCTATTAAAAACCATTCTGAAGAGCAATTTCCTAAAGCTCTGAAAGCTAATAATAAAAACTGTTCCAAACACTTTCAAAGCAAGTAGTTTGCCAGACAGCTGTTCAGACTAATCGATGATCAATACGTGATAGATGAGCACTCAAGACACATTATGTCATGATAGCAAAGTCAAATAAATACTGAGCATACATCCCATGCTACACTCTTTCCTTACTGGGAGCGTGTCTGAAGAGATATCTCAAATTGAAGCGTCAGTAGAAAAGATTTTCAAACAAACTGATAAAGTGTGTAAGACAAATCTGCAAAACCAGATGGTATTCACCCAAGAGCTCTATGGAAATCCAAAGAGGAAATTGCTGAACGGTTTTCTGTGGTGCAGAGCCAACCTTCTGTTTAAATCAGCCTATGTCAAAAGAATAGAAGCAGTAAACGTGATGCAAAATGAAATAGCAGTTTCCAGACACAGCCCATTGAAGAAATAAATACAGACAAGTGTGATTCTGTATAAACTGATAAATATTCTAAAAAAGAATATCAGACACATCAAGAAGCAAGGTGTAATGGGGAGGAGTCAAGTATTGCGCCTATAGGTGGAAGTCATGTCTCACAAATGGGGTGAGACCCATTTGAGGGTGTCACTGAGTTTTGGGGGATGGTGATCTGGGTAATACAGTTCACTTGGACTTCCAAACGTGGGAACCTCTGAAAAAATTAAGCTGTTCTTGAACAAGGGAGAAGGTCCTCTTGTAGCTCAACAACTGGTTAAAGCTAGGAGTCCAAACAAGGAATAAATGTCCAGGTTTCATAACAAAGGGAGGACTGGATGAGGCTTTATGCTGCTAGGACCTCTGATGCCCAACACATTTATTCTAGAAAAGACATAAGAAGTGAAAAGCAGGGTGACAACTTTCTCTGACAATACTAAACCATCTAAAATTTTCCAAACTAAAGCTGTGAGCAAATAAATTCAGTAATGCTAAGTGACTGCACAATAAAATGGAAGACAAAATTCAGAGTAATATAAGTAATGAGAAAAAAACAATCCTAAGGATACATGTACGATAATAACTGCTGAGTGAGCTACAATTGTTGGGAATAAGATCCTGGAGTTACCGTGGATGGTTTTCTAAAAAAGAGAACTTAGTGCTCTATGGGGATTAAAAAGGCAAAGAGAAAATTAAAAACTAGTAGGAAAGATTTCAGAGCAATAGAAAGAACTTTTGAACATAGCTCCAGTGCACCAATCTCATATAGGACAGAGCAGAACTACAAAAGGCAGGAAAGGGTGACAAGACACTAGAGACAGGGAACAGTTTCCAGACAAGAAAAGCCAAAATAGACTAAACCCCTTCATCTTGGGTGAAAAGAAGACAGAGGGGGTCTGAGGGAGGTCTATGGAGTCATGAGTTGTGTGGAGACGATGAACAAGAAATAATTGTGCACCATTTCAAGGGCCAGAGACTAACTAATGAAATGATCAGGCAGCAAGTTGAGAACAGAAAGAAGGACATACCTCTCACAAATGAGTTATGAGACTCATTGCCACGGACAGAAAAAATTACAAATGAGTAATGGGCTTAAAATAGAAATGGTGGCTGGCTCCAGCAGGGCTGCTAAACACCATAGTCCAAACTCAACTTTTAGTGCAGGAGTTCCCTTAGCTGTTGACTGCCAGAAGGTGGGGTGGTGTACCATGGGTAGGACCATTCTGCACTCAACCTGCTTCTTTTTTTTTTTTTTTTTAGGTTCTTACAGTTTTTCTACTTTATAACTCTGAGACAGTATGACGCTGGACTCTCATGCCCTTATTCACTAACATGCCTCTAAAGTAAAGTATCCCAACGTGAAGTTCAAACTTAACCAGCAACAAGTTGCTACATGAAGTTTTGTGGAAAAATACCGAGTTATGCTGTCGATATACTCTAGAAATACATTCAGCCTTTCTGATGAATGGTTAATAGAAGAAAATAATTAACTTTAGCAGGTGATAAGACCTCCTTCATGAAGATAAGCCTTTCTGGGAATCCTCGACCTTTTCAAAATCTCGATTTCTGCACCATGGTGGTGACTGCCCACTGGAGATGTGGTACTTAGCTCATGTAAATGCAGCTCTCAGTGGTAGTACTCTTCCCTTTTCACCATTGAAAGCTCTTTCACACCTGGAGCATCTGACTAGAGAGTTTATAATAAATGTGCCTCTAATTGCACTCTCTTTAACCACTAAGAGTCATTGGGAATTTTGGGGACCTTGCAAACCACATTCAACAGCCACCATTAAAAAAAATCTGGCAGACAAGTGCTTCCTTTGCCCTCACTCACAAAAGTAAACTTCCATCCAAGATACATAGGTTTGAACTAAAAAAGAGACTGTCCTCTACCTATGTTCTATTTAAAGTTCCACTGTTCTTTTTCTAGAGCCAAAGAATATCAAGTACAAGACTTTAGCATCCTCACACCTCATCCTTTTTTTTTTTTTTCTTTTCTACCACAATTTCTCTACAAATATTTTTAATATTCTGGTTTTGCCATGGCATTTGTCACTAAGCATACAGTCACTGAAGACAGTTTTATCCAAGGTCACCTCAGCCTCTTGTCCACCTGCATTTCAGAGTTGGCCAAAACCTGCAGAGTGAACCAGGCAGTGCAGGAATTGGGCAGGGTTTGAGGCAGACCAGGAATATCAGCTGATGGAGGGGACAGGTATAATGGGACGAGCTTGCTCTCACTGAACAGAGAGAAGAAGCAATGCTGGAAGGAGACAGGCTGAGAGAGGGGACCTGAAACTCCAAAAGAAAAACCAGCAAAGCCCAAAGGATGCTCAGCAGTCATGGGGAAACTAAGGCAGAGGGAAGCCCGACGCTGCTTGCGTGAGCCTGTGTCTCGCTTGTCTAGATGTAAAAAGTAATTGTTTGAAAAGCCTAGAAAATACCATCCGCTTCAGCTCTTACCACCTGGACAAGCTGAAGGACGAAGAGTTTGAGCTAATACTGATACTGGGCATCTTCTTGGTGCTGTAGGGCACATGGACCACAATGAGGAGGTGAGTTGGGGCAAGGAAGGACATGGTACTGCTGCTTGCCAGGACCCACAGGAGACCAGGAGCAGTATGGGGAACAACCCGCAAGAGAAGTGTTGGCAGAACTGGGACTGCACCTCCTGTCCATCTCCACACACAACCCCTCTCCTGACCACATGAACAACCTTCCAGCCTCAGACAGGTCTTAAACAAACAAATGAGAGGATTTTTACTGGTTTCAGTGATGGATGAGGTCACATCGGGCTGAAGCCAAACCAGCTGCACATAAATCAGTGGATTGGCTCACAGATGGAGAAAAAGTTGAGGTTTTTGCAGGTCCCTACCCAGCTATTCCACCTTCCGTACATCTCACATCCCTGCAATGCAGGTGCCCATATGTGCTCTTGCTGAAGTCAATGGAAGAGTTGTCCTTCATGGCTCCAGGGTCACTCTACAAGCTGCTACTACAGTGTGGCTAAGCCTCCTGGCAGGTTAATGGAGACACATCTTTCATCTTGCCTTAGCAGGGTAGGCATTGAGGCATTGGTCTGGGTAATGTAGTACTTCCACTAGGAGTAGGCTGAGAACTTCAGCCTTTTTAAAATTTAAAAGAAAATGTTTTTTATAAAATTGAGCCACTCAATCTATAGTGGAATGCATCCAAATCGATCTGCAAGACCACCAAGCACACAGTGGCTTCCACCAAGATGTACACTGATGTTTCAGAAAGTCAGATAACTGATTGAGATTCAAAGATATTAGGGCCAGAGGGATCCTGTGAAAGTATTTAGTCCAGCTTTCCACATAAAATAAATCCATACAATAACTACTGTATCGAGTCCACAGCTTAAACTGTAGCATAGATTTTTAATGTCCAGCTTCTATTTATACAATCCGAGCAGTATAGACTCCATTATTCCTTTAGGTAATACATTGCAAATATCATTATGTTCAGCATAACTACATAGCTCATCACGAGCCTCATTTGCTTTGCCTCTGGAAATCATTGCGCTTCTTTCTCATAGACTAGAAAGCCACTGGGCAGCAACAATGTCCTCCTCATGGAGATGTGAACGGGCCACGAGCATCTCACCCTTTTCTCTTTGCTGAGATACACTGACAAAACATATTTTTCAGACCTTGAATCACTGTTACAGCCCCTCGTTAAGCTGAGGAGAGGAGAGGAGAGGAGAGGAGAGGAGAGGAGAGGAGAGGAGAGGAGAGGAGAGGAGAGGAGAGGAGAGGAGAGGAGAGGAGAGGAGAGGAGAGGAGGATTAAATGTCATCATTCAGTCTAAGAGAACAAAATTAAGCTGCAGACTGTCGTAAGAACTTTTCCCTCTGAGCGCATAATTACTGTGTCAAGTAAAAACAAGCATTTAAAAAGAAATACGATTTTAAGTCAGTGACAGATATGACTCCAATATACATTGGGTGTGAATAATTCTCATTTCTTACCTCATTTCACTATCCTTCCTCAGTTTCATATTATCCAAGAGGACTATCCTATAATCCTGCCCATGCACATTTGCCAAGTCCCCAAATAGCTTTAAAAAATCCCACTGATGAGAGACCACCAACTTTACGGGTTCTTGCAACTCCCACTGTACATTTTATGAGTATTTAGCAATGCTACAGGGTTTTCCTAATGCTGGAGAAATTTCTCTTCTCTTCACTAATAATAGACATATGTTTCAGCAGCTTTGTCTCACTTTTTCTCTCCTCTTCTGCCTATATTCTCCAATTGCTGATTTTTAAGATGTATTTTTCATAGAACTATAAAAACTGCATTTTTTCTTGTTTCTTTTTTTTTTCCCCCCAGATTAGGGACTGGACAAACTTTTAGCCTGCCAAGCTTTTTTTTTTTTATTTCTTTTTTGTTGTTGTTTAAATACTTCACAACAAAAGAATGTGCTCCTGATGGAATTTTTATTGCAAAAAAGAAAAGTTCTCCCCTTCTCCTTTCTTACATCTTACACACTGCAAAACACAGAGTGACTCCCAAGAAAAACGGCTGCCTAAATGCTGTCAGACTATTAATGATAATGTCAGAGTAAATGACATATTTAAACATTAAAAGAAGAAGGATTAAGGCTGCATCTCAATCTTGCTTTGATGACTCAACTTTACATTGAAATACTCAGCATGCCACTTGTGATCAGACTTCTGTTTTTGCTCTTCAACAGCACTTTAAAATAATTCCTCTTGCCTAAGAAGGATGTTGGAAAATGTACATGAGAGTAAATGTTCTATTTTAACAAGGGCAGAGCTCTGGTTTTTCACAGGATTTGGAAGTGTGTTCTGGTTTTCAGAAAGTACAAAGCTGTCACCAGCTGAATCACCTTTCAGAAATGCTCAGGATGCTTTCCTGGGGAAGATGTTCTGTCCTTCGGGCTCTGCTTTGTAAACATCTCCCTGGCACCCACCTGCAGCATGTCTTTCCCCCATCGTTTATCCTGGGCACTGAAGACAAGCCTTTGAAACACCCCAAAACTGCACCTACCACTAAATCTTGCTACTTAGAAGATTGTTTCCAGTTCCTTTTCCTTTCTAATTATTTATCCTTTAAAAAATATATTATCTGAAGGCACATTCTGGGGTTCCACGGTCAACTCTTTCAACCACATCAATTTTTAGCAGAGTGGAGAGTTGCCCAATGAGGTGTCTCATCCACTAGCAGAAGGCAGAGACCGGTTTAGGGCATGGTGCTGCAGTGTCAGGGAGAACTCAACCCCGTACTGGATGGAGCTAATCCATGGCTTTGAGTAATTCAGCACTAGAAGATGCTGGAATGAGAGGTAAACACTTCTCCAGTGACAGTCTCTGCTCAGATTTTTACCCAGGACTGGCAAAGTGTTTATTTCCTTATGTATTTACCCTTGAAGATGGAGGTAGCAGAGTTGCACAGGAAGCCACTTGGCTGGTGTTTATACCGAAGTTATTTTCTTTGTGGGTCTCACAGCAGAGGAGCAACCCCTTTCCCACTCCACCAGCATGCAGCCACGGCCACACCACCACATCACAAAATACCAGGCATATTAAACAGGACTGGGCTGGGATAGCTTTGCTCACCCTGAGCAAAAAGGTCCCTAGAGCTGGCAAAGGGAGGCAATGAGAGTACAGCGAGGAGGAGGAAGGGCAATGGGATCGGAAAGTGGCACCGGACCACAAGCTCAGCTCTGCTATAGATGAAACCTCCATCTGTGTGTGCCTGTGCCCTGCAAGTACCTGTCTTACCTGTACCTGTGAATACTTGCCCCAGAGGACACTGCAGGGCTGCTAAAAAGATGCAACTCTGAGTACAGACAAGGTTGACATTAAGTGGTCTGCAGAAAGGAAAGGTCAGAAGTTTTGCTACAACTCATAACCACGGCCCTGTTACTTCTGTACTTCTCCCCCTAAGGCAGGCGATTCCCTCCGTCTGTTTTTCACTCCCATGCCATCACTTTGGCACGCAGGTACCATGCAGCAGAATGAGCTGCTGCATCCATATGGCACAGAGCAGCCAGCAGCGCATGGAGATTTTCTAACATTCGGTCCCGAAAGCCGTGTTTCTCTGGTGGCATGGCACGAGGCCATGCTGCCCTTAGCCCGAATACCGATGCCAGCACGGTCCCACTGCTTTGATTTCCAGAGGGAAGGTGGTCTCTGTAAGCTCAGGCATCGCTGCCCATCTCCATTGCACGTGGAAAGCACACCGGTGGCTCTGGGGCTACCACAGCTTGCACTGAAGGGCAGGGTTTACTCTACAGGGAACTCATCCTTGCTTAATTTAAAGAATAACTTTCAGCTAAATAACTTAAGCTAGTACAAGAGGCTGTATGGACCCTTTCATTGCAGTTTAAATCTCTCTCCCTTCAGCTTAGTCTCACGCAAGTTTTAGTTTCAGCTACCTTTTCAGCAAACAGGAGCAGAGTCCACGAGAGAGTCCGTATGCAGTGTGCACTGCTTTAACTAATGAAGCGAAAGCAGGTTAATGCATTCGGCGCAGGTTTGTATGTACACGGCGTCTGTGCTGCATGGCTGGCAGCTGTCGCTGCTGTATCCTCTGCGAACAGGGCACAGACGGGGACAGGCTATATGCACCATGCGGTTTGTCACCCTGAGGGACAGGGACCGTCATGACCCAGCCCTGCTTGGGGCCTCCCCAGCTCTCTTGTGATACCCATAACCACAGGGATACTAAAATGAGAGAAGGGGAAGGTCTGACAGGCAGTTATGTGACTAGGGGCACTCAGGTTTAGGTTTCTTCTTGGAAGCACTCCGTAACGCAGCTACCGCCAAGGGAGCAGCTATATAACCAGCACCCAGAAAATACACGCGCCTTAAGGGCAAGACATGAGAACCCATGGTGTGAATGGCTGCAAATTCCTTTGGTTTTAATGGGCTTCATCTGTTCACCCTCCAAATGGATTTTGTCCACAAAGTCAAGTTGGAACTGCAGGGGGATTTTAGGTAGGCAGAATTTAATGGCTGAGATAGAAATTTGGCCAAGATCTTGGGTTTAATCCTCCTTCTCTTGTGAGAAGAGCCACCAAATGTTTAAAGTAGGCTTCCACTGAAAGATAAACCTTGCTGGAGGGGCTGGTACTACTGCTGCTACTGGGACATGTGGGAGAAACCCGGTCAACCAAAAATCCCTTTGTTGGCTCTCATCTTTGAGAGTTAGAGGAACTCAGAGATGAAAGATGGAGAACATGGTCATTAGGGCATGCCCTGGCATTAGTAGCAATAATCCATAGGCTCTAGCTGAGGAAATCAGAGCAGTTTGCCAGCACCACCAACAAGGCAGAGGGAGATGCTACCCACACTGGGAAGTCAGGCACTTCTGAGTTCAATCGACTCACCTGAAGTCCTTCTGCAAAAGTAAATCAAACATTAGCCACCAGGAAGAGCTTGTCTTGCTTTGGGGACCTCAATTAGGTCAATAGAAGCTCCCTCTGCCCGCCCCATGTGGTGCCAATGGCTGCTAGGTTGACATGCCATGGGAGGAGGTGGGTTAGGAATGAACATCCTTTTCTCTGCAGTGAATTCAAGCATCTCTCAGCTCACATTCCATTGATTGTCAATATGACCTAATGTCAAAGGGGTTTAGGTGACTTGCAAACAGAAGCCAGGTGCCTAAATAACAGATACTTCTTAAAATGACAGATGAACTCCTGAGGTCCCTTCTGTCATGAATTTTCCTACAATCCTGTGAAATGAAGTTTATTCCCAGCTGAGTCCCTGCACTTCTCCATCCCTCCCTCCCACCCTGCCTGCCCATCCTGCAAAAACTCCTGTCCCTGTGGCTCTGGGGCTGCTGCCCCCAGAGTGGCTGGGGTAAGGGGAGTTAAGGGGTTTCGGGGTGCCAGCAGAAGGCAGCCCACGGCTGGTAGCAATTACCCACGCGTCCGGGCTCCCTTGTTATCCCTGTGAAAAAAGAGGGCAGCCCTTTCCTGCCGAAGAATTCTTCCGAGCGGATCCGAAGTCGGTAGCAGAGCAGCAACCGAAGGCATCAGGGAGCCGTGAAAGGCGAAGCGGCGCCGGGCGGGATATCTGCGAGTTGTTGGGAGCTTCCCCGGCTCCCCGGGCTCCCCATCCCGCTCTCACTGCTCCCGGGCGCACTTAGGGAGGAAACGTGAAGTCAGGCACCCCCCCAGCTCGCAGATGAGGATCTCGATGAGGGAGACGAGTGATAGGAGGAGAGAAGCGGAATGAAGTGGGGTTGCAAACCAAAGCACATCACGGATTTCCCTGGGGAGGCAAAGGGGCTGGGGGGGGCGGGGGGGAGGGTGCTGGGGAGGGAAGCGCACACGGTGGGTCGCGACGAGTCTCCGGGGGGCAGGATTTCTCTTCCATCGCATGGAAGACCGAGATTAAAGAAGAAAGTGGGAGTGGGGTGGGAGGGGAGGGGAGGGAAGGGAAGGGAAAGGAAGGGGGGGTGGGGGGGGATGAACAAAGGAGATTGGCAGCACAGCTGTTTTGGGAAGAAAAAAAAAAAAAAAAAGCCAGCCTTCCTGTTTCTTTAAAGCCGCTCATCTGCGCGGCGGGCCGGCTGCCGGCGGTGGGAGGCAAGCTGCGGGGAGCCGCCGACAGACGGACGCACGGACGGACGGACGGACGGACGGACGGAGGGGGCGAGCCGGCCCGCCGGGGCTCCGCTGCACGCCGCGGCCGAGCGGGCGCAGATGGGCGGCGGCGGCAGCGGGGCGGCGGCGGCAGCAGCAGCGGGAGCGGAGCGGCGGAGCAGCCGGTGCTGAGCGCACCCGCGCAGCGCCCCGCGCCATGCGGAGCACGCCGCTGGCGGAGGGCGAGCCCTGGCCGCGCCTCTGCGCCGCCGCCGAGCTCGGGGGGCTGCGGCGGCTGCGGCGCAAGCACGGCTGCAAAAGTTTCCGCGTGGAGCTCAAAGTGCTGAGCGGCAGGCGGACGGGGCTCCGCGCTCACCCCCCGCCGCCGCCGCCCCCCCCCGTCGCCGCCGCTCCGCCGCCGTCCGCCTGGGAACCGCGCAGCGCCGCGCTCGGCCCCGCCGCCAGCGCCTTCCCCGCCGCCCGCCCGCCGCCGCCCCCCGCCGCCCGCCCGCCGCCGCCGCCGCCACCGCCGCCGCCCGCCGCCTCCCCGCGCCCGCGGCCGGGCGAGGCGTCCGGCGTCTCGCCGGAGATCAAAGCCCTGCAGCAGACGCGGCGGCTGTTGGCCAACGCCCGGGAGAGGACCCGCGTCCACACCATCAGCGCCGCCTTCGAGGCGCTGCGGAAGCAGGTACCTGCCGCCGGCCGGGGCACCGCACCGCGCCGCCAGCCCCCCGCGGGGAGCCGGGGCTCGGCGGGCGGGCTGCGGGGAGCGGGGTTTGGGGGGGGGGGGGGAGGGGGTGGTGGCTCCGGGCATCGCTTTGCAAATTTCAGACAGCCCCCTAACACACACACACACGCAGAGCCCCTCTGCTCTCCCTTTGGGTGATGGGGGGAGCGCCCGCCGCGCCGCACGCCTGAGAGCAGGGGAGGTTAAAGGCAGGAGCCTGGAGTGGACGCCTGACAGAAGGGGAAGTCGGTTCAAAATGCCTGGAAGTACCAACCCTAGAACTATGTTAACAATCAAGATAAATAAATCAGGGCTTTTAATTTGCTTGCAGTTAGAAACTTTTCGGACTTCCCCCCCCCCCTTCCCCCGCGGAGAGAAAATCGCATGGAGGGAAAAATATGAAACAAACTGAGAAAGCCCCCCCCCCCCTCCCCCCGAGTGAAAAGGCAGGGGAGAGAGAGGCCAAGCTGCGAGCTGGGTGATGCTCCTGTACCAAGAGCACGTGTAGCTCTCCTGCTGGGGTGGGCTGCCCCAAAGGGATCACAGGGAATTTGGGCAGCATCACGCTCCCGATGACTTTCGTGCAGAGTGCCTGACCCCTTGGGCCCCGTGGGGCTTCCGCAGCTGCCTCGGAAACTTTCAGTGTGCCCCATGTCCAGCAGGAGTAGGCAAGTTAAGTTGTGGTCCCCTCCTGTTTAGTTTCCCATGATTTTTGCTGTAGTGTGTGCTTCAAGGGTGTTGGGTGCCGGGCTTTCTTGTTGAGAGGACTTAAAAATCCTCACGATCGTCCATGAAGGGTAATAGACACTTTCTCACTGCAGGGTGGAGCTTCTGAAAGGTAAATGAAGTTTTGGACAAAATCCCTCTGTCACCTCCCTGACATGTGGAAGGTGAGGAGAGATCCAGAGAAGCCATAATACACCTTTGAGGTTCTTCTGTCTTCCCCACAAGGTTACATCAGTGCCCTGGCCCCTATACTCAGCCCTATACTTCTCTCTGTGTGTAGGCACCCTGTAACAGCTCAGTGATAGACAAAGATGTGCTGTCACACTGTGCAAGCCCAGCTGTCCTGGATTTCCCACCTTTCCAGTAAATGCTGATGGGAGTATTCCAGGTGTGTAGGAAGGAGGAGGTGCACAGGGCTTGGAGGTCTATGAGCTGCAGATGACTGATCATGAGAGATGCTGAGCATCGCCTCTCCCAGGATGGTCCCTCCAGCCTGGTGGGAGCAGCACGCTGTGCTTACAAGGGGAGCTGACTCACCCAGGCTTTTGGCTACTGTCTTTCAGACATTAGTTATCCAAGCCATTCCCCCAGTGTGCTCACTTTAGGGCTCAATCCTCTTCCCTGCTTAGAGGAGCTCTGCTTGTTCCCATCTCCTGTGTGATGCCTGCGGCACTTCCCCAATGACCGCTGTGTGTTGGGTAGCTGCACCCCAAGAGTTAATCCTTCCCCGTCATCCACTTCTGCAAATAGACTCCCAGCACCGACCTCAGTAGGAAGCGCAGGCTGAGGCTGGGGCTATCTGTCAGGAGAGAATTGCTGATGAGCATATAAACTAGAGCATTTTTAATCGCCGTACGGTGGTGGGATCTGACAGCTTCTGTTATAACCACAGTAATCCAGTATGTGCTGGATGCTGTCCCTCCGGTGGTGAGAGGCTGCCCCTTGTAGATGCAAACTCCAGACTTGATATATTTTGTTTCTATAAGCTGTTTCCATATCTCGGTTGTTTGTCGACTGCGTAAGGCTCTTGGAAGTGTCAGTCTAATTCTCCGTGGACAGACATCTACACCACCAAAACCGCAAGGGGAAGTAGCACTGATTTCCCAAATCACTGGCAATCTTGTTCTAGGCTGAGCCTCAAGCAGAAGTCAGGCGAGCAACAAATTAAAGCCACACTCTTTTGGGAAATGGGCAACTCTGAAAAGCCTCAGATTCCTGGCCTTGGCCCTGTCTCCATAAATCATTTCAGCCCTGGACTCAGCTAGGAGCCCAAAGAGCCCGGAGAACAAGTTGTTGTCCTCTCTTCCCATGAAAGCTGGTCTCTAGGGTCAGCACGGAAACATACTGGCAGAGCTGTATTCGCTCTGCAGAGAGAAAGAAATCATTCTCTGGGAAATGTTTGCTGTGAGGTTTTCCTAGCAATTTGCTGAGGGGTGGGCTGGCTGTCCCGACCATCATTGGATGACATTTGGATTCATTTCTTGTTGGGCTGCCAACGGCGTGCTTGATGCCGTACGTGACATCAGGTGACAGTCAGCTTCATTGCACATACGCGCGGCGCTGGCTTGTCACTCAAATCATTCACACCGGTGCCGGCGGAGAGGTTTTTGAGGAGCAGTTTGGATCAGAAGAGAGGACGTTGCTTTCCGTGACGTCTTGGGCAGCGGGGCTGGGAAGCGGGAGTACAGAGAGATGCGTTTGCAGAGGTAAACCCAGCAGGGACGCTTTCTCCTGCCTCGGGTGAGCGCCGTCCTTTCACATCCCTGAGCGTACAAAGGGCCTTCAGCCCCGTGCAGGAGGCAATCCTTGCGCGCTGGCAGCCGCAGACCTCGGTTTACTTCTTGTTCCTCGGTTAGTCCTCCGTCCCCTCCTTGTCATCACCTATCAGGCTCTTAAGCAGCTGGGAGGCTGTTCCTGAGGCACTGAAACCGATACCTCTCCGCAGACAGGTGGGCGAGGAGCGCGGGAGAGTGCCACGCTTGCACGCAGCTGGCCCTTGCCCTGTGCTGCTTTGGGAAGGGGTCGGGTGCTGGATGGGGCGCCCCTGGAAGCAGGAGCCTCGCTTAGCCACTGGTTCCCAGCACCCATGCAGGTGGTGTCCTCTTCCCCACCTTGTTTGGATGCACAGGGCTGGAGATACCCATCCTCACTGGCACGAGTGAGATAAAACTCCAACGCTTGCGGGATCAGGCCCACCACAGCCATGCTGTCGGGATCCCATCCACACGTGGTGAGGAGGAAGGGGAAGCCGTGCATCTCTGCAGGACACCATCCCCATCTCGGCAGCCCACCCAAAGGCGAGCGACTGGCATGCAGCGTGCCGGGCAGATGGGCTGACAGCGGCATCCCTGTGCTCTGCAGCTGTGTACATATGGCACACATGTTTCGGCTTGTGTCAGCTAGCTCTCCAGATGGCAGGAAGGGGTGGGTTTTGGTTGTTTTCCCCAGTTCTCAGTGGAGGAAGAACCGACCAGAGTCATTTCACATAAGGAGAGACTAATCCAGCCGTGTCCCTGAGCACTTAGCTGTCCCCAGCTTGCCTCTGAGGCCGGGCGCCCTCAGAGGTGGGAGGTAGATGAACAGCTGCCGGCTCTGGGAAGCTGCCTGCTGTTGGGAGAGATGTGTCATTGCCATTGTGCTCGCCCCTTGGTGTCATGGCCACCAGGAACGAGGACTCTCTTCCTCTCTCTGTATAGAGCTGCTGCCTTCACCATAGGGCCATAACACCGAAGTGGGACTGAGGTACTCCTCAGTAGAGGAGATACCTCAGCTGAGATACAGCTCCTTCTCCCTAGTCTTTGCATTTGTGATCTTCAGCTATTCAGTCTGGAAGCGATTTCCCCCGCTCAGTCCCCCAAGCATCATTTCTCTAAGTCATCCTTTCACTGGCAGTGGACGCCTGAGGTTAACAGTGTAGTTCTCTGTGGAAAACACTCACCTGCTCTAAAACACTTTGAGATGGAGGAGATACTTCTGCTATACTTTGATGTCCTTCTGCTACTGCCTTTCTGGGTGTCCCTCCTGGGTGCTGCTCCTGTCCCCATGGCTGGGCAGCTCCTACCTGGAACACTGGTCTTCTGCCCTCGGATGCCCTGGCAGGCACTGGTCAGTGGGTTCTTGCACTGTCCCAGCTGCTCCAGGACCCTGCGTAAGTGACATGACGAATTGTCACTTCCATCCTTTTTCTCTCTCTCCCCATCCTTTTTCTGTCTCTCTCCCTGCTGTTGTGGGTGGTCAACGAACCCAAAGATCTCTGATGCAGACAGAGACACAGCACTGAGTTTGCAAGAACCTGAGGTCATCGCCTCCTCCATCTGAAGTGCCCTTGTGCTGGTAGATGTTCCAGTTCATGAAGCTGTGTGGCCGTTTGGAGAAGACAAGATGTGACAACACCACTGCACATCTTCAGAGCAACTGCTATCCAGGCCAGGCCACGGTTGCCAGCAACACTGGCTCCTTTTTTTGTCTGCAAATTCTTTTTGGCAGCAAGAGTATCTTACTGCAGCACATCCCAAGTGTGAAACAGAACCATCTTAACGTGTATCATGGCATGGACTTAGCCACCAGATTTGCTCCTGGAGGCCTTGGCCAGGAGGAGATGGTCCTCTCCACCATTAGGCTGCAGCGGGCACCCAAGCAAACCAACTCTCACCAGTACATTGCAGTTGCAGGAGTTGCAATTGAGCTTCTCAGCTGTGCTGACAGACCCTAAGGTGGCAGCAAACTCTCCTTCGATGGACAGAGACAACCACAGCAGCCTTCCTGATCTGGAGCCTGCCTAAGCTTGCACATCTGGTTTCTCTCTGGAGCACTGCTGTCCAGCTCCTCCAAGAAAGCAACGCATCGAGCCACAGCGAGCTAGAGTCTGCGCCGGGAGCAATTGTGTCCACAGACATTTATTTTCCCTTGAAGTATATTGGCGTTTTTCTAAATCTTTTCACCACTGCATTACCAGGGCGCTCTCTGCCTTAGCAGCTGACAGCCTTGCTCTCCACACTCATGTGGGTTTTGGAGATATTTTAGGGTTTTATAGGGCTTTTTAGCTGCTGGAGTGGAGGTTTTTTTCCCCCCGCTAGCATCCTTTCACTTTTTTCCTGCCAGCAGGCACATGGCTGCTGTGGCTCCTTGTTAAATCAGTGCAGAAAAGACCCCGCTTGCTCCCGTCGGGAGTGTGGTGGGACGTCAGGAGTGGCAGCCTCGAGGCCACGGGAGGAGGTTACGTTGCCGTAGGGTGGCATGGGGGCAAGCTGTCTGCAGGGGTTTGAAGGGACAAGCCAGGCACTAAATGCAGGCAGGACCTGTGGCTTGAGCAGCGCCTTAGCCACAGGCTGCTGGAGGCTGAGACTGTTCTGGGGACGCATCATTACGTGCTCGCCCTCTTTGTGTGTCATCCCAAAGGCAGCTGTGGTTTGTCACCCCTGTAGGTGGGACACCATATGCGACCAGTGTCGCTGGCGTGTCCTTACTGTGTGGTGGGGAGGCTGAGAGCTTTCCTCCATCACCTGCTGACATCTCACAGCCCTATTCCCAGTGATTCATCCCCCCATGATGCCACCAGCAGGAAACCCCAGGATGCCTTAAAACCCGGCTCCTGAAGACAAACCGCCCGTTGAGCTCCCTGGGGGTGACAGCTGGGCAGGAAGGTTTGGCCCTGCTCCATGGTGGCAGCTGGAGAGATGCTGCTGGGCTTCAGAAGAGCCGGACCATCCTCCACATGTTGCTCACAATGTATGGTGCTATCACTGCACGTTGTCATTGAACAGCACAGCATTAACCGGAGTGTCTCGGTGGTTTCAGCCAGTCTGGAGTGATGCTTACGGTTATTTAGAGCCCGGTTGGGGCAGAGCGGGGCGGCACTGTGGTTTAACAGCTAAAGAAGATGACAAAATACTGGCCTGAAGCAATGCAAGGGGAGAGAAAATAAGGGAGAAACCAGACAAAAGGACAAAAATCCTGAAAACAATGACAGTGTGTCACCAAGAACAGGGTTTGTTTGCTCCCTTGGCTGCTGTATAACTGATTTTATCCTCTGCTACAAATCCCCCTCCTGTCGGGAGGTATTTGCTTTGCCTGCTGTAGCCACCCCAAGTTAACCTCTGTGTTTTCCTACGGCTCCCACTGAAATTGGAGGAAGGAGTCTGCTTTTCACTGTTGGGCTTTGAATCCAGCCTCCGCTCCGTTCCTTAATCCGCTCTCAAATTCCTCTCTGGGCTGCAGTCCCCATGGTGGGGAGGTGGGACACTTTATGGTACCTTGCAGCAGAGCTCCCCAGGCTCTTTGTTCCCAGCCTGCATCTCCTTCGGTCCGTGCCGTCTGCATTCACAAAGTGATATGTCCCACCCCAGTCCCAGTTTGCACTGTCCCCTATGCCAAGCAGGGATGAGTGTGCAGCAGGAGGGTTGAGCTCCTTGCAGCTGGCCATGGTCTCAGGGCAGCTCCTGGGTCTACGCAGTGATAGCAAAGGAGTGGAAAACCCCGTAGTATCCAGCAGTGGCTGGTGACTAAAGAATCACCAAGACCAAGCTGGGCCTGGTGTCATGCCATTAGCTTTGGTGGAGCTTGTTCTTCTATTCCCCAGGTGAATAGGACCAATTGGACCTCATAGATGAAGATGACTGATACTAAAATGTCACCCCAAAAAAGTGTTTCCCCATTATAGTCCTTGAGGGTAGCCCCTTCTAGAGGAGATTTTCTGTGCCAAATGGTCCTGGGATTTCTCCTGTGATACCTTAGTTGTCCTCTGTGTAGTTATTATTTTGGGAGGTGGTTCATAGAGCATGCACTAAGGTAAGAACTTTACTGCAGCCCGGCAATGTGATATTTTTCATGCATGAAACTGAGAGTTTGTGTTGCATGGCCCTGAGGATATGCAGGAGGCTTTGAGGGTGCAAAACTTTCAGGGATAGTGAAGGACTGTCCGAAACGGAGCGGAGCCAGGCCTGGGGTAGCGTTAACCAGACTGCCGTTTGGAAGAGATCCCTGGGGTGAACTCACCCAGCACCACACCTAGGTTTTGTTTGGAGGAAGCCAATACATTCGCTCCAAGGAGTGAACTCATGTTTCTGCAATGTGAGCGATGGGGGAGCCAGGAGCTGGGAGGCAACTGGGAGCTGGGTTATTTGACAGCGTGGACCCACCCGAGAGGCGAAGGCGCCTCGGTCTGGACTAGTGCTCCCGCCTGAGCGATGCTGCTTTTGTTCTTGTTGGCATTTTCAAGCTAGGTTTGGTCCCTGGCTGGATGCTTCGCTGCCTGTGGCGAGGCAGGGATGAGGCTTTCTTTCAAGCTGCTGTGATTGCTTTGCTAGCACGGGGCTACCCGTTCCGCTGCAGGCTGGTATGAAATAGCCATACTTCATATATTACCATATACCCAGGGTATGAAATAGCTGCCCATCGCTGGCCGGAATAGAGCTCTGCAGAATATCTGACACTGTGACACCCACAGATGGTCAAGGGAGGTGATTCTGTCCCTGTGCTCCACTCTGGTGAGACCCCACCTGGAGTACTGTGTCCAGCTCTGGAGCCTTCAGCGCAGGAAAGACGCGGACCTGTTGGAGCAGGTCCAGAGGAGGTCCACAAAAATGGTCAGGGGGATGGAACACCTCTCCTACGAGGAAAGGTTGAGAGAGTTAGGGTTGTTCAGTCTGGAGAAGAAAAGGCTCTGGGGACACCTTACTGTGGGCTGTCAATACTTAAAGGGGGCATATAAGAAAGATAGGGACAAACTTTTTAGTAGGACTTGTTGCAATACAACAAGGGGTTATGGTTTTAAACTAAAAGAGAGTAGATTTAGGCTAGATATAAGGAAGAAATTTTTTACAATGAGGGTAGTGAAACACTGGAGCAGGTTGCCCAGAGAGGTGGTAAATGCCCCATCCCTGGAAACATTCAAGGTCAGGCTGGACGGGTCTCTGAGCAACCTGATGTAGTTGAAGATGACCCTGCCCATTGCAGGGGGTTTGGACTAGATGAACTTTAAAGGTCCCTTCCAACCCAAGCTATTCTATGTGTCCCTTCTCCAAAAGCACTCCCCTGAGAACCGTGACATTTATCCACAAAGTAGTATCTGGCCTTACTGGGTTCAAACCCATGCTGTGCTGCCCCAAAAGTCCAGTTCAGAGTAGTGAGCCCCAGTGGCATGGAGGAGCCATTGCTGGAAGCAGGCTGCTGCTGTGCCATGGGCAGGAGGAGGGCTATTTGGGGACCAGGGCCATGCATTGGGCTCTGCTGCTGTGTGTGGGAGTAGTTTTGCGGGCAGCAAAGCTGCCTCTCTGGTAGCTGCAAGTTGCTTGGTGGCTCTGAACCACACACCATGGTTCTCCTGAGTCCTAAGTTCAGGCACTCCGTAGAAGTTGTCTACTTCAATGGTGCTGTTAGTGCAATCGCCAGATCCACCCAATGATAACCAACTGCACTGAAGGGGTCTGGCAGGACTGTGAAAAGACATCCCAGCAATGCTTGCAGGCTTTTCCATCATACAGCTGTATAAATCACCATCGTCCCACCTGGGATGTTAGGAGGACTCAGGGCATGTAGCTCTCAAGAGCAAGGTAGGGGAGCCAAGTCCCTTGCTGGTGAATCTGAACACACCAACTAACCAATCAACCAGTGAGTCCCCGGAGAAGTAGAAGGACCTATACGTGTTCACCTCCCCCCTGGAACTGGGTGAACAGAAAAAGACTGCTTCCAAATCCTTCCCAAACATGCTCCACAACGTAACACATCTTGAAAACAGCCAATGATCTTCTGTACAAGGCTTTCAGCTTGTTAAGGCTGTTTCTTATAAAATCACAGAATGGTTTGGGTTGGAAGGAACCTTTAAGGTACAGGTCGTCTAGTCCGCCCCCCTAGTATGGGCAGGGACATCTTTCACTAGATCAGGTTGCTTCAAAGCCCCATCCAACCAGACTTTAAACACTTCCAGTGATGGGGCATCCACAACTCTCCTCCTCCTCCCAGTAGCTCTGCAGACAGTGACCCTGGAGGTACTTTGGGATTGTGAGAGAGGTTTCCCCTGTGCTTAGGACCGACAACCAAGAAACACCAGGAGTCCTTCTGCCCCAACCTGCTGCCTTTCCCCCATGGTACCTTAACCCCGAAAAATGTCTGACTCACCCCAGGGTGGAAGGAGGAATGTGCAAAAGCCAGAACTACTAAGCACTGGACATTTGTATGAACCTTCTGGAAATATTTTTGGCAGGAGGCGCAGCACAAACAATGAGACAGTGCAGTTGCGCTGTGTGTTCGGATGCAGGGAAGAGGCAGCCAAATGCTCTCCCGAGGGGGGGGGGCCTGATGTGTTTTAACTCCCAGCATAAAAATAAACCAGATGAATTAGCAGACAGGTAAATTCAGCAGCTTATTATGGCATGTTGTGGAGGAGCTAGCTGTCAGGAGGGCTTAGCTTATGCTGCATCATGAACATGGATGTCTCTCTGCCTTGGAGCCAACCTGTCTTCCCTGCTGTACCCATGGGGCCCAATTCTGCCCTGAGGGACCTTCATGTGGAGGGGATCTGTGCAAGTCTGTGCTGTTAAGTCCCATTTCTAACATGGTAACAGAGAGGTCTAGACCCACAGCACCCGACGCTTTTCTTTCTTCCAGTGCATTCGTGCAGCATAAAAGCAGAGTGGATTTGGCTTTACAGACATTATCTGTACAGGTCCAGAGGGTGTTTCTAGAAATTGTATCTTATTGATAAAGGACAGAGCTACCAGTCCAGAAGCTCAATGGTGTGAACTGGCTTAACGCTTCTGAAGTCCATGGGATGCTCCTGGTTGTTCCCCTCAGACCCATCATGGTGAACGTACCCTACAGCCTCATATGACAGGGGTGGTTATTGTACCCTCTCACTCATCTTTTTCTCTAGTTGTTCCCCAACCTCATCCCACAGTCTCCTCTCCTCTGCCCTGGGTGAGAATCAACTCCAAGACCGTGTCTTTGGTGGATGACAGCAACCCTCTGGGGAGCTGCAGTGGAGCTCTGCGTTCCTCAAGAGGTCTGGCTGCGGGCCGAGCACTGCTCTGGTCAAGTGTGCAGCAGACTTCCCACGGACTTCAAAGGGAGCATCTTTGGTCTTCCAAGGGCGCTGCCTCTGAATTGCAGACGTCAAGGATGGAAAAGACCCGTTAGGTCATATCCCGTCCTATCATCCTGCCAAAGAAGGGCTCTTCTGCACAGGAATATGTCTCAAGAGCGTTCCTCTTGCGTTGCTACAGCTGCTGCCAGCCTGGGGATCACTGATAAGACCCATGAGACTCTGCAGAGCCCTTTGCAAACACAACCAACAAACATTCTCTGGCTGAAGCTCTGGTTCCTACTGGTCCCGGCCCACTGCTGTGCTGATCTCCAGAAGCTGAGGATGGTGCCAGTATCCTTTCCTTTCTAGCAGACAGCTGCATTCCTTTGGATCGGTGTGAAATTTCAGTTGCAGTTCCTTCCTAATTCCTTTTAATCATTGCAAATATTGCAGGCAAGATGGTGAGCTGCGCTGCCGCTCGGCAGAAATCAGTGGGGTCAGATAAGGGAAATATTTTCATTAACTGCATGGGAACTTGAGCTCTCCCCTGGTTCCCCCTGGCTCTGAACAGACCTGCTCAGCTCCCGTCTTCACAGCTTTCCCACCAAAGTGCTGATGTCTGTTCGGCTCAGGCGTAATGAGCAAGCAGGTGGCAGAAGGAAAGGGCTTGGTGCTCACCAGGAGCGTGATGGATGTCTGCTCGCATTACCTCCTGCCAAAAATCTGTGTGGCGCAGACCCCATGGGAGCTGGAAGGGCGACACCTGCATGGCCACACTGCCATCAGGCATTTTTCCCATTTCTAAGACGCTCGCTCTGTTTGGGGTTGGATTTTGAAGATCTTGACATCCAGGTGTGTTATCAACACCCTTCACTCCAGCTTGTGCAAATCTGTGCCCTCTTCCCTGCTGGCTTTATGTTAAAGAAGGGATAAAACCAAAGTTCACTTTCTTCCCTGCCCCCCTGCCCCTGCTTGGGGAAGCTTTGGATCTGGATCTGAACTAAAAGCGGCTCATTCCTCTCTCAGTTTCCCATGTTTAATTCAAAAGGAAACATTAAAATGGCAGGAGCTGAGCCAAGACAGGGAGGGTTCCTACAAAACAGTTACTCTAACACTGTTACCATGGCAAAAACTCTTATCTCCTAATGTCGGGGCCCTGCACCCATCACGGTGGTATCTGAGCTGCTCAAGGTGAACCTCTTCCCCTGTGCGTATGGGGCAACTCCAGTTTGGACTTTGCTGCAGCGTGTGGGAAAAGTGTTGTGTAATCCCAGTCGAGGGTTTTGTCAACTGTGTTGGTACTGAGATCTTTCTTGGAATTTGTAGCAAACGTCCTACAAAACAGTTTGGGTTTTATTTTGTTTCTTCTTCTTTTTTTTTTCTTTTTTTTTAAATAAAAACAAAACACAAAAGAAAGAGCAAAACAGATGAGGAAAAAAGACATTAGCCCGCCTTCTTGTGTTGTAACTGGACAGCGTCTGTGCATCAGCCTCAAGGATTTCGTGGTCTATTTTCCTTCCACTCGATTTAACTTCCTTCTTGCTCTAATTCTGAAATTATTCCCACATTTCACTGAATCCTTCCATTTTAGTTTCCATCTTGCTTTGGTCTTTTGCACTGCCGTTTGATCTGGGATCTCCGCTGTTCTTGTTACATCGGCATCAAAAGAGTCTTGGGTTTTTCTGCTGCCCAAAGCTCTTGCTTTCAAAATAACTCTCAGCTTATTGCATCTGGGGACCAGGTATTAGGGTCTGAGGGCAAGCACTGCCGGTGGGGCATAATGCTGGCAAAGAACTGCAGGCGAGGATTTGGAGAGGGATTTTGTAGGGTAAGAAGAGGCCCTTTGTGCCACCAGACTCCAGCCGTTTCCAGCTACCCCTCTGATTTACTCTAGAGCGATGGGGACAACACTTGGCCTTGGCTTTTCCTTGGCTGCCAGCTTTGCAAGGAGGGCCTTACAGAGTGTATCTCACATCCCATGTGACACCTAGTGCTGTTTCCAGCAGGATGGGCCTGGAAGTGGCTCTGTCCCTTTTGGGTTTCTGTTACCAGCAGAGAAGTTTCTGCTCTGTACAACTGCCGCGGGCGGTCAACGTGGCGGTGGCAGTGGGTATTCCCAAAGGATAAATAAGATTCCCTGCCTCCTCAGGGGTATCAGTAGCAGATGGTGTGTATAGAAAAAGGCCCTTTGAAGCTTGTTGTCTTGCACCTGGAGAGGTTGGATACTACTGGGCACCTCAGCTGCATCATACAAGGGTTAACAGCATTAAAATCCACGTGCTCGTGGATAAGGGTGATCCAACCGATTGTAGTTGGTCTGGATTTCTGTAAGTATTATGGCAGAGCTCCTTCCTGGGAGAGTTTGAAGAAACCGAGCAGCTTGAACGGGAGTGTGGATTAGCGATCAGTGGACAGGCAGGGTAGAGTGGGTAGGGAAAAAGGACCGGTTGCTGCGGGGAGGGATGTTATGAGTGGACAAACCAGGGTCTGACTCTGACATTGGCTCTACTTCGACCGGGGAGTTGGGTTGGAGACCTCAAAGGTCCCACCAGCTGAAACTGTGACTGTGTGAGCTGTGCTGCTGAGCGTGTTTATAAATGACTTGGAAAGGTGGGTGAGCAGTGCGATAGGAAGTTTGCTGGCAATACTCAAGCAAAAAGGTACTGCTGTTTGCTAAAGGTAGTAAAGATAAGAAGAATTACAGAGGGACCTTATGACTCTGAGTGACTAGGTAATAATATGGCAGATGAAATAGCTACAACATAGATAAAGTGAAGTGATGCATATGGGAAAAACCCTACCGGATTCCCCATATAAATTGATAGAGCCTGAGCTGACCATTATCACAGGGAAGAGAGACCTCAGGGTTTCTGTAGATGATTCAGTGGCAATCTCAGGTCAGTGCCTGGTAGTGGTCACAAATCAAATCAGGAGTTACAAGAAAAGGAATATTAAAGAAAACAGAGAACATAAGTGTCTGTTAAATAAATACACAGAGCACCAACAACATGAAAACTGTGTGTTGTTCTGATGCTCTCCGCTCCAAAAGGACTAGGAAAAGTTCAGGGAAGAGCAGCAAGGGTCATCAAAGGTATGGGATGGCTTCCACACAACTGTCTGCTAAGGAGGTTTTTGCTTCTGGAAAAGAGGCTGAGGAGATGATGGAGGACTAAAAACTTGTCGCAGTGGAGGTGAATAAAAATCTGGTGCCTTCTCTTCTAGTACAGACTGGGGGACATCAAGTGAAGACAGTAGGAGCCAAGTTTGAAACAGGTAAAAGGAGGGCAGTGTTAGATAGACTGAGGAGAAAACTTTGCAATAGGATGTTGTGGGTGCTAAAATTCGACAGGGGTTCAGCTTATTAGACCAAATTCATGGACAAAAAATCTATCATGGGTTGCTAAATACAGGGAAGGTACATCTAGCTATGTTCATGGAGTTCACATCAGTTGGAGCCTGGCAGAATACTTGGGGAAACCCTATGTATGCCTGAGCTGTTCTGCTCCTCCCTTGGCTTCTGCGTATGGCTGCTGTGGGGTTCATGGAGGGGGTGAACCCATCTTACCTTATGTAAAGTCAGGGACATTACTCCAGGGATGAGCCTGGCTTTGTGCCTCTTTGGAGAAAAGAGAAGCTGAGGCATGAGCATGGCAAGAAGCGTTAAAAAGTCTCCAACCCTAAGCAGAGTGTGACATCCTAGAGGGATGAGGAGGATGCAGACTGGTATGGAGGCAGATGACAGAGGGACATTGAGGCATTCCAGTGATTGTTGTAGTACGAAAACTTAGATTGATGGGCAGTCAGACAACCTGACTGGCTGGGATGGATTTCCAGTTTCCTGTAGGTGATAGACTCTTGTGCGTTAATGGCTGAATGACCTCTAGCAATTTTGCAAACTAGCAAACAGGGCCCCAAGCTTACGGAACTCAGACGAAGACCGATCTCTCAGCTGGACGTGTTGAAGTCGTGTGCCTAAAATTGAGCATGTATGTAGTGTTGCGCTGGATCGCAATCGGAAAGCCATCAAACCTTCTGCAGCAGGAAACGTATACTCTTCAGTTATTTAGACACATGCTGTTTAGGTTGAATTATTTGAATGTTTCCCATTACACTAGAAATCTTCAAGGGTAAAGAAATAAATTGCATAAGATACGGCCAGGGCCCTGAACCAGGCCCTGGTTTGGTCTCTTCTGAGAGGTGAGGTACCGTGACGGGGTGTTTCAGTAGGTAGGAATTACGGTCTCTGGGTCCTGCTCCTACAACAGCACCGTGTTTTTACACAGGCTGGAAGTCATGATCGGTGTTGTTTGAGCGCAAATACACCAGGTTGTGATATATTGGCTGTTACTCCCCTTATTGCCTTTTTCTGCAAGAACTGAGATGGCATTGGAGCTACTTGCAGGGAGTAAGTTACTCAAGACGAGTAACTGGGTGGCATGAGGGTTGCAGGTTTCTGAGAAAAACAGGGCCTCGAGAAGCGAAGGGAATGGCAGGCAGACGTCCCAGGCCGTATCCTGCCATCGCATTTTAAGCTGAACTGCCCCGCTGAAATCAAGAGGCTTCGTGCGGCTTTCATCCCCATGGAGATCAGCGGGGGAGTTCTTCTTAAAAACCTGTTGGGACCATATGGCCTTTTATCGCTTAGACTTCCTATTTACGTTAAAAACTGCTAAGAAAATAACCTGCAGTTGTTTTGTCATGCTTCAAGCAAGATATTTTGTTTATCTGGCCTACTTTTTAATTAATTTTTTTTTTCCCTGTTACCCTTTCTAGGTTCCCTGCTATTCTTATGGTCAAAAGTTGTCCAAACTGGCCATCTTGAGAATAGCCTGTAACTATATCCTTTCCCTGGCCAGACTAGCAGACCTGGATTACAGCGCTGACCACAGTAACATGAGCTTCTCTGAATGCGTGGAGCAGTGCACTAGGACCTTACAAGCAGAAGGAAGATCTAAAAAAAGGAAGGTATGTTACAGCCTCCCCCCCTCGCCCCCCAAATAACAGTAAAAGTTACAAAAGGGGAGGGGGGGGGGGGGTAAGGGGAAAAAAAAAAAATGAAGAAAAAAATCCAAAGCGGTTTCCTTCCTTTCTCAACCCCTTGAAATTTTCCTGTTTTTTTATCCCTTGCCTTTCTCTCTTGCTTTTTCTCCTCCATCCCTCTGATCTTGTAATAACCGCATTCCTCTCTAATCAAAAGCTTTTCTCTCCTCCCCGTCCTCCGCGCCCAGGCTCTTCCTCTCGTTAGTCGCCCATCGTGTGTTTTAACACAAGCATGATCCTATTAGAGTCATCTTGGGGCTGTTATTTGTTAAACCAAACCAACCTCGAGTCGCCTTTTGGAGCCCATAAAACACAGTCGCCCGCCTGTGTTTTCTGTTTTGTTTAAGCTAACACTTATCTCCGAGAAAAATCACCCGACAACAAAAAAAAAGTAGCTAATGGAGACGTTGTATGTATAAACACATTAGTAAGATGTATGACCTGAAGGACATGTGGGTATCTTGAGGAAACAACGTTAAATCTAATTACGCCTTGCATTCCTTTAGGTTACTTAACACTGAACCAATTAGGTGAAATCATCGTCAAGCGGCGGGAGGAGGAAGCGGAGCGTTCTGCCAGTTTTCCTCTCAGAGAGTGACGTGGGTGAATTAAAGGAGTGATTGATGTCTTTGTTCGGGCTTTTATGACAAAAAGAGTTTTGTAAACTTGGATTGAACTTCCCCCTGCTTTCTGGGCTTGCTTGTCAGGCGGGATAATAAATCAGTGGGATTTTAATGGATGAATGGGCAGCTAAGCCAGGGAGCAGGCTCCTTCCCCAGTGTCGTTAAGATCTGCCTCCGATTCGGGCAGGTTTCCTCAGTTTTCCTCCTCTTTAGCCCAACAAATCATCCTGCAGAAACTCAGTTTATAAATAAACACAATAGCACACTCCCTGTCGCTTCCTCTTGCTGTCACGGGCCATATTTATGCCCCTGGAGCAGCAGTGCCAAGCAGAGATGCGGCAGTGCTCACCCACGGCCAACAGCACCAGCTGAAACTGGGAGGTGTGGGGGGAGCTCCTGGGCACGGCCCGAAATTGGGTGTTCATTGTGGGGTCCATAGTGCCACAGGCGGTGCTGTGCCAGGGACACTGATGTGATGCCACCAACCCTAGGGCGAGGTGAGACTTGGGTCTCGGGTCCCCTCCCCAAGTCAAGATGGGGGAGAAGAAGACAAGCATCCTTCCTGGGCCTTCAGCAGATTTCTGGGCTGGTGTTCAGGCTTTGGGTGCCCGATGGACTGAGACCCATTGTCTTGGCTTATGTAAACCAATGTGAGCTTAAAGACAGAAAAGGCAGAGCCACATTTCAAATGATTCCAAATCCCAGGGTGTTCACATCTGAGGGTTAGGGCTTGGCCCATCCTTAATTTAAAAAAATAAAGAATTAAAAGCCTTCCATTTATGGCATTTGTTCTCTGAAGTTCGCTCCGGAGCGGACACGTGGAGAAAAGCCCCGAGCCCATCGAGAGCGCGTGAACAATGAAACTCTCACGGGGCATCGGCACATCCCGCCTCCCAACAGGCCACCGCTGATTTGCAGAAACAGCGTCACCAGGAGAAAATCTGCCTTTTCTCCACATTCATGAAGGACACCCACCCTAACCTTTCTCCAAAGACCTTCTCCAAAAAGAAGGCTGGGCTTTGTACCTGAGGCAGGGTCTTGGTCCCTGCTCTGCCTTGCTTTTCTTTCTGGAAAGTGGCTTGCAAATGCGTTTCTGCTATTTGGGAAAGTCCAAGTTTAGGGCAACCTAAGAGCCTGTGGATTCCCCTGGCTAATAGTTATCATAATATCTTCAGCAATATCTGCTCAGGCACCGGCAAGAGCGCATTCCTGCTTATGAAGCCAAAACCAGTAGGTACCACTAAGTAAGACCAGTAATTCTCAGTAGATAGGAATGGGGATGCAAAGCCTGGGTTGTGAGGACACATCTTGGTATCTCCCTTTCCCCTTGAGCCAAGCAAATCAATGTCATGGTGAGCATGAGGGAGGGAAATGCCATCAGAGGGAAATTATAGGTCCAGGATGGCTGTGCAGGGAAGATCCGAGCTCTGGATGTCAGGTGGTGTGACGGGATGTCTCTCCTGGGGGGTCTCACACGGGCGGCTGGATGAGGATACAATGGCTTGGCCCAAAATCACCGCGCCCTCATTAATTTTGAAATAGGCACGTTTTTCTAAGCTGTGTGTGTTTTTAATCAGGTCTCCAAAACCACTGCTAGCTGAGCAGTTCCTCTGAATTATCGACTTTGGGATGGTTGTTATATTTTTGTTGTTGTTGTTTTTAGATTTTCTTTTTTATTCTCTCTTAAAAAAAAATAAAAATCACAGCAAGCCCGAATGCAGACCTCCACTCCTCGAGCTGTACTGTTGAGTCCACAGCACCCTTATCTCCTGTCATCTCCATTTTATTGTGTCTCTGTCTCTATCGCTTGCTCTCTCAGCTCTCCGATTGCAATGTGCTATGGCACTGTGAGCTTTTCACACAAAAAAGTAGCTGGTTGGAGTTTGTTTTGGCAGTCAGGGGCTCCAGATGTTGCGTGTGCTGGATTGAGCGTCGCCTTTTGCTTTGTTTATGAGAGCGATTTATCTGCTACCCTTAATGTTAGGTTGTTCAGACTTTGCTGTTGCAATAGAAAATTTAATGGGTGTTTTTTCCCCCCCTTTCCACTCCATTTTGTTAATTAGAAAAGTTGGCTTTAGCCTTTCAAACTTGACTACGGAAAAAAAATCCCCTTTCCAGTCCTAACTACAGTTATACAGTGATTTTAGTTGTTGCAATTGAGATTTGACGGAGGGTGTTTGGTGACGGGAGATCTCATTTATAAGCGGCGAAGGGGGTGATTGAAAGGCTTCAAATGCCTTTACCTTTAAAAAAAAAGAGCTGCATGAGGGGGTGGTGAATTCTGATGACTGTCTTCATTTTTTAAAGCTGCCTTTTGCTTGGTTATACAAGTGATCTGGACTAAGCCTTGCCCTTCACCGTGCACGCAAGAGTTGCACCATGTCAGAGATTTGGGCTGCGACAGCCTCAGCAGAGCCCCGAGTCCTGCTGGGGCCACACTGATGTGCTGGGAAACGGGAGGGGATCTGCCTTTGGTTCCAGCCAAGAGCATCCTCTGGCAGCGCTGAGGACGCGGCAGCAAAAGGAGGTGGATCAGAAAGGGGAGTCCGAGTTTCCTCAAACCTGGTGTATACTGTTTCTACACAGGACATGATCCCCAGTGGCCAGAGGTTGTCTGAAAGCCTCTCACAGATTTTGTAGAGTTTTGGGTCCAGCCTACTGTTTGCACAGTCTCTTTTTAAATCCTTTTCCCCCTCAGGGCCAAATTCTGGTGCCCTGCAGAAAGGCGGTGTTATGGCTCAGGGTAGGGTTAGGTGATTTAGGGCGCATGGCTGGGTGTTGACCCTGCAGACTGGTGTTGCTGTGGGTGCAGAGCTGTGCACCGCAGACCCCACATCCCCCAGTCCCACAGGATCCACCCCCCAGGGCTGCGGGGCAGACCCTACCTCCCCACCAGGCAGCACAACCACAGCCCTTCAGTCTACACAGAGCAGCATCCGACCCCTAGCAAATACCCTATACAGCACACCCAGCACTGAACAGAAAACCCTGAACGCTAAAAAAAAACCAAAAAAACAAACCCCAAACTCCTATCGCAAGGGTCGTTTTCTTTTCCTTCCCCTCCCCTCTGCGCTTTTGATTAGCCCTCGTGCTAGGCAGCAACATCGCCGCGGCCATGGGAGCTAAGCCGGAGCGGGGAAGGATGGGTGAGGGATTTTTTTTTTTTTTTTTTTTTTTTTTTTTTTGCTTCATCCTCCCCCCGTCCCGGGCTCTTCTGGCAGTCGCAGACTCCAGATGTTCGGAGCGCGAGCTGGGAAGTCCTGCTGGCGCCACTTGGGGCAGAGGGCAGGGGAAAGGCACGCGAGCTGGAACCCGGAGTACTCAGTCACTGCAGGACTTGGCGCATTCCCCAGCTCGCTGCTGGCACATTCCCCGGCTCTCTCCTGGCCATCTGTTCCAAAAAAACACTTTCAGAACCTCATCATCACTCAGGATACAACACTGCGAGCAGCTGTTAGCAAGGCAGAAGGAAAAAAAAAAAAAACACACACTCACACATTTTAAAAAAAAAAAAAAACAACCCAACCCCAAACCATGCGAAAGGTCTCTTTGTGAGAGAGGAAACTGGGTTATGAATAACAGGCGAGCAGTTGGAGCTCAATAAAAGTTTTCGGCTGGAATTTAGTTTCTTGTTTTTGTGCCTGTGTGTGTGGATGCGCACAGACGCAAGGAATTAAAAATTAAAAATGTGCGCTGTCTCTCTCTATATATATTCCCCAATAATTAAATGATATAGAAGCATATATAGAATGAAAAGCCACTCTATTTGTTGCAGTCTGCTGCACTAAAATGGCTCACATTATGTATGTAATTATTGCATTATATAAAATAGTTATTGTGGTGTTCTGCCATGCCTTGATGCCGCCTCATTGCTACTTTGCTAAAAGCAGAGCTCCTGCTGTAGGTAACACTTAGTCCTATTGAAAAATTCAAAGGAGGGCATTCTGTGGGCGTATTTACTGCAGGAGTAAATAAGTTAAGGTTTTATATTATAAAAGAGAAATGGTAGTGGCAGGCTTGATTTGTATGGCACTGAAGCTATTCGCTTGGAGCATATTTTTTCTATAACACTGTATCATGACTCGTGATTTATTTAGACAGAGCCCCAAGATAAAGCCACAGCTCCCACCCCCTGGTTTGCGCGGATGATCCCGGCTGCCGGGGCTTGCTGTTATTGATCATCTGATATTGATTATTATAACACGTTTGGAGCCAACACAGTAAAAAACTTGATGATCTGTGTGGCATTTCTTCCTCGCCGCTTCCCGTCCTGTGTGGGGAGGGGAGCCTGATAATGAGGTTCGACCTCCCCTTCCCTGCAGTTTGACTTAGCAGAGGTTCCTCTTTAAAAATAGCTTCATTTCCCTGCTAGGACTTGCAGGCGAGAGCGGGCAGCCAGCCAGTCTGCTTCCCCACGGCCGCCGGCTCCGCGGGCCCCGGGGAGGAGCTGGACCACAGGAGAGCCGCGACCTGCTCCAAGCTCTCCGGCCGCCTGCCTGTGGGACAGCGGGACAGCAGCATCCCCCAGGGGGAAACGTGGATCCTCCTGGCCTTGAGTTATCCCTGCCCCATGCGAACTGAAGGATTACTCACCCCGGGAACAGACCCGCTTAAAAATAAGGCACCGAGGGGGTAGCGAGGCTTCGTAAGCGCCGTAGCAGGTTCCCATGCTTATCGCTTGCGTTTGATACGTCCCTGCAACCCGAAACAGCAATTGTGAATGGGGCATGGGTGTGAGGCTAAGGGCTCATGACAAGTTCATGAGCAAGTTCTCCCAGCGCCGGACAGGGAGGCAGCAGCAGCTAGATGCATCCCTGAGGGCACTGCACACCCCGCGTTGGCTCATCGGGGTGGTCAAGCATCAGTACCCCAAAGAGCAGGGCCAAAGGCTTTTCCTTGCAAAAGGGATGTGACGTGGGACCCCACTGTTGCATGACAGAACCCCAAAACCCCCTTTGCTTTAAGGGGCATTGGAGCAGACGCATTGCATCACGCAAAGGCTGGGGGCTGGGGATTTGCTTCCGCAGTGGGAGCAGAGTCCCAGCGTAGGCTCCGTTCCCTTTGTAGCAAGGGTATTACCAAGAATAGGGTAAGATCCTCCCCACAGATATCAGGTAACTACAGCAAAAGGAAAATGTGAGTAGAAGAGACAGGAGAAGCCCTGGAACAAAGGCTGACTCAATTCCAGAAGTGCTTTGATTTATAGAGATTGAAATGCTCCAGGATGCTGCAGACTCACCAAGGTCATTGGGCCAGTTGTCAAATTCAAGAGCCATGGGAGTTCTGATATTATTAGTTTAAAGCAGACCCTGGTTAATAAATCTGTCTTCAGAGCTCCTGGCTGGAGTGGAAAAGGGTGGAGGGGGAAAGAAAGGAGCCTGTTCCCACCAAACAGAACCCACGGCCAGCGACGGGCAGTGCGTGGGGACCGACTGAGCGGTGCTGACGAGGTCTGCTGAGCTCCTCCATCACGTTGCAGAGGGATCTCACCACTCCCCTTTCATTTCCTTCGCCTCGAAGGTACAGCACGATTGCCCTTACCTGGCCTTGGCTGGTTTGTACACGTTCCCTCTTGCCCCCACAATAGCTGATCTTCCCCAATTGCAAAGAGTTCAGCACAGAGACCTGCCGCTGAGACTCCTCTACCTACAACCATCCTGCTTCCCAAAACGCACCAATGCTTTTTATCAGCATTGAGCACCCTGAACTAAAAGGTAGGGTCTCTCTGAACGAACGCAGGAGGTGTTAACTGCAGTCTCAGGTCCTATTTGTTCAGCACTTTAAAGAGCACCGGAGGCACAGGAGAGGGGACCGGGGGCCCTGTGACTCCGGTGGCTTTGGTTTAGGGCATGAGGCTGCTGTTGCTGGGTAATTCCTTCCTGCAGTGGAAAAGATTTTGCCTGCTAAGACTGCTGTTCCAGACGGGAACAGGGGGGATTTGTCTCTCTACTGTCTTTTAATATTAATGAGAGCAGTCATTGCTTCCCTCCTTTCTCTTCTTTTACATTTTCTTTCCATGTGGGATAAATTAAACAACCAACTTTTCTATTACAGGTTATTAATATATATTATTTATTGTTGGAAAATAATTTGAGGGAGTTCCCAACAGAAACATTTGCGATACACAAGGCTGCTTGTCATTTTCCCACCTAAACCTCATTTATTCAAAATCCCAAATCCCGATTAAGGTCTTGAATAAGGGCAATAGTTTCTACAATCTTCTGCTCTGAACACCACTAGGCAGTGTCTTACAGTCAACAAAAACACCTCCTTATTGATAATAATTGCAATAACGAGCTCTGTTTTCAGATTTGGCATGTGCCAGATGTGAAAGGTTCATTATTACTTACGTAGGAGAACAACCGATGCGGGCCGGGACCCATATAGTGACATTTATCCGGGGACTTTGTTATTGTTGGGACACATTGGGATGCAGCCAGCCCACGACTCCATCCTGTCCCCCAGCAGAGCTGCATGGCCAGATGCCTCCACCACCATATCCAGATGTGCCGACCCCAGCTCCAGGAGACTGGGGTGCAGCAGAGATCAGCATTTCTTGCATGGAGGATAATCTGGGCCCTTTCAGTGAAATACTCTTATTGAGGGAAATCATGATGGTCCTGGGTAAATCCTGCGCTTCCTGGGGTCTGCACTTTGCAGGAGAGGGTGGCAAGGTAGATTTTGGGTCCCCCTGCTCCTTAGTGTGGCGTGGGTGCTCAGCTGTGATGGTTGATCTCACAAGCAGCTGCCCTAATGATAGAAATAAAATAAAATAAAATAAAATAAAATAAAATAAAATAAAATAAAATAAAATAAAATAAAACAAAACAAAATAAAACAAAACATCAGAATCTTAGTAATATTTCATACCTCAATGTTACAATATCCAGTAATGGAAACGAAGAGGCAGCACAGAAACAAAACGGATTGAGGAAAAAGCGTTTTTCAGGCCAAGCTTTAAGGAGTTTGACCTTTTTAAGACTGTCAGAAAGACGGCTGATCTGTCCACGGAATTGATGACCGTGTCCAAAGGACTTTCAGAGGCTGCACTGCACCCTGAAGGGCTCTTAAATCCACTGGCAAAAAGCAAGAAACGGTGGTTGGACTCGGTAAATGGGATCTCATTTCCAAGTTTCTAATTCCTAAGTTACTTAAAGGAGGATTTAGGAGCCCATGTGATGAAGGCAGTTTGGACAGCAGGGATGTGATCTCATGAAAGAGCAGGCCCTGAGGATTTTACTCTGTTTTCAACGATGCTAAGGATCGCTTGTGGGATATTCGCGGGGCTTAATGCTAAAGGGGGTTTAGATGAGGTTTCCCCTGTCTGAAGCTGCTGTGCTTTGGAGTCGTGTGTTTTCCAGTGGACCTGGCCTTAATACTCTGTGGCCAGATGCATATTACCTAAGTACATCTGCCATGGCCGTGACTCGCAGGGGGATGTGCAGGCACAAGGGACAGGTTGCAGTCCTGCAGGCTGAGAAGCCATGCACGCAGAAAAGTAAATGCAATCACTAGAATACAGAAATAAACCCCGTATCCTGCACAAATCCAGCTTGTCCCAACTACTTTGCTTTCCCTCTGTAATGCTGAGATTGGCTTCTGAAGCTGAAAATAGCTGCAGGTCTTGGCAAAAGCAGGTATTTGCCATAATTTCTAATATTTTTTGCAGCAGGAGCTGGAGCCAGCACCTAATTACCTGGTTGCATTTCTTGCCCAAACCTTCCTCATCCCCTCTCTGCCAGTCCCTCTGCTCTATGCAGGTTCTGGCCACCGTTGTGGCACCTCCAGGGGTGGCTCTGCAAGCCCAACTCTTTGTGGGTCCCATGGTCAACGGTCCCCGAGGACACCCCAACACGTCAACAATGGTCATGCATGCAAGGATCCACCAGGACACCATGCGTTCACTGTTCTGATGGTGCATCTTTCTCTTTCCAGGAGTAATAACCAGGAAGGGAGGATTCAGAAGAGCTTCCAGCCAGAGTTACATCTGTTCTTGGCAAAGGTTGCACGATCCAGATGAAGACTGCAAGCAGCTTTTTTGCAGAAACCCCTTTTCGAGATGACGATTGGCCAAGGAACTTTCTTAATCTCTGGAACACAAAGGAAATAAGGAAAAGAAAAAAAAAGGACATGGATGCTTCTTATTGTTGTTAAGCCAGCCACCTTTTAGTACGTGCAATTTATTTAGCACTTTTCCCTTTGCTTAACTGGGAAATGTTACCCTCTCAGCTCATGTGTACAGTAATTTTTTGTTGTTGTTGTTGTTGCTGTTGTGCCAAAGATTTGATGGAGCTTCTACACTGTGTCTTATTTTTGCCTTAACCTTAAATCTTTGAGCCAAAGAAAAATCAGAGGTGCCATTCAGATGGTGGCGAGCAGGCCAGCCAGCTGTCAGTGACAAATCCGAATTTCTGAATCCTTCTGTGAGTCGCCTCTTATTTCTCCTGCCCGCACTTCTCTGCCTGCAGCCCTGGAGCCAGCGTTCAGTGTGGGCAAGAGCTGGGACAACACCAAATCATGCTTCGGCATTCAAGTTCGCTTCTTTCTTTGAGCTACTCTGTAGTTCTGCCTTTTGGGCAATTTCCTGATGTTCGTTTCCTGCCTGTGCGACACATCCACAGGGTAGAATACTGACACGAAGTGAGAGCTGAATTTATTTTTTTTTTAATAAATAAATAAATAAGCAAAAGCTAAGTGCCATGTAAAACCAAAAAAAAAAAAAAAAAAAAAAAAAAAAGGAAATCACAAGAAAGTTCAGCTAGGCAGAATGGAATGCAGCAAAATGGTTCAGCGGGCGTTTCAGGTTTGTAAAGTCGTTTTTTCTGTGGGGTTTTTCAAGTGGTCAGAAACCCGTGTAATGCAAAAGCATTTGAATCCTATACTGTACCTTTCACTTCAAATTGAAGTAAAAAAAAGAAAAGATTGAGAAACATTTGCTTGGAGTAAGCAGACTTAATAGGTAATGCAGTTTGTATGCAAGACATCTGCTAATGACGAGGGGACAGAGCTCTGTGTTCAAGTAAATGGGTTTCCAAACCAAGGAGATTAACATATTTTGTTTCCCGCTCAAGGGAGAAAGGGTATTTGGGAGACCAGAGTCTCATCCTGGCTACGTCAGCGTGGATCAGGTTCCCGGGTGTCTGACTTACTCCAGTCTGACTGTGGCCGGGCATCACCGGGCGCTGGGGAGGGCGATGGGCTGGGGCGGGCGAGCATCAGCGGGCAGGGGAGGGCAATAGTCTCTGTTTTACTGACATGAATACAAAACTTGAACTCCTCAGTGCCTGCCCGTTTATTTCCCAAGATGAGCAGCAGCTGGCCGATGAACGCCGAGCTGGGGAGCCAGTATGCAAAACCTGAGCTCACCAGAGCGGGGTCTGGGTCTGGGGGGAGCCAGGCAGCATGGTGAGGGTCTGCTCGCTGCCAAGTCCCCTGGCCCGGGCCAGGATGGGCGAGCTCCTAGTGAGCGTGCTTGAGATGTCTTCTACATGATTTCTGGGACACGTGGGGGGACAACTGTGTCCAAGCCCCGCTCCCAGGAGCTCATTATACTGCTCACCCCTCCACCGTCACCACTGGTCATTATTAGCAGCCCAATAAAATACATTTTTAGATTGTCATTTGTATTTCTTTATTCAAGCACAGTTGAACCCTGTCTTTTGTTATACAAATTAAGGCCCATTTTCTAGCTTATAACAGGGAGAGGGCCGAGCTCATGGACCACAGCACCTATGTCATAGAATCATAGAATGGTTTAGGTTGGAAGGGACCTTGAAGATCATCGAGTTCCAACCCCCCTGCTGTAGGCAGGGACACTGATGTCAAAGGGTTGGGTTTACAGTGCTCTCGCTTTCAAGAACTGGCAAGCGACCGTATCTCACAGATGTGGCCCAGTCACAGAAACCAGTGAGAAAAAGGGAACTGGAAGGCAGGAGAAAAAAAAAAACAAAAAAAACAAATACAGCCTCACAAGTTGAGCTAAAGGGGGAACTGCAGGTTTTGTATAAGGCCATGCTGCAATTCTCCTGTCTGGGTTTTGCGCAAGAGTGATGGAGACAACTTGGTGTTGTCCCCACCCCGGCACACACAGGCTACACCATGTAGCCGGGGGCTAAGGAAACCCTGTGGGCATTTCTGTCTTCAAGCATCATCCAAAATTCAACAAGCATTTTTAATTTGAGAAATACCACTGTATTTTACTCACGAGTTCTGCAATGGGTCTCAGTTTGTGAGAGTTAATAATTATCAGTAAGGCAGGGTCTGCAGAGAGAGTCAGCAATACAATGCTGCTGATACTCTTTATTTACCTTTTTTTTTCCTGTCAGTTCTTGTTGATAGATAAAGAAATTGCTGCAAATACGTAAGTCACAAGCTGGGCTTGCGATTGGGGCTTTAGGTTATGCAATATTGTTTCTCCCCCTGATTAGGGGAACATTAACCCTTGGGATCAAGTTGCTTCATTTACAAGTTCCCAAATTCACTTTCCTTAAACATACTCTGCTTTTCCCACCCTACTGCTGCCCTCCAGTAAATGGAGGCAGACAGCCCTTGAAAGTTTAAAGAAAAAGAATGCTTTGCTTGGTTTAAGTGAACAAGCCTCTGCAAGAGGCTGCGTGGATGCTTTTGCATCCCAGCGGGAGGTCAGGCGAGGCGAGAGGAGCGGCAATGGCCATCCCTACCGCTGCCCCGTGCTGCCCAGCACAGCTCCGCCAACCAACTCTGACAACAACAAGGGTAAATTTTTACCAAAAGGTAACAAACATTTGAGTTTGAACACCGTAGCGGAGGTGACACTCTGCCTTCCTGACCAGGCACGCAGCCGGGGTCGGCCGAGGTACAGAGCTGACCTTGCTGCGCTCCTCCCCGGCAAACATGCCGAGCGATCGCTCTCCTCTGCCGATAACAAGGTATTGATGTTTGTTGTCATGCTGGAAAAGCAAAACAGCCCTTGTGCTGTCACCTCCCCAGGGTCAGCAGACCCAAAGCCTTTGCTCCCAGTTGGCGCCGGGCCCCAGCTCCAAGTCTCGGATGGGAGGGCACAGGAGTCCTCGTAACGCAGCCCCCGCGTAGGATGATTTGCAGGAACTCGGCTGACCGTGACCCACCATGGGACAGAGGGGACATGACGTTCATTAGGCAAAGAGGAGGCTGAGAGGACAGTGGGCTTTATCTGTGTTTTTCCCACACGTGAATGCCATATTAAACCAGAAATCGCACACCAAACCAGTAACATCACCTGAACGTAAAGCACTGCACCCCAGTAATGCTCATACTGCATCCGCTGCTCGGACGCCAGCTGCAGTGGCTGAAGGGCATTAGCATTTCCCCGGATTTCTGATCTAACAAATGCTGAGGGAATTTAGCGGCCAAGGAGTTACCAAAGGTGAGGACCAAGGTGAAGATAATCTTATGAATGTGGCAACACTGCCAGATTGTTCAAAGCATTGCACAGGATTCACAGCAGTAGTCACCATCTACCTGCTTGTTAAATAAATGTCCTCACAGCTGCCAAGTCCTTCTTGCACGAGGAGCCCTGCTCTGCACACACACCTCTAAATCCAAACATCTTCAAGCCAGGTTTTATATCAGCTTAAGAAAGGCTGTCTACAGAGTCTCAAAAATACCATGTGTAATAATCTGCACAGTAAAGCCAGATTCTTCTTTCTTTCAAGGGTGTTCTGTTGGGGATTAACAGAGCAGCAGAGGAACAGTAGGACCTTCCCTACCATTTCCACCCTTGAATGCTGAGCATGAAAACACCACAAGAACAGTCACACTGCAAAAGGACACAGCCTGGGCCTCTGAAAACATTTCTTCCTGCCTCACATAAATCAACAGCTCCCACTTCCCAAACTCTCAGGCTCATTAAGCATCAAGAAGATAAAGCATGATCAGTGCAGAGCCCCCACACGAAGGACCAGCCTCCTCCGGGCAGAGAAACCCACGGTGATGCTGCCCCAGCTTGATTCCTGGCCATGACCAAACCAAGCCCGGGCAAAAAGTGAGGCAGGATGTGCATCAGCCCAGGATGGGGAGCCCTGGCCACCACACTTGCATATTTTCTGCTGTGAAGTGGCTTGTGCTCTGCTGTGTGTCTCCATTGAAGGCGATGGTATTATTTTGGCTTTATTCTGATGCAAACTTATGCTGGCCCTTTTTATTGGAAGTAGCTCTTCGTAACCCGATGCAACCACAGTTGCACAACCGCTCTCGCCAGGCTCATGTGAGCACCTCCATCTCCCTCTGCCCCACATGAACAGAAATATTCCTGCTCAGGCTGGGCCATCGGTATTTCCATGGCCAGGTAAAGTGGCTTTGGCAGGCTGATGCTGGCCTCTGTGGTTCCCGTTCATTGTCCCTGCTCTAACCAGGGTATTTCCATACTGAAACAGGGTGGCACAGGCAAAGACCTCTGCCTAAACCAAGGTGGCCAAATGCAACTCCCAACCAGGTGCCCCTGAGGATATGCCTCAGGGATGACCCCAGCCTACGTGCTTTTCTCCTCATATTGTCAGTTTGAGGTGCTCTGGAGATGTAAAGAAAACTCCTGTTAACCTGGGTGAGGGTGGTTGACCCTTATCCTGTTGTTGGGAGAAAGTAGGCTTTACATTGCAAGTTAATGCTGTCAAAAGTGCTGCTGGGATGCTACAGACAGAGCCCAGAAAGCAGGTTAACCTGTCAGGAAAGGAAACAAATTTCAGCCTAAACCATGCAGCAGATATAAACAGGTAGATGTTGAAACAGAAGTCACCGCCTGAACTTCTTTAGTATAGTGGTAAAGAAAAAAAGTCCCCATTGCATCTACCCTCCACCTACCTGCCCTCCACGCCAAGGGCTGAGATGATGCACCTTGGAGTGCCAGGATGGCAGTGCCTAAATCAACCCATTAACCAACGTGCATCAACCCAAATCACTCATAAACCCAAACGCATCGACCCAAATCACTCCTAAAGCTACATGCAAAGGTCAGGACTGGCCTTGCACCACTTCTGTGTCATTAAGCCACGCCACACCTGGCGCTGCCTGATGGATACCACTGCTAACGCATTTTCCCTACAGGCTACCTACATTCGGCAGGGATCAGTGGTCACCTTTCAGGGAAGGTTTAAAGTGCCCCAAAGCACTTTTATTGAAAGTCTTGGGCCAAGCCCAGCTCTTCCAAACTGGAAGGTGAGACGCACCATTTGCACAGCTCGCCTGGTGACCTGCTGGCCCAACTCTGCTTGCTGCTGCGTTTATAGGATTTATTCCCTCCCTCTACAGCCCTGGGGCCTGGAGAACCATCCCTCCCCCCCCCATAATTAACTAGGAGATCCATCGTCTAAGCAAGACAATGTAGATCCCCCTTCCTAGATGCCTGCTTTGATGAAGAAAATTATCGTATATATGCACATACGCACATGCACACACACAAAACTATACAGAGAGGGTTTCCACCTTGGTTTTCAGATGTAATATTTCACGGAGTCTACCGTATTTCACTGGGAGTTTGCTTATTCCTGCCTCTGCCCTGCTATGTGTCACAGTGGTACCAGTTACACTGCAGTTGTAAGATGTGTATTGTAATTATTAGTAATTGTATTCTCTTACTTCATATAAAAAAATCAGCACAGTAACATGAATGATTTGTGTAATGATATATTTGCTGTTATTAGGACCTAATATGTTATGCCTGTAATTACATACTATGCTGCATATAATAGGCCTGGAATTGCTGTGTAAATTTTGGGTAATTACAGAAAACTATGCTACAAACAGGTCCCCCTAGACCAAGTCGAGCATTCACTACGATGAAATAACCATTATTAAAGGCTCTGCAGTAGACAAACCGACAGACCGAAAGCCAAAAGCTGTCTGAATATATAGCAGTAATGATGGGCGAAAAGAAAGAGCATGCAGGTATGTTAGGGGGAGAAATAACCAGTGCAGGGGAGCAAGAGAAGTACCAGTCCAAGTAGTGTTATTTCTGGGGAGCATTTCTTCTAACTCTAGTTTCAACAACACTCTGGCAAAAATCCGAGGAACGTCCAGTGGGTACAATATAAACACCAAGTAGCACAAACTCATTCAGATGCAACTGTTTCAAAGGATTTAGAAGCCATGCTCATCATTAAAAAAGAAAGTTATAACACTTGAATCCAGATTAAAAGTCTGCCAGAGGTCATTACAGCTTAATGCATAGTCAGGCTTTTCCTAATCGGCTGGAAACATTGACATTGATTAAAATTTATCCTCTCCTTCCCAGTTCCAAGAGCTTTTCCAGATTTCAACGCACTTTTTTTTGGTGAAGCTGATCCTTGCCCTCCTCACTGCAGAATCTGCACATCTTCTGCCTAAAATCAATAGCAACAGCACAGTCCCCCATGGGCTTCTTGCAGTCGTGAGTGGTTCTCCCAAGGATGGGACGTGGTGGGAAGAAATGAGATCAGCCATTTTTATGGCTGAGTGAATAGTTAGGGGCTTTGAGGACTTTCTCATGGTCATGAACCTCAGAACAACTTCTGATTATTTTAATTTCACTGCTTCATCATCTACGCTGCCAACTTCTATTAAGGTTCCATTAAAAGCCAATGAAATACAAGGCTTTTTACAATACCCTTGACAGAACAATTTGCCTTTCTGGATACAGTAAAAATTTTTAGCCAGAAATACATCTTTTTGGTAAAAAAAAAAAAAAAGTGAGAGAGAAAGACAATTTCAAGCAGATCAAAATATTTCATAAAATGTTCAGACTGCCTCAGCCAGAAAAAACAACCCAGAAAAGGCTAATTTTCAAAGCAAAATATTGATTTTTCCTTTCTGCCTATCATAATTACCTTTGTTTCCACTTGCTTGTGAAAAGCTCTAGCTATCAGACAATATTTCATTTTGTGTTGAGCTAAGTGTTTTGTTCGGATCAAAATGTTTTCCACAACACTTCGTCATTGATAGATGTTTGGTAATTGAATTTTACTGTTATTAGGTGTACTTTTTCCTTCAAGGATCCTACCATCTCTTCACTTTAAGTGTAACTAAACTTAGCAACAGAGAGAAGGACAAACCCTACCCTCAGATATAACCGGGTGAATTCAAGCAAATCCTGATTGAAACAAAATGTGTTGTAAAAGTTGAGGGCTGGGGGATGATAACATCTAACCCTAAGTTACACATAGAATAAGCTTGCCCGAGACACTGTTTTGAAAGTTTTAACCCACAACATACCAATGACTTACAAAATCTGTGGTCTTTCATATCAGTATTGAAATGACAAGTCTGATTTGGGGGCATCCATGCATGTGCTTGATTTTCCTGAAGTTCATGGGACTTCTCACAGGATTAAGCGCAAGCAACAGGTTTGGTGCCCCGGTGACCCAGTGTCAGGGATGGGGTTTGTGCAGCAAAAGATCACGTAGCTTCAAATATTGGTAGATATTAAAATTAAGTTTCCGCCTCCATGAGCATGTTCCCTGTCGTTTGGCACATGGCACTAAAGGAGATGACTTGGGCTGGCCCCCATCCCACATACGTAAGCACGTGTAAAACATGGGCTGAAGTATAGGGGTCTTTGCAATGAAGCAGAAGATCTCCTTGCTCTATCCCTTTCCATGATACACATTATAATAGTATATAACTCATGAATTACACCATAAATCACTACTGGGGTTGCTGTGCAGAGGAAAGCAAGGGAGCTTTTTGGAAGGAGCCTGAGAGGGCTGAAAGTGAGACAAGTTGGCAAGATCCACAGATGGGTTTGAGCCCCTGATTGAGGAGCCAGAGGAGAAGGGTGGGACTGCAGGGTAGGCAGGGCTGAGCAGCCGAGGCTGACGTGGGGACAGCCGTGACGGGCTGAGATCCTCACCTCATCGGTAGCACACATGTTGGAGCAGCCACAGGGCTGACATGAAATACTGAGTGGGTGCTCCTTGCAAGAGTGATGCCTCTTCAGTGACCTGAATGGAGAGGGTCCTGCACAAAAATACTATATAATGCTCATGAGGCCTTCATGAGACATAGGCTTGTGAAAGCTAAATGAAGATAGGAGGTATAACCTTCATTCTGGAATCTCCTAACTTCTCTGTGATGGATTTCATAGCCTCAGTGCAGTTTATAGGCGTATACTACCTACAACTGACCTGAGTTTTACAGACTGCATGTTTGCGTGTCTACAATTCAAAACTAATTGCGATGACCTCATATAAAATAATAATAATCAACTATCAATAATGCTTTGGGAATTGGGGGAAAAATAAAGGGAAAATGTTCATTCTTAATAAAAACTGGTGCTGACGGTCAGGAAATTGAACCTTCTGCTAACATTAGTTACAGGAGCCAAAAACATTGCTGCTGAATGTTTCTGGGGAGCATATGCCTTATATACTTGAAAGGTACTCTTCTATATCAAGTCTTTGTAATTGCAGAGACATGGAAAATAAAGGCAGAAATCATAAAGATTTCCTTTTCCTCTGGTAGCTAATCAGCCCAGGGTGTGTTTACATACAAGCAGAGAGCTGTCTTCATCCCGGCCTCGTTCCTCCCTGCATCCCCAGGATGGAGCCCTATGTGCACTTAGCTGACGTTCCCCTAATGAATCAAACCATTTGCTCCAGAAATACAAGATGCAGGGCCAATATTTTCAAAAGCTGCCTTTAAAACTCTGGCAGCTATTTAGTGTGGTCATGTTTCCGAGTGTGAAGTTCTTCATGTATGAATGCTTGCACTCAGGATTTATTTGCTTGGACTGCACTCACATCCGTGCAGGGAGCATGACCGTGAACTCAAAGTTTTCCATGTGCTATCTCCTAGATGGGGAAAAATGGGTTTAAAGGATTAGAAACGAGGTAAGGACTGGAAACCTGGTAAGGATTTGCAGATCCGGGGTGGTGTTTCGGGATATAGCACAAAGAGTGAGTCAGAGGAAAGGAAAATGAAAAAAATTCACATTTACATGAAGCAAACCCAACAGTTTTGCTACATTCACTACAGTCTTTCTTTCCTTCTGCTTCACTAAGGGCGTGAGAAGTGTCTTTCTGTGCACGTCTGGGAGCACAGCAACATGGAGCGTGGTGCACAGATCCCAGGGGTGGCCTCAGACCTAGAAATGGTCTGCCTGCATCAGCATCATCCAAAATCAAGCCTAATTAGTCCTTGCGGGAGCATAGCAGCTCCGGTGCTGCGGTGTTAACAATGACATGGGACTGCGATCAGGGCCTGAATGGGGACCTGCTGTTTGGATGTACTAACCCTTGCTGACCTTGCTTGGGGACCCCTAACACACCCCTGCCTCACACCTCATCTGTTATCCTCTGTGCTTAGAAGGGAAGGGCCACAGCTCAACCTGGGCAAGATGTTTGCAATGTGTATTTTTGAATGATTTGTGACATGAACTGTCTCAGATGCACAGGGCAGGACCACACCGTATTGTGCACACCGTAAGTGCAAACTAGAAAGATGCCTCTTGCCCCAGCCCACAAGCAAATCTGCCCCAGCTCTGTACCAGCCCCATTTTTGGGCTTTTCTACTTTTAAAGAAATGCTAAATTTAATACAGAAATAAAACCACCAAGAGTCTTGCAGCTTTTATGGAGAAAAGTGTGCCTGCTCAGGAAGCGTGAAATTAAAAGCTCTCGAGCGTGCGTTTGCCCGGCTCCACACCACGTGTACCTTGCCAGCTCCACAACAGGCTGGGAGCTCACTAATTCGCTCCATGGCCTCATCCTGCAAACATGCACCCCTGCAAGCGAGGCTTACTCATGGAAACACTATGCCTGCATTCCTGTAAACGAGCGGCTCAGGAGGAACCTTCTCCCCAGGCTGCCCAGGGGACATGGCTGGCACTGTCGGAGCCATCAGCCTGGCACCGTCGGGAGGGCTCCAGCAGCACAGCAAGCCACCAAGCCTGGCCAAGAGCATGAGATCTCGCATGCTCTGAAGGACACCCTCTGGCCATGCTCGAGGCCACACTTGGATGTTTTCTGACAACATGGACACCAAAAGCAGTTCTCAACAGGCTCCAGAGACATGTCCAGGAGTTTTATTAAAAGCAGCTTCCCTGCCTGTCCATCCCTGTGTTACCAGTGTTTGCTTTGTGGTGTATTTCCCTTAAGAAAACTTGGGTGGTGTTGTTCCCCAGCTCCCTCCAACAGCCTTCAAGTCCTCAAGGCTGGGTGTGAGATACACAATATGGGCTCCTGCCACTTGACTCCCACATCACGACACTGCCTGGCACGTTTGCAAGGTTGCGTAATGGTAAGTCTCCCACTCCTCAACTTCACGGGTCAGACACAGCGGAGCAAGTTGGCCTCCGATCCACAAACCATGTTTTCTGGGGAAAGACAGGACCACACTGGGTCTGGAAGCTCCATCACCTTCCAGGGCTCCCAGCTCAGACGGTCTCCATGGAGGTTGTAACTCAGCTGTGACACATGACTCTCTGTCCCTGCACCCTCCCATCCCCTGCTGGGAGGCTACACGTATGTGATCTCACACTTTGGAAGAGAAGAAAGCCAAGAGACCTGCCCTTCTTTGGGAGATGGGGTAGCAAAAAGGTGCTTGCTTGCTTTCAAACCCAATGGGGTTTGAAAGGTTTGTCCCCCCTGGGGGAGAACCTCCCCTGGGTTCGAGGTTTGTCCCCACAACAGAGGTGGAGGTACTCCCCAGGACCTCAGAAATCCCCCGAGGACCACAGTGCCTTTGCAGAGTTTTGGGTAGTGCCTGCTGTGACCCCCTCCTGCGTGGCTACAGCTCTATTGGTAATGGTGCACCAACGTGCACGTAATACATTCCAGACTCCTTTGGTTTGACTGATGCATATTTTGACATCTCAGAGAAAACATTTTGCAAGATGCACAGTCAAAGGCTCTTTCAAGCCGAGATGTTGTGGAAAGCCACATGAACTCTCCAAGGCACTATCTCCCTCTCTCTGCCAGCTGCTCTAATGAAAGCTCCCTGTGCAGGCCAGAAGATACAGCAGGGAATAATACATTCCTTTAAATAGCATCCTAGCTGGCTTGAGGAGGCCATGAACATTTTAACTCACTTATAATTTTCCTGCGGTTCATTCCTCTCTCCTGCAGCAGCCTGCTCAGGGCACCAGGGCCAAGCAAAGATAAGGGAAGCCTTTAAAATCATAGAATCATAGAATGGTTTAGGTTGGAAAGAACCTTGAAGATCATCAAGTTCCAACCCCCCTGCTACAGGCAGGGACACCTCCCACTAGACCAGGTTGCCCAAGGCCACGTCCAGCCTGGCCTTGAACACCTCCAGGGACGGGGCCTCAACAACCTCTCTGGGCAACCTGTTCCAGTGCCTTACCACCTTCAAAGTGAAAAACTTCTTCCTAATGTTTAATCTGAACCTGCCCTCTTCCAGTTTAAAGCCACTCCCCCTCGTCCTATCGCTATGTGCCCTAGTAAAAAGTCCTTCACCAGCTCTCCTGTAGGCCCCCTTTAGGTACTGGAAGGCCACAATAAGATCTCCCCGGAGCCTTCTTTTTTCCAGGATGAACAGCCCCAACTCTTTCAGCCTCTCCTCATAGGAGAGGTGCTCCAGCCCTCGGATCATCCTCATGGCTCTCAGCTAACCCATCACTGTTCAGGGAGTGCTCATGTTCCTGTCCTTTCCTGAGCAATAGTGCACACCACACAATACCTGCCCTGTAGCGTGCTGCTTAGATCTTAATTACCTGGAGGTAACTGGCACATGAAGACTCAGCGCTGAGGTCAGCAGAGAAGACCTTGTTCCACCAGGGACTGATCTCAAAGAGATGATCGCTTCAATAACACGTGGCACTGGCCAGAAAATGCTCCCCTAACATCTTCCATGTGATGTTTTTCCAGAGGCAAAGCCAGCTAAAGAGGTCTCTGAATGTCCTCCTCCTTTGGACCCATGCAACCATCTATAAACCAAGTCAGTGAAAGAAAACTCTTGCGGTCAAGGGGATAAATAAATTAATTAAGACTTAAAAAAGTGCACGGACCCCATGTGCAACACGACCCACATGCAATTCTTTTGGCATAGCAGCGGGACAGCAAACTGCCAAACAGCAGCAGAAAAACATTTGGGGCTAAGGAGCATTGGGATTCCCTTAAAGTAGCTTTGCTTGAGGAGAAGCTTGAATAGGGGACTGTCTCCTGGATGACTAGAAGGAGCAGCATGAGGGCAATGTTGAGAGGTTTAGGATTTTTATATAGCAAGAGTTATTTACAATATTTCCCAGTCTCCCAGCCCATAGGAAATTTCAAATAAAAACTTACGATTCAATGGCAACAACAGTATCCAGCCTAAATTAAAAAAAAAAATTAAGAAAAAAGGAAAAATTGTTTTGGGGAAAAATATCAACAGGATCATTTTCTCTGCTGAAAGCTGAAATTCTTCCACAGAAAAAGTCATTTTGCCACTCCCCAGAAAAACAGAAAAAGTATGAGTGTTTTTCCATGGGTGTTTTTTAGCAGTTGCCTCATTGTCTTCAACTTCAATGTTTCTTCTGCAGAGCCCCCCAGCCCTGCCCTCCCCTCACTGCACCCACCAGCTCACGTGTAGCCTCCCCAGGGCAGGACAGGTTTCTCTCTCATGCAGCTCGCAGCACACCCAGTGCTGGCTTTTTAATCAGATTATATTACTGATGGCCATACTCTGATACAGCCGTAGCTTTGCGAAGCTGAACGTGCATGATGTCAGAGCATGTCAAAGGCGCTGGGCTTTCTCTCTGGTTTAATTTCTCTGCACCACCCTGTGCTTCTTGTCTTGCTCTGCCCCAAAACACATCTACTTCTTGTCCCAAAGGTTCGATGATACAGAAATAATTGGTGGCACTGTAATGCTTTTCAACATTGTGAGGCAAAAGGTGTCAAGCAGCCCTAAAACAAGTGTCCTGTGTTGTACAGGGGCATTTTAGGGAATATGCCTAAATCAGATGTTTTCCTTTGTTATGTGGCTCTCCAAAGGATATTTTAAATTACTTATCTTTTCATGGCTTTATTTGCTGGTCTAAACAATTTCCGTTGCATAGGTCTATCAGCAATCCATTCAAGTTTATCATAGGATATTAGAACAAAATGTTGCATCCTCATGAAATTCTCAGCAGAACCAGATCTTCTCTTAGCTGGGAAGATCTGGTTTCTCTATCAGCCTTTAACCTGAGAGAAAGAAGTTCTTTATATTTGCTTTACGATGAGAAATTTGGCCCTCTTGGGGGCCAAAATTACCTTTCCTCACTTATTTCCAAAGTTTGGCAATGGGTTGATTTGCATTGAGCCAAACCATGGGTCAGGGTTCTTCAGACCTGAAGCACGACTCTGTTTTTGCTAGAAATTCATCTCCACGTGGTATTTCCAGCACAAGGAGAGCCCATCGAAACAGCTTCTTATGGGAGCTGAACTGCTTCCACACCTCCAGCCGCAGCTGCGTGAGAAAGGACTCTCTGTTTTAACCGTACTGAAATATTGCGGCTCTTCTGGTGACAGTGAGGACAGGTGGCCTTTCCCCACTTCCCAAACTGAAATCGCAGCAGCTTTTCACTTTGTAGAGCAGCCTTTTGGCAAGTTTGCAGTGAGGGTGTGCACTGTGCCCTGTCACCAGCCTAAGTGCAGTGGGGACCAGGACACACTGACAGCACACTGCCTCTGGGAGAGGACCTATGTCCTGCACACGCTGCCACTGGAACACCGTCACTACCAGGCACAGACCTGCTGCTGCAGGGCTCATCCTCACTTGCAGATGTTTGCAGTGACAGCAAGTGGGACGCCTGCCTTTACCTTTCTGCTCTGGACTCAGCCGCGTCAAAATCCAGATGCAGAGTAACTCTGTGTTTGAGGATTATGAATGCTGAGGGTTTGAAGCGGGCCCTGGGGGAGATGCAAACCAGCCAGATTAGGCACCAAATCTGTTCTGTGAGCTTTCCCATCCTAGGTGTCTCACAAGAATGCTGACCACAGATGGTCACCTATCTTACTGTTCCCTGCCCCGTTCCCTCAAATTACACATAGCTTCCAATACCACACCTGCTTAGTTCCATGCCTTGCACAGAAAACCTCCGTTCACCCCAAATCTTTCACTTCTTTCCTTGCTTCTACACCCATCCTGTCATCACCCATGAGGCAGTTTAGTCTTTTATTCTTTGTCTCCTGCTCAAGGAAGGGAATGTCAGAACTGATGTAGGCAAGAAAAGAAGCCTGTTACCATGGCAAAGCCTGAAGCAAAGACATATTCCTGCTCTGGGCTGGGTTCATACCACACTAGTGCATGGGTAAATTTGTTTAATTTGGGGATCTTCCTATGGCACTGCATCCAGACCCATATTCAGGTTCTGCACCTAAGTCAGGGCAAGCCCCGGTATCAATACAGGCTGGGGGTTGAAGGGATTGAGAGCAGCCCCGCTGAGAAGGACTTAGGGGTATTGGTGGATGAAAAGCTGGACATAAGCTGGCAATGTGCGCTTGCAGCCCAGAAAACCAACCATATCCTGGGCTGCATCAAAAGAAGCGTGGCCAGCAGGTTGAGGGAGGTGATTCTGCCCCTCTACTCCCCTCTGGTGAGACTCCACCTGGAGTACTGTGTCCAACTCTGAGGCCCTCAGCACAGGAAAGATATGGACCTGTTGGAACACATCCAGAGGAGGGCCACACAGGTGATCAGAGGGATGGAACACTTCTCCTATGAGGACAGGCTGAGAAAGTTGGGGTTGTTCAGTCTGGAGAAGAGAAAGCTCCAGGGATAGCCTATTGCAGCCTTTCAATACTTAAAAAAGCTTATAAGAAAGATGGGGACAAACTTTTTCGTAGGTCCTGTTGCGATAGGACAAGGGGTAATGATTTTAAACTGAAAGAGAGCAGATTCAGACTAGATACAAGGAAAACATTTCTACGATGAGGGTGGTGAAACACTGGAACAGGTTTCCCAGAGAGGTGGTAGATGCTCCATCCCTGGAAACATTCAAGGTCAGGCTGGACGGGTCTCTGAGCAACCTGATGTAGTTGAAGATGTCCCTGCACATTGCAGGATGCCTGGTCTAGATGACTTTTAAAGGTCCCTTCCAACCCAAACCATTCTATGATATCAGCTGCACCCAAGCCACAGACAGTTTCAAAAACTCAGTGATGGCACCATTTTGAATGCATGCAGAAGCCAAAGCCTTGCAGAAACACATACAACATATTCCTTGCATGTCAGCTTGTCACACAAGGAGGCAGCTCATTCCTGGACGTGTCCTCCACAGAGAGCGCATCGTAGAGTACCTAACCTGAGGTCAGAGCTGTAGTGCATTCCCCATTACCATCACCATCACCAATTCACCACCTGAAACCCTCCAAATTATAAATCTACTTAACACGAGCACCCAACCCCTATAGACAAGTCTTTCCACCCAACTATTGCTCTTGCCCTCAGTCCTTGCAATGTCAACCAGCTTGTTCAATGTGGAGACCTGGGCAAGCAGGAGGGAGAGGAGGAGCAGTCACCCAGGACCCCAAATCTCAGGTGAAGGCTGTTATCTGCAAAGGTCCCAGCCAGGGACCTCACCAGGGCTTGCTGCCCTCCGAGTCAGGAAGGAGCAGGCTGCGAGCACATCCATCGCTCAGCTGCGGGAGCCTGCAGCCCGGCAAATTAAGTATTCAGCAACCACTAAACTCACAAATAGACAGTAGGCGCCAGAATCCTCAGCTGTGGCTCCTTGGACTGCACTGGATTTACGCTGATTTAAGCCAGCTGAGGATCTGCGCCACCAGGCCAAGTCCCGTTGGCCTACCTCAAGCTGATGGCTAGTTGACGTGACTGATGACTAAGATTTCCATTTAGCCTAACTTGAAGCATGAGCAGTGCCTGTGTAGTGCTACCATTGTTGACTCCAGCCTTTTGTCTCGGGCTGTAACCGATAGGCCTAATAACCGAAATCATACTGCATGCATTCATTCACCCTCTTCGCAAACAGCATGTTATTGAGCTCAGTGGTGAAAAGGCATGCACAAACACAATAGGGCTGGGATTAAGCCCAGCTGCATTACCAAAGTAAATACTTTTGCTGCTGACAGTTTGTCTGTAGGGATTTGGAGAAAAGTTTTGTGCATCTACTTAGGCAACATATGGTTTTATTTTCCCTGTTAACGAAAACAGTAGTGGTCAAAAGTCAACACCCTCTGATGACTGTTCAGTGGCCAATGTGGAATGGGCTTGGTGGTCTAACTCCAGTTCTTTACATGTCCACATAAAAATGATCCTCTTCCTGCATTCCTCTCTCACTTGGCACTGTGGTTTACAGTCTCCGCAAGGAAGCTGAGGGGTTTTTGAGGTTAATCTCATCTGTCCTCCTTCCCAATTGAAAGCCATCAGTGACGTGGCTTGGGTTAAGATACCTTGCTAGCTTCTTTAATTCCTCTTGTGATGAAAACCTCTCCACAATCTGTTTCCTTGAAGCCTGAAGAGAGCCAGAATTAATCCGCATTAGTCGGCAGCCGGGGCATGCCAGCTAGTCTGACTTCTAAAGCAAACACAGAGCCGATGAGGACGAGCATCATGCCAAGAACACAAATGGTCTGAATTTAGCCCTTCATCTCCAAGCTGAACACGTACTGTTCTCCAAAGATCTCTGCAACACTCAATCAACAGCTGGTCACCTTCACATCTGAAACCAAGAAGGAAATCCACGAGGGCCTGGCTTTATAATTGGCAATGACTTCAGTGGGGTGGTAAAGGGCAAAAAGTTGGCTGAGCTTCCACGGGTACCCGTCTCACATACTTCCAGTGAAGTAATTGGCAGATACTGGCACTCAGCATCGTTGGGAATAAAAGAACCCACCACCACCACCATCAAACCATCCATAGCTGATACCCCTAGAAGATTTTAAAGAAGCTTTCAAGGTGCAAACAAGTCTTGTCTACACTGAGGTAATGAGGATTACAGCAACTAGAGCATAAGTGCTAACACTTAGCATCTGCAGGGTCAGAGGCAGCTCGAGGGCTGCAAAGGGGTGTTAACTAGACCTGCCACATGAAGTAATTGTTTTTAAGGGAGTGTATCCAAGCTGGAACACAGCAATGCAGAACATGCACACTAAAACAGGTGTAATCCCAGGCACAGTGGGTGGGAAGCAGGGCTGGAAAATCACAATTAAGAAGCCAAGAGGTGTTGCATAATCCAGAATTCCCCGCCAAGATGAAGGTAATTTCATTGAAGGCCAGATCCTGCATGATGCCCAGCTACTCCCGCAATATGCTTGCCATCCTCAGATGCTACTGACATCTCTGGAAGCTGAAGGTCCAAAGTATTTTGCAGGGGATGCTCAAACCCCCCCGTGGACAGCCAGCGATGGGCAGGCAGCCAGGGCTGGAGGAACTAAGCCAGGAAGAGAAAATGCCACAGCTCAGGTTGACACACAAAGGGAGCTCACAAACGAGGCATCGCAATCCCACGGTCACACATGCATCCATCCACAGTAGAAAAAAGGTAAAGCCAGAAATTGTTTCTGTTCCTATGAGAGACAACAGTGAAAACAAAAGCTTATCTTAACGTTTTTCTGCAGGAGTTGGGGGTTTTCATTGAAAAAGCAAAAACTGAAAAATGTTTAGTTTCTGGCAATCAAAAACTGAAAACATTTTGGCCACAAACCAAAACAATTTGGGGTTTCTGGGTTTTGGTTTTGTTTTGGGTTTTCGCCAAACTCCTTAGCTTTCCTTTGCCAAAAAACTGCACATTTTTCAAGCTTTTTCTTTCTCAATGAAAACCCCAAAATTGTTGTTGAAATTGGACATTTCCCACAGAATTTTTTTGATTTTTTTTTTTAAAGGCATTTTCGGCAAAAAGAATGTTTTGAATGAACAATTTCATCCAGCTCTGTAAGCAGATCCTTTGGAGAGACTATCACACCCTCACTTTTATCTCCTCTCCCCAGCTCACTTTTCTCGCCCTCGGGACTCGGGGCTGTGACCATGTTCTGGTTTTGACCACCATGTGCCCAAGCCTTACGGCTGTGGAGCAGCAGTGCTGACCCACCCAGGGACAAACAACTCTGACCCACCCAGGGACAAACAACTCTGAGGTGGGAATGGATTCAGCTTTTTCTATGAAATACCAACTATCTCTGTGGAAATTAAGAAATGTAGCAAAAGAAAATAAGTATCTGGAATCCAAATTCGGTAGACCTAGTACTAGGATCACATGGGCCACACTTGTGCCCATGGTTCTGGGAAATGAAGATGCTGGTACCTGTCCTCCAAAGCATTCCAACAGCATTTACCCACAGGTTTATTTGAGCTGCTGGCTCTGGGTCCATCACATAAGCTCCACAAAATACATCGCTGATACAGTCTGCAGTAATATTCAAGGTATGGCACAGGAAAAGTGGACATGAAAAATGTACAGGAAAAATTAAGTATTGTGGACTTCTAACACAAACACAGTACTAGCAACTAAAATGAAAATGAAGAACTTTTCTACCCCAAGCACTGAACTCAAAGATGGAGCTGAAGAGCAAACCCAACTCAGAGCTGAGAACAAGTTTGCACCCTGTATCCAGGGATAACTTTGATCTGACCTAACACCAAAACGAGAAACTGCACAGAAGTAATGGAAATTTGGACTGGAGTCTGAGTGCTGGAGTTTAGACTGCACTTTTACAACAGGGATCCAAACTACAATAACAAATCTCAACTTTCTGAAGTTCTGTGAATTTGGACCAGGTTTTGAACCAATCTCCCATTAAATGGCCATTGAAAGAACCATTCTTTGCCCAGTTAAAACTAAGAGATCGTGGAGTCTTTAGAATAAAGCAGAGCCATCTTATGGGTGCTTTTTTTTTTCCTGGAAATGTCCTCTTTTCTTGCTTTCAAGGTTTGTTTGAATATTTTCTTTGGTTGAAGCACTGAACTAGGTATTTGATGACCCTGCCAGAGCTAGGACTTCTGTGAGGAAGGCCAGGAGAAGGAAGGCAAACACGGGGAGGTCAATGTCGGTGGCAAGTAGGACAGTATGCCAGCAGGGAGAGGGGAGGTGAAGAGTCTCAAACTTGGGCTAAAATGGGATTGCCATGCAGCAAAAATGTCAACTTGGAGGACTTTGAGCAGCATGTTTGGAGTGATCATCCAAGTCAAGAACTGATGACAGGAAGGGATGGATTTGGGGCAGTTTGGAGAAAGGAAGGAATAAGGAACGCATGGGTGAGGAGGAGGCAGGTAGGGGGCTGGTTATGAGGATGAAGGGATCTATGAGGAGTTGAGGACAGGTTGGGAACAAAGAGGAGAGTCTGAGAAGCTGGTAGGTTCTCATGGAGCAGGTGAGGACAAGTGGGTAATGAAGGATTAAGAGGTCTGAGTGGATGGTGAGGAGGAGAAGCAGGTGAGATTTTGCTTTTCTTTTTTTCCCCCCACATTTGGATAACAATGGCCCTCACGCTATTTTTAATCTGATTTTCAGCAAAGTTTATTTAAGCCTTGACATAGTGCACTGCCGCCTGTCAGCTGAGCCATGGTTAGCAGTGGCTGTCCCCTAAGCCCAAGAGAAGCAAGGCAAGGGGAATAAATTAGTTTAAATCTCTGCAAAAGGTTTCCCAGTTGCAACAGGGTGAAAGCACAAGCACAGTAAATTACTGCAATTCAGCTCACTGTTAAGTGATATATCTGAACCTTCCAAATATAGGAGAGACACTGTCATTAATACAAACCTACAAACAAGCTAAAATACCAGCACAGGCTGGTTTCAGAGGTCCTTAAGCGGAGCGGTTAGCCTGGAAGGCGAGCTGGAGCTGCCCATGATGAAATCCCCACAAATGGAGAGGTGGTTGACACGCCAGACAGCCCTGGCAGAGGAGGAAATATAGAGATTTATTCAGACATTTGAACTGCAATGACCTTCTAATAAACCGTGCCCCAGGAGTGGGTGTTATTTGTATTTTCTCGACACCAGATAGTGAGAAACCCAGGAAGGGGAAGCTGAGGCAGGGCCAAGGTTTGACATCCAGCTGCATAAGCTCCCTCCATGGTTCTTTATCAGGACTGTTTTCACCCATCATGTACTCACATAGTTAAGAGGATCTAGGAAGCTACAATTCCTTTGCTTTCCAAAGCCGTTACTCAGGAAAAGACTAATTAAGTGGCAGTGTTATTACAGCAGGTCCTCGAGTCTCCGAACACAACCAGCAGCGATTAGGCAGGCGTCAGCTACTGGGCGGGATTTCCCACTGCCCAGCTGTGTAATTATCACGGCAGCTTAGCCAAAGTCATTTGACAAAGAAAACCAGCTGCAGGCTGCGGGTCTGGGAGATAGCACATGTCCAGCGGAGAAACAATAACCTCTTCTCCTCTGTATTTTTCCAAAATAAAGATCAATGAAGACAAGCATGTCACGCTCCTGCAGAGGAGCAGATAGCAGTATCGATTTCTGGGGAGCACCTGGAATAAGAATCAGGGGTACAATACAGCTCACCGCAGTTTTCTTGGAGAATTGAATATTCACTGCTGCCTCCCTGACCCAGGGACATGGAGGCAGCAGGTGGAAGATGCTAAGGAGGGAGGACCTGTTGTGTTGCTTTGAAATATGGACCCCATGCTGCAGCAAACAATTGGGTTTGTTTCCTGAAAAGAGAAGATTTCTGTTGTCTGTGACCTTATGTAACCTTCTGCCTCAGTTTCCCAATCTCTAAAAAGGATGGCATCTGTGTTAGATACCTCACCAGTTATCTCAGCCACATTGCATGATGGGCAGAGCCTGGCCCACAGCTCAGGGGCTTTTTTCTGCCTGTCTGTGACACCAGATGTACCTTCAAGAGACGTCTTCCCTGTCTATGGCCACAAGGCTTTTGATGATTGCACATGAAATGGCCAATAACACCTCCAAAGCTGTTCTTCCCTCCCAGCAACGAGCTGCCTGCCACCAGGGATAGCGATGCACAGGAGGGAGCAAAGAGCCAAACACAGGAGAGACAAACTGGGCTGCTGGCATGTGTAGGAGGGGAACTGAAGTCATTTGGAAGAGCATATGCAGCTCCTTGCCATGGATCAGCAATGCGTTTCCTGGTGTAGCAGGACAAAAGCAGGTTAAGAGAACAAGGAGAGGTTGCAACTGGGGAATATATCACCACCACCAGCAGCGCAGTGTCGTCTCCACCCCACAAGCCACCTACCAGGTCCAGCTGACCTGTGTAGGTAGAGAGTCTTCCCCTGGTTTTTTCTGGTATGTAGGTATCCCAGCACATCACAGCATGGTGTAGATCCGGCTGTGAGGAGCTCAGCATGAGTCGCACATCCAATATATGGCAATGGCCAGGACTGGACATGGGATCCACCTGGACCTCCTGGCATGAAGGATGGTGTGGGAGACAAGGCCCTTAGAAAAGAAGGACAAGGACAAAAGCCAACATTTACCAGATTAACAGCACAAAGTCATCTATTTTCATTTATAAGTAGTAGTTCCCTAGCCAATTCCAATTTCATATCATCATAAAAAGCTATGTCTTCGCTCCCATCTGTCCCCCTTCAAAGGGATAGGACCTTTTCAACAGGTCCCTAATGCACACTGTTTGCTCCGTGAAGCCTGTAAGCAGGGACAGACCTCATTTGATCTGCTGCATGAGGAACTCATTGCTTTCATGAAGGTCCCAGCCTCAGCTTCTAACTACATTCTCAGTGTCTGTGCAAGTCTGCCAACCATTAGCAAATGCCTTCTCAGAGGGTTCTTCAACCTGCAAATCCATTTGCACTTAAATCGCCCAACGCACAACACTTGGCCTAGATGAGTAACGAAGTGTGTGACCTTCCAGCGATCAAGCATTGCTAATATCTCAACTACTTCAAATGTTTAATAACTTAATTCAATGCAGTGAGAATGATTTGATTGAATGCACAATATCTGTAGCAGCTAATTAACCACAGTAGCCCAGAGAGGTCTTGGACTTCATACAACCTTTCAATGTAATTACAAATTTTTAACAGCAAAATGAATTTAAATCCAACCTGACACAGCAATCCATCTTCATCTCCAGATAAAAGGTTGCACACGCAATATTAACATTTAAACAAAAGCCGTGGGCAGCAGAGAGCGACGAGGAGCATTAGCAGATGTGCAGAATGGATTACTAACAGCACTGCAGGAGAGGAGGGCTGGACGAGTGCACTGCATTGTACAGGTCAGACTTACAACACAGCCACTCACTTTGGTGGCTTTGCCCGTAATCCATGAGTTTAGACTTCATGGCAAAGGCAGGGCCCTTTAGATCTCCCTGCATCTCCTCCGGAGGACCAGCCGTGTTGTTACTGACTCATCCTCCTCCTGCGTGTGCAGCATGCCACACACGGGCAGGCATGGGTGATCACATCCCTGCTTTTGTCAGAGCCATTTCGCAGCAAAGTGGATCTGAACACAACCCCCCCACACACTCCTCTGTGCCTGGGTAGGCAAGAAAATGTCCCAATGGTCTTCTTGCTCCCATCTTGCAGTGCCTCATGGGAACCCTCTGCCCTCCTGTGAGCCACATTTGGAGCTTCTCCTGCAGATTTCCTCCTCTCCCATCTTCCCCGACAGGTGTTATGTGCCGTGGCTTGCAGGGACATAAGGATTTGGGTACAGAGCTTGCAGGGTCAAAGTTTGACCACACTTGTTATAGCCATGATGGGGATTAAACTGGACTTTAGGACACTAGGTGGGACTCATGGCTCCCTAATGTGGCATTTCAAGTAGTTCAGGGAAGTTGGAAGCGTCTGTTCCTCTCCACTGGCTGTAAAACACATCAGATGTCAGATTCAGGAAGGGAATAGGTTTGGGTGCAGCCCACATGCAGAGCATCTCTGCGCACAAAACTGTTGTTGGCATTGGACACAAGCATGGCATGGGGTCACTTCCATGCAAAGCCCTGGCATTCAGTAATATCCAACCTGAAAACTCAACAACTATGAGACACCTTCCTAGCCACCTCCCAGGTAATAATAACAAGAGGGACAGAATATATTTGGAGTTTTAATTTGCTTTCTTGGTTTGAGCCTTTTGCATTCAGAGAGCCTCTCCTAAGAGCCATGAAGGCAAAAAGCAGATTTAAAACGAAAGGTGAGATTTCTCCTTCAACAAGCAACCACCTGTCCTCAGCTGCTCGGACGAGTCATTTTAAGCCTCTCTGGAGCCTGTACTACTGTAAAGCTAGCACAGTTAATTTCCATGGAAGCGTTCCCAATTTACACTGGTGTAAAAAAGAACAGGATTAGACTGGCAGTAAAACAGACAAAAAAACCCAATGAAAATAAAACACAGACATCCTACGATCATGCTAGTGAGTAGCATTAGTGGATATTAGTAGCTCAGAATAAATAGATAGGACATAAAGAAACTATTTGTTCTTGCTGTTAAGAACCTTTCAGAATCCCACTTAGCTTGTATCTGTCAAAGACATTTTTTTCCCCAAGAGTTTGTGAAACATTACTATAAATCTGTCCCATGTAGAGTTTTAATTGCCGAGTTCAAAACTAGGCTGACTCTGCCAAATGTGATAGCATCAGCTGGTGGCGTCATTTGTCATTGTTACAGGCAAATAAACCAGGGAGTTAATCAAAGCGGATGAAAAATTAGGAGGTTTCATTTTTTGGAGTCCTGAATCCAATTCCTTCTCCTTTCTTCCCACCAGTCTGCACCAAAATGCCAACAGCACCAGCTGGCCAAAAGGCACTCGTTCAAAAATCCATTGTAGACAATACATAGGCACATTCTCAACTGATAAAATCAAGGACAAGCGGGAAGAGATAATAGTAAGTAGGAGACAAAGAGAAAAAATATCCTCTGGACAGTGCAGCTGAAGGAGATGAGCAGATAGGCAATCACTGCTCCTCAGATGGCACTTCAGTCCAAGTCCCCTCCATATCAAACTGGCAGAGGTGGGGGCTGACCTCTTCTCCCTGGTGACAAGTGATAGGATGAGAGGAAATGGGTTCAAGTTATGTCAGGGGAGGTTTAGATTGGATATTAGGAAACATTTTCTCACTGAAAGGGTTATTAAACATTGAAATAGGCTGCCCAGGGAGGTGGTGGATTCACCATCCCTGGAGGTGTTTAAAAAAAGGGTAGATGTGGTACTTGGGGACATGGTTTAGAAGTGGTTTTGTCAGGGTAGGTTAATGGTTGGACTTGATGATCTTAAAGGTCCCTTCCAACCTCAGCAATTCTATGATTCTATGACATGAGGTCTCTCTGGAAGGGCAGAGTGGTGAAACATATTCTTTTGAAGGCCCCTTGGACTAGCACATAAAATAAGCAGATACCAAAACCTGAATGAGTCTGAGTGTTTGGGAAGCCCCTTTGTTGACAATATGTTACTTGGAAGCTCAGATCTGGGTTGCTGCTAATTCTATGCAGATCCCAATTGTGAGGTGCTGTTTGACCACACAATCACTGTCCTTCTCCTGCAGACAGAAACGGGGAATCTTTGTTTGCAAATCTTTGCTCTTAATATGACAGTGATGGCCTTTATCAGACCCAAAGTAGATGAGAAAATAATGTGGTTGTTTTTTGTCAAAAGGTGCCCTGCCTATCTCCTTCTTAGATCCCTTTGGTGGAAAGACAGAATTATTTACCAGATGGAGACCTAATGTATTTCATGCTGTACCTCAAACTGATAGAGCAGGCTCCCTAATGCCCAAGGAATTCAGTGAAAGGTTTCTCTGATCTACTTCTAGCTTCCCTGAACCACTCTGAAGAAATTATGTGGCCAGCGCCACACCAGAAGTCTATGGAGCTGTACAGGCACTCACAAATAAGCACAGTGGTGGGCTTAGCATTTGAGCTGACAGCTGAGTGTACGCGCTCCTAGTCTGTTACAATTGTGAAGTAAATGTATGAGCTGAAACCCATGCACCTTACAATTGTCAGTATGTGCCTTATGGTTGACCCCAGGATAGAGCCAAGGTCTTCCAAGTCCATGGCGAACACCAGCAAGAGCATCTCTCCTCATTCTGAATATCTTGAAGGCACCTTCCCATACTTTCTTTTCCCCCTTAGGTCATCCCCCACTACTTCTCCTAGCAAACTTTACTATTAATCTAACCCAAATAGTCCTGAGCTTACATGTATTTGTAAAGAAGTGGAAGACTTAAGAGCAAAACAGGGTCCTCTGCACAGTGCTGTCCTTACCCTCCACCCAACTGCCCTTACCCCAGCCACAAAAGCCCTAAAACGGGCCACAAAAGCCCTTGCACATATAACAGTTCTAATTCCTTCTGCCTTTTTCTCTTTCTTAATTTTCCCTCTCTTGAACAAGAAAATCACTTTACTTTCATCATCCCTTGACCTGAAGTTTGTTCAGGCAGGATTAGAACAGGTAAAGGGTGAGGACTAGATACTTCTCCACAACCAGCTGTGACTCCTTTAAACTCCATCTTCTTGATATCTTCACATCCAGAGACAAGCAGGTCTGGCCTTGCCCAGGTGCTGCTCTCCTGAGTGGAAGGGGGTGGGGGGGAGGTGTCAGATGGGGCAAGGTGAGATACTCAGCTTTGCACTTTGAGATGCTGGAAGAAAAAAGCTGTTTTCTTCCTCAATATATATGGAATAGCTTCCTCAATAGATTTGGAAGAGGTGGAGAGAACAGTGACATTTCCTTTGCTCAGAGCTCCCACAGTTTTTGGGGCTTTTAAACTCTCCCCAGAAAAGTAAGTGGGGACTTACCCCAGAAACAAACAGCAACTGTGAAAAAAAAAAAAAAAAAAGAACCCAAAATGAAAAACAAAGTTACCTCTCCCAGGGCTTGATCTTATGTTCTCTGAATTTGACCTCCTGTCCACTAATGTGTATGAAAATACCATCCACAATGAAACATTTCTTCACAGGCAATTATCTTAATTTTTATTACACAGGAATTCCTTTTCCTGTCAGACAGGGTTTGGGTGAGCTGAGTGTGGCTCATGGCATGTCTAGTTCTTCCCAACAGATATCATGGTGGATGATCTCACAGAATGTGCATTTCCCCTCTACACAAGTTTCAAAATGGAACCACATCCCTACAGACTTCCTACAGCCTAGAAGGAGGGTGCATCTGGTTTGTCCCTCCAGCTCAACAACAGCAGTGGCCAGACATTCTACAAGTTTTTAGGAAGCAAAGGTTGAGACAGAAGAGAGAAATGCCATTGTAATAAACAACTGGAAAGCAAATATATGCTACAAAGAAGGAATAAACTGCAAGAAAGAAGCAGCATGACGGAAATTTGGAATAGTAACTGGTGCAGTAGCAAGTTTCTGCAGGTAGGACATATGACCAAGATATCTTCTGTTTGCCTAAAATGCAGCAGTTAGCACACTGGTGTAGTGCATACAACAGCAGTTTGCCTCAGAGGTCAAATCATCCTACAAGGCTCAAGATCATCTCCTTAACCACAAGTGAGAGATCCTACTGCCGAATATCTTGAGCTGATGTCTACTGAGGACAGTCTTTGTATTCCCACTTCTGGCATCACAGTGCATTGGTCATGGTCTCAGAGCCCAGTGTCCTGTGCCAATGGCTCGCTACATCAGCATGTTCCCATTGTGAAAGCAGAAACCAAACCAAAAACATGTGTCGTCTTGCCAAAACTCATAACTCCACCCCAAATCTCATGACCTTTGAAATCTCAGATCCTAGAAGCAAGTCTTTTAGCTCTACCTGGACAGAATTCCTTGGTGGAGAGCATCCCATCCCATACGCCCATAGAAAAAGAAAAATAGTGCATGTTTTCATTCAGCCCTACCAATGAGCTTGCAGCCCCATTGAAGAGAGCCATTGTGGAGCAACTGCATTATAAAAGATGTTAAGACCTCTTCCAGACCATAAAATATGCAACAAAACAGAGTGCCAAATACCAGTCCTTTCCATGGCCCAAGACAAAGAGCCACCCTGCAAAGCATTAATCCCTGCAGCTGCCTTGAACTATTCATGTCTCTCAGCTTTACGTAAGGAGCCATTCCATTCTGGCTACCGCTCTCCCTGAAACAGAGATTTGCAGAGCCTTTAACACAATTAAAGGTCATTTTGTGAACAGAGAACCCAAAGATTTGAATGGGAGACTGTGACTTCTTAGCAGAGAAGACCAGACTATTTATTTTCAGTGGAGAGTAAATTTACCCAAAAATGCAGTTATGATTGTTTCTCCCTTATACACATCAACACCCTTTTCTTTTATCTAATAGCCTCATGGTTAGTACATTCACTCAGACTGTGAGGGATCTCGCTTCAATTTCCTCCTTTTCCTGGGGCGATCTGAACATCTCCCATCTTCCTGCCCCAAACCACCAGACCACAGGACAGAGCTACACAATTAAGCATTACCAAAGCCCAGTGGGTTGTTTTATTGACGTCAGCTCCACAGGAGAAGAGTGCTGTACAGTGGACCAGCCGGGGACCACGCACCACCTCCTACTGCTGGGGATGGCGGCACCCAGCTTCAGATGCCACCCAAGGTGACCTGTAGGAGACACAAAACCACTTGCAGAAATGTGGGAAGCATCATGGTTTGCTAGGCTCTGGACAAAGTATACTCCCAGTCTAGATACAGGCTTTAATGTGCCATCTGAGTAACCCCGCTATAGACCTCTGGTGGGATTTTTCGTTTTCTCTTACTGACACTATTAAATTTTTCATACATAAACATGAATATTGGGAAACCTAATCTACAGGCTAGAGAGAAAGCCATAGTCTCTCCTTCTGTGGCAGCAAGGCTTTTTAGGGTTTTGTCATACAAAGCTCTAAGAAGTAGTTTTGAAGAACGTCCTCTGCTGAGTATCATCTGGCTTTGTGGTGGGACTGGTTGCCTTAGAGTTTGGGTTTTGAAGCTGGACCCTCCACCGGTGGGGGAGGAAATCGCATCTAAATTTCCTTCACTGTGGGTAAACGCCCAAAGAGATGGGCCTTTGGATATAAGGCAGCTACCACTTCCACATGGCTATTTGGTTCTTTGCTTTTTGAACAAAGGCCTGAAAATAAAATGTTTTGCTTTAAACCAGAAGAGCATTTGGCTCAATACAAGAATGCTTTTTAATGTCTTGGGTTATTGAAAGAAAGCTAAAAATTTTAAGCTTGGCTGGAGCTAAACCTAGATTTTTTACAAATGTCTGGTTCTGTAACTAAGGCACACAAACAAACAAACAAACAAAAATCCATTTCTCACAGCTCAGCTTCTCATCCCAATAAAAGGTCTTTCGCCAAACCACTAGTTTTCAGCAACAAGAAGCCCGTGTTTCCGGCACGAAAAGCCATTTTGCACCTTCAGGTGGCAGTTTATGACAAGATCTGTAATAGTGAAACTCATTGCACCAGCAGCCCAGCCTGTATCTCAATTTAACTCAAAAGGGGGTGAAATGAGATTCTGTGATGCTGCACTTCAGATAGAGTAGGCCACTTGGAGGGGTCCAATAGGCAAATGACTCTCTCTAGAAGGTAAGTCCCCAGCTGCCACCCAGCACGGTCCCTGTGGGAAGTAAGTGACTTGCCCGAACCACTCCCCAGGGTGCCCAGCTAGCACCTTTGGACAAGCACTGAAGCCTCCTGGGACAAAAAAAAAAAACACACCACACTAAGACCTGGCAAGATTAAGCTAATTTGTCCTTCCCTATGAGCCATCTAAGTATTTTTAAATGGACCTTAAATAACAGAGCCCTCCTCACTTGTATTGTCCATGCAGTAGTTGAGAGCTTCTGGCCCGAGCTTCTGGCCCCGGGCAACGTCTTATGGACATCATTCTGAACAGGAAACAAAAATACAGTTGTCTCTTTAGCGAAGGGACTTATTTTCCCCACCGTTCAGGTTCACGGCTATCCTGAAGCCCCTAACGGTTCTGGTGCCCTTTTTCGCAAGCACTTTGATGAAGGACTACCAAATCCTGGCTCCCAAGCCCATCCCACACCAGTTTTATGCGACAGCAAACCCTCAGTTTAGAGAAGTTTAATGTGCAGTGACTGAAAAAATCTGTCTGTTTGGTGACCCAAAATGGCTTGGACAATTACATGTCCATTGGGACTCTCAGAGCTGCTGGGTGCATGGAAACCAGTCTATATTGATCTGTCAGCTGTGAAAGCATTTTCACTAATGAATAGGTGAATGCACTGGGGAAAAAAAAAAAAAATCAGGTCAGTGTTTTTCCAATGATTGTGGCATTTGCAATCTAAATTTTTGGGTAAGCTACTTACAGCAAGCTAGACACAACAGTAGAAGTTCAGATGTGTTGGTGTAGGCTCATCCCTCCCGTGCACCAGCTCCTGTGGGGTTAGAGAAGATGTTGTTCCAAACACCCAAAATAAGGGTTATTAAATACAGCCTGCTTTATAGTGCCATGTGTCGATGTAGCCAACTGTAGCGGTATATTGGATAACCTGGTCTTAGAGTGGAGCCACATCTAGGGTTATACATCAGCAATTTGAGAAAAGCACCTTTCGGAGTCTTTCTCCAGCACTGTCAAAGGGCTATTCAAAAGAGGACGCAAAAAAGCAAAACAAACCCCAAACAGATATATTTTAAGATGTGTTGAAATGATGGATTTTGAATTTTACAGATTAATAAATTGGGGTAGTAGACTCAGTGACGCCTGTAACCCTGAAGATTTTTCCCCTACAACATGCCCACGCTGTCCCAGGCCGGGAAAGATGAGGCACGTGCCACAGCTAGTGCTTCCCTATGCACTGCCCAGCAGCAAAGGGGTTGTGGCACTGCCAGCACAGCATCTCCCCGGGGGTCTACTCCAGGTCCCTACTCTCCCTCCCATAAGTTTGCACAAATCCATTAAAAACCAAACAATCTAGGAGATCACCTTGCCTTTGTCAAATTTGGTTGACCAAGTGACTCAGCTAAAGGTAGTAACTGGTTAGCAGAGAGGCTGCTGAGGAAAGGGAAAGGACCAAAAACGGTACAAAACATATCCAGGATACTTGGAAAAATCCCTGGGCTTTGAGCTGGTTACCAGTTAAAAAACACAGGCAATGTGACTTGAGACAGACTTGTGCAACAGGCTGCCTCCTAGTGTGCACGCTATTGAAATCACTGGTCAGGGACACATTTCACTAATATTTCACTGGCTTGCACCAACCCTCTAGCCTACTCCATCTGAATTTCATAGAATCATAGAATGATTTAGGTTGGAAGGGACCTTAAAAATCATGTAGTTCCAACCCCCCTGCCATGGGCAGGGAGACCTCCCACCAGACCAGGTTGCTCAAAGCCCCATCCAACCTGGCCTTGAACACTTCCAGGGATGGGGCCTCCAAAACTTCCCTGGGCATTTTGCTCCAGTGCCTCACCACCCTCAGAGTGAAAAATTTCATCCAAATATCTATTCTAAATCTACCCTTTCCCAGTTTGAAGCCATTACCCCTCATCCTATCACTACACACCCTTGTAAAAATTCCTCTCCAGCTTTCTTGCAGGCCCCATTTCAGATACTGGAAAGCTGCTATAACGTCTCCCCAGAGACTTCTCTTCTCCAGGCTGAACTCGACTCTCTCAGCCTGTCTTCGTAGGAGAGGTGCTCCAGCCCTCTGATCATCTTTGTGGCCCTCCTCTGAACCTGCTCCAACAGATCCAGACGGATATAGACTTGAACTGTGCTCAGGTACAAGCCCAGACTCAAACTCTGGTAGTAAATGAACTGGAACCCAGGACCAAGCTATGAAATTGTGGATAGCATAGACCTCACTTAGGCAACTTCAATCAGAGGTGCAAACTCCCCGTGGAAGATGGAGATGCTTTCTATGCCTCAGCTGCTCCCTTCCCCTGCCTAATTCTCCACATGCTCCAGAAATGAATCAAAGGCACTTTTAGTACTCTGTGGCAGAGAGTGAATCTCCAGTCTCCACAGCCCAGCTCCTCTGGCTTTTGGGGTTTGCTGCGCAGTTGAACAACTGTAAGCAAGAAACCACTCCAAGCTACCATGGGGAAAGGAGGACTTGAGCTACCCCTTGAAATACAGACACTGATGCTCAGGGGAGAGCAAGTGAGGGTGTAATCCCCATGGATTTTCCACCCGATCGTGAAACCAATTACAAGGCAAAGTTCAACCACTGAAGCTCAGAAGGGGAAACGTTTCAGCCACACAGGTCTTTTGGGCGCCTGGGCTGTATGTGCTTTTCCTTGGCTTTACCTTCTTGCTGCTCTCCTTGTTCTTGCTACCTCTCCCTGTTCTCCCCTTCCACAGTCTAGTCTCTCTTCCCAGCTCTCCTGTTTATCTCTCAGCTGTGTCCTTTTCACAGCCTTTCACCTGGGAGAGAAAAAAAAGGCTTTACATCCAGTCTCTGGACTCCTTCCTGTGCAGCAAACAGCAGCAGCTCCCACAAAACGGGCTGCTTTCCTCTCGAAATCACAACGCAACCTCCTTCACAGAGGAGGACAGATCCGTTCCGGCTCGCGGCGTTCAGCCCAGACGCATGCTGTGGGGTTGATAGAAGCATCGCTGGGAAAACCCCGACCCAACGCTTCTCCCTTATTAAAATGTGCCTCGCACTCAGCCAGCAAAGCCCTGGGGACTGATTTGGGTGCGACAATCGCTGCTGCTGCTGAGAGTTTTGGAAATATCTGATGATGCAGCCCCTCTCCTACAGGCACCACGATATAATTAGGCAAAAGTGCGATGGAAGGAAAGATAAAAAGAAAACATGGGTAGATTTGGCACACAGCCTGCTGCTCTCTTCCTTTGTTTATAATATGTACAAGGGAGAAGCAGCAGAGGAGAATGAAGGATGTTGTGTATTTGCAGTGCACGCAGGTCTCGCAGCATCATTAAAGGCTAATTTGATGATCTGCAGTTTTACATTCTGTTCTTCCCAAGATTTGTGAAAAAGTACACAGGATAGGCAAAATACACAGCGTGAGGAGACTCTAAATCTCTCTCCAAAGACAATTAACTGTTATGACTATTCACTAATAATGAGTCTGTGTTTGCAAACTAGCCTGACCGCGGAATATGCTAAACACGTTATCATCAGCTCCAAGCTCAGTGAAACCTGATAGTGCTTCAAAACACACTGGGTTCCTCACTGCGAGGAGCATCGCTTGCTTTTTTTATCTTCTGCCTCCAAATTTCAGTATTATTTTAAAAATATAATTGAATTTCAATCCTCCATGTGCGTGTGTGTGTGTATGTGTGTGTGAAGAAAGGAAACACTTCTCCCAAGATTTACTGCATGTCTGTTACTGTGTGGGCTGTTTTGACTCTGCAGCGTAGCAGAGACCATGCAAACCGCGCGCTATTGGAATCGGTTCAAACTTTTACAGTCCTTCAAATTGGGGCTGGAGCCGGAGAGGAAATACTAAAATCCTGTATATACAACTTCTGTCTGTGAGGGGGAGAGAAATTCCATGAAAATTAAGAACTCAATGATGTATAAATTTATATTCTCTTTAAAGTGTGGGTTGGGTTTTTTCTTTTTTCTTTTCTTTTTTGGGTCTTTTTTTTTTTTCTCTTTAAGAAACAATTGAACTCTTATATAAGGAAACCTAGGATCTTTAAATAACACTGAGTCTTGCGAGCTGGTAGTAGAATAGGGGCTCAATCTTTTTAAGCCAAGCCATCTAATTAGCATGTGGGCCAAGTTTTATGAAGGTGAGTCAGTTCAGATGTGTTACTCCTGTGAAAGCCAAGCCAATTTCTTTTAATGGCATGTGCTGTGAGTAATTAAACCGGATTCTGCAATCAGCATATTGTCCTTCCTGGCCACAAACAGCTGCCAGTAGGCTACAGTCAACAAGCACATCCACAGCAGCTCCTGCCCGGCAGAGACCGGCAAGCCCTATGGCCAGGATGGAAGGAGGAGAGGATTCAGGATGCCTTTAGCACCCTCTGATGGTTGCACAGCCTTGCCCCAAAGAGCCTTTCAGTAAAAAACAAACAAAAAAAATTCTAACATAATAACCTCGTTTGAGGGTTTTCTGTCCCAGAAGGGCAATGCTCAGTGCCTGATATCCAACTTGCCCTGGTCCGCCGGTACAGTCCTAGCACAGCACCAGTTTTGGAAACACAGATGCCGTGACCCACCCTCAGTGGCTTTCCAAAGTGATCTTGCAGCCTGCTCGGCTTCTGCGAACGGCTCTCATCCAGAAGGAAGCTGCTCTAACCAGGACTATTCCCATATTGTTTCCATTATATTTTTATGACTGTCATGTGGACAGGGGAAAAGGGGCGGTGGGGGGAGACAAATAAGAGAAAAAGAGAAGCAAGATGTCAAGTTCAGCCTTTGAGGAGGGAGCTGACAAAAATGCAATGGTCAACTCCCTCTAGCACATACTTGCAGACACTGAAAATCTGAGTGAGCACAGGCAGACCTGCAATGGGACAGACCAAGCACTTCCCTCAAATGCAGTTTTACAGCCCCTCTTGCAAGCAAGAAGTCCATAACCTCAGTCCCCCTTCCTTTTTTGGGTTTGGTGTTTTGGGTTTTTTTTTTTTTTGGCCTGAGCAATTTGCTCTTGATCACACAGGTCAGGAGAAAATAAGCACAACAATTTGACAAATTTCTTTCTGCCTGGAAACCCTCACACAGCTCCAGCTCAGCCCTTCCCCAGCCCATGCCACGTGCTTTTGCTCCAGCAGTGACACCACACGACCCCGTGGGTCGCAGCACTGCAATGGGCACATCACAGTGGGGCCCAACACGCTGGCTGTTTGCAGCTCACACCTGCCAGGTTGCACACACCGATGTGCGTCCCCAGACCCTTGTTGACTGCTGGAGTGGATCAAACCGTCCTATCCCCCATTCCTGTGACAAACATCTGACCCTGCTGAGCCCCATCTGGAAAATGGGACTGTTTTCTTTCAGTCTGGGTCCCTCGGCTGGCTGGTGCAAATGAGTTAACGTGCTGTGGCTTGGCCCCAGGTTGATGTCACCATGCTGGAGCAGGAGAGCTCATCTCTTTTACCCCACACCAGCGTCCATGCCACTGGTGTTTGGCTCTCCATCAGTCCCTGCCCTCCCTCCACGTGCCTGAAACATTTCTGGAGTTTGTCCTGCTCCAAAGGGGAGAAAAATGGGAAACTCACAGAATTTGTCAATGAGAAAGAAGTTTGCTAACCTGGTCAGGGCATGAAAGGCAGAACTGAAGACTTCTCATTTGGTCAAGAAATGGGTGGTGATATCAGGACTGGCTGTCAAAGGAAGAGACAAGAGAGGCAGATTAAAAGGGGAAATCATCTTCTCCAAGTACTTAAACTTAGTAAAAACCCTGCACTAGATATAAGCTTTTTCTATAGATGGTCCTCACCGTGATATTTCTTAGACCTGTGTCCAAGCACCTCACCTGAACTCTCCAATGTCTCCTGAAATAAATTATGTACAGTTATTGCCTTTGTGTTTGGGTACAGAAAAGGCTCAAAGCAACACATCACATGCAAAGTGGTTGGATCCAATACTCTTACAACATGACAATAAGGGCCAGGTGCATATAACTGGGGTGGATTATCTTGTCCGTGTATGGCCACATGTCCATCAATATTGTTTTAGCCTTCCCCCAAAAACTGTTGGTTTTATCATGGACATTTTTTGCCCACATGCAAACCATCAGACCTAAAATGTGCATCACCATGCTTTATGGGAGCTGCAGTTTTCTCCTGGGTTTTCCATTTTCTGCAGAGTCAGGAGGCAGCCAGACTGCATCTCCACGAATGTGCCATGAGAACAGCTTGCAGCCAACAAATAGACATCAGGACAGGCAACCAGGCGGCAGAAACAAACCGGGACAGGAAAAGCGAATTGTCACTGCCACTTTCAGCTGCAACATTTTCCGTTCTGTTTTGACAGACCCAAAAAGACTTTTGTTTTCATCAAAAGTTTCTGCAAAAGAAAAATCACTTTCAGGCAAGGACTCTTTGTTTCCTTCCTTTCTGCTGAGTGATGATAGATGTCACAGAAGCGCTAAGCATAGGTGGAGTAGGAGAACCACATAAATATAAGCTAAAATGCAGCTACGCTTCCTTCCCATGCAATACCATCAACCCTTGTAAATCCTGCAATGTGAGCAGCTGTGTCAGAGGTGGAGGGGAACAATAAACAATGCAGGAAGCAATTGACGGCACTGCTGGAGAAGCTCCTGAAACCACAAGATCAGGGTCTCCTGCAGTGCTGCAAGCTGTATGCTGGGTCCACATGGTCCCCAGGGGGGCTAGAAACCAAAGGGATTATGAGGAAGCAAAGAGAGGTGGAATAGCTGACACAGGGTCACCTAACACATCCATGGCAAAGCCATGCTCTCCATCCCTTCACACCCTGTCTGGGAACCTGTGTATAGACACCAGAATAAGTCAAAGATGGGAAGCAACCTCTCACTCCCATAGTTTGTGCCTCTTTTTCCATTTTACATACTCCATGATGGCTAGAGAGAGTGGGACAAGCTTTGGTAGATCTTTTTAAAAGCTGTCCAGAGGTAGAGAGTGCATCGCCTCTCCAGCTGAGTGAAATAGTAGAAAGAGTCATCTCCAACTGGAAATGTCAGCTTGGTCTCAAGTTTGCACCATTTCTTAAACATCTAAGGGAAAAAGTAAAGTTACTGCCTTTGGTGTCTCTCACCAATGGATTGTGCATGGCTCTTGAAGCATCAGCACAGCTCCTTCCTCAGTTGTTAGCAATTTCTCAGCATCCTTTTAGATGTGGCACAAAGGCAGAGTGACTGCACCACACAGTGTCATGCAGACTTGATCTCTTGGGCATCATCATGCTCATGCACTGCCACCTAGGACTTGCCAGCAGGGACATCCGCTGCCCAAGGTTGCTCTGCAGCTCTTTGTTGGGACTGCACAGCCCACTCTGCCCCAACACCCCAGGGCTGCCCCAGCCACTGTCTACACATCTCTGCTCCCTAGGTAGTTGTCTCCTAAAAAAGCTCATTTAGGCCACAGAATGAAAGCTGAGAGGAGACACAGTTGCCGTCTATAAATACACTGGGGCAAGCACCAGGGAGGCTGTTGAGCTATTGAAGCTAAAAGACAATGTTGGCACAGGAACAAATGGGTATGAAGAGGCCAGGAATAAATTAGGCGAGAAATTAGAGAGAGAAGACAACCCTCTGAGAAGCTCCCGCCTGGAACAGCCTTCCAATAAGGACTCAAGACACAAAGCGCTTTTCAGTCAGATGGATCTGACTAAATTAATGAAGATGTGAGGTGGACCTGAGGTGGCTGTATGTCACTGCTGCCTGAAACACAAAGGGTCACAGCGTGCATCCACGTGGTCCTTCCTAGTCCCACATCCCACGTTCTTATGAATGTGTAGGTACCACCATGCTAGACATGTAGGCAAATACAGAGATATAGCTATAAATGCTAGATTTGACCTAAACTGCCCCAATCTTCCATCAAAGTATCTATGTCTGGAAATGTAGTGAAGAGAAAAAAAAAAAAAAAAACCAACAATAACTTCTTCCATGAGTTTGGCCATTTTTGTTACCCGTTTTGTGCTGATGCCCAGCAGGACTCTACTGCAAAGCATGTTGATGAAGAACTATGGCCCCCGCTCCACAGAGCTAGTGCAGGTTTTCTCCAAAGTGCAGGTGAAATTGGAATCCACCCCACTGACAAGGAATGGGTTGGACTAGACTGCTCATCTGACAGAAAGAGGTAAGGAAATGGCCTGATCCATCCAGAATACCAGGGGGAGAAAACCAGTAAGACTTACCTCTCCTGCTGTCAAGAGCCACTAAGATAATACATCCTGCCATCAGTGGTTGCCACCACCACATCATGCCCCCAGCCATCCACAGTCAAATGTGGAAGTGAAATAAAGCCCTAACACAGAACAGAGAGTTCCTTCCCTTTGTGTTGAAAGAGGAAAGCAAGCCATACCACAGCCCCAACACAAAGCAGCACCAGGCACGGCCATGGTGCTGGCAGCCCATGCAGCCTTGTGGTCTGCTGCCCCATCTCACCCCAGAATGGACAGTGCTAGCCAAAGGGATGCAACCCCCTGAAACATCCCTGCCCCACGCTGGGGTCTGATTTTCCCCTCAGTAAGAGGAGCATCCTCAGGGGTTTAAACAGGTTTACAAGGTCCAGCCCGCACAGATGGAATCTCCCTCGATGCTATGCCTTCTGCAGGGCTCCCCAAGGAGCCTTTTCACCCCACATGCTGCCAAGCCAAGGGTCCGTGAGGAGATGGGCAAAGAGCTGCAGTTTGCTGCCTTGGTCATGCATACAAATTGGGGATTCATGGAAGCTGAAAGGGGGGAGCCCAGCTTTCCCAAGGAGCTCTGAACACTTCCCATCAGCCTCAATGCCAACATTACACTAAGTAATAACATCTACAGACTAAGTAATAACATCTACTGGAAGGAAATTGTAGGTGCTCCAAAAAATATATTCATTATATAATTTTTTTTCTCCTCCTCATGCCATAAGAAAGCTCTGGTTCAGCAACTGGAGATTTGCCAAAAGCCAGTCACCATTATAAGATTACACTTTTGAAAAGATTGCAGAAGTAGGTTTGTGCTTAAATATGTATGGTGCATAACTGTATATGATAGACGGGTTCCCTGACATCCCTGAGATAACCTGAGTATAGTTTAAATAACTTGGGTACTGTAACTCAGGTTCGTTCTGTAAACACTTCTAGGCTACATTATCTTTCACATCTATTTTGCGCAGGCTATATTATCCCAGTCATCCCAAATGAGAGCCAATAAACTCTTCCTACCACACTCCACATCATATGTTCCCTACATACTTCATATTTAACAGACAAAGTTCACTAGGGATGTTTTAATATGATTGTTTTAAAAACAATCATAGAAAGCCAATTCAGGGCAGATGGGTAGGTGAAATGCCTAACTACTAAACTTACAATTCATATATATAACTCTCAATTCCTCTTGAGATTTAGGTTCAATCCTGGGAACATTGTTACCAAGCATAGCACTCGTTGCATATGTTTTTTCAATAAAAATTGATGGCTGTTCTCACAGGCACAGAATCAGTTTACATAAAACCCCACAAGCTCTTCTTCTGGCCCACTGTCTTCAAGTATTTTTAGGATCTTTCTGACCATCGGAGACTCAGAAAGTGTGAACAATTATATCAGGTTTAGGAGATGTTGGATGGGGGACTGTCAGGAAAGGAGCCGTTTCATGTAACTATCCCGATTCCCAGAGAACCACAGAAGGCTCCACCACATCTACAAGTGTGTCTAGAGGAAAACAACATAATTTAATTCACTTTAACAATGGAGAGAAATGCACTCTTGCAGCTGTGCAATAATCAACCATGCAATAGCCCATGTATTACAAGCTTAATCTTTACTCAGAAACACTTTCACCTCAAATGGATTTGGTTTGCAGACTTCAGGAACATGTTCCCGCTCCTCCCAAGGCAGTTGAAGGCAGGTGACGTTTGAAAGTCCTCTCCATTCTGCATTGCCCAGAGATGTTTGTCCCCTCACCACATGCCCTGAAGGAGCATAACACGAGCCCAGGAGCTAACCCCACACTTGTGAATTGAGACCATCTTCCCATTACAGCCCACAGCTCTCACACGTTTTTGTTTCAAAATGAAACGGCACTAAGGAGACCTTTGGGAAATGAAACAAAAATTGCGTGTTTTTTTTTTCCTTTTTTCTATCCATCACTACTCCTCAAGACCTCAAGTCCCAGGACATCCTGTCTGACACAATCCAGAGCTGGCCCCTTTAGGCTCTAAATGAAGTCACAGCTTCAGGGTTTCCAGGCAGAAAGTTCACTGGAAGGGCCATGGGAGGGATTTTGTCCTTCCTAAGGAGGATGAGAAGTTGCAAGAGAAACCTGGATGCTGGTTGCAAAGGCAGGAACTCAACTCTTTGAGGACCAGAATAATTTTTCTTCTTGTGCCCATATTGACGCTGATTTAACAAGGTATAGCTTAATTCAAAAGTGTTCACAGCAGCTCACAATAGTGACAAGAATAAATGAGCCATGACATTTCACTCCAAGAGCAGTAGATGGGGAATTCACAGCTGGGAATTCATGAAACCTATGAATTCCCTGCAGCCCCCTCCTCTTTCTGTATTTGTCTGAAAGACTCATTTTTCAGTTCCATGTTATAACACAAAAACACCTTCCCCTTACTCACCAGGGAGCCACAAGAACATGAGATGTTTAAATATTCTTGCATGGGAACATCTCCTATGTACCCAAAGAACATCCCTCCCTCTACACCCTCCCATAAAGATTAACGAGCCCCAGCTCTGCCTAACTAACAGTCTCCAGAAGGAAAGGAGGTGATCCATTCATGCTTTTTGTACCCCATAAGTAAAGGAGCACAGGAGACCTACATGCTGTAGCTACACATGCTTCTATTTCTGGAGATATTTTTCTTTGCTGTCACTGTGCAGGGACCTCGGTAGATATATCTGCCATGTCTTCAAGCATAACTCTTGGGAGCTACGTGAAGACTGACAAGTCTGTAAATTTCAACCTCAAATTCCTTGCTTTGCTTGTCTTTCAGATGCAGTAAGAAAAAGGGATCCACCTTGAAACCCAATGACAGCAAGTTAGCCTGTTTCACCCCCACTCAAAGCAGGCAGGAACATGCAATCTGGAAATCGTCATCGCCTTGTTAAAGTGGCCACTTCGAGGACCAAGTAAGTCAGATTCACATGTGAAGCTTGGCACAGCTTTCCTCCCGACTTTCCTATATGAAATTTTAGGCTTAACACCTTTTTTTCTGCAAAATTTGCTTTTGAGAATTCAACTATTTTCCTGCTAAAGTTTGCCTCGTGCTGACATATGAAAAGCACAGATTTTGGCTAAAAATGAATCACTGAGGTCAGAAAGTTTCTACAGACCACACAAACTCCATAGCCCTAAGTGATTTAAGGCTACAACCTTAGGGTTTCTTTTGGGCCATCCTTTGACTGAACCAGGAATTTCATTGATCACCATTCAGTTCCCAGTGGAGACTGTCACTTTGGAGATATTTTACAATTTGAGATTGATTTCATGATGGTGGCTCTGACAGAAGCATCTATTGTGTTGCATGGACCATTGAGACAAAGGCTGTTGCAGCAACAGAGCTCTGACCACTGTCCACACAATGAAACAGTGCAAGAACAGAGGAGCGATCCCTCCATGGACCCCTCTTCTTGGTCTCTGGTCCTCAGCATCATAGACTACTGAATTCCCATGCCATGCTCATGTTGCTCCGCTCCAGAGCATCGCAAGCTCATTTTTACAAATCTTCCACAGTTTCTCTCTAAAACCCCCTCCTCTGCCCACTGAAAGGTTGCTTCTTCACCTCCCGTGTTGGGATGCAGAGGGGCACCCACCCCAGCTCAGCCACCTGGGAGCTGGCAGCCAGGCAGGATGCCATGGCCACGGTTTCCAGCGCAACAAAAATAACATCAAGACTATCGACCTATTTCAGGACCGTTCCCTCATGCAGGGCTACCCAGCCAAACTATTCCAGGCTGCTACTGTACTTGCTGATGGACGCTGCCTGCGTGTGCCCGGCATACTGTACATTCCCTTGTAAGGGCTTGCCCCATTCCCTGCTATGCTCTGAGCTGTCATCTGGCCATTTGCCCCACACCTGCTGACGGGAAGGTCCCCGCAACACCCACTCTTGAAAACCTTCTCCCAAGGCTCTCCTGGGAGCTCCCTGTCAGGGTATGGCTTTGAATCGAAGGAGGTGCTCACGGGGCAGCACTCAGATGGTGCATTGTGGTCCTGCGGTGCAGGGTCATGGTTCTCCAGTGGTACAGCAGACACGTGCTTCTCATTAGGAAACTGCTTTAAAAACAACTCCTACATTTGTTAGGTCTTCTGCAGTCATCTAGAGCTTGGGACTAGGGCACCAGAGGAGAGAGGTGGATGTGAGAGCTGGGTCCAACATGGGATCCCCTCCTCGGGTCTATATTGGAGATCCTAGAGTTGGAGCTTCATTGAGGGTTTATCCTCACTGACATCAGCGATTTATAACAGCAAACCCAAACTTTTACAAAGTTCACAGAGGTGCTTTAATCATCACTCAGGAGCACAAAGGCAGCAGCAGGCTGTGTTGGTATAACACTTTGTGAAATGGGATTCTGGGCCACACCAATGTCTGCAGGGATGAGGCAACCTTGGAAAAGAAACAAGTAAAAGCCGGTGGATATGGGGCTTTCCAAGAGCCAAAACATTTCAGATCTTAACCCAGACTGCTAAGGACTGGGGCCTGAATTCATCCTATCTGGCTGTATTTTTAATAAGATGTCTCACTACCCTGTGTTTTCTTTACAGCCTGTGAAGATGATTCAAACTCTAGGTCTAGGGCAACTTGTGTCTCTATTGACTTCAGAGGGAACGTAGACCAGATACCACTTCAAACTTAAGGACCTGAGTTAGTGGGTGAACCTAAGCTGAAACCTCCAATTTAGCACCAAAGCGAACAGAGCTCCTACGCAAATGTCTCCATAACACACTCAACCTGATGTCTGCCAACACTGGCCTGTGGAAAACCCCTCGAGAACAGGGAGGATGATGTGGCCTCCATGGCCAACTAGCTGCTGAGCCTCTCTGCTGAATTAGGTAGTCATACCCAAAATTACTGGCGGGGGGGGAGGTATGACTTCTTGATTTTGAGACCTCTCCACCAGCAGCCTGATTGAAAACATCCAGAGATAAGTGAGTCCCTGATGAAGGTCAGGTTGCAAGCCAACAGGTTGGCTCTGAACTTTCTTTGGGAAACGGAGCAGCCCCCTCTGAAGTTACACGTTTAACCTCAGTAATACAAATGTGTTTTTATTTTCCCATCTGCCTTTTTGCCCCACTGTAAGCACAAAAGACGTGGTACTCAAATAGTGTTTTGTCTGTCCTCCTCTTCCTCACCATGCTCCCTTCAAAATCTGCCCTGTATACAAGCTACTCTCTCCCTGTTGAGCTTTTCAAGAGCACATCTCCTCCAGCAGGCTGCATCCACCAAAGATATTGGGCATCTAAAAGACGCATAGCTGGGACTTTCAACTCTTAACTCTAAATTCACATCCCTAAAATTCACACAGCTGCTGCTTATTCCTGGAGATGCCTGACATTGGTAGGAACCACGGTTCCCACTAGCAAGGTGCCTACTGCCTGTTTGTGGGCATCACCTTTCTCTGCAACACTGTTTTTTTTCCTTCTGCTTTAAGGCTTTTCTTTACAAGAAAAAGTTTAAATACCAAATTTTTTAAAAAGCATGATTTTTGCTATGCAATGCACATCAAGCTGAAGAGCAGCGTGAGTATAGAGAGCCACAGCCCTCTCAAAAGACTCAAGACACATTTTGGCATTGCCCATTTCTCACACCATGCACAAAGACAGTCATGGTGCTGTCAAACGCTTGGGTTTCTCTCTGAAAATGGATCACTCATCAGTGCAAAGCACAGCAGCCGTGACAACTCATGTCACGCGAGGTACTGAACACCAGCCAAGAGCAACAGGAGCGGACAGGGCCATGCACGGAGGCGAGATTGCAGCCAGAGATGCTGCCCGCTGCCCCAGCAACCCGCAGCCATCTCGCACTCATATCCGAGGAGCTGACAATGTGACTAACTAACACTTAAACATGAGATTTTTGCATCCAAGGAGTGTCATTTGCTGCAAAACTTCCTTCCCTTTTGCCACCCGTGGGGGCAAGTCAATCAGGATAGTTAAGCTTTCAAAACCAACAGAAGCTCTGCAGCTTTTTGGCAGCAGTGCGTCCCTGTTGTCTCTGCAATACCGCTTCCAGACATGTACAACCTTCAGTGGAAAGCACCACTCGACACTGGGCACCTTCAAAAGTTCACCCAGTGATCCTGAGCCAGCTCATTGCCCCATCACCCCATGTTTAGATGAACTACTTTGCAAAATCTGGAAGCCGTTCCCTTGACCCATCAGATAAGGCTGCTGCAGGAGCCAATTTCTCAGCAACACTCCTGGCCTGCAGCTGAAGCAATTCCTGCAGTAGCCCAGCCTGATAAAACTGCTGCTAGATTCCTCCCTTTTTGGCTGAAGATTTAATTTGAGATCTAGTATCCCACTGTGCACTCCCCCAGACTTCCAAAATGTTCTTCTCTAAACAGCCTTCCCGTCTCGCGCTGCCAGGCTTTGCACATCTGGAGTCCAGACTTCATTGTCACTGACCCAGGACTCACCATAGTTTTCCTCCTCCAGCTTAAAATTAAACACATACAGTCGTCCTGATCTGAGTGCAACCCTTCTGCCAGGTGGTGTCAGAATCCCACGGCGCCAAGTCCAACAGCTCACGTTCGCTTTTAAAACAAAACAGCCCCAGCTCAAGGCACCCACGCTGAATTTCTAGCAATCCAAAAAAACCTCCACTGTGTCCTTAGTAATCACTACGGCCTCTCCACCCACGTCAGTCTGAGGATTAAATCAGGGAAAATCTATTATCAGGCTTCTTATTTCTCCCCGAGGTAGAAAAAACCCAAAATAGCCTGTGGAGATGGATGGTAATGGTACCCCTGCAGAAGCATTAGCAGTTTCTGGTTAAGTCTCCACTGGCGGGAAGCCTCTGCAGGCAAACACAACGGTGGGTGTAATTTCTGCCGCCCATCCACTACTTGGAGTGACAGCATGCTTAGGATTGGGCCATGGAGGCCAGGCTGTCCCCAGCCCTGTAGGATGGGCAAGAACCACTCTCTCCTCTGTTTTATTTATTTCTGAGGACATTACCCAGCTCCATACTTGCCTTGTGCATGGTGTCTTCCGCCTGTGTGTCATCCTGCCCATAGCCATCACATAGACTTTTGGCATCTGTAGACCCTGATGATGGCACAGGACCACAGGAAGGAAAAAAAGATCCACATTATATAGCCAATTTGCTCTAATATAAAAGCCTTCCCCTACTCCACATTCTGCTGTGCAACCAGTTTTGAATTTGCCTGCAGCTTCTGGTGACTTTAAGGGTATCACTGGAAACATTCAGGAGAGTAAACTTCTGGCAAATAAAACTCTTTCTTTTGCCTCACCAAGACGAATCCCTTTGCTTAAGGAGCTTGTCCCTATCCAGACTTCCAGCTTACTTGAGCAAAGAAACTCTTCATAGGCAGTTTCTCCTGCTCCTGATTGAGGAGAACATCCTCATCTTCTGCTCTGAATCATCAAGTGTAAATTAGCAGTAACATTGCCCACAGGGAATTGGCTGGAGGAAACAGACTGGACAGATGTTCTGCTTTCGGAAGACAGCAAGTGATACATGTGCAAGAGTAAAGAGCTCTGTGAGAGGAGCGAGACTGCTATGTAGCAACCCTTGGAGGAAAGAGTCGGGACCGGCTACTGTAAGCTTGATGCTATCAAGTAAAAGAGAAAAGCACAGAGAGATGTGAATTCCTCCTTCAAAATCTCCTTCCTCTACCATCCTAACCTGAACCTTGCTGTATTAAAAATATAAACCTTTTTGCTCAAAATTTGAATACTAAGGGGTCCAGTCCATCACTGGACACTGTGATGGGTGGTAAACCCACGTCCTGTGCATGTGTCTCTCCTCTTTAGCAGGCACCTAGGGTATCTCAGTGCATCTGACATTGACTAGATGGGTTTTAACTTTGCAGAGCTCTTGGGTGCCAGAATGACACTGCTGACGAGTGACATCTGCTGCTGCTGGAACAGGCGACTGTTCAACACTGACTCAAGAGACGAAAACGCCACTTACTGAACCTCCAATACTTGTTTCAACAACCCAAAGCTCTTGGAGGTCTACCATCGAAATGCTAACCAGGCCTATTGCTGCATATGGCTTTCGAGACCTCACAAGAACAGGTGCAGCATAAGGACAATGCTGTGCAGTTCAGGGCAAACCGGGATACAGTCCATTTACGCGAAGACCCTCCTGGATTTTTAATAAGCTAATACTGAATGTTTTATTTGAGCTCTCCTGCTTCAAACTTCAGCTATCAGTGGGTCAGTGAATAAAACGCGCAGGTTTTGTTTGTGTGCATTGGTGCCTGAGTGAGGTGCTCTGAGCCAGGGGGTCTGTGACCAGCGCGGAAACGAAAGAGAGGAGGAGGAAGCGGCTAGTCAAAGAAAAAAGATATTATTACCTTCACACACATTTTAGGTGGGTAGTTTTCTCCTGCCATCACCTCCTAAGGTCTCCGTCTGCAATCTGCTCTCAGTGTACTTGTTCAGGCAAAAATCTATGGCCGGAATATGGGATTTCATCTGTGTTCCCTCCCAACCCACCCTGAAACCCTCACTCAAAATAAATCATGCCAAAGAGAAATCCTCCTTAAGAATCCTGTAAGAATTAGCATCCTGCAGGGACCTTTTTAACCCACCCCATCCTACCAGAGACCCACACCAAGCTCAGGTTTTACGGGCCGGAGCCGCAGGCGCTATCCTCATCAGCTGGGGAAACGAGAGACCGAGCCTTGATCCTGCCAGCTTCTGAGCAGCCTGGCCTCATCCAGCAAAGCAGTTAAGTATGTGGCTTATGCTACAGCTTAACTGGCTCGAGATCCCTGGCTAAAGGGCCCCGGAGAAGAGCAAAATAGCACTTGGCGTATATTGTATATATCCATCTGTCTGTCTGTCACTGCCCTCTGCCGGGGAACGCGGCGGCTTCGGGTCCCCTCGTGTCCGGCGTGATCACACACAGGGCTGGGACACGGGTGGCCTGAGTGTCAGGCAGCGAGGCTGAGGGTGGAGAGGGGAGGATGCAAACCTGCACCCCCTTTCAGGCAAACTTTATCTCCCCCTGGCACCACGCAGAGAAGAGGAAAGCCAAACCAGAGCAGTGAGCAATGCCAACGCACCCACCCGTGAGCACCCGCCTAGCCGATGCAGACACCTATGACACCCATAAATTATAAATACACTGACCAGTGTAAAGTTAATATTAACTTGCCTCGAACCACAGTGTAAGCTTACCAAAATAAGTGTAGCTAGCAAGAGCATGTGAGGGCTTCGTAACACCCATGGGAAAGGCGGGCACAATTTTGCATATGTATGTCAGTGCAGTGATCACCAAAAAGGCAGAGATGGTGTAGGCACACTTAGGGCACTTAGGAGGTATTCCCGTAACAAAAGTTGCCAGAGGGAGGCCAAGATAAACACAAAACACTGCAAAAAGGCAGAGCATCCCTCCAATACACAAGGAGGATGGCTGGCAAGACAAAGAAAACAAGGTAAGTGGTATCAGGAACAGAGGAAAACAGCACCATCACCACCCTCTTTCCCTTTTTTGGGATTGGGCAGTAGCATAAAAACAACCAGGTATAAATGAGAAAAAATGAAGGGATTACCAAAAAAAAAAAAAAAAAAAAAAAGAAGAAACCAGAAAAAAACCAACCCACCAAGCAGTGGTTCTGACTTGCTCTCTCAAGCTTGGTCACCTTGACCTGGGTGACCAGATGCCACTGAGAGTGCAGCCACCAGCACTGGCTACACAGCGTTCGTCGGTTGTGTGTTTTTACAGTTAACATGTACAGGGTTGCTGGAGAGTGAGTCTTGTATATGTAGTGATGCTGATTAACACTGTGGAGGAACTGACCATCAGCAAGAAGCCTGTTGCAAATTTAGCAAAGTTTAGTTCTACAGTTCAAAACTGGCCTGATGTGCCACTCTTCTAGATACTCCTATTGCAGCCATCTCTAACTTTGCCAGGAATGGATGGCTGGACGGACAGAGTGATTCATATGCAACACAGGGCTCTGCTGGAGAAAGTCTACAGGTTCGGTTGTGTTTCACTCCCTGCCTGCTTGTTGAGGCACCAAACACCACCTCCCCTCTCCCCAGGACAAAGCAACCACCCCAGGACTCAGGCAGATGACGGCAGCTGGGAGATGTACTCTCATTCATTGCTTGTGTTGTCTGCAGATCCCTCCTTTTCCCCTTCAGTGGTTTTATTTGTACCAGAGACCTCAAGGAGCACAGGGGGGGCAACATTACATGGTGGCCATCAGAGGTCACTTACCTGACTTGAGGGGCGGGGAACCACGAGCCCTGCACAGGTGCCTTATGCTGCTCCTTCTTCACGAGGGGTTTAGACCCTCACACACCCCTTTCTTAGCCCTGTAATACAGGTTAGGGAGAAGAGAATGAGAATTGCCTCCCAAATGACACGAGAAGATACCTCACGTAATCCCAGCATCCAGCCTGTGCTGTCTTCTCCTTCACTCCGAGAGTTGGGACAAGCATGACATTTGTGAGGAGCATCTTGCTCACGATCCTTTAGCTAGTCTACACACATTGCAAACACTAACCACAGTGAAGGAAATATGGATCAGAGCCATGCTTTCTCCAGCACACAGTGATGGGAAGGTACACCAAGACATGAAGGAGGCAGATATTTGGGAATGTCTCGAATATGAGGCTCTCCTCCCAAGTTCTAAGCACTAGAGAACAGCTAAGGCCTGAAAGCACTATTCAGATCAGCTCCAAAACTTGTTAGCATAATCCCTTATGGGTCTTGGCTAGTGTTGTGATCCATATAAATATCCAACCTGCTTTTGAATTTTGCTAAGTGCCTGGATTCAGCAATACTCTGCAGAAACACATTCCAGAAAACGATTGCACTTTCCATGAGAAAACCGTGTTCAGATGCCCCTTGAATGAGGTGTGTGACATAAAAAAAAATGCAATACAATCACATAAAACAGTGGGAGATCCTTACTTTGGAGAGTGCAGCAATAATTAGCTCATCTCAGAAAGGAAATCCTCGATGCTGAGGCCAGATCCTCAGCCTGGATTTTTCCCGAGCTCTGCACTTTAACCACATAGCCTAGGAAGCGCTGTAATTGATAAAGATGTGAAAGCCACCACTTTTTAGCTCCTCATCCCTCCTTTTCACCTGGAAGGAGGCTATTTCAGCACTGAGCTCCAGGATCTAAAGGCCACAGAATTGGGCAGCTATCAATGGAAAACCTATCTGAGGGTGTGAAGGAAAAGAAAAGCATTCACACAGGCAAACCTGGCATCAGTAGAAGCAGCAAATGAGATGGAGAAAAATGGTTTCCTCTCTCTCATAGGGAAGCAGCGGGGGAGGACAACACATACAAGAGCTATCCCAGCAACTTTTATGGAATTAAGTCTTGCAGCCAAACCTGGAATCTCCTGGCGGCTGCAAAGGACTTTATGAGATTCCCCCAATACATGCACTGAAGTAGCATGTTTCATACGCTCCGCTTGTCCCTTTTGATTTATATCCCTCAAGCTTTGTCTACCGGAAGAAAAACAGAGTCAACGCCAAGCGAGGTACTTCAAGGAGAGCACAACTGTCAGCAAGACTGCCTTTCGAAAGGGCTTTGAAGAAGCAGCAACACAAGTTGTAAAATCACAGCAGCAAGAGCACGGGACAGTATGCCATCACTTCCACTGTGGAGCAAACACTGAGCGTCGTCCTTCCATCCCCTTCCAGCCCAACCTGGTGATGAGGCTGGGTTGTGTTTCCTGATCCTAACACGATTCCCTGCTCATTGCTAGCAAGGAAAGCCATCAAATCCATCGGTTCCCTCCAGCGAGGATGAAACTCCTGCCTGAAAAGACTCCCTATTGTAAGTTCAAGCGTCATCTTTTCAAGCAAAATGAAAAACACCATGGATTCTGCTTCTGCATACCTAAAGTCACCTCTAAAATTGTACCTGCATAAAACAAAGTTAGAAGGTCTGTGAGCAGCAGGATTAAGCAAGCCTGGACTCCCACCAAGTATCGCAGCCAGAGCTGGCTGGCTGAAACAGGGTGGGAAGTGACCTACCTTTTTCCTCCCCTACCCAGGCACAGATTTTTACATTGTTTATGAACTTGTAACTTCTTTAACAACTCTCCCCATATGTAAAGTTTATTTAAAATTGTCCGTGAGCTACCTGGGGACCAACGGGCAGAGGTCACATTGCGTAATCTTTATTTCTTCAGTAAACCTATTGAAAAAAGAAAGTAAACAGGGAAAAATACTTGTCATTCAACATAGCAGCAACTTTTTCAAGAACAAAGTGAGAGCCAGATGCAGGCTACAGTGGAGGCAACATGCTGAAGGGCAGCCACATCCCCTCTTACCTGCCCTGCCTGCCTGAAATCACATCAGCAAAAAGCAAACTGCTCTCGTATTGAAATTGGGATCCAACCTAAAGGACTCACAGAGATCATGCAAAAGCAGAATTTGACCTGCTAAAAGATCCATCAGTTTAAAACTTCCCCTAGTGCTCTCCATAGGCAGTTGAAGGTATTCACTCCATGGTTCCTATGGGAACCCACTGCTGGACTTGCAGACCCTTCTGGAGCGACATTTGTGGGCATATACTGGATGAGGGGCCTCAACACCCAGCTGCCTCCTTGTTTCTGTATGAGAAAACACCTGCGTGTCCTCTGTCTTTCCTGGGAGATGCTAACACAAGGGACAATTGCAGGCTTTGGGCAAAACCACAGACTTCGGTTTCCAGTTGCTATTAGCTGGGGGAACCACATGCCATGGACAGCACGTTACACCTCCCGTGTAATGTTGTTCCTGTTCCTTTCTTTCAAGCAGCCCTTTGATGAGATGATGAATTGAGCATCGTTTTGTTCTTGCCTAACAGCTAGTGCAGACAGGAAGAAAAGTCAGAGCCAGAACAAAGTCGCTCCAGGTGTATTTGCTTCATTCCTGCATTTTGCAGTATTCCTAGCACTGCTGGTTAAGAAATGATATGTTCTTGGCTTACACTTTTCATGGCAGCTTTACACTGGGAAACATCTCTGTCAAAGGATCGAAAGCCGCACAGGAATGCATTTTATTTGGAGCTCCGCATGTTGATGATTGCCAGCTGCTGCGTTGAACATCAGGATCTCTTCACAGGTACATCATGAGGTTGTTGGAATACCAGGTGTGCTCATTTTATGGCAACTCTGTCTTTTGTGGACTGCAGAGAAAAATAACAGCAAAGCCCTGGTCTGGGAAGAGCTGTCTGGGAGGAGAACAGTGAGACTCTCCCAGTCTGGCCCACATATGCTCAGGAATCACCTTAGGGTTAAAAAGGGTGCGACCTCCAAGCAATGTCAGCTGAAACAAGGGCCAAAAAGATGTCATTGTATTGCCATAACCTACTGCAGCCATCACCAGCAGCAAGGGAACCAGTCCAGAATGGGAGAGGAGACTTGACTTCCACACTTGCTAGACCAGGGCCAGGCTACATCCCTTAATAACAGTCGCAACAAGCTCACGAGACTAGCTAAGGGCAAGAATGTATATCAAGAACAAATAACATGGGGTCACACTTGCAAGTGTATCCCAAAACAGGAACAGGAGTGGCATGCATACAATCCTTTCATAATCAAGGATTGGGCTAAGGGAAAAATGCTTGGTTTTTCCAGGCCAGTGTTTTAACCAAATAAGTTCTTCCCCTCTTCTCCTCTCCCATAATAAATGTGGAAATAAAACAGTGATCAGAAAACTTGTAGTATTGAAAAAAAAAAAAAAAAAAAAAGAGGTCCTTCAAACACAAGGAAGAGATTCTCCAGGGACATCAGACATGGCAGAAGTGGCTGCAGTTGATATCAGTGGGTGAGCTCACACCTTGCTGTGGCATCAATCGAAGCAGCGCCCAGCTGTGCAAGTTTGCTCCTGCAAAGAACCCACCCCTCACCTTGCTTCGGTGACTTCATGTCCAATGATGTATATGTCGCATATGGACCAAAATACACCTCCCCTGTCTCACCCCAACTCATCTGTGCTGCAGGTTTCACGTGGTAGCTCCTCCAGTTGCCACCACCACTGCAGGTGAGAGGAGCAGCTGAAGCAAAATGCCAGCTGAGAGTGCAATGAGCCATGGAGCAAATACCCCCTGGAGACACTGCAGGCAGGTTGTAGCAGGGAAGTGTTTTACAGTGTCAGGGTCCATTGCATCCCTCAGCTCCAGCTGGATTCTCCAGGTTTCATACATTATTGTCACAGAGGAGAGAGAAACTAATGGGAAGGCAGTGAGCAGGTTTCTCCTGCAGTTTTTGATCCTCCCCTTTATTTCTGCACAATGTGGAACCTCCTTTGTCCCCACATCTCCTCTCCTAAGCTAACATTACCAATCACCACTCAAGGAGAGAAGTAAATTCAAGCCCCAGTGCTCAAACATACCTGAAGACGCATCTCCAACTAAATAACAACCTCTGCAAGCTGATAAACTGCTTTTTCCAGGGTTGTAATTTCTAAATCAGTCCAAGAGATGCTCTAGTTTTGGCCATGGAGGGTTCAATATGCAGCTCCTTCTGAATCAAGGACTTGCAATTCCCTCCCTCTGCCCCCAGCATCAACTTTAGCTACAGGGGAGAGTCAGTCCCCAGTTTTATGGCTGGACTTCGCTTTTTCACGTGTCTTATAAGGAGAGCTAAAAATGTTTCAGGAGGAAGGGTGAGTAACCGCAACCCCAGCATCAGTGTCTAATATCTTGCATATCATCTATTATCTGCCGGAAGGGCAGAAAGAGAGAGGCTGGAAAGAACACTCTCTTCCTCCCTCTGGGGCAGCTAAATCCATCCCCTGCCCACGGTGGGATCAGCTGCAGCTGAAACAGTCCTGGCTGGAGCCCATCCAATGAAGTCTTCAAACTTTCCAGTGCTGGAAGACCTCCCAGCAGAATCCATGCCAATGCTTCTCTAATCTTATATTAGAAAAATCTTCTTGCTGAACCTAAACCTCCCAGAATGCTATTTGTGTCTGTTACATCTTGTCCTTTCCCCAGGATAATGCAGAAGGAAGATGGGAATCACTCTCTCTGTCATTCACCCTTTGCATCATCTTCTCTGCACTAGTTGGTCTCTGTTTGCTCATGTATCCTGGCCAGTCACATTTATGGAGGTATCAGAATTTTATTGCCCTCCATGACCCTCTGGTGGCACAGAGGACTACCCAGGCTGGACAGATGTCCATGTATTAGTCCAACTCCCTGGGAAACCAAGCAACCCACAACATATGTAGCAATGCTCCCTCTAGAGCTGGAGACTTTTCCCTTCCACAAAGCTCTGCACAAGATTTCTAGAGTATATGCACATGTTGTTCAGGCTGTCAGAAGTCCTGCTTTTCCTCCAACATGCAGTTTTCCATAAATTTGTGCTCCACATTTCTGAACACAGGGCTAGGACTGAAAATAATAGGAAGGTCGTCTCAACCAGAGCACAGGCAACTCCTGTCTGTACCTTCACCTGCCTGAAAAGACTATCTTGGAGTCTCCCTATGCTACCAAATACAGAAGGGTTTGGGTGAATTCAGCAGGCAAACAACCAGTACCTGCACCTTGGTGCTAACAAATCCCTAACAAGCAAGCAGGTACACCCCCAAAAGTCACTTAACTGCTCGGTTTCTGCATGGCACTTTCCTTCCTACAGCACTACAGCTACCACGTGTTGGGAGTATTTTACTGCTCTGTAAAGTCAGCTCCTCACAGACTTGGTCCAAAGCCTGTTGAAGTCAATGAGCCTCTGCATTTTAGTGGGCTTTGGATGAGGTCCTAAATGACCTCTGTGACAACTTCACAGCAGAGAACTAGGAAATGCTATTGATTTCAAGTCCTCTTGAACAGTGCTCACTGTGAGTACCCAACATGGGATATGCACCTGTCAGATCAAGACTGACTCATTGCTACAAACCCATGGGCTCAGATTGTCCCCAGGGCTCAGTCCTGATCTCCTCCCCATTTGCCTGAAGCATCAGCAATCTGCTGAAACCATCTCACACAGAGATGCATCAGCACCGAAATGAGCTGCAGTATTAGCCACCATCAAACGAGCTCTGGCTTATCAATTACACGCTCCAACAGAAGGAACAAACTTGAGCACAATTCCTGGTGTCCTGGGTTAAAGCCAGGGCTGATGAGGATTTTACACACATCACTGTTGTCCTGTCCATTGTGGCTGCCCAGGCTTTCCCATGCAGATAAATCTCAGCTTTTCTCAGATCCAGAAGATTCCCGCTGCCCACAAACCTCTAGGAATCACGAGCAACAGCCTGTATGCTCGTGGAGGCTGGAGCAGGAGGCGTCAGTAATCCTGCATATGCACTCCCACATCCAGAGATGTGAAAATACATCACAAAACCTGTCTCAGGTGCCTTCTTCCACTTTCTCATGCTGGAATGGAATAAAATACAGGAGAAATTCATTCCAATGATACCAAACCCCAGCGTTCTATGAATCCTAGGAAGACAGATCTTCTGAGCAGGCCATGTTTCTGCATCCAGCTGTAGCCAGGGCTTCAGGTTGGCAGTCAAAGGGCCAAGATCCCTTTTGAGGACATTTTTGCAGGCCTCATGGGTGCAACCACTGAGCCAAGAGCCAATTACACTGTGTACAATGAAGAGCTCATTCCTGAGCCCACAGAAGGGGAAGGGCCCTGTGCTGGGCTGCACCTGGGGCATCTGCCTCCCAGAAAAGCCCCGCAAGGTGGTACAGAGGCAGCTCAGCACCTCAGCATTTCTGCTCCTTCTGTGACTCGGTGCCTCACACCACAGTTCGCAGACTAGGGGTCAGGCACAGGCTTATGGGACAAAGCAAAGAAACTCTTCCATAGGCAGGGAAGGACCACCAGATCTGGCTGATTAAGGCCATGAGGTGGTTCTTCAGAAGCTGCACAAAGCAGGCTTAGGGCAGGAGGTGGCAGACACCTTTACTGCTATCTCCAAAATACAGTGTTGGATCCTCAGAGATTCAGGGTTTCTGGTAAAGGCATCGGTATTTTTCGGACTGTTCTGAAGAGGTCTGATGAGTTTCAGCCTTGGCAGGCAAGCTCCACACTTCTGTCTTCACCAACCTCAAACACAAAATGAGTTTTCCCTTCTGTGCTGCTGATGGCACAGAGCAGAAGTGTCACAGCTGAGCAATGACTTTCCCTGTCCGTGCAACCTGCCAACACATCCCAACCTGCCCTTTCCAGGCTCCAGGATCCTGGACTGGGCTGAGGGAATAGGAGAAATTCCCTTTGCCCAAATGCTCTTAAACACTAGAGCCAGGGGGATGGGGGAAGAATAAAAAATACAAACATCCTAAATCACTAAGTGGTCTGTCCCACTCATTTTCCATGCAAACACCAGAGGAAGAAGAATGAATGAAGAAGGGACAAACCTAAATACCTCTATGCAGAGTGTGAAGACTGACAATTATTTTTCTCCATGTATGAGCAGTAGATCCAGGATTGGTGCTGTGTTCTGACAACCGGAGTGCCACCAGCAGTAAAGGTGAGTGTGACGCTCTGCCCAGAAGACACACACTTGTGTCTTCGCAGGCACAGAGTGGGGACACAATGAGTAGGCATGGGGACATCAGCTCTCTTCCCTCCAGCCCACGTAGCATGTCCCACCTCTTCAGATGGCTTTGCTACAGCCGTACCCTTGGTGAGCACCTTGCTTGCTCTGAGAACATGCTCCACACCAACAGCCACCACCCACAGAAACACTTCTGTAAAGCAACAAGCTCATCACCCAATGAGCTACCAAACATCACACACACACTACAAGACAGGGGAAAGCCCTGTTACCCGTTCCTTGGTTGTCACTTTACACCCCTCCTTATTTAAGAGCTCTAAGACCCATCTTGCACCTACCCTGCACTCCCAGCTCTTCTTTGGATGATTGATTGAGGCTGATTTGTCCCAGGCAAGGGAAACAAGTGTCAAGACAGACACTCAGGTCTTTTAGCAGCTCTCAGATCCCCCTGCCGTGGTCCAGCTCTCAGATCATCAATGGATACTTCAAGGAAAGGGAATTTAGAAATATTATTAGGTATAGGTTTTGCTACATTCATGCCTACACAGATGAAAGAAACTGAATTTACGATGCAAGAAAACATTATTTAATTAAAAAAAAAAAACACTTGGGTCCTCTTGGAGAGCACCAGGCCTGAGTGTGGGTTGCTTTCTGCCACTTTGGGTTGCATCCTTTGCTGCACTGTGGTTGGGCCGACAGCTGACTGTATTTATTCAGCCATGGGATAGAAGTCCTTATTGTGAGCTCCACTTGTGCGTTGAGCAAGGAAAACGGTTCATTCCCACGACCTTCGCTTCAGGCTTACCTTCCAGCACACAGCCCACGCGTGTTGCATTAGCGCTTACGGGGTTTTCTTCCCGCTCTTCTCCTTCCAAGCGGCGCACTGCAGCGGGAGGCAGATCTTTCCCGCAGGCTGTGCGCGTCTTGGCTGAGCAGCACAATTCCCGCCAAAGCACTAGATGGGGCTACGCACCCACTTCTCGTTTCCAGTCCTTCTGCAAATGTGAAACGCCTCCCTAAGGCTCAGCTGGAAGAAAAGGCCAACCTGCATTTACCGCCCGCAGGGAGCCCTCCTCGGCACTGCTTTCACGGTCCGCTTCGCCGCATTTGCTTTTACACCACCGCGTAAAATTCAGCGTGTCTTATCTGCAAACCTCCAGATCTGCTGTCGAGCATGAGGGTGTCCTCTTTTGGTACCCAGGTATCAAAAATCATCATCATTTCTAATGCAGCCTGAGTCTGAGCCATTGTAGGCAATGGCTGGGACTGTCCCTTTGCAGCAGGAGGTTCTAGCCCGAGGCACCTTGATGGCCTCCCCAAACTGCAGAGGTACAAGCTGACATTCATCCATCCACTTCTGAGCAGTGGCCAGAGCCAGGGACAAGTTGGCACAAATTGCTGGCTGATAACTCAAGGGACAGCCCATTTAGGGGGAAACAGAGACTGAGAAATCAAGCCAAATAAAACCGGACAGGAGCAACAGTGGCAGGTTTCAGACCCTCGTGACCACGCAAGAGGAAAACCCTGTGGGGTTTTGAGCTAAGCCGTGACGTGTCTCAATTAATTGCATCTATAAACAGGAAAGGACTTGCTTAAATATAACCCCAGACTTCACTCAGCCATAAAATTGAAAGAGCTCACAGTAAACTCGATACTCAATTGATAGAACAGTCAGTTCTTTCTTTTTGAAGATTTTGCATAAAAATGGCATGATACAACCAACTACAATAACCCACAAATTTCTTTCCCCAACAGAGCAGCACAGAGGGATCGTAAAACTGCCCCAGATCCATGTCCTGATCTTTTCCTGCAGGTACAGCAACACCAAGCCCTGAAAAAAAACACACCAGCTGCTCCTCATGAGCACCTGCTCTCCTCAGCCAAAAGGAGAAGTTGGCCAAAAACATTTGGTCATAACATAAATGGTCATTTATGTTACAGCAGCATGAAAGGTCCAGGCACGCAGTGCTATAGAGGGTCAATCCTGGTAGCTGCTGTCCTGCTGCAGAGCCATTTCCTAAGGCTGCACTTGGATGCTCAAATGAGTTGCATATATATTCCTGCCTTCTGCAGCCCACTGCCAAGGTCCTGGTTTCATTCCTGTCCAAGCCTGCTTGACCCAAACCTCTTCCCCACCATATCCCTTGTTTCCCCTAGTCCTTTTCACAGTTTTCTCTACTACAGCCTCTTAACCCCACAGCAAATGGCTTCTCATCCCTTGGGCACAAATCTTTTCCACCTAAATTTGTCCATCTGGTCAGCCTCAAGAAGAGGCCAGAGAGACATTGCAGCACAGCATGGCACACAGGAGCACAACGGGGCGGCAGAGAAAGGAGGAAAACTGCTGTTTTCCAAAACAGCAAAACATACTGATGACCCAAAATAAAGGAGGCAGAACCAAAGGGGACACAAGGGAAAAAAAGGGATGAGCAACAATCCAGCTCTTGCAGAGGAAAGAAACTCCTTTACAGCTTCTCTACTGGCTCCACCAGTTTCTCATGTCCTCTCACCCTTAACTCAGCTTCAGGTGGTGGGGAAATAACTCCACTTGTGCAAAATGTGCCTTTTTTTTTTTTTTTCCCCAAGATAAGATCAGGTAGAAACAGGCTGGAGAAAGGGAGACATTTGCAAGGAACCTTGTTTCTGCTCCCCTCTCAGGTCTGGCTTACACACTCAAGGTCCAAGTTGGGGCTCAAGACTTCCTTGAGCTACAGAACAATTATTTTAGCTACAGCAGGAAAGTAAAGACCACTGAGAAAGAAACACACAATGCTTAGCACTGCAGCACCTGCTTGTATTTATAGTTTTCCTTTGTCAGAAAGATGGACAAAAAAAAAAAAAGTTTGTTTTTCTGCAACTTGCCCATTGTGTTCCTGTTGACCCTTGGCAGCCCCTGCCAACGAGCAGCTCAAGCGTGTGATTGCCGCCAAAACCATCCTGTGCAACTGGTAACACCTCCTTCCAGAGGCCAGGGCTCCTCGCTGCCCTGGAGGGAGCAGGAGTGGCTGCACTGAACAAGAAGGTTTTGTTCTCCTCAAAGGCATATGTAGGAGCTTGGAAACAAGCTGGGTTTTGGCCCGTGCACAAGAGAGGCAGGCTGTGAAAATGAATGGCCAGGCAAATGACCCCAGAGGAAAACAAACAACCTACGTTCAACCCTGCTCAATCTTCCAAGCATGAGCAACTCCTAATTCCATTTTACAGACTGGAAAATGCAAGTGTTAACAGGTATGAGAATTTCAGTCAAGATTCAATCACAGGCATTTTTTGTTAAATCACAAAGAGGTGATGCACAAGTCTTTGGACAAGAAGAAAAGGGTAAATCAGCTGGAACAGGCAGGTAGCTGAACAAAATCTACAGGCACTGCCTCTCTACTCCCCCACCTTAAAGCCCAGTCACAGTAATTCCTGACCTTGCATAGCAATATAAACCACAAATATTGTTGTAGCAGAGTTGATTTAATGCCTGCCTCCTACCTTGACCATCAGAGTTGCCAAGTGACGATGTCGTGACCATACAAGAGCCGTTCACATGTGATAAAGTTTGAATTTGTGAGGAACACATACTGGGTCCTCACAGGAAGATCCCTTGTTGTGCTTGAAGGCAGGCATCTTATTGTATTCTTTTTAATTAAAGAAGTCGTCTTGTTTTTAGCACACAAGTGCAATACTTTTGATACAGTGAGGTGCAAGGAATAAAGCACAGAATCATAGAATCCTTTAGATTGGAAGAGACCTTTAAGATCATCAAGTCCAACCATTAACCTAACACTGCCAAGTCCACCACTAAACTATTTCCCTAAGCACCACATCTTTTAATATAAGTCTTTCAAGTACCTCCAGGGATGGTGACTCAACCACTTCCCCGGGCAGCCTGTTCCAATGCTTGATAGCCTTTTCAGTGAAGAAATTTTTCCTAATATCCAATCTAAACCTCCCCTGGCACAACTTGAAGCTGTTTCCTCTTGTCCTATCGCCTGTTACTTGGGAGAAGAGACCAACCCCCACCTCACTACAACCTCCCTTCAGGTAGTTGTAGCAAGCTATAAGGTCTCCCCTGAGCCTCCTCTTCTCCAGGCTAAACAACCTCAGTTCCCTCAGCTGCTCCTCATAAGACTTGCTCTCTAGACCCCTCACCAGCTTTGTTGCCCTTCTCTGGAGACGCTCCAGCACCTCAATGTCTTTCTTGCAGTGAGGGGCCCAGAACTGAGTACAGAACTTGAGGAGTGACCTCACCAGTGCTGAGTACAGCAGGACAATCACTTCCCTAGTCCTGATGGCTACACTATTTCTGATACAAGCCAGGATGCTATTGGTCTTCTTGACCACCTGGGCACACTGCTGGCTCATATTCAGCTGGCTGTCAACCAACACCCCCACATCCTTCTCCACCCAGCAGCTTTCCAGCCACTCTTCCCCAAGCCTGTAGCACTGCATGGGGCTGTTGTGACCCAAGTGCAGGACCCGGCACTTGGCCTTGTTGAACCTCATACCATTGGCCTCAGCCCATTGATCCAGCCTGTCCAGATCCCTCTGTAGAGCCTTCCCACCCTCAAGGAGATCAACACTCCCACCCAACTTGGTGTCATCTGCAAACTTACTGAGGGTGCACTCAATCCCCTTGTCCAGGTCGTTGATAAAGATATTAAACAGAACTGGCCCCAGTATGGAACCCTAGGGAACACCACTTGTGACTGGCCGCCAACTGGATTTAACTCCATACACCACAACTCTCAGGACCCGGCCTTCTAGCCAGTTTTTAACCTAGCGAAGAGTACACCATTCCAAGCCATGAGCAGCCAGTTTCTCCAACAGAATGCTGTGGGAAACAGTGTCAAAGGCTTTACTAAAGTCCAGATAAACAACATCCACAGCCTTTACCTCATGCACTGAGCAGGTCACCTTGTCATAGAAGGAGATCAGGTTTGTCAAGCAGGACCTGCCTTTCATAAACCCATGCTGACTGGGCCTGATCACCTGGTTGTCCTGTACACGCCACATGATGGCACTCAAGATGATCTGCTCCATGACCTTCTCAGGCACTGAGGTCAGACTGACAGGCTTGTAGTTCCCTGGATCCTGCTTCTGGTCCCTCTTGTAGATGGGCATCATATTTGTTGACTTTCAGTCAACCAGGACCTCCCCAGTTAGCCAGGACTGCTGATAAATGACGTAAAGTGGCTTGGTGAGCACTTCTACCAGCTCCCTCAGTACCCTTGGGTGGATCCCATCTGGCCTCATCGACTTGTATGTGTCCAAGTGCTGCAGCAGGTCATTAACCATTTCCTCTTGAGTTATAGGGGCTTCATTCTGCTCCCTGTCTTCCAGCTCAGTGGCCTGGATGTCTGGAGAACACCTGGTCTATTAAAAACTGAGGCAAAGAAGGCACATGGGGACAGCCTGCTCCTGCACCTTTAAGATTTCCTTCTTGAAGAACGCCCAGCCTTCCTGGACTGCTTTGCCCTTTGGGACTGCCTCCCAAGGGATGCTGTCAACGAGGCTCCTAAACAGGCCAAAGTCTGTCCTCCAGAAGTCCAAGGTAGCAGTTCTGTTCACCCTTCTCCTTACATCTTCAAGAACCAAGAACTCTATCATTTCATGATCACTATACCCAAGATAGCTGCCAACCGTCACATCCCTCCCAAGCCCTTCTCTGTTCACAAACAGCAGATCTAGCACAGCACCTTCCCGTGTTGGCTTACTCACCAACTGCGTCAGGATGTTATCTTCCACACACTCCAGGAACCTCCTAGACTGTTTCCTCTCTGCTGTATTGTATTTCCAGCAGACACCTGATAAGTTGAAGTCCCCCATGAGAACAATTGAGAAACTTCTCCCAGCTGTTTATAGAATATTTTGTCTGCCTCTTCATGATGGTTGGGCAGTCTGTATCAGACTCCCACCATATCTGCCTTGTTGGCCTTCCCCCTGATTCTTATCCATAAACAAATCAACCCTATTGTCACCACCATTAAGCTCAAGACTATCAAAACACTCCTTAACATACAGGGCTACCCCACCGCCTCTCCTTCGTTGCCTATCCCTTCTGAAGATTTTATATCCATCCATTGCAGCACTCCAGTTGTGCGAGTCATCCGACCATGTTTCCGTGATGGCAGCTATAACATAGCATTCCTGCTGCACAGTGGCTTCCAGTTCCTCTTGTTCGTTGCCCACACTGCATGCATTGGTGTAGATGCACTTCAGCTGGGCTGTTGGTCCCTCCACCTTTTCTGGGAGAGAATCCCTAATTCCTACATGACCGTTCTCAGGTGCTTCTGTGATTTCTAACACATCAATAACCCTCCCATCTTTGCTGCCGCTAGCTGGGTGCAACTCTCTCAGGTTTGCTCACTACTGCTGTCCGGTACTGCCCTAAGAGTAGGGCACAGCCTGCAGCCTGACACCTGGGTGGCAGCATGTTCCCACCAGAGCCATCTGGTAGCATTCGAGTAGTGAAGGTAGCATCTGAGCAGAAGGATTCCCACACAGCAGTGTGCAGGTCCCTCCCCGATGATACGCAGACCAGCACAGAGCTACGAGTCACTGCAGCTCCTTCCAGGAATAGTGTGGAGGATTATACACATATCAAGTGTGGGAAGTTTTGGTCAAACAGTAAGAGAGCTCACCTTGCGACACACATACCCTTCAGCTGGGGACATGCTGAAAGACAGACACTTGATACCCAAGTTTGGGCTCCATACCACCAGTGGGCATGTGGGTGGGTACTTCAGTCCCTGCTCACAGGATTGTTTTAAGGAAAACAAAGAAAATAGCCAAGGAGGCAGAGAACCCTGAACTCTCTGATTGTAGCAAGAAAATCCAGGCAATTAGACACACAGGGAGTTTTAGGTGTGGTGTGACCAAGCCCCTCAGGGACTTGATGAGCAGGTCACCTACCTTCCAACATCTCATGAGACATGGGGCAAGGCTGATGTCGAACCACTCAAACCTGCTGAGACCAGGATGTGCCTACGTTTGTCTACAAACATAACCCCTAGAGCTTTGGAACTTTCAGGTCAAGACCTGTGCTGCTGCAAGAAGGTAAATATTTCCAGAGTTAGGTGGCTGCAGAACAAAGGGGTTGCATTTCACAGCAGGGCTCAGCCATCCCTCTTCACACCCCTTCATCCTTTAATTTGTATTTCCATCTGGTCATATGTCACTTCAACAGCACCTAGCTTTTCATAAACAGCATTTTTAAATATCATCATATTCTCCAGTTTTTCTGGAGTTAGTAATTATCTCAATCCCAACAGGCAAGATTTTGCTGGACTTTTTGTTTATAACACACAGGCAAGGTTTTCTTTCCTGGGAAAGAGAGCCTTCCATTTTAGATGACAGCAATAAATGTTAGTTTGACAGCATGTATATCCTGGATTTATTTAATAATAAAACAGTCATCACCTTAGTTAATTTTGAAATTAGGAAAGTAAGAGCCTTCCCAGGCAACAAAAATTTCAGAAGGCAAGATCCAGGTGCTGGTAAAATCAGGTAATTGCTGCTGGCAGGTTGAAGGAAGGAAGTCACAACATCACATATGTGCCAGTCTTAACAGAGGCACACGAACTTTTCCTTCATCTGCCCTTGGCAACTGGCAAAAAGATCACACTCATGCTACACAGCTGCCCCCGCTGATCCTCTCCCATCTCCTGCTGGAACTTCAACTGCAGCATGAGACCTGAATCTATCAGCGCACATCCATCTGCTGAAGAGGCTGAACTGCTCTTCAGTTCCTTATCAGCATCTCAACAGATGACCCTATGAGTTCAATATTCAGTTCCAATGTCAACTGGTCACTGGCCACAGATCAAACACCGTTTTCAGCACTTTCCCACTCTGCAGTCAAGTGGCTTTATATGTCTCATTACACAACTCTGGCACACATTCAGGGTACCACAACAAACAAATTGTAACCTTACTTGTGGTACTTTTCCAAGGTAACATCAGTTTGTCTCCAGCTGAAGAGAAACCATCTGGGTGCAGGAGTCCTATAAACACTTGAAAAACGGCACCATAAATTCACACTCAGCAATTCGAAGTTTCCATTTGTTTGAACAAATTTGATCTAGCCAAAGTACTACATTGTTCATCTCTTTTGCTATTCAGTAAGCGGCCATACAAATCTGAACATATTGAAAAACAGCTTCACAAATTATCTTAATTTTCAAAGTGGTTTCAGAATCATTTAGTCCTAAGAGAGTATTTCTACTTATCTCACCTTATCTGTTATGCTTTAGACTTTCAGGTAAGTGCTTAACCACTCTAAATTCAAGGGAGGACAAAGTTGAATCTATGTTCCCTGCACAGAAACCATGAAAAAATTTCAGCATCAGAACAGGTCAGACACATGCATAAATGTGATAGCTCCTATACAGAAAGGAGAGTTACAAAGAGAAATTCTGATGTGGAACACAATGGCTTTATTACAGCTCCCAAATTCTTTGTTGACTTTTTAAACAAACACCATTAAGGCATATCTACAAGGGATGATGCAGATTCTTTGCAAAACTTAAGATCTGGGACATAGCAGCACACAGACACACAAAGCTTTTGTTCTTATCGCACCTCCAGCAAAACTGAAGCACAGACCAGAAGCTGCAGTCTGTCTCCACCATTGAAGGACACACACCCTTGAATTTAAGGCCAGAACTATAACCTAGTCTGAAATATTCTCATCCACGTTAACTTCAAAATCCTGGAAGCCTATGATATGGACAGTGTTGAGATGGATCCTCTCTTCCAGGCACCAGAGAGCTGAAACTCCACTGACAAGTACTAAAAAGGCATAAATGTAAGGAGAAAGAATTATTTATCATCAGCCACCAACTCCCCTCTTTTTGAGTGCCTGGGGTTGCATCAAGACTTTCAATTGGAATTAGACCAGTAAGATGTGCAAAATCCTTAAAGAAGGCAGAACAAATTGCAAATTGTGAGACAAATACATAAGTAGAAAATGGTTTCATCAGTTTATTGCTTTTTGCAACCTGAACTTTGCTGCCATTTCACGGATGGTTGAGGCTGTGCAGGCATATTCAATGCAGTATACACACTACCACGGAGAACAATGTTTTATCACAACCCATAAAACTGGTGGGAAAACAATCTAATCCTACAGCAACATAATTTGAGAATTTGACAGTAAATACAGCCTCTCGGAAAAAGCTATTGGCATTTACATTAATCAAATGATTATTTTTAAGTTATTGAATAAAGCAAACTGGTGAGGGACCAAGTTCTCTGAAACACATACTTTTGGTATATTCAGGATGTCCTCCCAACACACACGTTTTGAACTCTTCCAAAGTTTCACTAATACCAAATTAAATTAAGGTACGTTGCTTCCAGTTTAAATACCAGGAGAAAATAATTAGCATATTTTAATATATTAACTAAAAGACTGTATGTATAAAACTCTTCAAACATGAAATATTTTTTAAATTAAACAATATAATTATTATACTTACAAGAAAAACAGACTAGAAATTTATTGCTAGTACAAAAATTAATGTGTTTCACAGAGGAGGAGAAGTTAGAGTAATATTATTGCTATAAACACAAACAGTGCCAGAGACAAAAATCTGATTTTTGAATCTGCTCACCATACACAACCGGCTTTCAAGAACGTACAGGCACATGGGACTTATGAAATATTAGGTCCACAACTTTCTTCAGAGTTATGCTTTATGATCTGGTGTCATTTTATTGCCTATTAGTATAACGGCCAGAATTAGTCTGCTGCTCCTGCATTCTAACATTATCATTCATTAAATCTTCTCTCTGTGGGGGGAAAAAAAAAAAAAAACAACCAAAACCAAAAATAAAAACCCCAACCACCCTAATCTTTCTTTCCCACATTAGTATTTTGAAAATTTAAAAACTACAACTACATTCATATCTTTGCCCATAACAAAAAAAGTGGGAGTGTTCACCATGTGGAGAGTCCACGACTATGAACAATGTTTCTAGGCCAACCTTTGATCAATTTGCTAACAAGCTTTCATTCCCAAAGAAAGCATTGTTCATATTGTAGCTTTGAGTAACAACACTACTCAGTGCAAACAGTCATACCTACTACTCTACCAGTAAAAAAATGAAAATGAACACCAAAACCCGCTTGCAGATCTGCACAGTCCAGTTTCTTTGCAATGCACTGATTTCCAGTCACAAGAACATATATCTATAGCTTTTTTTTTTTTAAAGCATGCTGCTTTCAGCAGTTACCTAGCTTGCTACTAGATCATACTACTACTTACACACACTCACCCAGTTGCTGACTTAACAGCTGATCCAGGAAACCAACAACTCTACCTCTCCCTTCAATTAAACAGCCAACACTAGAGTTCATATGGGTTATCATCACTATAAACTATTAAGCTTACGATATCTGTAATTTGTTACGTAAGGACCATAAAGTAAACCAACAGAAATTTTAGCCTAGCTGCAGATTCTATTATTGCTAAGTGGAAGATTTATACAAACCAGTGTTTTATAGAACCAATAAGTCTCAAGTCATTAAAAAAAAGGGGGGGGGAGCAGATTTTGTATTAATGCCACTTCTTTAATTTGGGTAGCTAAACTCTGCTGCAAATCAACTAGTTCGAAACATTTATCTGGGTCTTAAGGAACAGAAATTAGAAAATATCTGATTCAGGTGAAAGTCTCCTACTGGCAAAATCCTCTTATAGTGTACCCTAGGCCCAAACGTGCCTCATGATAAAGCAGGATTCTAAACAAATACATTAATGCATCGATGATTTTAATATCAAACATGAACCCCAAAGTACTTAGTATTTGGATGTTGCCACAACAGTTTCCTTTCCTTCACCTCCACTCCCACATTCCTCCTCCATCCCCCAAAAAAATATCAGCACAAAAAAAAAAAAAAGATAATATAAATATTTGAGGGGGAAACACAACACTCAAGTTGCAAGAAATGAAAGACTTGAGAAGCATACACCTTTCTTTTCATGGCATGCATGAAAAGGAGTCATACACCAAGAACTGGATCAATAAAGACAGTAGTTCAGTGGAAAATAACTCTTGTATGCCGTTAGACAATTCGGGCTAGCATTGTGCGTACCATATACATCTGAAAACAAGAACTCTGCTTTTCTTCAGACAACTTAAAATATTAAATATTTTAAATTAATCTCTTTCAACTCCCACATTGTATTTACATAGTTATCCACAAAAATGTGCAAAGTAAAATCTGACATCAAAATAAATTTAAAAGTCCAACAAATTGAACTTGACATTAAAAAATGCAGCAGAGATTCCACATCCATTCTACACACACTTTGAAGAACAACTTAAGACAGTGAAAAGGTTGTTCCAGCTGAACCTCTGGAAATTTAACAAATCCAAACCATGCCGCACTTCAACCACTAGCTGTCTTTGCTGCAGAATTCACAATGTATCCCACCAGAGAGGTCTTTGACAACTTTTTCTTTGATCAGTTTTTGTAGGAATTTTGTTTCGCTTGTCACATTGTGCATAGTTTGTCCATTCATGGCAGCCATGCAGAGGTTGTTGTAGTAGTGCAAAGGTGTGCTGGGCTGATCGAGATCATATCCAAATCCTGCTAAACTCACTTCATCACATAAGTGTGTGGCCAGAACAACTGCTGTGACCCCAATTGTAGGTACATTCTAAAAAGGAGGAAAAAAGAAGCCCGCTGAATTCAAATATATTTTCCTTTGCCAGTTTTATAAACACTTCACAAATTTTAATGGCTTTGTCTATTCCCTCTCCTCACTTAAAACTGAAGTTATTAAACAATCAATTACAACTTAAAATCAATTAAGCAATCAAGTAAAACTAAAATCTTCAGGGCCAAATACTAATACAACTTGAGTATTTGCCTATAACGAGGCTTCTGGCTGTCAACACTGATTTTTTTTCTGCAAAGGCAAGATGCCATATTATTATGTAGTTAAACTACAAGTGAACCCTCACTCTAAACACTCAACTCTTGACATACAGTTAAACTTGACATTTCTTGATGTAGACTTACTTCAGTATTGAGAAACAAGCTCTATAACAGTATTCTTCAGAATATGACTTTTCACTGAACAACCCATGAAGAAGGCAAGTATACTACAATACAACTAAAAGATATATAGCTTGGTATATTACACTATTTTTATAAGTAAATGTGAGAAGATCCTTCAAACACTTGTGCAGTAATGCTACCATCAAATGCTGTCACACAAAAGCTAAAGAGACAATCCTTATTCAGTATTTTTCATAGTTCAAGAGAACTAGTGACATCCAATTTGTCAAAAAAATAAATTAAAGTAACAAAAATGCCATGTGTAATCAAAGTGAGCAATTCATCACTCCATACTATTGCTGGAGCAAAGGACAGAGGGAGAATATACCCACTAGTTGCTATTGAGCACACTGGCATACACAGCAATTCCAACAGTTGGAAGGTCGCTATACATTGCCCTTGTTTCCATACTCTCTCTGCTTTCCCTGCAGCTGGAGACACATCTGTCTATAGCCGATTGCTGGCTTGACTTAACAGGACTGCTCTTAACATGCTTAACACACATCAGACGTGCATATTTGAATATTTTGAATGATGTGTGAGTGAACACACTGTACAGGATGGAATATGTGTCTCATTGCATCTGAGTGCTTTGTAAAACAGGCCATTTCATGTCAGCATGCACAGGCATAATACCTCATCTAAGAAGGTGAGCTGAAATCCTATTTTGATCTTACACAGGAAAATACCAGAGGCTTTTTGAGAACACATTAATTTCCCTATTACTCGAGACAAACTCTGAAACTGCAGAGAGAAGCTATATTAAAGGAAGAGCCCAAAACTTTTTTCAGTTTATTTTACTTGGTATTTGATAGTCTCCCTCTCACCTTATCCCAACCCCAGAATTTTGATCGAGGTTCAGGGAACTGTAAAATGTCCAAAGCGGTCTCTTTGATGATAACTGGATTCAGAATCCGAAACTGCTTTGATGTGAAAGGAATTTTCTCAGCAACCTCCTTCCAAAAGAAGAGTCGCACCCACAGAGGCTAAGAGAAAGAAAAAACAAACAAACAAACAAAAAAAAAAACCAGTTTAGCAATGGCAAACTCTGAGACTGCAAAGTGTATGGCAGACACAGTATACAAGTTATAGAATTCATCGGTGATTCTGAGAAATTCAGGAAACAATTTATAGCTAAGGTGGTTCAGGAACACCAGTGTGCAGCTCAAGTGACCACCCAAAAGAGGAAAAACCTTCAAAGTACTTGGAATTACAGAGAGGACAGCAGAGGGAAATGTTTTTTATTCTGAGTATTTGACTGCACTTTGTATTTAATCTGTCAAGATATCCACTAGCATCTCCAGGTTCCTTGGACCTTCCCCAGCACAACTGAGTGGGCAGCAGTATTTAAAAAAAATAGGAAAAGAACCCACAGTTTTCCACAAACATTAACCAGGCGTTCTGAAGCAAGCACTGGTTTTAAATAAATTTTGCTCAGGCTTTGAAATGAACAGCTGTTGTTTGACAGCATCCACCTAGTGATAAATGTAACACTTCAGAAGAGGATTATACATAAGACTCAAAGCCAGATTCTGATCTCATGCCTTGCAGTCAATTAGATGCATGTTAATGGAAAAAACAATACTAAATCAGCCTCACTTTACAAATCTTTCCATATAATGCCTAATACTAAGCAAATGATAAAACTGACATACCTGCAAGATATGCCTATATTTTTTAAACAGGCTTAATACTACCTTAACATACAACTCTACAGCAGCTTAAACTGATCAAATCCAGGTTAGCTAAACAGTCCCATCTCTCTCAGCCTTTCCTCATAGGAGAGATGCTCCAATTCCTGAAGCATCTTCACGGCCCTTCAGTGGACTCTCTCCAATATGTCCATTCCCAGGGCAGTTCCCAAAACTGGTTCTCTGCACCAGCAAATACACCAGAGCAAGGAAGAAGGTGGGAAAGACCAGATGTCTTCCTAAGTCATGCAAAACAAGAAAAGGTAGTCTTTTCATAAAGCATATACTTCAATCTTGTAACTCACTCACAGAGGATGTTGCAGATGCCAAAAAGCAATCACTCTTTCAATCCCCCAAAACCAGATTTTAATACAGAAAGACATCCTTGTACTAGTCATACTTCAAAACCAAACCTTAAAACATGAAAAAGCCATATAGCTTGTAAAACAAGTTAGGGATTCAACTCAAGTTAGAAATCTGTTGGTCAAAATTACCACACTGCTGCAGGGAAGGTCATAGACTAACATGGTCTTGACCCTGGATTAAAAAAAAATAAAAATCAGGGAGCAGAATTTCTTAAATCTGTTGAGATTCACACATTATCCAGGAAAGTCTCCCCTCTACTCAGATTATTCAAAACAAGGCAACATCCCTGTACGCACTCTCTGGACTGAAATAGTAGTAGACAGTCATGGTCAATATTAAACAGACTTCCATATGCTCTCATGTTGTAAAAATCACAAAATTAAGGGAGCTTGGAGTACCTAAACTAGTATGTGTTAAATTGTTAAAAAAACTTGTCAGGCTTTCTTCTAAATCTCTCTCAATAGTTTAGAGAACTTGTTTTCAATCTGTGGTCAGAGAAACCTTAGCTACTGGTTTTCAACTTGCAGAAATTATCTCCCTGCAAATTGAAAGAGGTGAAAACCACCAATTGAAAGAGTTTGGAAACATGGTACCATTCTAGCAATTCCTTAGGAATCTCTGCACTTCTTTAAATACTCAGTGAGAAATAAACAACCTCTTAATTTTTGAGCACACAAACGTGAACTAAAAACTGCAATGCTTCAGTTCCACATTAACTGCATGTATGCCTATTGTAGCAGCAGACTTTAGCTGTTAAAAAAAAAAAAAAAATATGGACTAGCATCCAGAAATCTCATCTCTATTTCAGGCTCTGTAGACTTGAACAAGTCATTTAAACCTATCATGAAATGAATTCCACTTTAGTAGACAATTGATATGTCATACATCTTGGGGCAAACCACAAAAATCTGCAGGGAAAAAGTGTTACTGTCAGCATGGGGCTTCAATATGAATGCTGGTACCAACTGTAAAAATATCCTCAGTATAATAAAACAGGAAGTAATAGATGAGCCAGCTTCTTAAGCATTAGAAAAGAAAAAAAAATAAACAAACCCCACAGGTACACAACACTGCCACATTACATACCAAAGTTTCGTTTTTTACCATTGCTTGAAGCCAATTGAAATCAACACTTTTAAACAAAACAGCCACAAACAAGCTAGCAGGAGGATACTCGTGTTCAGAAAGGGGGGCTCCTTCTGGGTAAGTCATCCGTATAGTAGTTTTGTTACCAACATGATCTGTGTATCCTTGAACCGGTGCATCATTTAACCTAACAAAAAAAAAAAAAACAACACACACACAATGGAGAGAAACTGTATTTAATAAGCAAGGGTTACAATCTCATTAAAAAAAAAAAATCAGACACTAAGCAAAGAACTTTTATACAGCCCACAAATTTTTTAACAAAGCAGAGCATAGCATTTTCTCAGTATCTCCATGTTCCCTGCCTCACACACTCATCCATCCCTTATCTTTGAGAGGAAGCCAGTTCTATTTCTGGATTAACTGGCACAAGTGCAAAACTTCAAAAAGAAAAGCTTGAATAGAAAAGTAACTTAAAACAACATTGCAGAATTTCATATTCATTGCCTTGTGGCAACTCAGAGAGGCTTAAAAGAAGAAGGCAAAGAAAACACACAGGAAGTTGCCTGCATTACCTTTTTTAAAATACACACACGCATATATACACACGAGTATCACACACAGAAAGGCATTAAAATTATCCCTTCAATGCTATGTAATGCATCCTGTGGGTTCTCATCATTCTACCTCAAAGATTTCACGTGCTAGCACGCTGTTGACAACAGCATCATCCAGCTCCACCAGTTCTGCAGAACAGGGTAAGTCTCACAAACTTTTCTATATCAACAGAAAAGTCACCTTCGTGCTGCCAGCCCTAATTTCAGAGAACTGTTAATGCAAGTTCTCTGCCCCTCCCCACGCTAAGGGGTTCATTTACCTTTGCATAAGAGCTATTAACACACTGTATCAAGTCTTCTCTTTTTAAAGAGAAGCAAGTCTTAGTTTACAAAGCAAATTGGGAAAATGCTTGTATTAAATTTATTTGTGACTTTACCCAATTCAAAATACAAAGGAGAATTCAAACAGTAATGGTCAGAAGCCACAAATACAGAGCATGTATTCATTTAATTCGGACATTAGAAAACACGGGTAATCATAGAAAGCATGTACCAATCTTGTAAAGATAAGGAAAGACAAGCATGCTATACAGTGTGTAAGCAAACTGTATACTGAAACACCAATTAATTTTTATTGTTTGAAACAGCTGTTATAAAAAAAAAATCCTTCAAATAAGGACCCCAACCAACCAAGGGGAAAAAGGCAGAGGCGAGTCCTAAGGCCTACCTCTGAAAGCTTAAACATAAGCATGGATAAAAACAGCATTGTCTACTTGTCTATGATTTCACTGGTTCCTATCTCATTTCTGCCCACATTTTTCTTGTATCTGAAGCCCACACTGAATTCCTGTCTTAGGAGCAAAATAAATTGTCATGTTCACAAGACTTCAAATTCCATCAAGTCACAAGTAAATTTCTCAAAAACAATTTCAGAAATAGTCTTATAAGTTGCATAAATGCTGGAGATACTTTCCCCTTAAAAAACAAAAGTTGGCTCATAAAGTAAAGTTGAAGTAGTTGGAATACTTAAGTGGAAAATACATACCTTATAACAATATCAAACTTATTCAATAAGTGACCCAGTTCTGACCCATGGAGAATTCCACCACTGCCAACAACAACACAACGCTTACAGTGTTTTGACTTCAAATATTCTGGTAAATCATGCTCAGGTAAGAGTTCAAGCAGATTTTTAAGCTTATCAAAGAACTTGTGGAATCCAAAAGGAGGTTCATATTTAAATAAACCTTCATCTTCATTTATGTTTTTTCTTACAAAGGGAGATATGTCCATGCTATATTTCTCCGCAAATAACTTCCTCATTTCTTTCTTCACATAAGAAGGCCGGCACTCTTCCTGCAATGCAGCACTGGCATACTGTTGTGCTCTCTAAAACAAAACATATATGATTTCAGTCAGGAAAGCAAGCTTCAGGAACATACAAAACCCTCTTAACACAACCCGCCAGCTGACTACTGGCAGTTTAGCAAACAGTTCATAAAGAAAGCCTAAATATGGAAATTCAAGACATTTTAAAGCATTCACTCAAACACAGATATTAATCAGTGCAGGGTGAAAACCTGCAAAGGAATGTCTCTCCATCCAATCACTTAAGTCTGGATAGGAGCTTTTCTAAAGAATAAATTAGGCTACTAAAAGAGCTAAGTGAAAATAAGCCATTTGAGATCATATGTACTGTTACTTACAAAAACAAATTAAAAAACCTAGATGTACTTTTACCCATCTAATTCAGCAGGAAGCCAGCAAGCAGAGTTCTACTCTGCTGCTCAAATACATGACCCCAGTTCTGCCTGTAGTAGGATTTTACTAGAGACACATCCACTGACTAAAAGTTCTGTGAAACGGCAGGCTGGACTTGCTTACTAATCAAAATGAAGCAACACTTCTTACAGAAGTATTGCTAAAGTGGTATTGCTAATGACTAAAACAAAACTTTAAAAAGAATGCAAGGTGGGGGTGTTTCTGGTCTTCTTTTACAGACTAGTCACCAAAATAAAAGACTACAGTTCCATACTGCAAGAAAAGATTAAGCTGTCAGATAAAACTACACACTGATGCATCTCATTAAAAAAATCCCACAAACTATTCATGTACATTTTTTAGAAAGCTGTAGTAGCAAGGCAATACCCGATATAAACAAGAAGAGAAATAGCAAATAGGTATTATCAGTTAAAATAAAATCTTTTTGCATAGTCTCTTCCCTGACACAACTCTGCTAATCTTTCTTCCACTGTAATAAAAGAAAAACACACGAGCAAACACGGGAGTCAGAGAATCAAGATTCAAGTCTAGCGCTAACTCAGTTCCCCTTCTGTACCATTAAGGAAAGGGAAGTGTGTACCCAGGTGCACAAGGAGGGAAGTTGTGGGTTTGGTTTCATTAGAAAGGTCTCTGCAAGTCTGGGCATAAACACCACACTTCTTCCTTGGCAAAGCACAAGTGCACAACTTCATGCTGTATTTTGCCAGCAAGAGTCAGTGCATCTTTGGAAGAGCCTCATTTTTTAAGGCTGACAGTCATGCATTCTATGAGTAAAAATTAATGCCTATCACTTGACAACTGCCTCAAATCACTTGCAATCAGCTACTATCTAACTAGAGAAAGAACAATGCTATTCCCCCAACATAAGACGGACATGGACCCGCTGGAGCGTGTCCAGAGGAGAGCCACAAGGATGATCCGAGGGAGCACCTCCCCTGTGAAGAGAGGCTGAAAGAGTTGGGGCTGTTCATCCTGGAAAAAAGAAGGCTCTAAGGAGATCTTATTGCAGCCTTCCAGTACCTAAAGGGGGCCTACAGGAGAGCTGGGGAAGAACTTTACCAGGGCATGTAGTGATAGGACAAGGGGGAATGGCTTTAAACTGGAAGAGGGCAGGTTCAGATTAAACATTAGGAAGAAGTTTTTCCACTTTGAAGGTGATAAGGCACTGGAACAGGTTGCCCAGAGAGGGCATGTCTTTTCTTTCCACATCCCTGGAGGTGTTCAAGGCCAGGCTGGACATGGCCTTGGGCAACCTGGTCTAGTGGGAGGTGTCCCTGTCTATGGCAGGGGGTTGGAACTCTATAATCTTCAAGGTCCTTTCCAAACTACACCATGCTATGATTCTATGATTTCCTCATCCTGCACCTAACACAAACAAAATGAATCGTAAGACAGCAATAAACACAGTCCATGCAGTCTTTAAGTTTGCTTGGCTTAAGGTGGTGGCTGTTTGGAAGCAAGAATATGTTATTGAGAAATGAACTAAGTCAAATTAGGAAAAAAAGGGGAGACACACAGGCTCAGAAGGGTAAAAACATGCACTGAAGAAGGTGGGAGAGGATGAACATGCAGTGAAGCTAAGATGAGACTATCTTAAATCAGAGCTTCTGCTGTAAATTGTGTCTTAGCATTGAGGCATTCAAAGACAGAAATGTAACAACTCTAAGCCAAGGTAGTGCTGTAACAAAGAGCAAACAGGTTAAATAGCAAAGAAAGAAATGTCAGCAAGCATTAAGAGAAAGCTTTATTGGCATCTGTTACACCAGCTTAAAAAGCCACAGGAAAACTGTAGTTGAAGTAAGTAGCTGCTACCTTAAATAAACGAACCAAGAGCTGCACCATCTTGCACTTTTGCCCTGTGATTCAAAAAACATCTCAACAAACAGAAGGCAAAGTAGACCAAGGAACTGGCTGAGGTAAAAATAAACCTTTAGTTTAATGTGTAGGGTTTGGGGATTTCTTTTTTTTTTTTTATGTTACTTTTCATTTGCATCAGTTTTCTGATCACCAGTACCATCTGCACTGACGTGACAGTATGATGACATGCCCATTTCAAATGTTATTCTTAACTGTCACACTTATGACATTTTACCCCTAAAATCCAATTTCTCTATGTACTTCTGTTGTCACCCCACAAGAACAAAACCCAGAAGTTCTATAGCATGAAATGAAGCAAAATATATTTTCCCTCCAGGATAATTTCAGTATTCTAGTTCTTTGTTAGACACCCTTATAACTCTTACATTGTCAATTAATTACTTTTTTAAGCCAAGTTTAAAAAAAAAAAAACAACACACAAAAAAAAATACCAACCCTTACACGATTGAGGTCCACATACGGCATTTTTGTTCTGTCACATTCTTCAGGGCCAAAATGTAATTTGAGGATATAAAGGAAGCAGCCTCCAACTACGAACAGTGCAAAAAGTCTAAAAGCAAACGGGAGGGTGTAGGGATAGAAGAGAGGAAAAAAAAAAATATCATCTTTTTTCCAGCAATCCATCAATTGGTAAATGAGTATTTTTAAACCAATTTAAGGCAGCTGAAAAACTTCAGGTGAATTGCTATTGCTTTGATCATTGCAAATCTTTCACAACTTTTCAGAACTATCTGCAGGAAAGTACAAACATATATAGATGTTTTGATAAGGAAAATGTTGCATATTGACACACTGATTTATGCATTTCTGTGCCTGCATCATATACTTTTAATGGATCTCTGATGGGTCAAATAGCTGCCCTTATGTAAAGAAACCAAAAGCAGCTTTTGTTCTCCTACTTTAAAGGGCAACTTTATTTTGAAATATGTATTTTTGTGCAAGTTAAAAAAGGCATGGAACCTCAAGCTTCAAGATTTGGGTCAATGGCCATCAACTCACAACCAAAACTTTCAACTCGCCAGCAGATGCTCAGATTTATCTTAAGAAGTCTAATCTAATTATTTACATCCCCAAAACAGGCAGAAGAAAAAAAAAAAAAAAAAACTTTCAAAATTGAGTAATACAGAGTATCTGTATTTTTGATCTACTTATTTCTCATTCCTAAAAAATCTCACTGCTGATCTCCACATAATCACTTGGCTTATTTCATGTCTAAAACAATTTGCAAAAATTACATCATTATTCAGTTAGAGTTGTGGTTGTTGCTCAAGCATGGAGTTTTATTTCCTATGGTTTCACAAGGACTGGACGTTTGTTTAAATGTCTTTAAAAAAATACAACCTATTAAGCGTTCAGCACTTCTTGAAACTCCTTCAGATGAAGTTATTACAGATTTTCAAGTTTTTTTTTTTTTTAAAAAAAACCACTTGTATCATATGGGCTAATAAATGCAATCCCAGCACTTAATTTGCAGTATGTGCTGCAAATAAGGTGGCCACTGGAAAAGCAGCACTGTTCTTGCATCTGATTTAACTAAATTAAATTTTGCACTGATAAGGAATCTAAAACTTTCATTAGCATGTTATGCTGCAACCCCTGGAAATCAGCTGACTGGCAGAAGCAGGTGATTCACAGCAGATGAATGTGGCTAATTTTCCTCCACAGAGTTTCATCAAGTATCTCTAGATAGACTTGAGACTGCACCATGATTCAGGTGCTCAAAACACCAGTGGATATAACAGTTTGGCTTTGGGTTTTTTAAGCTTTAAGACCTAAAAATTTATGTGGCAGAGAGGCATCACAGTAGTGAGCTTCTCTGGTTTAAAATATGGTTGTGGATGTACACTAGCACATACCCATTAATTCCAATTTGATGTTAAACTACAAACAATGGAGTAATTAGGATTTTGTGATGTAGCATTCTGGAATTCTTCACAAAAAAAAAAATAACTATAAGTAGACACCTCCCCAAAACACCCACTGAACATCCACTGCCCTTCAATTTCTTCAGTTATCAGAATGTATAAAAGCCTCAACATTGTTACTTATCTGGACACAAAAAATACTGGAAATACTTGTGAGTGAAGTACTGGGATCTCACATTGGCTTGGGAAAAGAAGAAAGCCTAGGCTCCTTAAAGTGTTTAAGGTGTCCTGGGAAAGCTGTGTGCCTACCCCTCCATTCAGTTCCTGTGGCAATCTCATCCCTTGATTTGTGCATCCTTTTTGTAACTGCCCAGGCTAAAGGGAGAGCAATTGACCTTTACATTGCCATGACAATGACACTTACTTGCGAGTACCTTTTAAAAACCAGCTTGGTCTTCTCATCTTCATGTGCAGTCACCTTACACCATTGCACAGGAGGTGAACAACCACTTTTCAGCTTCACAGAGCTATTGTCACTCAGCATTGCTGTAAAAAAAGAAAGAAAAACATTATCATAACTTTTTTCTGAATGGAAAAACGTTCAGAGGATGGCCAATGACTGTTAACTTACTCTGTTTCCCAGAGAATACTGCGATTCTTGGTTATCTTGTCAGGAATACTGAATCACTCCTGATCTCCTTATGATCAAGAATATACTTATTTCAGATGCACCACCATGACATGATTCTAAAAATACATACATTTTTCCAGGTACAGGTCTTTCCATTCTTCGTAAGCCTGAAGTCTAATAACTGCAATTACATCAGTTACTGTCAAACACTATTGTTTGATCTTGGTCAAACACCATTTTGTTTGAGCAATTATTAGACTCCAGACAGGAGGTGAGGGATGGAAATATACACAGTATGCTCAGGGTGTTTAGGATCCCTGAGTCAAAGTGTCCAAGCACTACACTACCCTGTAGGCTTCAAGCATCCTCAAAAACAGAGCCCACATCTCAAATCAACTCCCTGATTTCCCTGAGGTTAAGCAAACTTGTCTCTTCATCGGTCTGAATCTATTGCTGACCTCTTCAGAAGCCCCAACATTGTGGTCAGCAACTTCAACATCAAGCAACAACGGATGTGAGGGAAATTTTGCCTGGCACACAGCAGGACCAAGAGGCTGCCAGCACAAGGGCAGTTTCTGTGCACAGCACCGCCTCCCCTCCAATGTACACCGTGAAGCCAGCAGGAGCACACTGTGCTCCCTCACAAATGGGCAAGTCACTGATCATTAGCTAAGGAGAAGCAACCTCACTGCTTACTGTTTGTGAGCTCCCACAAGTTTCTATGCTTAAATTCTTTCTAATTTTGGAGAGAAAAACAGGCTGGCACATCAGCTTCCCACAGGCTGCTGCAATTAACCAAAGATCTGAGCAAAAGTGGAAATGCCACACAAAGTCTAATCATACAAGCTTGCTGGTTTTGCCCTGAATGAAGAAGGGTTATCGGCAAGGGTTTTTCCTGCCTTACCGACCTGCAGAAGCAGCACTCCCTTTGATCAGCCAACCACAACCATGGAAGGGTGCAGCCTGATCCTCCTCAGCAGAGGATTTCAGCCCTACTCATTCCCTTTGATCTTGGTGTTTAACCCTCTCTGCTCTCCACTGCAAAAGTGTTCACACTTTTCTGTTCTCTTGCCAAGAGCTCTGTCACAAGAACTTGCAGGGAAAAAAAAAAAAAAAAAAAACAAAACAAAAACAAAAAAAAACCCCCAAACAAACAAAAAAAACACCCAGGGCTAAGGGTAGGCTTTTATCTAGGGACAATTTTCCACATTCTCTTTTCCGCTCCACCTCCTTTCATTTTATATGGCAATATGACCCACTTGAACTAGTCTGTACTGCCACTTCAGTTGTTTGTCCAAACAAACAGTGTTTTGTTGTTCTTAAATACCAGGATGAAGGAGCTGATGAGACACAACATCACCTCCAGATCTCAACTCCAGTGCACTGAAACGTCACGGATATCTAATTCAGAAGATGACTCAAAGACAGTCTTCCTTTGCACAGTCATGCATCATTTCTCGGTAACAAATTTGATACACATGGTAGAAGGTCAAAAGCCACAAACATTTGAGAACAAGGTAGGAGAAGGAGAGATAAAGATCAACACCAGCATCTTAAGTCCTTTGAACAGCAGACAATAGTTAAGCAGTGCTTTCTAGAGTCACCTGCAAGTGGTCATAACCCACAAATCAGGGCAAAGGGGAAAAAAATAGCCTAATGTTTTTTGCCAGTGGAAAATTTCAACACTTACCTCAAACATAGGTAACTTGGTTATTATGATACTACTAAGAACCTCAAATTACCCACCTAGCTGTATTTGTTAATTGAACAGACTCTGAGCTGTCACACCCATTTGTAGGCCTTTGTCACAAAGCAGAAATACCTTAAACACCACCTTTTAGCACATCTGAAAGCACTGCAAAACCAGGTGTTGACACCACCACCCCAGTCATCTGCATTACAAGTCCGTTTTGCTCTCAGCTAAAACTTGCAGAAAATCAGTGAAGTCCACACTGGTAAAGGCATAGTGTGCATCAACAAAATTTGCTCTAAGGACCATACTCTAACGACAGTTATGGATCACTACCTTGAGATGCCCACTGCCAATCCAGCAGGACTCGCACAATTACTTTATACTCCAAGGCATGACACACATCCTTCCCGACACAGTACACAGACAAGACAACTAAGTTCCCCTCATCATTACCTAGGATCCACTCACTACCTTCATACCAACAGCTGACAGGTATCCACAGATATCACGTTGCCAGCATGCACAGGGAGTGGCCCCAGTTCATGAAGCCTGCCAGCACAGTCAGCCGTGGCACATGAAGTCAGCAGCAATTAGAGGACACTGCAAAGCTGCAGAGGAGAGCGCGACAAAGCCAGCAGACCATGTGGAAACTCCAGGATTGCTCCACGTACTACAGAGAGTAATGACAGCCAGATCACCTCAGAGAAGAATGGCTCGGAACAGCACAAATAAGGGGCCCTCAGCACTGTTTGGCAAAAAGGAAGTGGATCACTCACGGACATGGATGGCTTACTGCATGACTAGCTTACTGCATGGGGGTGTTCGCCAAACACTGCATATGCCTAAGCTACAACGTCCAACAAAACAATAATTATTACATCTGTCAGTTCCACAGATGTCTACATACACGGCTGGGGAGAAGTCTAAAATGGAACCTTTCTTTTTTAAAAAGAAAAAATGCTGCCTAATAAGCAGGAAACGAGTTTCAGCCATTTTCACTACAGAGCAATGCAGGTAATGATTCTCTCTTAGGTAAACATAATAAAGAGGTAACTTGATCACAGCCTATAGGAACCTAGATCAGAACAGATTCTGCTCAAAAGCATCGGTCAGACTAGGTATCTGAGGATCCTGCTATCAGGAAATCACTGCAACAACATACTAAACTGACACCCTGAGGTCTGGCCCTGGTACTGGTAACATTTATGAGGAAACACACTCCCAATTAAGCACGTTTTTTCCAGCAGCTTGAATCAAATCCATAAAGTTTTACAGCTTGAATTACAAGGGTAAGGTTAAAGCCTCACTACCTTTGCTTTGTTCAAAGCACGTTTTTATTTCTTTGCAAATTAGTGTTTCACTATCTAGGACCCAGGTTCTGTTGTAATTTGACAGGAAGACTTGCTTGTGAAAGACTGCTCAATGTATATAAAACATTTTATTGCCTAATGGCACTAACATGTTCCTGGAATCATCCCGCAGCATGGAACAACACAGCCAATCTCCTCTGCTGTATAAATCATCAAAGAAGAGTGCTCTGCAAACAGCACACTTTTAATCATTTCCAAGGGTGAGAATTTCCTACTACAGAATTTTATGCAAAGATCCTACAACAGAAGCCTTTCAAAATGCAGAAAAGGCTGCAAGAGATCTGAAAGATAGAGAAGGAACTGAAGAGGTGGAGAGTGATGAAGACGGAAGGGGATTAACGAGGAATGCAAGACTGCAATAAACAAGTGTTATCATAAATTCTTCCCTGCCTCTGAGCAAAATAAATTCCAGTTGTCCCCAAACAGTTGCTTCACTCATCCTGGATGTGCAAAAAGGAAACACCCAGAATTTAATTAATCACCTCAGCATATCCTTTCTGCATCCAACTCTTAGTATTTACTATGCTCAATGGATTTGTTTAATTTGTTTGTATAACGGAAATAATGTCAGTTTTCATTTTGTTTGCAACAGTTTACTTCAGGTTGACTTTTGTCAGTTCTGTTTTGTCAGTCTGTTCTTGATCAAGTCTATATATACAGACAGATAGATATATCAAGTCAAAATACATCTGTCCAGCACAGCATTTTTTAAAAAATTACTCAGGGTTTGATCCTGCATTCTTATCTAAGTCAATAAGCATCTCCCACTGGCTGGAATGGCATTAAGAGTGCTCAAAAGAGCAAGGTCAGTAGTAGCAAGTACCTGAGAGCAGACCTTTCCCACAGTCTTCCTGAGCTTCAAAAAAAAAAAAAAAAACTGTGAGTTTACCGAGAGAACCACAGCAGTTAAGAAACCAAGCACCAAAGACAAGCTTCACCTATAGCATCGAGATTTTGTTGTTTGCATACAAACAACACTACACCCTTTCAGAAAGGGGCAGTGCTACAGTTGTTTTGATAACCACAAATGCAAATGTCTCAATTTGCATACAAAAGATGTCTCAGTAGTAATACTGTATCACAATCACATTTTGCATTGACATTTCCATAGCTACTTATTGTGGTCTAATTAGTGAGGACTCGAGGGACTTAAATTTGCTTTTCATCTACTGAACTTAAGCGATCTGTGTAAAACTGCTGCAAAAGCTAAATTGTCCATCAGTAGGAATACACTCCAAAGCTTCTTGTGGTGTTATTCTTTTCACCATAATTTACTTTTGTCTCATTGTTATTCTTCAGTAGACAAAATTTCCACACTTCGAATATTTCAGAAGCAATTAATTTAAGTTTTTAGGATGTCTTTTTATGTGAGAACGCTAAAAACTAAAAAGCAGTGGGTGTCAAGTTGTACATGACCACTGCCACACACTGAAAAATTGCATTTGGTTATGTACAGCACCTGGATTTACCCAAAGACTAAGACTCTCAGCCCCCATTGTTTGAGTGCCAACAGCGTCACCAGGCACAGAGACAGGACCAGACCAGCCTGCATATGAGTGCAGAACAAGGCACATACCTATATTCCCCACCACCCTCTCATCAAGCCCCCAGAACCCCACACAGGTGATGTTTCCACTTTCCTCCTTTGTCCTACCAATTCCAGCACATTCCCACCTCCCCACATGCTTAGGGTCCCATTAACAGCCTCCACAGCTGAGCTTAGCATATTATGTGGGCAGGTACTGTTCCAAAATAACTCTGCAGGCAGAGACCTGAGCCACAGATGAAGCACTAGCATGGATAGTTACCGTCAGTTGGTAACTCTTCATGCAGGAGCTTATCCCCCAGACCTACATGAGTACCTGCACACAGGGTTATTCCCCACTTGCTTTTACCAGAGCTTGTGGGGAAGCTGCCTTAGGCAAGCCACTGCTTGACAGCCCAGCAGGACAAGAAGCATCTTCTGTTCTACAGTTGTATAGCATCTAGCACAACGTGATCTTGGACTACACCTGAAGCTCCTGGGAGCTGGAAATAAAAATTAGCTTTCCCTCTTGCAGTACCATAGAAGTAGCAGAAACAGCCAGTTTTACAAGTCATCCGCAAGACAGTCCATCTCAAGGTCTTGCTGCACAATGCTGCCTTTGAAATTCACAAAACAAGATCAAGCAGCTTGCAGTATAAAGTCCACAGCCACTGAAACCTGAAAGTCACACCGACAAAGGAATGACTAATCAAGAACAATAGGGCTCGAGCAGGCAGTGAACCAGAAAGTAAAATTAATGCAAAAATACCCCCAAAACACCTGCTCATTTCAAGCCCCCTCCTCTAAAACAGACACACATAAATTACAAAACATACTTTCAAAAACAGTAAACGATAAAATGAAAGCTACTTGGTTTTGAATTACATTTATGTTTCAAAAAAGAAAGGTGAAGTTAAAAGGCAGAGAAGGTGTTTTCACATGGAATAAATTTGAGCAAGATACTCTTCGTCGAGATGCTGTGCACATTATCAGTGATGAATTCTGCATGAACTCCTAGTTCTGAGACTTTTTAAAACAACAAAAAAACCCCACAGTTAAACTGCAAAATTTTATGCAAGGAGCTAGAAGAGTACACTTAAGAAAACTTAAACCCATGACAGATTGTTTCCTGGGACACATTTGGGAAAAACAGATAACAAAAATTGACAACTACAACACTAACATCTGTGATTATTTGTGAGGGTTGTACCCAAAAAGAGATTACACATTTTAATCTATCCTCATTATTGACCAAATAGATGAGATACTAGTTTTCATTAAGGCTTTCAAGACTGATATAATATTTGAATAGAATGTTATTAATTTATGCAATGACATGAAAAATAGTTTGGTGAAATTTATAGGTAGGATTAATTTTGTTTGCTTCTGCACTACCAAAAACCACAGAGATCAAAGCTAAGGGCTGAGATGTAAAAAAAAAAAAAAAAAAGGTTAATTATGTGATAGGTTTTGTGGAGTTTTTGTGGTGTGGTTTTGTTGGTTTTTTTTTTTTTAAACAGATGTAAAAAAATGTTTAAGAGCCACCTGTTAAACAGAGCCTCTCAGTTGAAGAAACATAAGAATACAAAAAATTAATTTCTTTCTCTTCTGTTCTTTTTTTAAGAATGTCATTAAGAAAACTTATTTAGAAATCATCATAAAACTCGCACAGTTCCCTCCCACATCCTCAAAACCTGTTAAACTCTCTTTAAAGAGACGCAAAACAGTATTAACTCAGGGAATTTTTAAGTAATATAATTTATTGCCAATTAATACAACTTCTGATCACCAACTCTAATACTGAGAAAAGAAAACAAACAATTTAACCCATGAGTAAACAACTTTCCTTCCCCTTCCACAGGGTAAACTTAAGCCAAACACTTCTCCTCCTCACGTCTTTGTCTCAATTTCCCTTACTTTTGTCACAAGTTACACAGAACCTATCCCAATTCCTCTGGGGAGAATTCCTCTGTCTGCACCTCCTCTGTGCTTCTCACTGGGTTTATTCTGCTTCTCTGTGTTTCTTACCAACTTAGCTGATCTGGCATAGGTGGCCCATAAGTCCCCCAGGGATGTCCCTCCCCTGGGACTCTCCCTCCCAAGTCTCCTAATCAACCCATGACCCCTTCAGATCCTCCCTATGCTTTCAAACTTCATCATCTCTTCATTGGAAACAATAAACCATAATGAAATAAATTTTGCAAATAATCTCTGTCCATTTAAAAAAAATCATGATAAACATTTATTTTTTTAAAATCAACAGTGGATCAAGCTCCGTCCCAATAATAATCAGGGAGAAGAAATGATAACACCAAGAATAAAAAAGCTGAAGCTAAGAACAGTGTGTTGTGCAATTCATTATACACAGAGGACTTCACAGTTGCAAGTGTTGTACAGTCAAACTGGTACCTTACAACTGCAATGGATTAGAGGTATTTTTATCCTTCCAAAACCATGGAGTATTCCTAAATACAAAAACAACTTGGAAACATATTCCTTCACGACTTAAGGAATTTGTTATTAAAAAACCACAATCAACCTGGAACAACATATGATCGTCCTCTAGCAAGAGGCACTCTAGAAACTGCAGCACAGTGAAGGACTGCCTCACTTTCCAATGACTTCTGCAGAAGTAAATCTAAATTTTTAAGCCAAATTTTAAGCATATGTTTAACAGACTAGGAAAGCTAATTGAAAAGCTGCCCAGATGTTGCATTTAGATTTCAAACATATGCAAGGAAAGTAAAAAGCCTTTTATCTGAATGGACCCATTTGCCCATAGTGACAAAATACTCAAGAAAAAGCAGGGAAAGAAGAGGAACAGATAAGTTACCCCAAAGGAACCATTTCTGATCGGGAAATCTCTTTCTATAACACAATAAACATTGAAATAGCCTCATTAAGAATCTTGTTCAATGGTACATGACAAAAATCCCTTAAAACCACAAGCATGAGGAAAAATTCCAGAGATATTAAAGATTTGAGGCAGACTTATCAGGGACACGCTGAGGCATGAGAGACTCTTGCATTATAATCTGTAGCAATGTATTAGCTGTTGGATATTTATCTTCAAATAAGCCTCTGATCATCATCCTACCACTTCCTAGCAGAAACAGTCACAAGGCACGAAAAGACAGCAGCCAAGGAGCTGTTGCATATTAGAGAACAACAGCTTCTCATCAGAGGAAAAACTGGAACGAAAGTTAAAAATTAGATGCTTCTGTCAATTATTTCTTTGGTTGCAACCATATAACCCCCAGAGTAAAGTTGGCACCTTAGCGTATTTAGATATTTGATAAACTTTCTTTGAATATTATCTCATTAGCACCTACTACTATTGAATGAAAAAAGTATTTGACAAACATGACTTCTCTGATGAACAGTAGAGTCCATCATTTTGGTTAATTTAATAAAGTCAATAGAAATAATACATCCTTGATGACAAAAACAAGTGTAGCCTACAATATCATTATAAGCACCTAAAACAGGACATTGGTTACATTAGCGTATAACGCATCTTATACAATGAACTTTGACTGGTAAGGCTTTTTAATCAGACAATAAAAAGTAAAAACAAATGTCTGTACAATCTGCAGTTCATTTGGTGAAGATCTGTCTTCTCAGAAAATAAGACAATAATACAGAAACCTACAGGTGTGGATGCAATTGGAAAAAAGTGAAACAAGGAGTAAATGAAAGTTTCAGAGCAGTTGACAAGACACTCTCAAAGGCATCAACCACCAACCAACTCATGAAATCACTAATAACCTTACATTACTGTGTCTATTTGCCTGGTCTTTTCCTTTAGGAAGGATACACACAGCTAGGCTACAACTTGCTCTTCACTTCAGGTCATCCAGATTGAACACAGAAAAATTGGTTCCAGCTCAAATTTGATTCAATTATCAGCATAATTAAAGACATTGAGAGTGTGACAGCATCACTTCCTTTCAGCAGCATTCACAGAAAGCTTTTTGGTTATCAATAGTGCCTGCTAAGATAACGTTATAGGCAAAAAACTCTTAGTGGGGTTCAGAATGAAGGTTAAATGCTCAAAACAGGGATCAACCTCTTGATTTCACTTCTGCCTCAGCACCCTCTGCTCTAGTCAAGCTTTCCAAGCTTTTCTATGAAACATCTTTCAGGTGCTCTAAAGTGAGGAACAGCAAAAATCCATAATGCATAAACACAAGAAACATCAACAAGATGTGCTTCAACACTTAAGAAGGCCGCTGATGCTTTGCAACAGACAAAAACAGTATCCGAATTTGGAATTTCTCTGACTCCCAAATGATCCACAGAAAGCCAGTGTTCCAGCCAAGCAGGAAGAAACAGGTGAGGTTTTTTTTGCTTTTTTTGCAATCAGCTGTTGTGAACCGTGTGGTATTGAAAAGATCTGCTTATTTCTTGAAAAGATATGTTTATTTCTTGCAGAGAAAGCTTTTGAGCCCCCCTTGCCCTTCTTTTTTTTTGGGTGTTTTTTTTTTTTTGTTTGTTTGTTTGTTTGTTTAAGAGCAAATCCCAATTTTCCCTTTTATGTTACTTGTGTAAGAAATAGTTGCCTGCCTGCTTGGGTTGTTTGGAAACTGAGGTCAGCCCCTCTTCTCAGCATTTGCTGAAGCCAGCAAACACACAGGAAGAACAAATTGCAGTATAACAGCAGGCAGCTGCTACTCAGAAATCCCCCCCTATGCACATTTCACACGCTCCTTTCTGCGGCACATCCTCCTCCCCTGGCCTACAGACCCTGTATACGTGAAAGCGCTGCTCCACTTCAGGACTTTGAGGAAGAGCCACACCAGCCAGGAGAGGAAGAACAGTGCACAGCTTATCTGCACATCACCCACCACCAGCTGCACAAGTTCATCTAGCACAAGTGGAAGATTTTTCTGCACTCCTACAAGGAAGCCAAAACAAATTAGGTCTTTCCCCTTACATGGGAAGTTTGAGGAATAAATCTTCCCTAAAAGAAACAGTCGGAAAAGACAGGGAATAGCATTAATCTTTACTGGGCTAAGGAAACATGCCAGCAGGCCTACACAGCCAAGATGGTTCATATTACATCTGAATTATGCAGCAGAATAGCACCAAACAACTGGTAATTATGGAACAATGTTAATAGTACAGCAGCATTTTTACCACAGTATCATCTAACACTCCAAGAGATCATGGTAAAAATCACATTTGAGCCTACAGAAGCAAAAGAGGAGATACCAAAAACGTCCCACAAAGAAAGGGCTTAAAAGGAAATTGCAGTATAGCAAAGAACATTGCTGAAACCAATTTTAGTGCTTTTAACTTCTGAATTCAAGACTTCAGGACCTAACGTGTTGCAGAGAAAGCTGGTGGGACAGGTGAAGGAAGAGGTACTCTCAAGCAGAACAGAGAGCCCAGTCTGTCTAGCTTTGCAAAACAGGTTGAGAGTTTGTCCTTAGATACACCAAACACGTAAACACCAAAGCCAAAAGCAAACAACTAAAACAAAAGGACAATGTTAGTACACAGCAAGAAGAGGTCATAAATAAATATGGACTAGGAGCAGAAGATACCTGAGCAGCAAAGGAATAGCCTTCCCATAGGAGTAATGGAAATTAACAGACAACACAAGTTTTAAGGAAGTCCTTAATAATTTATGAATGACCTTATGAGAGAGTTGCCTGCAACAGGGGAGACTCCTCCATGATCTAGAAGTCCTACATCCGAATTACTGCTCTGTGGTTTCAAGTGTTGGATGAGCCTGCTGCAGATGCTTTAATCTGTTGTGTTTGAGTAAGTTTTGTTCAGACTTGTTTGTAATTTGAAAATTACTCCATGACAAGTTTGAAGTGTTGGCTGGGTCTTGTTCAGTAATTTAGCCTTTATCAAAATTCAAGACCTACTTAAGTTCTTCTGGCTCTCTTATCTAAACAAAATAACCTGCCCTCCAAACATCCAAACCCCACAGTAATCTTGGCACTATCCGCACCTGTCACCTGAACTGATGTAAAGCAAACAAAATTAAATATTTTTAGCCCATTTTCCTCAATGAAAGGAAGTTTCTGCTGTCGCACTTTGTCTTCCTACATCCTGTCCCTAACTGCTTGTCAATCATTTGGCCGATTTAATCAAACTCTACGGAAGAGAATGCTAAATCCCAAGAAATTCCAGGAAACCAGAGGCAGGACGAGCCCGTTTTTCATCAGCCCTGAGGAAGCAGCCAACACACCAAAGCACTTGCACGCACCAACTCCCCAACTGCATTTTGACTTTTCAATGAAATTCCCTGTGTTTGCTGCCTCTTGTCTGGCTAGCAGTGGGCTTAGAAGATAGCTCAAGGTTTCCTGATGCATGATCTACAAGGGAGATAGCAATCTTGCTGCAACAAAACAGATGAAATAACAGTCTGCAGGAAAACTGCACACCACTTCCAAACTGCATCTGCACAGTCCCACTGTAAGCTGTGTTTAAAAACATATATCCATTTTAAACACATAAAGAGCATTAATTTCAGGAAGTTTCCTTTAGAAAAATATGAACTATGCATCTTTATTTAACTTTTTTTCTCAGAATGAAACAAAACCAGCCATTTACTACAGGAAAGCTGTTCACCTCCAGCAATTTTATGAACATTTCCCATTCATTTACATAACTAAAGAGAGCTGCAAAATAAACATCTCACCACTGTTAGCCTTATATTTTGATCTTATACTGGAAAAAAAAAGTTCAGCCCAAAAAGCTCTTTTTCCTGAGTAGTGCTGAAGAAAAAAAGGGGTTGGCAGCAACAACAGAAGTCATTTCTGATTTGCATCTGCATTGCTCCCAAAGCAGGAAAAGACAGCATCACCCACAAAAAGGCTCTTGCAACCCACAGACAAGCAGAAGCCTAGAAATTTTATTTCATAAGAACAACTCGAGTCAGCCTCAACCACATTCCTCTCCCTCCCAGGACAGGCCCAAGACAGACCTGGCTTCCATCGCCCATCTGCTCAAGAACTCCCAGCCGCCACCTCCCCGCCAGGACACCTCCCCGGCCCGGCGCCTCCTCTTCTTCCCCGGGACAGACCTCGAAGCTACTGTCGTTGGTGGACACATCCTGAACACCTCAGCCCCACACGGCAGCGGGGAGGACGTGGCGGCCAGACCCGGGTGACCCCGGAGGCCTCCGGGCACCCCCGGCCCGCTGAGGCAGAGGCGGCCCCGTGGCACGTAAAAACCGCCAGGACCCATCGCCCCCCCCCCCAAAAAAAAAAAAAACCAAAACAACAAAACAAACAAAAAAAAAATCTCACCACCACCCCAAACGTTGGTGCCTTTACGCCTCAGCGGCTCCGCAGACTCTTTTCAGCGGCGATAGAGGACCCCGGGGCGCTTTTGAGGGCAAAGCCCCCTCAGCACCGCCGGCTCCCCCCGCACCCCGCAGGCCCCGCGCCGCCCTTCCCCCCCCTCCCCTCAAAAAAACCCACCACCACCCCCCTTTGCAAATTACCCCACACCGCCACCTCATACCCGCGGGCAGCGGGGTCTCCGCCGGCCGGCCGGCCGGCCAGCCTGCCTGCCTGCCTGCCTGCCTACCTGCGCTAGGCTGGGTGCGGGCGCCTCGCCTCCGCATCGGGGCGGGCGGCGCGGCCCCGCCGCAGGTAACGGCTCCGCGGGGGCCGGCGGAGGAGGAGGAGGAGGGGGAGGGGGGCGGTGGCGGCGGCGGCGGCGGTTGGGGGGGCGGGGACGCCGCGGCACGTGGAGGAGCGCAGCCAATGGGAGCCGAGCGCGGCTCCGCAGCGGGGGGCGGGGGGCGGGGGACGGGGACAGGGGGGATGCGGGGGCCTTGTGTTGCCCGGGGCTTGAGGGGAGGCCGCGGCGAGGCGGCGGCGGCGGGGTGGGCCCGGCGGCAGAGCCGGCAGAAGCGCCCCAACCCCTCACCCTCCCCACCCCTTTGGGGTGCTAATTCCCGAAAGGAACATTTTCCAGACCTTTCTTTCCTCAAGAAATAGCGGGTTTGGGGTCGTCGTCGTCCCCCCCCCCGCCAAGGGGGCGTGCGGCGGAGGAGGGGGGGGCACAGCCGCACCCCCTGTCTCCTCAGGCCGGTCGCCTTGCTTCCCCGCCGCGGCGCTCGCTGCCTGTGCCGCGCCCTCGCCCCTCTCCCTGTGGAAAAGCGAGATCGGTCCCAAAATGACAGTGTTTTCGCTGCTGTTTGGTGCGCCCTGTACTCCCAGGGGCTCGGGCGCGTGAGGGTTGCCGGGCCTCTCGGCGGCTGCCATCGGAAACCTGTTCTCCTCACACGCCTGGCCCAGCGCCACCAGCAATAAGCATTAAAAAAAGTAAATGTCTGATTTAGCGGTGGACTTGACGCGCGAGAGAGGAGAAACGACCGTATGGACCCGCCTGACCATGGGCGTAGAAGTCACAAGTTGAACCACCAAAATAAGAAAAAAAAGAGCTGAAAAACCACTGGAGCGGAGCTAGAAATCCTGGGCGCTGGCTGCGGGAGAGAGCTGATTAAGCAAGAAAACAGATTAAGTCATTACAGATTGTGCTGGCGAGGAATTTTTTTTTTTTTTTTTTAATATCTGGCTTATTGCTATGGTATCTTAAAAATTGCTCCCTAACCTAGATGATTGCTGCAAAACAGGAACAGCGGTTCCAGACATCAGTGTCTGCTGTTTTGTGAGCGCTGCTGTTATAGTGCAGAACACGCTCCGGTGGCCATGTCAGAAGAGATGGAGCGGGGTGGGATACGCTTGCTCTTAGTCGAGGTGGGGTAAAACCGGCCCTGCGGTGTCATTCAGGATTAAAAAGGGGTGATGTGGTAGAGGTCCACGTCGCTTCCCTATGATGAGAACTGTTACACAAGGAGATCTGAAAACAGCCATAGTTTTCAGATGGGTTCCCTTATTGCAAGGGATGGATGAGCTCATATCCTGAAGCAGGATGGTTTAGATGCTTTCATATTTTATGTAACAAAAATGCAGATACGCTTTTGATCCATATATTAGTCTTTTCTTCATGTTTCTTGCCAAATTACATCTCTGAGTCTCTACAACAGATGATATATTGCTTTTGTGTTCTGTTGGCTGTTTGGTGGTCTGATTTATAGTTACGGCAGATCCTTGATCGCTTTTTGTACAATTAAAGAGAAAATATATAAATGGTAGAAACCAAATATTTCCTTTTCCATTTTTTCAGCTGTTGGCATAATTGAGGACAGAAGATTTCTTTAGGATTAGCTCTTAACTCTAGTCCTCCGTAATTGCAAGCAACCATTCATTGGCTTGAGCTTTCAGATGAAGCAAATAAAGACCCAACTGTACAGCCAGGCGTTCACAAGGGTGTCACAGGGCCCCTTACATCAGGCTTCAGCTGGGAAACAACCAGGCTTTGCAAGCAGTCTTGAAGAAGAGCAGCTGCAACAAAGATGCATTATATTAATTTCTTAAAAAAAAAAATGCAGGAGTAATGTCAGTGGACCAGAAATAAAACCTTAATAAATCTGAGAAAAAACATCATTGTAAAAGAAAAAATGGCATCCGGGGGGGGGGGGGAGAGGGAATAGCACAAAGCTTTTCAGAACATGTTTACTTCTACCGGAGTGAAAAATTGCTAGGAATAGATTCAAATCAGTTTTCAACAGCTATATTTGCTGCTGAAAGTATGTCACTACGGCAGCTTTGATGATGATGGTGTAATGCATCATGGCAGTAAATATGTTTGGATTTGGGAGCTGGTGAGGTGTGGACCATGCTGCTGCCGGCTTCTGCTCCTGCAGCGTGATGTGGACTCTGAAACACCACCTGCTCTTCCACGAGGGGAAGCTGTGGATCAACGGTCTGGGGTTCAGACGTAAGCAGTACGCATGGTAGTATGCACATAGCCCACACTGCTGGGTCATGCTGGAAGAGCAGATGGACAGAGGCAGCATCTCATCAAACATTGCACAAGAAGAGTTCCCGTGATCTCTGGGATTTGTGTTTATGGACTTGGTGATTCTCAGAGACGTTTAGATGCTTAAACATAGAGTTTAGGCATGGGAAGGGGTTTTTAAGTGCATCTGGGCACTTCTTAGCTGAATCAGTGGAAGTTAGGCATCAGAATGGAATGCTTCTGAAAGCCTCATGACGTGTTTATCCTCAATATCTTTATTTAAGCAAGCCTGTGAGCACCATCCCCTTGGCATATGCACCAGCTGCTGAAAGAAAATTATTTATTTGGGTCTGGTTTTAGACTTGTGCGCACCTCTTATTTTGTAAGTTGATTTTTTAGAATTGCCTTCTTACCCCACCTGTATTATTATTTTAATTGTGAGCTTGTGTCTAGCCATTTCCATAAACTTTACTTTTCTGTAGTGGAACTGGGACCCTGGATGCCTTTCAGTTTTTGTCACTGAATAGGAGAAAGCCACTGCTGAATCAGAGACCTCAGAGATTTCAGCTCTGAGCATAATTAGGTCCATACAAGACAAAGGTTTTCAGGTTCAATCATCAGTTTTGCCTTCTAGGAAAGAGTCTGAGTCATGGACTCAGCTGCTTCCTGTGTTCCAGCTGTCCTACTTTGATGGGTGGGGTAAGGTAAGGCATCACTTACTGGAGAAAGTGCCATTTAAGTAAATGGCTCTCTCTTATTACCAGTCTTTGTAATTATTTCTGTGGCACAGCTCTAATGGTTTTATTAAGCTGTGTTATGCTTTAATGTTTATTCTGATTGATGAATGAATTACAGAATAGTGATACTGCTGTTGTACTACAGAAGAAATGCTTAGGCAGTCCCGCTGTAGTTTGTAAGAGAAGCATTTTCTCAACAGGCTGCTTTTACCTGCTGTAGGTGACCCTGCTCTGGCAGGGGTGTTGGACTAGATGATCTCCCGAGGTCCTTTCCAACCCTGACCATTCTGTGATTCTGTAACTAGGTGTTTGTTGCTAAAAATACAGGCTGTTTTCCACAGTAATTTTAAAAAGTGAAGTTTCTCCTGTAGTTAGACATAAATTGTATACCTGGAACAGTGTATACAATGACATTACTCATCTGTATAGGTGGGACCTGCCCAATTTCCATGGAGGACAAAGGCAAAAACCACATGGATATTTGTCATCTTCATGTCTAATCCCACTCTCCTACCTGGAAGATGACTTCTTCTGTTATTGGCCATGAAAGATGCTTAGACCCAGCCCAAGGAAAATTAAATACATTCTAGAAACAGTTAAGGACAAAGTAATGGAGATAGGATTCCACTGTAGAAACCCCCACCCCCCAGCTATGCTAATAGAAGGCCAGTTACTGGAATAGTTATGCAGTATGCATATACCCTTCTTGCCATGAACAGCATACGAAACCATGACCTGCCTGTTTTCTTTCAAACTGAGGCAAGAGCCACAGTATTATTAATCTCAGTGGGAAGATAGCATCAAGTTTTGAAAGCTAAGAGGAAAAGTGAACAATCAAATTTGTTGTGTATTATGTTGTTGGGATGGAAAATACAAAGGCAGGACAAGGCATGCCAGTGAATGAGCGATGCGATATTTTAAAGAAAGCTTAGAGTATCTTCCAATTACCAGTTAACTCTGGCAATAAATAAGATAGAGTCTCAGTGGATTGAAGTCCCAGAAATAAATAGGAAAAATGCAGTACTAGGACTGCATCACCAGTCTAGCTAACAAGGAGGGAAGATCTGAGAGTCTGCAGGGCAGGAAACACAATCATAAGTGTCTTCAATAATTCAAATGTAGGTTGGGTAAATGTCATGGGAGGGGGTGATGCTGTAACTGTTTAGAAACTATCTGTGACGCCTAGTTGGGAAACCAGAAGAGGAGAAGAAATCCCTGGTTTGGTCCTAAACAGTGTCATAATATTATTGACAAATAACCACGCTGTAGCAGTAACTGTAACATCCTTGGGTTCAACACGCTTGTAGCACCAAGAAAAAGAAAATCAGTAGTATTCTGCTTTCTTTTCAAAAAAGCAGGGCAATATAAAACAAGACAAACCTTTCATTAAAAGGTGCCTAAAAGGAATATCTAAAAGAGTTAAGTCTTCACTGGTGTCATGGAGACTGTTTAAAGCTGCTGTTCTGGAGGCAGAACAAATGCACCAGAAAAAGGTAATTTCTAAAAGGAAAGCTCTGTGAGTAAAACGCATGGTAAGTGACATTACTAGATGAAGAAGGCTTCTGTCAACAAGCAGAAGTTGTATCCAAATTAGGAAAAGAAAAGACTGTAGCCTCTGATGGGTTAAATACAAGAGTGTGATAAGCAGCCAGAAAAAGGAGGTTCAGGGTCAACTTGCAAAAGATACAAAAAATAATAATCAGTCTTTCTCAGAACAAATCAGGAAGCCAGCCAGAGTTTTGACTGCTCTATAAGGCAAACAGATTGTTTAAGATGCAGAAGGAACATCTGGAGAAGACAGAGCCATAAAAGAAAAGCTAAATGGATTTTTGCATTTGTGAGTGGGATGGATGAGCTTGGGTGAACTCCAATACTGGGAAGCTCCTTTAAGGGCAGTAATTGGGAAATCATGTCTCAGATTAAACTGTAAGTATAAAAGATGAAGGAACACATTAACAAAATAAGCAGTAGCCAACTGCTGAGACCAGATGGTGTTCAACCAAGAGTTTTCAAGCAGCTCAAAGATGAAGTAGTTCAGGTAATAACTGCTGTCTCTAACTTCTCACTTAAAACTACCTTGGCATCAGGAGAGACTGGAAAGTTGTTCATGTGACACCAGATTTTTGAAAGGATTTCAGAGAAGATTTTGGAAGCGGTATACCTGGAAGCCTGACATCCTTCCTAGACAAATAAGTAGAAATGATGCTAAAGAACAGAAAAGACTTAGTGGGCACATGAAGGTGACGCATTAGAGGAAGTCATTATGGCTTTTGTAAAGTGAATTAGCGTCTCTCAGAACTGTCAGCTTTCTTTGAAGAAGTCAACAAGCTCATGGACTCAATTAAATGTCTATGATGATTTCCAAAAGCACTCAGTAAGATTTGTCACCAAAGGATGTAAAAAAAAAGGCTAATGGATATGAAACATGGACAAATAACTGATAGAAATGGAGGTGAATAGTGATTTACAAAATGTGCTGATGATACTAAGCTGTTCAGGGTAGGTCTAACTTAGAAAAACTGAAAGACTTCATGTTACTAATAGAGAAAAAATGACAGGTGAAATGAAAATCAGATAAATATGAAAGGATAACATAAGAGAAAAAAATATCCTAACTTTACATATATACTGAGGAACTTTGAGTTAACGTTTACCACTGAGGAAAAAGGCCGTGGGGTTATGAGAGGTGGTTCTTTGAAAACAACAGCTCAAGACTCAGCAGTGATCAAAACAGAAATTGAGAACTATTAGGATTATTTTTAAAATTTATTAGGAGAAAAATAGAGACCAAAGAGAAAGACAAATTATGCCATTGTATAAAACCCTTTTGCACCTGCATCTTGAATTCCCTGTGCAGTTCTAGTATTCCCATCTCAGAAATAATATGGTAGAACTGGAAAAGATTCAAATAATTTAACATAATGATCAGAAATAGGAGGGCTTCCAGATGGAGCTTGGGTAACTCGATTGAGTCTCTTCAGTCTGCAATGGAGGGGAATAATATCACGGTCTGTATAAAATCTTCAGTGGTTGAAGTAAGGAACAGGAATCAAGATTGTTTACTAACTTATCAGACACAAGAACTGAGGTACATCAAATGAAAGTCAAATTTGGAAGGCTCAGAACAAATGAAAGGAGATAATGCTTCATACAGTCTATAGTTAAGCTGTAAAAAGTTTTTGCTTCAGGTTATTGTGGATACCAAAACTTTGCACAGGCTTAAAAAGCAACTCAAAAATCATCAAAGACTCTCAATCTAGCTCAGCCAGTTCCTGACTTGCAAGTTGCTGGAGCTAGGAAGATATTTTGGGGAAATACAGAACGTGTTTGCCCTGTTCTCACTCTCTCCCTACTCGCATACCATCAGCCGCTGTCTGAAACTGCTGGGCTAGACAGAGCTTTCATCTGACCTGGTATCGGGTTTTATGTACTTATGATTATTTTAACCTAGTGTTATGGTTTGAGAGACCCGTAACAATTTGTTGTCATTTAGACAATCATTCTATCACCCAATGACCCCTTCCCACCTGGGAAAGGGAAATCGGGAAAAAACAAGAAAACCCGGGAGCTGAAGTATAAACAGATTTAATAGAATAAGATTAGATAATTAACATTAACAGCACTAAAGAACTGATATTGATCCCAACACCAATACAGAATATGCAAAGATTACACTCAGCCAATTGTATCAGTAGGAAGCTGTGCACTCCCAGCAGTGGACAGCAAATGTCGGACACTGCGAGCGCTACAGCTTCAGGAGGAAGGGAAGGCCTCAGGGGTCCGGCACCAGGGCACGAAGTTCTCAGGAAGGCAGCCATCAAGGGAGAGAGCGAACTTCGCAGCAAACTTACTAATTTATAATGAATGTGACGTTGATGGTATGAAATAATCCTGTTGGCCAGCTTCGGTCAAGTGCCCGGGTCTTGCTCCTCCTCATCCCTGCACCTGGCTAGCTCGAAAACACTGAGACCTTGAGATCCACAAACCATAGCTGGCTGTAAAGTAAATATTTTCACAAATTCAGACACTGGAGTCTTCTAAAAGTGCAGTTTTCCCAAGCATTAGAAGAGAAATTAGTCCTGTGTCTCTCAAACCAGGACACCTAGTCAGCGTGATAATATTACTTCCCAACCCAACTGTTTTAGAATCATAGAATCATAGAATCAGAGAATTGTCTAGGTTGGAAGAGAGCCTTGGGATCATCGAGTCCAACCACCTACCCTACTCTACTCTTTTGATCTTCCCAAACCATTCCAGGTCATTAAATAATTGTGTAGGGTTTCTGTGCCTCCTTTTTGTCTCTGTCTTAATTCCTTCAGCATTTCGTGTACCTTAGTATTATGTTTAAGCCCATGTGCATTTTTGGCACTACCCACTATTTAAAAAAAAAAACAGCTCATTAAAAGTCTTTAATGTGTTCTTTCCAGAAGCATTCAAAACAAATTAATGCCTGTAGGTGTGCTGCCTTTATCACTTCCAGAGGGATGGAGGTTGTCAGTGCAATTCTAAATATGACCTAGGTGGAAGGAGTAATGTTATATGTAGTGTGCTGTTCTAGAGGAAAATAAAGCATTGTATTGCAGAGAAGTCAGTGGTCAAAATGGCTGGATGCAAACCAGTTTGTTATTCTTCAAACATCTAAGCTGGCATTGTGAATTAAGGGGCAACAGGACAGAAATATACTTCCCTTTTTAACTGTTGTAGACAGGCTTAGGGCTGTTGGAGTAAAGAAGTATCAATAAAAATACAAATATGTAATTTATAATGATGATAGGCCAGATATGATTTGTGTCCTTTTGAGTTTCTTTTTCCTAGAAGAAAATATTTTCATGAGTCCATATAATTTTGTCTATTAATAATTGTACAAAGCCTTAACAGCAGATTGTAATGTATATATAAATAATGCATTCACAGAAAAAAAATATATTAATGCTTTCCTAAATGCTCAATTAAGCAATTACCTAATGCCACAAAGCATTAGTAATAGAGAGCAAGTATAATCTTAAATCATTTTACGAGATTGTGGATGTAAAAGAGTTTTTTTAAGAAATCTAAGAGAGAAGAGCACGTGGAGTGAAACAGTCTGAGGAGAGAAGCATCCAGCTCGCTGTGACAAACAGCCTTGGGAGGTCGTCACAAACTCTTTCTCCATGGCTCAGCTGGCCAGGAGGCATACCTTGGCCAGAAGAGTATCTGTGGACTGCCACTATCAGGAATATTACAGAATCACAGAATGGTCAGGGTTGGAAGGGACCTCTGGAGATCATCCAGTCCAACGCCCCTGCCAGAAGAAGGGTTACCTACAGCAGGTTGCACAGGATGGTGTCCAGGCAGGTTTGGAATGTCTCCAGAGTCGGAGACTCCACCACCTCTCTGGGAAGCCACCATCAAAGTAAATACGTTACTTCTCATGTTTAGTTGGAACTTTGTATGTTCAAGTTTGTGCCCATTACCTCTTGTCCTATCACTGGGCATCACTGGAAAAAGACTGTTCCCATCCTCCTGGCACCCTCCCTTTAGGTATTTATAAGCATTGATAAGATGCCTCCTCAGTCTTCTCTTCTCCAGACTAAAAAGATAGTATTAAATACTATCACATCAGCCTGAACCAAAAGGAAGACTTTCCTGGCTTCTTTCTTCCTCTTTTTTCTCCCTTGCCCCAGATCTTCCTGGAAATGTCCATTTTAAAATGGAAACGGAATCAATCTATAACACCAAGCAAAAGGAGCAAATCAGTAGATTTGCTTAGCGAGCTTTCTTTTGAACTTACGTAAATTTTGCCTTTTTTATTCTAGAACATTACTAATTCCTATGCAGCTCCTGTGCAGTTATCTTTAAAACCCAATAAAAATCACCGATAAAATTTGTCATTTCCCCCTGAATTTTGTTTAGGAAGATTAGTAGATTTCTTCAGAGTAAAGTATAAGCACTTAACACCTGCTGGTTTGAATTCCAACACTGTGGTTTTGATCAGCCTGTTTACTTAGTGTATCTGCTGTAACCTTAGGCATATCTCTGAAGCAGGGACCTAAAAAAAGGATTGTGTAATGGGAAGTATATACGCACCGTGGACAACACTCTTTTTGTGCTATTCTTTATCAGTTAAGCAAACTTTCAAGTCACCTTCCTACCATTTTTTAGATAAGCTACTCTGCAGATAAATGACATACATTAGGTTCATACAGCAATTCAGGTTAGAATGGACTTCAGGAGGTCTCTTCTCCCATCTCTTCCTCAAAGCAGGGTCAGCTCTGAGGTCAGACCAGGTTGCTCAAGATGTTACCTAGTCAGGACTTGAAAATCTCCAAGGATAGAGTTTGCACAACCTCCCTGGGCAACCTGCTCCACTGTTTGGGTGAGGTAACAGTGAAAAAGTTTTTCCTTATATCTAGTCAGAACCTCTCATGTTTCAGTTGATGCCTGTTGTCTCTTCATCCTCCCACCATGGACCTCAGTGAGGAGCCTGGGTGTCATCTTCGTGATGACCTCCTCACAGGTACTGGGGGGTTGCAGTAAGATCTCCTATGAACCTCTTCTCCAGGCTGAACAAGTTTCAAGTTTCCTCAGTCTCTCCTCATAGGGCATGTGCTCTAGCCCTCAGCCATCTTGGTGGCCCCCTCCAGGCATCTCATTTAAAGTGCTAGGTAGAGGGGTATAATCAATCTATTGCCTATGATCCTGTTAACACAGCCTGGGATGCTTTTTGGCTTCCTTTGCTTCCAGGGCACACTGCTGGCTCTTGTGCAGCTTGCTGTCTACCAAGACTCCTGGTCCTTTTCAGCAGGGCTGCTCCCCACCCAGTCATTCCCCAACCTGTGTCATTGCCAGGGGTTCTTCCTTCCCCGGCCCGGGGCTTTCTATGTGCCCTTGCTGAATTTCATAAGGTTTCTGTCATCCCATACCTCCAGCCTGTGTAGGTCCTTCTGAGTGGCAGCCCTGCCCTCAAGCATATGGACTGGTCCTCCCAACCTGGTGTCACCTGCAGGCTTGATGAAAGTGCACTCTATCACTTCTTCCAGATCATGGATAAAGATGTTAAACAGGACAGATCCCAGGATAGACTCCTGCAGTACTGCACTTGTGAGCGGACTCCAGGAAGAGTACACCCCATTAACTACTCTGAGCTTGATCTTCCAAACAGGTTTTTACCCATCTCATTGCCCACCCCTCCAGTCCATAACATCCTAACTTGGATATAAGAATATGGTTGGAGACACTGTTGAAACTTGCTAAAGTCAGAGGCACCCACTTCTCTTCCCTCATCCACAAATCCAGTCATTTTATCATAGAAGGGAATCAGGTTGAGCAGGCACAATTTACCCATGTTAAATCCAAACTTTTTCCCCGTTACCTTTTCCTTCAGGTGCTCAGCAATGTGCTTCAGGAGGACATGCTCCACAATTTTCCCAGGGTCTAAAGTGAGACTGTTCCACCTGTTTTTTGCAGGTCGAACTTTTGGTCTTTTTTTAAAATGTGTTTGGCATTTGCCCTTTTCCAGTTGTTTGGATCTTCCACCAGTCTCCGTGACCTTTCAAAGATGATGGAGAGTGGCCTTGCAAGGACATCAGCCAGTTCTCAGCATCATGGATGCAGCCTGTCAGGTTCCATGGACTTGTATGTGTCAAGTTCTTTCAAGCAATCCCTTGACTTGACCTTCATCCATTGCTGTTGAAGTTATCCCATACATATATTTAAATGAGCTGCATTAGTATCTGGGGAGCCAGAGCAAAGGCACACAGAACATATAAATAACAAGTAGTGGATGGAAGGCAACTTTTTCATCAGTTCAGAGCATGCTACACACTAGAACACAATAAACAGGTTATAACTGAGCAGTAGCTAGAACCAAATACATCTGAGGAGCAAAAGTGAATAGTTTTTTTGCTTACTATGCAGACTATTTTTCAGTCTTGACTGCTTAGGCTGGTGTGTGCAGAAAGACAGGTTTTACAAGCACAAGAACCGCTCGTGGGTCGTGTCAGACTTGTATGGCAAAGAGACAGCAAGCACTCAGGTGCCTCATCTTGGTGGGTTTTGCATTTTATGAGGTGATTTCACTTCACTTCACTTTTTAACACTTTTCTAAGCCTCCTATAAGACAAAGTTGGTCAGAGTGACTTAGCCAGAAGAATGGATGGGGAGCAGCAGAAGACCCCCAAAGGCTTTCACAACCTGCAGTGTCCGAGCAATGATGTCCAGTGCCCATGAGTACCAAAGGTACACAAATGAATCCTTCCATGACACGCTTGATAGCTTTGGCTGACTTGGGTTATTGTGTCAACTGACAGTCACTGGCATGTCAGCAATACAATTAAGCTGCAGACTTTAGAGACAGAGGAATTCAAACCTCAGCAATAATATACTTTTTTTTTTTTAATGTATTATTTCCTACAAATTCTACAGTACAACTGGCTGCAAAGTAAACTTGTTTCAGTGTGTATCTGAATGCAGAACTGTTCTTCAGCTAAGTCATGGCAAGCCTATGTTTGTTCATGCCCATACTTGGACACACAAAATACAGCCAATTTGGGGTGCCAACTTAACAAAGCAGAACTAGTGTCTTCCCTGATCCAGCCCACTGTGAAATGATAAGAAAGCACCGTGCTGTTGAGAAAAACACCACTGTAGTCTTCACAGCAGCTTTGCTTGATGTAAACCAGGTAGGCAGTGATTAAAACAGTGAAGAGGCTAGTGAGGCTGTGATTGAAAGAAACCTCCTGTCTCTTCCTCTCTGCAGGCTCCAAGAGCACCTCTGGTACCTGGGCTGTATTCAAGATGAGCCAGAGAGCCATGACAAAAAATACTCACTTAGTGTGAGCAGGGTGGCAATTTGCTACAAGTAAGGCTAAGCTGCTGCAGATAGTAAATGGATAAAACAGAGAACTGCACTAAGGCTACCGCTGCCAGGCATGAACTCTCTCAGGCTGATGCAGAAGATGTAAAGCTGTTGTAGAAGGGGAAAGTGCTTATCAGCTCTGCTCCAGGGCCGAGAGGGCTTCTTTTCAGGCGATGGAAGGATCTGGGAAACTGAGCAGACGTGCAAGGTGTGGATTACTTTAGTGTATGCTTTCCCAAAAGTGTTCTTACCTAATACAAAGTCCTAAGTTAACTCTGTCTGAGCATAACATACGTAACTCATAACTGCGCAGCAGTGCTACAGCTGCGGAGCTGCAGTCACATCTGCAGGGCAGGTCCCACGGAGCTGCCCTGGAGTCAAAGTCTGTGGCTTTGCTTTGGAAGAAGGGGGATTTTTGCTTACGGGAGACATGGAAGGGTGACCAACCCTCCAACCAACCAAATACACCCAAACATTTCTGTTTCTATTGCTGTGTATTGTATTTTCTCTGCATTCTGTGGGCCCAGAGGAGTAATGAGGAGGAGGAAAGAGCTGATTTAGCGTTGTCTGACATTGCAAGAGCAATTACCAGAACCCATCAAGGCTTTTCTCAGCTGCGGAAAGCATGAAGAGCGTATTTTGACAATGTGCCACAGGCAGACAGGGTCCTGCTTTGTGTTACGTTGTGAATAAATAGTGCCTGGATGTGTCAGGAGTTTATTCAGGGTTTTCAGGATCTGATGAGGATCTGTCATTGAAGAGTTTCTTTTACTTCTCTGAACTGCATAAGAAATTAAATAAAGCGTGGTCTCTGCAGCACACATTTTCACTGTGCCATAATAGGAATCAGAGCAGGACAAAACAATTAAAAAGCTTGAAAAAGAACAGGCAAGGTGGAGGCCGTGTGAGGGACAGATCCAAACAGTCCTGTTTTCATACCGGGGATATGTGAGGCTGCTCACTGGTGCCTGAAGGGGAAGGATGCAAGCTCTGAGAGCAGGGGGTTATCCAGGCTGCACCGGGCAGTTTGGTCACATTTCACATACTGGGCGTAGAAATCCCACAGCTGATCCCTCCTCTCCAGAAATAAGGTCGTTTTCCAAAAGATTTGCCCCAGTAAATGTCTTCCTTCCCCTGTCCATGCCAAGCCCAGCACAGCAGCATGGGCTGGGACCCACCACACATGATGTCTGTGTGCTTCTGTCAGCCATCATGTAGTCAGGCATGTAGCCCACACATGACCAGAGCATCTTCTGAGCAGGCCCAAACCATGTTCTTTCCTTCTTATCAATGCTTATAAATATCTAAAGAGCAGGCATCAGGAGGATGGGGCTAGACTCTTTTCAGTTGTGCCCAGTGACAGGACCAGGGGCAATGGGCACAAGCTGGAACACAGGAAATTCCTTCTGAACATGAGGAAAAACTTCTTTACTTTGAGGGTGGCAGAGGGCTGGAACAGGCAGCCCGGAGAGGTGGTGGAGTCTCCTTCTCTGAAGATATTCAAAACCCACCTGGATGCATTCCTGTCCAACCTGTTCTAGGTGAACCTGATTTGGCAGGGGGTTGGACTAGATGATCTCCGAAGGTCCCTTCCAACTCCTACCATTCTGTGATTCTTTCTTTCTTTCCCCCCATTGTCAGGGTCACGTTTTCTTTTGAGTACTCATCAAAAGCAGACCGCTCCAAGTCATCGTTAAATCAGATTATTTTGGTTCAACAGTTCACAGACAAACAGCTTCCTTCCACTTTTTCTCTGTAAATCTGAGTAGATGTTACCACAAGGGCCAGTGGGTGCCCATGTCTTGCCCTAATAATACAGAGGGAAGAGTCAGGGGTGTACATTTAGAGCTGGGGGCTCAGCAGTGCTTCTAGGACCCCCCTTTGGAGGGTGGACTCACCTGCCAGCCTCTCCACTGCAGTAAGACCACCAACATTTCCTGCGTCTGGAAGATGTATTATCTTGACAGGAGAAATACAGCTACTCTTCCAAGAAATGTACAAATGTTAAATCACGCTCACTCACTAATACTGCTGAAGTTGTGCCAGAGAACAAAAGAGACGCCTGGGCCAAAATAAATCAACGCTAGAAACAGAGAAGAGCATTATTTGCCAGCTAGGCTGGTGAGCCAAATCAAAACCAAGTGCCCTGAGCCAACACATGCCATTTCTACCCTTCCCACTGCTGCCAAATGACTTGCTTAAGATGTGGCATTTCAGGTTGAGAAGCAGATATAATGTGGTTTTGACATTGTAGTAGATTTATAGAGAATACTTCCTGCAAAGTCATGTAACGTGAAAACCCAGTTGCAGGACTGCTTGGAGGCATCTTTGGACCTTCTCCATGCTTTGGATACTCGGCGTGTTGGGATATGTCTTTAGTTTGACTTAAATTTGCATTGTCTATTCTTTCTATTTTTGTCTCCATTTTGTTTTTATTTCTGTCGGGGGAAAAAAAAAAAAGCATCTCTGGAGTACATGTTGGTTTCTGAACACTCTTTCTGCTGAAAGGTTTGTTCCTGTGAGGCAGTGGCTAAAGCCTGCAAGCTCCTGGCTGTTCAGATGCTGCTTTAGTGAACCGAAAGTATAAATACAGCTCTGTAGCCAGACCAAGAGGAAATACTGCTGGTCTAGTCTTTGCTTTCAAGAGGTGTGTTAAATGAGAAACCACCAAAATAATTTGTGAGAAGGATGCTGTGTTTTAAAACATGATCAGAAATGTATTTTGTTATTTTTGCAATGTTTGTTATCAAAAAAAAAAGCTGTCATTCACCTTGCTTGAATATTATTCTTATTTTTAAGCCTCGCATAATAACATGTGTGATGTCCATGAGCTGACAACTACGGGACTTTAGTTCTACAGGAACACAGTGAATACTTAGGATGGACAGATGTACTCTGGGAGCATGTGAACGTGGCACCAGTTCATATTGCCTTGCTTTGCTGAAAGCTTTCTGCCTTGGAGATAGAAGAAGATCTGAGCCCCTTGTAATGTACCACAAAGGCTGCCCATTCCTGCCCTGCATCGCAGCACCACGCCTGAGAGAGTCATCAGGGCTTCTCCTGGCTTTTCCCTTTCCCACAGCAGTGCTGCCATATCATCCCCTTCACCAGCATTGCCATTTCCCTTCCAGATCCCCTTTTTGCCCCATTTTCCTTATATCCAAACAGCAATTGCCATCCCTCTGGCGATGCCCGCAGCACTCTCTTCCCTGGTAAGCTGAGTTGAGCCAAGAGATTTCTTCCTCCGGGATGCAACCCGAGGTTAACCCGAGCCTTTTTTATTTTTAGCTGAGACTTTAACTGGCCGGGAATCTGTGCGCTGAGAACGCTAGCAGAAAGAGAGGTCTTTCCAAAGCCTATGGGAAATATTAAGGTGGAAGAGAGACTGATTGCTTGAATGCGCCTTTACAGACTTTTCTCTTTTCTCTGATTAGAGACCAGTGAGCCCTCTCTTAGCCCTAAAGTTAGTTTTTATGAATACTTCCATTTTTAGGTCTGGGGCAGCATTCAAAAATTCAAGCAGAGCAACCAGTGCCGCAGAGCGAAGGCATGGCAGCATCGCTGCGGCGGCGGTGCCAGTACCACAGCATGACAGGCGCCAGAACAGCCGGATGGCACTGCGGTTCTACCTCTGCAAGTGGTTTCGATTCACTTGTCAGGAGGTTTTCTGGCACCGCTGAAAGCAAGCCAACAGTCAGGAAGCTTTGTCGATAGGACTTCAGGGATGTCTGTCTGGCCTTTGGTGTTGTAATCCCTTATAAAGATTATAACTGCTTTAATTAGGGGTATGAACTTTTCTGTTTGCTTGGGTTCTTTTTCACAGAGCCATCCGACCAGGAAAAGCCACAAATATTTCAGTATAAACACGTTCACATCATTATAATTTATTTCCCTCCCCAAATGGAAATGCACTTATATCACTATTAAATACTTACTGCTTTGAAGTTTACTAGTTTAAAAGCATTAGAGAGAAAGCAGCGCATTAACAAGCGCAAGGATGAAGTAGCTTCAGAGGAAATGCAGCATTTGCGTATCATCCTCATTTTCTGTTTGATAACGAACGAGAAGCACTAAGGATGTTCACCACTGCTGTGGCTGTAGGGGCCAGGCTCAGCCTTTAAGCTTTCGTACGGAAAAGGTGCTTTCTGTGACTTTTTTTATTTTGCCTGACAGATTGGTGGGATGACTCTCCCAGAGCATTTGCTGGAGTGTCTTCGCCCGGCGGTAGCTGCATGTGCTGTGGTTATGTTGACAAACGTTTCTCCCATAGCCTGTAATGACAAGCCCTCATAAAATTTATTGCAAATGTCCTCCCTGATTTTAGGAGATGTTTGATGGAGTCACGGATGATTGTGGGGCTCCTGCTCATAGCATGGGGTCTTCTCAACCTGCTGCAGGCCCACCCTACGTGAAGGAGGGTGAATCCTACCTTAAACATGCCTATTTCTCTTGGCTGCTGCAAAAGGAAGCCCAGAGTGTCTGGCTTAAATATTCACATCTCTGTGGGAGGCCTGGAGGTTGGGTCAGATGACCCTCAGGGGAAACCAGCATCAAATTTCGGATAAACAAGGTCAGGCAAGCAGATACACAGACCTTGCCTTGAGCAAGGTTGAGCGGTATTAAAAGCCTAGAGTGGAAAAGAAAACAGAAAAAAAAGAAGCTCATTTAATCAGGCATTACAGCCTCTGATGCATAGTAACAGGGATATGCAGAACTGGAGATGAAAAAATGCCATGTTTCAGATGGCTCAGGCGTGAGCGTGGCTGTGAGTCACCTATTTGGAGCTTTTCTTCGGCGGCGGCGGCAGCAAGCAGAGGTATAAAAATTAATCTGGGTTCTTAGGGAGCAGCCTCTTTGCAGACCACACAGAAGAGCCACAGAATATGGCTCTTTAAATCAAATTAGAGTTATAAATTTTGCTGATAATGTAATTGCATTCTCTAGTAATTATATTCATGTCTGTATTCTTCTGATCGCTTACCCTGTGTTGGGGAGGGTAAGTGTTTTGTTGCTTCTGATGAAAGATACGAAGACTAAGGTGGATAACTATCTTGGAAAATGAGGCCTTTGGCTTTCTTTTAAGTCAATATTGCTACATTTAATTAGTGGTAAGAAGACAGAGCTCAGTTTACTTGCCCCAGCCACCTTTATTTATTCTTAGCAAAAAAAGTGGGCTTTTAATACAGCAGAAGAGCTTCTAAAAGGCCGGCTGGAGATGTAAACTAATCCAGTGTAGGCACCCTTACTGCTTCTTGTCTTGGGAAATGACACGGTTTGACATTCCCCATGTGTGGAGACGAAGATGGGATGAAGTCCTAGAATTCTCCAGGCCATGGGAGCTTCTCAGCATCAGCTTTCTAATCCCGCTGTGTACCCAGATACAGGCTGGGTAAAGAGGGCTGTTGTTGGTACCTGTCTTGTTTTAGCACCTGAGAGCAACAATTTTGTTTTCTTTTTAACCCCAAATGACTGCAGGCTGTTTTGCTGTAAATCTGCCACAGCTTTTCATGAGACAAAGGTCATCTAAAAAAACCCCGAGGAAAAATGTACCCATTTTAAGCCCCTTTGTCATCGGTAATGCACTAAAAATGGTGTTTGCACATGTCCTTTTCAGTGACATTTCTCCAGCTGTCCTGTAGCAAATTGTGAGAGAAACCATGTCTTGCTCTTCCGGCTGTCTGCTTGAAATAAGGCTGCCAAAAATATTTGCAACCACAAGACTTAACTGTGAGGCCAGTTTGACATCTTATACCAATGATCGTTTCATTGTTTTACACTTGCTTTTACCTGATGCTCTGTGTACAGCTGGCCAGGTCCCTCTCTATTCCCCATTTTGAGGGCATGTGAGACTGCATCCCTAAGGGGCAGCGGGGCTCCTTGTGAAATACAGTTGGCTCCTTTTGCCCTCCCATGAGTTATTGTGGTTTCTATGAAAATGAGACTAAAAATCATTCAAGAATCAGCCTTATCTTTATCATTAAGGAAAGAGTTCACTTTGTTCAGACCTGCCAGGTAGGGCACATGCAGCTCTCTGATGTTTAATTTTTGGCTTACCTACAGCCACTTTTTAAGTTTCTGGGAGCACTGGAAGAATGCACGGGGAGATTTCAGTATACAACTGAGACCAAAAAAATCTCGCCTCCCTGATACTGTTTACTTCCTCATCACAGCTTGGCAGCATCCCTCTGGTTTTACTGCCACGTTCACGTCCCCTGCATCAGTCATGCTGCTCCCCAGCACACAGTGCTGGTCCGTGCACACAGTGCCGGTCCACTGCACAGTGCGACCGGCTCTGCTCTGCACAGCCCACTGTGCAAGCCTGGCCCCAGTTCCAGTTGCTTTCTGGATGTGCTTTCTGCTGGCCTTCAGCCTGGTTTATTTGTCCTGCCGTAGACAGACGCAGAACGTAGGTCAGGCAGAAGGTGTTTATTTTCTCCTTCCATGCTTTGGCTGTAGATCACACGCATTCAGCAAACAGTCTTGCAGCGACAGCCTTGTTCCTTAAATCCCCCTTCCCCAGGCTGCGTTTCTGGAGCTATTGCAGCAGCAGAGTGACTCGCTGCCATCTCCTTGTCCCCAGTTCATTTTGTTCATGAACAAGAACAACGCTCTACCAGAACCTCTTTTCTTTGTACCAGGACCTTGTTCAACTGACTGTAGTAACATGGTACTGCTTCCGACAGCAGAGTAGACCGATGCTTATCCTTATCTCCCCAGCAGTGCTGCAGTCTGTAAAAGGTGCTGTTGACCCTTAACTGTCCTTAACACTGCCTCCCAGATCACCCCTTCCAACCCAGTTTCTATCCCATTCAGAAGGATGAGGTTTCCCTTCTGCACCTGGCGATGCTCTGCCTGACGTACCACTGATTCATCACCATGGGCATGGTCTGCAGGCTTGTGCTGGCCACCCAGATGCTTTCCTACCAAGACCAGTAGCAGATACATGTCTGTATGGTGTCTGTTTTGAGTGCCTAAGTGCCTGCTCCCATCTCCTCCTACCTCGTTGCCTGCTTCTGTTTCTCCTGGGGCTTTATCTCCACGTACTTGGCCTTCTAGCAAATCCTAGCTGGCTTTACCACATCTCCTTCTCACTTGGGTTTGTTTCTCTTCCTATTTTCTGGAAGAGAGAGATGATACTTGGCTGGAGAGAGGACAGGAGGGGACTGGGGCTTTATGGACCGTTGGAGGAGAATTCAGTGCATCAAAGGAACCAGGAGGCAATGAGCGATGGAGTTGTCATTTTTGGAGGGGTGGAGTGACACAGCAAGAATTTTCCTGTCCCTTCAACTTGATCCTCCACAACTCAGATCCATCCCTCAGAAAATGTACTCTACCCTAATTAACAAAGTCTTAGCGGTTTGGAGAGCACTCACCCATCCAGCCCACCCACTGCCGTATACAGATAATTTTGTCTTTATTGATTATCTTTAACAACAGCAATTACTGGTCAGGGATGGCAACATTGCTTATAATGATGAAAAAGCTGACATACCTTCACAGGGAGAAAAAAAAAAAAAAACAAACCCTCATTAAAGTGCTAAAGAGCATTTAGCATTAATGTGCTAAAGTGCTAAAGAGCACTTTAACGACAAAGAAAAGGCAGCGGAAGAGCTGGTTAGTGTGAGCTGAAGCCAGACTGATTCGGATGGGAAGCTGGGATGATATCTGCAGCGATAGCCATGGGTAGTTTGCACCAATGTGTTTCCTCTTCCTCTGAGGTCTTCAGATTGACACAGATGCTCTCTGAAAGGAGTGTTTGAATAGATTATCCAACCTGTGGCCCTCTTCCCCTGGGGCCCGGTGGCTTCTCCCACACTGTGTGCCTTGTCACACACCTATCACATACCATCATGTCCTCATGGTGGGGCATTCATGTTAGATCACTCAACTGGAGACCATGTGTGGTGTCCACGTGGGATGGGAGCACATCAAATCACAAGCAAGGGCAGAAACCCCTGAAGAAACCCCTATAGAAGAATAGTTCAGCATGACCAATTTACTTAAACCTGAAGTAGTGAGTGCCTGTATAGATGGAACAAAATGAGATTTGTCATGATTGGTGATAGCCTGGCAGTCATTGGCACTTCTGGCCTTAATAGCTGGCGTTCATGAATCGATTAAGCATGTTTTACTGGGTGACTCTGGTCTGGTGACATCACAACATGCACAAGATAGAGTTTAATTAGTCTAAAGTAATGCACACTTGCACTGCAAGGCTACTTAACCTGTCTCGACTCTTTCTTAAGTTGGTTTAGCTTCTGCCTGCAGATTACTAAATTCTAGTGTAATTGATTTAAGAAAGGGTTAAATTGGGTTAACTACATCTCCATTATGTGTTCTTACTGCTTTAATTAGGTCAATTTAAAAACAATTTAGAAAACTTGCACCAGCTGGTTTAGCTAATGTAGATCAGAATCTTGATATGCTGAAAGCAAAATAATTCATTGAGTCATCAATTCATCATATTTTATGGCCAGATGCCAGATGGTCGCTTTGACCTAAATTTTTGTTTTTGGTAAGCCCAGCTCTGCTACAGCATACATGTATGCTGGGGATGAAATCAGTTGAATTTGAAAACAGCTTTTCCCACCATGCACCCTTAGACTCAAGCCTGGTTGGGTTTGCTCTACTTGTTTCACGCTAGATGTTGCTAGCTACAACAGAGTCGGCAGCCTTAGTGTTAGCCTGTAACCCTCTGCACAGCCTACACCCAACCGATCTGCTCCAGCCTGAGCTGTGCTCCACCAGGACACTTGTTGAAGCAAGAACCACCCTGCATTGTATGTGTTTTTATTGCCAACAAACCTGATGGCACAGTTGATGAAGGTCAGACCTGAAGCAGAAAGCACCCTTAGGGCCCTAAAACGTGATGTAGAGGAAAGCACTTCCAGAATCACCTGCTTCTGCAGCTCCTCCCCAGCGCTGCACTGGGATGCTGGTGGATCCAGAGGCAGGGAGGACCATCAGATAGCACTCACTCTAAATTCACCTCTCCGCTGCCAGTGATAACCCGGCCCATGGACCACAAAACCTTAAAGGGGAGAACCATAGTAGATCAGGCTGAAGGACTGAGGGAGATTGCCTGTTCCACCTCCTGCCTCAAGCCAAGACTGACTGTGGCAATGGCATTTCTGACACAAGGGCAAGTGGCTAGAGCTAAACCTGCCAGGAAGGAGATGAAGGTGATGGGCAGAAGCTGCGAGGACCATTGGGCAGAAACTCTGGAGCTCTTGCAGCATGTCTCCCAGCCCAGCGGTTTGGACAATGAGGTCTTGTCCAAATAACAGGCTGTGCTGAAGCACAAGGCAAGGCAACACCACGATGATCATCAAGGGGAAGGCTCAGAAAACCAGGAAAAACTCATTGCTGGCTACAGGGGTCTGTAACATGGTCGCATGCCCCAGAGTCAGAAGGGGAAACCAAGGCAGTGCAGCACAGCATGGAGACATCCTTCCTCCAGAGCAAGAGGTGACTATAGCGATTTGGGAAGGAAAACCACTGAGCAAAGATACTCTTCCTTGCATTTTGACACTGCCTGCAATGTCAGCCAAAGTACTTAAAAAAAAAGAAAATATCAAAACAACAACCTCTGGACTTGAAAGGTTTTGGGGTTTTGTGTGGGGCAAGGGGCAGGGACTGCTTTTGCTTTGGACAGGGTATGGCAGGAGCAGCTCCCTGGCACCGCTGTACTACAGCTGAGCAGTATTACAAACTGGAAATCCTCATAGGTGTAAAATCAGCTTGCCGTCCCATAGCCATGGGTTCAAATAGCCATATATCAGACAGGCTGAGGCACGGGGCTTTGACCTGGCCATCCCATAAAAGCAGCTATGCTGGGTCAGGACAAAAATCTCCATAGCCCATTATCATTCTCCAATAACATTATTTAAAAAAAAAAAAGGGTGGGTACAGGGTGATCCTTTCCCTGTTTTTCTTTCTCAGTTCTTGGCAATAGGAAATTTGAGGATTTCCTGAAGGAGAAGCTGTAAATCGGCCAGCGTGACCCAGAGCTGCCAAGGATCCTCTCCTCTATGAATGGATCTCTTCTTAATCCCCTTTAGACTTGTCATGGCTAACGTGTCTCATGACAAGGAGTCCCACGGTTTAATGGCTGCTGGGTATGAAATCGTTTCCTTTTATGCGGTTAAAGCTGTTTCCTGCCAACTTCCTCTGAAAGTGAAGCATGGACTGCCTGGGTGAGAACTGCGGTGCTACCGCTGGGGTGGAGGATGCTCAAAGGGCAAGGATTGAGTCCCATGTGCTCGGCAGCTATTTAAAAAAACAAAACAAAACAAAACAAAACCTGTGTGGAAAAGGAATGGGAATTTGGGAATTCATTCATCCGGCACTTGGGCCAGAGGGTGAATGAGCAGGAGGGTGAGCGGCTGCAGGGGAAGGGAGGAGAGGTCGCCCCCGCGGTGCGCCCATCCCTCTCTGGCTTCCAGGCTGGGCTCGGAGATGAGCGTTTCACATCAAAGCCGGATTTGGGGGAAAGCCAGAATTTCCCAGGTCAAACTTCACTTGGTTTTTCAGGTTTGTGTTTCTTTATTGAAAGCAGATAGACTGGAGAAGGAGTCTTTCCTAATAGATAGTCAATAATTAATTTGTTTAACTCAGAACTGTGGTGGTTTTGAATTCTCAGCCAAATAAGCGTTTGGGAAAAAGTACTTCTGTAAGATTTTTATCTCTCTTCTCTCGGTGGTTGGATCAGCTTGTTCTCCACCCCCAGCTAAACTTCCCAGCTGCAACATTTAAATCTCTTCATAAATCATGTTTCCCATAGCTTTCCACCACTGGGATCTGTCTTTTCCAACTCAAGGCTCTGGTTTTCCATCCTTAGAAGAGCCAGAAAAGCCACAGCATTGGTTTCTCCAAGGAAATCCCCGCTCTGCCTGTTTTTCAAGCTGGATGTAAAGACAACCGCACACGCAGTGCCTTGGGGACATCAGTCCTGGGCGCCTCACAACTGCTCATTCACAGCCTTGCAAAGGCACCACGAATATAACTGTCTCATTGCATACATTGTCAAAGCAATTGCACTTGCAGGTGTTCAGGCAAATTTCAAGGAGATTATTTGCATGAATAGTTATTCTTGCTCTGCAAAGAGATCGCTGCAATTAACTTCTTCATTACTGGGTGGAGTTGTTCCTATTTATTTGTATTTATGTGCATAATTGTATGCACGCTTACAGCTGCACAGTTTATTTTAAGCTGAGTCAATGGGTCCAACATTTCTATTCTGATTTACTCATCAGGAATATTATTTGCATCTAAATCTTTCATGAAAAGTTGAAGTGAAGGATCAAAAATGAAAATATATTGCTATACATCTATATCATTAGATATGCACACATATATATCATTACATATATATCCGTACATACATTCGAGATAGAGGTTTGGAGATAGCCTGTTATACTTCTGCTAACAAAAAGCGACCACATCATGAATTTTAATCTAAAAAAAAAGGGGGACGGGGGGGGAGGATCTATGAGAAAGCAGTGTGTGTCTCTTATCTAATAGCCATAAGGAAAAAGGCTTTGTATCTCAGCTTAGAGGTAATTAAAAATAGCATGGTGCAATACAAATAGCACATAATTATCCTCACTATATTCCTAAGCCTGAGAGCTGAGAGTCACAGCTTCATGCAAACTGCCTGACGTTTCAGGGGTGGCACCCGGCCGAAGCCAACTATGAACCGTCACGGGAGACGTCCCTGACTGCTCCCCATCGCTCCCGTTTGCAGCCCGGAGAAAACCGTGGGAGCACAGCGTGATGGAGAGCGAGTAAAGAGGTTGGAATAGGAAGGGAAAGCAAAGACCTAGCTCTCTGCAATTAGGGATTGCTGCTGAGAAGAGCTCCAAGTTCTGCCTGCTCGTTTGTAATTTGTTGTCAGCTTTATATACAATACGTAATTGTACGTCAGGTAGTCGCAGTGTTGCCTTTTCATGAGCCGTGCTGGGAAGGGGTAGGTTCTATTTAAAACTGCAGAGCCCCTCTCCGAGTCAGCCTGCCATGCATGGGATGTCCCATGGCCACCATGAGGGCATGAGTGGCAGTGGGGTGCTGCTGTCCTGCAGACAAATAGCCTGGGAGGGGAAGAGAAAAAGCGACTCTCGTCGTGCCCTCCTACGCTTTGCTCTGCTCTGTTGGGCACACGCTGCTTTGCAAAGCAATGTGATGGGTTTGGGCTGGCTCTGGTCACCTCCCATCTCATCATGGTGGACTTTAACAGAGTGGAATCCTGCCCGAAGCATACCTGAAAGAGCATTATTGAATGATATATATATATTAATATATATAAAAAAAACTATTATATATAATATATGCATTAAAAAGTTAACACAGCTGCTTGTGTCAGGATCGAGCCCAGCAGTGGGTTGGTGGGAGCAGAGCCCTTTCTAAAGGCACTTTTCTCCCCTCCATCTTCCCCTTCCTTGCCCCTGCTGAGCACCAGCCATGGTGTGCACTAACGTAGCGCTGGCATTTAAGCCCTCCGTTAAGCCAGGCTCCTCATCACTTCTTGGTTGTTTTTTTTTAAAGCTTGTTTTCATCTTCGAAAACAGATTCTGTGAGCTCCCAGTGCCATCATGTTTTAGGTTTAGGATTCAGTGCTTTCAGCCAGGATTTGAGGGGGTTTAATTCATGAAAAGCAGCTAGGGCTAAATTGGCAGCAAGTGAATCAGCTGCACGTCTGTGCTATGCTCAGCATGTGTCGACTTGCAGCCCAAAAAAAGGAGACAGGCACCATCGGGGGTGATGCCTGGGTCATGGGTAACGTGCCGAGAGGTAAGATGGGGATGCAGCCGGAAACATTTCAAGGTGGAGACTAGGGAAAACACCATGGATGAGGGACATTGGGAATTCAGGACATCTCAGCTGGGGACCTTCAGCTCTTGCTCTCCCCTCTCTGGCCAATGCTATGCACAACCGTGACAGAGCTGCGTTGACCACCATCCCTTTCTGGTATTTCCAAAGTAAATCCCATGTATGGATTATTCCCAGACAGTAAAACCTCACCTCAGTGTCTGGTATTTTGTCCCAGCAATCAGTCATTAACTCTCTCACCTCCCACTGGGGACAAAGGCCTGGCCACCTCTGAGAGCCAGGTGGATCCAGCACCCACCCAGCAAGTGCAGGGAAGGGTGGAGAGAGCGGACGTTGACCTTCTCCCCCGCAGTGATATACCCCAGAGCTAGAGTCTCAGGGCCACACCAGCATTTTCCATTCAAATATGCACCAGTAGATTTTCCAAACAGGAAAAAAAAGCGCCATACCTGGGAAAGGCACCTCACAGGCAGCTCCCACCAAGCCAGAAGCCGTAAGGGCAGTGGACAGGGCAGGGGTGGTTTGGGAAGGCAATGCGTAGCAGAACCTCTTGGTCAAAACTGTCAGCAGGAGATTGGTGGTCACAAAAATGGCCCAGGACACAGTCTGGCTACAACCCAGCCTGATGGTTTGATCTGTTTTGGTTTTTTTTGAAGGCCCGATGGTAACTCAGGAAGAGATTTCAGTCTTCCATCGAAAAGAAAGCCACTGATTTGCTTACCAGAAACCTAGATCATTAATTCTTTCCTTCTACTCATTCACCTGTGTCTTTTTCCATCTTCCAAGCTCTTTACTATTAATTAAATGAGGTATTTCCTTATTTTCAGTATTAATAATGCCAGATATTCATAATCTGAGGCTACCCAATAGCATAAGGTACCTTAAAGGTAATGCATTTGGAGTTTACTTTCGTTTCTGCCTTTAATGATCTGAGTTAATATGTTTAAGTATTTAACAGTAACCATCACAGGAAGAAAATTCCTCTTTCAAAAAGAAAAACAAATATTTTCAAGGAATCAGACCTCTGAGAGAAACCACCCATCACCACATGACATAAACTCATGACAGTTATCACCACTGTGGCTTTTTAAAAGGGGGAAACTGTTGCAGCTGGAAAATCAAACGCAGACCCTGCACAGATTTAGAAAATTTCAATTCCTTCACCGCCCAGACATTTGGGGCTAGCTGTGATTTCACAGGGCTGCCTCAGCCATACAGATCCCCTCAGCAAAGGAAACAGCCTGAATGGAGTTCATGGGCTGGTGGAATTGCTCCATTGGTGGGTAAAGCCACACAGCTTACATCTGCATCCAAATTCTCCCTAGTGTAATCGAAGAGGTGGTGAAAATACGCACTGGTTCACACCTGAGCCTAGCATATTCCCAACAGAAAACTCAAAAACCCCCAAAATCTTGCTTCCGGATGACCTCCATCCATGAATCTTCACATCATCTGCAGTGTGCAACCATCCCCAGGCCCTTCAGATGGGGGATACGAAGTGGTGCTGGGTCTGCCCACAACCACCCATCTCCTTACACAGCTCTGAACAAAGAGCCGTCAGTGGGCACTGAGCGGAGCCCGGCGGGGTGAAGGACCTGGCCATGGCTTGGGGACTTGTGCCATGCCACACAGAGCTCTCCAGGGCCACCCTACCATAGCACAGCCAAAACCAGCGTCATGTTGGTCCTCACATGGCACCAGGAGAAATGGTGCACCTCCAGGGCTTGTCCACATCAGCCCTGAAGGAATAGCATAGCATAGCATAGCATAGAATATTTCAGTTGGAAGGGACCTGCCATGATCATCTAGTCCAACTGCCTGACCAATTCAGGGATGACCAAAAGTTAAACCTGTTGTTAAGGGCATTGTCCAAAAGCCTCTTAAACACTACAGGCTTCGGGCATCCGCCACCTCTCTAGAAGCCACTTCCAGTGTTTGACCACCTTCTTGGTAAAGAACTGCTTCCTAATGTCTGGTCTAAACCTGCCCTGGCGCAGGTTTGAACCATTCCGACATATCCAATCACTGGATCCCAGGGAGAAGAGATCAGCACCTCCCTCCCCTCCTCAGGAAGCTGTAGAGAGCAATGGGGTCACCCCTCAGCTTCCTTTTCTCCCTTTGAGGAGCTTCTTAACATGTGCCACCATCGCAGCAAATCATCTGCCAGACCCCACTCCCCAAACTACCCTGGTGCAGAAGGAAACATGAAGTGAACGGAGAGTTTTTAGCACCTGCTGAGCATTGAACAGCCAGCCAGCAAACATGCTTTGGTCCTTGTTGTGTTCCAAATGCAACTCAACACTTGTGTGCCCTCATGGGGGGCAATACCACTGTGCCCAGTGTGTGTCTGGCTGAAAAACCTTGAAAACCCTTTTCCTAAACCGCATGCAAAAGCCTCGAGACAGTTTGGGCTCATGGCAATGGTTGGTCCTATTCCTTGGAAATGCTTGGGCCTGGAGGACACTGCTGCTTCTCCTAATAGCAAGAGGCTCCTAAGCTGGCCTGAGAGCAGGAACAAAACCTCTCCAAAAGTCACAGGGGAGAACAAAAAAGCTTTGGGCTGGGGAAGACCGTGCCCTAGGGACTGATGGGGACGGTGATGAATTTGCTGGTAGTGAACTAGCAGAGCATGTGGGGTCTATCTCAGGGATCTCCCAGGCTGATGCTGGGAAACCTTGTTCCTGGGGACGTTTATTGTGTCCACGTGCTCACAATCTGCATCAGAACACACCCAGGAAAGCATCTGCTGTGTGCAGCAGTCTGGCCCCTAATACTCACCCGAGTCCTATAAACAACCCCAAAATAGGTGTCCCTGCCATGGGGATTGGTTTCTGGAGGTAGGTGCTTTCTGCCGCGGGGCTTTCCACACCATGACAGAAGTCATCAGCTGAAGCTGAGAAAAAAATAGAGAAGTCATCTAAGCCAGTGTCATGCAAAGCAACGCCAAGTCAAGCTTTACATGATGTGGCAATGGGTATAGATAGGGCCGGGGGACTGCTAGAAGTCTAAGCTAGTGACTGATGAAACCTAAAAATATTCCCCCGGTCCTCTCCCTCAGGGGCTTGGTTGCTTCCTGGGTATTTTGCCTCTTGAAAGGTTTAGTGTGAGGAGTAATTGCCTGTAAAACACTAATGAGACCAGATGTAATTGATGTTTGGGAATTGAGTTAAACCTCTTCGGTGCATCATCGCACCTCTCTCTCCCAGGAGAGGATTATCTGGTAGATAGAAACTGCATTTGGATGGACTGCTTGCTTTCCAAACACGCTGTTTTTCTCGTCAGAGCAGAGCAGCATATGATTGCAGCCTGCAGGATACTAACGTGTGTACTGCCAAAAAATGCCCGAGTCCTCTGCCACGCTCCCAAGGTTTGCAGAAATAGCATCATGCATCCGAGCTGACCCAAAACTGAATGGCAAATGCAAGCAGCAAAGAGGCAGGAGGACCCCAAGCTCTGGGTCCTCCTTGGATTCATTGTCTTAGAGTCTGGATTGTTTTTGATGATTCCATGTGGCCGGAAGGTAGGAAAGCAGACTGGGAACCCTTACGCTAAAAGCACAGGCTGTGCTTACAGCTGGCTAAAGAGCTTCTGTGCTAGGAAATGTTCCCTCTTCATTGGACCAGCACAGCAGAGGACTCATGCCCGATGAAGAGAGAAATGCTTCTGGCTTCTTCTGTCTTTAACAGGACAATATAATAAGTACAGTTTGGACAGGCTGCTTCCTAACCCTAATTCTTTTCTTGCCGCAGTGAGCAAAATCAAGGATGTCTGTGGTTTGCAGGGTGCTAAAACAAGGACTGACTCAGAAGTGCCAGCAAGCTTTGCATGGGGCTTTCAGAGTTAACTGAAATAGCATCGTACATCTTTGACGTGATTAGAATTGAAGCAGAAACAGACAGCAAATGCAGTCAGGAAACGGGTTTATGAGCCTTTAATTAGGAGCATTGGCTTCTGCTGGCAAATCGCACAGGGTGCTGCAAAGTGCCTGTATTCAAGAAGTATCAACTGCGTCGCCGATGAGGCCTCCCTCCCACCCAGAGGAGTGATTTGTCTGAGATCACGAGACATCTGCATTTGAGCTGGGAACAGAGCCCAGATCTTGTGAGCGTTACGAACATTTGCTTTAACCGTGCAGCTTTTCCCTTTCGCTCAGTGGAAGCGTTGAGTTGCTCCAGCTTCATTGTATATGAAAAATGAAGTGTGTAAATCAACCTGTAACAAGACCAGAGTGGAACAGGTTGCCCAGAGAGGTGGTAAATGTCCCATCCCTGGAAAACATTCAAGGTCAGGTTGGATGGGGCTCTGAGCAATCTCATGTAGTTGAAGATGTCCCTGCTCATTGCAGGGGAGGTTGGACTAGATGACCTCTAAAGGTCCCTTCCAACACAAACTGTTCTATGATTCTGTGGAAGCGAAGGCTGAAATGCTCTGACCTGACCTGATGGCAGGGCAGTGGTGAGGTGATGCCAGGTCTTCAGCTAACCAGAAGCAGCCACTAAATAATGTAGCAAGAAAAATAGTAATTTCTGCTATTGAGCCAGAAAAAAGGACAACACAAAACCATACCATGAGAACGCCCACAAAGTCTTAAAGCTCCCCACTGCATTGCCCCCCCTGTGCAGCACAGCACAGCTGGATGCTGCAGTGTGTCGCATTTTCAGGTCATGCACCGAGGTAACTAATTCCTAGCCGGCTGGCAGGTAGCTGTATCATTGTGAAGATGTGCAGTTAAGAAGTCATTTTCTTCCCCTATGCACATAAGGGCCAACTTCATCTTTAATGGAAATGACAGGACTTGCCTGGTCCTTTCCCCTTCTCTCTCTCCCCTCGGTACTGCTTAACTCAGCGTGTTTATCCAGGATTTCTCAGCCTGTCATCCCAAACAGCCGCTGTAAATAGCCTTTGACAGATACCCACCTAAATCATACCAGTTTCGAAGACACCAGGTCTGACAATTCTTTTTTTAAGCTGTGTGAGGTTTTTCTACGAAACCAGAGATACACTGCAGAGCTGATGCTTTCTGTATGTCAGATACACGTAGGATGCGGTGACAAAACAAATCAGAGGACAAAAAATCAGAGAGAATTGCAGATGTTGAAAACTGGCTGGTTTATTTTATTCTGGCACAAATCTTTTGGCAGCTAAAATCACTTCAAAAATTCTGGGTTTCTTAAGTAACTCCCCTTAGCAGAGGCTCAGATGAAATCTTTTGGTTGACTGCAAATGAAGTGTCAGGTTTTGTTATACCAGGAAAACTCCTATCTCTTGTTTGGCATATCACGCTCTGGGGTTTAAGGTTTTTTTGGTGACCCAGTGAGGTGAAAAGCCAAAGTCAAATGAACTCTCTCTGGAACCACTCAGCATTTCCAGGAAGAAAACAATCCCACTTTAAGCATTTCCTTTAAAAAATACCCACAAATCCCAGGAGGAGAAAACGTTTGCCTCGCATAGCTTTGCAGGACTGCGTGGAAAGAAGTCCCAGCTGCCAATTCACAGAGAGACCCTGGGAAACGCGGATCCATGCGGCACAGCCCCTGGACTGTAATGTTGGGATTGAGCTGCAATGGAGCAATCCCAGCCTGGTTTAATGCTCCGTGGCCTTGCTGGGTGGATGTACTGTCAGTCATATGCTCTCCATGCTGGTCTCCCATGCCACCCCCAAAATGAACCAGCAAAGACTCACTCCCATAAATAGCTTGGAGTGGAAACAGTTTGGGATGACAGAATTAAATTAATTAATTTCAGTTCCTTGAATTTGAGGCAAGGGAATTTCCCTGGACAGAAGGGAGAAGAAGCTGGTATCAGCTCTGGCTCTCGTAACCATCTCTTGGCCAAGAGGGAGCAGGGACCTTCTCTGGTTGCAGGCCACTCAGCCAAAGAAGGGAGGGACTGTTTTCAGTTTCAGACTGTTTTCAGAGACACATGTTCTGGGCAGGGGAGGCATTTGGGCAGATAGGACACATCCTGCCACTGCACAAGGGGAAGGCAGCAGCATCCCACACCCACCCCCTGCCTCCCTGGCAGCAGCGTGGGGCACGATGCTCCCCCTTTCCATAGCACCAACCGCAACAGCAACTTGGGCAAGCCAACATTAACCATGAGGAAGACGAGCGGCAAGGCTGTCATGGGCTTTTGGAGAGGGTGATCACCAGCAAGCAAGGGGGAGGCTCTTGGGAAACCGGGGATGCAGCTGGGGAACACAGTCAAGCTGGACACAGCTAGGCCTGGCTCTGCTGGAGCTTCAGCTGCAAGAGCTGTTTGTGCAAGTCAAAGCAATGTCCATGAAACCTCTGCAAGTGACGGGTAAAGCTGAGAGCCTGCAAAAGCACTTCCTGGGAAAGAGTTGGCTTCAAGGGGCCAACACAGCGACTTGAGGCCATTTAGCAGCAAAGATTTAGGTCAATGAGACCCCCTGGGTCAAGGTAAAAGGGGTAGATCCTCTCCGTGCTCCCACCACGTGCTTTGTGTCACCCAGTTGCTGCTGGCCTGTTAAGCTGGAGCATGTGTGTGGGCATTAGCTCCGTCTCTGATGAAGGATGATGAGTTTGTGGTGAGCTGGCTGTACCAGAGATAACTGAGCACACCCGCAGCCTGGTGGGAGGAGGATTGGATGCATCAGCACCTTAAAAGAGCTGTTTCAGCAACACTTTCCTGCCCAGAGCCCTGGCCTGGCCCCAAACCATGAGGCAAAGCATGAGAGCTGCTGCCTGAGCTTCAGTTACTGTAAAATTACGTATTGTTGTCCCCAGTGCTGATGTTTGTGCAAAGAAGGAATGAAACAGGCACTCCCAGCTGCTGCCCCTCCCTCAGCACCAGTCTGGGTCCAGCCTCAAACCCCTGCCCAGCCTGAGCTTGGCAAGAGCAGGAGTTCAGGCTCCGCTGTCTTCCCACTCTCATAAAAACTCAGTTTCGTAGCTTTATCCGTAATTAGAAGAAGATCCATGAGGTCACAGTTGATTCCTGTGGGAGGCCGAGGGCACTGCCCTGGTTTGTAGCATTATTTACATTCACGAGGCTATGGGGTCTAAAACACATCTCAAATTCCGCATCTTCCAGAAATAATCCAGGCTCCCAGGCAGAGGAAATACAGTATAACAGAAAGCAGAAGCCGCCTGTATTAAAGTGTTTTACAGAGCATTGATTTTTTTCCAAGGTACAGCCCTGGGATTTTTCTGCAGAGCTGTTGTACTGTCAGCGTACGATTTGCTCTACTTGCCCTTTCAGGTTTAATGTCCCATTAATAATGCATCTCTGTATTTATTGCAGTTTGCATTAATGTTCCACTGTTACTTCTTGATCACTCGTTATTCTCTCTGTAGCGCTAGGCAAGGCTCCAAAACCCAAACAACGGCAGCAGTGTTACTACAGACCAAGCCACAGCCCCACCAGATCCAAGGCAGCCCCGCCGCGGGGAAACATTTATCATCCCAAAGCTGGCAGAGTGCACTACACCCAGGAAGACACGAACAGCTCTACATCCTCTCCGGCTCCACGATCAGACCTAAACTTTTCCAGGGCAATTGGACAGTCTACTCTTTCCGAGCCAGAAAATTGTAAAGCATCATTAACGAGCAGCTTGCTTAACCCTGGCTCTAACAGGAGCAGGAATGAGCTGTCGGGCCGGCTCTGGCCAATAGCTCAGCTCAGCAGCACAGGCCTCTGTAGAGGATGCACTAACAACACCTCCCGTGATCAACCTTGCGTTCCTGAAAACCACTGCTTGGCTGTCCCTCGAGCCTGCAGCCAGCAGAGCTCTGTAGATACCTTGATTTCTCACCCTACAGCACTCTGAGCACACCACTATATTCTGGCTCATCTTGGGAATAGCTCTACCAGTGTCCACCTCCCAGCAGGAGCATCCTCAGACCTCACCACACGAGCACTGTACTGCAGAGCAAACCAGAAACGACACAGAAAAGCAACGTTGAAGGAGCTGGGTGGCTACCTCACCTGGCGGTTACAGTGCTCATCTGTAACGCACAGCTTCATAGCCCTCTTTTGTCTGAAGGGCCTCCAACCCCCATCTCTCACATTTCAGAAAAATGCCTTAAAATCTTGAAAAAGAGATAGTTGCAATCCTGTTTTGAGGCAGGATTTCTCTTTGCCCTTCTGAACCAGGCTGTGCAAACACTAGGAGAAAGGTTTGTTTGGTCTTCCAAGAAAGCCCTATTTTCTCCTCCCTTTCCCTCGGAATGGAGCTGACCTCCTCCTTCCCTTATCCCTACAAACAGCACATTACTTCCAGCTGCGGCAAGGAATTTCAGAGCAGCAAACCCGAAGTTTCCCTGCCCCAGGCTGGTGGTTAGGGCACTTAGAAGGTGTGTTTGAAGCCCCTCAGGGCACTGCAGAGAGACCAAAGCAGGTCTCCTGTGTCCTTAGCGGTTGCTCTCAACACCAGGCTCTTGGGCACGACCAGATATGGTTCACCTCCTCTGCCCTGGCCATACTTAGAAAGAAGCCACATTTACTCTCTTTTGCTTAAATTATTATTGTGCACTTATTTACAAAACAAAACTCAGGGTCTTCAGGGTGAAATCACCATCCATGCTGCTTAGTGTGCCATAAAAACAGCAAGGAAAAGCAGGGACTGAAGATTCACAAAGTTTCCACTATTCCCTTCTGGCTGAGTTAGCAGGTTGCCATGCGGCAAGCTGGAGGAGACAGAATTCCTGCTCACCTATTGCATAGCGGTCATCGTCTTCACACCTATGGACACCAACCTTCACATCCACCCCAAAGACCAAGACCGCCACGTTCAGCACTGAAACTTTCAAAATGCTTTTTTGAATCCTAGCCTTTATGTGAACATCCCAGTGATGTTCACAAGTTTTCCTCCCTGACCTAATCCCAGAGAAGAGGAAGGTTTTTGCTTTGGCTTGATCCGTCTGCAGCCAACCAGACCCAGGAGCATGGCCCGGTCACCATGATCTAACCCTGTGTGAAGTGTCCCTGAGGTGTCACATGCCCTTGTACTTGCCAAACTCGTCAGCAGATGAGGTAGCTTGCTGGCAAGCTTCAAATGGTTTGTCCAGAAAGGCTCGGAATGATTAAAGATCTCTTTGAGCTGTGTTGTTGCCAGTGCTTGGTTACTGACCTACACAAGCATAACAACATGGGAACCAACGATCTGGCAAAACAAACTTTTCTGCTTCCTGTCTTCTAGTATTTAGCTTTGCTTTTGAGATGAAAGAAGCACTAATTCCTATTTGTATCTATTCTCAATGCCTGATTTAGGATTTTTTTTTAATGTTTACTGACAAGAACAAGCCTTCTATTACCATTTATTAAGCTTACTTTCCAACTGCTGTGCAAACACAAGCTGATCCGCCGTTACCAACATACTGAAAAGATTTGTTATTCCTCTCTTACAGGTAACAAATCTGGATTGGCCAGTGGATGTTTTGTCCCATACAATCAGGATAAAACCCACAATATATGCCCTGCTTGCCAAAGCACACATGACCAGAAGCCAAGGATCACAGCCTCCCTTTCTGGCTGAATAGCTTTAAGTTCCTTCTATTACAGCTTTAAAAAAGCCTTTCCCCCCAGCTTTCATATCCGCATATGCTAACCAGCCCGTTCCTGAAGTGCACATTGTCAGGCGTATAACCTTTAGCTTTCCAGACAGATCATTTGCTATTATTAATGGATATAACACATCGAAAGCAAGCAATTTTGGAAGCTACCTTCTCTCCTCTCATCCCTCCCATGTTTTCACAGTCTTAGGGTATCTTGGCCCCCTACAGCGCAGCAGGTAGTTAAGAGAAGGGCTGGTTCCCAGGGAAGAAGCATTAAGAGCACGGCCAGTGCCAGCACTGCATCTGACTTCCGAATCACCTACAAATGGAAATGCAGTATACACACACAAACTAGAGGAAATCACCTCAGTATTATGTTTTGCGTTATTTCTGATAATTGTCAAAGTAATGTCAAAGATGTTTGAAGAAAGACTTGTAAGTAGTGTGCATTCAAAGTGGCGCTGCAGAAACCATTCAAAAATAGCATGAAGAGTTCTCAGTGTCATCTGACATGTTTCTTTACCACTTCTTACTAGTAGAGCTCGGTCTGCCACCAGAGGGAAGCAGGGGTTTTCCTCAGCAGCAAAAAAGTCACATTGAATCCTGATTCAGAGCAGTAAGATACTTGGAGAAAAAAAGAGAAAGAAGTCCCACTTATAAATTCCCACCTTATTTAAGTATTTGCAAAGCTGCGTTCTCACACTCCGAAGGGGCTTTCTAGCCCGTACTTGTGGCCTTTCATGATTTCCTCCTCTCTATGAAATCACATCTACTGCTAGCTCTTTGGGGTCCTTCATGCCAAAACTGACTCCATTTGTCTGTTTTACGTAATTAAAAAAGCAGCAAGAGTGCCATCCACTATTGTAGCCCGCTCCCAGACTATGGTTGGGGGTAGGTAGTTTGCAGCCTCAAGAACTGTACAGCGACAGGAGTCATTGCAAGGAAACAAAGAAACTTTTAAACACAGAAGATCTAGCTGCATAGAGCTACATATTGCATGAACAGAAACAGAAGTCTTCTGACCACAGGAAGCCGGACATTTCTTCTACCTCCGTTTTCTACACACACGTGAATTTTAAGCAAACTGAAACTCATCCCATCTTGAAAAGGGCAGTTTAGATGAGTCCTGAGCCAACCTGCTCATGCTACAGATTAAGAGTAATTGCTACCTCAGCTGCTTCTCCTTCACAGTATAAACTTAACCCATTTACGTGCCAAAATACACACAGTTCTCCAGCCCTGAAGACACAGGCTCTCATCGGAGGTCCTGCCAAACTATCATCTCCCCTGTTCATTTTGTCCATGAACAGGAACTACTTTGCTCTCCTAAGCAGATGTTAGGGAAGATATGAATTGTAATGTTAGGGGCTTTCCTACAGTGTCAGTTCTTTCAGTACTGATCGAAATAGTTTTTCAGATCCTGCCTGTACCAAAATTTTAGAGGCAACTCAAAACTAGAGTGGAGGTTGGCCCATCCTGCCACAGCCAGAGCACATTTTCCAAAAGACTCTCTAATTCATCACCATTTCCTGCACAGCAAGAAACAGCAGTTTGACATGCAATGTGGTGTAAAGCAAAGGACAGTTAGTTCAGTATGTTTTCACAAAATGAGACTACGTAATATTCATCAGCACTTTACTGCCCTGCTCATTTAGCATCCACCCGCCTTGCTCCCCTAAAGCGCGCTGGCTGACTGCTGCCCCACCACCACCCAGGACTACTTCTCACCACTGAAGAAGCAAGCAAGCCCAGCAGAAGGATTGCTGCAGGCAACACTGGCCTCAAAAGCTTCAGACAGCAACAGAAAAGCAAGCTGGTGTCTACAAAAAGGACATCAAGTTACTCTTTCCAGTTGCAACACACCATAATTTCACATGCACACATTTCAAATATGCAGAATTTGTATGTGGATACATTATGCTAAAATGTAAGAGTAGTAAATTTTGTTCTATTTCATGGCTTCTTAACTCTGAGAACACTTAATTACCATGACACAATCAAAGTGACCTCTTAAGCTTCACAGAGAAGTGACATGAACACTTGGATGAACGAGTTATTTAGGTCAAACTCTTTAGAGAACTATAGGATGCCACATTTCCAGATAGAGAATGTGGCATAGGTGCTTTTCACTGCAGGACTGTGAAACCTTTTGGGGATTTTTCCCAGCAAGTGGTCTGTAACAGTATAGCCTGTAGCCTGAAATTAAAAGTCTTTTTGTTACCACATTTGTTCTTTCCCATCTAACCATTTGTGAAACTGTATCCAACTAATTCTGTTCAGGTTGTTGCAGAATGACATGTTTTTGAGAAATACATAGCAGGTGCTAAGACTGGAGAAAGACACAAGGAAATCTTTTACAAAGATTTGCAAAGTGAAACTGGAGAGCTTACCGGCCTAATGCATTTGTTAAGCTCCAGCACAATTTGCAGTACATTTGACACAGTTTTAAGAGGCTGAGGCAGAATGGAGTCCATCGAGAAACTCCACAGAGGCTCCATCACAATCCCAAGCCACCGTCTCCCACTACCTGATTTGATCCCCGGTTAGTGCAGCTCCATGGGAAGCTGAAGCTCCTCAGCTGGCTAAATGAGCTCTGGCACTTTCCACTAGTTTAGAGGTACCACTGAGAATAATCAGGGGTTAAAACCTTTTATAAAACTTGCTTATATGGTAGTAAGCAAACTCAAAAGATTTTTTTACTACTTGCGCACATTTCATTCTGATTAAAATCAAATGTATAAACAATAAAGTCTGATTTCTGAAGAGTGGCTAACAGCTCTCGGCTACACGATTTTTAACAGCCACCAGAGTCAAAGCGACGGCTGTTGGCCACATAACAAAATTCTCTCAGTAACACAGCCACATAATAGAGTGTTCAGAATATTTTTTTGCAATGTCCTTTATTAAATATCCTCTTCGATACAGAATATTTAAGCAAAAATAGTTTAAAAACTCTGTTTCAGTCATTCTTGTAAGAGTCTTTTGTGCAGTCACTGTTACAGCAGCTCCTGTTGCCATTTAAGGAGTAAATCTTTATCAAATGTCAGGTTTCTCACTGTGCAGAGATCTATTCCATCATGAGCAGGCATTGGAAAATGCCTACAGAAACACTCTGAATTCTGGTCTTCAACTAATAAAGAAATTTAACAATTGTGTCACAGACACATAATTCTTAATGAATGAAGTAGCAGAATAGGAAAATACATCCCCCAAAGCTTATAAAAGTCACGTGCAGCGACAGAAAAGGCAGTGCACGCAAGTTCAGCAAAAGAAGAGGATATGCCTCAAGCACAGACGCTTCAATAAAACATTGAAGCTTCAGCACAGCGCTGTGAGTCTGAGTGATATTTCCATTACTGGAAATTTGTCATGCAACAACCGTGTGGCAACTAGCACTACCCACCCAGATGGAATTCTGCCCCACAAAAATTAGACAGCATAAACAGATTCTGCTTTGACTTCTGTCTGCCACAGCTGTTGTATGGCCTGTTTGAGACCTGGATGGTCTCCTTCATTTTATTATTTTCTACGTAAACCAATAATCTCATTTTTTACATTAACGAACAGTAAATAAATGTTTATTTGGATCAGAGGATAGCTCCTATAGGTGCAGACATTCTCATTAAATAGATTAGGCTCATCAGGTGTCCAGATTAACAAACCTGTTGTCACAGGGAAGATGACTGGGGACACAGCATGTGCCCTTGTTGCATACCTGTAGAGCAAACATATCTCTTATGATGAACATTTTAGTCAGAATCCTTAAGTTCTAACCAAAATACTATGTAAGGGGTTGCTTGAGGTCGAACAAACCAGTCCCTCCTTTCACAACTTTTCCAACCACAAGGCATGCAGAAGGGGATCGCAGTTCATCATGGGCACCTGCAACAGAATTCAAACAAAATCATATTAAGATGTTTCCAAAGGTTTCTCAGAGGTCAGTGCTGAAAACAAAGCATTTTGGGTTTACGTGCAAGAAGTCATCTGGTTCAGCACCCCCCAGTACGGGTAGGTGGCCCTGCCACCTACCGCTCAGATTGAATTTATGTTTCTGAGAGAAGTCCAAAACTCTTCCTACCCTCTCCAACAACAACGATTATCTCATCCCAATCTTTTTGTGAAGCAGAGAATTAGGCCACACATTACTGAAACTCTCCCTATTCAACATGAAAAGACAACACGTTCCGAATTCTAAGAGAACACAGATTTGACCTCCCACTGAACACATTTTGCTGATTAAATAGATCAGTAAAAAAATACATCAGCAAGGCAAAGCCAAAAAGATTCCCTTTTCAGTGCTGCCTTTTTCCTTTGTTAGAGTGAATCCTTTTGATGTGGATTTTAAATCCTTCTGGCTAGATATGAAGAGAACTTTTCACTGAAGAGACATTCCATGAATTCCTTTGATTTTGTGGTTACTCACTGTAGCGAAATAGTGTCACAGAAATTTGGAAGCTCTCCAGATGACACGTCTGGCTAGGACTGTTTTGCTTTCACTGTTTTTATAAGCATCCAGGCTGTTTTTCATTCAACCTAACTACAGCAAGCTGGAATTTTGTCATAAAAGCAGTTGGAAGATTGGAAATAAAACTTAAACTTTTGATAAGTTTGGGTCATCTTTACCCTACTGAGCAAAATGCCCTGAATTCTTTTATCATACAGAGGATGGGGGGAGGAGCTGCACCATAGCACAGTGTAGGCCATGTGCTTGTGACTCTGACCTCAGCTACAGCTGAATAATTAAATAGCTGCTGCTAAATATATGTCAGCTGAAGAAAAGAAAAAAAAAAAAAAAAAAAAAAAGGTCCTTTGTTGATCATTAAGCAAAACAGTCCTAACTGTCCTATTTATTCACATGATGCAAACAAAGAGATATTCTTTGAGCAAAGAGCCAAAGGGATCTCACTTCTGATGCAGTGTGATCTCTGGACACTAAACCCTCATCAGCAGTCTTCTGGGTCACACCTGCATTCTAATGGCACATCTCACGTTGTGCACAGCAGTCACAAGCGTTCTTTTTTCCTTTGTATTGATCAGGGCCATAAATAAGCACCCTTGCAGTATCTATTTAAATGTATAGTCAAGTTATCAGTTACATTAAAGCAAGTTAGATCCAGACTGCTGCAATCCACATTGTCTTTGATTTCCATTTGCTGAAATCAGTAACTCCATCCACTTGTAATCAGTGTAGCTTTCCTGCCAATACACCATGTCCTTCCGCCAGTAAGTACTTCATGTCTTTTTTCATAAAATTATCCATAAATATAATTACATTTCACTTGGCAAAAACCTTATGTTATTTCTAAGTCAACATGTGATATAATGTAAACCCAGAGCAGGAGTGTAACTGTGCAGGAAACATCCTCTTTTATCCAATTCACCCTAGATTTACAATTTTCCTTTTTGATTTTCAGGTGAATTTTAAGTCAGTTGTAACCAAAACTATTCTTTAAAACCCAAATTTTATACCCAAAGGTTATAAAACACCATTAACAAAAAGGAATTCAGTGATAAAAGTATCTCTGACATCTGTGCAAGTCAGTTTAAGACGCTAGCTGAGGACATCATGTTGATAGTTTTTCCCATTTGTATTAGATAGCAAAGAAGGCAGCACAGGAGCACCCAAGAAGGAGAGCATCCAACTGGCAAGTGACAGAAACCAAGACTATTTACAAAAGGGAGACGTAATGAGTATCTAAAACACGAGATCAAGCAAACTGACTAATGACAGACTTAAAGCACAAGTTTTTTGGATAGGACTCCTAAATGTAGGTGGCTAGTGCTATTTTAAATGTCCTGAATGATCCATTAAGTCATGTGCCCTCTACACCTTCCAGAGCAGCAACTAGAGGGCAGAAAGGATACTCTTGGGCATCTCAAATGGCACCAGAAACCTACCATTAGGCAAATGAGTCTGACCCTTTATTTTTTTTCCTCAAACACAGGCAAAGTGTTACAAAGCAGAAGAAAAACAGAATCAAAGTAACCACCAGTAGGACTGTTCTCACAACAAAATTCTGAATAGCAAGATTAAAGAGACAAAAATATAGGAGTTATAATATAGACATGAAAACAAAGCAGAGATGACAATTTTAATGGTAGAGACAGAAAAAGACAGATCTAGTAGTCTGTTAAAAGGCTTTGCTATAAGAAATCTCAACAATCTTAAGGTTTGTTATTAAAATGCCTATCAAATTCTTAAAGAAAGGAGTCACAGACCTCACAAATTACATGTGGGAGCTGACTTCATTTAAGCTGACACAATTTTATTAAAAACATCTGGAATATTTTCCTAGGCAAGGGCTTAATTAAAATTTTAGCCTCTGGCATTTTTTTCTAATGCAATTATGCATTACTCAAAGTAGTGGAAAGTTACGACGAAAACAAAGCATATGTGAAAAGCTGCAGCAGTACAGTTCAAACTAAACCATTTACCCATCATTGTTGCTTCCTTCAAGAATTTGTAGCTGGTTTCAAATGTCATCTGTTGCAGAGGGGAGGAGTTGGACTGAATTCCAAAACGATTCAGTGGTTTATAAAATCCTTCAAAACACATGTAATCTGCCACAAGTGAAAGGTGCCTTGGATCTACCACAATGCCTAAGAACACAGGAAAGAGCAATCATCAGAGCATTCAAGGGCTAAGGGTGGGTGTTTTTTTTAAATAAATCAGGTCTAAATTAAATCCCCCGAATCTAATCAACATAGACAACATCTCTATTAACGTTCTTCTGGCAGTCACACCTCTGTGTGTAGTGGGCTTAACTGCTCCCCTCAAATATCCAAGAGAGGCAGACATTGCTATAGTATAAACCAGTATCTCTCCAGGGAAACTAAAATGTCAAGAATGTTGTGAAGCTGCAGAGTTTCTCTACATAAAATCAGTAAGGTCTGCATGATCTTTGTTTATGCAGAAGGCGATCACAGGTCCATCCATTTGTGATGGGACAGAGCTCTGGCCTCTCACCTTGTGGCTTGCATTAACCAGGCACTGGAGTCAGAAAGGTTCTGTTACTTTCTGTGCATGATATTACGCATCCACAGGAAATCCCATGTAGGCTAAGAAGAAATAGCACTTATTTTTAAGTAACGCTTGTGGAGTCAGTGTAATGGGCGACCATCAACAGTTCTGTCAACATTTACCTAGCAGTTCTTGAACAACTTGGAGGTCAGACCATTCTGGGCTCCCAGCTGGCGAATCTGTTTGATATAACTGGTTGCTAAAATTCCCACTGTATTAATCTTCCCTCGTTTCAATAGTTTAATTCATAGCAAGGCTTAGCTCAATTAAGGGCAATTCAACATGCCTAACTTTAGCAGCCTATGAAGTTAGGCATCTTCCCTAAACTACTTGCCTGGACTGTCTGAAAAATATATGCAGAGAAGAACATTCAGACAATGTAGCACAACTATTTTAGGAAAGATATAAAAACTTCAAAGGGAGCCTAGAGTCCCATCATTAGAAAGCTACAGTGAGGCAAGATTAATCCTCTTCTCAGGGCCACTATGCAGTTAGGTTTCTCAGATGTTAGTAGTTAATTTGTCTGGATCTTCCAGCTCACAAAAAATAAATATACCTGAATAGAAAAGTTCTGTGAAAGGGGGATAAATTCAACCTTGTCTAGTGAATTTTCTCTTGATTAAATGGAACCTAATAATTATCTGAGGAAGTCTTCACAGAAGGCACTATAATGATTAAAATGATGAAAAGGTGCAACTTAAAAATACATACATAAATGAAGATCATGCAAAAACAGAACTTTGTAAGCACTGTGGCTGGGTTTTCGCATCTATATGATAATAAAGGCTATCTTTAAAAATTCAATGAAATCTTACCATATACAGCAAATACATCTTTTATTTCCTTTATAATCACCCTCAGGGCAGACTCAATTCCATAATTCTTAGCCATGGCATGAATATCATTGGAATAAAGTCTGTTCAGGTCCAAAATCTGAAAGCAAAAAAACCCCACAGAACAAGATAGGACAGTAGTTAGATACAAGATCGGACAGTCGTTACTCTGTATTTCCAAACAACTTAAGCTAGGATAGCTTTTTTTCCCTCTCAATTTTTCGTTAGCTTAAGCAGCATCAACAGTTGCAGAACAACTAGGCAGCAGGTCAGAGCCAAATGCAGACAAAAATTACTCTGGGGGTTTATGTTTAAGCTAGTGATCATAGTATTTTATATGTGAATAAGAGTACTGGAATTAAAACTCAGCACTGAAGAAAATGACATGAAATTAGAGAAAAACAAACAAACAAACCTTCCCAAGCAGCAGAGGAACATGTTAAAGTCTTCCAAGCAACACAGTGCAATAAACCTTGCTGGTTTCAGCTAGCCAGAACTTTTAGCAAAAGCAGTAGAGAAAATGTAGCATAAAACAATCCTGTATTGGTAGAGTTATGGGCTAGATGGCATAATAGAACTATTCAACAGAACTATTCATCTCCAAGTACTGCAATTCATGTAGATGGAAGAACTCTCTCAAGTAACATTTAGAGACAGTTACAAGCACAGTGTGGAATTATCTGTCATTAGACACTGGGCTGCTGCACAAAAACTGATTTGCAAGCTGCCCTTGAGAAAAGGTTCTGCTGAGCTGTGAACACATATGGAGGCAAAAAGGAGAAGGAAGAGAATTTAAGACCTGAAAAGGCTACACATCACCCCTGATAAATGTAAATGGTACCCATCATCCACCATCTCTCTCTAGAACACAAAAGATCATTCAAGTTCTGGATTATTGATTACGTACATCAGAGTATCTGAACAGCTCCACAAGGTTTATCCCTTCAGTATGCAGAACAAGTTCCTTCTCTCCTAGCTTATTGGTACTTTCATTCAACAAGCACCGTGTGATCCCCTTCACTTCATGAATGACTGTGCTTCGTGCGACGGAGGCAAGCAAGGAGGAGAGATCGAAGTACACCTTCATCAACGGAAGTGCCAATGAAACCTAAGAGGTAAAAAACCAATGTAGTGTTGTTCTGTTAGGAAGCTTGAACACTAGGCTCAATACCCAGCCTACTTCTTTTTACACAAAGAGTAGACTACTAGAATTACCCTAGTTATATGTTTAGGAACATAAACACCTAACTAGAATTACAGCTGAGAGATGCTAATAAGAACACCACATCCCAGGACCATTCATTCACATTGATTTCAAGATGTCTGAACATAAAATAATTGTTGGGGTTTGGGTGGCTTTTCTTGGGGTGGTGGGGTATGTGTTTGTTGTGGGTTTTGTTTGTTTGGTTTGTTTTTTTTTTTTTTGACAGTCCAGCCATCACTTTCATTTATCAAGAGCTACACAGTGGTGCATCGTATCTTTAGATTAAAAAAACAATACACCTGTCAAAAACCTGTTTTTAAAAAAAGTTTCATCAGGGGTTCTGAAAGTTAGAAGTTACTAAAAATTATGTCAAGAAGTACATTTTGTACTGCCACTTTTCTGTATTAATATAGTATTGTTGAGAGAAAACAGCTGCAGTCCACTGATTAATTTGTCATGGGAGCTACATGCAACTGTTGCGCAACCACACACAGATGTTTCCAGGCACCATCACCTTACCTCACACCAAAGTTCATTTTCGATGTCAAACTTGTAATCCTGTATTGATGGGTGGCTGTCCAGAACAGCATTCACTCGCAACTCTGCTGACTGAAGTAATCGATCTTTCTCTTTTTCAGTCTGAGACATAAAGGAAAGATGTTGAGAATCATCACCATCTGCTTCATTCCGATCTTCTTCAGCACTGGGAGTCCTTTCTTCTTTTTCTGATTCAGCCTCTTCATCTTCTAGATTCTCATCAACATTTTCTTCCCCGTTCTCTTCTTCACTTTCATAATCAACCTGCAAAGAAATAACATTGTATTTATCTGAGATGATAGAACATGTACAGAAACAAAGTCCACCATGAACAGTTTTATTCATGAATATTCTTTACAGCTGAGTTGCAAGTATGTCGCCTATGACACAATGAAAAGGCAATTTTGTTGTAAAGAAAATAATACAACAGATTCATTTCAGTCTCTATTTCTTTATAATCTTGCCATTACTCCTCAATACAGTCTGGGATGCTACATGTTACTGGGATTGTAGCAGAATTTAGTTTTCTCCCTCTGAAAAAGGCTCTTCCCATAATCCAGCTTTCACGATGGGATTCCCTCAGGATTTTCAATTACTCTACCCTCTCGCTGAAATTACAGCAACCCATCTTTTAAGCAGTAATTATGAAATAGTGAACACAGAAAAACATGCAGAGCCAGGGAGAATATTTATTAAGAACCACAATAAACTTTTAAGAACGGGTAATGGTATGAAATTAGCAAGAAGTTAAGGTGAACTACAGCACAGGCTTGCCAGACACATCCACCCAATGCCTGAAGAAAAAGCCTTTGGAAAAACGCAGATCTCTTCCATCTCGAACTTGCAGAGTTCTGTATTCCTCTTAAAAGACAGCAGTGACCAAGCTCAACCAAGGTCATCGCAAGTCTCAGCCAACATCTTCTGCTATAGTTTCCCCCCCGTCCAAATCAAAACTGATTAGCACAAAGCAGAGACTTTCCTCACCCTTTTCAAGTGGGGTTTCGTTTTTTTTTCAGCATTTTGCTTCAATGGAAGCTTTCCTTCTCAACTCAAACCAAGGCAGAGGAAATTGAGAATTAATGTGCAGTGCTGGACACCTATAAAATCATTACCTCTTCTTCCTGGTTCTTCTTCCGTTTTGCTTCTGTAGCATCACCATCCCCTTCATCAGCTTCTGCATCAACAATGTTCTCTTCTTCCTCTACTGGTGCTTCCTGATTGTTCATTGTCTAGAAATCCATGACAGACCAAATAATGAGTCTCACTGTGCTAGGAGGCATCAACTGCCTCAAAAGGCTTTAGCCAAACATTTGGAATTTAACAATCCCTTGTTCAATGGTCTACCTTTACGGACAAATTAATTTCTATAAGCCCACTACTATAAAAATATAATGAACGTAAACTCCTGATAACTTTAACATTAAACAAGATGCATGTCTACAAGATTGTTTATCTATCAGTTTCATTATATGACAGTCCTTGATGGGAGAGGAGTGGCAGAAGAAATGTGCAAATGCCTTCAATGAAAAAAGGATTTTCCCCAAAGTTTTGACAACCACTGCTACAACAGGACATTGATCTGGGCGCAAATGGAGGGCAATATGCTTTTATCTCACTCAAGGTGAAATAAACAGGCATTTTCAGAGTACAGTCTTAAGTAAGCTAGGATTTAATAAATAATAACTTTAATTTCCTTGTTAATTTTATGAGGCCACAAAGACAATTTATGCATAAAGAAAATATTGAAGTAGCAATTTATTATTAACACATTTTGTGTTCACACTGAAACATGCTACCCTTTTCCAAATTCTGGTTCTCAAAAATAAAAGTGAGGCATTTTCAGGTAATGTTTTTCTGTACCTTGTCTTGATCACCATCTAAATCCTTCCGAGTTGCCTTCCGGGTGCTTACTTCAGTAAAAGATGCCATCTTTGCACTCTTCCTTTTAAATGCTTCCAGAAAAATTTTAAAGAACCTGAAAGAAGCAGCAACCCAGAATCTCAAAGCTCAGCAGTCAATTTCAAGTTGACAGAAAATTGTTTAAGAAGTCAATCTACGCATGACAGGACATATTCTCTGGTGGATACAAAAGTACTTATAGGATAAGGCAAATAATTCTTCTTCTCATCCCTTTCCCATTATTTTAGGAATCAAAAGGTTGCTATCATCTCTCTTACAATCACAGATGTAGCCATGCATCCAAAACTTAAAATTATAAGCTCATCTGGACATAAAATCCACACATCAAATTGACCTTCAGAAGAGATGGCTTACTACTGGACTTCTTTCTTTTTTAAATCAAAGAGCACATGCAAAATTGCTACAATAAAGTAACCCAGCTTGAACTCAGGTGGCCTGAAGGAGGAAGAAATTAACGAAGCCTTTTTGCAAAATAAAACCAGCTTTCAATAGACACTTATCATTAAATGTTCTACTTTTAGCTACACAAACTTGGCCAGACATGGGGAAGGATGCAGGGGGGAAAAAAAAGGGTAAAAACCCAGCCTTTCCTGATTTATTTATTTTTAAAAAATAATTTTAAAAAATAATGTTTAATTCTGTTCAATGAGAGCACCAAGGGATACCTAAAGTATTCAAACATTTTTGCTGGTAATAAATGCTTAAGCATCCAAAGATAAGGAATGAGATGTTACTTATATGGCCCTTTTCCCAGTATATTGGAGACACGTGAAAGACATGCTTTGCTACAATTCTGCACTGTCATCACACCACAGATACACAGTTTTATTCAAGATATAAAAAGCAAGCATGTAGACGCTTCTGCAAGCACATCTGCAAACTCACTTTGTTTCCATGAAGTGCAAGATCTCCTTGGGTTTCACACACTTCTCATCTCGGTAATAATCATAGGGCAAGAAATGGAATTTGATTTTGTAGAGGCGATGTTTGTTCTGCTTGCACTTCACACGCAGGGATTCCTCTATCTCAACTTTCTGCAAGACCTACAAAACCCCCAAGTAGGAACATTACTCCTTTGATGAAGACACTTCATTTACTTCCTGCAATTCCAATGCTTTCTATAGGAGACCAGAATCATGCAAGGCTAACTGGCAAACTTTCCTGGAAGCTTTGTGGCAGCTCCTCGGCAAAAGGACTCCATACTCTTATACTGTCTTTGGCTTAAACGCCTCTGAACAATTAACTTAGACAATATTGGGAGTACAGCCTCACCTTCCACCTGATTCCTTCACAAGGGTGTGCTAACAGCTTCATCTTATTGACCCATGCTCATTGACCATGACAGTATTTCAGCACAGAGCTGAGGCTAACTCTATCCTTGCTGCTTTCAACTTGAAAGACAGAAGAGTGGAGGGCATGCAGGAGAGCACAAGAAAGGCCACTCTCCTGGGAGAAGAGGGAGCATAGAATACATCAGACTTCAGTATATTAAGTCTCCAAGGAGCCACATGTTCTGCTTCTATTGAGCACAGCCACTTCTACGAGATTAGGATGCAATCGGGGACAAACAGAAAAGTCACTACTATGCCAGTCACAGCCAGATTAGCTTGTCTCTTAAAGACAAAGCTAAACCCCTCCAATTCTAGAAATTGACAAAAAATGAGCTTGAGAAAAAAAAAAAAAAAAAAAAGGCTATGGCAACAAACATAATTCCTCCCTGCCATTATACTAATGCTATGTATGAACTATTACCCTCCCCCTTTATGTTCTAGAGAGAGTTTGTAGCCTGTGACAATGCTCTCTACAGGTTAAATTGAATCTAAGTCTCGTACAGCCACAGTAACTTCAATTCCTTTTGCTGCTCCAATTCCTAGCAGCTATTACAGGTTCAGTATGCAAGAGATGAAAAGAAAGGACCCTCTCATCTTGTGCCCACAGATAAACCTTCAAAAATTGAAACTGCTACAAAGCCAGACTAACTGATGAACTCAAATAGGAAATTTTGTTTTTCAGACTCTCAAAGGATACACTGAATAGGAGGCTCACCTCAGCTAAGCACACTTTCGTGAGTCTTTTCTTAAGCTGTTTCACCTTCTTGAGAGCCTTCTTGGTATTGAACACAGGAACACTCATCGTTGGCGTTTTAATATTTGCACTGGCCACCATCAGTATTTCCCGCAACCTTTAAATAAAGAATGATCTTCAAATTAAGCAATAAAAGCACTATGCAATCAAATAAATATCTAGTTCATTTAATTAGGCTGCATGCAGCAACTGCCAGTTCCACCAAACCTATACGCATCAAGAGCTGTGGTTACCATTGCAGTGCTTCTTTTCACTTTTCTGGTTCCTCATCAGGCACAGCACAACTATAGCCCTACTGCCGCAATTAGATTATCATCCCAATTACGGGAAGAGAGTAGAGATGATAATAAGTTATTCCCAGAACAGAAGAGCAAATGAAGCCTGTTTCCTACAGAAACATAACATATGCCTCCTCATACTTTCTCTCCCCCCCCTGCTTCTCTGAAGTAACACAATCATGTCCCACTTAAGGCATCACACCTGCGCACGAGGCCAGGTCAGCACCCGTGTTATTCAGAACAAGCTGATGACTACCTGGTAAACACATGTGCACTGATAAAGTCACTGTCACCATACAGAAGAGCCAGGGGAAACCTGTCTGCTATAAAACAAGTCACTTTCTACATAGGTGATAACAATACTAAATGTGCAAGATTTCACAGTTGCAGTGAAATTTTGTGTGTGAAAGAAACAGGTTTAAAAATTAGTAGGGGGAAGAAGAGGTCAGCAGAGGGGAAACCCACAAAGCACCATTTCTTTAGGCTTGTACTATACTGAATAAAATACAGAAACAAATAACCATTTGCTAGACATCAGATAAGAATAAGGGGCCTTCACAGGTATTTTGTATTTGGAAAATGAACCAAAACAATTCTAAAATTGTGAAACATTAAATAGTTCTGAACAGGCATAATTCACAATTAAAACTGAAGGATTGTTTGCCCTCAAAATTACACATATACCTGCCACTGAGATTAAGCACTACTACGTAGGTGCCAAAAATGGCAAAGGACCCATTGAGAACAAAGTTTTCTCACCTTGGAATACCCAATGTGACATTCATTTCACCTCTGCCAGCAAAGTGGAAGGTGTTCAGAGTCATCTGTGTGGAAGGTTCCCCAATACTCTGAGCTGCAAGAAGACCCACAGCTTCTCCTGGGTCACAAAGAGATCGCTGCCACTTTAAATACAACAAATCCTTTAATCTGAAGATAGGAAAAGAGAAGAGGTTTAGCTCAATGAAGTACAAAATAAAGAACCAGAGACTGAACCATTGCTCAGTTCAATAAAGTTACCTCTTTCAGCCAGTTTCTCCTGGTACCTTATGGATAAACACACTCCAGAAACTGTAAAATTGTCTCTCCCAGTCTGATTTGACAAACACAGCCCATCAACACAGAACTGGGGCCTTGGCCAAACCATGTTTTGCTTCTACTGCTAATTCCCACAATGTCAAAAGAGAATCCATTTACTGCCACTTGCTCATCTTAACTGCCTTGCTAACTTCAAGGTGTGGCAAGAGCATTTTTTTTAACTGTTACTGTAAAGTATTATTTTATATGTAGGGGGACAGCAACATGTTGCTGTTATTCCATAAAGACTTTGCCAAAGCCCTTAGCAGCACAGAAAGTTCAGATTTGGAAGAAACGGATAATCAGGGCCTCTCCACTGAACACTAAGCACACTTGGCTTTCAGGAAACATTCTGAAATCCACTATTTTGTTTCACAAAGGTCACAACTAAAACAAGAGTTGATAAAGACTTTTCATCTTTAGCAAATTCAGTCCAAAAATAGGTTTGGAGGGTTTTTTGGCTCAGTGCAAAGTAGTAAAGACACAGAAGTTATTACCTATCAGAAGAAAGTGCTGGGCACGTATAACTTTGTCTGTTCTCAGATTCCCACTTGTTGATATAATCTTCAACTCCATTTTCAAATGTTTCAGAAACAGAGGCAAAATAAGTATCTGGACGCCAAACTCCAAGGCTTGGGTCAGGACACTTATTTGCCTTCTTCAGATACTTTCTTCGTTTCTTCTCATCTAGTTCATACCACATCTTCAATAACTGAAAATAAGAGGGGATTTTTAAGCAGGCTGGTTTATCCACAGTAAGACCAAAACTAAATAACACAGGAATCAAGCAATAGAGAAGGAGGAAAAGATTACCTGTGTAAAACTGAAGGGTGTATGTAAGACACAGCAAACAACAACTCAGCTACAAATACGGCATTCTCCATTTTTTGATACTTACACTTTTGATCCCAAATGATTTCAAGGCTCTTTACAAGCTTGAAATAGTCAGAGTTAACTATCCGTAGTTAGTAGTAGTAGTAACTACTCCAGAAAGCAGTGAAATACAGCCCTCTAATAATGATTTTAACTTCAGCATGAAGCCCCTTTACAAACTTAAGTCTTTACTTCTAGCTGAATACCACCTTGCCTGTCTAAAGCTGTCATGACAAAGGGGCTTCTCTGATTTTCAGCTGTCAACATTCAAGCACAGTAGTCCAGCAAAGACTTTGAACATAGCTTGCATCTTATGCATGCTCATCAGTTTTACTTCTATTACTCAGTTTGCTAGTCTTTCAGTAACATTTCAACTGTTGCATTTAATAAAGGTAGAAGTTAATACCAACTTAAAAAAAGAGAAATGAGCTAAACTTATCTTCTACATGTCTTGCTATTTTATGAAGGAGGAACTAGCTTGTGACATGAAAGTCAGTCCATTGAGCTTGATAATGTACTGAGGCAGAGATAAACATGTATCTGTATCTACCTCATTTACTGAAAGGAAAAAACGATCAGTGAATGAATCCCCAGGCCAAACTGGTTTGAATGTTATCAAAAGTGCCAATAGCAACACAAATTCAGCAGAGCTGATAAATGAACCAGTGATTAGGCATAACATTTGCAGATGAGCTCACAGAGTTATGTCTCAACACCTTCAACTTGCAGTTTCATGCTGTCCACATTCTACCAGGGCAAATTCCTTGTGAAAGCAAGGCATCTGTTTGCCTTTTATGTCCACGCATATAATCTTCATTAGAAGCCATAACACATAGATTAGTGCCTTGAAGTACAAGGCGCTTAAGTAAGAGTACATTTTTCAAACATTAGGCCGGGCTGGCTCAGCCCTCTGATCCTTGTATTTAAACAGGCTCTCATCCAGGTAGCAGATACCTGTCCATCCAAGAGATCTACACTGTGTACATGAAAAAAAAACCAAAAAAAAACCAAAAAAAAGCCCCAAAACAATCCCCCAAATCCACCCACAATCATCAGCCGGTTTCTAAAACCAGTTTTACGTCAGAGTTTTTGGACTCTGCCCTAACACTAGGGCCCACAGGCTTTAACAAATGAATCTCAGCTTACCCACACAGCTGACATATGATTCCTTCAAAAGATAACCTCTATAAGTAGACTGTGAAACTCTTTGGGACACTTGACCCAGGTGGCCATGAAGGCCAGTAGCATCCTGGCTTGTATCAGGAATGGTGTGGTAAGCAGCACTAGGGAAGTGATCGTTCCCCTGTACTCAGCTCTGGTGAGGCTGCACCTCGAATACTGTGTTCAGTTTTGAGCCCCTCACTACAAGAAAGACATTGAGGTGCTGGAGCATGTCCAGAGAAGGGCAACAAAGCTGGTGAAGGATCTAGAGAACAAGTCTTATGAGGAGTGGCTGAAGGAACTGGGGTTGTTTAGTCTGGAGAAAAGGAGGCTCGGGGGAAATCTTATTGCTCTCTACAACTACCTGAAAGGAGGTTGCAGAGAGGTGGGGGGTCAGTCTCTTCTACCAAGTAACAAATAATAGAACAAGAGGAAACGGCCTCAAGTTGTGCCAGAAGTTTAGATTGGATATTAGGAAGTATTTCTTCACAGAAAGTGTTGTAAAGCATTGGAACAGGCTGCACAGGGAAGTGATTGAGTCACCGTCCTTGGAGGTATTTAAAAGGTGTGTACATGTGGCACTTAGGGACATGGTTTAGTGGTGGACTTGGCAGTGCTAGGTTTACAGTTAGACTCGATGATCTTAAAAGGTCTTTTCCAACCTAAATGATTCTATGATTCTATAAAAAGCCATTTAAAAAAAGTCACTGAATTCTGCAATTTTTATAAAGGGCTCAGTTGACTCAACTGCTTCTGTGTTACCTGTAAAGTAGCAGGATCTCTTCCATTTTTGATTTCTCCTCCTGGAACCTGTGCTTTTACACTTGCCATTTTCTTTTGGGAAAACATCAGAAAACCTCCTTCTCTTTGCACAGAGTTTTGGTGCCTGGCTCGCCACTTTTTGATAGCTTTGAAATGCTGGTTAGCTTGGTGAGACTCCATCCTTGCTAAAGCTTCATCCAGATGGTTTGTCTTCTGTATTACCTATAAGAAAATTTTATGTATGATTACCCTTCTCTCTATGCTCGCTGTAGCAGAAAATGCAAAGCAAACTGAAAAGGTCATCTGCTGCCACTCAAAACATTCAGCTGCTGTAAAACAATTTTAAAATTGGTTTTTAATCCAACTGAGACAAAACTCATAACTTTATGTGACTATTGCCATTCTTTAATAACCAGTGATGATACTGGTAAAAATAAGTTAATCAAACTTGACAGACTGAGGAGTAAAGTCATCTGTGTTGAGTCCAACTGAAAAGTTAGAACAGATGAGAACGAGGACAGCACTTGGTGCTCTGTTGAAATTAGGACTGCTTGAATTATGCCTCAGACCTAAGTTTCACATCCATATCTTGAATATAATGGCAAATAAAAATGTAGGTTAATCTGACAGTGACTGAGAGAAACAACTGTGTTGGATCACAGTTGGAAACAACTGGATCCCTAACAGATGTGCCAGATGTTAACCGTGCATTTCAGTCTTTCCCTTCACCCCATATAAATACTTAAGATTCAGGTGTTCTACCTCATAGTTTTCTGCAATGAAAGGAAACTGCTCGGGTTGCAAGAACTGAGTTTTAGGGATATCAAGCCCATCTTCTCCGTAGAGAAACTGCACCACACTGCCATCACTATCTCGTACAGTCAGGTCATACTGAACTACCAGTCCTTCCAAATGTTTTATGATACACCTGTTCCAAAGAAAAAAAAAAAAGGTAAAAAAAAGTTGTTAAGAGGCTACAAATCAACAAGGACGATATAACTCTAACATGAAAATCCCTGTTTTCATTAGTATCTTAAATGCACTTAAGGGCTGATCAGGAATTCTGGAAGCCAAAATCATACAGACACGACACACAGTGAAACGTGTAATAATATTGCAAAGCTTTCTGCATGTTGCTCCCTCCAGTTTCCTTGGGCTGAAGTGACTTAAAATGAAGGAACAAATTACTCTCTATTTCTGCTGTGAACTCTAACAGTTGTCTGAAACAATTCCATTATCTTCTATATACTGAAGGTGTCGCTTGAATAAAGAAGAGTGTCCCACAACATGGCCAAGAAAAACTACAGTTGCTTGGAATTTGTACATCTTTACTTGTACCAAGAAAACAGATCTCTTGTTGCTGCTATGTGCCAGAGATAAGTTAGAGACTATAAAGTTCCACTTGATCTAGTCCTCTAGAAAGTCAGCCTTAGAACAAATATTCAACACTCAGACTTTCTAAAAAGCAAGTACACTGAAGTTAACCTAAGCAATGCAGGCACTTCTTCCAGTCTATAGTACGCTACAAAAAAAAAAATTTGAAAAAAAAAAAAAAAAAAACCCACACCAAACCCCAAAAGGACCTTTTAAAGGCTCAGACACTAAAACAAGCCTCTTACCTTTGTAGGTATCCAGAACGGCTGGTTTTGACAGCTGTATCCACAAGACCTTCCCTGCCAGCCATGCAGTGAAAGAAGAATTCCTAAACATAAGCACAATACCTTCAGCATTCTGCTGAGAAGTACACCAAGATTGGCAATTTACACTCTTTCTCAAAAGCTATATATGAAAGTAGGGTGAACAAAGATGATTTATCTCTAATAGCAGACACTCTGTATTAATACACCACGATTAAAATAAAGTTCACAATAAACTCCACAAGCAGTATTAAACTTACAGAAGGTTTGATCCCAGTGAGAAATCTGCCAGTCACAAATCCTCCTGAGCTAGGGGAAAAATCATAAGGCTGGAAACATGGCAGTGATTTGCCAGATGCCATCAGCGGGGGTCTTCGACCTTCCAACTCAATCTGGCCCAGCAAACAAGAAATCTAAACGTGGATGGGAAAAAAGGAAACACCACTGTTTCATCAAATGTTCACTAAATGTTCTTTAACTAGATGTCGACACGTTCATTAAATGTTCTTGCTACTGATGGGCAGAAAAGCATGTAGATCTCATGTGGTCTTTTTAAGTTATTCCAGCCCCCTGACTCAACCTCAACATTTCCATTCTCATTCTGTGTGTTTATTTTAATACAAAGAGATCTGAAATTAAAAATATTGTAAATATATTTTTTGGTCCCTACATTACCCTCACCACCTTTCACCAGTGTACTAAAAACTGAACCAAAAAAAACCAAACCAAAACAAAACCCTCTATGTCTTGAGCTTTGGTCATTCCCTCTCATCAGAGAGAGAATTTTAGATGGCCTTTTCATGTAGTGTTTCTTGCTTGGTGTCTGTGTTGCAGAAGGCAAAATGAAAAAGCATCCTTGCCATTTCTACCAAAATCAAAAGAAGATTTAGTTGTTCCTATTCAGTGGAAGAAGGAAACAGGGGGTCAGTCTTCATGAGAGGCCAGGAAAAGTTCTTTCTCCTACAGTAGGTTTATTTGTATAACCTGCAGCATTCCTTCTAAAAAGAAGGTCTGCTGGTTCTATAAATCCTAATATACTGAGAACTGATTTAAAAGTATAAGGTTATAATAAACACCTCCTCCATCCCCCACTGAGGTCTTTATCTAAAATTTTTCCATGCCAAAGGCCTCTATTCCCAAAGCCCAGAATAAAAATCTTGCTTTGGTATAAGCTATTGAGAAGCTTTTGTGTGAATATCTAACATTCTAGGACAAATCACATCTACACATGTAGCTGCTGAGTATTCTAGATGTCATTACCTGCATTGTATTTACAGTGGATCCTTTGGCTCCTGACTGTACCATCAGCTGCAAATTGTTGTCTGGAAAGCTCCTGTGGAGACCAAGGGGCATACAAACCTAAAGAGTTGTGGTGGGGTGAAGGGAACAAAACCAAACCATTATTAATAAAATAATAAACCAAAGCAATTCCTGTTGAAGGCTTTTAGAAAGTGAAGCAATGAGTAACCACAAACATTCCTATTTATAATTTTAAAAGCATCCTGAATATTAAGCCATCTTCTCATTCAGGGAGGACAAGGTTGAGGTGATGAGGCAGTATGTAGAGCCTCATGCTGGGGACAGACGGAAAGGTTCAGCCTCCAGAACAGCCAGGCACCCCTCAATGACGTTAAACTTAATAAGAAAGTCTCCAAACAAGATTAGTATACACAGATGCCTCGATGCCAACCTTGTTAACTTCATTGTTGTAATTGTTTACTTCCTCCTTGAATTTCAGATCAACCATGTTAAAATCCCTCTGGTCTTTGCAGAGATGGGCATCCTGCCATTTCCCTTGGACCTCTTCACATGATGCTGTTTCTGGCAAATTAAGAGCAGCTCTAACAGTCTGAAAGTAAAACATGATGGGGCTTAGGTGCTAAGTAAGCATGATTAAACAAGGCTGGATTTCAAAATTTTTAATTATGGGGGAAGAAAAAAGTTCTGCAAGACAGACTCACTTCAATACCGCGCTGGCTTGACTTCTCAATGATTTTTCGTCTTTTGTGGTCTGCTTCAGGTTTAACCAAAATGTCTTCAATGCCTGTCAAAGAAGAGAGACAGAATACATAGTGTTCTAAACTGTAAAAGAATTGAGGAAGAAACCATATTTGATGTCAGAGATTTTGAAAGCAAAGAGCTGGAAAAGAAAGTCATAATTAAAGACACAATAATTGTTAAAATCAGGCTAATTGCAGTTTGACAAGAAAAAAGAAATCTGAGTGACTTTTTGATAGCGAAGCCATAGGCTGTCAAAAAAATGATGCAACATCAACTAAGCTAAGCATTAAGGGTATAAAATCAACTCCCTAACCTAAAAAGTCTAACCTTCAACAGTGTCTATAAAATCTTAATCAGTGCACTTGCACAAACAAATGTGTTACACGCCAGTCACATCAAACTGCTTTTTCTCTTCCACCCACTTCAAAGTTCCTATTAGCTGAACTTTGCAGAATCTGCCATTTCCTAGCTTTTTTAAAAAAGGTAAACTAAAAATATAGACCCTTGTGATGACAGGACCAGGAGAACAACAGTTTACAACATATCAAAGGTTGGACTCTTAACTCCCATAAACTATTTATAAGGGGTCCTGCAAAGTCACTAAAATGGTCACTAAAATGGCTGGAGCACATGATGGATGAGGAAAGGTTGAAAGACGTGTTTGTCCTTTAAAGATACAAGGAAACAAAATTTTCTTCAAGTGGAAAAAAAATTTGACAATATATATGATCAAATGTTGGCACAGGGACCCAGAGAGGTTGCACAATCACCATCCCTGGAGATATTCACAACTTGACTGGACATAGCCTGGTGCATGCTCATCTGGGCAGGACTTGCTTTGAGCAGGCAGCTGTGTTAGATCACCTTCAGAGGTTCCTCCCACGTTACAGCAGTTGTAAGGGGACAAGTGGGACACTTTACTAATGAGTTACACATGTTTATGAGGCAAAGGAGCGTACAGCCCCATCATGTGTCCCTCTATTTTCACTCTTTCTGTCCAGCCCTGCTCTCCTTTTCCCACTACAACCTTGTCTCTTCTACTTTATCTCCTTCTCCTGAACCTTATTCATCTCATCCCAAAGTCTTATTTTGCTCAGTCCCGAATCATCTCATCTTCACCAAATCCCAGACTCCTGCTCCAGTCCCACTTCTCTTTTTCTGATGTTTTAACTACCTAGTGATCCCAGGCCAGTTATCGCTTCCTATCTAGTTTTTGCACCCTGGCTCTCAAGACATATTTTCTGTGTCTTACTTCAATCACCACCTTCACTTCAAAAGATCTCCTTCATTTTTCCGTGGCTCACAGCAGTTTGTTGGTTCCTCGCTACTGCTGTCTACCAGTTGACCATGTCTATGTAACTATAAGTGATCATATTAGGCCACCAATCAAAGCCAATTTAAACGCTCCTGCTGCTATATACTCTGAGTATTTCATTAGTATAAAAACATCTTGTAAAGCTCTACATGGTAATTTGGAATATTTCAACTATTGCAAGAAGAGACGGTACAGTAAGGGTCAGATTTTTATTGTGTGCCAAGTGCATTTTATATGAGTTTGCAAAGCTGTAACGAAAGTCAAACATTTAGAAAAGATTTATAGTAGAATGAGATATGCAAGACTTGATTAATAGCCCCTCAAAATTCTTCCATCTCACTTTATCAGTTGTTCTGGTTTCTACGCAACAATTCTTTTTCAGAGAAGTAAAAATAACAAAGCCTCATAGGAGGCTTTGTTATAAAAAAAATTTAAACACAAGACATTTAGACTGAGTACACTTTGACTAGGCAGGACAGAAGAGAGAACTTGATGGACATGCTCAAGATCACACTTTCTCTTTATGCTTAGAAGGCCAGCTATGCACCAACCAGAACAAAGGCTGGCAAACAGCTATCCCACTCAAGGACAGTCTTGCAAAATTTTATTTACAGAACTCTTAGCATGTATTATACCCAACAATGCCTGTTTTATATCTCAGGAGGTGCTGCACTACAGCACTGCTGAATTAGCCCTTGTATTACTCACCCATTGTAAATCCCCTGTACAGCTGCAGATAAGCAGTAAAGAGGCGTCCTAGACATGTTAGCACTTTCCCACTGGTTTCACCCCCATAGATTTCATAGCAACAGTGGACCAGGCCATAGGCAGAGCTGCCAAAGTGAGCTTTGTCCAAGACTCCACATAGTAATTCCCCATTTCTAATAATAACCTGAAAAATAAAACATAGCTATTCAGGAAAACAGAAATTGTGATCTTATTATGATCTCTATAGGTTTTTCTGTGTAATCTACATTAAAATAGCCCATATATTGGTGAACAGTTAGATATGGTCAAATCATCTATACTTCCAGAATTTATAGTAGAAATAAAACTTCTAACACCATTTGTATTTTTCCACCTATAAAGTCGAACAATGAAGACACATGGTCTAACAAAATTAGATGGAATCTGTATCAGTCAAGATCTGAAAAGAATTTTTCCTGACCCCCAGGCCTATCCTCTAACCACCACCTTCCAGGAGTAAACATTGCTGAATATCTGTTTTTAACTTAGTCATCTGCCTGCTTCCCTTCCCATTCCTCTACTCTATACACAATTTTATTACAATACAGCCCAGCCCAACCTCCAGAGTTGCTTCCCAGCATACCTGAGATTCACACATTGAATCAAGATTTAGACATTTGTTTGCAGGTCCCTTTACCCAGGCTCTTCCACCAATCTTAGCTTTCCCAGTCAAATTCAGTGGGAGGTGTTTTTCTGGAATTATGTTTATTAACAACGTAGAAACAACCTATAAAGAAGTAGGAAGAGTGGTAGAAACTATTTATTTCCTATATTCCCTTCTCAATGTAAAGAATTGGGCATGGAGGAGAAAAGCAACATCCTACACATATTTTTTCCACTGATAGCAAAGCATTAAAAGCTCAGAAATCTGAAGTTTACAAGAGAGGAATAAGCTCTTGCTACGCTAGCCTTTGAGAGATCAATGAGCCGAGGCACATAATTATTCAGAAACATATGGCACCAATAAATACATATATTTAAAAAAGTAAGAAAGCTGTCTGTTGAGTTTTACAGGAAAAACTGTCAGAGAATTTCCCCTACTCTGCTATAAGGCATAACACTTGGACTGAATGTTAAACTCTCTTAAATAGTAGCAAATGGAACATTCACTTGGGCTTCCCAGATATTACATCAACCTAATGATGATCTCAACCAAAAAGTCCAATACCAGAACATTTACCTACAACCTTTAAGTTCAGTTTACTATGATCAACAAATTCCTTTTCTGCTCCCATGCTTGCAAAATGCAGTATTATACTTCTATCTGCAACACTGTTCAGAGCAGCAAGTAAAAGTACTATTCTAATACTGTCATTTCAAATGAAAGACAACTCTCATAGCTCAAATAACACACACCAAGACCTACGTGATGTTGATTAGATGATGAGATCTGGCTTTTTAGAAACCCTCAGCAGCACTGGTTTTAACATTAGCATTCTGCTTACTTTGGAACCACCAGCATTCTTTAACCCAATAAATTATAAACTACCTGCTTTCCTGTCCATAATCGCTGTGGTTTCATAATAGCAGGAGGAAAGATTTTAATTCTTCCTTTTTTGTCTGTTAGTCCTCGGTAAACAAGCTCCATATACTGCTCTCTGGTGAAAAAGCAGCCCCGGATTGTCATGCTGACTCCAGAAATCATGTGATCCTGGATCAAGCCAGGAAGTGGCTTCCCATCCTAAAGAGAGAACAATAAAAAGGGTTGAGAGCGATAATAAGTTATGTGCTAGCAGCCCCAAAATTATTCAAGCTGGATAAAAGTACTAAAGAGTCATTAGTAAAGAACTCGTCATCACAGCGCAACTCTCCACTAAATCTCCTCTGGACATTGACATTAAAAGGAACGAGATTGTTTGGATGTGCTGGGCCTTCTTTAGATGAAGAGAACCACAAGTGGAGACAGAACAGAAATCAGGAATAAATTTCAGAAATAAATTATTTAAAAAAAAACCCCAAACAATAATCTCATTTATCATTAGACAAAACAAACAAACAAAAAATCAAAGTTATTTCACATAGGAATAAATTTATCTGTCAGTTTTACTTACCTTTGGAACTAGATACTGTTCATCAGTAAAGGCTAAGGTGTAGGCTTCTGCTCTACCCAGCTCACTCTGTGGAAAATGGGCGTTCATTTCATCACCATCAAAATCAGCATTATAAGCTTTGCAGTTGGCATAGTGAAGCCTCAGAACTTTTTCTCCAGGCAAGATTCGGGCCCGGTGAGCTTGGATGGAAGGCCTGTGAAGTGTGGGCTGGCGGTTCAGTAAAAGGACATCTCCATTTTTAATATGGCGACATACCTGCAAGAGAATTTTGGTTGCTGCCTGTAAGCCATTTCAATGCATGCCTCTGAAAAGACTGCATCTTGAAATATGCACGGGTCCAAAAGATTTTCTTCCTTGTAGTAACGTTCTGCGCAAAACTTAGTAAGAGAATCAAGACTACTTGCCCCTGAATGCCCTCTGCTCTCCACCAAACCACACTCTAAGGATGCATATCCTCTATTAACTCCCACAAACCACAGTGGTCAAACCAAGTTAACAGCATGCAAACCACACTCTACCAATCTCCCCTCTCCCTTGGCAATATAGGGGTCAAAGACTGAAAAAGAAAGAAAATTATGCCATTTGTAAATGAGAAATACTATTTATCCAAAGCCCACTGGGCTGAATTGATAATACCTGTCACCATACACCCAGCACTGGACAACCTAGAATAAGGTAATAATATGACCCAGTAGTTGAAGCAGAGGCCAGGGATCTCTAAGTTATAATTTCAGGTTTGAGTACAACACAATATATCCTTATCTAGAACAGAGTCTCTCAAAACAGTCTCATTTTCATTTTTCTGTCAGTAACACCCATATATCTGTTTAAGTGTTTATCAACAGTTTGTACAGTCTAAATACTGTTATGTTTACTTCTGTGACAGGTTCTGAGAACTGACATCACAGAAATACCCAGTCTTCAATATTAAATCTCTACCATGCCTATATTAGACACGGGAGTATACACAACAGACATTGTGAAAAGACCAAAACTTTTGCCCTAGCAGCTAAATAATAAGTTCTCAACTCTTGCAAGGGATGGAGATGCAGTTATTAAGCAGCTGCAAAGGTTGATTAAACTGTAGCACAGAGAACTCTCAAACCCTCCAGCAGCTCCAAAGAAACAACTGGCTATAAAATAGTATGGGTTGGAAGGGACCTTTAAAGGTCATCTAGTGTCCCTCGCCTTCCTTTCCTGATTTCTTACACCTGGGGATTGAGAGGTCTTGTGCTCCTTAAAGATCTGCCAGCTCTGTTCTGTTCCCTTGTCCCTGAGGGCAGTTTCCCAGGGGGTCCTGTTGACTAACTCCTTAAAGATCTGGCAGTTTGCTTTCCTAAAATTCAGGGTCCTGACTTCACTCTTTGCCTGACCCATATCCCTCAGAACTGCAAACTCCATCAGTGCAAGATCACTGCAGCCCAGGCTGCCTCCAATCTTGATGTCACTTATTAGCTCACTTGCATTGGTGAGCAACAGGTGCAGTATCCAATATCCCTCCTCTGGTGGGGCTATTACCTGTCTTAAGAAGTTATACTCGATGCATTCCAGGAGTCTCCTGGATTGCCTACAGCTTGCCATGCTATTTTTCCAGCAGATGTCAGGGTGGCTGAAGTCTCCTAATAGGACGAGAGCCTGCAAGTGTGATGCCTCCTGTAGCTGGAGTAAGAAGGCTTCATCAACAGGCTCCCTTTGACCTGGCAGCCTGTAGTAGACACCAACCGCAAGGTTCCTGTTGCTACCTTGATCTCTAATTCTTACTGATAAGTTTTCAACCTGCTTGTGGCTATTCTTCAGAGACAGCACTAAGCATTTCACAAATGCTAATGTCTGTACAAACAGATGGATATGAGTGGTTGTTTCTTGTTTTGTCATCAGTAAAAAGAGATGGTGATGGGAAGATGGATCCCAAGTTACAGCAGTCAGCGCTAAAACACAGACCGTTCCTTCCCCGGTTGGTTTCACTGCCAGCACAGCTGACACAGAACGGAGGACTCTACATTGTACATACTCATGGGCAACCCACTCCTGGAAGACAGGTCACATCAACTGCTAGTGCTGTACCTACTCTATAAGTATACTGAATTTCAGCCTTCAGAACTACCACCAAAACACTGCTCCAGATACAGAAAAGGAGAGGAAAAAAATGACAGCAATTGCTGAGAAGGGCAGGGAGGCAGGGGGACATAAAAGCATAAAATGAAATCAGTATTTTATCCTCCATGCTGCTAAGACTTCCCAAGAATAGTCAGCTATATAAGAAAGACTACTCCCCATCTTGGCAAGATGAATGCCACACACTGCACATTCAGAGAAGAGTAAAATTCAGGATGGAAAAATGTTTTTTAGAATTTGAAGAAGTATCAAGCTTTTCTTCCCACATCATCCTCAACTTTTTCTCAGCCACCTACTAAAAGATAAGATAACCCTGCCCTGGAGTCTTTGTAAGCAGGCCCACTGCAATCACTAGCAAGGACAGTAGTAGTGTTATTTAAAAAAAACCCAAACCTAACTAGCATGGGGCTCTGACAAGCCCTTTGGTGTACTCACAATCTTCAGTCCTGACTGGGGTGCGCCTGAAGAAGGAGTGAGGAGCTGTTTGGCTATGGCCTCCCTCTGGGTCAGGCTGCTTGCACTCAACACTGTACGAGATCCATCTTCATTAATGACCATGGAGGCACCAGGGTGAACCTTTGGGCCATTTATGACAGCCTGCCTCAGCTCTTTGACATTCCAGGGAGTGACCGGCTGAGGGTAAGTCAGTTTGGTAGCAAATACCTAGACAGGAGGGAAAAGAGAAGAGACATAACTAGTTGTTCAACTTTGGCTTAAAACAGTACGAAGTCACTGAGAAAACAGTGTCAAATCAGACAATGTAAACATAAATTACTCTAAGCTCTTGGATTAATCTCCTCCTCAATCTACTGTCATGCCAAATAAATACATTTCTGTGTTAAAATCATCTACCGTAAGAATAGAAACAATGTCATTTTTATGATTTTCTACTGCAATAGAAAAGGCAAACTCAATTACCAATTAAAAAAAAAAGAAAGTATGATTTTAGATTCTGCAAACAAACTGACAAATACAGAGAAAAAGCACATTATCACCAAGTCCGCTATTTGCGGATAGGCAATCAGAAAAGATGATACAATGAAAAGCTCAAATTCAGGCTTGGTATCATCTCTGTGTGGTTAAAAATCATTAAGGATGAATGAAGTTGGTGACGCTATTATTGCCTTTTCTTAAAGGCTGCCACAGCTGTTACAAGATACGCTGTAAAAAGAACACAGAAGAAACAGTATCTACTTATAAAGTTTGCACCGATTCATATTCCCAGGAAGCAAGTACAGCTTTTTCTTTTTTAAAATCTTCTTTCCTAGATGTCACATTCAGCATAATGGTAAGAATTTCCTGCTCTTCAATACTCCTTCTTTATTAACACACAGTAGTAACATACAGCTATGACACACGGGGGAGGAAAGAGTCCAGATGAGTAAAAAAATCTCTAAATTTTAAACTGCTTACTATATAGCTGAAAGTGTTACAGTGTAGTTTGGTTCCCAGCACCACCAAAAAGAAACACTCCTTTATTTATTCTTACCATAGGAATGCCAATCTCATTGGTACCAATGTACATATCGGGGCAAATGACTGATCGAGCAGCAAAATCCACACGTTTTCCCATCATGTGCTTGCGGAAAAGTCCTTCCTTCTTCTCCAATAGCTTTGAAAACAGAAGTTAGTTAATGATTAAAATGTGAAAGCATGCAACATCAGACAGATTCTCCAGATATTACAGTGATGAGTATCACGAAAATGCCTACATACTAACCACAAACATTTCACTTTTTTCTTATTCCATCAACTTCTCTTGTTTTATCCGTCTGAGACACACAAAGCCCAGAGATTTAAGATTCTGCCTGCTACCCACCTGACGAATACCAGGGTATTTTTCTGTCATTAGTTTGTCCATGTCACTATCAAATACAATGTTGACATGGCTCTGAAGACGAATCCAAGCATTATACAGCTTATCTGCAATGGTCTGTCCTGGAATCATTGTCAGGACAGAATGGTCCAGAGGTTCATTGTTCTCCCCCATCTCCTACAGAAACAGAAATCAGAAAGTTGAACTTAAAAAAAAACCCTTCTATTTACTAGGCTGAAATTATAGTATTAAATAGCAAATGAAACATTGGCCACTATTTTGCATCCCATTGAAAACACTAATTTATTTTTTTTTTAATATAAACAATATAAATTTTCAAATTATTACAACCAAGTACTTCAGACAGGTCTGCTGTCAAGCTTTATAAACTGACTTGGATGGGAGATCACCAAACACCAAAGCTACATATACCAATGGGATTTAAAAAGATGATTGCTAATCAATCATCTCCTGGTAAGTGACAGACTTCTTTCCAAATGAGATGTTACTGGTTAGTCAGTCTATGCTACAAATCACTGTGCTACCAGAAAGTCCTATTCTTATATAAAAATAACGTAAATCCAAAAGCTTTTATCACCTACACCACTTTGTTTTCACAGTCTGAAAGTCAGTATACCACACATCCAAAATGCATTAACCTCCTGTCATGTCAAATATTTAAAAAATGTATCTCCACCTAGTGGCTAAATTCTGAATAACTAAAAATGTTTTCAAATTGTTTTACACTTAGGATGCACATCAAGTTCAGCTGAAACTAAGTCCCATATCAAAGAACCCTCAATAATATAGTTCATGAACAAATATGAAAAGAGGCATTTTGATTACCCCTATATGACCATGTGAACTAGTCAGCAGTAAACAAGCATTGCTACTAATTAATGTTATTTGTGAATTTCTTGTTTATATTTAGACATCAATGGTCAAAACCAACCATGATCACAATTGGCTGTACCAGGCTTAGAAGATAAAGTGGATTCCCCCCCCCATAATTTTTCATTTGATGAGATGCTGGAAAAGTTTTATTATGAACTGTTTGCGCTGTACATATTTCATTCTCCAGTAACAGGAGCCCGTTATGTCTCACATACAGTTATGTAATACAAAAACCATGACTAAAGGAGTCTGCGTAAAATGTTTTTCCCTTTGCATCAGGCAGGTAAGTGGAAAGAGGCATGAGCCAAAAAAAAAAAAAAAAAAAAAAGCTATGGAGACCATGTCCAATAGCACATACTCCAACAGCCCGGGCAAAAATTTTTATTGGAACAGTTTAAACAGGAGCCTACCTGAACTCAACCCACATATCCGAAAAGAAATGAATAAAATAACCAGCAAATCTTACTGTTTGGATTTCTTCTTCTGTAATTTTTATCGGCTGACATTGTTCTTTTGCCATGAATATCAATAGCTTCCGTATCATTTTGGCATCCTTCATGACAGCCTGCAAGTTCACAGTCTGACCATTTGTAAACAGTCGGTCTCCAACACGATTTACGGGACGGTACCTACAGCAGACCAAAATCACTTTATAAGATTAAACCCGCTGAAAAGTAGCATGATAAACCTCAAACATTCTAAGATAAGTCTTCAATGCATGAAAAATAATCCCTGTAAACTAACAGTGAGCATTTGAAAATTCATATATTATACTGGGACAGTCATAAAAGAGGAATGATTCCTTAACAAGAAATTCTACCAGTACTATACAGTTATAATATTCTATAATAATTTCAAATACTAATACTAAAATACATTTTTTTCATAATAGGTATTTCAGTCCTTTAACAAATTCATTTGAAGTTATAATAAAACTTATCATCAGTTACTGTTGTAATTTTTTTTTTTTTTTTAAGCACTCCACTGACACTTTAGTAGACCAGTGTCTGTACTTAAGGTGTTTGCATCTCTGACTCCTGCCAAAAGTATACGCTAAACCCCATGATTTCTACAAAAGTGGTTTTGGGGAAATTTTACCTTGAAGGTGGAACCACAAGTAGATCCAAAAAAAACATGTCTGGACTGAATCCAGAACTCTCATGGGGATCCATACCAGGGAAGAGATAACGCAAAAAGAAACCTAAAAAGATACAATAGAAAAGATAAACTCATTAGCACTGCTATTGTTTGGGAATCCAAACCCCCAAATGCATTTGGCCAATCAAGCCAAAAGAACCTGCTAAGTTAAATACTAGCGTGATTGCTTAAATAAAAACATTTAGGCATACTTTAGAAAGAGCTGTTGTTGTTCATTGGTTTTTTTGGTCACACAGAGGATTCTTTAGAAACAGCTCTGAACAGAAATATAGAGTACAGCAAAAGAAAAAAGCAAAACAGCAGGAAGAAAGTTTCCATCTACTAGCTGTGACTGATAGATGAAACTGGTTTGTTTTTTCCTGGTAACTGCAGACAGGTTCAGAGTACAGGGAACTCAAAAGAAGAGACTGCTAAATACATTCTCAGTCTTTAACCTATGTAACTGTGGGGAATATTAGGTGCAGCACCACATAAACATCAAATCCTCTGTAAACAACAATCGTGATTTGTGCAGAGCCACAATTTGAGAATCGCTAATCAGGCTATCCATTGAATCCAGCTCTCGGCATTCACTAGCCACCAGTCCTCCTGTCACAAAATCTGTCTTGCAGCCAGGAGCCCTTAAGGTAAAAGACAAGAGATTTGACAAGGAGTTCACACAGGAACATTTGCAGACTTTGCCCGCTAAATGACACAGAAAAAAAGTAATGTTGCTCTTAACAACCATTACCTTCATTCTTCCACAGAGCCAGGATGTATTCCTTGGCAGTCATTGGTGTCAGGTATCCCCTCTTCCCTAATTGGCTTTCCTCAATACCTGAAAAATAAATAAATAAATAAAATTATAAAAATAAAAAGAAAATATTTATTAAAAAAAAATAATCAAAAGAGGTTACTTTGAAAGTTTGGGGTTTTTTTTGCTTATAATGATAAGTGCTTCCCGCTCAGAGAAGGAATGGAAATAAATACAAAATGTACTGGCTGACATCTACATTAAAATTGTCATTAACATGTTTGCCTTGGGAATATGAAATTAACTCAAGAGTCTTCCCAGTATGGAAAAAATAAGCCATTTCTGTGACTAATGGATATCAATATAAGTAACTGAAACAAAACTCAACTTTACCCATCTAAATTGTATGCTTTATTTGATTAATGGTGAGCTGGACCCCTTCTTCAAATGATCTCATCCCATGACCAAAACATAAATCAAGAGTCAACCTGCATCTGGTCAACACAGAAGTGGGATTCACACATTACCAGTCAGATCAAGGTTCCCATGAAATACTCAACTGGATGAGACAATAGTGACAGTCAGCAATTCATCTATATTAAAAGTTAGAGTCTAGGTTAGCTGTATTTCAACAAGAAAGGAAAACGTGGTTTTTCTACTGAAAAGCAGAAAGATCATCTTTATAAAAAAAGACAGAGATTTTAGGTTTCAATTCCCACTTCTCTTGCAGGCCAGTCCCTTGTGTCCCGGGGAAGCAAGAGCACATGACTCTGAAAAGCAATTCTCCCATGACCTCAGATAAAGTTTCCTACTCTTCTTTTGGATAAGGTCCACACTGAAACTTCAATCCCCCATTCCTTCACATAGAAAACCTTTCTATCCCCTAAACACAAATACATCAATGCCAAAGTTAAAAGTACTCCCTCCGAGATTCAATACAATGAGCAACAAAGATGCGGGCTACACAGAATGTACCCAACTGTATAGTCCGTCCCATTTCAGAAGATATAATACTTCACTGCAATGAAAGTAGCCAAGCAGTGTTACAGCCTTGGTCTTTGAACACTGACAGGAGGAAGATATTTCTTACCTGTATTTCAGCTGTGAATGTTAACAGAGACTGCCAGAATATGGCTAGTTTTGAAGCTTTCTGTGGTAAGGCAAGGTATTCTAAATCTAGCAACTCACCAGACCTTCCAGAACAGCTGTTTTCTTCACTAGCATAATAGAACACACCCCCAGACTTTGGACAGTCCTCAAGGGGCTCAAATAAAAAGCCCAAAGCAGTACCATACAATTTAATGGAGTGAAATCATAGTTGTCACTCAAAAGTAGTAACACTAGGATACGCAAACTTTCCTGCCTTTGTTGAATGTGTTATGGATAGGATATTAAGTGTGTTACGGATAGGATATTAAAGTAAAGATCTGACCTTTCCACTTTAAAACCCATCACTGACATTGTGCTTCCTCAACCACAACTCCAGAGATTTAATCTAGTATTTAAACCACAGACTAGCAAATTAAATAAGATCTCTATATAAAACTTTTCTAAGGGTTACATAACTCACACACAAATCTGCTTCAATTCTACCTGGTTATGTAAAGGATCAAGGATACAACAAGAGGAAAAAAGTAAGTTTAAAGCGATTCAAACACTAGGTTAATAAAGCCTAGAAAGTGTCACCTACTTTCTTTCCTGTTTTTTCCCCTTTAACAGGAAATTCTTCCATAAGAGTTAGGATTACCCACTTTTCTTTCTGAAGTAAGGTTGGTGATCTTCCTATTTTTTTATCTAGCCTCCCTATTTTAAAAACCTAGCAGAAAATCACCTACCCACAAAAACCGAAGTGTCCCACACTTCACAGTAGAGTTCACATAGATTATGTTTTTATGCTTCTTTTTCTGACATAAAGACACTTGAAGTTGCAAAAGCACAGAAGGCTTGCAAATAGAGAAATTTAATGGAGTCAGGTACTCCCCTGCTAAGTTTACTGTTATATTTCTTTTTTTTTATAAATGAGTCACAAGCACTCAGAATCTGTGCACCTTAAATACATGAAAATAAGTGCAAACATATTTGAATAGAAGACAAATACTATACCTGCTGGCTCATCCAGAATGCTTTCCTCTCCTGACTTATGGTACACTGTAGAAGGATAGGTTACTGTCAGCTTGCTGTTATGCTCTTTTCGCACTAGTGATCTCCTAGACCTTAAAGGAAAAAAAAAAAAAAAAAAAAAAAAAAAGAAAACCAGGAAAGGCAGATAAAAGTTAATACAAATGCTCACAATATTTAACTTTACACCAGCTATTTACTTCTTCATGTAGTTGAACTTACTTGCAGTTTGGGCATTTCTTCGAACTCATATGTGATTTCCAGAACTGTGCTATCAGTTTATTTCTACATTCGCATACATTTTTTACCTGATAAAGCAAAAAAAAAAAAAGGTTAAAAATACCAAAGTAACAACAATAAATTAAAACACAAACATTATTAGTATCAATGCACACACATCTTTGTATTGATTTAATTCATGCCTTGAACTCTAGTGTTCTTCTACCATCTTCCCATATTTGCTGGAAACATACACTCCTCAATGCTCACCACACTCAATGGTGTTTCAAGTCAGTGCTAAATTTTCAAGTCAGTACTAAATTTTAAAGTTTTTCTCTAATGATGATTCAAGAAGGCAGAAGATTGATAAAAATAATTTCTTTTGACTGCTCATGAATGTATGATTTCCAAAGTGCTCAAGCTTAGTTTTGAAACAAGTGATAAAGAAATTAAACTGGGCTTATAAACAAATCTGCTCTAAGATGTTAGACCTTTAAATTTCTTCACTAATATTTTACTTTAACTCACAATGTACATTAAACCGCATTTAAATGGAAATGAGAATTCAATTACGTAACTCTTTCTAAAAATTTCACCGTAATTCTGCAAATTTGCTGGAGGCATGAGTTCTCAAAAAATGTTCTCCAGATCAAAACGGCTGGAGTGTAATACAGAGAAGAATCAACATCTGTAGGTAATGTACTGACAACAGTATCAGGTTATTTTTATATGATATTTACACCATCAAAACATTCCCCTACACAAAGTGTATTTTCCAGAAACCTAATAGCTATACTAACAGGAAATAAAATCTTTATAAGCTTAATTTCAGAAATTTCACCCAGAAAGACATCTAAATATTACACAGTTCAGAACTGCAGGACAAAATCTAGAGTCTACACAGCCAAAGACAGACTTTCTTCAGCACATTACTATTTTAGAAGGAAAAATCCTGAGATCTCAGGAGAAACACTGATTCTACTTACATTTGAACATTGATCTCTTATTTGATAACTTTGTAATATTTCCTGAACGTGGTGATTTAACTCTTCTTCAATTTCTGAACCTGTTGCATCTGCACATTGCTCTAAAAACTAACAGAAACAGAATAAAAGAAATTGGGATAGCTCTATAGTTACAGGACTATCAACTCAAAAAAGAATGGAGAAATACACAGTACTTGCCCTGTTCAGAATGACTTCAAGATCATGGACGGCGTGAAGCAATCCCTTCTCCAGAACCTTCAGCTGACTTAGCAGTAAGTGAACCACAGCTCGAGCACATGTCAGCATGTGACAATTTAAACAAGAACCTCGAATTAGAAGGTATAATTTCTGGAAAGAAAAGGAGAAAAAGTTATCCTGGTAGATTTACTAGCTTGCACAGTAAGCAAGTAGATAGATTTGTCTGAACTTAAAAAAAGTGTTACTGTAATTGAGAAATTAGACTAATTGTTAAATTTAATCATAAAGAACTGGACTGAAAAGAAATGTTTCTTTTAACCACACAAACTCATATGCGAAGCACGACCTGTAGACAAACTATCTGCAGACCATCTACATAACAGATACAGGGGTCAGGAGGAAAAGCCTGTCATACCTTTAGCAACTCCGGCACTAAGGCTGCTCTTAGATAACACTGCGATTACAGCTTCTAGAAGCTTGACCCATAAAGTACAATGTGGTACCCAAAATTCCACACTAGTAAAACAAAATGTTCTGGTCACAAGTACCACCAGAGTCCCTTAAGATTCTTCACGCCACCGCACTCTCCTCCAGCTTCAGAAAAACAGCAGTGTTCTATTGTTTTTTATGGTTTTACTGCTTCATATGTTTTATGGTTTTATTCCTTGGTAAAATAGAAGTATTCTACTTCAAAGCTGTGTCAGCACAAGTGGGATGGACTTCATCTAACCTCAGTCATCTGAAAGTAAGATTTTTAGTCTCCATTAGTAGCCTATGCAGGAGCCAGCTACTGTAAATGGGGAGATGGGCACATAAGGAGGGAAATTCATCCCAGCTCAGGTTCCTGTTATAGGCTAGATGCATCTTCCTCTGCAAGTAGCCCCAATCCTCAGACTCCAGAAAGAGCTAAAAAAGTACAATCAGTTTATGCATCTAACATTCTTAAGACCAAAATAAGGCAAATCCTACACTTACAGCCAGGAATCCTTTCACATTTAAAAGATGACCCTTTGAAAAAAATACCCACATGAAGGACTTAAAAGAAATGTGCAATTTGACCATCACCAGTAGCTCTCAAACCAAGCTTATATCACCTGTGCCGAAAGATGCACACCAAGTCAAATCTCTGCTCTACATCACATTGTTGTAAAGTTACGAGAAGTGTGTCTGACTTCCAGATGGAAGAAATCTTCTTGAGAGCTTTTTTTTTTTAATTAAAAAGACTGATGGATTTCTACATAGATTAGCATTTTTTAATTCTCTGCTGCCACCACACTTGCAATGCTATATTCTTCCATTTACTTGGCACACACATTATGTCACTCAGCATATTACTGGATAGGTTGTTGGGTTCTATCCACGTTGATCAAGTTTTCTAGAATAAATTATTCTGGAATGAGAGCATCTACTGGGCAGAATGTACAACACAGCTATTTGGAGCAAAAACAAGCCCTGAATGTCCAGGAAGCACTTGGAAATCCTAGGTAGCTCTTCATGTAAGTTTGTAGTAGTTGCTTAAAGGAAACAACTAACAATTTTTACTGTGCCATCCATTTAATTAAGGCATGACACCCTACAGTAAGTCATACAGCTTAGTGATCAACATTCCTCCTCTCTTGTTTGTCAATATTGAGTAAAAATAATAGTTACAACAAAGCATATATTTTGAAAAGCCTAAAGAGTCTATTTGTATTGAAGTATCACGACACACCAAACTACTTCTACTACATTTGCTGTTATTACACTTAAGCTTAGAGAGAAGACAGATCTCAGCACCTTTACTATTTTCAAGGACTACAAACTGTATGACAGCTTAAGCACCATCACGACAATAATTAAGCATACATACATCAAAAAACAGAGGGTTGTAGACAGTCAGAGGCAGTTCTATATGGCCAAAATGACCAGGGCAGTTGCTGAAGTTCTGCATGCAAGTTGCACACACTTCTTTGGAGTCTGGAGGTCCCAAAGCCAAATCGTAGAGTCCATTACTGGCTGGATTCCCCACATTATCCAAATACTGAGGATTTGTTATGGGTTTTACACTCAGTTTCCTAAAGTAGAAAGAAAATAACAACAACAAAAAAAATAATCAATGGCAGTAAACAGTTACATGATATACACTTGAATGGTACAACTAGCATTGGCATTTAGTATCTATATGATATTTTACTGATGAGAACATCTTTTTGAGGGCACTTTGTGCATGCAATTTGGGGATTTTCTCTATCATTGGTTTCACTGTCTGAGTACAATCATTCATGCCACAGCAAATACTTCTGTTACATCTTTAGCCATCCTATTAAGAAGTCAAGTAATTTTGGCTGCATGTCCTCTCAAGCAGTGGGAGAGGTATAAAACCATCAAAAACACCTAGACAATGACAGCTGCACCTCCTTGACTATACAGTGCTAACAGCACACCAACACTAAAGAAATGGTGACAGCTCTCTAGAACTCCAGGAGGGATGACCTGCTGGGAAAAGGCAAAAAAAACCCCTCTGCAACGAACATCTCAGCTCTGCCACACTTACGCTGGTGCTAAAACAGCTGAACATTTTCTCCTTGCCAAAACCAGCAAGGTCTCTTCCGCACTGGACACTCAGCATCAGGTCCCAGGCCAGCTTTCCAGGAATGCGACCACCAAGGAACAAGAGCAGCCTTGCCAGCACAGGCTCTGTCAGGCCCTGCTGGCGCTGAGGTGCAGTCGGTGGGAGGAAGCCAACACTACCTCCAGAGGAGGCCCCCCAAGAGAGGCGCAGCCTTCGCCCTCCCAAAATGACTGTATACTGCACCCCGCAGCCTCTGTCCCTAGCAGCACACGGAAACGGCCTGAGAGCCCCACAGAGAGTTCAGCAGCCTCCCAGGTCTCAACAACCGGGGGGTACTCAGCTGCCGCCATCCCAGTGGCTGCTGAGGGCCCAGGCCCAGTCAGACTACATGTCCCAAGAGGCCCCGCGCCTAAAGCCCGCCGAGGCCTGGCGGCGTTGCGGCGCAGGGCACGCCGGGAGCTGTAGTCCCCAACAGCACCACCACGGCGAGGGAACAGGACAACCCACCGCCTGCCGTGGATCCTCACCTGATCTCCTCGGCCGTGTACATCCCGAAGGAGACCCCAACCAGCCGCCGCCACGGCACCACCTTCGGCGGCCTCATGGCGAACGAGCGACTCTTCCCCAGCCGACGCTTCGCCCCTCTCTGCCACCGAAGGTCCGGCGCCGCCGGAGGCACCACGCGGTCCCAGCGGCGGGGGGCAGGCGGGGCCGGGCGTTACCACCGCCACGGAGGGGAGGCTTCTTTCCCCCCCACCGCCGCCGCAGGAGTGGTCCCGCCCTCCTTCCCGGGAGGCACTGCGCGAGTGCCGGCATGGCGGCGCGGCGGCTGGGGGGCAGCTCCTGGCAGCAGGTGGTATCGCTGAGCAGGCGGTGCTGCTTACCGGGCGGGAGGCCGGGGCACTACCGGTAAGGCTCTGCTGTTCCCTCAGCGGAGGGAAGAGAAGATGCCTGACGGTGATCCCTATAGGGGAAACAACGGGCGAGCGAGTTGGGGGGGTCTGGGGAATTGAGGCGCGAAAGGCCGCGCAGGCGCAGTAGGGGTTGGTTGGCAGCGGCGCGCTGTGCGCATGCGTCGTGGCGGCTCGGGCTGCTGGCAGGCAGGGGCGGGGTGGCATGGTGGGGTCTGGGGAGCGCTTCTTTTGGGTTTTTTCCCTACTTTTGGTGGGCTCTGCGGCTCGGAGCCGCCCCGGGAGCGAGCCTGAGCTGTTAAGTGGTTACATGAAGAAGCAGATGGGGTGGGAGGTTACTCTTGGGCTATGTCTCAAATGAAAGGTTGCCGCTCCTCTGGGTACTCTATAGGCAAAATCTAACTCGCACCTGAGACGGTAAAGTCATAACTAATAAGTTTATGTGGCGTACAGGAGTAGCTAGAATCATGCAATATCACTGTGAAGCACAGAGGTATGAGTGCACGTTAACAGTGTCTCCCTCAGGGTCAAGGTCAATGTGGAAGCACATGCGAATGGCAGTGACAGTAAGGCTTTAGTGTTCGATGGCTTCGTGAGGGGAAAAAAAAAAGTATTTTCATGTAAGCTTTAATTTGTGTTAAAAGCAGTACAACGCGAGTAACTGTAACAAAGACTTGGAGCTGTGACTCTGAACTGAGCACAGAGCAGCAGCTTTGCAGTATACAGCAGAATCAAGTTTATGTGGATGTGCCTTCTACAGCTGTGGTTATGTGGGAGTGCTGTCTGCAGCTCTGTAGACTGGGCATACGGAACTCAACAGGTCTGACTTCCCTGCATCCCAACGCAGGATCTTCTGCTTGTGTAAACGCTACTCAGGTCTGAAATATTTTAAGAAAAGGTACTGCTTTCAGCTAGATTCTGCCTCTAAAATGCAAAGTGTCTTCTGATTTCTGTTCAGGATTTTCTTTCTAAGGTGCAGTAATTTGTGAAAACTACTTTAAAGCCATGATATCCCCCAAAATAAAGAATTACAAATTTTATGTAATACGATTTTCTGTGTATAACTTATTGTCTCTTGAAATTAGGCCTAATTTTAAGAGAGGCATCAAAAAAGAGTTTTATGATAATAATTTGGACTTAGTGCAACATTTCCAGTTACTTCTCCCCTTTAATGTTTTAATTAATTCTGACCTGTAGTACAGGATTTCATTAATCTGCTTTTGGTGTATTAATGTGACTACCGTAAATTCAAAACTCTGATTTACAGGTGCTCTTCTAGTAGTAGAGCTCTTGGGAAGACTGTGGAAAAGTCAGAAGGTATGATATCTTAATTACTAGTTTCTTGATGTCTTAATTGCTAGTTCCTTGCAAATGTTTTTTTTTTTTATATCCACACAACGTAGCCTGTCACAAAATAAAGAAGACAGTGAATGCCCCCCTTCTTATATCCCCCCTGGCCCTGTCTTCATTGTGCAGCGCTTTCCTGGCTTAACTTGACTACCCTCACCACCAACCAGTTCTGTGCTCCAAGAGCATGAACTCAGTTGCCCAGTTCCATGACCTGTCCAGTTGCTCGCTGAAACTGAATAAACTACAAAATAAGGAGTCTTCACCTTAATCCTGACAGTTTCCTTCATGTTCTTGCTTCTTCTCTGTACTCCTTACCATATTGGTGCTACAAGTTTTGTGAGAAAAGTAAGCTGGGATGCTTGGAGCCATGCTGCACATGGGAACAAGTTCTTGCCAGTCAGTAACAGCTCATGAAAGTATCAACACAGAGGCAATGGGAAAAGTGTCTCTGCAGACCCTGGCTCTGGGGGTTGTAATCAGGAGGTCTCACATGCTCCTCTGTGAATGAATTTGCTAAGATGCTTTACTGACAGCTTTTTCTATAGCTTCTTTTACTTCTTTTACTATAGCTTCTTCTTTTGGTATTGTCCTTTTTTTTCTCTCTGGGAGAGCTGGGCAGATTGATCTGTGGGGTGGAAGGAGCTGAACAGTTGGTGTCAGGCTGTCAGAGCAGGAACTTGAGAGGGCACTTTGCTGCAGTGTTCACGCAAGCTGAGCTGGAGAAGCCAAATGGGCAGAGATGGCAAACTTCAAACTGGGAGACTAAGGGTGAGAAATCAAGGGACTGGTCAAGACTGGGGCTCAAGCGCAAAGATAGGATAAGGATAATTGAAGAAGCTTGGATGGGTAATCACTCTGAGGGTCAGTGGGTACAATCTCTCTGAGGTTTGTTTACCATAGGGCCCTGATCCTGTCTTGATGCAAGACTGTTAAGCTCCCCGTCAGCCTTTTCTATTACCATTCCAGTAAACTGTGGCCTACATCAGACCATGATTTTAAAATCTTTGCCTTAGTACTTTCATCTGGATCAGCTTAAATCATTAATTTCATGAGATCAAGATTTTCTTTGGGCATCTGTTCGTTTCTAATAACAGTTTTACTATTGTTTCTCATAGTTACTCGAGAAGAAATTGTGCTTCCACGAAAGAAAACCTGGTGAGTGTTTACTGCTGGAGTATGTCTTGACCTGGAAGAAAATCATTATTAGACAGCTAAATGTGATCTGTCCACCAGAGTTGAAAAAGAAAATTCAGGTTGCTGTATTCCTGGATTTAATGTCCCACTAGTGGCTTTCCTTCTGACTGGGAGCTCTGGAAATATTCTTGACTCTTACTCTGTGTGCAAAGTATGTACACTCCATTGTTGACCTTTCTTTTAAAAACAGTTATAAGGACTACATTTTTAAGCATAGTTCTGTCTTTACGCAAAATACCACATTCGCTAGAGATCTGCAAAATCAAGTTTATTTGTTTGTCTGCATGGGGGTGTGTTTCTTTCAGTAAAATGCACTTGGCCATTGATAACTGGCTGAATAAATCCTGTTTAGAAATTATGCAGCTGAACAAAAGCTATTTTGTTGGAAGCACTTAAGGTGAAATTGCATGACCGTGTAGCAAAAACTAAGTTTATAGCTAAATGGTGTCTGCATGTAAACCTATAATAAGACCGCCTCCACCTAAACACTTTCGGTGGCCTTCCTTGTTTGCTTGAAACACAACCAAAATCTTAAGGACCTACAGACACAGGAGTCCTGAGAAATTTTGTTTTGTTTGAGGTTTTTTTTTTTTCCTCCCAAGACTTGTGTTGGAGAGGGACTTGTGTATCCATCCCTCAGAGATGGAGGGCTCAGAGGAGCATTCCAGGGAATCCTTTCTGTGTCCCTTCCCTATGTTCTTTCTTTGATAATGTATAGTAAGGGCAGGAATGGTAGCAGGAAACACAGATGCTTTTGTGGTTTTCCTCAAAGGCTTTTCTTTTTCCTGTGGTTGTTCCAAAACTGAGACCATTTTTTGCAGTTGAATTTTCTCTCCCTTTGCAAAAAGTGGGATTTTCTAAGTGCAGCGAAAACTTTGTTTCCTAGAACTGAAAAACCTTATGGGCCAGGATAATCTTGTGCTTGTTCTGCATACAATATAATGCATAACGTTCAAAGTCTGCAACTGAGTATTAATCAAAGCTCCTTTATGTTTAGGGATAAGCTAGCGGTTCTTCAGACACTGGCTTCTACTGTGAACAGGGTAAGTAGTTCTGTTGGTCATGGAAATAGGTCGAGCTGTCCATCTCATGCAATAGCCTTGTGCTCTGGAGGCTCTTCTACTTTGGCCATAAATGAAAGATGGGACTTCTACATCCATTTTTTACGGGGTTTTCACTTTTGCTTAACGCATTTTACTGTGTCCTTGAAGCCTCCTTCTAGTGCTAAAAGAGAGCTGCAGCTACCAGTGAAAGCTGTAATATTTTCATAAGGTTTTTTGTAAAATGAGGACCAAGTTTCTTTACCGGTTCAGCTTCCCAATCCAGACTGCCTCTTCCCAATCTAAGTCCAGAAAGTAAGCCTGGCAAAGAGCAATCAGTGTCTACTCTTGCTAGGCAGCGGCAGCAACTGTAAATGCTCTGATGCCATTCTTCAGTCCTGTTTGTCTTGAGTTCTGGAAATTGAATCTGATCCTGCAAGTTCCCTCAGCTCCCCTGAGACTCATAGTTGGGGTTCTGCTTGCTCTGCAGGGCACTCATTGCTTGTTATGTTATATTAAGGACCCTTTTGTTGTCACTATGTTAGCCTGCATGTATGTATATAATGGAAACGCTTTTTTTAACTGTTTCCAAACAGGCTAAACCTTTTGAACAGGAGGAGCTTTTGTAAAATGGGCATCAGGTGGTGGTTATGATGGAACTGTTCATTGTGCCTTAAATTCCATGAGGCACTGTAATATGGATACAGCATGCCTGTGTACATAACTATGAACGTTTCAATCCTGGGTTCTTCTTTGTACAGGATCCTACTGCTGCTCATTATATGTTCCAGGATGACCCTTTCCTTATGCCAAGAAATGCTGGCAATTCTGTAAGTATTTCCTTTCAAATCCTTGATAGCTTCCCCCTTCCGCCCCCTTGTCTAGGCTATGAAAACTCTTATGTAATTGGAGCCTAGTTTCAATTACAAAAGAACATGAAGTATCAGATGTCATTCAGAATTTTCTCCTCTGTGTTTTTCTGAATGCATAATGGTTGTAGCAGTTCTCTGGACAAATCCACCTACACACACACAGTTATCTCTTCTTCCTGCCCCTATAGGGACCTTCCAGCTGACACAGCTTTGGTAACATTCCTGCAAGTTAGTGGCTTACCTGCTGAGTTTTTCTGTTTCTCCACGTTCTTAGTTTGTTAAGTAACTCCCATCAGTAATTCTTAAGTGAGGTGTTCTTCAGCCTGTTAAAACTGTGTTTATATACCTTGGATATAGACTGTGAATACGTGGTATTGCAAGTGTTGAGATTTTGTGCTTACAGTTTTGTTAAATGTGAATTAAAACACAAAAGGTCACATGTGTGTGTTACTGCATAGACTACATGTTATCAGTTAACTGTCCTGGCCAACCCCCAGGAATTTTAGTTTTATCACAGAGCAGCTATTTGGTAACTTAGGCTTATGGAAATAGTAGTATTGAGGTAATGATAGATAGGAAGAAGGAGTCATCACCTGATGTTATCTTTACATAAGAGTGCAAAGCTGAGGCAGGAGAAAGCATAACTGGAAATGAGGGGCAACAAGGATGTGCTGTGTGTGATGTTAATTAGAGTGTCGTGAGAGAAGACTGGGAGCTGAGATCTCGTGGCAAGACAGTGATATGGCTACGAGAGTACTTAAGTTCTGCATACCAGAGGTGAAGCCATTGAGAAGGCTGAAGGCAGCTGTCAAGTCTGAAGAGTTTTAAAAAGAAACTGCAAAGGAGGGTTTGACCTTAGAACTTGAGGAAAAGAGGTGGATTGGAATCGGGTGATGCTCTTGGAAATGACAATCGGGGAGAGAAACGTCCAAGTGCCGTGACTCTAAAAAGAGAGATGCTTTTGAGCTTGAGGTAGTAGTGCAGCATTTCAGATGTCTGGTAGAGAACTTTGTCCCTTCACTAAGTAACAAAGTAGTAAATTACAGTCTCATTTAAAGAATATACATTCTTATATTGGCATAAATACCAGAACGTTTATCTGGAATGTTGTCTCGTGCCTGCGTTTTTACTAAGAGTTGAAAACAAAGCATGAGTTTAATTTGGTCCCATGAGAATGCTCAGTGTTATGGAAAATGTTTTTCTTCACCCTCAGGCTTTTAATTGCATGTTTCTTCATCTTGTTCTCTCTCATTCCTATGCAGCGTCTGTTTTCATTGTCGAAGGAGTCTGGGAGAAATGCTGCAAAATACATTATTAAGCAATTTCCTCAGTATTTTGACAAGATTTTTGCAGAGCCCAACATACCAGTAAGCTTTTTGCTTTTCAATTTCATTGAATTTGTGCTTGTCAGGTGGTGAAATTGACTGTCAGATTGGTCCAAAGCTAACATAAAAGGATAGTTTTGTTAACTTGCAGGCAGCTATGAAAGCAGTACTGTATTTCCATTATGTTTCTGAAGTGAACATTTTTCCTAAGGAAGTCAGTATCATATCAGGTTCTTTAGCTAGAAGTAAGAAAAGAAATGTTGTTTAGATACTGACTTTCTAGCATGAAAGTGGGAGATCGGGATATGTGGTCCTTCATCACCGAAAGGACTGCTGCTGTTAGTCTGGGAGGGTTGGGAGATTACGAAAGCAGTATACTGGGTGAAGAGTGAGCATATTTGGTTAGTGTTTTAGCACTGGTTTAGAGAAGGCTTAAGCTTATGTCTAACTTTCACTCTTTGCTTTTAGTGTTTGATGCCTGAGGCTCTTACACCTCAGATTGAAGGATTGAGTGAAGAAGCTCTAAAAGAGCGTATCAACCTTAGAAGGGTGAAAGATTCTGTGGACCTGTTCGATCAGCTTGTACAAGCAGGTATGTGGTCACCTGCCAGGTTCTGTGGTGGAGGTCTACTTAAATTGTGGCAAAAATATTTTATTAGCTGGCACGGGCTATTGAGACAATTTCGTGATTATGTTGCTGCCTTTCACAACTGACTCTGGTCTGAGAACAAATGATTTCTTGATCAAGAAGCAGATGATACGGTGTTGAGTTTTTTTCTTCTCTTCCAAAGCAGAAGAATTTGTGCAGTAGAGTAGGGCCTGTTGTGGGCAGGTGCTGTGTGATTGAATGATACCATTCTGCCCGCAAAGGCCTTCGTGCAGTAACATATTGGTTGGTATAAGCTACATCTGTGCTGACCACTTTGCTGCTGCGTTGGACTGGTGTAGCATACCAGCTGAGTGCCCTTTCTGTAGACCTGCCCTCAGTAAATGAGCGTTTCTCACTTCCTCCATAATTTGGACCTTATCTCTGTCACGGGTGAATGAGGAGGAAGCAATAGAAAACTGTAACTACCACAGCCTCTGAAGGGAAGGTGAGACCTTCCCGTATTCACTGCAAGATGGAAAGGAGATGATTCCATCAAATAGCTCTTTTCTTTTGTTGGTTTTACATCTGTTTCATAGAAAGTGAAACACACAAAGTGGTCTTAACAGCAGAGTTTATCCAAGGAGTAGTTGTGAAAGGTGCTAGAAATTTCAGGTGTTGTGTTGGGCTTGTTCTCCTTCACAGTTTTGGCTGCCAGTTGCCGTTTCACTCTCCCACTTGGTCGGGAAAACTACCCTTTCAGTGGCTTCAATATTAAAACAGATACTCTAGTTTGGTGTTAAAATTGTCTCCTGCTATGAATGGGTTCGTGGAAGTACTAATGTCACACTCAGGTTTTACAGACTTGCTAGAGAACGCCTTTATGTTGAAAGAGAACAAAGTGGCATAACTGGGTGTTCAAAAGTTTTCTGATACCGCTGTAGAATGGTGTGTTCTTGACTTTCCCCACAACTGTTGTACACCCTCATTTTCTATAGGTACCCCTGTATCTCTGGAGACCACAAACAGCCTTTTAGATTTGTTATGTTTCTATGGCGATGGAGAATCTACTCTAGAAAAAGAGGAAGGACAAAAAGAGGATTTGGAAGAACCAGGGGTATGAAAAACCTGTTTATCTCTTTTTATATATTTATACGTAGTGGGAGTGTATCAAGGTGATGTCAAGATTTTTGTACTGTGACTGCCTGCCTGGGAGATGGTGCGAGGTGGGTCAAATGCAGTCAACATCCCCTAGGCATATGGCAGTTACAGCAATCCTGCGTCTAACCTACTAGCAAAAGTAGTTTCCATAAAGCTGAACTTAGCAGCTAGAACCCTGTCTTGCTTTAGTTTTGCTGAACTGTGTTTAAATAACCGTTTCTCACTGACAGCCTTGTTTCTATAGTTGCCTGAAAATAAGACCTCTACTACCTGTAGTGTAGATCAGCTGGTTACTTTTCGTCCAGTTTGAACCATATTAATTAGACTTCAATGAAGTTGAGGGCTCCTTGTGTGACCTTGAGAGCATCAGGTAGATACAGTAGTAGATGTATTGCACAATACCTGTCCCTGGGAAGACTGATGAGGGAGAAAGGGTTTTGCAGATTATGTGCCATAGTCTAATGATTCCCACCAACTCCACAAATACATATAATTTGCCCTGTTAGAATTTTTAATAATATAAACAGTATTCTTAATCTAGTTATTGCTTTCTGAACATTATAATAAAATTATTTTAATGTAACCCATTAAAAACCACCTTTAGTAGCATATAAATTGCTACTTCTGTGTTGTTACCAAATCACATCATTTGATGTTTAACCATAGTGAACTCTGAGAGATTTGTTTCTGCAAAAATCTCTCCAGGTGGACGCTTCAGAGCAGAAGGCTCCAAAGAGACAATTCCAAAGAGGTTCACAGTCATCTGGCTCTAGATGGAGGTATGGAAAATGTTGCCAATATTCCTGTATTCAGTGGGTTGCGCACATGCATTGTTGTTATAAAACAGACTTAAAGACTTTTTAGCAGCCCATACTTGCAGATGTTACTTGTTAAATACATATCTGTGTGCTAATCTTTTAAAGTGTTGATGGAAATGCAGTAAGCAGTTGTAGAATAGCTGAAAGTATCACAGGTAATATAATTGAATGTCAGCCCTTGGGAGTACAGCCCATTATTTTGTTCTACATGTTGAATCCTTTTCCTAAAGGTATCTTTTATTGAGTTTTTTAACATTCAGCTTGTTCGTTGATTCTAGGGAGAACAACAATGCTGAAAGGATATTTAAGATAATGCCGGAGAGGAATGCACATTCCTATTGCACAATGATCCGTGGGATGGTAAAGGTAAAGTTGTCCTTCAGTGCTGGCAGGACTTTTTTCAGCTTGTGAAGTCTCATGCAGTCAAAGAGATTGTTTATTTTTGTTGGGTTTTTGTTTTTTTTCAGCATGGGGCTTCTGCTAAAGCTTATGACATGTACATGGACTTGCTGAATGAAAGACACAAAGGTAAGCGTCTCCTGGTTCTGACTTGTGGTCTTCTAAGTAGCAGAAGGCCATTGTTGGGTACATGAATATTTGTTTCATGGCAGTGATGATTGGCGCAGGGGTACGGACCTCAGCTAGATCATGGGAGCTGAATGCAAACTGTTTGTTTCAGTGCAGCTGGCATGTGGCCGGCTTACTGGAAACAGGTTTGCATGAGACTTTGCCAAAAACTGAGCCATGTCAGAACAAACTGTTTTCTGCAGAGTATAATTGTCAGTTAAAATTAATTATTTTACATTTTCTAGCTGATGTGCACACGTTCAACGCACTGATTACAGCAGTCCCATATCTAAAGGAGAGGTTCTTAGAAAGATGGGAATTAGCCAAGGTAAGGAGTGTGAGCAGAAGAGGTGGGGAAGGGGTAAGAGTGTAGGGGCTGGGTCTGCTTTATCAGTAGAATTTTGCAGTTGTTAGAAGACTAAAACCAAGAGCTTCATACAAAGATACTAATTTCTACTCCAAAGGAAGGACATTCATGTAAACTAGCTCTTGAGGAGTGGAAAATGTACAAAATCCAATTTTGCCCTTGCAGAATGATTTGCCTTGTGAGAATGTACCTGATCCAAGAACTGCCCAGACAGAAAGTAATTGGGAAATTATGCTGGGAAATATAAACAAACAATTTCAGATAAAAACTCTACTCTGAATTGTGATTCATAGTGGTGTGCTGGAAATGGAATTTTGAGGGGTAGCATTAGAGGCCTCGGTTTTAATGACATAACATCAGTAAGGAAAATTCATACATAAATTAAAAAAAATTCTTGATGTTCTAGACACAATTCTCCAAGATCTAATCCGATGTAATTTTGTAGTCTTGCTTTTTGCTCAAATTAATTAAAAATTAGATGGTACTCACTTAATAAATGATCATTTGAGGTAGAGTCATTCACTTGAAGGGAGTAAGAAGGATTAGATTAAGGACATGCATGTATACCTAACTGAAAGCTGAACCGTGATCTGTAATGTGTGAAGCACTAAGGACTTGAGGATTTTGTTTAAGGTCTTCCTGAATCACATGGCTCAACAGGGAGTGCAACCAAATCTGCTAACTTTCAATGCTTTACTGAAGACTCTGAGAAGATGTGGTGGTGTAGGCAGAAGTATGTCTTTATCGGTAATGAAGGAAATGGAAGCACTTGATATAGGTAAGAGAACCGGAATGGTTGTTATATTTCAGTGCCACCTCCAGAATGGCTGACTTAAAAGTTTATCAGCAAACGACACAGTCATTCCTAGTTGCAGGGAAGAAGCTCAAGGCTTGTGGAAAAAGGCATTTCTCACTGTGTTCTCAACTTCACAATTTGTTTCCTTTTGCAAGAGAACTGAGAAATAAGAATGCATAAGTACTGAGCTGCAGCCACTCAGCAAGCCAGTGGCTGTGGATTTCAAACTGAATCATCGTCTTCAGAGTCTTTGTTCAGAGTTGATTACTAATTACAGTATAGTGCGTGCACTTAGTCCCCGAGGTCAAATAATGTAGCATTTTGATGCCGTAGTCTTTTAGGTTAGGAGCATGTTTATCATTACATTTTTACCTGTAATTACCTCTAACTACTCAGGGACAGATGTGTCTATGCAGTGGGAGAGTGTGTCCTGGCCCATAGGCTCATTCTCAACTGGGTCTGTATTGTAGTACTGCTGAAGAAGTAGTGAATAATGTGAATATACATTTGTATGTTAGCTGAGTCTGTTAGCTTCCCACAGATCAAGGAGATTTACTTCAAAGGCTACCCAAGCCAGTTCAGATCTATATACCTACATCTCTACAGAAAAAAAGCTTTTGATGTAGATGATGGTTTTTGATGTCAAATAAACATTGCAAAACCAGGGAATATCTGCACAACCAATTTGATGTCTTGTGGAGTGTGCTTTGCCCCAGTAACACACTTGTTCATACGCTAAAGGTAGGTTCACGAGCAGAAGAGAAGCTAGCTATGAAATATTTTTGGTTTTAATTTAGAGCAAGGAAGCTTGACTGCTTGCCCCGTAGTGATATGATGCTTCAGCTGGTGGTCCACACTCAGATGTCATCCCTCCCAGTTGTGACATGTGTACATGAGATCTGGTCCAGCATTAGGGTGGACGAGGGGAGAAATGAGTAAATTTATGCATGCTGCCTCACTGGAAGGGACGGAGACTGTGAATTAGAGCTCAGGCGTAAAGCTCAGCCGAGAACGTTAAAGTAACTTAAGTGTTTTTGCTTTTCAGAGCCTAGCCTTGCAACGTATGATCATCTTCTCTTTATATTTTATAGAGGCGGTACGTGCAATATCAACTTGTCCGTGAATGTGTCCTTTTTAACATCTGCTTTAAATGCTTTCCAAATGGGATGGGTGAATTCAGTTGGTTATGGATTAAAAGACAACTTCTAATTTGTGCAATGTTAATGTTACCTGTGCAGTCTGATTCTACTTGGGTGAAGAAAAAGCTACAGAGGATTATAGCCTCTTACGGGGAGGGAAGAGTCCTTGTGTTTTGAGAACTAGAAAGAAAGCCCCTTTTCGTTTCCGTTTGTGGCAACAAGTTGATAAAGCTAAAAAGCAGATGCTACTCAGTCTCTCTGGAGGCTGGATCTGGCTACAGCACCTATGATTACATAAACTGTGCCACTCACGGGGAGGAAAATGCACAGGGATTCTGTTTTTCTGCAACAGTGGAGCTGTCTTGAAATATAGCTGTGTTAGAAGGCAGGAACCCAACTCTTGAGATCCTTTAGCCAAAAATCTGTGGACATGGAATGAGAATAGATGCAGTAGTTGTAACTGCAGTCCTTGTGCTATAACAAATGTGGACAAACTGCTCTGGAGTCTCTCTGTTGGTTTTGTTTTGTTTTTTTTTTTTTTGTTTATGAATTATTGCTTTTCCCAGTGCCACATTCTAACAGATAAACTTGCAGGCCTGTTGGATTCCTTGCTAGAAAGTACTTGTATCTTTCTTAATCTACCCTGTTGTGCTGTGGAAATCTGGCAATAGTAGGGCAAATTTTAGTGCAAATAAAATTGCAGCTGGCGTGGAGAACCACAATTAGGGGTAGAGATAGGAGAATCTTGACACTTGTTTGAGATTGTGGTGCTTGTTTCCATTTCTGTAGTATATTTGCAGGCTGACACTCTTTCCTAACGAAGCACATAGTACAACTGAGATGTGATGTTGCTTGTCTGTTTGTCCCGCAGTTGACCTTTGCCCACCAGGCATCATCCTTGAAGTACTCGATGATGTTGAAAAGAGGAGTTTCATTCCTCAGGACCCTGATGACGGTATGGACTTCAATATATCTGACAATCTGCGTTATTTAAGCTTGGGTGAAAAGGTACCTAGGGAATTTCAAGTAGTTCTATCCCACTAGAAAGATGCGTGCAGCTTGCTTATGTCAGTACCTTCTGATACTTCTTGGAGACAAAAAAGGACAAATTCCAGTGCTGGGAAGGTGTGCTATGCATTGGTTTGCTGGCTTCTGTGTGGAAGTAGGAGTGTAGCCAATGTGAATGAGTATTTGAGTCCCACATGATAAAAATCACAGGGCTGTTTACAAGACTAGTTTAAGGAGGAACATCTGCTAGCAGCTTTGTGAAATGAGACATGTCTGGTGAACAGCAGGTTTTTGTTGTAGTGTGGTGTGAAATCCTATTCTAGTTCTTCCTAATTGTGTCAGAAAATTGCATGAAATAAAACTTCATTGAAAACTGAAGCTTGGGTCTGTGGAAGGGTGGATTCTGAACATCCTGTGTCTCACTGGCTCTTTCTGCCATCTGTATGTACAGAACTTTGCCCTAGGATCTTCAGAGCCTTTCTGTACATACAGAAGTAGAGGCAGCTTCAGTCTGAAGAAGAGAGGTGACAAAGAGGGGTCTGTCAGCTGTGCTGTGAACAATGTATCAGAAGCCACTCTTTAGCAGCTGGCAGTTCTATATGTGATAGGATGAAGAAGGTATTACAGTGCATCATGCTTCAGGAAAACAGAGTGGAGTTGATGTTTTTTTGCCATTTAAAGGACAAAGATAATTATGACATTGTTAGAGTAGCATATTATGTTATCCTACCTGCATTTTTTTTTTGTTCTTGGAAAGAAGCCTGGAAATAGTCAGAATGTTGCACACCTCTCTTATTTGCTTCTGCCCTGCTATATGTGTTATACCATTTCTTGCTCTGGCTCTAAGCTGCTGTCAGAAGTGTAGGCAATGACTACCTGCTCTGCTCCTTCACACGCTTTATAGAAATCCTGCTGTTAGCAAAGGTAGTGATGATGGGCACGCAGATACAGGCCTTGCCTGAATCATGGGAGTTGAATGAGCTTTGCTACACAGCGGTTTAAAAGAGAGAGAGGTTGTTCACACAAGACTAGGTCAAAGCCACTTTGTCTAAGCAAGATGCATATGAAGATGTTATGTTCTTCTTCAATGTGGGATCCTTATGCTATTTGGTAATTGCTTTTGCAGAGTGCAGGTTGACACTTTGAACAAAACTGAGGCTTCCTTTTCCTTAGTGTGGTGTTGTATGTGAACAGAAACCTCTGTGTTTCCTGCAAGGCCTTTCCTTGGCCCAGATGATTCTGTAGGCTGTAGCTGAAGTGTATACTAAACACCTAAATAACACAAAAATGTTTTTTCCAACTTAAAAGTATTTAGTTAATTTATAAAGTTTTGCAAGGGAAAGGGGGGGGGGGTGTTATACCTAGTGCTTTTAGGTAAATTGCCTTACAGTTCTTCCCACTATCTTGCTACCCATAACTAGCCATTGTTTCAGTCTCTGGTAGCCCTTACATTTGCTTAAAAAAACCCAAAAACACCTATACAAAATCCTCACCACACAAATGAAATAAGCTGCTGAGCAGGATAGTTTATGTCCTTCCTACCACTGTGGCTTTCTTTGCCTCCCTTGGGCAGCATCAGCCTCCATGCTGCTTTGAAATGTCAATTACAGAAACCAGGGCCAAAGCCTCACAAAACAAGAAGGAGACATTTTCAGGGGACAGTTTTATGTTCTTGGGCAGCTCTGGGGTGTGCTAAAGAGGTGGGTAACCTGCCTGAACACCTGTCTCTGTTGCATGTGCTCTCTTCCACTGGAGTAAATAGAGAAGGTGAGTGATGTGGCTGCCTTTGTCTAACAGGCAGGCTAAGAAAAAATAATGCCGTCTTGCATCAAACAAGAGAATGTAGCATTTATAAAACTGCCTAAAGTCAAACAGATCATCTGCTTAAATCTGTCTCCAAAAGCACACCAGTGTAACCTCCGGAACAATGGCTAGCAAAACTCATGCCACACCAGAGTCTCTACATATAAAGAGAAGATCCTGGCTACATTGTCAAACTGAGCTACAGAATCAGCTTTCAAATTGAACCTGTCTCTCTGTCCTCTGGGAGGCTGGGTTAGTGAGCTGCTGATGTCTCCTTGAAAGTTTGAAGCTAATGGACTCCATTTTCTCCCTTTCAGCCAACTTTTTTGCCACCGCTATGCAAGCGGTAAGTACCTCTTCCCTGCAAACAGAATTCCTTTGAGCCCTCCAGCTGTTTAAGAATTGCCTGTGAGTTTTCCAACCTATCATACAAGGTTTAGCGCTCGGTGTCTTTCAGTTTTTCACCTATGTTCATCACCTCCTGTAACTTTGCTCTGTAATTCTGCAGTTCTTTGCTTCATGCCTTCTAAATTGGTAATTTGCATGCCTGTGATACGTGCATCTCTTGGTAGAGATAGCTGTGTAAGTCCTTGTCTTCTGTGCCCTACCCCCTGCTTCTAGTGACACTGCAGCGGTCAGACAGTCTCCGCACCAAAAAGTGTCTGTTTAGATTAGAAAGCTCTTGCTGACTGTGGGAGTTGCGCATTTGTCTCAACTAAACAAGATGCCTAGGCAGTCACTGCACTGAATTGCATCCTGTTAAAAATGTTTGCTGTCAGCTCATTACTCTTCATACCTTTGTGAAAGTGAGTCTCAGAGGGATGTATTAAGTGTTATATTTGGTAGCTTTAAAATCTGACTGGTCTGTTGCAGTGCTGTGATCTTAAGGATATCAAGCTTGCCTATCGGTTAAATAAGGCAATGGAGAAAGGAGACAACTGGAAATTCTTGGACCTGGATCGATTAAATGCCTACTGGTGAGTGAAATGCAGCTGACATTCAGCATCTGGTGTATTGTTGTCAATTTGAAGACAAACTAGGATTCAGACATTGCACAGAAGGATGCTTTGTTGAACACCAGCTGGTTATTGTCTGTGCAGTTTGGAAATAACATCCCTCTTAAGAACAGTGATAGCTTAGGATTTGTTTTCAGTTTGTGGCCTTGCCCGAACTTGGACCATCAGTTTAGCTTCATACCCATCCAACAGCTCTACCAACCAATGTATTTTCTGCAATCCTGTTGTCCACTTATGATGGCAGCTTAGAAGGCAACACCAAAATAGCGTACAGATCAGACCTAGCTCTCTGCGTGGTGTTGGAGAGAGGCTGCAGTGCAGCAGGTGTATTTAGGCACAAAACTCCCATGTAGTTTCACCATTTGACACTGTCATCATGGTGTCCAAAACATCTTTACCAGTGTTCAGTGCTGCAGTTGCTGAATGTAATTAAGTACTTTGATCATACTGATTTGAAGAAAAGCCTATTTAGGCATTGGAACTAGAGATGCTCCTGTAAATTAATGAAAAATAATTGTCATCAAAATAAGTAGCGGTTTCAGAAGTGGGATGATTCAGATGATTTTACCTTATTTAGCCTGTAAATAAATCAAGGGAAATTAATGGAAATTAATTTCTTGGTGTAGGGACATTTTTCTTAGTCAGTGCATTGTATCAAGGTCCCAGGCTTGTATTGTGAACTTGCACAAGTAATTACGTTGATTTAGTTTACTTCTTAAAGGGTTTCTTAATCAGAGATTGCATTTGAGAGAGATTCAGATACCTCAAACCTGGCATCAGGCAGGGAGATTGCATTTTTTTCAGGATTTTAAAATGTGGTCCACTTCTTACTAATTCTGTCCATTTTTAAAATGTGGTCCACTTCTTACTAATTCTGCCAATTACCTAGTGTCAGCATTAAGTTGTCTCATAAAAAAACCACTACTGCTTTTTTAATTGTGTGGGGTATTGCAGTCATACAGTGAAATTTCCATGATCTGCAGTACAAATCTGATCAGAACACCATCATTTGCTGGTGTTTCTTTGTGGTTTAGTTGATCTAATAATTACTTGAATTAGAACATTTTTCCCTCCTGTAGGTCAAAATTCTTTTCACTGTTGTGTATGATGGAACAAATTGATGTTGTGTTGAAATGGTACAAAGAAATGTCCCCTTCGGTAAGTGCATATTAGGGTAAGCAAGCTTCAAAGCTTTAGTATGGAGAAACAGAACAGTTAGAGTTCACTGAAGTGATTCTCTTCCTTCTTCAGGTCTTCTATCCAACTCCTAAAAATATATTGGACCTCCTTCAAGCACTGGATGCGGCCAACCACTTGGAAGTGATCCCTTCAGTCTGGGAAGGTTGGTGATAGCCACACGGCTACGTAGGCAGTTTGTTTGATAAAAGTCAGGAGGAGTGCAAAGGGGGAGGTAGTTGGGAAATTTTCCGGTGCTCAGAATAGCCGTGATAAGGTGCTTTGGCATGAGGGACATTATTCCATAGTGCATGGTGGGGCTGTTGTATTAGAGAAAGGCAGAACCGATAGCACAGACTATCGGAGAGGTGGTGGCTCTGTCACAGTTAAATGTCAGTGTTTTGGAAAACTCAGTGCTTACCAGAGAGTAGTACCTTAACCAACAGCCCAGGTTTTACTCATTAAATTATATGCCTGTTCTTTGCCCCTTAAGAAGAGGAGACAAGGCAAATACAGGGTTTAGCACACAGAAAATATCCTACTGTCACCCAACACTGAGGGGACAGACAGGTTCTTTTAGGGGTCCTTGGCAGAATGATGACAGCACTAAGTTCTAGTTACAATTAAAGCTTTATTTTCTCAACAGGATTTTATAATTAGCGTGGCATAGAATTTATAATCAGAGTAGCTCAGGATTTCTATAAGCAGAATCAGTGTAGTACAATTTTTTTAAGTAAAGCAGTACAGAATTTTATAGCACTGCTTAGCTTACAGTTTCTAATCACCTGGACTCTCTGCAGACCGGGTCAAATCTTGATACTTGGTTTGCTCTATCAACATAAAAATTACAATATCTAGCCTCAAAAAACATATAAAAGAATACAAGTCACCACTCATTCCTTGGAGGCAGCAGATGACGGTGGAGGTATCCCTGGCCACCAGGGTGTCGTGGGTCTCACTGTCCAGCCGCAGTTTGGGTCCAGGTTCCCACCTAGGACTTGTAACTGCTTGATTTTATAGACAGTGCTCTGTGTGTTTTTACCTTCCCTGTTCTGTGATGGGGTCATCGCCACCACCAGGTTGGCTGGGTGCCTGAGACCTTGAAGGCCATTAAGGAAGGGAGTAGTCAGCCTGGTGCCCAGGAATCTTGAGACTGGCAGGGAGGGGAAGAAGAAATCTGTTGGTTCATCTATTTAGAGCACAAGGACCTTCAGGACCTGATAATGAGGGGAAAGGGAACTAATATGCAACCCGCTCAGTCACAGAGAATGGCTGTTTGCCTTGCAAAATGGCATTAGTTATGCTGACCATATCACCAGGAGTTGGGAACAGGGGGTACCGGTCACAGCTACTAACTACTGCCTTTCTCTAAACAGATATGAAACAACTGGGCTTTAGTAGGAGACAAGACCTGTTGGAAGAGCTCTTGTCTTTGATGAGCAGGGAGCAGCACCCCGAGGAGGTAAGGAAGCTGTCGTGGTTTAACCCCAGTAAATAGCTAAGCACCACACAGCCACTCGCTCACTCCTCCCCCATGGGATGGTGGAGAAAATTGGAACAGTAAAAGTGCAAAAACTCCTGGGCTGAGATAAAGGCAATTTAATGGGTAAAGCAGAAGCTGAGCGTGCAAGCAAAGCAAGATCAGGAATTCATTCACTATTTCCCATCTGCAGGCAAGTGTTCAGCCATTGCTGGGAAAGCAGGGCTCCATCATGCATAATGGTTACTTGGGAAGACAAATGCCATCACTCCAAATGTCCTCTCCTTCCTTCTTCCCCCAGCTTTTATTGCTGAGCAGGATGCCATATGCTGTGGAATAGCCCATTGGTCCATTGAGGTCAGCCGTGTCCCCTTACAGCTTCTTGTTCACCTCCAGTCTACTTGCTGGTGGGACAGTATGAGGAACAGAAACGCTGTGTAAGCACTGCTCAGCAATAACTAAAACATCCCTGTGTTATCAACACACTTTTCATCATGAATCCAAAACATAGCCCTATACAAGCTACTGTGAAGAAATTTAACTCTGTGCTAGCCACAACCAGTACAGAAGCTCAGTGAAAAGAGTAGAGATGTCTCCCCAGTTTGTGTTCAGCATACAGGCTGCATTTAAGTGCTGTGTTATTGTCCCTCTTCAGTCCTAGAGGTCCAGTTCCAGTGCATATGCCATTACGAATTTCCAGATCTGTGTGAGCTTATCCAGGTCTGTGAGGCTATTTGGATTGTCTTCAACCTGTAGGGAAACCTCAGATTAACACAGGAGAAGATCACTTACTTGCCAGGGTTTGAAGAGTAATCCAGCCCAGCCAGCCACGTCTCTGGGGAAGCACAGGGCAGAATTCAGGGATTTTTTGCCAAAGATGTCATTGCAGTAACTGACTTCTCAAGCTGAGGAGGGTTAAAGGCTTATGTGTACTGCAGAGGTCTCTAAATACAGCTGTCTCTGCAAAGCTGACTTGGAGCTTGCCTAGTGGGGACAATTGTCCTGACAAGTGAGAAATTTTTCTGCCAGGAGGAACCGCTATTAATTCACAAATTTAAATCACATATGGGGCAGACCTGTAGGAGGAATTGCACTGAAAAGGGTATGTTAATTCTAGAGGTTTGGGGCTTAATAGCACAATCTTTTCACAGATTCAACTGGCGTTTGCCAAGTGTGCTGAAGACATCAAAGCTGTCCATGAGCAAACCAGGAGGGAGCAGGCCCCATTGGAATGGACAGGCAGTGTGCTGGGCCATGTCACTCTGTTGTTTTCTAGAGTTGGGAGAACCCAGGATGCTTGGTACGTGTGTGGCTGTCATGACCTAATGGCTTGCTGACACTCAAGGTTTAATCACAAAAATCAAAAGCTAATGACTGATTGCTTTAGAATGCTAGTGGAGACAAAGGAAGGGCATAAATCGTGCTGGGAATGTGCTGGGTTTTTTTCTTAATTTTATTGTTCATTCTTGGCACCAAGTTACAGTTGTCGGTCGTAAAAATGTTTTAGAAGTTAATGTAGCTTAGAGCATCATATAGCTGCTTCTGGCAAGGTAGGGTTTGATTATCATTTCACTAAGCACTGCTGATTTCCTGCGGCTTTTTTTTTTCTAATTTTTAGAACTCTTTGAAATCCAAACTGTTAAAGAGATTAATTAGAGTTTCATTAAACTTTTAATTAGAATTAACCCTAATTAAAAATCTAAAGAGAATATTTTTAGTACACTTCAGAAGCTAGAATTTGCTGTCCTACATGCTCTCAATCTGAAGTACTGGTTAAAATATCTAGCCTCCAATTTAAGGTTCTGAGCTATTTTCTGTTAAATACAGATATTCTCTTTGCAGAGATTCATTTGAAACAAAGAAGTGGCAAGTGCCCTTCTAAAAACATGTAATATTTTTAAAGTAAACTTGCCACCAGATACACTTTTTTTTTTTTCTGCACTAGTTAAGATAGTCTGTGTTAAACTAATCAATTATGTTAGCTGGTACACATTGCACCTTCAAGAATGTAGCATGGGATCTGTTTCCGATCTGTGGGGAAGATCATTTAATGAAATTGACCTTGCCTATGTTTCAACAGGGGCTTATCCAAGAGATTTAGTATCTGTCTGTTCCTGTGTTTTGTGGTGTGTTTTATTAATATTTTTTTTTGTTTTCTTTTGAACAGGAACATGATGGAGCGGTTCCAGCAAATCAATAGGATCCCCACGTGAGTACTCTTAGATTCTGACATCAGGTACTGAGTCTCCCCTTTTGCGTTTCTATTATAACCAACAATAGTGGTCCCTATCTTACTGTTACTTCTGAAGCATGGGGGTGTGTGTCTGTCCTTGTGAGCATGTTTGTTTATCCAACTGATATGTGCCAAGACCTTTCTGTCTCAAAAAATGTTGAAAACGCAAAGGGCAAGTTGATCCTTAAGAGCAGTTGATCCTCGAGATGTCATTGATTGAAGCTCTGGGACATGAAGAGCAATGCCACTGATTAACTTGGGATTAGAAATCAGTCTGAGCAGGACTCTTGAGCACACGAGAAATTAGATGTTTTCAAAAAAATTTCTAATATGCTATTAACCAAGCACAGGTGCTTCAGAGGTGTCTGGATTTCTGAAGACAAGTTTATCAAGTCAAATCCTAAATCTTATGTAGTACCTTGTTAGGTTACAACAGTTAGCTTTTCTCAGGATTTTGGAGGAAGAAATTCTGTTTTAAGTAGAAAGCAACTTATGAGGAATAATAATACATTTAAAAAACAAACAAAAAACAACCCAAAAACTGCTTGCTGCTCACTGAAGTGAACACCTGAAATCCGATGTTGAAGGTGGGAATTTCACAGAATGGACGATGTTCTCTGTGGCTGCCTGCACCGGTGAGGGTGTGTGGTACCAAAGGCAGCAGTTAGTGGTACTCTGTGCTTGGTCTGTTCTGCAGACTGCTGCTAGTGTGGCCCCAACAAAGCCTTGATGCTCCCTGTCTCGATTTGGGGAAGAGGAAAAGGAGAGGAATTGTCCTTCTGCAATCGTGGTGTAGCTCATGGTTTGTGAATGCCATGGGTTATGAATGTAACAGAAAAGAAAGTAGTTTCTCTGCCGTTACAAAATGGATCAGAGGCTTTCCTGGTCCACTTCCTTCCCTTCTCTGCCAAGCCCACTGCCACACCAGCTGCAAACACTTGCTTCTTTCCCTGCCTAAAGGCAAGAGAGGTGTTTCCAGCAGCTGTTGCAGGTGATGCTTTGACATTCAATGGAGCTGGCAGAGCAGAGCCAGCTGTCAGCGGCTCCCAGCGCCCACAGACAGCACAGCAGCCTCTGGCAGACTGCCTTTGATTTAAAGTGCTGTTATACTGTTCTTTTACCTCTGCCAGCCACGTAAAAGAGGATGAGGGCCTGATGTGGGGACTGAAGGTTATTTAGGCTGCTGCTAAGCTGGCATCCTCATCCTGAGCAGTAAGCTGCTGCCCTCTGGTTTTGTGCAAGGAGTAGTATTTCTTTCTGCTATGATAGAAATTCCCAAGTGGTACGGGGTGAAGGGTGAGGTGAAAGTCCTGGCAGGAGCAGAATTTGGCTGGTTGAGTGATCTGAAAATCTGTCACCTCATCTCCCTCTCTAAAGTACCTGCTGTAAGTTAATGGCCATCTCACCTGGGGCCCAGTTGAACAGTCACTCTTTGCCTTTGCTTTTGCAGTGAACAGGTGATGGATGAGTTCTTGAACTGTGCTAAACAAACCAATTGCCCAGATGAGGCAATTAAGCTGGTAAAGATGGCAGCGTCCCTCGGTCTTCCTTCATCTCAAAGGCTTAAAAGCAGAACAGAGAAGGAATTTGAACTCTCTGAAAAGCAGAAGTAAGTTGGAGTGCTTCATGTTACTGCTGAAGGGGTGTAATAGACAGGGTGTTGGAGGGGAGCCTGTGGAAAGGCTTCTCTGCCAAGGCAGCAGAGAGCTGGCTTTCAGAATGATGTACCTTTGTGTTGACTGTGGCCGATTCATATCCCCAAAATGGCCCCTCAGTTTTTTATCCCATGCTGTAGCCATACCATCTAGGAGGGAAGGTAACTTTCCGTGATGGGGTTAGCCTCATCCACTGTTCAGATCTGCTATCACCTTTCTTTCCTGGAATCCTTCCCTAGCTGGGTCTGGCCACCTAGAAGACACTGATGTCAGGCTAATAAAAGCAGGCTGGTGGTACAGGATGGCTCTGCATGTGGTTCACAGGTTCTGAGGCTCATGGTCAATCTTCAGTACACCTGGCCAGCCACCACTCAGAGGATGGGCTTAGCCTTAGGACCACAGTTTGGAGCTACTGGTCTGGTCCAAGGGAATGAATAAATAAACGTCCAGCACCCTTGACAGGGTGCCACTTTCTGGGTAACTGAAGTAGTTGACTTTTCCAGAAGAAACTGGGTCTGCTTCTACAAATGCTGGGTGGACCTGTTCTTTGAGGACAATAGGCATCAGACAGCCCATAATATTCTCTGTGGCCGGGGTTTACCCTGTGCGTTTTGGGTATCCCTTTTCAAGCAAAAGCCGCAATCGGGTGACTGATTACTGGACTGTTTTACATCTGCAGGAAGACACTGGAGAGTATCGAGTCAGACAGCGACAGCAGTGATAGTGACAGCGATAGTGACCATGACTAGCTGTCCCTTCTGCCTTCCCCTTGGGAAAACTGGGAGCAACGGCTGCCTTGGTGCCAGGAGGCTTCTGTGAGAAGTGAAATCACTGAAGGGATGGCTTCTGGGAGGTGCTGCAGCACTGCTGAGCGCTCCACAGCATTCTGATACAGGACCTGCTTCTATGTCGTCCTCATTGGAGCAAGCTAGAATCTGTCCCATTTAATGTTCTTGGTAACTTCAAACACAATGTGGGCTACACGAACGCAGCCTCTTCCACAGCATTACCTGCACGAGCTCGCTCCTGCCAGGCAGCTGTGGCCTGCGTGAGCAGCTTGGCTGAGGTACTGGAGGGCTGCAGTGAGAGGGGTACTGCTTCCTGGAGGCTGCTCAGCAGGTATAAGACTTTGAGAGCTTGAGCAAGACTTCTCTTGGACCTCCTGTGACTTTAACCTGCGCCAGATTTAATTCCTTTCCAGCTAACTTTAATGAACTATTTAAATGTGACGTTTACTCCATATGTAAACGCTGTAAGTATTGCAATACTCATCACCTGTGGTGTTATTCCTCATCCTTTTGAGGGTTTTGGGACAGGCTTTGGACTGTAGATGTTAAAATGCAACAATTTGTACAGCTGGAGACTGCATCTAATAAATGGCTGACATTAAATACAGCTGTATTCTGATAATGCCCAAGCAAAAACTGTTGATTATGAAGTATTGCGGCTGCCCTGTGAGAGAGTGAGTAAAGTTCATGGAGAATACAGCACTAAAGCTAACAAGGTGGCTGGGAAGACGGATGACTGCACTGTTCATTTCTCTGCCTTGCAGTTAACTGGCCCTCAGAGCATTGTGCTGCTGTTCTGAGCTTGTAGAGGAAGCTCGAAGGTTTTGTTGAGGTAGGTATCTTGAAGAGGCAAAAAGAATGGTCTTGTTTCTGAGAGGATTAAACCATATTAATGTGAAAAGTAGTTAGCAGATGATTCTCTTTGTGAAAAATAAAACCTTGACGTGCATGATGCTGCAGCGTAAGTAAGAGCACGCTGCTGTGGAAAGCAGCTCAAGGATGATTCAGTAATGAGTTTTGGAAATAACAGCTGCTAGAGGCAGAACAAACTACAGCTGAAAGGGTAGAAGTCAAGTGTTCCTCCTTACATTACAGGAGTGGGTGGGCAGTAAAGCTGTTTGAAGGCAAGGTTTGCTCCAGAAAGCAAACGTGCCTGTTCCAGGGATGTGTGACTAGTACAGGTTAAGGGGTAGATCAAAGATAAAGGGCCTCTGAGGTGATGTTATGCTCTTTACTTTATTGTACCGACAATTTAAAACTGGATCAGCAAGCAGAAAAAGCCACAGTTACTAATTTCAGCAAGTGAGGACTAAGTAAGTTTGATCAATCTTTCCTCACTGATGATAAGAATTAAGGGAAAGGTAAGAGAAGGGACATGGTTTAGGAGTGGGGTGGGTAGAGTTAGTTAACAGTTGGACTTGATGATCTTAAAGGTCTTTCCCAGCCATAATGATTCTAATGAAGAAGCTTGGTCTTTATGCGAGTTCTCATGTTGACCCAAAGTCTGGCTTCTAGATAGAAATACCTGGTCTTCTAAAACTACAGAAGAGTAGGTCTGACAAGAAACATACGCAGGTAGAAGTCCAGCAGAACATGTTCTGACACCAGCTTAAGTTATATCTACATCAACCTGTGCTCATATGTGGATACTCTTTTTTCTTGCAGCTGTACAAATTAATGAATAGACAGATTGATCACATCAATTAATTCTTGCTGCTTGAAAGGAGTAAAACAGATAAGTTGTAACTTGTTCAGGCCATGGAGAAAGGCTGCTGTACTTGATTTTTAAATAGGAGACTGAACAGGAGGAGAAAGTAGGTGAAGTCTTGTTTTATTCAGCTGACAGAGTGGCAAATCATTAATGGTAGGTTACAAACATTATTTTGGTTGGATCACAAGCCCGCTTGGTAAGATGGGGAAATAAAATTGTTACACAAATTGTAGAGAAGCTTCCTGAAGTTGGTTGTCATGATAACTCAAAACCAATACAAATACAACAGGTGGTGAAGTTAAATACAGTGCAAGGAAACAAGACAGTACCCGTGCTTTGATTTAACGCTTCCAGCCCCTGCCAGCAGCTTGGTTTGCAACCCTTAGGAGATCATGACCTTTCTTTCCGGCACAAATGATTGCTGAACAGCCTCCAAAACTACAATCCTACCTCACTGCACTTGAGTTGTTCCTAACCCCACAGCACTGGCATATGCTGTCAAGATATCCACAATTTGTTTTGTTTCTAGGGTCATTCGAGCTTCGGTCAGCCAGTCATGCGCCACTCTCCTAGACTCTCCTCTTAACTGGTTGACAAATTTAGCTGCCAGCTCCAGATCTCCATGTTCAATGCAATACGAGGCGTAGGACAGTAATTTAAACGTGTCGAGGTCGTCAGGGCTGAGCTCGGCAGGTGGCTTCAGCTGCTGAGGGTGAAACACAAGCAGCGACTGCAGGTAAGACAGGAAGTATTGATACAAGCTGTTTCTCGTTTCATCGATCATAGCCACTCTTTTGGCCAGTTTTTGGACTGTGTAGAAACGTGCTCTGAGGGCCTCTTCACTGTATACTCCCCGCGTCAGGGACTCCTGAGGGAGAGCTGCTGTTAAGGTTTCTGTAAACGCATTGTCAGAACAACTGGCTTTGATGGCCTTCACCGCACTCTCCAGTGGTTCTGTGGGACTATCCCCAGAAGCTGTTTTCATGCAATATTTGAGTGCTTCAACAGAAAGCCACAGCTGATGGGCCTTTCTGGCTTCTTCTTCTGCTACCGCATGACCTGCAAAATAAGCCAAGAAGGGGACTCTCAGTTGAGGGCACACATGCAGGAAGAGTTTTCAACACAAGCAGCAAAACCCATCCCACTAAACACTCTGCTTTCAAAAGCTGCCACCCCCTCGGCACTTGATCTCAAAGCAAGTCTGTTCTGCAAGTCAAGGTCAGAACAAGATAACAGCTTTGGACTCGTGCAGCTGGGATCTGCTGGGTGCTCAGCAGCTTGGCAACACCCAGGCCCATGAGCTACGTGCCCAAGCCTGCGGTTAAGCACCCAGGTTTGGGTAACAGGCCATAGGGGATCACAGCTTTAGTCCTTAAAGAGATGCCGTTGCTGTGCTTACTCTCAACTGCTTGCTCAATTCCTTTCAGCCTAGCGTAGGCAGTGTTTATATCCAATGTGAAGTTGTCAAGCTGTTCCTGAGTAAGGCGTCTGAATTGCATTTCTTGTTCACTGAGTTTCTCTGATAAGTTCTGAAACAGAGCAATATACAAAACGGTTGTTTCTGGTCTGATATAATATTATTTAACTTATTTTTAAGGTATGCGTCTATAAATCTGTTGCTCTTTCTAGAGACAACACATATAGTAAATATAATATACTAGGAAGAAGCCTTATTAGGGTAAATTTAGCAGTTACTGCACTTGCAACTGTGAAAAATTTCTCACCTATAGAAAAAGCTTTTAAGACAAGTCTGAAGAAAACCTATGCGTTCAGGTACTGTATTTGTTCTCTTTGAGATACTCAGGCTTCCTTCCCCAACCCACATTTCAGTCTCCTGAAAGATGGTTCAGTACTCTCATCCTGTGAAGCGTTTGCTTTGCAAGGGTTCAAATATCCCCCTAATTCCCTTGGGGACTCTTCTCCCTTACCTGCTCAAATTCCACCTTTAGTTCCTGCTCCTGGATTTTAAGAACATCTCGCAGATGGTCTGTGTGGGCAGCAGCCTGCCGCCGGAGCTGGGTCCTCATTTCGCTTTCCATCACCTCTCGGACTTCTTCAACCTGTACACACATAAGCAGGTCTTACTACACTGCTATTTTTCAACTGCTTGTCATATGCTATGATTATATTGTCCATCAGTGATTACCTAAAAAGTGGCATTGATAGAGCCCATGTTTCATTTTAAAAAACTGTCGAGGTCCATTTTTATAGCTGAGCCTTTTCAGAGCCTAAAGATTTGAAAGAATAGTTTCACAGTCCACAGTGCCAGTAACTGGTGGCTGTACTCACTAGGCACTTACTGTATTTTTTATATAGTATTTTGATAACTGCACTAAAATGACAAACTAAACACTCTGGTGTTTATAAACCAGCTTTCAAACAAAAAGTACTTTACCTTTTCCCTACATGCTGCAATACCATCCCAGTTGGACGCAGCTTAATAAAATGGTGATACCCCATTTACCTGACCTTTACCTAACAGCCACTTTAGAGGGTGCAGGTTAGCACAAGGGGGCATGGTGTAGGTTTATTTAGGAGCAGTTGAGCAGTTTTTTGGTTTCCTGGCTTTTTTTTTTTTTAAAAAAAAAAAAAAAAAAAAAAGGATTGTGTCATTTCTAGCCTTTCATTAAATGCAAAGATGACAGTTCAAGCAACTTCTAAAAAGAAGTTTACCTGTTACTGCAATGCTTTGAACTAACAGGCTACAGGGAAAAACCTTAGTTTCCCTCATGTCAAATTTTTCAACTAATGGCCGGTGTTTAATGTCCTTTTCAGAGGCAGGTATGTGAAAACAGCAGGAGTACTTGGCACAAGTGTCTGCCTGCAATACGGTATCTCAAAAGATAAAAACTGCCAATGCCTAAATCCCAACATTTTTAAGTTGCACTTGCTTCATGTCCAAAGCAGCATTAAAATTCTGAGTTTTCATAGTCTTTTTGAAAGAAATCAAATCCCAAAGCACTGGCAAAGGCTGGAAGAACACAGAGATACCTACTGGAGGCAGGATGGAGGGACTATTTAACCTTAAGATGGCCATTCTGGGTCAGTTCAAACATGTATTTTGACCCAGTAATCCTATCGCCAATAGCAGACAGGTGGTAACATGAAAAAGTCATTCCCTGTTTTGCTGTATGATTTTACCATTCTAACTTTGCAGAAGTTTCCTTGCTCAACATCTCCTTTCCATGCTTGGGCTGGGTGGGGTCTCCCTATCTGAAGTCCCCCATCACTCACAACACCCCAGTTGCTCTTCTGTGCGTTTCCTCTAGCTCTTCTACATCCTGTTTGAGCCAGAGATTCAACATGTGTGTTACACCACTTTACCTTCTTCTCCTGTTCTATTTCAATCTCACTTTTGTGATGCTCCAGCGCTTTGGCCACGGCTGCCTCAAATGCTTTTTTATCTTCAAGTTTCTGCTTCTCCAGGGCTGTCTCGATGTGCTGCTGTTCTCTCACTCGCTGCTCCGCCAGCTCCTTGTTTAACTGGTCGATACGACGATGGGCATGTGCGATGAGAGAATTTAAGTCATCTGTCGATAACTGGCCAGCTAAAGAAAACACAGGGCATTAGGAAGGTCTGCAGGGAAACTGCCGCCGTGGTGCTTTGCTTGCCCACCTCCCCCTCGAGCACTCTAAGGCTCCACGTGGTTAAGCAGTGAGCACACTTTATGAAAAGTTTCTGAGCGCTTCAAGCCCTTGAGCTGTGCTAATGCCCACCCAATACCACTTTCTGAGCTGCACCTACAAGCAAGTACTTTCTATCATTAGAAGAGAAATTATCTTAGTTTCTTTGAAGTAATTCACAGCTATTATTTACACTCCCTTATCCATGTTACACTCAATTAGAGGAGACTGTCGACAGTTCTCCATTTCTTGGTCTTTACAGCACGATGTATTTCCCCTGTGACAGCACACCACAGCAGGATATATAAAAAGCCAGTGCTGACCCACACCTCCAGCTGGGTACAAGCTTACAGAAATTTGATCCTGAAAACACTGGTTATCGTGAGAGGCAGCCAGAATTGCGTTCTGTCTCTTCAACAGTGCTCCAGACCAACTGCTCCCAATCAGATTTCTTACCCCAATTTGTACCTTTCAGGGATTGGCTAACTCCAAGAGAAGCAGGGATCACAACTACACCTGTGTCTGCTAAGAAGTTTACTATTTTTTTGCTGGGAGAGCAGGAGGACACAAGCTACATCTGCAGCATTTGGTGACCCGAAAATGGCACTGGTTTTGTAAAATGCTGCAGCTCATTTTGCACTGGCTGCCAGCTAAATCGCCTCAATGGGGAGCCAGGGACTACTCAGGAAAGTGTTTCTGCAGGGTCTAAAGCAAGTGAAATTCCACAGCCCTTCAGCCATTCTGCTGCTGAGTGCTGGAGAAAGGACTGCTGCAGGAGGGCTCAGTGTACCAGTGCTCGTGTCCAGCAGGGAAGCTGACCAGCAGCTCAGCTGCTGAACTTAACACTTTTGCAAACAGAACACGGTTTTAATGCACTCCAAATTACATTTCTTTGATCAAAAGGGAAAAAATAGATAATCACAGAATGGTTTAGGTTGGAAGGGACCTTGAAGATCATTGAGTTTCAACCCCCCGCCATAATAATCAACCTCAAAAATCAAAGAGTTAATCAACACTTTCAAAATCAATCGTGAAGATTAAATTTGGAGAATAAAGCCAACTTCAAATTAAACGAATCTGGTTTTGGTGACCCAGCTCGGAGTGGCCCTCTGTGGCTTTTCAAGCACAGCATGTACCCAGACCTTTCAGTGGCATCAGCAGGAGCTGATGTATCTACCACCTCTCTCAAGCCAGGACTGCTGCGAGGTGGACCTACTCGAGGACAAACACCATCACACAGCTTAACTGGAATTGGTCAAAGTTTCTGTTTCTCATTGGAATCTCAGCAGCAGGTACCGATTGGCTTAAATTCACAAAGAAAATTTAAACCTGGCTTTCACAAGCCAGCGATCACACTCACCTGGGACATGCCGCTAGACAAAGAGTTTGTGGTTTAAACTAGACATGCAAAACTAGTGGAAAGGATCACAAAGCATACCTCAGCCTGAAACCCCTTTGTTGATACTGCCTGTGATTTAAAGTGATGTACTACACAAACATAAAAAAAGAACAAAGAGAAGAGATGACATTCACAAGACCAGAACAAGTTAGAGGAACTCACCTAAGTCACTTATCTCTGCAACAGAAAGAGGAGAGGTTGGAAAAGTTAATGCACATTCAGTACAGCAAGTCAGTCATGCAAAAGTAAAACAGAAAACCAGGAGCTGCTTATCTACAGTGACCAATTCTTTAGGAATTGAAGAAGAACAGTATGAGTATAAAAGTCTCTCTATATTACAGGCAAGATGTAGCCCAAAACATCCCAACCACTAAAATCACCTTTGGAAACCCCTGGGTTGATGTTGAAGTTCAGCCAAAGCAAAGAATACAAATTTGAGGTAGAAAAATGCAACTGGAAATTTTAGTCTGACATTTCTAGGTTCTTATAAATCAGAAGCAGTTGGTTAAGAAAGTAATTCCCAAGCAGCAGTGAGAGCCACGGACCCCGAGTCAGTCCTGTATATACTTCAGTAGGTCACACCAGTATGAAACTGAGTGCATGGAAGGTACCAGGAGATTCCCTTTCCTCCTGCAAAAAGGCAGCGATCACAAAACCCACGATATTCTCCCTTTATGCTGCACTAGGAAAGGCAGCTCATGAGATTTCCTATCTCACACAAAGAATTGCAGTAGTAATAGCATAAACAAAACATAAGATGCCTATTTACTGCTTCTGTGCAGCATTCTCTATTATTCAAGGTAAGTTACTGTGTCATTTTAATTTAGAAATAACATATACTGGGGTAGGTAGGGTATGAACAATGAATTCTGTCTTTAAGTGTATCTATCATTTCAGTGATGACCTACAGAAATTCAGGGAGTTCTTTATCACTTTGCGATAAGGGTGTATCGTAATACCTATAATCACAGAGAGTCAACCAAATACTTGATCAGTTAGCAACACAGATTTGATCCAAATCTGGAGTGACCTGGCTCTCTTCCTGGAATACCAGGGGAAGGAAGAGATGTTTAAACAACCATGTGATATTTATCATACAAGAGCTATATTTTTTTGAAACTTCCAACACAGCACAGGTAGTTTCCAGAATTAAGCCTCATCATAACACTTGCTTTAGACTACTTATTTTAGTTGTGAACTAATTTTCACTTCAAACCAACCAACCAATATGCAAATCAGGATGCCAGACATTCAATTCAGTGGCCATAGTTACAGAAACACTACAAACCAAAGCGACCAGTGTGTAACAAGCACGAAGTCACCCTGCAATTGGAGACTTACTTAGCCCCTTCCAGCCAGGCTGTACATCGGGGGTGATACTGTCAAGTTCTCGCTGAAACTCTTCTCTAGCTGTAGCCACAAGCTCATGATATTGAGCTACTATCTTGGCCTCAGATTGTGCTGCCTGAACCTGTACCAAACAAAAACGAGATGCTTATTTGTCAAGGCAAGTATTGAAAATGGAGGCATACATAATTTAAAGCCAGGCCCTGACTTAGTGGTAGATATTGTTACCCTCCAGCCCAACCAAAGCAAACTCACTTGGGGGAGGAAAACACCCCAACCTGTGATACCAAACCTCTCGTGTACAATAATTATTTGCTGGAACTCCCACTAGTCCGTCTCACCTCACAGGCAAACTGTAACTAGATAGCCAGTCTGCAGCCTAGACAGGACCAAAACAGTATCCTAATTCAGTTTGTATCTTTAAAGATCTCTAGCTCTTTTTCTCTACTTACAGCTATCATATAGGCCTAGTAAGCTAATCTTGTGACTGCTGCCCTCCTCTCAGTAAGTTCTGGTGTTCCCACTACCAAGATAAATTCACTCAAACCACACCTGATGAATTATTAGCTGTCCTGCAAAGAGAGATAAATTTCACCTTTATGTTTCTCCCCTAGTCTTCTGAGCTGTAAAGTAATTTACCCACCAAGTCATTAGCACACATTGCTCCTACTCCTCCCTAACCTCATAGTAAATTCCTCTTGGCAACAAACAGAATTACAAGTCACCCACAGAAAGGACAGACACCAGCCAAGCTAGCTGGAGACCCTTTCAGGACAGAGTTCAGGTTCTTGCAGAGATCTTGTCATGTCTGATTACTGGTAGTATAATCAGCTCAAAGACTGAGTATAGCTAAAAAAGGACAGAATTTACTCTTTAAAAATATTTAACCTGCTACAGAGGATTTGGGAACGGGAGATCTGTGCAAGCTGCCAAGTAGTACTTAATCTAATGGCAATTGTAAACACTCTGTGGAAACATTACCTTCTTCACGACATTGTCCAAGTCAACTATCATATGATGAAGATTTTCTTCTGCAGCAATAATGTGAGATTTGGCTCCTGCGATCTGAGACTTCTTGGCATTCTCTATTACACCTTTCATCTTCTCTAACTCTTCTCTGAAAAGGGAAGAAGCTGCTAATTACAACGCATACAGAAAAGTTTAATTTATGCTGTCTGTATTTAAAGGAAGAGCTACTGGATAACTCTAATGGCACTTCTCATCTACCAGCTCTATGGCTAAGATGCTGCAATTAAAGATTTTTCTTTCCGCAGCCTGAAGATGTCAGTGTGTCTATTCCATGTAAAATGAGAATTATTTATAATACTATTAGTACTTAGGATTCAAGACATAGTTGGAGGCGGCAGATGAAAGTTCACTGAAAGTAGTTAGTATTAGTGAAACTAAGTTAGTATTAGAAGGCAGACATTTCCATCACATAACAGAGTATCAAGGAAACATTTTTAATACAGGTGGCTTACTCTTGCAGAAGTGTTTTGGACATGGTGACTGGCGGAGATAAATGAGGATGGGAGAAAATGTATAGAGCTCTGTAAAGATAGATTTTTTTTTTTTTTGTAATTAGGAACCGGTTTCCTCTACCGTTATTGGAAATCAAGGGCAAAGTGAAAAAGCATTCCTTTTCAAAATCCATTCAAACCAATGGAGGCTTCTAACGACCTCATTGGAATAAGGAACAAGCTTTAAAATATGTAAGTAAGTAAAGAAACAAAAGTAAAGGCATCCAGTAGAGTAAAAGAAAATGAAAACTAACACATCCGGGGTTTGGGTTAGCTTTGTTTCACTCTTTGAAACCCCTGTTATACCTCGTAATTATTCTTAGTCAGCACAGCAACTTCAAAGATAAGAGAAGTTTGTAACTTAAATAGCAACTGCGCAAGTTCAAGGATCATCTTCCCCTCTTTTTACTGTTGCCCTCTTACTTCCATCCTCGTTACAAGAGCAACTTGGAGATGCTTGTCTGTCATCTTATTTTTGCTGCTATAATGCCTACACGATGAGTCTGCACACCAGACCCAATGCATATCAGTGCGGTTCATACAGAACCTTGGGTTAGGAGCACTGCTCCATTTTCTAATTCAAGTTTTCACTAAGCACATTTCTACGAAAAAAAATCTAACCTTAAAAGCAACTCTGCTGACAGATGGAACTGCCAAATGATGCTGTAAGGTTTAATTTTTCATTAGAACTAAAAGTTAGTGGTGGTACTGACTCAATACACAAGAGTGTGGACACAGAGTCCTTGCAATAAGTTTAATATTAAAAAAAGTTATCAAAAAATAATTTTACAAGGATTATGCTTTTTTTTTTTTTTTTACATCTTACTTGAACTTACCAACACTATATATAAATACTAAGGAGATAAACAAGTTCTTAGAAAGAAGAATAGGACTGTTTTAGACTCTGGTACAGTGAGGACCATGTGCACAGGCAGTTAAGATGTACACACTGCAAATTAAAATATTTATTAGTGTATGTGACTTTTTTTTTTATTTGGCACAAACACATCAGTTTAATATGAACATGGGTGACTACATACTTTATAGAAACTCATCTACTGTCTGCCAGCCCTTGCACGGGTGATGTTAACTTACCACTTGATAAACCTTAAAAAGAAGCAACTTACTTGGCTTTCAAGAGGGCATCAGCAGCTTCATCCACTGCTCTCCTCCGATCCTTCAGCGCCTCCTCCAGAGTGCGCCACTGAGATGATTTGTTCTCCCCAGCAGCCTAGAGAAGCACAGATTCCTCATTAGGGCCACTACAATCATGAAATAAAGAGTTATAAAAAAAAAAAAATTGAGAAAAGAAAAAGAAAGCCTGACGAGATTCAGAAGTTGTGACATGCATTTCACTCAAACTGAGCAACATTTTTGTGTTTTACCAACAGCACAGCTGGAAGCTTTACGAATGTTTTTTCCCTTCCATTGTTTTGTTTTGCTTGATTCTTAATGTTTTTCTCCACCTGAGCTACAGCCATTTCTCCATGCAGAAGAGCTTGTGTGAGGATCACTGTACAGTGCCACATTTTGGGGGAAAATCTCTACGTGCATTAAAGTACTGTAATACTTTAAAATTGCTTTTAAGCTTAATACTTAAAGTACCATAATACTTTCAAGTTGCTTAACTTTAAAGTAAGCTTAACACTTAAGCTTAAAAGCAAACTCTAAGATGCTTGTTTTTCTAACTACTAGACTAAATCTCAAGTGCTTTTTTAGTTGCCCATGTGCCCCTGTTTGTTTGATTAACCACTAAATTATAATCTCTGCTCCAGAACTGAATAGGAAGCAGTGGTTCCACACAAACTCCAGCACTGGCACACCAGAACCACAAGCTGGTAATGCTCATGCATCCCCTACTTATTTCCAGACAAGAAACAATCCAACAAGAAGATTTTGGCAACGGGAATAGTTCAACAGAATTATAGGGTCGACAGTATGATAGCCTAACCATATCTAGGTAAAAAATGGGCTGGGGAATGAAAATACAATGAATTCAAATACCATGTGAAGACTATCAATGTATTAACTTGAACTTTTCTTCTTGCAAGAGGGAAATAAAGGAGTTGGGGAGAAAAAAAACAAATTCAAAAGCAAAGCCACTGTATTATTCAACGATACCACACTTAACAAGTGGAAAGATTAGTTAAAACTGTGATAAAAGTAAAGACATTGCAAGAGAAGCTTCCCGCTTTAATTGTGAAATGAGAAGTTTTGCTGAACACAATACAAAAAAAAAAAAAAACAAAACACAACATATTGTCCCCATTTGTCCAGTTTACCTCAGAATCGTCCATGGCCTCCTTCAGTATTTGCGAATGGGCATTCACTGCTTGCACAGCAGATTCCTGGGCAGTAATCGCCTGAAGGGTTATACGAGCAGTTGTGCTTAGGGCTCCTTCTAGGGTTGCTGCAAGGGCTGGAAAAAAAAAAAGCATTAACTGAATTAAACTATAAAGAGAAGAGCCTTAGAATTAGTAAAATGACATGTTATATCCTCTGCATCTCCTTGTTTTATTTTCTGTGACTCAAAAGAGTTGGTCAGTTGGAAAACTATGCTGGCAGCCTACAAACGAAGAAAGGTTGCCAGGATATGCTCCTTATTTAGAGGAATACTAAGGTACCAGCATCTCTACTCCGAGCCCCTTAAGTCCAGGCCTGTAGACCCTTCTCACCCCTCGCGTGCAACAACAGCCCAAGGCTTGGATTTTGGCTGAGGACCAAAGCACTCAGAGGGAAGTCTGAGGTCAACACATCTGCCAAGATGCCCTTTCAGGTGCACAGCGGTCAGACAGTTCAGATAAGACACAGCACACTGCGCCAGCACCTCTTCCACCATCAGCCCTTCCCAAGCACAAAGAGAATAATAAAAGGCCGCAGCTCCCACAGCAGGCTGAAGCACGTCCAATACATGGCCTCAGTACTGTTAAACTCTCTCTCAAGCCTATTTTCACTGGCTACACCTATGTTAATAGAAAACTTTCACTTACTTTAAATACAGTTTCTGTTCAGCATCCTGGTAGTCAATGCCTCTAGCCTACCTGCTCCCAAAGACTCCTTCCCTTGCCACAGAAGGTCTGCAGAGCCATTGCAGTCAGCTGTCCTTGCACTGCCCCACGTCAGGAGTTACCCTTCAACACCCATTCATTTCTCCAAGAGGCTGGTCTCCCTCTCCTCCTCATCAACATTGGCTGAAGGACAACATGGAAGCTTTCTAACACTGCAAGCAATCTGCAGATTGATCGGGGTTTGCTTTCAGAAGATAAGTACCAAGGTAGCTGGCTACAGATCGCCCAGACATACCAGACAGCAAAACACCATTTATCAGAAAAAAAATCTCTATTTTTCTGGCTTCCCGAGGCAAACCAGGAAAGGACCCTGATTTAAACAAAACTCCTGATTTAAACAATCATGCTGTAGCCAAACCAAGACCAAACAACATCCCAGAAGTATTAAAATCTAATAAACCAAGGGGTGGGTGAGGAAGCAAAGCTCGTTGTTTTGAGCAAGACACACAAGGAGGACATGAGTTTTGGGACACAGGAAAAGCCAGACCACCTCTCAGTAACACAGCTGGATTAATAGGTCTGTCTGAGTTAGAACCCAAGCAAGGAACTGTCATAGTTCCCAACCCAGGACCTACAGGCAACTCTTCACAGCACCTTGGGATACCACCCCTGAACTACTATCGAGAAAGTCGAGGCAGCAGCTCTATAGACAAGCACCTGGGGATCTCAGAAGATGGCAACCTGAACATGGGTCAACAGCATGCTCTGGCAGCAATGAGTCCTGACTGTGAACAAGGCTACATTAAACAAAAGCACAACCCACAGATCAAGTGAAGGAATGATTTCCCTCTAATTAGCACTTACAAGACTACACATGGAATACAGTGTCTCGTTTTGAGAGCCTCAGTATAAGAAAGGTACAACCAAACCAGGGAGCAAACACTGGAGAGGCACCAAAATGGTATGGAGATGGGAGCATGTGACACAGATGAGAGGCTGAGGGATCTGGGCTTGTTCTAGCCTAAAGAAGAGAAGCCAAAGGGGCATCTTAAGTAATGCCTTCCACATCTAAAGGAATGTTACAGAAGAAACTGAACCAGACTTCTCAGATCCAGAGTGCCAACAAGAGGAATTAGTTTGATGTATCAAGTTTTCCATCATAAGAAGCACTGGCAAAGCTGCTCAGAGAGGCAAAACAATCTCCATCCTTGGAGAGCTTCAAACCTCCTGGGGAGAAGGCTCTGAGCAATCTGGGTTGGAATGGATGTCCAAGGTCTCTAGTCCAAGCAGGGGGATGGACTAGAGACCTTGGACATCCATTCCAACCCAAAATTTTCTATCATTCTTTGACTGTCAGTTATTCTTAGCGGGTGGGAGAAGCTTCAACACCACACCTTCTGCCGACACAGCACAGGGACGACAACAAAGAGGTGTGTAAGCAACTTAGAACTCTAAAGCCAATACAGTCCAACAATTCTTCTGTCACGTATAACACATACAGGGAAAACTATCAGTAAGGACTTACCCGATATCTTCTCTTGCTCCTCTTTGTCTTGCTGGGCAAGACGGGCTGCAACTTCTTCTGGTGACCGTTCTTTTATAGCATGGGAACCTTCATGTTCTTTACCTATACAGAAGCAAAAAGAGTTAAACTGTTTTAGCAGAGAGTTCAAATTAGTGTATGGATTACTTGTAGAGAAGTAATTTTCTTTTCAAATCTGATTTTTATAGTCAGTATCACTTCATAAATCTGACTTCTGCAAGAAGCCACGCTGAAACTACCTCAAGCTTTTTTATACCCGTAACTACAAAGGCCAGACTCAAATCTTCTTAAAATTAAAAACAGTAGCATGGCTACCTCACATACACCTGTAGATTTTATGTTGTCTAGTGACAAAAATATAAAAGATTCAGAAGTGAAAGGCAAAGCAAGAACTGGAAAACACTTATGGAGCCAATTTAAAATTTTAAGTGAATATCTGTTCTTATTTTTTTTTTCCAGTTCTCCTTTGGCATGCTTGCAGACTCCAGCGAAAGTAAAGAAAGATTAACAAGGGAGCTATGGTGAATCACAATTATACTCTATTCTCTAGCCTAAGGCTACTTAAAATGCCTTTAAGAGTAAACATTGACCTAAGTAATTCTCTCAAGACCAACAGCAAGTCTCCATCTGAACTGAGGAGAGAGCCCAGACCTCTCAGCTCTCAGACTCATGCTGCAACAAAAAACATCAGGTTATCTTTTAATAATGCGGATGCTAACTCTGAAGAATGTATTTACTTATTGCTGGCATTCTTTTTACGAAATGTGTTCATTCATAAAAAAAATTAATATAATCTCATCTGAAAGAGACTATCATATAGAAGCTAGTGTTTCTTGTTGAGTTAAACAATAAATGCAGTTTCTTCACTTGGCCCTGGGCAGACACGCTTTTCCGAAGAGCAATCAGAAACCCACAAAGAGCAAAGGCAAAATGGACTGTACTAGTTCCAGTTCAGCATCGAGGCAGGCTTTCCTCTTGTGTTCATACCTAAACCCATACCAGGTATCAATCTCAGCATGTTAAAAATCTATTAACAGATGACAGAAGTTGTTTCTTCTGCAAAAGCACAAAGAATCGCGCCTTTAAAAACTGACTAATACCAACACAGAAGTAAGAATTTATACACTTGAGGCTACAGGATTTTGTTTTTCATCATTGTCTTAATGTGATTTTTTTCACCTTCTTCAGTCTGTATGCCCGGAGCTGGCACCGACATGGCTACACCTGTTGCGGAGATGATCTGTGCTGCAGCCTTGCCTGCTGTTAAATACAGTTAATAGAACAAAACCAGTTAGTATATATGAACCACAAAGTAAGAACAGGGACACAAGACTTACACCAATGCATACAGCCTAGCAAACAAACAGAAGGAACTAGAGCTCCATGCTAAGTCACAAAGTTATGATACCATAGGAATAACTGAAACATGGTGAGACAACTCATATAGAGGATCACGGTGGACAGCTGTAGGCTGTTTTGTAAACAGGTAGGGAAGAGGAGTCACACTCTATGTTAAGGAGAACCTTGAATGCATAGAAGTCAGCTACGGCAATTGTGGAAGTCCTATCAAATGCCTCTAGGTCAAGATCAGAGGGGTTGTTTCCAAGTGGCATCCTGCAGTAGGCATCTGCTACCAACCTCCAAACTAAGATGATAAGGCCAACGAAGCAGCATCTGGGTCACTTAAATGAGATTCAGGTCAAGAAGTTCTTATGGGTGACTTCAACTACCCAGACATTTGTTGGAAGAACAATACAGCAGCTCACATGTCATCCGTCGAGTTCCTGGAATGCGCAGAGGACTGCTTCCTCATACAAATATTAGACGTGCCAAATGAGGCACTGCTGGACTTGCTACTCACAAACCAAGAAAACCTGCGTTATAATATCTTGGTTAGTGATAGCTTTGGCTGCAGTGATTACAATATTGTGGAGTTTGGGATCCAGCTGAGCACACTGAAGATCAGTATTAAGACAAAATGTTTTAAATTTTAGAAGGGCAAATTTCAGCTTGCTCAGAGCTCAGCTGGAAGGGATACCACGAGAAGCTTCCATGGAGGACAAAGGAGCTAGCAAGTGCTGGGAGTTTTTCAAGAACGCTCTCCTGGAAGCACAAAACCTGTTCATCCGCTTTAAAGGTAAGGGCAGTGGGTGGAGCAAGAGACCCCCTTGGCTTAACTGTGAGTTTCAGAGGCTGCTCAAAACCAAGAGAAGCATACCAGAGATGGAAAAGCAGACAAACACCCATTGAAAACTACAAGGGCATTGCCAGGGCGTGCAGAGATGCAGTTAGAAAAGCAACAGCTCAGCTCAAATTGAAATTAGCCAGAGGTGCCAAAAATTACAAGAAAGTGTTCTTCAGGTACATAAACAACAAGCAGAAACAGAAGGAAATTATAGGCTCGCTGTTAAACAGGAGAGGTGAATTAGTCACCAACGGCACTGAAAAGGCAGAGGTTCTCAACACCTCTGTCTTTACCAGCACTGTTGGGCCGCAGGCCTTGGGAACAAAAACCCACATTGATGCAAACACAGACCCACTGTCAGTGAAGTAAGAACTCTGTGAACTATTACAGGAGCTTGACCCCTACAAATTGGTAGGCCCCAATAATATCCACCTGAAGATGTTTGAGCTGGCTGACATCCTTGCGAGGCCGCTTTCCATAATGTTTGCGAAGTTGTGGAGATCAGGGGATGTCCCAGAAGACTGGAAGAAGGCTAATGTCACCCCTGCCTACAAGAAGGGCTTAAAGGAGGATCCAAGAAATTACAGGCCCATCAGTCTTTCTTCAGTCCCTGGGAAAGTTATGGAATGAATCCTCCTGGGGGCTATCACAAGTCAAATGAAGCATGTGATTGGGAAAAGCCAGCACAGATTCACCAAGGGCGAATTGCGCTTAACAAATCCGATCACCTTCTACGATAAAGTAACCTGCTTGGTTGACGTGGGGTGAGCAGTGGACATTGTCTACCTGGATTTCGCCAAGGCTTTCAACACAGTTCCCCACAGCCTCCTCCCAGAGAAACTGACGCGTTACGGTCTAGAAAAAGTGGTCTGTGCGGTGGGTGGGGAGCTGGCTGACAGGCCAGACAGTGGTGGTAAATAGCTCCTTCTCAAACTGGCACCCTGTCACTCGAGGGGTTTTCCAGGGATTGATATTGGGCCCAGCACTGTTTAATATCTTTATAAGTGATCTGGATGATGGGATCAAGTGTAGCCTGATGAAGTTTGCTGATGAAACCAAACCGAGTGGGGAAAGTGGACACTTTGGAAGGGAGAGCCACCCTGCAGGAAGACCTGGACAGGCTGGAAGAGTGGGCTAACAAGAACCCTATGAAGTTCAACAAGGACAAGTGTAAGGTCTCGCACCTGGGAAAACATAATCCAGGAGTGCAGCACAGACTGGGATTTATCTGGCTGGGGAGCAGCTCTGTGGAAAGGGACCTGGGGGTCCTGGTAGACAACAACCTCAATACGAATAAACAGTGTGCTGCTGTGCTAAAAGAAAGCCAAAAGGATGCTGGGTTGCATCTACAAGGGCATCAACAGCAGAGAATGTCATCATTATCCCACACTACTCAGTGCTTGTCAGGCCACACCTGGAATACTGTGTTCAGTTTTGGTCCCCGCTACACAAAAAAGATGTGGACAGGCCGGAGAAAGTCCAAAGAAGGGCCACCAAGATGATCAAAGGACTGGGAAGCCTGCCCTACGAGGAAAGGCTGAGAGAACTGGGTTTATTCAGCCTTGAGAAAAGAAGGCTTAGGGGAGACCTTATCACCATGTTCTAGAATTTAAAGGGTGGCTAAAGAGAAGATGGAGACTCCCTCTTTTACAAGGAGTCACGTGGAAAAGACGAGGAGTAATGGGTACCAGTTACTCCAAGGGAGATTTCAATTGGGCACAAGAAGAAAACTTTTCACAATGAGAACAATCAACCATTGGAATAATCTCCCCAGGGAAGTGTTGGATTGCCCAACATTGGACACTTAAGATTCAGCTGGACAGGGTGCTGGACCATCTTGTCTAGATGCCAAGAAAGTTTGGACCAGATGATCCATAAGGTCCCTTTCAACCTGGTATTCTATGATTCCATGACTTAATTTTTTTTCCTTTGTAGAAACATACTGCTTGGACACTGATATTATTTCCAGAAAAAGAGACTTTCCTGGACAAACAGCAAACAGGTATTACTTACACATACACATCCATGAGAGATAAATGTAAAAAGATATCACAACTGCTCCTCTCTAAACCAGTTCCATTTGATCTGGCTTCACAGTACCTCAGTAATTATCCAAAATTAAGCTTCTTGCACTTGCATGAAGAAGAAAAGGTAAATGGCCTCAGAGTGCAACTCTGCTGAGCTTCATATCTAAACTGTGCAGGATAGTCATTGTTTGTTTCAGATTCCAAATATTCTATAAGGTAAATATTTTTTTAAAAAATAGCCAAAAAAAAAGCTACGTCATTTTAGACACATTTTCTCACGACTGAGAAGAAAATAACGTTCATTCTAGGAAATTACAGCTTACTCGTCTTCAGCCACTCCAAAGGACTATTTTCATCGACCCTAGCATGTATGATGTAAGAGATCATTAAGTCTTTTGGTTTTGTCTACATGACGTTCTACACGACATGTTACCTTCTTTTTCCTCTGAAGGAGCAACTGGTTCTGTTTTGCTCATCTGGGATTTGGTAGCAGGCTGTTTAGACTCTTTCATTACTTCTGCTACAGATGAGATCTTCAGTGGACCTTGCTGTATCTTGAAAAACAAAAAGAAAGAAACATAATCAGTTTTCCAAATGGCCTGTGTCTTACCGATTCCATTATAATGGAAAAGAACATCTCCATGTCCAGATGACTCTATCATAAATCTAAACTTCAAGGCACATATGAAAACAGGCCATATAATTTCTTGCCTTGATTTTTAATATAGAAGGAATCTTTACAAATTTCACCTCTCCAAAACTGAAGGTATAGTAGTGGCAAGTTTAACTACAAATATTTATTAAGGTATGCATACAAAGCAAACCATTTCATGCCCAAACATTCCAAACACATCTGAGTGTTTTGAAAGACTACAGATAATGCAGAAACTATACAAAACACAAGTACAAGAAGGTCTGAAAGAATTCCAGAAAGCGTATTTCAATTATTTGCCCTTGGACATTATTTAGTCCATACAGTTATACCTTAAATGAATTCAGGTGACACTTCCCCTCTTAATTTCACATCTCTTGAGCGTTTATCATCAAAAAAACCCCTAGGCCATTGGTCTTCCCGACCCAGAGTGCTCCAACAGTTTGTTCCCTCAAATGTAATTTTTGTCCACCAACACTTATGGGAGTCACACCTCCCATCCTGCCCAGCTTCTAGGCAATTCCTTTTCAAGTTGTAGTGGAAAATATATATGATCTTTTTAAAACTACGTGACTGCATAATTACAGGTATGTTTAAAAAGAACCAACATGATTTTATCGGGTTATCACTGAACAGAAGATGCTACAGGCATGTGTCGTGGGTTTGACAGGCATGGAAGTATCAGATCTGCACAGCTGCACTGATTTCCCTTTGAAAGGATTCAGATGCTAGTGTTCATGGCAGAAAAACAATTACTCAAGCGCAGAGTATTGCAAGGTTTTATATTAATCCTTTAATATCCATCATGCAAAGCCACAAGGTAAAAATAAAAGCATTTGAGTTAGAGCTGCGACTGGGCAGATGATAACTTTGGCATCTGACTGGTCTGTTTTGCAAAATTTACTAGTGTCTGGGAGGCATTAAGAGCTTGGATGATCACAAGTGAAGTGTAACTAAAACCAGAAGAGGTATGGTTCTGGTTAATTGATATTCTCCCATTCATTACGAAGAGCTTTCTTAAACTCCAATTACAAATATTTTGGGTTTCCTGAAGGTCAAATGTCATCTGAAAGCTCAGGACAGCCTTGGCCAGAGCAGCTTTCCAGTATTCTTGGTTAATTGGGAAGCATTTGCTGTCAGATGCAGGAACAGAGAAACTTCCAGATTGGATTTCCAGAGTTGTGCTAAAAGCAGTATCAGGTTTTTCTTTCTGGTCAGGTCACTAAGATTTCAAAGTATGATGCTTATGTATGGCTCTGTACCATTCAAATCTTTATTCACTCAAAACTGTTCTCAGACCTCTTTAAAGTAAGTTCAGCTTAGAATAACAGTTTTCCAATCCTGCTACATCCCTAACTACACTAAGCCTTTAGTAAAATAGTTAAATCCTAGCATGTCACCTACCCCTCTCTCTCCCCAACTTATTTCTGAGTATAAGCAGAGCTGCTATTCCGTTAGGATCCTACTAGATTATTTTACTGTAAATAAAAACAACAGTTTACAACCCAGAGACCCAAATCACAAGATAAGGGGAAATGTACAAGCATCACAGTTATGCAGCACAAAGCAGTACCTCAGTTCATAATTCTTAAAAATTCTTAAAATTCTTAAATTCTTAGCACAGCAAAATTAATCAGAATTTGAAAACTAAGAGCAGATGCTCTCTTTAAAAAATAAAAAAATAAAAGGGTGGGAGTGAATGGGAAACACTTACCGGTTTCTTTTGGATCGGTGCGCTATAAGGTGCAGGACCAAGTGCCATCTCAAAGAGTTTATCTGAGTAGGGAATAGCCTTCTCTACACTCTCCCGGAATTGCGGATCATAGCTGGCATACAGGACTGTTCCACCTACTCCTCCACCCACAAACAGCACACCTGCACCGATGATTTTGCCTGCAGAAACACTAAGGAGGAAAGAAGAGAGCAAGTTATGTAAATTGTATTATATGACAAACATCAGTTTGTGAGTTTTTAGCTTACAGCTGAGGACAACCACTCTGTTCCAGAAGCTTGCCAACAAACCCAGCACTCACTTTAAATCACTTTCAGCACCAGCAAATCCCTGGTACCATACTGGTTCATGACTACTCCAAAGATAAGGTGGCAACCCACATCCTTCTAAATATTGCTCATCTTAATTAGTTTCATTTAAATCTGACTAAATAAAACAAGGAACACACAAAACTATGAGAATAAGAGTTACTCAACAACAACAAAAAAAACTTCACTACTACCAACTTGCTCTCAGTTAAGCTAAGAAGCAGATTCCCTCTTGGTCAACACAACAGAAGAACCAATTCCACCCTCCAAAACCTTCTACATACCCAGACTCTCCTGAGGAGGTAGCATATCCACGGTACAGTCGTAATGGACGGAGTGATGCCCTCCCACACCGGCTATTCTGCAAGAGGTGAAGAAAACAAGAGTTATGCAGTGAGCACATTTAAACATCCCTTCACCTCAACAGCAGTATTGCACTGGTTTGCTCCATCGCCACACCTTGCACCCTCTCCGAAGGAAAGCAGCAACAGGCACTAGAGCAGTGACGTTGGACCGTATTTTCCCTAAACAAAGAAGAGTTTTCTCACGTGCGGCTTGCACGTTAAGAGCATTTTAAGAAGTAATGAGGCATTTTGAAAAATGAGAAAAGCAAGCCCACCCCAGCTTATTTCTGCATTATTTATGTTCCCTACCTCCAGTTTGGGCAATACAACTGGGTTAGTTCAGATTCTCTTCAACAATCTCATGTGCTAGAACAGCTCAGCTGTGAGCAGTGCAGAAGACAACAGCAGCTGTTTAAATACTTAAAACTATTAAATACTATATTTAATACTTAAAACTATTTTTTATTTCTGAAAATATACTTGAGCTTCCAAACTAAGACTGCCTCTTTAAAAGCATTAACAACGCATCCACTTTCCAGATAGACATCAGATTATAATATAAATGAAATTACTATATGAAGAGTGATATTTCATTATATACTACTTAACAAAACCCACATTACCCAAGACTTTTATCTTCTTTATATTTTAGCTAAAAATTAAGGTTAACCAGAAAGACTGGTTAAGCTACTCCAGCCTACAGAAGGAAAAACTCTGTCCCCCTCAGGTGTTTCTCTTCCCCTGCACATGAACTGCTAAGAGAGGAATACAGGACTCATGGAAAATCAGAGTATAAGGCACAAAAGGAACTTTTCCCACAGTTGAGATATTCTGGACAACCAGAAACTTTTTCTTTAAAAAAAAGAAAAAAGAAAATTGAGAAATGCTTCACCGCAACATAATCCCAGAAAATAAGCTTCTCTACTTCCTTTTGCATATGGCAATAAGCAACAAGCAAAAGTCTTGTGGTTTAGGTCCCATCCTTGTCCAACAGTGTAGAGAGGAAAGGCAGGAACACTGAATTCTTATTCTTTCCAGAACAGCAGCCAATTTTTTTTAATTAGTAACAGGAGCATGCATACAACAACAGGAAACATGCTCTTCTTACCCTTGAGACTTCCACAAGCTCCAGCATGCTCTGTGGTTGATTTTCTGATTTATGATGGACAGAATGGGTGACAAAATAATAAATATATTCTGTAATGTTTTTGATTATTAGACTTGATTGCCCCAGAAGTACGGGGCTTCACCAGTCCTTTCAAATGGAACACCGCTAATAAAAGCCTCTTAAATCATTTTGTAATCAACGGCTGGACACGCTTCTGAGTCTCAACAGGTCCCATTACAGCATGAAGTATAGGATATAGGATAAGCAAAATACTTGAGCATTATGCATACAGCTCAACTCAAGAAAATGGGGGAGAGGGGGTATTTTCTATTGATCCATTCAATTCCAATCCCTTTCAACACTCTGGGTTTACATTATTTTGCCTAACGCTCACCTGGAAATAAGCCGTCACTCCCAAGCCTGTCACCAGGCTTCCTGGTGGTTATCCCACCCTGCGCCATGGCAAGAGGGAGCTTAAGGAACCTCATTTACCTGTCCATGCTCAGGCTGGACTTGCCTTCTAGGTGATCCTGCAGGCTGTCACAACCATAACGTTGGTACCTGGGCCAGTTCATCCGTTTTCATGTTGGCTACACCCCTACTCACACGTCGTGATGGCAAATAACACCATACCCATTTAGTTCCACCACCTTCAGTAAACACATCTGCTCCTGCACTTAGGAACCAGCTGCACTCAGGGAGCTAGCAGGGCAGAGGAGAAACCTTCCTTCTTGTTCAGCATTTGTTTTGTACATCAGGAGGGTTTTTTGTGGGATTATTGGGTTTGGTCCAGGTGCTCTTTGGACCAGATGATCTTTCGAGGTCTCTTCCAAGCTGGGCTGTTCTACAATTAGCCAAATCCTCATTTTTATTCATCGTTCATCAAGATGTTCAGTCTACACTGTCAGACTCTGGCACTAGTGTACAGATAGCAATGGGAGCGATAACTAAAACCAAAACAAGTCCCCACAGACTCTTTCAAGATGCTGCAAACAGAAATTCCCACAGCTGTCCAGGGGAACAACTGAAAATCTTTAGGTACCACAGTTTTATGAGCAGAACCCCAAGTCTAATTTTCTATCCTCACATCCAAATACAGTATTACCTACAAAAATCACTTATTTATTTTTTTAATCTATTTTTTTGAGGAAGTATTGCTCTTTTTTGGCCAACATAATAATCTTGCTTATATTTGCTACATCATCATAATTTGGAAAATTACAAGTAGTTTCTAATCTCCCCTTTCCCTAATTTCCAGGAGTTTGTCATTTTTTAGACCCCTGTTACATATTTGTAAAAACACCTCAAAGGATTTGGAAGAAATGCATTACATATGCATTGCTATGCCCTGTAAATGGCAGAAATAAGCCATTTGCTGTTCTGCAGAAGAGAAGATAGAGAAAATCCTTTGGACAAGGCATCACGCAGACAGCATGGAACCCCATAGCAAGACCATTGCAGGACAACTTTTGCCATTTCTTCCTCTTCTTCCAGCAGTTCTACATGCTCTTTGCCTCACCTAACTTCTTAAATGCTTACTATTTTACATTCAATATATACTATTATATCACCACAAGAATCACTTTGCAGGGCACATCATACACTCACTCTGCATAATATTAAGAGCCCCAGAGAATCCGTCATTTGAAATTATCCACACAAGCTCCCCCTAGCAAAAAAGGCTCATGAGAGGTACAGCACGGTACGGCAGGACATAATTTAAAAAATAAGATCTGCCTTGCAGGCAGATCACGCATAACTTCAAATAACCAGACACAGGACACACCATCCTCTGTGTTCATTCAGTCCCAGCTGAACCTCTTCTAGTCACCAGGCTCAAGCATCTTGACCCAGAATTTGCACAGAATGAAGCTTGCAAGACATGTACGGTTTTGTGTACTTAAACAGAAAGAGCAAACCAGAAACTTCAGAGGAAGCTCGTCTTCATTAGGGTAGAGGTTAGGTGTAACAAGGACATCTGACCACAGAACTCAAATACATTTCCCATCATTCAAGAATTCTGCCAAACATCATACCTTTTTTCGAAAAGCCCCGTTTCTTTTCAAAGAAAAACACAGAAATACTTCAAATAAGGGAAGAAGAGTTTCTCTGCAGCACTACACATGTAGCTGAAAACATATATGAAATTGCTGTGGTGAAGAACCACTTCTCTCAAAGCCAGAACTTCAATTTACTTGTTAACAAGCTTACTGATCCTCCAGGCACAGAGCTCACAATAAGAGAGAAAGATAAAGTTTTTCCGAGTCTCCACTACGAGCTCTCTACTGGCATTTTCCATACTTAAACCTTCATGCTGTTCTGGCTTTGGGGAGCAGCAGTTGCTTTGCTATCCCCATCCAGCCATGCTCTGCTTCCTGGCGCTCTCCGTCTGCTCAAGCAACCGAGCATCCTCAAGGACCTGTTACCCCGCAGTCCTGACCAGGTCCAGCTCTCCTTAGACAAATGGATTTTTTTTTAACCTGTAAAGGAGACTCTTAACATCACAAAACAGAAGCAGACTTGCCTCATTGTCAGCTTCCATATAACATATATGCAAAAAGGGTTTAATTCCATTCTTAAAAAAATATTGTTAAAACTTGCCACTCTTAATATTAAAAGAAAAAAAAAAAAAAAACACAAAACCAAACATACATTTCTTTTTTGGGCTATATCAAAGCAAAACAATCAAGTTTCACTAGCTGAATAGAAAGGTACCAGTGAGGGGTTATCACTCACTACCATCTGCCTGCTACCATGAGGCTCTGGCCTGAGCTTTAGCTAACTGAACAGGGCAGAGAAACCCCTAAACATGACATGAGACGCACCAAGTCTCGTGTCAAAAAAGAGAGGGACGAGAGTGCTGAAGGGGCAGTAAAGACAAGAAAATGGAAAATGGATAATAAGATATTAAGACTGTGTAATTGTGGCTGCCCAGGGATCACCACAGCTGGAGCACAGAATAAACGAATGCTGCTGCTCTGGCAAGAACGTGTCTGTTGAATGTGCTCCCCCCTGGCAGGAGGATGCAGGCAGCGAGGATGCCTTCCCTTATTAGCAAGGCAACAGGCAGCACAGGCAGATGGAGCATCCCAGTGTCACCACGTTGGTGCCCTTTCCAGGCCTGACAGCATCAGCATCTGCCTGACAACCTCTTAACAGCCAGAGGGTGTTAGTTCCATGACGGGACTTTTCGCTACTTGTGGAAAAGCTACCTAGTATCATCTCAGATCAGGTGAGCACTTCTTGACTAGAGGACACAATTCTGCACCTCTTGCAAAACAAGCATTATAATTAAAACATTTATTTCTTATTTCCCGTTTCTGGCTCTTTTGCCTACCAAAAAGCAAGAAAGTTTGAGTTGCAAAAAGTCCACGGGACCAGCAACAGTGTTCATGTGTATATACTACAGTATGCCACAAAGCTTCCCCTCAATATGAATAAAAAGAAGCAAAATATCTAAAAAACTATTCAATTGCACACCCGATTTTGCTGTCCAAACTAAGTCTCCATTGTATTTGGTCTCATCAGGAAATATGAGTACGGATAAAGAGAAAAAAAAAGTTGTTTTTTGAAGTAAGGAAACAAACAGCAAGGATTCAGACAACAAACTTCACAGAGTGCCGTGGCATCTCTGTGTTTGCAGGGTTCTTCCACCGAACATTTACAGACCGAAGACACACCTCCGAGCTGCAAAGCACAACACTGGCTTTTCCAGTGCTGTACAGTCATTCTAGACACATTCTTTTAAAGACTGAATACATGCACAGAGCCCCAAGTGATAAACATCTGCGAAAGCCTGTTTTCTGTCTTCTCAACTCCCAGCTCAAACTTTCCACAGGCCTGCAAACCCAGGGCCTTATTTTAGTGGGCATCAGATGACCTGGCCCGGAGAACTCTCCGGCCTTATAAAGCAGCGGAGGAAACGCCAACTGCTGTGGTGGAAAAGGTTGCGAGCTTTAAAGCGGGTACCTTTCAACTGCAGAGCCTATGGGGGCTGAACACACAAGTTTTTCCTTTGCTGAACTGCGTGAATAGAGAATAATAAACACTGTAATGTACAGCATAATATAAAATATTTTATTACTGTTAAGGAGACACCTGAATACAAGCTGGGGCTATGGCAGGGGAGTTGCCCTCACCTATAAAACCCTTGCAGCTTCTTAAAGCTGGCCGGCTGCTTTAAAAAGGCTCTGTATCGTCTTATGGTATGATGATATCATCCTAATCTCTACTGATGAGGAAGGGCAAAGGTCCAGAAAACACATCCAGCGGGTACTTTCTCCTTCCTGTCGGAGTGCGAGGACTAAAGGATCCCCGGTACGGCCACTCAGTGCCGCAGGCCCCTCACACCTGAAAGCCGACGCTGACCCTCACCCTGAGCACCAGCCCCCCCCAGTCATTATCGGCACGGCCCAACGGGCGGGCGGACCCACCGGCCTCGAAACGGGGAAGGGCTGTGAGGGCCACAGGCCGGGACGGCGCAGGGGAGGCCGCGGCGGGGGAGGCAAGGTCACGTCCTTCCCCGCCGCCGAGCGGGCCCGGCCGCCCCGCCGCCGAGCAGCCGGCCGGCCGTGTAGCGCCGCCGGGCCCTGCTGCACCTCTGGGCTACGGCCGCCGCTCCCCGGCGCTGCCCTAAGGCCGGGACCAGCGGGAGAGGCGGCGGCAGGCCCAGCGCCGGCAATGACTACCGAGGAGACTACAGCCCCCAGCATGCAGCGCGGCGCGCCCCGCCGGCCCGCCCTATGTCTCCTGGGGCCGCCACCTCGTAGGACGCCCGCATCAGACTACAAGGACCAGCATGCCTTGCGGGCGCCGGCCCCTCTGCCCCGCGCAGGGCTTGCCGCGCTGCACACCGGGACTCGTAGTACCCCCGGCACACTGGCTGGCAGCCCCCACCCGCCCAGGCGCCCCGTTGGCGCTCGCCGCCGCCCCTCAAAAGCTCAGCAGCCAATCGCGGTCCGCGCGTGCGGAGTCATTCAGAGAAGATTGAGCCGCAGATTAGAGGACGTACCGCGCCTCGTAACCCCCCCTCGCTCCCAGAACCCCCCCTCATTCCCCGCGCTATCCCCGCCAGCAGCCCCAGCCCGGTCCGGTCCCTGCGCGGCGGGCGGCCAGGCCGCACTGCCCGGAGGACAAGCGATAGCGAGGGCAGCCGGCGGGGCTTCCCCCCGCCCCGAGCTGCGCACCGCCCGTCCGCCCAGCTCACCTGCGCGGCCACGGCGACCCCCGCCCGGTGACACGCCCGCAGCATGGCCTCGGAGCCGGCGGCAGGCAGCGGGAAGGCGCCGTGCGCGGTAACTGCCAGCGCCGCCTAGCCTCCACCCCCCCACACACGGCGAGTAACGCGCGCCGCGCATGCGCGGCAGCCACTGGGGCTTCCGCTCCACCAGCGGTGTGGCCGCTTCCCGCGGAGACTGGCGGGCAGCGCGCCCAATCAGAGCGGACAGAGCGGCCCGTATGCAAATATCACACCCCGCCGCCGGCAGGGTGTCCCTGACATGGGGCGGCCTCCGGTAGCGCATGCGCGGGAGAGGGGTGTTGAGGCGGCCCCGGTGGGCAGGCAGTGGCTATCGCCGGTCATCACTGGTCGTGCGGTGGGGGATGAGGTGGGTTCGAACCGTTGTGCCCTTCACAGCGCCGACATGACAGCCTGAGGCTGTCACAGGCAGCGCCCTGCTAGGCGGGACACGGCGCGGCGCCGCCCCGCCCCGCCCCGCCCCCGGCGTAGCGTGACCTTCGTCGGTTGCCGTAGCCGGGGCGCTGGGACATGGCGGCGGCGGCGGCGGCGCGCGGAGCTGTGGCGAGTCGGTAGCGCGCGGCGGGTGAGGGGAGGTGGGCGGCCATGTCGGGCCGGGGGGTGAGGGATGGGGGGCTGCCCGTGAAATGGCGGCGCGGGGCGGTATCGCGGGGTGTCTCCTGAGTGTCCGGCTCTCTGCAGGGTTCCTGGGGCGCTGGGCCCCGTGGGCCGCCCGCTGCCCCGCGGCGGGGCGCGCTCTCTCCGGCCTCTCCGCCCGGCGCGTCAGGCACGTACCGGCTCCGGCGGCGGCCCCGCTGTGGAGACCGCGGCTGCCCTGGGGGATGCTGCCCGGAGGAGGCACCCCCTCCGTCCTCAGCAGGTACGGTCTGCACGGTCCTTTCTGGGAAGGAAGCTGAAAGGGTGGTTTATGTAAATTTCTTTGTCTGAGAAACTTCTTGGGCTGCTTTTTGGTCTCACTGACGGGTCTCTATTTTAGCTGTACGTCTGCCAATTCTGTTGAGCATAACGCTTGAAGCGGGATGTGCTTTGCAGACATGGGCTTCACAGACGGGGTTGTTATGATCAGCACTGCCTTGCTGATAACGTTAATGTTCTATGGGCACAAGTTAGAACACAGGAAGTTCCGTTCAAATACACGGAAAAACTTCTTTACGGTTCGGGTGACAGAGCACTGGCACAGGCTGCCCAGGGAGGTTGTGGAGTCCCCTTCCCTGGAGATTTTCAAGACCTGCCTGGATGCAGTCCTGAGTAATGTGCTCTGGGCAATCCTGCTTTAGCAGGGGAGTTGGGCTAGATGATCTCTAGAGGTCCCTTCCAACTCTGAAAATTCTGTGATTCTGTGTGATTCTAAAAGTAATTTCTGAATGCCAGTAACAGCTGAGTGTTTGCTCGTGGTGTTTAATCACTTTTCGTAGGTGAAAAAGCTGTTCTGTATGGAGCAGTGCCTTTGAGATGAATGTCAGTGAGAGTTCAGTGGTGCAGCTCACTTTTGTACGTGCACACTCATGTGCTCTAACGTTTGAGTTTTTCTGAACCTTCAAACAAGTCACAGCCAATTCTGATTTCTCATTATGTGGAAAAGCCGGTAATAACTTTTAGAAAAAGATGTTTCGTTCCTCTTCTATTTTTTTGCCCTGGTTTGGGGGTGGTTTGTGCTTTTTTTTTTTTCTAGCGTCACATCTCTGCTTCCGAGTATACTTCAACAGCCAGCGAGGACGGTCACTTACTGTAGCCTACGGAATGGAAAGAGGAAAACTGTGAAAGCTGTCGTCAAGAGGTTTCTCCGGCTGCACAACGGCCTTTGGGTTAGGAGAAAGGTAGGACTTTCTTGGTAATAAAAGCGTGTCAGTGGGCTAATTGTTTTCCTTCCATTAGAGGGCAGCAACTAGTACGGAAGTTAAAGAAAAGCTCTGTAGACAGACTCCCATCTTCCTGAAAGTGGGGAATTTGTCTTGGTTTGCTTATCAGCGTTGCTGTATATGTGTATTTGCAGCGACCCACTTAAAAGTGTTCCCTGTCTTTTCTTGTGACAGGCTGGTTATAAGAAGAAACTATGGAAGAAGTCAGCTGCCCAGAAGAAGCGTTTGAGAGAGCTGGTGTTGTGCACTAGAACACAATGTAAACTCCTTGATAAAATGACCACTTCTTTCTGGAAAAGAAGAAATTGGTATGTTGATGATCCCTACCAGAAGTATCATGATCGCACAAATCTTCGTGCATAGAAATCTTGGTTTCATTTTTGCATCTCTAGGAAAGAGGTGGTGGTACATGTGGTATGGTCTTAATTTTAGAACGTAAATCTGTAATAGCTGTTACTTTTCTAAATAAACATGAATATCATCTGACCAGAATTATGGATATCACTGCCCCAAATAAAGGAATATTCAAGATTATTCTGAGTCGCAATTTGTATTTTACAGGTCAAGCCGGTCACCTACATGTTCTGATGTCTGTTGGTTTCCTGTGATTGTCACATATGTACATGGATGAATAGAGTTTAAACATCACTAAAAGTGAAAAATTCCACATATTTAATCTGAAAATTTTTAAAAGAAATGTGTTTAAATGACTCCAGGGTATATTTTGCTGTGTCCAGACTTACTGGTAGCTCTCTGAATGAAGTCTTCCTTGGGAAAGGGGAGAAAGGAGAGCGGGGTCCATCTCAGTATTGTTGCCTGTCATGGACCACATAAACTGTTACCATGTCTCCACGCTAGAGAGCGTAGAAAAAACCCAGTGTTTCATGGCTACAGGCAGTTTTTATAGCTGATGTAAAAATGTATTAGCCACCAAACTTCATTACAGGACTCATGTTTTGTATCCTGTGTTGGTTTTTGAGTAGTAGAATATATTTTTTGCATCTTACACTACATCCCCAAGCAGTTGATTCTGAGTATTTTCTTGCTTATTCTTTCGTTAAGCCTAATCATACCTCACACTGTGTATCTCCGATCACATATATATATGGAACAAACCTAAGGATTTATTATAGGGTCCTTTTGGAGTGTACAGTGCAACTAGTCTCTGATTTTGCTAAGGGCTTAGATTGGAGGTTTTCTCTATAAAGCTGATACTCCAGCAAGTGTATGTAAAGGAGTTGCTTCTTGCAGTAACTTCATAACCTTCACTAATAATTAACCCATGATGAAGTGGATAGTCCCTGGTTATCAGCTCCAGAGCCACCTGTAGAGCAGGAGATGGTTTGCTGTACAATGAATTCACTAGTTACTCAGAGTGTTCAGTAGCTGTATTTTTTTTTTGTTTCCAGTTCATAATACAGAAAGAAGTTCTGAAGGACATGCAGCACTTAGTGAATACATCTATATACAGTCAGCCAGAATTGAGATAAAAATAATACAGTGATCAAAGTAATTTTTCTGGCCTGCCAGATACATTAAACAGACTAAAGATGTTTGGGTGGGGTTTTTTCTTTTTTTTTTTTTTTAAAGAAAAGTTTAAGACTTTATTCAAGATGTATACCAAGCAGTATAACAAAACCAGCAAAGCATCAACCTTTGGAATACTGTTGTAATGGCCACCCTCGTGAGGCATTAAGTGTACCATTTCATCACAGATCTTTTCTACCGATCACAGGAAAGAAATCACATGAAGTGCACAATTATGATCCTTAAATACTTTGCCTAAATGCAAATCCCAACATAGTGTTCTCTGCTACTTCAAATATGGTGCTAGATGCAAAATGGGTACCCAAAACAAACAGCAAAAAGGAGACTGTGATTAACGAGCATTCAGTCACAAGTACGAGGGTTTCGTCACTATGTGAGAACACTTCAGAGAGCAGTCAGAGGCAGCAGGTTGTTTACATGAGGCTAGGGAACATCGCATCTCTCCAAGCAGCTTTCTCCCTCGTTAGGGACAAACAACTGGATTCTCCTTTCCTTCTGTGCTGGGTTTGCACTTACACAATTTAGATTAGCATGGGATTAATTCCAAGGTGACGGTGATACACATGAAGTCTGTCTCGTCTATATTTGATGTGATCCTGATTCAGCAATTGGCAACTGCTGTAACTGCGCTCATGCTGGCCCCTGTGACAAGAAAGGAGGCACGGAGGACTGCACTGAGCTGCTCTAAGCTTATGCCCCTCATAATTGAGGTGAATTTATGGTAAATTGGTGAAGTACTTCTTACTCAAGCCAGATCTGTTGCTATTCTAAATCATCAGCTGAAAGATTGCTTGCTTTTAGGAGGAGTAATCTGTCCATCACCACAGGCCCAAGAAGCCACCATCCATCCATCCATCCATCCATCCATGCGTCCTCTCGTTGCCCAAGCCCTGCAAACTCCATTGCCAGAAGGGGTCAGCATCAGCGCGGGAAGGCGAACTGCTCAGCCAGGCTTGCTCCTTGCCAGGGGCTCAAGAGAAAAACCGCAACAAAAGACTTGGTGTGGCCGGTGTTTATTCTGGATGAAGGCAAGTAGCCAAAGCGTGAAATGACAGACTTGGGGCAACACCTGTAAACAACCTGTGTGGGGGAGTTGAGGGATCAAAAGCAAATGACCGTTCTCTTTTCTATACAGAACACTACAGCACTAAGTGTACGTGGTTAGGCGTTCACATTTCTTGTCTATCTATACACAAATATACAGCTCAGTTGATAAATTAATACATTTTTGCCAGAGATATGAAAAGGTTTATTTTTCTCATTTATACAGTGAATGTTTTGAGAGATATAAGGCAACTCCCTTGTCAACGATTTTGCCTCAGCACTTCAGAAATGCTAAACAGTCAAGTTTACAGTAAAACAGCAGATTAGACGCACATTTCATAATTTTAGTGAGACTCAATGTTAATACAGCGTGTCTGAGAATAGAATTTGTCAGATGTTATGTAGCTCTATGTTATTACCTTTTTTTGGCATAATTGAGTGCAAACTTGTCAGCTTTTATATCTTACGGCAGCCCATTGCATAGCAGGGAAATGTAGCTTGCTTGCAACAGGATTTTATTTTCTGCTAACACTGCAAGCAGTTTTTCTATTTCTTTTTAATGTTTGCCAAAAGAAATCAAATAAACTCTAAAGCTGCTTAAAAATAAAACACACAAGCTTAGCTCCTCAAAGCTTTTGCTGAGTATCTTCCAAGGACTGACTCTTCTGTAACTGATATTTAAACAGGTTTGTTGGGGTTGTTTTTTTTTTTCAATTTACTTTCTGAAGACATTTTCCCTTCTTACCCATTCCAAAATATGATTGAATTAGCACATGTAAAGGAAATAAAATTCTCAGGTAACGAGGCCAAATATTGTGGCAGACACGGGAAATACCTGCTTGCTTTTTCCACTTCCTAGCCAGGTCAGATAAACATTTGTGCGTGCTCATAATTTATTTCTCTCTTCCCCACATATGTAGGAAGCTCTGGGGGAAAACCTCAGGCATCCATCAGACAGGGACAGCTGGGATATCGGTGCATACCCGGCAGAGAAACGGTTTCAAAGGCCACTTCAGATTTATCTCTGAGCCTGACACGCTCCAGCCGGCTGTCAGCATCCCGGACTGGTGTACCTGAACTAGATTAACAGTACTGTTCATCACCAAGCCCGTGTACTGACCCATTAGTGATGGCATGTTCTACATAATGCTAAATGTTTTTCTAGTCTATGTGACAGGTCCAAGAGCAAACACAAAGGGACACGTAGTTAACTTATGTGTGAATTTCACATGCTCAACACTTACAAGAGACACCAACTTGAAGCACAAATACACAAACCCTACCACGTCTTCCTCTTCTTTTATATTTCTCAGTTATATATGGATACAAACACACCACTCCATCTGGTTCTTGTGGTTCTAACCAAACTCCATGCTACAGGCGAAACTCCAGGCTTCAAAAAGCAGCTCAGACCCAGCCCTCTGCTCTGCTCGTGCAAGTAAAACAGCAGCACCTCACCAGGAAAGCCGAGCGCTGGGACTGACACTGTTGCAGGCAGGGGAGAAAGCTGCGTTTCCCCCGGGAAGTGCGTCACTAAAGCAATTCTGACTTCTATTACTGCACCTAGTGCAAGCCTGGCTTGCTCACATTTTAAAAGTGGCAGTAGAACATTTGCCACAAGCAATATGATCTAGTACTTCTAGCCGCCATCATTTTCCACACAATACTCTCCTGGCTCAGGCTGATCAAAATTAAGACTCCCCCTTCATTACATCATTGAAACCATTTTTTTTTCTCTTACATGTCTCTTCCTCGTCTTCTGTAAGTGGTTCTGTCTCTATGGTTTTTAGCACAATGATTTTCTCTGAATACATGTGATTTGCTTGCAGAGAAAGAAACAGAGTTGCAGCTCAGATTTCACTAATGAATCTTGGACATTTTGTACAGTCAAAGTACTTTGACATTAGTCACATCATTCACAGTCTTGAGGAGGAAGGGAGGAAAGAGAAATCCATGGCTCCTGCACATCCACTTCATTAATGATAAAGCCATAAATAAATACACTGTCAATGTATCATCATGAGTAACTGATTATTTTTGTTTCCGTTGTGCATTCACAGAGCTAGAGCTATGCGGACACAAATGAGAATTGTAAATGTACAACCTTACAGGATTAGCCAGTGTGGGGGTACACTCTGCAAACGAAACAAGGACTCTTAACCTGCAGGTGTCTGCCAGAGTGTCCTACCCATGTCACGGACAAATGCAAGAAGCGTGTAACAGAAGGATACAGAGAGAGGAGAGAGAAAGGCCATGTCTACAATGCTGTACATCAAAGCACATCCATCCCACTGCTGTTTCCTACGTTATTAACGAGTAGCTCTTTAAGGCAGAAGAGAGACATTCTGTGGATCTTGGTGCTATTGGCTCATTGCACTCACATTGTTTCAGTGGCAGAGGACGAGGTACTTTTCTTCCTGAAGCGAGGTCTAAGGGTCCTAGGCGGTGCCTGCAGAAAAGCAAGAGAAAACTTCAGTGGCGTTATAGGAAATGTTTTTTCTTTCCTTAAAACTCACCCACCTTTGTGGCAACGATCCTGTTCCAGGCATGAAGTAATGGAGAAGCAGATCTTGGCCCTGTAGATCATTAATGAATGACCAGCTGAAGACTAACCCCTTTAAGAAACTCGTTGTAGTCCTTTACCCAGGTTACACCAACACCTTCCCCTCTGGCACTTAGTTAGAGGTGTGGCTAAAGATTGCTAATAACATAACAGTCAAAGGAGCCAGGACAAACTGGTGCCATGTACAGCAGCTCTTGGATCAAGAGAGGAAACTGGTGGCAAAAACCCAGAGCTGGTTTCTCCCAGCCCACCCTGCACTGTCCAACCCATCCGCAGCCCCTCTGAAGCTGAAGGAGTCCCCAGGGTGAAACACACTGGGCCTGTAATTCTCACAGAGCTCTTTTAAAAGATCAGCCGCTCGCTTGGGAGACAGGCCAGACACAATCCATTGAAATTATTTTAGAAGCCAATAATTGCAATTCTGCCTTGCAGTCAGCTGATGCAGAGAGCTTTAAAAAGGAGCGCTGCATGCCCAGGAGGAGCCAGACCTACTCCATGAAATTGGTTTACTGTGATTAACCCCATTCCCCGACCGAGACAGAAATTCTTTAGACTAGCAAACAAAAAAACCACCCCAATCTGCAGTGCATACTTCTCTCAGAAGAGAGAAGCTTTGGCATGGCATTGTGTCTTGCAAGCTTCAGAAAAAGAAATGGTTACCAGATGTTGTGGAGGAGCTCACATTTGCAGTGTGGAGGCCTGTCATAGCATCATGTAGCACTGCAAGGCCTGGTAAGCTCTTCTACCCATTTACATAAATATCCAAAGCTTTAGTTTCTTTAACAGCATCAACCTTTTTACCTGTAAGGCTACGACAGGGTCTTACCATTCATAAGTGAGGACTTTGTAATTTCTATTTTATAGGATTTTCCAACCCAAGATCATACTGTATTTCCACATTCCCGTGATGCAGCAAGGTATAAATATTCATATAGATAAGGAACTGCAGTGCAGCGAGGTTTTGTTGACTGTATCTATCTCTTCCAGCTTGCCCATAAACCAAGGTAGTTTTTCACAGAGATGGGATTAATCCAACACCCCACCCCATCTTCCAAGCCTAAAATTTTACCCCAAGTCCCCACTGCAAATCCCCAAAAGCACAACAGAGCTGGATGGCACAACTGCATCCAGAAAGGCACAGCTGGAGGAGAAAAGGTAAGGAAGAAAGCTGCTGTGTATGGCAAGCAGGGATCCCACACCACCTCAGACTCTATAGCTACTGGCTCTGAGTCGCTATCTGTAAAGCTGGAGCTTGGGGACACAGCCTGACAACTACAGCGGTATCTCCTGCAGCTTGGGAGAAGGTGGCTTTTTGGGAAGCCAAACAGCTTTCAAAGAAAGCAGCCATGAACTGCACAGTAAAGACTCTTAAATCAGGAATTAATAGCTCTGCCTCCTCTGGGAGGCCACTTGACAGCTCTGAGAGTAGCTACAGAGGCTGCACCTTTCCATGGTAAGAACAGAGCAGCCCAGCTTTTGGTGTGATCCTCCCAGAGGTAGGATGACCCACCACAAAGTCACACAATTGCTTACCATACCACACTGCTCTCTCACACTGAGCCAAGGGGAAGGGTGAACAAACCCAGCTCCCCCATGGTGGAGATCTGAGAGCTGCTGGCTGTGGCTCCATACCCCCGCCAAGATCTGGAAGGAGTCTGCCTACAGAGTCTCCCATAGAGGTTTTATTTCCTCCACAACAAAATATTGCTAAAATTGCTTTTGGCAAACCACAGCATGAGATCTACATTTCCTTTAGCTCTTTTGTTTCCATGAAGCAACTTAAAGCATACTCGTTAATACAGTGCCTGATTCAAAAACCTGTTGAAGTCATGAAGGAAGAATTGCAACTGGTTTCGGTGGGGTTTGGCTAGGTGAGAACTCAAGCAAGAGGGACTGGGCTCTGAACTGTGAGCAGTCTGGCTGTACATGCTGTCTGTTCTCACCCTAACTATCCTGCCTTGGGGTGAGAATATATTTTCCTCTACATACATGAAAAATCAACTAGCAGTTGATATCCAAATCCTCTCACCCAAATACCTCCACATTAGCACATGGTTTAGAGCTAGATCCGAGTTTTGCAATTCAGATCCAACTCTGAAGCCCCATATAACTATTATCTCCACAAGCACTAATTCAGACCTCTTTCAGGAAATCCACACATGCAGAAAAGTGAGCTAACCCACAGCAAAACCAACCCCTGAAAGACTAGAAAGATATTGTTTGGACTCAGTGTTTTTAGACCAAAGAGAGATGTTCATTCAGTTGAAGATTCAAGGAATACCATAGAAGGAGGAGCCTTGACAATATGGAAGTACCTCAAGGGGTTGATCCTTCTTTTGGGGCCTTTTGTTCATGGATGCACAATCCAATGAATCGTTCTCTTCATCATCTGAGAACACAGAGCCTTTTGTTTCACAGTTTGCCCCGGGTGGCTTTTCATACTTATTGTCCACGCCTATTTATTAACATGGCCATTTACAGTCTAAACATGAAGACAAAGGATGAGGACATCAGTGATGGTTTGATTCACACACCCCCAAATGCCACCTCACTGCAAAGCCATGCATCTTCCAGGGATTAATAGACAGAAGGTTCACACATCACACTCTAGTAATAGCAGCTGTGGGGTTAGACATCAAAAGGCCCTTGTTTGTGAAGCCATTATAAGCTCTATTTGTATTATTTTACATAGAATTGAGACTAAATTCACAGCCTCTGATGTTCTGGAGAAAGAGAAATATTTTTTTGTTTGGGTTGGGGATAAATAAAATAGCTGGTTTCTTGAATCACTGATTCCGTCCATAGTTCCTGCATCTTCTGCTTCTAGGAGTGTCCTCTAGAAGACACCAAATGAGTGCTGAAGCCCTCTGAACAGTAAAGAGACAGCTGCCAGGGATGCAGAAACATGGCTGAGAGAGCTCAAGCCAAGAAACCCAGTCTATGATTCACACAAGTTAACCAAAAGCTTCAACAGGCATTGAACAGACCCTCAGCAGTGAGTGTGCTGCTGCAAGACCAGAGTGGGGAACAGTCTCTCTTCTGTCACTCTGGAGTAAATCTTATCAAGCACTAACTCCACTGATGGATCTGAGGCAGATTATGGCCCTATGACTATAGACCGCTAATGCCTGCTCGGTTGTTCTTATCGTTGTAACTTATGGCAAGATCTTTGTGGGACTGGTCATGTTGCACAACACAATCCATTTGCTGCCTTAAATCCACACAGAGAAACAAGACAGTATTTTTAATGGACAGTCCAAAGCAAGAGGTATGGAAGAGGACACCCAACGTGACCAAGCTTTCTGCATCTCCACAAACAGTTTCATATCAGTAGGGCTGGAGCTTTCTTTGTCTGACTGATAGTTAGGCTTTTTTCATTCTGAAACATGTCAGGAGCGGAAGTGTTTGCTGTTTAGATGGCATTAACCACAATTATTAGCTCTATACTTAGACTGTTGTATAAACATACATAGAAATAATGATCTGTGCTTCTTGTCTCAGCCTGACTGTAAGACTCTGCTGGACCAAAGACCCAAAGAGTAAAACCAAACAGGATTCCTACTTATTGTGGTTGTTGAGTTGGGGTTGTTCAGCCTGGAGAAGAGAAGGCTCCGGGGAGACCTTATAGCAGCCTTCCAGTATCTGACGGGGGCCTGAAAGAAAGCTGGAGAGGGACTTTTTTCAAGGGCATGTAGTGATAGGACGAGGGGTAATGGCTTTCAAAATGGAAAAGGGGAGAATTAGATGAGATATCAGGAAGAAATTTTTTCATTTTGAGGGTGGTGAGACACTGGAACAGGTTGCCCAGGGAAGTTGTGGGTGCCCCATCCCTGGAAGTGTTCAAGACCAGGCTGGACGGAGCTTTGAGTAACCTGGTCTAGTAGGAGGTGTCCCTGCCCATGGCAAGGAGGTGGAAACTAGATGATCTTTAAGGTCCCTTCCAACCTAAACCATTCTATGATTCTATGATTATTAATCTATTTAGATCCTTAAAGCACAAAAGAACTGAACTCTCCAGCAGCTCTTTCAGTTGGGTAACAGAAACAGGAAGTGATTTGGCTACAGCAACATCACAAGTCACGAGCAGGTCACTGGAACTCTCTCCAGTGTCAAATTCAAGTCAGCAGCTAAACGCTCTCAGTCCCTGCGTTCAGCCCACAGGATGCGGCTGCTGCTCAAGAGACCAGTGCACACCATCCTCTGGCCACTGACCCTGTGTTTCTACCCCTTCATCACCATTTGCATGGGCAGGCTGGAAGACACCATCACAGGTTTCCAGGAAGAGCTGGAAGCTGACTTTTTTCCCAGCTGTACTGAAAATGCCGATAGTCACATTGCAGAGAGTCACTTTTTTTTTCCTATATATTTCAGTTGTGTTAAGACTACACTGTGCAGAGAATTAAATGTTCTCTAGACCACATGGCAAACCAGTACAAGAACATTTTATTTTGATTACTATTTTATCCTTCCACTTGGGAAGTGAGCTATCCAGAAGGAACCCAGCTTAGGTCATCTTGGATGTGGAAGCTGGTCCTTGGCACCTCTCTAATCCAAATCTTCAATCCAGAAGAAAGGGAGTCAAGTTTGGTTTAAATGCTGTTTTTTTCAGCAAAGCCTGAACCAGGCATATTCAAATGTGCAGCCTGGAGGCCAGATACTGCCCCAACACCAATTCATCTGACTGCTTCCACCTGCCCTCTTCCCCAGAGGTCCTTCAGATGTTGATTGCATGCTGGACTTTAGGCAATTTGTTTCCAGATTGTAAAAGTGAGTCAGGACTTCTTTAAACTGCCTCACTGAGGTTTTCAGTGGTCCACCGTCACACCCAGCCATGTGCTGCTGCCAGGAGACAACAGCTTTCCCTAGGAAAAAAAGAGGACTTCAAAGGGAACAGGATGGAGGGATGTTAGAGAACCAGAATTAGAGCACTCAGTGATCTGAGTGTGGAGACACTGGCTGCTGAAGCATACATGATCAGGCAAATCTGCCCTGTTCCCTTTCTCCTACAGCCAGCCACTCCAATGCAAAAGGAGACAGAAGGAACTGTCAGCCCTGATAATGCTCCCGTGAAGCCCGTGTTTTTCCAGCATACGTTATTTCCTCCATTATAATTCTGTCTCTCAAACTGTGTGCTGGGCAATAAAGATATCCAGGCAGCTCTGCCACCCACGTTGCCTGTCTCCACGACTGGCATAGCATAGGCACAGCCTCCTGCAGGCTCCTCTGCTCTCCCCATCAGCCTGAGTGTCACACTAATGTCCTGGAGCTGCTTCTGTGAAGATCAAGAGGAGAGCTCAGCCTCCAAGCTGGCACATACTGCTTTGTCCCCTGCAGCAGAGAGGTCTGTAGAGTCTACTGGAAGTCGGGCTGAGGTCGTTGTCTTCTCCCCTGGTTCATCTCATTGTGAATGAGGCACTGAAAACCAGCCAAATGGGAATCAGTTTTGCTTCAGCCTCACTGAAGGGGAAATGTGGGTGTATCCCAGGCCTTTCCACTACATTTCTGACCATTGACAAGAGCAGATCTTGAATACGCAGGGCCCTTTTTTTAAAACCCAGAGCAAGAAGGAAGGATTCCCTGCCCATCTTGCCTTGGGAAGGACATCTGTATTGTAGGCAATCTTTGTATTGATCTGGGGTGCCAGGCTTTGTCCCACATTTGGGATAGCATTACGCTGTTGTGGGACTGGACAAAACTCATCTCTGAAGGGCTGCTGCTGTGTGAGTGACAACTCTGAAGTTGCTTTTTTTGTGAATAAAGTGATGACAGGATAAAAACCTAATTTTTTTACACCAAGAGAGTGAGCTCTCTTCAGGAGGAAATGTAAACCAGGAGATTAACCAGAATAATAAGCACACATGTGAGGAGTTAGTGAGAAAGGAGATGGAGGCTTAAAGTGACTGGATGGGTTCTGGGACACCAAGGTTTGTTTCTGGAGAAGGTTAAGACTGCAGAGCAAAACATGTTGTCAGGGCTGGCACGGGGTTCTCAAGGACAGCACTTGGCCTCAGGTGACCTCCTGCATGTTTCTTTAGGATGTGAGGCTGTGGAGCCTCAGGCTATCAGATGTCCCTAAAGCAACAGAGTCAGCAGTATGCGCTGCTCCAGGGAAGCAGTTGACAGCCCCAGGGACCGTGTCACAGGCAGGAGGTGGCTGTGTAAAACCATGGACCATATGCCAGACGTGTCCCCTGGCTCTCTCGTCTTTGGGAGACCCTCACTCCCCATCTCGGAGAGGGGTATGTTTTGGGTGAATCCACCTGTTACACTTAGGGTTCCATACCTTTGTGTGGAGGGCCAGAATCACTGCAGAAATGGGAAATCAGCTGGTGTGCCAGGGCTAAAACTGCTGTCGCCTCTTGCAAATGTCTTTTCAGTACCCAGACCAGATTACTCTCCTCTCTTCACTAAGGCAAGACAGAATCTGACTGTAAACAGTCTAAGAAAAGGGACCCTGTAATTCCAGTTCCTATCATCCTATCCTAATTCCTTCAAAGGGAACCAATATAACCAATGTGTGGGAAGCCCTGAAGCTGGGCATATTCCAAATTAAAGTAGACAATCGAGTGCTCTGCAGAGTTGGAATCTAAGCTATTAGATGCACCACAGGGAACAACTCAGCATAGAAAAGGGAATGTAGGGTCAGATCATCGTCATCTTTAATCTCTGTGATTCTACAAAGGCTAAGAAATCCCACTTGCAAAACTTTTTCTACAGCAACAAATGGGATTCAGTAGCGTGCTGGTTTTTTCAGCAATTGCTTTGATTCAGGCTCTGATCTATGCTGCTGTGTAAAATCCGGAGTAACTCCTTATGGATTTCCACGAGTACAACAGAGGACAGGACCTGGCCCACTCTAATTACAGACAAGAAAATTACTTTGATCTAGATCCTCTGAAAAAATTTGACACTTAAATACAGTTACAGTGGGAATCAGGCACCCCAATACCTTTGAGAGAAGCTGGAAACCCCCTCATTTTGCTGGGCACAATACTCCCATCTCTCTGATTCCTCGGCAGCAATGGGGAAAACCACAGCCACAGACTACATAAGCCAGGAGCAAGGTATTGTATTATTGTAATGGAACATAAAGTCACTCCAAAGCTAAGCCTTTCCAGGGGATAATTCATATAAAGAGGTTTGCACACCACTTAATAAGAGTAAGAGAACAGATATTTATTTTAAGATGGCGATCAGCTTCTTTTTCCTGCAACAAAGATAAATTTGCCATAATTTCCAAAAGACATTGACCCAAGTCGTACTTCCCCAACAGCCTTCATTGCCAAATCAAGAAGTTAGGAACAGCCAACTCCACCAGCATACACTGCCCACGAGCCACAAAACAGAGGCAGACATCCTTTCCAAAGCTGAAGTCAAATGCAACCAAAGCAAACAAGTCTAATTACATCAGCAAAGTCATCCGTTAATGAAAACACATCCCACAAATGATTAAGTTGTTAAGTGCTAGTCTATTCCAAACACCTCAGAAGAAAACTCATGCAATCGGTAACACTTACATCAGAGTCCCATAATATTTACATAGAGAAAAGGAAAGAATAAACTGTTAGGGGAAAACATTTGGGTATAGAGGGGGAAGGAACATTGTTTCAGAGCACAGAAAACTTCATCTTTGCTTTCATAATATTTGTGGTTCAACTGTAGTTTATTAAACAACAATTAATGTTTTAACTTTCTGTTGGTAAAATGCAAATGTATTTAAAGGACCTATTGATTTTTTATGAAATGTTTTCCTTCTCTGAAATAACCAAAATAAGTATGAAAGTATTTTTAAATACCTAGAGAAACTCTCAAATTGCCATTCAGAGATACTGTTGCAAAGTGATGCAAATAATCCCTGTAAAAATTTGATTCAATGTTTAGTAAAGGGAAATTTTAGGGAACAAAATGCCTAGAGCAATGGAAAGTTGTCCTTTGTTCTTTAAGTTCAATGATGGAAAGGTTAAAAAAAATCCCCAGCACAAGAGCTGGAAGCAAAACTGGCTAAGAACAAAAACGAAACCACCTACGCTATGTAATTGAATTAGTTCAGAGATATACGAATAGCCCCCTTGATACAAAGGCAATTAGTTTTTTAAGAGTACTTTCCACAGTAATAATCTCATGTGCAATTTGTAGCATACCACAAAGGAGGTGTTGGATACATCTAATATACCTATTAAGGTGATTTGTTTAAAACACAATTAAGTGAATGTCCCATTAAGGTCCTTGCTGAGCTGTAGTGCTGATTGTGTGTGATCTGTCACCTTGTCTTCAGGGTGACAATCACACGTAGGAAGAGGTCCAACTTTATTTTATTAGGAAAATGCCAGGGGCTGGCTTTATGCTGCAACAACTTGTGGATGGTTGACTGAATTTGTTGGCTAGGGTGACCATCAGTCACTGCTGAGCTGTAGTTTTTAGGGCATACATTACTGTATCAGTCACCACTATGGAGCACAACCCTGTGGTGCACACTCAAATAACAGTCCCATTCATCATTAACGTCCTTGCACATTTCTTACATTGCCTAAGGCTCCTGATCAGCATTTTAGTATTAAATGCCCCCTCAAGTACATGCAGCCACAACAGTTCTCCTGATACACAGCTGATTCTTCAATATCTGCTAGATGTATTGGTTCTCTGCAAGGGTTAAAATTGTTCCTCCCTCTCAACCATGCCATAGGTCTTTGCAACAGCACCTAAGAGACGTTAGTTGAGAGAATACCACCGAACATAATATTTGTTACTTTTTAAATGCCAGTTTCAAGCAAACTTGTTTAATACTGACCAGTGTTTAAGCATTTACAAGGCACTGCCAAAAGACAAACAGATATCTCTGGAGATTTTCACTTCATCCTTCCTGAAGGGGGAAAAAAGAGCTCTTACATAAATGTATCATTGTTCTTTAATGCTGCAGCCTGACTTTCCACAGGCTATGAACATAGAAGAGATAAATCAGAAACTTGTGTAAAGACCTGTAAGGAATTTTTCCAGCAAAGGCCTGTCACTGAACAAGAGCAAGAAGAACTGACACAGAAGCTGTCAAGAAGACACGCTGGAGTACATATAGTGGAACATGCTTGTCTTTAGTGAAGCTGCCCAGAGCAAAGAAGGATGAATGTCTTGAATTGTGTCAATGATTCATCATGTGCAGAGCATGAGGCCAGCTGGAGTGAGGCAACTGGGCAGGAAAGAGCTCCTCTTCCATGAAGCAAACAGCTTCAGTGACAGAGGAGCCCATCACCAGTGACGGATCGGTTCCCAGATAGGGGGAACTCATGCTGCACCCAGCCTGGCCTTCAGTCTCTGCATAAATGCACAGTCCCATGGCACCTGCAGGCCATAACCTAATGAAACCACTGTGTTTTGGCCCAAACTATTTTTATCTTGTCCAGTGCTTCTCTCAGGATATTATCTAGGGAGCAGGATGGGCAGACTTTTGCTCCCACCAGCCTATGCACACCTAAGAGTTGTAATGGTTTCTGTGAGTCAGCCAGTGAAAGAAACAACGGAGTTTCACCCACAAGAGCATTAAGGTAACTGCTCCTGTCAAAAAGGCTGCGTCGCAGCTCTAAACCAGCCTCTAATACTCCTGCTTGAGGTAAGGCTTGACTATCTGCCCATTTAGCTTATAAACTCTTTGGAAACGTGTACTGTTAACAACTGTACTCTGAAACTGGCTACACAAAAGTTTGTGCCAGGGAAAGATGAGTCCCAATAGTTTAGGACAACTTAGTCCTAGCTAAACAAACTTAGCTTCTTTCTTGCCCCTGCCTTTTGTGGCATTGAGAAAATGTGTTCACATTACGTAGTCAGCTCTCAAAGCTACCAAAGCTGCACTTACAAAGGAGCATTTTAAATGGCAGACCGTTGTCTGAGAGTGCATTAATGCATCTATTGCCTTGGAGACAGAGAAAGGGCAGCCTGTGGAGACAGAATGAACTCTCTATGTGATAGAGCCTCAGCATAGCCCTATTGACATGGTCCAAGGGACTGGATTACGTCGGGGGCGGGGGGGGGGAATGAGGAATAGTAAAACAAGCCAATCTGAAAGACAGGGTTCACAATTTAAACCAGATCAACATGACTTTGGGCTCAATTTGTAAATATATTGGACCGATTACTGTTTTAGTACCATTAAATTACTTTCCTGAGATTAACTCATGACTATTAGGCACCTAAGGATCCAGTGATTCTCTTTATAAATAACACTTTGAAGTCAAATCCTTAAAATTGGTTTAGGCTAAAATTAGAAGGGTGCTAATAAATTAGACTGTGAATACAGTGTTTTGTGATTGCTTAAACAGATACCGCCTTAAACAGGCTTTGTTCTGCTCAGTGGCACACTCAGCCCAAATGTGCTAGTGCAAAGAACCAGAAAAGGACAACAGGGAAGGTGACAAACAAAATATGAGGGTTGATTTGCCACCTAGGCAGTCTGCAAGGAGACAGTGTCAGGCTGGGATCACCAGCCTCCAAGCACTAATGCTGCACAGGGCTGCATGGCACATCAGGAGCAAGGCAGTGGGAATGCATACCCTCGTACCCTGGAAGTGACACAGCCAGCAGCAATGTCTGCAGCATGGTGGCAGCACTGTGATCAGTCCCTGTGTTGCCATCCCCAGGTTGATTGCAGTGTCCAAAACAAGCAAAAAGCACATGAGATGAGCAGTAAAGGCCTTATGAAGGTCTTTTGCTTCCACCAACATGAGACACTGCCAGGCTCGATTTCTTCTTTCTCCCTAGACAAGCTGCTTGGCAGCTCCATCCTCTGGCATGCCCAAATCAGAGGCCTCCCCCTCCTTTCATCTGCCACTGGGACAAAATGCAGAAGTGATACAGCTCAGCTCTTAGCAACCAAGCTGACTGGCACAGCATTGAAAAGACCACCAGCAGCTAAACCATTCACTACACTCCTAAGTTTGTAAACACAAGAAATGCTGGGGACAGTGGGACATTTTTCAAAAATGGCTTTAGCACAGACTAAAGCAGGGACAGTCTGTCCAACCCTGTTTCATCATACCAGGGGCTGCCACTGGGCTCTGTTATTTACCCCGCTCATCCCAAACACAAATGTCCTCTCCACCAAGGCAGAAACACTTGCCAATCCTTAGGGAACACAGAAAAACGGGGCTGGGACTGAGGAAGATTTGCTCTTGCTGCGTCCCCAGTGGTTTTACACTAGCACTGGGGCATACAGGGTTGAGGAGTTACACTGGTGCAGCAAGGACAGTGGCACATCCTCTAGAACAGAAATAACCGATTTTTTTTCTCTAGAGAAACACTCCCCAGCCTTGGGTAACACAGGTCAGTAAGGTGAGAAGCACTGCAATACTTGCCATCAGCACACACAGAGCTCACAAACTCACTTGCAGCCTGCCCTTCCCCTGGTTTGTTCCTCTAGTGTTAGGAAACCCAGTGAGTAAGAGCGGCAGGAGCAAGCCAGGCTGGGGAACACAGCCATGCCCAAAAAGGATGCATGGGTATCGGGGCGCAGGAAATCCAGCACTCACCTCTGAGGAGTCGGCATACCGAGCAACACGTGCACACTGAAAGAGGAGCTGAGCATTAGAAACTCATCAGGCTAAGCTACTATCTCTCAGAAAACACTTGGCATCATTTTGAGGTGGACCTCATGGCCCCTGTGTGCATAGACAGATGATCGTCTCTATTCACCAGCATGGAGCACAGGCCTAGGAACGTGCCTCACCCTAGGCTGTGTGCCTAATGGGTGTTAAGGCTGGGATTACGTACAGCTCCCTGGCTCTGTTCTCAGATCAGTAAACAGAAATAACTCCTGACTAGAGGGACCTAGGAGTGTAGATAAGCGATGGGTAACACAGTGCAAAAGGTTGTATGACAATAAACACAGGATGCAATACTGGGACTTGTATTGCTACATGCCTGGATTTTTTTCAGTAGATTTAGACTTCTAAAAGCACTGGTGCAGCCATTCATGCAGCTTCTGAAGAAAAACTATCCACAGATCCCTGATCTTCCTAAATCAGGGATATGCTGAGGAGTCCTGCAAGAGTTATATTTTGGTGGAATTGCTGTAAGAATAAAAGCAACCAAGAGAATTGCATTGCACCCTTCAGTGCAAATGCAGGTGATTCACAGTTGTTCATAAAAGTGTGACCTTAACAGCTTCATCTTGTGGATAGCTTGTGTTCCAGGAAACAGCCCAGAAATAATTTCCAGCTTGAACCTTCCAATCTAATCCTCACAGTGGCATCAATGACTCCAGAACAAAAAAGCTTTTGGTGAAAAAAGAAGTTTGAGCTCTGCGTGATTTCTTTGGTCATAATTACCCTGCACTGTAGACACTGAAAGGTCGTCCATAGTTTCACAGTCATTTTAAACCAGCACAAAATAGTGCTGCTGCTCAAAACAGATGTCCCGTTCCCCCTTGCACTCTGGCCTCTGCTTTCCTTGTCCCATTGCTGATGTCTGTGCTGCTGCTGCTCTCTATGAGCTCGAGGATCTGACACAGGTCCAGAGCAAACTGGAAGCAAGAAACAGCATTTAACTTGAACCAGCTCCCTGCCTGGGGTCGGCATATATAAGTAAGATTTAAACATGTCCAAGGGATAGGACAGTATGGGGCAGAAGCAAGCAGTTGGTTCATACCCTTTCAACAGGAGTGCTGGTTCACATTGGCTGGATGCTGCTGTGAAACTATGGCCTTCGTATAAAAGAGATGAGTCTCAACCAACCTCAAGAGATCTGCTATGGGTTTAGATCAGAAGGTCGCTGATCACAGTTTTATGACTGTTTATTCTCTGAGAGCTCATACAACATATACATACAGGTTGTTCTTGCACGTCTTCGTGGAGTTTTCCTGGTTGGTGGGGACTGAACTATCCAGACGTATTCTGAATACTGATATTCCCCCACATTTGTTCTGTCATGCAAAGCCTTCAGCACTTAAGTGCAAAACCAAGAAACAGCCTCCTGCACAGAGGAGCGGAGAGTATCAGAAAGCACACTGTGCCTTTCTGCTTTGAAATCATTCCAGCTGAGAATGATGTCTGCCTGGGGTAAGCTTAAGCAGAAAGGACACTCGGTCTGGGTAATACAGAGGGTGGCTCGGTAATATGTGATCCTCTGGCCCAGACAGTGTCAGCTCTGGACACTGACCGTCCCATGATGCAACACAAATCTCCTGCTACTGAGGTATGTCCCATTGACTCACCCAAAAGCAAGGCTGGCCTTCAGTACCCAACCCACACTGGAGGTTTCCACTGACATCAGCAACTGTGAGATATGTTTGCATCAGCTATGGAATTGAGCTGTGTGACATAGCAGCCAATATCCCACTCCTCAAGTCACATCTGTCATTCACCAGCCATCGCAAGAGAACAAGTTTTATCTGCAGAAGCCCCCCCATTGTTAATAAAGACACATCTGTATATGGATTGTTACTGGACATTTTCCAGAACAACAGATTGCCTTGAAAAATATTTGGAAATGTTGTTCTGAAGCTTTCAATTTTCCATGACAATGAATAGCCACATGACATTTACAGTTGCCAAAGGAAAGGGGCAGTTCTGCCTGCAGAAGAAGCACAGGTTGGAATCTGCATCCAAGTTAAAATATCACAGGCTATCATCAGGCTACCAGGACGCTAAATCAAGAAATCCTGAACTAAGTGCAAAGCAAAAGAACAGATAAAGTGATGATGGGCCCACTATGTGGAGGAAGAGCAACCAAACCATTGTGTTTCCTTGGTGTACATCAAAGGAAAGCATGCATGTGCTTCACAGGAGCAGTGGCAATGCCTCACATAATGTGCTGTGTCTGGGGTCAGCAGCCACACACAAATCATGGCAAAAGCAGCCAGATTTTAGAACCTAAACCACGACACAGCTTTTGCCCCTTTCTGTCATCTGCGTGGGGCTTTTGACCGGGTGTGAGGCGGAGGACAAGGGTCTTTCTGTGGGACAGGTATGAATACACATGGACCCCAGTATACACTGAGCAGTCCTGCTGCAGAAGGCCATCCACATGAGCAGGACTGCTCATTGTATAGCAGGCACCATTGAAAAGCAGCAAAGACAGCAAAAGGTAGAGGAAAAGAAGGAATAATTCTCCTTGTCTCAAAGGCAGCTCTTGCATATTCTATTTCGTGGCCTCATAAGACACTCTTCAGCAGGCAAAAATAAACCTTTGCTGTGTCTGCATGTGGTTGTTACTAAAACCCAAGCTCTTCACATGGTGCTTTGTGTCAAGAGGGGATTCAGAGCGTCACAAATCCATCTAACGAGCACAAGACACATTACAAAAATAACAACAATGGAAATGAAACAAGCTGAGTGGTTATTTAATGTAGCCTGAGTACAGCATGGTCCTGCAGCCAGCTTTTGGCAACAGCCAAAGCCCACTAGTGTCAGAAGAGTTTTTTCATGGGTTTCAGTGGGCTTGAAAACATGCCCAAGAAATGTGAAACCAGAACCTGAACCACTCCTGGTGCTCACAGGTGGGTGGGGGTTTCATACCGACAAACTTGAGTTTCAGCAGTCTCATCTGTGAGGGAAGACAACAGACCTCTCTTCGTCCCCTTGTCTTTCCAAATCACTTTCTTTCATATATCATATCTGCTCTTGAACACAGTCCCACAACAGGATTGGAACTAGCAACAACAAGTTCCACAGATCTGGCTGTGTTCTCATTGCTCAGGGGATGGGACCCGTCTAAAGTCCTGTAACCTTAACCTAAAGAGCCATCTCCCGTCTCTGCCTCGCTTTTGTAAGTGAGGGTGTGCTTCCATGCAACATTCGTTCAGTAGCAAAGCTGGCTTGAGGAGCTTCCAGTTCCTGGCCTCTTGATCTCAAAACATATCTTCCCAAAGGTCTCCCAAAACAGTTATTTTGGATGCTCCCAGTAAAGTGGATCAGCAAATTGGTCTGAGTTAAAAATAATCCCTCAAAAATAGTACAAGAAAGTATTTTTAATCTGGATCAAACTCGGGATTTCTTCCTGAGTCCACAGGTCTTTACTACTTGACAGCTTGAACGACCATAGCTAGGCCATTCCATCACCTGAGGGTAGCACTTGACATCTCGTTATCTTAAGGCTGCTATTCTCTCTTTGACATGGCTGTCTCTCCTGCTGAGAAAATTAAAAGCCTGTGCTAGATGCAAAACTAATTCTTCAGCCTTTGTACAGCCCTGACAGACATATGAAAGAAATAAAGGGAACTTTAAAAGCACTCCCATAGGCAATCTGTGATGCTCAGACACACTCCAAGGCATGGAGATGCCAATCCCAAAGCCAAAAGGGTTACAACTGCTACAGCAGTGCTCGCTTTTTCCACCTGTAAGGTTGGCTGTGGCCTAGCAATGCCCCCCTTCCTCAGCCAAACCCCACGGGCAGCAGCACTCCTCAACATATGCAGCCAAAATAACACTTCAGGTTCCTGTCCCTGCCACAGTTACTGATCATTTGTAAACTCAGGCAGAGCGCTGCACCTGCAGAGGACTGCAATAGGTTGGTATGGATGGAGGATGTAGGGAAATGGGTGAAAGCACCTGAATGAACAAATGGCAGAGGAAGGTCTAAGAGTGGCATTCAGATCAGCAAGTCATCAAGATCCCAGCACACCCACATGCAGTTTCTCAGATGCCTGGACTGGGAAACAGAGGACAGAATAAAAGAAGGGAAAACATGAAAAGGGACATTTCAGTTGCCCAGAAACTTCTCAGAAATAGTAGCAAGATAGAAAGATGTTACTACAAACAGAAATCTTCTTGCAAAACTGGGATCAGTTCAGAGACAGGACTTTTCCACAGGTATTTTACATGTTAAAATCACTCAACTAAGGTGTACAGGAAAGCCACATAATAAATCTTCTAAGGTATTGATCTTAAAATACACAAGCATCTTCTACCACATATGGCTTTCAGGACCTGGGAAGTACAATTTGTTCTGTTTTACAGACACACTGAGGAACAAAGCTTCACTCCAGGTCATACCAGTATTTTGCAATAAAGTGAGGTGTGAATTCATGTGTCCTAACTCACAGCCTTGCCTCCTAACCACCACACTGCTTCTTCTGCAAACACAGGACCCATTCCTTCAAGTCTTCCCTAAATGTCTTCATAAAGCATGATTTCTACTCAGACCAAGGGTACATTGTTTGCAGCTCCAACCAGGTTCTCTATTAATGTTCTTAAAGTCATTTTGTGTATCCCAGATACTGCTGTCAGGCTTTCTAACAGCTGGCTAGAAAGACCTTTTACAAGAAAGGTGAGGTCTTCAGCTGAGTCCTCCTCATGTCAAACAGATAATCCAGGGTATTTTTGCTGACTCCCTCTGATGTCAGACTAAGTCCCATTATCTCTAAAGCAGGAATATAAAGAGAAGTCTAATGTTTCTGTGAGACAGCAGAGACTGCTGACATGAACATTTGTGTTATCTAAGGGCTTTGGGACAGGAAAAAGAGCCGTGTGTCAGCTGTTCTGTAGCGACTGATCACGCACATAACTCATATATGTATATATTACATGTGTATATATAGCACACTAATTAATAGGGAGTAGCAAATTCGTTCTACCCCTTGCTTATGTGCAGCAATCCAACTAAACAAATATAGAAGGTGGAGCGATGGGACCATGTCTGGGCTCAGTGTGACTAGAACAGCGTTGTTTCACCCCGAATATAGCCCTCACAAAGTGATACAGTCTGGCTGATAGATCACACTTTTCCATCAACACACACGTGTGCGCGCACTAGTTAGAACTGTGATCAATTCAACCCTCTAGACATTCTGACTACATATATAATCGTGTCCACACAAAACAGCACAAGGACTAGAAAGACCAGGACTACCTAATCTGATTAAAAGTGAGAGCAAAACTGTGGTCTTCCACACAGCATGATGCCACCATGTGTGAGTGAAATCATCCTCTGGAGGTGCCACTCCATACTGTCTGTAGATGGAGAAGGGGCCTGCAAGCAGGTTTTCCTAGGTTAGGGACCTCAGTGAAATTACTAAGTGAAATGGGACAGATAAAGGTTTTGGCAGATTTTGCAAATCTGTGTTGATTTCATTAAAAAAAAGAATTAAAAACAAAACCTCAAATTACTCAGATCCAGAAATTTGTGACAAACACTAGGCTCAGTTTAAAAAGTTTATGAACAATTGAGTTTTCCAGACATTCATTTTGAGAGACCCTTGTACAGCATTGATATGAAACCAGATCAAAACCAAAAATTTTTGTCTGTTAAGACAGGAGCTTGTGGCCAGGTGAGCTGAGTTCACTGCTTTAAGAACAAAACTACAAAGGCTGCTCTACACAACATGGAATTAAGATAACTAAATTATGTATTGTTTGTGCCATTTGTTATTTTGGTCCAAATGACATGTGATTTTTTTTTTTTGAGGAAGAGTTTTATATTCTGTGTGTGAACACTTTGCTTTCAGATTGATTATTTCAAGAGAAGTGTATACAAAACCTTATGTAAACATCAGAATAAAACCACTGTGCACCAACATTAGCTGTTTCAGTTTACCCGTAAAGAGAATTTATTCAACAGATGATGTTAAAAAAAAAAAAGAAATCCAAACAGAGAAGTCTGTGAGCTGTAATTCTCAGAATTTGTAAAGGGCTTGAATGATAGTCTTTAGGAGGGACGAGACAAGACATTTCTAATACATTCCAAAATTAAAGCAAACTAGAAGGGTAGCAATCTACACAGGCTTGAAACAGTGAATGTTTGCACAGACCTCAACACACACAAGCTAAAACTGCTAAATTTCAAACTTGCCAACATATGTTTCACAAGCTACCAAGTGCAACACGCCTGCAACTTTCTGTGGCTTCTCATCACAGCAGTTGAGTTGCACGATCTTTGGTGGTATTTGGGAATCCCAGAAGCCATCTGGAACCCCCTGCTTGGGATAACCCTCCATGTCTCAATTTTTGAGATCTAATCTGAAAACCTGTCACTAATTAAATGTTTTGGACCTGGGCTCACAAAGATTACTTCAACCACGCTTGAAATAAATTTTTGTAAGTAAATCCTCAGGAATGGATTTTATTCCCACCGTGATGTTTCTTCCCTTTGTTCTTTCAGAATTTGAAAACAAACTATTACCCTTCAGAGCGACTTGTTTTCCATAACAGTGCTTATGCAGACATCCTTCACATTGTAAAGAGATCTTGGTCTCTGCTTCTAGGAGTGCTTTATATGGGTTTTATTTCTCAGTAGGTTTCATCAGTGATAAAGTTCTGAAACTACAACTGTCAAGCGTTGTAACAGCTACTGTACTGTTCAGAAGAAGCACAAGTGGGCCTAATTCAAACCAGATATCCATTAGAACTCACATTTATGTTTAGATGACATAAGAGAGAGAGGCTTTGATAAAAATGACCCTTGCCCACCACTGTGCATTCTTATCCCCCCTTTTTGCACTTCAATTAGCCCCTCTAATTGAAAATCCACCACAGCTTGCAGCCCCCAGTCCAGAGCCTAACTTTTCAGCTCAAGTTACAAGTACTGATGCTGGCTCCCTTGCATGTTCAAGTCTAGTCCTTGGTATCAGCCAGGAATAGTAACCATCAAATGATGATACTGTTTTTTCTCATAAGTGCCAAGACACTCAACAGCGTGTCTGTGTCCTGTGAATTCTGGTATGTGCTGCCTGCAAGGTCTGTTTCTATATATTCCTGCCAACTACATGACTTCATTCAGCTGTGTGATATTCCGGACAACACAATACTGAAAATAACACCAGCACTTACCTGAGCTGCCAGTGCCTTCTGATGCACTTCTGGATGTTTTTGGCTGGCTCTGTTTGCTACTTGTTCGTACAGTGACCGAAGGAGGAACAGCGCTGCTGCTGTCTCCACGAATCGTCGAAAGATCCTGCATGCTAAAGCTCCTTAGTCTCTCAGACAGGGCCCCCTGTCCCTAGTTAAACAAGCAAGCAAACAACATATACAAAAGTTAGATTCCACAGTGTATTTTGAGCCTTTCTCCTCCCTAGCTCACTGAAATCCATCAGGACAGTAGGAAAAGAAAAAATTGCCTGGTCCAGTAACCTAGAGAGGACAAAAATGAGTTGTTAAAAGCTTCATTTCCCTCTTTGCTCTTCCTTTTGGAGTGGTTGTAGGCACAAAGTCATTCAAAATTTTGACAGCAAGCACCTGAATCTTCAATGCAGTCATCTGAGCTCAGAGCAGCCTTGGCCACATCTAAAGGAGCAGGATGTTGTTGTATCTTTCTAGTAGGTACTTTTCTTCACTACGATCTTAGTCAAATAGATGCTTGGCTTCAGAAAAACAATTAAATAGTCTGCATCAAAATAACTCCCTTTTAATAATCTATGATGATATTCACCCAGCCTTTCTGAGTCATACACAGAATTTCCAGAGCACAGAAAATTCGAAATTTTAAAGTAATAAAAAGTTATTGTTAAACGCGAAGAAATATTCCAGTGCTTTTTTTCATGCAGCTTAAGGAAGAAATAAACTAACACAACTTTTTTGTTCTTTTTAGACTAGCTCTGCATCAGGCAACAAAAATATTCTGGGTGAAAGGAATGTAGATGTTCTTTGTAAAGGACGGGTCGGTTAAAAGACACCTTTCCTCAAAACTACATCCCATCAAAAAGGTGACTATAAGTATACCTCTTTCTGAATTCTGTAACCCTCATACTACACCACTGCCATAAAGTAAGAATGCCAGAAAATACAATCAATACAGAACCCATCTATCCTTGTCTATTGGCTATATTAAGTGACATTCAGAATGTAAATAGCATAACTTACAAAAAGTACATTTAGGTTTGAGCATTTTGTTGAGGGGTGGAGGGTCTGAAAGATACTTCATAGCATATAGTCTTGAAAAAAGTACCGAAATAAATACATAGAGCCTGATTTTAAAATAATTTCTGCTCGTGTAAATTAGGAAAAAATTAATGGATGCTTTGACCGAGATGAAATCAAGAGGATGGCAAACAACAGTAAATATTACCCTCTTTAACAAAACAGATAAGGCACATCGTAGCAATTCACACACCACCTTCATTTAGACTTGTATCTGACAAAGCAATACATAAGTGGAAGCATAGCCTGAACACTGCCAGAAGTCTCTAGGTTGGGGCTGGACCAGAATACATCGCTGCTCCCTTCTGGGCTGCAGATTTGAGTATTCTTCCCACAAAACCAGGGTGCAGGTGAGGGGCCAGTGCAGAGTACGCTCTGGTGCAGGTGTAGCATGGAGAAAGCACTCATCCTGATCATCTACGATCAAAGGCAAGACAGGAAACATTCCTTGCTAAAGCAGTTAGGCAACACTGCCTGTCCCCTAGTGCACTGGCATCAATAAATTGGGAAGGCAATGCATTAATTTACCGACTAGTACTGATTTACCAACATCACTTCAGAAATTCCACATGTAGAGTAATAGAAATATCAGTGCCTGTATCCCATATAAATTCATTAGCACCTTACTTTTAGAGGCTGTAAATACACAAGGTATCAGGTGCTTATAACTACGGTCACTGTGACAGCTTGCGCTTTCTACATTCAAGAAAACTGCTAGATCAGTAATCCCCCAACTTTTCAGCCTGAAGCTTTACATACAGGAAAAATCCTTTAAGGCTTCAAACTTCCTTCTCAACTCCATAGTACATCAACTTAACCACAGGCAGGCTATACATCCTGGTCTACAGCATTTTTCTGCATTGCCAAGAAGCAAACAGCACATGATGATACCTTCTTCCACACTGTCCCAAAGCACCATCAGTTGAAATACACATCATCTAAGAAAAAATAAAATTGAAATGTCCTTTGTAGGGCAGAGTCACCTGGCGGAGCTAGCCAAGAAGCTGCACTGGGATTTTTTTCTTTATTTTACTGGTTTCTTAAGATCTCTCTATGTATACTGTGTTTGGCAGCATTTTGCATTTAGCTTTTCTGAAGGCTATTACAGATAAGTTTCCATACACCCACCATGCTCTTCCCGCAGACTTACTTTGCTCTTTCTCATTAGCTTGTTCTACTTTTTAAAGTATTTTAAATGGATGGGGCTTTTTTGCTGGTATACCAAGACATTTACTTTGCTTATCTTATATGCTTATCAGTGGAGTCCACAGAGATGATGTTTCATTAAAATCTCACCTCTCCCATCTCACTCTCCAATCTGCCACAAAAGTGGCAGATGCCTGAATTTTGGTTACTTTCCTGCCAGTGGCTGAGCCACTCCTGGGACATGTTCTCACTCTAACAGGTATCTCAAGCTTTTCTTCTTAGGCCAGTCTAAGGTACATCTGCTCTGCAGTCTGTGAACGCAGCTGGCACTGGGCTGACATACTGAAGTTCCCTTGCGTGGCTGGTTAGCTGGGTGTGATCTTGTCCACTCAAAACTAGTGCAGTTCTAGGTAGGTTTCGTAGCCTGCACTGAATTCCTGCGCTGCCACCCTATTCTCAGTAACTGGTTTAAAGCTAACACAAGACATCCTACCCTGCAGTTTGACTACAACAGACAGATCCCTAGTGAGAGCAAGGTGAGAGCAATCAGATCACTAAATAAATTTCGCTGTTGCAGAATGACTGAACCAGCAAATCTGGAGGGTTTAGCAATTGATGAGCTGCTGTAACCTGAGTGCTGTATTCCTCCTGTACCGCCAACTCAAGTGTCAGCAGTGCTCAAGCTTTTAACCTCCTCCCAGCTGCTCTGCTCAGCCACCTTACCCAAATACCATTTCATTCCAGCGAGCAATTTATGTATGTGGGCATGAGTCAGATTAGAGACAAGATTCATGCGTCAGACCAACCTGGCAGGGAAGATGACACTAATGCACCCTTTTGCATTGAAACTGGAGAAGATACGTTAATATTCTTGCATTGCAACTTGTGATGTAGCGGCATATAATGATCAAAAGCCCCAGAGACAGCTTTGAAACAACAAAGGTCTGATACGTGCCTGTCATCTGTGAGTCTGTTACATTAGCATACATACAACCACAGCCTTAAACACACAGTCACAGAAGCTGTAATAAACACCTTTGACTTTCTCCAGAAACAAACTAAAAAACTGTCTTCTCTTGATTTTTGCTTTAATTTAACCTGTTTATAACAGCGAAGATAAAAGTTGCTCATCACAGAGATAATAACAAAATATTACTGTTCCTACCACTCCATGAAACAGTTTGTCAAAATCTCAGAAATGGCAGGGATAGCGAAGGCTTAGGCTAAGTGAGGACACTGAACACGTGTGAAAGCCTACTGACTTCCCTCCCATCTTTCTTTCGAATTTTTGCACCTTCAGTCTTTGTAGGGATAGACTTGATTTAATTGCTCGTAGGGCAAAACATAACACTTACAACTTTTTCCCAGTTGCCACATTTCTACTTGACCCCAAATAGAAACATGACAGAAATAATGGTTACAGTAGAATCAGGATGGTTTCAGAGTGAAATGGAAAATGTTATCAACCTTAATTTCCCTGTCAGATAAGCAGCTGTTGTATATGAAATTGCAAACATTTGAAAAGCGAGCACTGTGAGAGTTTGCAACACTGTTGTTTTAGCAATAAAGACTTTATCCAGCTGTAACATTTATTATTCCACAATAAGACTTATCATTTATTAACAACAGAAAAATAACAAGTTAATAGCTTTATTTCACAACAGAATAGATTTAGCACAGCACACATCTTGGGCCGCGTTTGGTTAAAACAATCATGTGGAAGATGAGGAGGTGCTGTTTGGGGGATTTTTGTTTACTGTCTTGGCTGTGATCATACAGATGCTCTTCCAAATGCTAAGGACATTGGATATGTCCTAGAAATCTCAGCACACCATGTGCCTGCACAGAGAGAAGATCCAGGTCCTGAAGCTATGTCTACGTTGCAGGCCAGAGGCATGTTTGCAGCATGTCCACACAGATCTGGGCTAGTTTTATCCTACAGAGCGTGACAGCAGTAATATCATGGCAGTCACTGCAATAACAACATTTCATTGTGTCAACAGCAAAACAGCATGGTGGTATTATAAAACCTTTTGAAAATGGGGACTTGGAGGGCTGTAGGACTATGGATGACACCACCTCTCCCTCCCCCGTCATTGAACACCAACTGCCCCATGTGGATGATTGTGCTGGCTGGACCTGTATTTCAGGGACTTCATCCCCTGGTACAGGACACAAGCATGAAGCGGTGCTGGAGGACTGAGCCTTACTCTCCCTGGGCACAAGACTGCCTGCCTAGACCCAACTTCTATCTCATCCCACTTATTCTATGACACAGATTGTCCCCATAAGCATGACACTTCCGATCCAGTAGACAGTGATTTTGCTAGATGGTGCAGTTTTGGTAGCAACAAGTGGGAGCAGGTGTGTCTCTGTTCCCTGCTCACCATAGCGTACCTGCTCCCAAATTCACCTGATCTTCTCGTTCCTAGAAAAGCTCACCCCATAGGTAAAGGCATGGCACAAGCTGAAAGCAGACCTCTTCAGGCTTCCTTCGCCTCTTCTTCTCCTAGGACCCACCAACCTTCCTAGGTCCATTCATGGGACAGTGCTCTCTTTACAGGGGCAGAGAAGGGCCAGGCTGGGGCAGGGCTCAGTGCTACTGAATAGGACAAAAGATAAGTACTACAAAGGACACAGTAATATTACCCCCCAGTAACTGCTGCCACTTGGTATCAACCTTATTTAGATTCACGACATTACAAACAGTATCACCCATCAAGACATGGACATTTAAGCTACAGAAGCTCATCTGTGATTCTAAGGGAAGTTAAAGCTCCCATCCATGCAGCATAGTAATTAATCTAAAACTAATTTAGGTACATTTCTACCTGCTTCAGTCAAAACTGCAACTCCAGCGTAGGCATACCTTACTTCCCTGCATCTAGCACCTTCTCTCCTTATTTTTGCCTTAAAGAGTGGGACAAAACAGTATCAAAATACTGAACTTTCAAAGCTAGCTAACCTGCACGCTACCTTCCTCTAAATGTTGCAGACATCATCTCCAGAAACAAAGATTAACCTCTGTGGGCCCAGAGCACAAACACTGATGCAACCAATATTTGCTTAGAAGGATCAGAAATCTTGATCCTTTCTAAAATCTGAAGTCATTATTGTGTCAGGCACTGTAAAAGGGACTCCATCAGAAACAGCTGGAATTCTCTTCATTACTTTGCCTCTCTATAATTAATCTCTGCATTCACATTTGAAGTAAAACTTTTTAGAGAGATGGATTTAGAGGTCTGGAGAAAATACATCCAATGGAATTATTTGTTAAAAATACTCCAGATATGTAGGTAGATTTACATAGGCTCTACGTAAATAAAATTAGGCACATAATTTAAAAATCTGCAATTTATATAGCAATCACATTAAATATGATCTAAATATAAACAAATAACAGTGTCTAGATTTTATCATACCTTCAGTCTGACAATCTGAAAGAATTCTGTAGACATTATTTAGGCTTCAGAACACTTCTAATACCTACAAACTCCACTTTGCAGCTGTGGAAACTATAACACAGCATGGTAAAGTGACACAAGTGAGGAACCAAAAAATGTCAAGTCATAAAAGAGAAGCTTTTAATATGATCACTGTTAATACAGGATGGCACCTTCTGGCCTTGTGCATCTTAGGATCAGTAGTTAATGGACAGGCAAGGGAACACTAAGTCACACTCACCATACTTCCAGCACAATACTAAACCTGTTAATGTTGTCCACTGTTTTTGCTGTAACTTTGGTTAGCAGTCCTCCTCCACACCAGCAGACATGTCTGCATGCATGTTACAGCCTCCACCCTGCGGATATTCACTACAAAGTGTAGTGCACATTGCTAGGATGTCAGTTATCGCTATGGTGTCAGCAGGACTTCCCCAACCACACCTATCAGAAAATGCTTGAAGAGATGCATCTTCACTTCTGAGCCAAGTCCTGGTCTTGCTAGCTCCACTGCAACCCCAACCATCCTAATAGGATGACAGCAGTGGGAGAGAGTTTCCCTTTATCCATTAGCAAGAAAACAACAGCAAACACAGCAGCTTGGCCAATGCAGTAGCAAAAACCTGAGTTAGATGGGTTTTCCATGTACAAAGCTCCCTGCCTGGCTGCTGGAGTCTCTCTGATCGCCAGCAGAGGACTTGGAAGGCATTTTACTGATGAGATCAAAGGATTTTAAAGCTCAGCACGTGGGATCTACCCACTGGAAGCAGAGCAGACAGCATCTGCCTCAGACCAATCTCAGCTAAAACCAGTTCAAACTAGTCTAATGGGGAGGCAGACATTAGTTAGGGGTTAGTATAAGCACTCAGCAGATTACCTGCCCTTTTTTCTGGTCCCAATACAAGTGTAAATGAAGTAGCTGAGAGACCTAGCAAGGGAAAAAAGAGAGCCATTGTGGCAACACGCATAAAAGCTTTGAGAATAAGGTCTATTTGAAGCATAAGTAATCAAGGCGAGACATGAGCATGACACTGGGCACCAATGTGCAGGAACTGACATACACATAAAAAGCAGGGACACCCACCTGTGGACTACACCTTTGAACGTAGGTTCTCCCTTCCTCAGCTTTCCCAGAGAGATGGAGAAACCACTCCATAACCCCAGCTGACAGGGTGTTACCTAGCAAGTGTGTTTAAAGAGTAAAGCAAATTATAAACACAATGGGCTGTCACTCCACTCTTTGCACTTGATTGATGCTTCCCACTGGAGAAACCTCAAGTGTCTGGCTACCTCTGTAATCCAGACTTAAGATCATTAAGAACAGAGTGCATTTATGACTAATTTAGGCAGAGGATTAGGTGAGGGGCATGTGGCAGTCATTTTAGTCCTGGTGACGGACAGGTCTTATCAGAAGTAGGGTAACGCTGGGGAATAACTCATGGCAATGAGTGGGAGTTTGCATGCAGAAGCATATTGTGCCCAGTTGCGGGCAGGCTCTGCTAAGAGCAAAACCATTGACTTTATGCTCTGAGCACAGGCCTGAGTGAAGAAGGAAATTACTTCTGCCACCGCATAAACACAAACACCTACAAGCAATATCCTCATGGCCAGGGCTTGTGTGATGTGCCTAGCCTGAAACAACTACCTGGTTTGGAGATGTCAGATGGTACTAAAGACTCAAAGGGAAACCAGCTGACGTTAATGTTGATGGTGGAAACTTAATTTCATCCACCCTTTGTTTGTGCAGTTCATTTCCTCTCCTGGGAACTGTTTGTTATTGTCTCTCCCAGCCTGGTCTCTCCGTATAAATGTATTGTTTGGTTCTGCTGTCCTATGTATTCACTGGCTATTGTCTGCTTCTTAGAGCCACCAAAGAAAGAGCCAAAAAGAGAGATAAACTGGAAACAGCTACCTGGATTGTAGTTCAAACAACGCTGGGTTTTTACTGTTTTGGGAAAAACAGATTCTCAAAGATTTAAGAATGAAGACACATCACACCATGACAGGAACAGTTCACAAAATACTGCGATCAGCGGCACACTACCGCATGTTTCAAGAAAGCCATTAGTTGTTTCTCCTTGTTGGCGTAACATAGCTCAGCCACGAGATCTTTGATTTTGGATCCCAAATGGAGATTCTTTAAAGGAAGCTACCTTCAAAAGCAGCGTGCTCAGCCCTTCTAAGATAACACGGATCCCCAAAGGTTTCTTAAACTCTGTATGCTACATCACTCCTGACTTCTCTAGCTCTCGGCCATGTTACAGGACAGGGCAGACAATGTGGCCATTACAGATATGGTACTAAGCAGACTAGACAGAACTGTCCTCTGACACGTTTGGTAAGCGAAGAAATACTCTCCATCCAAGTAGTGGGATCTAATCATTACAAAGAGGCTTTATCCAGTGTCTTAAAGAGAAGGATGCTCCCTACCCCCTGCCTCCCTCCTTCCTAATTCAAGTAAAAGTGCATTTCTCCACTGTCATGCCACAAATGGCAGCATCTCTCCCCTGCACAAGTTTTTGCTCCAAACTCCCATGGTAAACAGGTCTCAATTCTCATGGAAAATTAGGGATCTAAATATTGACTTTCAGGCAGTTGCACTGGCTATACCAGCCAGATACTAGAAATGAATTAAAAGACACTGTTTGACGAGAAAGGATAAAATTTAAATCATCACCAGAATTTCCCTTCTAATGCCCTGGTTTAAAAACCAGCAAACACACTGGGAAGCTTCCTGATAAATTTCTTGGGACTAAGGGACCCTAAAGTAGTGGAGCTGTGACACCCCAGGGGGTGGTGAATCCAAAGGTGGAAATGCAAGTGATGATGCCAGACCAGACAGCTGGTTGTGAGCTGAAGCAGTTTGGGAACTGCTGACACTGCACTCCTGAGTGTGGAACATACTGAAACCCTCCTGCCTTCGTCTGCATGCCTGGTCCTTTTAACTGATAACCAGAGTGATTGCTAGCTCTGGCAGCACTGCAAGCCATATTTCCCCACTCATGAAAGGCTCATGGACAGTTTCTCAGACTTATTAGGCACAAACGGGCTTTTCATCGACACCAGTCATGCATGCTTGCTCCCTCCACCTCATTTATAATCTCCTGCCAAGGCACTGCATCCACTGCCAGCAGCACGCTGTGCTCCTCTCCCCTTTCTAAAGGCAGGCTGTACCAAGGGGCACACAACAGGCTGCAGCACCAGCTGCTGTGCAAACAGTCCCTGTCCTACACACAGGAGGGCAGAAGAAGGTACATTATCAGAAACCTCTGGGTTGCGATGATCTGTTGGCTGTGGGATGTTTTCTACAGCTCTCCTTTGAAGAGCAGAGTTGAGCTTGGGGATGGTTAAGCAGTTGGGAGCAGGATTTGTCTTGGGAGTGGGGAAAGATGTTGGCCTGTTTGACAGAATTGGTTTGTTCAGGGTGAGGAAGAAGGATATGCGAAAACAGGACCTGGGAAACCCAGGAGCTTGAAGGAGAGGGTCAGAGATCTGGGGCAGAGTGTAAAACTGGTGATGGGAGGGTTGCAGAGACAGAGGAGTCAATGGAGGGGCTGGGCTGGGTCTTGGGAAGAGAAGCAGGGAGTAGAAGTGTTGGGGATTGGGGAAAGGGCAAAGCAGCAGGTGATGGGACACTTCGGGAGACAGGCAGAGGATGAGAAAGTGCTGGAAGCATGCTGACAGCTAGGGAGTACATACAAGTGTGCTGGAGGAGGCTGGTGCTGCCTTCAAGCAGCCTCTCTTCACGGCAGCCGCACACATCCCAGCTGCTTACATTAGAAACCTGACTGGTGCCAATGAAAAGCCCACTTATGCCCAGGCCTCCATCTGATTCCACTGCCTGGCCAAACCGTTGCACCTGCCCCACTACTGGGGCTGTAACAGCCTTGTTGCTGCTCCCCTTCTGCTGTGACTGAAAAGCAGGATCCTTTTCTGCTTGTCCTCTCCTCCCCTGAGGTGAGCTGGAAAGAAGCTGGCGATCAATGCCCAGGGCCCTTCAGGGGCAGGAATAGCTGAAGTAGTTGGAACTAATTGAAAACATACAAAAAGCAGCAGGTCATCTAATCCCACCACTTAGGACTGACCCACTTGAAGTCACAGTGTGTGACAGAATGACCAAGCAATGAGGACAGGATTATAGAACACCAAATGAGATTATGCTTCTTGGTGGGACTCAAGCTGCTGGGGGTAGGGAAAAGATCTGTGTTGAGCACCTAGAAGGGGTAATAAGACCAGATATCCAGTGCTGTCTGCTTAGAGAGCACCAAAAATAGACTCTTCGGAGAGAGAGAAAACACCCAAGCAGGCCAGCTGGGCAGACTCAGGGCACTTGGGACACTGACAGCTCCTCAGCCTGTAAAATGAATTGGCACGGGTTTGTGCCAATGTTAGCACAACTGTGGCTTCAAAACAAAACAGAGCAGGGGAAGGGAGCAGGAGGAAGGGGAAGGGAGACAAGCCTGTACTTGACTAACTAAAACTGTAGGCTATTTAAGATAGAAAAGGTGAAAAGGGCCAGGGGACCAGAGACAAGGAAGGTGAGGCTGTGCAGACTGCAGCATCTTAGCCTGTGGTAAATAGATAAATAGCAGCCTGTCACACAAAAACAGCAATCAGAGAGCCAGCCACATTTTCCTGCACAATGGATAAAAAGAATGAAGACATGAGCCTTGCCCAAAGATCTTTTCACAAGAAAATAAGTTACCACAGCTCAGAAAGAGAGGACAGGGCTATGCACAGTGGGAGATGTCTCCAAGTACAGGAGCCTGTACATTTAACCTCATTTACTGAAAACAGATCTGTACAGAGTACACTTTCAGCCCAGCATTTCACTGTGTATTTGCCACCAGAAGATGCTCACTTGCAAAGTCTAAGGTTCCACTTCTTAATACAAAAGCATTTCTTCCTCACCCATTAATCCAAGCGAATCAGGAAATAAGACAGATTCTCACATTCACTTACTGGTAAAAGTCATGTTTTCCATGGGAGCTGCAGGAGCTTTGTGCTTCTGAATATATGGTCATCTCTATAGGTTCCAATTTTAGCATGATCCTTTAAAGGCTGAAACCCAATGAACCTGTTCAGGGCTCAGTTTCCTATCTACACTCAACACTTAGAAGAAATAGTATTCTCTTTCCTCCTTCCGTAGAAACTTCCCCTTAAGGACAGCACTGCGGTCTTGTCTAGCATTTGTCAGCTCAAAGTGTTTTCCGGATAATTAGTCATTTAAACTCTCACGCAGGATAACCTAGCTTTGTTATACCTCCTTCTCAAGTGAGCAAGTAAGGGCGTTGACATACATTTAACAGCAGCTGAAAACCAGGGCAACAGCAGCTGTTACCACCCATACCTGCTTTAGCGCTCCACTCTCAGAAACAGCTCCCTTCACAGCAGCAGGGGCAGCTAAATGGAGACACATCCACACATCACCCTTCACATCCTGAATAGCTGAGGCACCCCAGCTCAGCACTTCTGTACTGCAACACATCAGGCTGTAAATCACAGCCATTCAGCCCTCCATGCCCAAAAGACAACAAATTTAGTCTGAGAAGGGACAGGCGCTGCTTTAACCACTCCTGACTATTACACCATGAAGACTGTAAATGTATTAAGGCTGTGGTTCCATGCGCAGCAGAGCTAATCTGTCTTCTTCCCATGACCAAGAAGGGAAGCTCTTGGCTTTGCATTACTCTGACCACACTCCTCACAATGCAGTCCTGTCCCTTCCCTTGTGCTGGCTCAGGCACTTGAAACACATTTGTAGGCTCAAAAAACAGTATTCCTTTTCTTTCTCTTTGTGGATTACCTTTCTGATGGATTAGGGATAACCTGAGGAGGTCCAAAGAGCTGATGCACAGTAACCCACTGGGAGCAGGAGCATTACCCCATTTTGGAGGAAGAGAGATGTCAGATCAGCTCACTGTCTCTTGGATCTGTACCCTGAGGCACACAGAAGCCAGCAACTTGCTGGAGGCCAAATGCCAAAGTGGTGAAGGAAGACAGGAGTCCTATTTTTCCTCACATATTCAGAGTAATTTAAATGTCAAGGTTGAAGCAAAGACATGAACAGTCCTTGCTTTGTTATAAAAACTAGTAAATCAATCAATCAATCCAATAACAACCTCTGAATCTTATCAATAGATTATTTTCCACCTCCCCAAATGACCATGCAGGAAAGACTCTTCTGGTCCACTTAGAGGTTGCAATATCTCAAATGTCTTCTCTCAAGTTAGGCTGGCAGATGTGCCATAAAACAATACCACACAAGGCACAGAGTTACTTTCTTCCAGCACTGAATGGGGAGCTTCATTAACTCATGGAAAACAATGGCTTCCTTGTACCCTGGAGACTCTTCTCCCTTCTACCCAGCTGCCCAATGCCACTGGAGCCACATTTCAAGGCAGTGAGATTCTTAAGAACAACACCAGAAAAGCAGAACAATGGGAAGAAAAACTGTGGTGCTGCCAGTTCATTCAGGTTGAAGAGCTGAAGACACTGTTGCAGTCCTGAGATAAACAGGTTGGCACTGTGGGTCTGGGCTACTGTTGAGCTTCTCATATTCAGGAACTACGCAAACAGGAGATAGAGTTCCTTTGGGATTCACACATAGTTTCTCACTCTGTCCTAGAAACAGCTCTAGCACAGAGTGTCTGCAGCACCTTGTAGGAAGGGGCTCAGAGCAAAGGCAGTGCTACAAAACAGGCATTCCGAGAGCCTATTTATGTCCATGGTGCTACTTCTTCAGGCTTACATAGCAGCAGTAAAAGTGTTGTGTCATGAAGGCATCACACAAATGTTGTTTCGTTGGGCATATAAAACACAGCTTTGCCTTAGCTCCACATTTATCTCAGGTTTCAGTCCAGGTATGGATTAGCTAGCAGTCCCTGGGTTAGCAGAGCCTCCCCACTGAAGAGCAACAGTTAGTTCAGGAGAACTGAGCCAGGCCTGACAGCCACAGGCTGCACAATGCTTGGCAGGGAAAAGGGAAGCAATTTTTCTTTTTTACTTTGGAACAGGATATAGCTTTTGCATATCCCTGTGATCCTACATGGGCACGGCACATCCCAGGGGCTCCCCACTTCTATAATACCTTGCATTCAACATGCTTTATAGGCTTTATGGTATTTGGCCTCCTAAGAATGTATTATGCATTTTTACACAAGTTAAAGTCAAGACATACAAAAACGATGTGCCTGAGGCCATGTGAAAAGCATTTGACAGAGAAAAACAATTTCTTTCAACTCCCATTCACACCTTTTTCCAAATACCAGTTCCCACCTTGCCAGTATGTTTCTACTATCCTTTTGCAAGAGACATTTTATCTGACTGCATGAAAGCCATATCTTTTCTACAAGTTGCCCCCAAAACACAAGGGTATATTCACTGTGCACAATTACCCTAAACCATGATAATCTATGGCCAGAGAGCAGGACCACAAAATGCAGTTATCAAGTCCTTGCAGCTTTTATGCAAGCAAAGAAACAGAGATAGCAGCTATTTTCTGGTTCTGGCTCTAAGCCAGGAACAGAGTACAGGATACATGTCCTCAGATGAGACCACTCATCCAATATCTACTCATTCTCCAAAAGCAACTAATGCCACTTCCCATTCACTCTTACATAAACATGTCTCCAGAGAATTATACACCAGGTATGTTATGTGTAAGCCTTGCAGACAAACTTTTAGCCTTCACAAACTTCAGATCACATCTGCTTTCTGTCAGTACCCAAATTATAGGTCACTAGATCCTGCAGACTTCTCAACAATTCAGTATAATAATTGAAAAACTGGGGTGCAGATGGCCTTTTCCTTCACTGCAAAAGGTGTCGACCAAAAAAAAAAAATATTTCCCTGCCAGTGTGTTAACTGTGTTCACCTAACATCAGAATCTATCATGAAAGCATGCTCCTATTTTGACAGTGAAAATGAAGAGCACAGGCTATGATGAACAGAATTGCTAACACTGTCACCTTGGTGCTGATGGAAAATATAAAATTCAACAGAGGCCCGAGGCAGACCTTAGCCTTAATCCTTCATTTCTGACCTCCTATAGGTTCACTATGCACCACACTTAGTGTCTTCATCCCAAAAGGCACCTGCATGGCTGGTGAATGGGGAATTGGGAGGCATGATCAAAATCAGAGAATCCCTACCCTCACCATCTCTCCGCCCCCACACTGTGGCTGCTGGGGGTTATGGACGCAGATGAGATGCTAATGTCACCATCCTGACCCGCACCTTTACCTTTGAAGCGGCCATGACAGCTGCCGTGGCTGCGACGTTCAGTCCCCGCTTCCCGAAGTGCACAAGGGCATCATAGCTCCGGTCTTTTGCCTGGACGAGGCAGTCATCGATTTCCTGTCACAGCAGACAGCAAAACAAAACAAAAAGCACAAGAAGGACAAGTTCAGAGTGCTCCCAGCCTCAAACTCTTGGCAGGGCCAGGTCATCATTTATGGAGGCAGACATCCTCCTTTTTTTCCACCTTGGCTGAAGAGAAGTTCACAGCCAGTGTTTGCAAATAGGAAAGGTTTGCAGGGGAGCAGTAACTCCCATTGCAGGCTTTGGGAACTCTCTTCTGCGAATGGAAGATTGGGACACAAAGTTCAGATACACTTGCACAGTGCAACCACCACCAATAGGTCCTGGAAGCAAGGCAAACGCATCTACCTGGGCAGAATGGACCAGGGTATGTCAGGAGCCGTTTGCAATCTATGGACTGTAAAGATGAATTGGATTGCCCCATAGTTAAAAAAGAATCATATTATGACACTAGGCAGCTGCAGCTGTACTGCTCTGGGTCCAGTATTCGAGGTAGGTCTGCACATCACTGCAATGTCCTGCTTCAACGTGCCCATGGAATTGGTAGGCTCAGAGCTTCTGGACTCCTATGCTGCTCAATATATAGTGAAATGGTTATGAAAGTTCCTGCCCTCACCCTCCCTCCCCCAAGACACAGGTGTCTGTATGATAATGGATGACAATGACTTCTAGTACTCAGCTACTGGATGTGCTAGGTTAGTAGGGACTGGAGGCTGTGAGAAGCTGCTGTCTGTTTAGTAATTCCCTCCATATTCCTAGTAGATAAGAGATGGCAGCCCAAAAGGCACGAGCACTGCTTGCGAGAAGCATAAGTAGAAGTTCCCAGGAAGCAGAGAGACAGGGGACTGATCTCCACTGTCCCTCCTGGACAGGACTAAGATACAACTGTTCATGCACTGCCTGTGGCTAAACAGAGATCTTTCATTTCCATAGTTGCCAATGTGGGAAAGTTATTAACTTCTTAGTAAGTTGCATGTTGATACGTGACCGACAGCTGTTCTTGGCCCATGTATCCACATGAGCCAAACGGATCTGCCTGACAATGTCTCATTCACAGCCACAGGAATCTCCTAGGCAGCCAAATGATCCAAGCTGTAATGCCTGCCCACCCTACCCCTCCACCCCCCCAAAATTAGCATCATGAATTTGAGCAAGATATGTCTCAACCCAGGACCTCAACATGCTACATGCCTTACTTCAGCATGCTATGTCTCTCAGCCAGGCAAGTGCTTCCGAAGCTCCTTTCAGATAGGCTTAGCTATTTGTCTCATTGCTGCAATGTTTTCGGCAGAGCTGGGAACAAAGTTAAGGAGCCCTGGCTGCCAGACCCTGTTTCTCTGTTATATCCAGCCACAACACAGCACTCCAGCTATATTCAGCCAGTACTTGCAAAGCAGCTCAGGAGGTATTTTTATCCCCCTCCCTCCCAACTTCTCAAGTGCACAAAGATGAGTTAATATGTGTGAGCGCACTGAACAGATGCCAGTATTTAAAAACACAACAACCACAAAGAACAAAAACAAAAATGCTCAAATTATAGAGGAAGAGAATCGGCAACTCCCAGTCCTTCAATGAAAATGAGTGATACAAGGACTGGAGTAAACACACTGTTGATCTGCTCCACCCAGTGAGGACCTGGGCATCTGTGATTACCTTTTCTTTTGAAGACAGCGTTGGATGCACAAATTTCCTGTACAGGAGGCTGGAGCCTTTTGTGTATGGAGACAGCAGCCAAGCTACAAAAGCTATTTTGAGTTCATAGTAGAAGGGAAACCTAGAAGAAAAAGAGCTGTTAACGTCTGCTCCCAATTTAACCACTGCCCTTAATTAGAGATGCTCAGCACAGGAAGGGACTGGCCAGTCTAACTTCGGGCAGCTTTTACTTACCAAAGAATCCAAAGACCTAAATGCATTCACGCACCTTTGCACACATCACAACTAGACATATGGGTAAATATTTACTCAGATATTGGAACCATTATACTCGGTACTGGTGAGGCCCCACCTCAAGTACTGCGTTCAGTTTTGGGCCCCTCACTACAAGGAGGACATTGAGGTGTTGGAGCATGTCCAGGGAAGGGCTACAAAGCTGGTGAGGGGTCCGGAGGACAAACCTTATTAGGAACAACTGAGGGAACTGGGGTTGTTTAGCCTGGAGAAAAGGAGGCTGAGGGGAGACCTTATAGCTCTCTACAACTACCTGAAAGGAGGTTGTAGAGAGGTGGGGACTGACCTCTTCTCCCTGGTGACAAGTGATAGGACGAGAGGAAATGGGTTTAAGTTATGTCAGGGGAGGTTTAGATTGAATATTAGGAAACACTTTTTCACTAAAAGGGTTATTAAACATTGGAATAGGCTGCCCAGGGAGGTGGTGGATTCACCATCTCTGGAGGTGTTTAAAAAAAGGGTAGATGTGGTACTTAGGGACATCGTTTAGAAGTGGTTTTTGTCAGGGTAGGTTAATGGTTGGACTTGATGATCTTAAAGGTCCCTTCCAACCTCAGCAATTCTATGATTATTTAATGGTCTAGAAGAGACTGCTGTGTGATAAGAGGAGCTTTCTCCATGCAAAGAGCACAGATGCTGCCTTCGTAGTAGCATCCACAGTCATTATGAGGGAGCAAAGAACAAACCAGCAAATCATTATTTCATTGATATATTTATGCACCTTTCATCTCTCTGCCTTTCTGCTTTTAAGAGAACACTTATCTGACTGAAACTGAAATACAAGAATTTTTATTGTCCAAGCAACATGCAACATAAAGGTGCAGATCCACGCTTTCAGGTAGCACTGTAAATAACTAACATCAGGACATGCTTTGGCTGTAATAACAAGGCAGGGACTTCTTGAGATTAGATTATCCAGACTCTTTTCTGGAAGACAAAGCCTAGAGCTCAAGGCTGGCCAGCTGGCAGCATCCTCATGCAGGCAGGCATGTTGTTGCCAGCAGTGTGATGAACCAATGCCACCCTTTGTAAGCAGGGGCAAGCAAGAGCAGCACAGACACCCTGTGATGGCTGTGCACCAGCCCAGCTAGACTGAGACAGACTCCTGCTGTGCTAGCACAGCACTGTCACCGAGCCAGCTGGGCCATACAGCATCCAGGTCTGACCCAATGGGCCTCTGCAATGCTTTACTCTGAGCATGGATTTGCCATGTTGGTCTTCCACCTCATTGAGGATCTCTACCGCATACTTGATTTCACAGGCTGGACAAGCCCTCTGTCTTTCATCCTGAGAGCGCCACATAATACATCCTCCAGAAAAACAAATCTCCAGATGAACACAGTGGAGGTAGATCTGCATGCAAATTAGATAGACCATAACGTCTTTTATCTCCTTTTCAACAGATCTGACATGTTGCCAAGTACCCTCAATTCCCTTTGAAAGACTCACTAGAGGCATGCAGTGCTATGCAGGAACAGCCTTTAGGTGAAGGCCATGCACTACAGTAAAATTTTCATCCTGAAGTCTACTGATCTCACTGGTTTCCACTAGAAAGGCCTTACTACAAAGGGAAACCAAGCAACAAACATTTCCAAACTTGGGCATTCAAATTGAAGGAACTGAATTTGATATTTGGGCATTTATATGCTCTCATCTTGACAGAGGTCACCAGGAATCCTTTCACTGGCACCAGAGAGCCCACATCAGTATGGACTGTCACTGTTCTCCACCAAACCATAAGCCCAGCCTAACCAGGAACAGGCCTGGCAAAACATCCCAGGAACAATCACTCACACAGCAAACTACAAACGAAGTCCTGTGCTGCAGGGCTGTTTCTGCCTGATCCCTAGAGTCTGTGTATTTACTGTAAGACACAGCTAGGTAAGTCTAGAACTATGCCTGCAGCTAAAGCTTCTGCTGTTTACGTGATGATCTCTGCAAGCATCCAACTTGGCAATCAGCTGCACTTCTCTCTGACAGGCAGGGGACTGAGACTCCTGTAATGATTTCTCACTAATGAGATATCGGTGAGCAGTTCCACCTTCCTTCTTGTTTCTCCTATGACAGCACTGAGAAAGGAAGCATGTCTCCTCTACACAAAACACCTCTATGCCCCTGAAACTGCTAACCCCATGTTCAGGAGGCAGTACACCTCTGTGACCCTTTTTTCCCCTTGTAAACATTTCCATTTTCTTTCTGTCTCATGCCAAAGACCCTCTCCCATCTGGTGCTCACCAGCAAAGGAAGATATCCGTGAATGTCTCTGCTGTCGTGAAAAGTGCGAATATGATCCAGTACATCATCCATTTGACCTAGTAAACAAAAACAGTAGTTGGTTCATTTTTCTCCAAGAGCCTTGAACTATCTCTCACAGGCACAAGTACACAGAATAACTCGCACAGAAAAAAAGGTTCTTTCCCCACCCTCCTGCACTGTGTATTTAATAATTACTATGGACCTGGAGATGCCAGAGGTCCCCCCACCTCAGCACATAACACACGTCAGATTTCCACACAAGCCCTTGGGAAGGAAGACTGCGGCCTTTAGGACTGGTGTCATGACAACAAGAGCAGACTGATTCTGTCCCTACAGAGGAAGCTCAACTGGCCAGTGGAGGACCACTGCCCTACCCAGGGCATTAAAAATCTCACTTGGCTCATCTTAATAGCAAAGGTTTATACTAGAGTGTTGCCCAAACTGCAATTAAGACAAAATGTAATTACTTATATAACATCTACAGGCAGGGGAAACCAGTCAGGATGAGATAAAGAAGTTACTTCATAATTTATCAGCAGTCCTGGAGACTAGCAGATGTGACGCCCATCTACAAGAAGGTCCAGAAGGAGGATCCAGGGAACTACAGACCTGTCAGTCTGACCTCGGTGTGGGGGAAGCTTATGGAGCAGGTTACCTTGAGCACCATTACATATTATTTACAGGACAACCAGACAATCAGGCCCAGTCAACATGGGTTCATGAAGGGCAGGTCCTGCTTAATGAACCTGCTCTCTTTCTATGACAAGGTGACCCACTTGGTGGATGAGGGAAAGGCTGTGGATGTTATTTACCTAGACTTCAGTAAAGCCGTCGATACTGTTCACCACAGCATTCTTATGAAAAAAATGGCTACTCAAGGTTTGGACAGGCATACACTCTGCTGGATCAAACACTGGCTGGATGGCCAGGCCCAGAGAGTGGCAGTGAATTGAGTTAAATCCAGTTGGCGGCCGGTCATAAGTGGTGTTCCCCAGGGCTCAGTGTTGGGACCACTCCTGTTTAATATCTTTATTAATGATCTTGATGAGAAGATTGAGAGCACCCTCAGTAAGTTTGCAGACAACATTAAGTTAGGTGGGAGTGTTGATCTGCTTGACAGTAGGAGGGCTCTTCAGAGGGACCTGGATAGGCTGGATTAATGGGCTGAGGCCAATAGTATGAGGTTCAACAAGGCTGAATGCCAAGTCCTGCACTTGGGCCACAACAACCCCATGCAATGCTACAGGCTTGGAGAGGAGTGGTTGGTAAGCTGCCCAGCAGAAAAGGACCTGGGGATGTTGATTGACAGCTGGCTGAACATGAGCCAGCAGTGTGCCCAGGTGGCCAAGAAGGCCAACAGCATCCTGGCCTGCATCAGGAACAGTGTAGTGAGCAGGGCTAGAGAAGTGATTGTCCCACTGTACTCAGCCCTGTTGTGGCCGTGCCTTGAATACTGTGTTCAATTTTGGGCGCCACAGTACAAGAAGGACATTGAGGTGCTGGAGAGGGTCCAGAGAAGGGCAACAAAGCTGGTGAAGGATCTTGAGAATAAGTCTTATGAGGAGCGTCTGAGGGACTTGGGGTTGCTGACTGGAACAGGCTGCCCAGGGAAGCAGTTGAATCACCATCCTTGGATGTATTTAAAAGCCATCTAGATAAGGTGCTCAGGAACATGGTTTAGAAGTCAGCCTGGTAGAGTTAGATAATGGTTGGACTTAATGATCTTAAAGGTCTTTTCCAGCCATAACAATTCTATGATTGTATACTGCCCATCCCATGATGCAGGGCTCAGGAGCACAATCTGATTGAATTAGCAGTGCCTTCTCACATCCACACCCTGAGCCCACTGCAGAGACGTGGGCAAGTACATCAGCTTAAATCCCCTACCTGGGGCTTAGGTGAGAGCATTTTACCTCATGCTGGTAGTGAAAGCATGTGCTGTGCTGTCACGGTGTTCAACTATGGTAACTCCACTGTGGGGTGGATCACTTGGTGGGCAATTTATGGATGGTCTCTTTTGCAGCAATAGTGACAGACACAGAAAGAGTCTTTGGGGACCGTGACTTGGTCAGGAAAACTGTAGTATTTCGAGTAATTCAGGAATCTGGGGATTTTTGTCACTGAGCACTAAATGGGATTTAAAAGCACAGCTAAACTACTCTGATGTATGCAGTATTGGTGGTTCTTGGGCTGGAAAGAAACAACGTATTTGTCATATGCCATCAGCACTTCCAGTGATTTTTATCAGGTGATGTGGTGCTCCCTCTTCTGTGGCACTGTTGCCACAGAGGTGATGTAAGGAATCATTTCCCAGTATTGGAGATGAGGGCAAAACCTTTTATTCTCCCTCAATATTTTTCTTTCCATTGTAAAACTGTATAACTTAAAGTTCAAACAGCTTTAAGAATCCGTCTCTCCACAGGAAAAGAGATGGTAAGACACAAATCGTTAATTTAACTGAAAATTGTTGTCTAATAAGCTATATTTAGAAATGGAGATTCTTAAGCAGTTTTGCTGGAATGTTAAAAAGCTTAAGGAAGTAAAAAACATGAAAATCCATGAATTAGAGAACTGGACCGTGATACCTAAGGCTGGGATAATTGCAACAGAATAAGGGAAGGCTGGAAATAATGGAGTACAAGAGGGATACCTACACCAGGTGCTCCTCTGGGGAAGGGAGGATGGAGGCAGCAATAAATCCGGATCTCACCAGTTCTGAAATGGCTTTCCTCCATCTTCTCCCCAATGCAGTGGGGACAGTACCTGTATTCTCTCTCCATCTCCCTGCAGGTACTGAAATTATTCCCTGAGCACCTGTCATTCAGCTATATAACTGCTCTGCTGTGATTTACATGTATATTTATATTTAGTGTTACAGCTGTAGAATGGCACTGCCAAATGCCTGACAGCATTGTCTTCCCAGGGCAGCTTCTGCCAGACTTTTTACGTAACTGCGACTCCCTCAAAACCTCACTGCCAGCACAGTTCTGTCAGACATTACTGCCAGCAAAACTTTTAAACACAAACCAAAACTTGGTGCAGATGGGCTTGAATCAGCCTAAAACACCATTTATCAAAATGACTATTACTAAGCAAAATAAAAATAAACTATAGTGATATAAGTTTTGACTAGTACTTGAAGAGTTTGTACTGTGTCAGTGTAAATTGCTACAGTGCAGACCAGGTCTTAGATTAGCTGTTCCCGCATTTGGGGCATGTCCTCATGTGTCTGACGGGAGTTCCGCTTTTGCAATTGAATTTCCAACAGGAATTTGACCCTTCAACAAAATAGTTTCCAAAAAGGTACTATGAAAACATTAAGTATAAGTGGCACACAGTACTTGGGGATGCTAGCGCACATCTTCAGCATTTCCAAGTGAAGCATGTACAAACCTTGAGAAGCACAGCTGTGCAAGGGCTGCAGGGACATTCTGCCTTAAGTATCTGGTGTGTTCTGTGACACTTATGATTCCCAAAATGTCCAAAAACATTATCTGAAGGAAGGGACTGACAGAAAGGAAAAATCTCAGCAACAGAATGAGTCCCAGTTTGAACTTTCACTAAGGACTTAATGGGATAGCCATCTATGCTGTTACCCAGAGGAGAAAATGGGCTTGTTATCCCTGGGATCTTGAGAGGATTGAAGAGTCAAGATCTGGAGGCTGAGCCCAGTTCAGCAAAGTTAATAGAGCTCAGGTTGTGAAAGGCACTACAAATATTACAGGACCCCAACAGCATCCAAGTGGTTTTGATTCTCCCACATTTGACTTCCTTGACGGACCCATCTGCCTTTAGAAACTGGGGCCCGGGGAAGATTTTTCAGCAAAAGGACAAGATAGCACACCCAGTTGCCAGACGTGCCTGTAAATAGGTCATTCCACAAGGAAGGATGTTTCTATGTGAGGATTCAGTCACATTTGCTTCAAGTTGCCTCCTCTGATCCTTGTTTTGAATGAGCAGCTAAAGCTTCAAGGCTGTTCGAAAAGGCTTTGATTTATGCTGCTCTTCAGAAACAAAGGAAAACACGCAAAGCTCCAGATGCCAAACACCTTTTAAGTCAGCAGTATATAGCTTGCACCATCAGAGGAATAGCATACATTTGTCAAAGAGCACATCAACTCTGCAGAGGAGCCAGAAGCACAAACCCCAGTCTCCTTATTTGAGACTTGTGCCTAGCAATCAGCTGGTCCACCTTCAGGCCAGTCTTCCCCTTGCACTGGTTTATGAGCTTTCCCAGAATACAGGCAACACCTTTACAATGTGGTGAGGAGCAATCTTAGAAAACAAACCCTGCAGCACAGCCACAAACCTCATTACTCACATATTCTTTGATGTCCTTTGATTTCACGGCTTTGTAAGAATAATATGCAGGGTAAAGAGTGCCAAATATAAGCCTGGAAAAAAAAACAAACAAACAAACAACAAAGAGATTAAATTGACTTCTTGTCACAGAGAAAGATATATTTTTTTGCTGTCTGTTAAATGTGTTTCTTGCACTAGTAAAAAGCGTTAGGATGTTATTTAAGCTTGAGTGTACTAAGTACAGTACAGGAGTGATTTTGCATCACTGAATTCAGAGAAACTATTGCCAGTGACATGAACGAAGAGCAGGGATTCAGGTTGACTTTCCTTTTGCAATGGTTTCCACAGCTGTACCTTATGAATTACACACAAAACAAAATAAACAAACCAAACCAAACCAAAAAAGGCCACCACACTTTTAAAAAGAAAATGAAAATCTGATTTCAAAATAACCTGCTGTGACACCAGGAATATAGGAGTCTTGCGTTCAGAGGCAGGACAAAATAAGAATCATTTGTCTAAAATCCCTTCCACCTCTACTCATTACTCTGAAAAGCTGGAGGAGTTCTACCGACACAAGGTTTTGAATGCTGGGCCTTATCCTACATTAAAACTACAGGGAAGAGCCCTGCACTGTTTGGTAAAGTCAATTTGGGCTCGTCAAAGAAGTAGAAATTTGCCCATCAAGATACACCAACAGGATCAGACCTAAAAATCCCAGTTCTACTGTTCTTTCAGACAGTTTCCTTTCATTTTCAAGTCTGGAAAGGATGCTGTCAACTTCAAGATTTCATGTAAGAAAGAAAATAAGGATCCATAAGTTAAAAATAGCACTGCTGAGAAAAAACATTGAGATTTTTTTTTTTTTTTTACTAACTCCTCTCTGCATTACTGCCTAGCTGCTTATTCACTTTGATTATTCTGGACATAAGCATAGGCTTGTCAAAACCACTTTGTCCTGCCCAGGTTTCAGTGAGTTTTATTCAATGCAGTAGGATGATGCTGCAAAGTCTGAATTTAATAGATTGCAGGGGAATGTTTATTGGCTTGCAACTACCTCTCTTTCCACTGGAGCTTTTGCTTTAAATTCATACAGCTGTTTCCACTGCTCTTGGGAATGGAAATGATCAATGTTTCAATCCCTAATTGTGGAGCCACATGGACCCATAGTCGTCTTTTCCATCCTGCCAGTAGCATTTGTGTGCCGTGGGACTCATAATTACAGTTGAGTCCATTACATGCATAAGACATTAAAAATTAACATTCTGGGATATGGTGTACCATCGTACTTCCTGTAGCTCAAGAAGGTATTTGTGAAAGAATGGGGTGAGCCAGCATACATCTTGATTTCCAAAGCAGTGACCAAAGACAATTTGCCTGCTATTCATCATGCTTACTGTAGCATAGCTTAGCAAAACCTGAAGCACAAAGCAGACCTCAGAAAAACAGCTACTGAGTGAGGAGATACAGTATTTTGCAGTATTTCACACTGGCTTCAAAAAGCTTTGCTGGAAACAGTCAGCTCTGAACCTGTTTCACCCACAGGGGCTGTGCTATATGCAAGGATTAGATACAAATGCTCAGAAAGATTCTGGGAAACCAAATACATTTTTGTCCCTTGCGGATCTTAACAAACAGCAACACCAGTTAAGGCAAGGAACAACACACAAACAATAGCTTGATCCTGTTCTCACTGAAGCTAATAACAAATATTCCCTCTAAGTTCAATGGTAGCAGGACCTAATCCAAAGAAGGTAGAGCTCACAAAAGGAAGAAAGCTCCACAATATTCAGATACTAACAGCTGAGCACATGAATAATATTTTTGGCTCTACTTATAAAAAGTACCACATTTCTGTCCTTCCTTCTTGGCCCAGGCCAGCTGCCATCTCACGCTTTTATTTCCTGCAAATAATCGCTGAATGATTGATATTCATTTCCTCAGTTTGTACTGGTAACAGAAAGTAACTGGATCCTGAAGAAGCAAACAGTTTACATGATCACTAGAAAAGAATTAGTTGCAGACAATAAACACTTGGAAAAAAAATCCTATGAGGGAAGGAAACTGTGCAATAATTTTGCATATGCAGAGCAAGGGACAGTTAATAAGGTGATGTGCTCTCCCTAAATTGGAGATTGAGAGTTTCACTGATTTGCCTGGTAGCGTGTTGTGTGCATATATGGACATTTATTACTGCTATGGTTTACCAGACTGAAAACTGTTTTAAGGAATGTTGGATCCCAGTCTTGTCACTGCTGTAGCTTACTATGCAGCTTGGAGTTATTTAACCTCTAGATACACCCTACAAGAGATGTTTAGGCATTTCTGTAAAGCATATTCAGGATTTTTGGAGACAAATACCTGTACATGGCCATATTCCAAAATTTTTTCTTGAGGTTACTGTCTTCACAGGGATTTCACAGAATCACAGAATTTTCAGAGTTGGAAGGGACCTCTAGAGATCATCTAGCCCAACTCCCCTGCTAAAGCAGGATTGCCCAGAGCACATTACTCAGGACTGCATCCAGGTGGGTCTTGAAAATCTCCAGAGAAGGGGACTCCACAACCTCCCTGGGCAGCCTGTGCCAGTGCTCTGTCACCCTCACCATAAAGAAGTGTTTCCATGTATTTGAACGGAACTTCCTGTGTTCTAACTTGTGCCCATTACCCCTCGTCCTGTTACTGGGAACCATTGAAAAGAGCCTGGCTCCATCCTCCTTCAACCCACCCTTTAGATACTTGTACGCCATAATAAAGTCTCCCCTCAGCCTTCTCTTCTCCAGGCTAAAGAGTCCCAGCTCTCTCAGCCTTTCCTCATAAGGCAGATGCTCCAATCCCTTAATCATCTTAGTTGCCCTACGCTGGACTCGCTCCAGCAGTTCCCTGTCCCTCTTGAACTGGGGAGCCCAAAACTGGACACAGTATTCCAGTTGTGGCCTCACCAGTGCAGAGTAGAGGGGGAGAATGACCTCCCTCAACCTACTGGCCACACTCTTCCCTATGCAGCCCAGGATTCCATTGGCCTTTTTGGCCAATGCTTTTGGATAATGCTTGAGTACAATTGACTTAATTCAAACACGCACATCAATCCTCTATCTCTTCCCTCAGTTCCTCTCCCCTGCTGAAGACAATACTTCTCTCTTCCCCCTCATCCAAGCTTCCTGTGTATTTAAAGTTATCGTTGATTCATGCTTTCCTTTGTCCCCATGCTCAGACTGTTGCCAAATCACTCCTTCTGCAAACTATACACAAAACCAAGGCTAATTTTTTGTCCCTCTGTCCAAGCCACTAAGCCATTTCCTTGTCTAAGTCTTCTTTCCAGCCTCCTTTGCGTGCTTTACTGCTCTCTACCCCACCTGGACACACCGGTGTTTAAACCTCTTTCCCCTGCCTCTTACACACACATGCACACAGAAGTGACCCTTGCCTACCAAGCTGAAGTAATATTCCTATCCTTGACTTCCAGGGCCTGAAAAATGTTGTTGCTCCTACCTACTATTGGTTTGGTCTTTTATCACACCTCACCTCAGTCCCTTATCTCCTTTAATGACTCTAGTGCCACGAGCTTCTTACTCTGATATTCCTTGTATGTCTTCTCCCACACCCTGGAGCTCCCGTGCTCTTTGCTCCTCCATTGCATATCAGCCCATCACCTCTAAAACAAGCTGCTCCCTGACAGTTACCCTGACAGCCCACAGTTTGAGGGGTTGCAGCCCAAACCACACAAATTCCAACCATGACATTCCCCAGTTCCCCCTCATTTTTCTAATCTTCTGCAACACTCCAGTTCTACCTGACGTTCTCTGAACCACACCACAGGACCTTCAGCTTTCCTCCACACATCCTCAAACTTGCAGCACAGACTCCCAGTTTCCTCCTGCAACTGCCAGCTGAACTGGAAACCACATGTGCTATGATTCCTTCTGCAGTACATGCATTGACTCTGACTGGTGCCTGCCAGTTGGCAAGCCAAAACAACCTCCCTATGGAGTTAACACTGCAGCTTTTACCTCCTGGCAGGCACTGCTATGAGACAATCTCCTACCCAGCAGCTAATTCTTATGAATAATGTAGAAACATAATATTTGAGACCTCTCTGACCCATCTATTTTGGCCACAATCACTATGCGGATCCAAAAGTTAGAAGCAGTGGAAAAACAGACTGCTTAAGCCTCATTTCCTTAGGAAACCAGGCTACAAATACAGATTCAACCCACTCCCCACCCATTTCCATCTTTCAAAGATCCTTTGAATGAGCTATGTACCCTGGAAAGCTTTGGCTCTTTTACCCTCTGTGCAAAAGCAGAAGCAGACATCCTGATCAGCGAACCAGGGACTCCAAGAGCTTGATGTAGTAATTGCTATATTTAAAGCTACAGAGATGTGTTCTTAGAGTCTGGGCTAAACAGAAACATACCCTCAAGGTTATAGGGAAAGGCAAGGAAGTAGTGATATTCATCAGTGACTTGGGAAAAGCTCACTTGCAATACTAAACAAATAACCACAATAGTCTAACAATTCTTAACACTGCTCCGTGCTGGAGGTCTACATCAATTACAATTGCCTTGAAAAAGGACAAAACAGTAGCTGTAAAGAAATCACTGAAGAGTTAACTAATTATGCAACAGGAGGCAAAAATCTAAGCAAAAGGTTAGTCTCCCTAAAGAATAGGATAAGGATTAACGCTGAAAATCTTATAATCCTATTAGGCGCATCAGAAGCAGCAATCCCCAATCTGGACCGCTATGTGCATTTCCGGTCATTCTTTGTCAAAAGGGACACAGCAGAGGCAGAAGGGGAAAGGAGAAGGGCAACGAAAGTGTGTGGAAGAGCACTGGGAAACATCCACAGGAGCGACTGTAAATGCTGTGATTGTTTCTTTTGCAGCAAAGACAAATAACTGAGGTTATTTGCTTCTACTCCTTATGCAGTATAAGGGGATGTTCAACTGAATCAAGAGAACACAGTCAAAAAGGAGGGGAGAAACCCTCTCTATCACCAGGAGTTAATCTGTGGAACTGAACAACTATGTTTGTTTATATAATTACATTACATAGGACTTCAGGTTTGGTTTTGTTTTTCATTATTCAAGTTTACCACTAAATGAAACAGGAAAGCACAAAGCTTCCCATATTGTGGGGCTTCCTGATTATCAGGGGAATATTAAAGCAACTGAACTGTTGGCTCCTCTTTTGCAATATCTGTCATATTCCAGGGGAGCAGCTGCACCATCACCTAACCTCCTCCTGCCTCCACTTACCAGTACAGCCACAGCCAGCCCTGGCTACTATATCCTTTTATTCCTTCTCCGGATCTGCTAGCATGGTGATCTGACCACCACAGAACACAGGATAACCCAGACTTGACAACATTCCTAATAGCATCCAGGTTTTAGCCTGGAGATCAACATCAGAGCTGGTACCAGGACCTGGGAGGGCTGGACGTGACATCTTGAGTTCTGATGATTTGGTGATGCTATTTTCCTCAGGAGGGGCCTGGTCTTACATCCATTTACCTGTAAAATTAACTCTCCCATTTCATACAGCAGCCACAGAAATAAATGAAAAGACTCTCAGCGATTCTCAGGAGTACTGGACAGGACTCAGGTTACCTCCAGAAATGCCAGCACAACTATTCTCTTGGGTATTTTTAACCACACAGGTATTTTCTGGATGGTAACCTACTGTTACAAATATACCAGCATGGTGCCATCCACATCCCAAGCCACCCAAGTTTTGCTCATCTAGTTACCATGCCACAAGCGGAGTTTGGGCTGCCCAAATATTGAGAACATTGCACTACTACAACAGAAATAGAACAGCCCTTATTTTGCCCAGAAATAACTAATGTTTCCATATCATTAGCACACAGCAGCCAAGATGGCAAACTTCTGCTCAAACACAGGGATGGACACATTTAAGAATCGCTGAAATATTTCCTATTTCCTCAACATGTTCACTGGCTAGTGCATGCTTCTTACGCACAGAACAGCAGCTGAGCTGTCACCATGCCAGTGTTCCTCGCTGAAACCACCAAGAAGGGTGCCAATGGGTTTGCATTCCTTATTATCAGCCCGAATTAATGTTCACACAATGCCACAGATTAAAAATAAATGGCACTGTCTTTGCACCAAAGGCTCCCAGTTTAAATCCAACAACTGGGGATGTGAAATTAAGCAGCACACAAGGTCAGGGAAAGGGTTAATGCAAGCCCCTTGACAGGCCAAATGCCTGATATTCAAGAAGGCACTGGGGTGGAGGAAGCACCTGCTGCAGAGGAGGAGGCTCCGAGCTGGTATTCCCTGGGAGATGGCTCCTGCAGATTCTTTGTGGTGGTTATGCAGCAGAACAGGTCCTGCACAGTGGCTCCAGGGCAGCCAGGAACTTGTCTGTTCACCCTCAGGGTGACAGCTGATGCCATGTCCACCCTGGGCCCCAGGAGATGTGAATACACTCCAAGAATACCAAAGGCGCACAGTGCTTCAGTGACAAAAAAATCCGCTGAGGAAAGTGCTGGACCCTGACACTCCTGAGACAGATCAGGCTCACTTCAAACTACATTTGCAACTGGAATCAAACATCCACGCAGGGTTGGTTCAGTGCTGCTGAGGACAGCTGCGCCTGTGTCACTCGTCCAGTTGTACACCACCTCCATGGGTATTAACAAGGTGTAAAGCTCTGTTTTAGGAAACATTCCTTCCCCACCAGCTCAGTGGGTGACCTGCTTAGCTCTTCTGGGCTGCTGAGACCTCGTCCTCGTGAGCAGTTCTGAAGCCCCATGCACACCCACAGCGCCAAGGAAACAGAGGGCAGTCCCAGGAGAACTGTGTCTAACACAAAGATGCTCCGCTTTCCGTCCAGATCCACCTCTGACTTCTTAGCCAGGCTACTACAGAAACAAACTGGAAACTTCGTCTCGGTTAATGCAACCTAATGGCTGGCAAAACCTAATCGCTTCTCTTGGTGTAACTGTGGGGTAAAAAGACACCCAACTGTCCTTCCAGCAGAAATAGAAGGAGCAAGGGCTGTCCTTGATGCTTCTAATTTAAACAGTCTTGATCCTCCCAATTTAAACAGTCTTGATCCTCCCAATTTAAACAGTCTTGATCCTCCCAAAGCAGCACATACTCCTCTCCAGTTGACGCTACCTTTTTTTTTTTCTCAGCCAGGGCATTCCTCACATGGGAGCTGGAAGATGGCCAGGCACAAACAGGTGAAGAGATGTGACAAGGAGGATGGGTGAAGGACGTGGCCTTGGCCATCCTGGAGCTATCACACAACTCTTACATTTACTCACATTGAGATCCTACATCCAGACTTGTCTAAAGGAGGTAAACATGATTTCCGTTTCTCTTCTTCTGGTTATAGGCAGAAGATAGAAATGCTCAAATAACAATGCCACTGATCGAGAGACCTTGTAAAATACTGGGATCATTAAGATAACACACCTGATGACTACTAAAACCTGATGTTCCTACTAAAACTACCAGCAGTGACAGGTCTCACAAGGATGATATTTACACTGACACCCTTGAGTGTCATTTAAAGCCCAACTGAGATTAAGTAGGTACTTCATCCTTCCCAGGGTTATTATTCCAGGCTGTCTTCAAACTCAGGCAGAATTGCATCAGTTTACACACAAGCTAATGCTTAGAAGTTTTCTTTACAGTCCTTCAGAACAGAAAAGGCCTGTGTAGCAGCTATAAAAATACCCCATGGCTCTGCAGTTATTTTAGGAAACAAATATATTGCAGGTAGACAGCTTGCTAAGCTGGTCTGTTCTACTTCACGCTGCTTTCAGTGGAGCTGCCTGGCCCAGTGGAGATGGGCTGCTGACAAGCAAGAAGAATTTGTTTGCCCCCAAGGCAATGCTTTAAGGAAGGGTCCGCATGGAGAGTCTGCAGGGCTGGTGTGGGGCCCCGACCTATGGGTGAGAAGCTGCGGGTTGATAGGAACGCAGAGCCTGGCATACACAACAAGGCTCGGAGCAGCTGCTTGCAAGAGATAGTGTTTCATGGACCTCATCAGAGGCATTTGTCTTGTCCCTGCTCCTCCCCCTCCCTGCTTCAGCTCAGCAAGACTGCAGGAGAAAGCAGTCCAAAGCACTGAGCTTTCTCCCAGCACTGGCACAGCCCACCACTTCGTTCCAACCCTTTCGGGGGAGAATAAATAATTCATCAAAGTGTGATACTGAGGGGAATAAAATCTGTGCCTTTTAGAGAAGAAAACATTGTCTGCTATGTGACCGGGTCAGATCTTCACCAGCAGCTTCGCTGCTCCAAAAAGGCAGGGCTTAGCATCTGTGTGCCACTGATGTTTTCCCTATCCAGTACTGGCCATATAGTTCCTGCTTTGAGAGCCCTGTCTTTTTCCAAGCCAAATAAATGGCAATTTGAAAACTAAATGGTATGTTTTAAATGGGAAGGGCTGCTTTTCCTGACTCTGGAGAGGAGGATGTTTATGTGGAAAAAAGCTTTTTTAGAAGCACTGACATTATATTCCAGAGATGACAGATGGTTTAAAATCTGTATTGTGAGTTAGCCTACAGATTTATGGTAGGCTCATGATACAAAAAGGAACAGAAAGAGACATATAACCTAACCAAACCAATTTCTAGGCTAAAAAAGGTATAACATACGGATTGCATATCAACAAAGCAGCTCTGCATTATTTTCATACAAAACCACAGAGATCATGCTGTAAGTATTCGTTTGGAGTTATTTTAACTGATGCTACATGAATCAACCTTTAGGAAGCATAAACACGTACAGAAATCCCAATTTAGAGCATAATTCTATACTCTGTATCCTAAAACTCAGTTCAGGTCACAGAAGTCTTTCACCATCAAACATCCACTGGCTGAGGAGGTGGTGAGAAACATGAAAGTTCCTGTTTGTCTATTCCTCACCGAAAGACAGCTTTAAACTTCCAGGGTTGTACTCACAGGACAGAAAACAGGAATAAAAAAATTACATGAAACTATAACTTGTCCAAATCAATTGCAACATGATCTCCTTCGAGTAACATTACTTCGAGTTTCTAGGAACAGAGTATTACTAGAAGAGCTTAACCAAGTGCAAGGAATATTTTCGCTCACCAATGTGATTTAAAAATCAAACCAAAAGACCTCTTTGGCCCAATATTCAGCTAAAGCCATGGAAAAATGTTGATTTCCCATGGGTTACCAATGGTTCAATTCACAGGCACAAATTGAGCAGTCCCAAGGCTGCTCTGAGTAGCTCAGGGTCTCAGAGATTTCAGCAAGCTCTTGGAGGAGGACAGGAAACCCTGGTTAGATCTCTACACTAGCCAAGGAGAGCAGTTTGATATAGGAACAGGTATCAGGTATGGTCATGGGCAGCTTGGCGCAAAGCAACCTGAGGAGGAAATCTTTCTACTGTCAGAACATTTCTATAAATATGCTAGTAAATTAACAATAAACAGCATAACTCCTTCCATCAGTAATTGACCTTAACTTCTTACATCTCTGAGGACTCTAGAACATTAAGCAGAAAAACTGGAAGACCAAACATTTGAAGGGACCAGCCACATTGAAAACACGTGGGTCCCAACTCAGTCTTAAGGTCTATGTTCCAGAGCTGGTATCTAACTCCTAGTTAAGTAAAAAAACAAACAAACCCCACACACCCACCTTTGAAACCTCTCTTCTTATTTTGATAACACATTTCAAAGTAGGATTTCAAAGTGCAGTATAAATATTAGTGACCTGAGTATCAGAGCTGATTTGACTTCCATTTACTTCTGATTATTTCTATTTCATTAGTAGTTTATATATGTCTATTTTAAATGATAAGGACAGTGAGACCCACTTGAAATTATACAGGAAGCTCATGTCAGATGCATGAAAAGCACCCAGTTTTCATCTCCAGTTTCAAAGCAAGAGTGTAGGAAAACTAAGGCAAGATGATTCTACAGGTAATTTCAGAATATTCAGACCATCTTAATGCTTTTGTTAGTATGGGTATCAGAATGCCACATGCTATATATAACAGTTGTGACATTGCATGGAGTTCACAGGCCATGCAAACCACATTTCTCTTTATGGCCCACAGACACACATTGGTATTTCTTCTGGGTACTATAACAACATTTTAGGGAGGGGCTGGGCTTTTTTAATAGGACTGCATATTTTTTAAAAAAAAAGGAAAAAAAGGAAAATGAGACACTGTCATACAGCTTGAAAAAGACAGACTTCTAGTATTTCCTCATATGCATTTGACAAGGATTTTTAGTGTGAATTTAATAGAGTTCTTTCCTCCAGGGTCTTTTCTCATTTCATTCATCCTTTTTAATCCCTCCATTTTATGCAGCTAATAACAGCATCTTAATGAAATGCATGGTACAACTGAGATAAACAAGGAGAGATCTCCAGCTGGAGCTAAACTGACACAGACCAGCCTCCAGTCTAACCTAGACATACAGGGGAGGAAATCAGAAGGAAGCAAGCCTCTGTACTGAAGCCACGGATCACTAACGAATAATCAGATCTCCTGGCTACACCTCCAAATTCAGCTTCAACTAACAGTAAAATTATTTGTCTCTAATTAAAATAAATTAGAAGAAAAACTATCATTTAGTGGATAATCCTAAGTCATAGTGTTAGGATAAGTGATAAAAAACAGCAGGTAGGGGACCCTATATAATATCCCGAAGTTCTCCCGTAGAATATAGGTAACAGCCAACGTTTTGGCTTTTGTGCCAAGGAGTCTCATCACTGGGGTTCACTGGGGCTCTGGGTAGACTCCAGAGGAACTAGACTCACCCAGCACCAATCCCCTGCCAGATGTAAATCTTCAGCCCATTTTCTCCCATATCAACAAACAGCAGCTTAGATATTTAAAAAGCCCATCAACACTAAACCAAATCATTGTAAACACATTTCTTCCCTGCGCTCTCCCATCTGACAAGAGAAAGAGCAAAGCCCATGTGACAGATATCATTTAGTGTGCTACTGGAAACTGTTTGAATGCGAGAATGGTGAATGTAATATAAGAAATAGATGTGTGTCCTCTAGACTAAAATCACAGGGTAACTTAGGTAGGAAGAAAACTCTACAAGTCTTTAATCCAAAACAGGACCAAATTCAAGTTTACATCAGGATGCTCCAAACCCTGTCCAGTCAAGTTTTCAGTATCTCCACCCCTGTTTCAGTGTTTGCTTACTCTTGCTTTGAAGGATTTTTTCTTTATACCTAAAGAGAATTTCGTTTGCTGCAACTTGTGTTCATTGCCTCTCACCTTTTCACTGTGCGCCTCCACAAAAAGCTTAGCTCTATCTTCTCTGTAGCAACCCGCTCTTGAAGACAGCAATTAGATCTCCCCTTCAGCATCTCTTGTTCACGCTGAACAAACTTAGCCTGCTCATGTCTCCTGGTGTACCATGTGCTCCAGCCCCCTTCCACTGGACACACTGCACTTTGCCAGTGTCCTCCTTATACTAGGGAGACACAAATGGGACACGCTACTCCAGCCAGACACTGTCTCACACTTGCCACATAGAAGGGAACAATCACTTTCCTCAATGTGCTGACTAACCATTTTATTAAACCAAACTGTATTGAGATCTGGAGAACAGCAGCGTTGCACCCTTCCCATCAGGGATGGCCAGAGACCAACTCCCTGAATGATGAGGCGACTTTTCATTGCTGCTTGGAGAACCTTCTTGCTCAACCACACCACATCCTTTCCTTTGCAAGTGGTGCACTCCCTAAGGAGCTAAGCTGGGGTAATGAAATGACAATTAATAAATGTCATGCTACAGCAGGACTCTGAAAATGTTCCTTTTACCCTGCTCCAAATAAGCTGTTGCAATAGTACAAACCTCACTTAGCTAGTTGTAAAACAAAACTTGACTGCCAAGAGAAGTATGTGAAGAACAGTACCACATTGTCTTAACTCTGGGACTTAACATGGACCGGGTTGCCGGTAGTAAAGAGCTTTAAAAAATGAGTGAGGAAGATGAAACGAATATTTACAAACACTTATTGCTTTGATTCCCTTGTTTAGCCATTTTTGGTGAGCTAGAGAAACAGCTAAATTTCCCTTATCTCTACAGCCACATATCACAGTGTAAGCCTTTGTGTCATTAACTGTGCGGCATCACTGGGAAATGTAATGGTTTTATGGTAATGCTGTTGCAAGATCTATTCTTACATAAAGCCACTAGTAGGGAGGTCATTATCAGCTTATTTACTTCTATGCCAAACACCATAACCTGTGGCATGTATCTGGAGATAACACGACATTTCTTTTGCCAGAGCTGGAAAACTCACAGAGAAAGTAAATTACCCATACACAAGGCTAATAGTCATGCTATGATCATTTTTAAAAGGATCAGAGGCTGTAATGTCCAGTAAAGCCTTGATTGAGCTAAAACTTGTTTAAGGAGCTTCCCTAAATGACAATCTCCACCTCAGTGCCTAAATACATCCTTTAGAAGTTGAAGAATTGTATTTTCAGGTTAAATGAAGAAATATTAAATGAAACTGATTCTAAGAAGAGTTATATTCAGCACTTTCAAAGGGTTCACCTACGTTAGTAAAAGGACAAATACACACCCCAGGATTCAGGAATCTTTAATTTCTCTGACTGACTAATACTAAGAATCTTTTCAGGTCTATAACTGAGTGCACAGCAGGACCCTAGGCACAGAAATATCAGCATCTCTGTAAGTCTTACTATCCTCAACTATTTCTCTCCAAGCCTGTGGGAAATAGTTAAGTTCTCATATCCCCATTTTACAGATTGGTTTCTCATAGGCCCAGCTGAGTATTCCCCTGGTTGGACAACCATTCTGCAGCACTGACATGCAAAAGCTGCATCTGTTGTGTCTTTAACGTGTTGGGCAGGATATTGTCACTGTTTCTGGCTTGGAACATACCAGCGTACAGTGTGGGTGTACTAACATACTCTCAGGAGGAGATGCAGCTGCATAGCCTCTAAAATTCATGCCATTCCCTCAGTAACACTTGCATGTTGCCCAGAACCACAGCCCAAGTTAAAAATTTCTGACTTGCAATTCACTTTGCAGGTGCACATGACAGATATAACTCATGCAGTTTGCACAGGATTGTAAAGTATCTTTGTTCTTTACTCAACAAACAGTATATAGGTACAAATGTACACATCAAGACAGAAATACAGGCACATTTCCACAGCACTGGGATGTTTCTTAAATTGCAAGGCTTCTCTTCTGAACTTTGGAATCTCTTTATTTCTATGTAATTTTCCTACATCATGATTCATCTCAACTGAATATTCTTCTGCTACAAAGATGACAATTATTTCCCAGCTCTTCTCAAATGATTTTATCTCATTAAGTATCTCCAGGTTTTGTATTTCTTGACCAACATTTGATTTCTTTGTTTAATTTCTGGTGTTTTCCTATTTTACCATAGATTCTCCCTGAATCTGAACAGGTTAAACACTTTCCTGTTACACCAACGACCCTAGATTTCAGTCCCTTAACTAAAGATAAGACAGAGGAAGGCGTTTCTCTTAGCTTACACCAATTTTCATAGCACTACTACTGTTCATCAGTTTTTAACAACCAGCCGTTACCTAAAGTGCAGGAGAGACTTAATAGCAAGGACAGGTATCTATTGAAGCACCTCACAGTGAAGTACTTCATACTGAGAGCTTCACAACATCAACTGGAAATCATAGATTTTGGATCGAGAGATCCCTAGGGTAAAAATCTTTAGAGAAGCCTGAGACAAGAGGTAGTTTTCAGAGATGATGAACATCTACAGGTTCCATTGACCATGCTGGATGGAAATTAAATGGTTTTCACCAGTGGAAATCGCAGCTTGGTCACAGCCCAGGTAGAGCCAATGTGAGATCTGGAAACAGAAGTTGCAATTTCCAGGCTATGCTTCTGTGCTAGCCTTTACCACCTCCATTGTTACACTTAGATGACCTCACTCTGTAAATGCCGCTTAGTACCACAATACTGCCAATTCTCACATTTGTTCATTTAATCTCATCAGGTGATTTCTTGGAAGTGATTATAGGAACATCTCAGTTCCAAATAAATTCTCAGACTTAATGGTTTCTCAGAAAAGAGCACACAAACAATCTTGCAGGTTCTGAGTACAAATCAAAGGATCTGATGCACAGATAAATACTTGTGCATATTATAAAACTCAGGATTTTAAGTCTAGTCTCACGATTTAGTGAAGGGGTGTGACTAAGGTTTTGGAATTCCTCCAGACAGCAGTATTGCTACCCAGATACTCAATCTTCGTTCGCACAGAAGATGTCATGTTCCCATTTGCATTCAATTTTGACCTCTCCCAGACTTCTCATATCTTTCTGAATTTCAGGCTTTGGCTGAGAGCATTAGAGAGTAAAAGGGATAAGCCATGTCATCCTCTTCTAGTCTACATTTCCCCAAACACAAATGTGTTCAGATCAAAGCCTGTGACACAGGCATAGCCCCATTCTTATGCTGTGAGGAATACCTCTTTGTTTCAGGCTCGGATAAAAAGTCAGTACGATTCAGAACAGTAAAGGCTTTGCCTCTTCTCTTTCTTTTGGCTTCGTGACTTCACCTCTTTTGCCTTCTCACCTTCTCTTACATGCATATACCTTGCAGCTGGCAGCTATGCAAAATATAAAACGAAATATAAACTGAGGCTTAGGAGCCAGATGGGAGACTTCACAGAAATATCTTTAGAGGAAAGCAAAGGGGAAAGACAGCCAATGCTTCCAAGTCCATTTCAGAGATTTCTAAGCAAGCAGCTGCCTGAGAAGGCAGCTCATACTTTTTATGGGAACGCCCACGCTGCCTGCTATCTTATGTATGCTTTTCCATCACTTCTTATTCACTGTAATACTGCTAGTTTAAATGCCACAGTCCAGTGTTTGTTCTCCTTCCCAGGCAAGAAGATTCATACAGAAGGATGACAGTGTTGCAAATGCCACTCTCCAGAAACAAGGCATTGCTATTTTGAAGTTAAATGGTTAATTGTTTCAAACACAACACGTAGCTGTATAAAATGTGCCTTGAAAACTGGGTCTTCACAGACTTCACCTATCTAGGGCCTGACTGCCCGGAGTGACATTTCTTGGTTTCAAGAATATACCTAAAACACAATAGTGTTTTGAACAGGGATCTGATTTATTACAGACAAGTATCTGCAAACCTCAGCAGAAAAATAATTGAAAAAGAATGCTGAACTATTCTAGTGGCTGTATATCATATCTGACTGCAAAAACCTTAGGACACGCTATAGCAAAGAGAGGAAAAATAATCTATAAGTAAATCCTAGAGGGAAAAAAGGCATATTTTACATGAGATTAACTGTGAATCATACACAAACCACAAGGAAAGCAGACTGGTTCAGTTTCCAGTACTGTGCAAAATCTGGCATAGTATTTATGTACTTAAAATGCATGTCCTGTCTCATGGACAGCAGGCAAGATCTTTCACTCTGGCTGTATGTAGTCTCTTGACCAGCTCTGCTCATTCTGCATTGATCTAGGAATAATCTGTAGAAATATGCATAGGGTCTGTAACATCAGTCACATATGTCACATTCCCTTGGGTCCTGGAAATGGCTGTCAGCAACCCCTTGAGATTTCCAATTCTGGAAAGCCTACAAAGCAGTACTGAAAGGGATTTAAAATACCCAGGATCAGGGATGCAAGCTAAAAGCTAATGGCAGCAGGCTATGGTTAGCAAGCATGTTGCAATGTGCAGCACCCTCTGTAACAGGTATTCAAGGGTACAGGGATGAAACATGAAAAATGGCAGAGTTTATCCCTGCCTGACTTGATTAAAGTAGCTTTTAAAATATACATGCTTGAGTGGTCTGAAATAAGGCATTAGGATTGTTTTGATTGAATCTAAAGAGAAGATAGTCATGCTCTTCAACCTCAGCTTTCAGTGGGTATTAACGTTTACTAGGGAGAAGTTCAATGGTGAAGCCAAACAGAGAGCTCCAGATCTGAGGTCAGAGATACCTTGATTACAGGCCTTGGGACGGCCTATTTGAGTAAAAATGAAAGAAAGGATAAACTAACTGTCCTGACAGAATCATGTCTTTGGGAGCCCTGTATCCTCAATCTGTCACACCCTCAAACGGCAATTTAATTTGAGGGTCATAGGGAACAGAAATACTCTATTGTCTTGAACTGGCCAATTTCTGTTCTCGAATCTTCAATTTTCTAGGATCCAGCTGGCACCTTCTACAAGGCCCTCACCATTCTGGGCTACAAACACAACCTTGGGATTCTGACCTGGGTAGATTTACACCACTTACTAACTTCAGCACAGCTGCACCAGTTAACAAAACTTGAAGCCCTAGTATTGCCTTAAGGATAAGAAAATGATTGAGGGTTGCACCGAATCAAACATTTTCCAACTATGTATTCCCTTTGTCTGCAGAACATCCACCCTTGATCCTTCAGGTTTACCACAAGCCAGGACTGGGAATTTTTGTGGCAGTTCTTGTTAAAATTTGGCAATGCACCATTTAGCCTACTTCCACTGACAAAACAGAGAAGCTATAATTATTCCAGATATTAACTGACCTTTTCTTAATTCTCATATACTGTTGGCTTTTTGTTAGAAAGTTACATTGAGAACTTTTCTATTAAGTTCTATCTTTTCTGTTTGGATGATCACTTTTCATTTCACAAGGATTCTATTAACTCTGATCATGTGCTTGTAAGGCTTTTTTGAGCACATAAAATGATACACTTATTTGATTGCTAGTTGATGCAATTCCTGTTGGATCTAAGAATCCCCAAATCTTCTAAGCAAATGTGTGGTTACTCAGTTATCTCTAAGTGTTCAGGTGCTAGACCATCATTACAAATTCCCATCTAACAGTCAGCTGTAACAGAACACACCATATACAAGGATCTCAAAATACTATCCAAATACTAATGAAACAAGTTTTACATAATGCTGTGGGATGGGAGACCACTAGCACAGACACAGGGATAGGCAGTAAGGCACAGAGATTCTAGCAGGCCTGTTCAAAATTACCACAGTAGTCTATGTTACAGATTCACGACAGTTATAGCTAAATCCATATCTGTAGATGTATATATCTATGACAGAGAGATGATACCCTGGGAAAGGATCATTAGATCACAGTTTCTCCCTGAATCATTAGAGTCAGCAGGGGATTGGTTTGACTGATTGCAGTCTGACAGCTATGAAAAGAGGTTATCCCAATATAACAAACACGAGAAAATTCCAACAACATTTATGCAGGAAACTATTTACTCTTATTTCATTGTCTGTTTCTAAGGTATCTGTTTTAAATAACAGCTTCCTCTCTGCATTTGATCCTAGAAGAAAGACCCCTTCTGTATATAGGACAGTAGAGTGTGTTGCCATGGAAATTATTATGATCTACTTAAATTCAACACATCCAGCCTTATGAGGTATATTCCCCTGTGTATCTCAATTTAATTATTAATGTTCTTTCTAAATAGCAACATCTTTCTGTTTTGACCAAAATCCTTATAAGCAGAGTGAAAACAATAAACCTGGAAAGTGGAATCCTTTGTTCAGCCTGCAAAACAGGTGCAATTAAGCCCTGGAAGATGCAAACAGCCTCTCAGCTGCCCTGTCAATGTGCTTCAACTCAGACCTAGACGGATCATCTGGAAGGGAGAAAGTCTCAATCAGTGCCCATGTCTGTTAGTTATGTCCCTGGCCTCTCTGCTGTGATTTCCAGAAAAAAAATACCAGCTAGGATAGTGGGTTTTTTTGCAAAGACACATGTTCAGTGAAATCTAAATACTGACTATCAATTAATTTCCATATAGCCACCAATCTTGCACTCATTCTCCAGCTGTGCAAGCCCAGTGAAACCATTCAATCTTTTCCCATTAAATATATCACTAAACCCAAAGCCTTTTAGCCCCACGGCAGCTCCAGCATCTTTCTCCTTCAAGTGTCACCATGAATTCTGCAGGTAGATTTGAGGAGCCAGATGGTGCTATTCAGGCTGATCTAACACTGTGGGTCACATACTACATGTGGCTTATAGGTCTAAGTTAAGACATACTCAGACACGTGTCCTCCCAAGTCCCCAGCAGAAGAGGCAGCAGGACAAGCAGAACCATTCCATGAGCAGGATGAGGCTCAAGAGCCTTGAGCTGCTCGTCCAGGAAAGGGCCCAAGGCAGAGGGCAGCCCAGAGGCACCCTGCAGGAACTGTCCAAGGCAGAACAACAATCTTATCACTGTGGCTGTTTAATGCGACCTGCAGCCTAAGTAAGCTGCTCTCCCCACGTGTTCAGAGCAAGTGTTAGGCATTTGTGTCAAAGACAAAGGTAACCATAAGATGCTGTGATGACAGGAGAAGGTCGTCTTCCTGTGTTTGCTCTGCTCTTAATCTTGACCAGGTGCTTCCCATCTATCCCCCCCTAGAAGGGTATTCCTCATGAAATGCCATCTAAGATTCCTGTTTTCATTCCTCCAGGAGTCCTTCTCAGGGATTGACAGTCAGGAGAGCTCTGCCACAAAAGAGGCCAGTCTACACAAAACACCCCAGAGCACTCCTGAACTTAGAATCATAGAATCATAGAATCATAGAATCAGTGAGGTTGGAAGGGACCTTTAAGATCATCAAGTCCAACCATTAACCTACCCTGATAAAAACACCACCACTCCTAAACCATGTCCCTAAGCACCTCATCTACCCTTTTCTTAAACACCTCCAGGGATGGTGAATCCACCACCTCTCTGGGCAGCTTATTCCAATGTTTAATAACCCTTTCAGTGAAAAAATGCTTCCTAACATCTAATCTAAACCTGCCCTGACATAACTTGAACCCATTTCCTCTTGTCCTATCACTTGTCGCCAGGGAGAAGAGGTCAGCTCCCATCTCTCTAAAACCTCCTTTCAGGTAGTTGTAGAGGGTGATAAGGTCTCCCCTCAGCCTCCTCTTCTCCAGGCTAAACAACCCCAGATCCCTCAGTCGTTCCTCATAAGGTTTATCCTCCAGACCCTTCACCAGCTTTGTAGCCCTTCTCTGGACACGCTCCAACACCTCAATGTCCTTCTTGTAGTGAGAGGCCCAAAACTGAACACAGTACTCGAGGTGAGGCCTCACCAGTGCCGAGTACAGGGGGATGATTACTTCCCTAGTCCGGCTCACCACACTATTCCTGATGCAGGCCAGGATGGTGTTGGCCTTCTTGGCTGCCTGGGCACACTGCTGGCTCATGCTCAGCCGGTTGTCCACCAACACCCCCAGGTCCTTTTCTGCCAGGCAGCTTTCGAGCCACTCCGCCCCCAGTCTGTAGCGCTGCATGGGGTTGTTGTGACCCAAGTGCAGGACCCGACACTTGGCCTTGTTGAACCTCATACCATTGGCCTCAGCCCATCTGTCCAGCCTGTCCAGATCCCTCTGCAGAGCCAATCTACCCTCAAGCAGATCAACACGCCCCCCCAGTTTAGTGTCGTCTGCGAACTTACTGAGGGAGCACTCGATCCCCTCATCCAGATCGTTGATAAAGATATTAAAGAGAACGGGCCCCAGCACCGATCCCTGGGGGACACCACTCGTCACTGGACACCAACTGGATTTAACTCCATTTACCACCACTCTCTGGACACGGCCATCCAGCCAGTTTTTTACCCAACGAAGAGTATACCTGTCCAGGCCATGAGCAGCCAACTTTTGACCATTGGCTTGAAAATTTCACCTCAAAATTAATATTTATTTGCTCCTCCAATTCTATTCCAGAGAGTGTTCCTCATCCCCACATCAGGGTCTATCACATGTAAAGTAGAACTGATCGTTTAGATGGACAGACATTATCACTAAACCTATTTTACAGGTACCAAATTAAGAAAGAATAAATAACCTGCCCTTTTCCTACAGGGAGTTTGCAGCACTGTTGAGTCCAGGCTTTTGGTATTCTCATACAAAATCTGCAGCACAAGTCCTTTCCTCCTCCCTCATACAAGGCTGATTATTGGTCATAACCCTCCCTCCAAAACATGCGGCAAGAAAAATGTCTGTCAGTTTTTGGTTTTCCTCTAAAAACACTTATGGCTGGAAACAAGAAACAGAATAGATGAGCTCAACTGAGCTGAATAAAAGGAAGTAACAGTATGAACACAACAGAAGTACTTCTTGAGCAGGAGCTGCAACTGTTTGTTGATGCTGATAGTATTGAATTGCTTGGTAGACTCAAAAGCAAGCTACACACGTTGCCCCGGCATCCTTGGGACCCATCCAAAAAGGCACAAAATTCCAGACGTGAAGGGCATTCTTTCTAGCTCCTCACAAATAGGTTCTTCAATGTTGGTATTGTTGTCCTGTAAAATTTGCCTTTTTGGAAAGCAGAAGATTAATCTTGGCTCTATGAGAGAGAAGGGGGAAAGACAGAACGCAGCTTTATTGACCAGTTGATCGATTCTTTCTTTGGAATATGTTGGTTGCTTATTTCTTAGCAATTAGTGCATTAGCAGTAAGGACACAGCAAGCAAGTATGCAGCATTTGAAGAAACAAACCTTTACTAGGCATGACATCAGGCCAGCATTCCCAGCTGTCTCCCTGTCGCTCTCAAGAGTCAATCTCCAACTTGACACCAAATCCTCTGCCTCCATATAAAACGTGTGTCCCTTCTGAAACATAATCCTTGCTCCTCATTTCTGCATACTGTACAACCAGCTTCTCTTGCCCTTCTTCTGGCTATGTGGCATCTTTTATCATCCTGCAGGTCTCTGCTTTACCACCCACATCAAACTAAAATCCCTTATCCTTCCCTTCTAGATCTTTCAAAATGTACCTAGGAGAAACAAAAAGCAAGGTATCCGACTAAGGAGATATGGCTGCTCTGAGCTTCATATCAAACAATGGAGTTGTTCTGTGTACGAAGCTTGGGAAAGTACCACGCATATTTCCAGTTCTGGCACGCCGCCCCAGGTCTGGAGTGCCTTCATGGGTCCTGCCTGCAGAATAAGCAGGTGTATCCTGTTATCTCAGTCCTTCTCTTCAGAAGCACACAAGTCATGGAAAGATAAAACAGTTTTAATTTTGTCGCTTCTTCTAGTTCATTCTAACCACTCTGCTCACCATCTGTTTTGCCTGTATTTCATCAGTTTAAATTAGGAGCTCCTTAGAGTAGGAATCTTGCCTTACTACATACATGTGAAATGCCAAAACAGAACATGAACACAGTACCAGTAACAGTGTCACAAAGACATTACCAAGGAGCACAGGATCAGTCTCGTAAATGATTCACCTAGAAGGCAGAGTTGTGTTTATTAATATATTATTTATTTTTATGTTACTATAGAACTTCAGAGAACCAACTAGAGACTAAACCACATTGTCTAGGGTGCTGTAAAATCAAAAATACTAATTAAGAGTTCCCGCCCAAAAGAGTTTACAATTTAAATAGCGTACGAGTGGTAACAAAAGTATGACACTTTCCTCTGCAAAAAGCAGCATGTGATTAACTTCAAGAACACAGGTCATTTAAGTTGAGAGTTTGCCATGTACGTGTTTTGCTTGTGAAGAGTCTGATTACACAAAAGCATCCCTCCATTGAGCCATTTCATCTCACACAGACTACCTGAAATCTGCTCAGTGGCCCTCATCAAGTCAAGTGCAGAGTCAGACAAAAGGAAATCTAGACTCGGATCCTAGCTGCCTCATTAGAACATAGAAGAAAATTTGACATATAAAGGTTTTACGGCAATCCAAACTGGCCAATACTTCTGGAGCACTAAAGTCTTCACCTAGCTTTATAATCAACCTGAAAGTTTCCAAGATACCACCTCTGTCTGCTGAAAGCATGGAAGCGGAAAGGCAAATGCACTGCTTAGTACCTAGAAGCATGATTATATGCCCTCCTTTGTCTTCTCTGTACCAAGCATTTCCTCTTGACCAAACAGCTCTCTGTGCAACACATTAGCTTTAATGGAAGCTCCTTAGAGATGTCTGTCTCCCTCTGTTAATTGCAATAAGAGCACAGAAAAGTGTTTCTCAACCTTTCCTAATCACTGGACCACATGACCCTTTGAAAGAAACATACAGCTCATTTCATATCCCACTGTTGTTTAAGGGTAGATAAGTCAGCCACGTGGAAATGGTAAAATGTTGAAATGTTAATATTTTACAAAAGTGTAAGTTATAATTACAAAACTTTAACGAAAAATGTAGCAAAAAATGGTATCACCTGATTAAATCAGTTCATACTTAACTGACAACTTCCTGTATGAGGGGTTCTGTTTTAGAGCTGAAATGTTTTCATGGATTGCCTGATGTTTTGTGGGCTGCCAGCTGTCTGTGGACCACAGGTTGAGTAATTTGGCACTAAATCTCCCTGCTGGGACTAAGTAACCAGTTTTAGGTAGTGTAATGCTTGACTTAGTAGCCTGAACTAGGCAGTCTGACTGTTGCATTCTGTTGCCTATGACACTGACAACAGCAGTGAAGATCTGAAAGGGAATGGGTCATTATTCACAATATTTAAGCCTTTGGTGGTTTTACTGCTTCAGGTAGCATCTATTTAAGTCTGTAGTTTTGTCCTACCCCTCCCATATCCATGACCAATCCATAAAACAAACCAGAAACATAACTCCCAATTTCCTTGATCAGATCCCCTTTCACTAATTTACTGATCAAGGAGCCTGGAGGAAATATATTACCTGTTACCATATGTTTTCTGTGGAATATTGGACACATCACTTGATCTCTTTGTGCCTCAGTGCTCTTACCAGTAAAACAGCAATAAAAATCATTCTGGTGACACAATACTTACTAAATTAATGCTCTTCAGTGCTTTAATACAGTGAAATGGAAAGGGTCTCACAAAGGCAAAATACTGTATAAAGGCAGCTGCAAAGGCCAAGACTCTTAGCAATATTCCACAACTTCTAGTTGGTAAAACTTCCTTCTTTACCAAACCAGGACTAGTACCATCTGTGATGTATATGCAAGAAAACCTTCCCCATTGGGGCTAAAGGCATTTCCAGCACATCTGTGCTTATGCAAGAAAATCTGGGTCACGGTTGACAAAGCAGCAGGCAGCGTTATTCCCTGCAGTGTGATCAGCACGGTCACACTTCACATGAAGGGCAAAGCAAACGTTGCACCTGCGCTGGACACTCCTCTGTCAGTTACTGTCACCAACAGGTTCTGCCCCCTCAGCAAAGCCATAAAGGTCGCAGCAGAGACGAACACGGTGGACGTGAAGCTGAGCTGGGAGCCACAGAGACCACTCGCTCTTCATGTGACAGAGAGCAGCAGTGCAAGACAACAAGATCTGTTTCAGAGGGATTACATCACCTTATTGTATAAGCTAGCATTTCTTAGCAAATTCTGCATGTATGGCAGGTGGTCTGCCCTTCCCACTTCCCAGCTCCAGAGCATGTAAAAGAGTACTGCAAACTCATCCATAGCCTTAGCAGAGAGCTTAAGACACACTAGGTCCATTACTGTATTTTCAAATAATTTCACAACACTGGTGTTGAGGCCTATATAGAGCAATAAATACCAGAATCCTTCACATCACCTGCCAGCACCACGTAAATAACATGAACTGCACAGAAGGACCTTCACATATGTGGTATATATCAACTGAGAGGGTAATACTTATGTATTGATAACCAAAAGCACAGGGCTGTGCTACGCCTTCATGAGAACAGCCCTCACCCACTTGAGCAGACCCTGTCCCTGCCTGCCTCTGGTAAAAAGGATACAAGTTATCTTTCTTTACCATCATATAATCTCTATTGATGCCGTTTTTCTTTTTTTTTTTTTTTTTTTTTTTCCCCCATTCATAGATCTCTTCAGACTTCCCATACATATGAAAAACAGGAGGAGGAAGGACCTGCTAAGTTTCTCTAAAATGGAAAATCATTACTGATGTAAGCAGTGTCTTTTGATTAAATCAACGTCTGACTTCAGTAGCACTACAGGTTCATATCAGCTGAGGATGGGGTGGCTGATCTCACCCACCCTTGCTAAAATGGCAACACAGTATCCAAGAAAGAGATAGCAGAGAAATTGTGACAAGGAAGGAAATTTCACTCAGCAGTTTAAAGAATTCTTTGGTTCCTCTTTGGTTTTGTTCAGACCTACCTACTTCCAGTGACAGCCAGAAGAAAGGATGCCTCTGATAAACCCCCAAATCCTTGTTACTTCCACACAGGGCTGGGAATTCCCAGTGAACATATCTGAGGCTGCCACCCTATTTCACCTCAAACCATAAGAGATCAGACAGGCCATTACTAATATTTTGATTTAAAAGAAAACAAATACAGGAGGAAAAAAAGCGTAATTAAGGCTGTGATTTTCAGTATGAAGAACATTTTTAACTATTTTATGTAATAATTTGTAATGCATTTCTAAGCTCCTCACAGCAGGAATTCAAATGCCTACATCACATGGTTATCATCTCAACTATCAACAACCTGTCTGATCCAGCCTCATTTCTACTGACATCTCCTTCCTCTGCCACATGTTCCAGATTGAAAGGCTTTCAACAGGCAGTGTGATGTGCCTAACTTCCAGAATTGGAGCCAAAACCTGTGTTTCTGTTCTGCATGATCCCACCAAGCACAAAAAGCAAGTTCCATGTTCCTGGGAAAAGAATAGGATTTCCATGCAAATACAACAGGCAGCATTTATATATACCACTTTTAACTTGAAAATGCTTTTAGATAACAGCCAAAGGGTATAGCAGACCAGTAACCACCTAGAATTGCCAGTGCTGTGCACTGTAGCTGAACAGGACTGTAATAACAAAGACAGATCCCAAATCCTTCTGCTAGAGTGGTGTCTACTACTTGAAGCAAAAAAGATTTTCCTTCAAAATGAATAGCAACAAACTGTAGATGATAGAACATGCCACTGATCCCTTCTGGTCTGTCTCAGAGAAGACAAATTCAGCACAGTTCATTACACTTCACAGATGAGGAAACTGAGATAGAGGTGTTCCAGGAAGTCCTTTGAGGTGTACTCAGAGATGATGACTAAAAAAGGCATTGTAATTAACCCACAGATGACAATGCTATCCCATTCAAGTTGTTGTGAGAGACAAAGCAAGAAATAACTCCAAGATGCAACAATTGCAATTACAGTGATTGCAGACATCCTTTGGTGGAAAACTCACCTGTAATCTACTACCATGTGAAAAAGAACATCCTGACTTTGTTCTTGTTGAGGTGAGTGAAAAAAAATACCTGGACCACAGGAGGATGAGAACTGAGCTCTTAAAGGAAAAAGATATCCAGGGACAGGATAATCTTTTCATTTCACATTTGTACAGTACCTAGTTCAGATCCCGACAATAATAGTCTTCAACTTTTAACACACAGCTATGGCAATATAAGATGCTACTCTGAAGTTTTTACCATTTGTCTTCTGGGGATTACCAGCACACAGCTCTGCGGGCAGAACAAAACAAGCCAGCACACCAGACCAGCATTAACACAAAGTCCAAACACTAAAGCTGAAATGATGTAACAGAAGGTTTGCAGTGAGCTGCCTGACTTCCCATTGAAGTGTGAGAAGCGCTCACAGACTCTGACATTTTGGAAAGAGAAACTGCTAGGACAGAGACAGCAACAACCAAATCAGAGATATTGGAAGCAACAAAGCACACAAAAGCCAAAGTAAAGGTTTGCTTTTTGTTTTAAAGCCCTTTCTGTTAGCCAAGTCACATCAGACATAACCCACACACAGATCAGCAGAAGTCGTAAGAGCACAAAGCAATACTGACAGCGTGATTAAACCACACCACACCATTTTCCTCCTAATCTTTATCAGCTAGTAAAATTTGATGAAAAAACAACTAAACAGGCAGAAGTGGGGAAAAAAAAGCCAAACCAGGTAGGCATTCTACTTAAAGCATGGCTATCTGTACTGATGGATCAACTAGTGATTCATAATGAGATGGAGAAAACAGACTAGATAGATTAAATCTTTGTCATGATCTTAATCTGAAGACCACTGTACACCAAGGAGTCAGTGATCCACCTAATAGTTAATCTGAATGACTGCAGGCCTGTGCTGTGCTGCATGTATAGCTTGGCCTTCTGGCCCACGTTGTGCTGTGCATATCCCTTAGATGCAAGATCAACTCAGTTGGTTAACAAAGGAGTCTGTAGGAAGCTCAAGTGGTGACCAGCAATTAAGCCACCTGCATGTCCTTGTTTGTCATCATCAAAAAGTGTAGCAACAAGTTCCCTTGTGAAAATCCTTTTTATTTGACAGTAGAAATAATTCATTTTTTTGGTGCTTTGATTTGTTTTTAAAAAAGAAAATCCTTTAAGGGTCTCAAAAGACCAAAGTGGATGGTAACCTTTTCACAGGCAGATCTGCACCGTGTGCTGCACCCAGACTGGAGGGCTGTTCCATGTTGCGCAGCTTGGGGTTCCCAGCACCTTAAGGGATGTAGGATTATTTATACTCTCCTCTTTTTCTTTATAGTGTTAGCTCTAATAAATGGCATTTTAAGCAATTCTGTACACAGTGCAAGTTTCTTGCTGGGATCATAACAAACCAGCACCTCCTGGTGCAAACCATTCTTAAAGGATGGATATATACACTAGGTAGCAGTGCAAAGAAAGTGGTGATCAAGCTTGGCTTGCTCTATCTTTCCTTGAAAAAATATTTTTTAATTATTACTATGATTACTAAATGATTAATATTTACTGCATATTCAAATTATTATTTTCTACTGAAATTACAGTATAACAAATAATTGAACAACCCTCTACACAGATAATTTCATACTGACACATGCTATTCAGAGAAAGCTGAAGAGAACGGGAAGGTTTATATGTTCAGCTAATTACCTGACTGCAGATGTCAACTACTCCATGTCCTGCCCCATTAGATTTTTACCCAGTCCATGTGTCTTACATGAAATCACCTCTGTATATGCGCATTTGCAGAGGCAAGTAAATTAAACTACCACCTCTTTGTAGACATTCTTTGTTCTTGAGGATTAGCTGGGTTACATGGTGACAAGTTTTTTTCAAAGCGGAAATTAGTCTAGTAGAAAGAAAAGCAGCTTTGGACAATACACACTACATTTCTCATTGCTGTCAGAGATATCTGCAGTTATACTGTTCAAATTAAATCATTTAAATATCTAACATGCTCTCCCAGAATGAACTGCAAACCAAATAACAGCTAGCAACAGCTGCAGCTGAATCCAGATCATATACCTCTGGGGCTAAATTCAACTCTGGAACCCCCCAAAATCTTCATATCTGACAGCCACCTAATGTCTTAGTGACACAGAGAGATAGCTATGATCAAGGTGAGTTTTCCTTTTGATGTTTCATCTCATATGGCAAAAGAGGAGACCTTGAAAATGCCTTTCTGGAACTACACTGATGGTGCAACATCATGGCACGTTTCTTTCAGACAAAGAAAGTGACAGGCCCTTGCAGACCCTCTACAATAACTTAAGAGCACAACAGATGTTCTCCTGAGTCTGCAGCTATATGTACCAGACAGAAAAAAATGCCAAATGATTCAACTGATTCAGTGTACTAACCTTGACCAGCCACATTTCCAGAAGGGAGACTGATCAGCCATCCTGCTGCCCCACCTTAAGCCCAAACTCTCCCACCAGGAATTTTCCAAGTGGCATCAAAAATGCCCTTTTCTCACTGAATCTCTTCTCAGGTGGGGCAGATGAACATGTACCTCGTGCTCGCTCCATTTTCCCCAGATGCTTGGAAAGAATTTCCAGGGAATTTCTACATGTATTCCCACCTACAGCACTTCCAGCCACGGAAAAGCTGTAGGACAAGTGCCACATGCTACGCCTCCCAGGCTGACAGCTTGAAGAGAGATCGAAACGTCTTTTGAGAGGGTAGGCGTCAAGTTGCAAGGAGGAAAGAAATATTTGATATTTCTTTTACAAAAAAATGAGAGAAGAAAGCAGCGGTAGCGGCTGGGAGACCCCGCGGCCGCCTCTCCCACGCCCCCTCGCGAGTCCCAGCCAGCCGCGCCGAGCCCCGCTAACAAAGCGCTGCTGCCCAAATCCACGTCCATTTTCCCACCCGCTGATGCTCGATGCCCCCCCTCCCGACCCCAAGCCCGTTCACCGCCGAGCACCGGGAGATGCCAACCGCCCTTCTTCTCCCCTGTCACCTTGCGCTGTACAGCACGGCAGCATTTTGCCCTCCGCCCCTTGGTAATTTTTCCCACGCTGGAAAAAATACCACCTATTTTCGCCCTCACCCACCAAACAGCCGAGCGCACTATCCCCAACAACAACCTGCTAAATTTAGCCGAGTCGCTGCCACCGCGTATTCATAGCTGGGGCGAGCGGGACAGGCGGCAGCAGGCAGGGCGCGGACACCGCACCGACATAGACATGCAAGGATATGCAGACACACGCGTTGCAGGTGCCGACCAGCAGCTACTTACACCACTAGCCTGGAGATGATCCATGAGACCATGGCGCTGCCTGCCGCAGGGCTGGGCTCTCCCGGCAGGGAGGGCTCACCCCGTCTCCTCGCCCGCCGCCGGCCGCCGCCCGAGTGAGCGGGGCGGGCGGCTCGGCCATCCGGCCCCGCAGCCTCAGCGCAGCCTCACTGGCGGCGCCGCCGGCAGCCAACGCGCAGCCGGGCCCGGCCGTCGAGATTGGGCAGGGCCCGCGGCCGCCCCCCGCCGTGCTCGGCGCTGCGGGAGGAGGAGGAGGAGGAGCAGACCCCGCCGGCCTCCCCAGCGGGAGACCCCCGAGCGTACGGGGAGGTAGGGCCGGTGGCTGCGCCAGCCGGGCTGGGGTCCCTGTCCCAGGCTGCGTGACCGGGCAGACACGTGTGCATTTCTGGACCACCGTAGCAGAGGCAAGACACAAAGCAAACCCGATCGACTGTTCATATCAAAGTAAGGGCAAAGCTAAGGCATGGTGTTGATGGGCTTCTTGGATATAGCGGAAGAGGGGGATCCCCCTCCATGCCCCAAAGTTTGCAGGCACAACAGACAAGGGTACTGGCTGCATGATCCAGGTGAATCCCCATCACCATCAGTGATGACAGCCAGCAATCTCCTCCACGCTCGTTTTCATTAGGGGGTCTTACAGCTATCAAATCCAATTTCCACCAGGAACATTTGCCCATATGTGGAACAGACATTGGCTTGACCTGCAGGTTGTTCTTCCCTAAGATTCCTTTGGGTTTTTCTTTCCCATCACTAAGTTGGGACATGCCAAGTATGATTAGATTGTCAGAAATCATCTTCCACTGCTTTGGTTTTTTTCTTCTATCAGAAGCACATGTGCCCATGGGAATTCATGATGTGTTTTAGTCTTGCGGCAATTCTTAGCTCTCTCTCAAGCTTGCCACCATGAGATCAGCCCCAAGCTTTACTTGGAGGCTGCTCGGTGGAGCAGTTGGCCTGGTTTCAGGCCAGGGCTCCAGCCACCCTGGCGGCACTGCAGGATCCCTGCCTCCATGCCCAACACATTGTTCTTTCCTAGGACTGGGCATCTGCAGCAAATTTTCCTCATCATTTCCTCTCATTCTGAGACAGCATAGCTGAAAATGGCTGAAATTCCCTAATGTATCATGAGTAACCCGTGAGGAACTCTTCTAGGGAGAGACTGAACATTTCAAACCAGATGTAGCAGACCAAGGAGCTGATCACAGACCTCTCCAGTCCCAGGTGGCCACAGCCATCCTCACACTCCTTGTCCATTTCCACAGGGGGATGGTCATCACAAAATATCCAGCCCTTACCTAAGACCTTTCTTCTGCTCAGCTCAAAGTGCTCCATAACGGGATCATCTTTTAATATGTAGGCTCTCTGGACCTGGTCCACAGAAAAACAATAGCACCCATAGTCTTCAGCTAAAGCTGCAGGTATAGACATACATATAGTCGAAGTTCAGCATCTCTAAAAATTACCTTCTGGGGGAGCATCTACATCGACGCATTGCTCTTCTCTCTGCAGTGGGTCTGTTCGTCCACCAGAGGGAACTTCCACCTCACGCTGTGACCTGTAACAAGCTGTCACCTCCTCGCCCACTTCCCTGTGTTACAGCAGCATTTCCGCTACAAACACCGGTATTTTCTGGTTACAAGACAGGCTGTGAACCGCAGCTGGAGGTACGGGGCCACCACCAAACATTTCTGCCCCGGGGACTGCAAGGACCTACAGTGGCAGCATTGCTACAGCCAACATTTTGACTGCTATAGAAGCACCACAAAGACAGGACTGGGTGGTCTGTTGCAATAAGCAAGTGTAAATTAGCTGTCTTCTCCAGACAAGACTGCTCTCTGGAAGAACTGCCTTCTCTCCAGAAGAATCCATTAGGCCACCTAGCCCAAACTCTAAGGCAGTGAATCATCCCTTGGCTGTCTTGCTTGTGTATCATAGCCAAATAAGTACTTGGAAATCTGTTATCCAAAATTTTTCATGTATCAGGATTATTTAGTGTGAGATTTTAGACTTCATGTGGGCGGACACTCCACAACATTATTACAGTTAATGATATGATATTATCAAGTATAAGGTACAGATCTCTCTGCATGAATATTTGTGTAATCACCACAGAACTTGCCACTTAGTACTCACTGCATGTTTCAAGCATAGAAAAATGGACTAACAGGAGAAGATACTGAATCATAAAGAGAGAGGACAACACCCAAAGCTGCAGCAAAACATTTTAGTGCCCAGAGCATAACTCAGCCTCATACCCTCTTGGCTCCTTCCAGCCTCTTCCAGCTCACCGTGTTCCCTGTGACTCCTGTTAGTCACCATCACTGCTGACCTGCAGCTCTTTTTTCTGGGCAGCAACCGTTAGAAAGACTTGGAGATTTTTCCTTCTGCTTGGCAGCTCTGACAGGGGTAAGCAGGACACAGACCCCTTGTGTGCTGCTGCTTTGTACATAACTGACACAATCACCACCTGATGATTGTTGACTGATCTTAAGCCTCAAATATACACAGAGTTAGAAAGGTAGTCTGGTGATGGAAAACCTGAGCCTGTCAATGTGAATGCAGGGAGCTTTACTTAAATAGTTATTTGGTAAACAGAGGGTGAAGGAGAGAAATTCAGCTCTATCGAGTCATCAGTGGAAGGGTGACAATGCCCCCTACCTACTCTTCAGGCGCTGTGTCTTAGGATAAGTCATACAGCCCTGTGACTGTAAACTTCGCATATGACATCCCAAGCATCCTAGAAAGAGGCATTGCTTGAAGAAAGCTTTTCCTTTGCTACTAAACCGCCTGCCCCAGTCTATAAAGAAATAACAGAGAGACACAAGAAGAGTTAAAGCTGTAGGGACAGATATGAATTAATTTACACAGCCAACTCAGCAGAGTTGCCACCCGATGCTAATGGAACATTTTGGAACAGCTTTAGCAGTGGAAGAAGGTCAGGTAGTGAAAAATCCTACACAGATTGCACCATTAGATGGCTTGATCTCTGTTCCCCAAACATGAAAATAAACCACCTCTGTTAATGAAGGCAGAACCACCACCCTTGCCCTAAATACTATGCAGCCTTCTCCTAGCTTTTCCTGAGCAGTTCACAGCCACGGAAAAGTCAGACTGCCCAATAGCTCTATCATTATCAGACTCTTTCCTCTTTGGCCCTAGGGAGAGGGGATGTCAGTCTCACAACTGAACAGCAACTGCCAAGCCAAGACTTCCTAGAACAAGAAGAGTGAATGATATATATGCACAGGGTACTCTGTTACCAAATCTAGAAAAGGTCAGGAAGTAGCAAGTCCAGATAATTCTTACCAAGAAGGCATGTCCTCCAATGTGTTGAACCTACATGAGAGGCATTTCAGAACAGCTTGAGGAGAACAGACAACGTAGCTAGGAAACATCCCCAGGTATAGTGAAAAATAGCAGACAGGAAACCTGCGGTGATGTTTAGGTGATGAAGTTCATGTGGAGAAAACAAAATAACAAAATGAATATAAAAATAAAATACACATGCAACAGCGTACACATATATTGTATAGTATTGTTACAGTACCTAAAAAGTATCAGAAGAAAGACATAGATATTCTGCATCCCATCAAAGAATACATACATACACACACATATATATACACATACATAGATACATATGCTCAGCCTCTTCAAAGAGAAATGTTTGTTCTTCCTCCCACTGAAACAGAATGGGTGATCTCTTGCATTTATTTCCTGAATTCTACTTGGGAAGCAAAAGGAAAAACAAAGAAACAAAACCCTAAAAAGATAATGTGGACAATTATTGCAGAAATCCAAGAAGAATGCAGCTCCTGAATATAGTAATGAAAAATACCCATTTCTAAAACTACAGCTTTACTAACAGATACTCGATATGAAAAGGTTAATCCTACTCTATGGGGAGTATTGTTAAAGCATGTGGAGACAGTCATCATTTCCTGGCTGCCATTTCCATCTTTATTATTGGATTACTTTCTTCAGAGCTATGGCCATTAGCAAAGAAAGATTAAGAAATGCCTATTTTCACTCAAAAGTGGTGTGGTCTGGCGTCTGAGCTAAGAACTGTGACTGCTGAGAAGCACTCTTCATTCTCAATGACTCACCACAAGAGCTTGGGGAAAACATGGAGACCAAAATGCTTCAGTGCATCATTTGGCTTTGGGTAACCAAAACGGAACAGCTTAGCCCCAAATATTCTAATACAAAACTCTGCAGCACAGTCACTGGTATCAGTCACTCAGTATCTCCAAATATTAAGCTCTGAATACCTCAAGTCGTGTATCAAAAGTGTCTTCTAAGAAGTCTGTTCTTTGCTTCTTATATCCCCTTCTGTAAGTTACATGATACAAGATGCCTCCGGACATGAAATAAATCCATGTGTCTTAGATTAATTCATTAGAGGCATCTGCAGACCCTCCAAGTCCACGGGAAATTATCCCAGTTCAGCATGTTTTCCATTCTACTATTTCAGAATGAAGAAAATGCTTAGATTATAGCATTTTATAAACTGATGAAAAAAGGACTGTATCTTAGACTGGAACTTATGTTTTCAGCCTTAAAAGCCAATAAAGACATTAATTAATTACCACTATTATTATAGTATTTCTGACACTCAGATTAGTTTTCTTGTCCCTTGCTACCTGCTACCATCTCTCCACCTCAGCCTAGTCATGCACAATTATCAGGTTTATTCCATGTGTCCAAATGATCTGCCTGTCACTGTTTATGTCCTAAACACCCCACTACAGACATCTTACAATAAAATGTAAAAAGAAAGGAAACAGTTAAATAAAAAAATACGTATAAGCAAAGAACATGGTGATCAGAAAATAGATTGTTGGAAGAGAGATCTTATGGATCAAGATGTAAAGCCTCCTGGTATAGCAGGTAAGAAGAAACACTCTTGCCTCCTCTTCGGGATGTGACATACAACTCCCTTATTTTTATGAAGCACTTCTCCCCTGTCCCTGCCAGACAAGAACCTACTCACATATTTGATAGACTGCAAACAGGGAGGAAGACATGCTGCTCAGATATCTTGGTCAGATGCTCAGAGAATCTCATCTTGGGATTTCCCCATAGCAGGTTCAGATCCTCACCATCTTTCTCTTGAGGCTTTTCTTCGTGAACACTAGCTCTCTGAATACTTGCTGGAGTCAGAAGGCAAGTGTGACAGAGATGTCCCCTCTGTTAAGGAAAGGAAACTTCTACAAGAAGAACTGCAAGAGTGACTTCTAATAACAAGGCATACTCAAAAGTCTGGAAAGCAGCAGCAAGACCAAGCCTATTCTAGCTTTAAAACAAGACATTTAATAATTCTGAAAAAGTAAAGGGAAAGGGCTGCTTCCTGGGCAAGCTGCTGTGCATGATGCATACTGAGTCAGGACTAGGGGAAGGTTACTCTTTAAATTTTCTCCTCTGTGCCTCTCTGAGCCCTAATTAACAGCTACTGCCAGAGAGGAGATACTAAGAGGCACAGACCTTTGGTCTGATCCAGTATATCAGTTCTTATATTCTTGCATAGTAAGGATGGGCTTTTTTGAATTTTGTTACTGTATAGTGTTTAACGATGACTACAATACAATCATAAACGTACTGAAGGATGACTCGACCATGTTCCTGCCCTTAAACCAGACACAGAGAGAAAGGAGAAAGGTAATTAAATGCTAGTGTGAACATAACATTTTTTAAAGAGGGATGTTGAGAGAAATATGGTCAGTGCATGGTTTTGAGGTTTCTCTGAGGCACCATGCAGATGGCAATGTTAAAGATAACAAGAAGCTGTAAATGATGAGTAAAAGGGGCCTCTCTCATGAGCAGAAGAGACAATGTTCCCTTCAAGGAAACAGAGAAGGAAAGTGGGGGAGGCTATGGACAGCCCTAATTATGTTAGGGGAAAACTAAAGGACTGCTGCAGACTGTTCTTAGCAGTTTCTAGAGACAGGCTGTCTTCACAGACTGATGTAATAAAAAAATTGAAGGCAACAAGAGACGAAAGCAAAGTTGGCCTCTTTGCCATCCCTTGCTGAATCACCTTTAACCAACCAATTCGATATCGCAGGCGCTGCTCTGTTTAGCGGTATCCTGTACATAAGTGAAATTACTAAGCAACTACTAGACTACCATGGCTTTGTAAAAAACATGCTTTAATAACTGTATAAACGCTACTTCACTGTAAGTTTTAATAGAGCTGCTTTTGACCTTCAGGATCAATTTAAATCCCAGCACAGACTGGGATGTGGCAACTACAGATTTCAATTTCATGCAGAGCCCCAAGGGGGGCAGAAGGAAACTAGCTGCACTGGCACACCTCACAAAGATGCCCTCCCATAGGAGCTGCTCAGAATTACTTGCAGGTGAGCAGCAACTTCACTGTGAGTGCACTCATTTCTCCAGGGGTTTTCCCACACTTCTATCAGGGCTTTCCTCCTCCTGTATGCCACCATACACCTGCCTCTCCCATGTGAGTCCTATTCTGTTCCTCTCAAGGTATGTAAAACACCCACTGCTTTATAACTGCTTTCTCCACAGATATATAAGCAAAGAGAAATGGTGAGCGTCAAAGAACAGAGCATATTAAAGACACTGACTTTCATACTATGTATAGTCATGAACATGAAATTCCACCACACTAAGCTAGTTCCAGTTCTACTTAATTCTGGAAAAAAGTAAAAAGGGTGACGGGGAAAATATGCTTCTTTATATGGACCGGTTATATGACTATGACTGCAGTCAAGGTATATGAAAAAAATTGCAGCTTTATCCTGCTTCTCTCTCTCATTATGTGGCAGTAAGAACAATTGTCTTCCCAGGGACAAAAAAAGGCTAAGCTCCAAAACTGAAATGGAAAAAAACAGGATCCAAACAAACAGCTTAGAGGCTTCAGAAAAAAAGACAAATGAAAAACACACTCACTGTGATAAGAGTTTTCAAGGTACATTCTATAGGCTATTTATTGAGGACCCCATCCCTATAAACATTGCTCCTTTTGAAGACTTACAATCTCTCACTTTAATTCCATTATTAATGAGACCAGATAACATTTTCTTGGCTAGTATCTGCTTACAACTTACAAAGGTCAGAGTGAGTGGTGTGGGAATAGCGTATAGAGCACTCCCAACATTTGATACTGGGAAGTGATAATATTCTAGCATGTTTCTGAACGATGCATGTCTGACTGAGAAAAGTAGCAGTAGTTTTTCCCCACAAATAGTGATCCAGTCTGACTGCTTAGCACAAGATTTGAGAAGACTACAGCTGAAAATGGAAATTTGGATTCCTAGAAGTCTATACTTTTTATACCACAAACTACTCTATAAAGGTAATGAAGAGAAAAAAAGACAACAGCCAACTGCTAAAAAATAAATAAATAAAAGAAGAAGCCTTTGTGCTCAATCTCCATTTTCCATATTACTCTCCAGCCAGAAAACGGCAAGTTCCAACCTCTCGAGCTACTAAGAGAAGCATTTGCAAGCACATGTTCTCCCTCCCTCTTCCTGCATGCTCCCATAAGAGACTCTTAATTGCAATGTATGCAGGTGACAGAGTGTTTTCTATACTCTCTTCTCCGTCAGACCCCATTTCAGCTGTCCTCTGTTGAAAATACTTCCAATGTCTATTACAGCTCAAAGATTCTCCAAGTGCCACTGAAATGACATGGACAAAATAGCACCAGTGAATAGCACTGCCAACAGTAGGATTGTGAAGGTATATCTATATCCCTTGAGAAGTGTGCCAGCGAATCAGAGAACTTCCCAGAACTACCCTGAAACCAGTTAGGGCACTGATAAAGGTGTTGCTGTAGCAACACAGAGCTTACTTTGAGACAGCTACACAAGTATGTCCTCAGTAGCCAGGGGGTGATTTTCAATTCATGCTGAGCTCCATGCCACTGAGGCTACACCGGACTTTGTAGAATAAATGAATAATTTAGGTTGCAAGTAGCCTGTGGAGGTTGTCGGGCCCAACCTCTAGCTCAAAGCAGGGCAAATTTTGAAGTTGCATTACACTGGGGAGGGCCTTGTCTCCAGCTAATATTTTATAAAGCACTCTAGACATGACTTTGTGAGCTGCAGCTGTTACAACATAGTGGGACATGAGATAGTTTTAACCTTACAACAGCTCTGCAGAAATTGTGTGGTAGGCAGAGACCTGAAGCTGTCTTAGCACTGAAGTTGTCTTCCCTGGTGCCAGCAGCACACCAGTTATCAGAGCACTGTGCAACAGGTTGTGTTACAAACCTCTTACTGGGAACGACTAGGTCAAGACATTGCTCTTTTGAATGGAAAACTGGTTCTGCAGAAGTCAAGTGCATTCTTTCTATTCACTGTAGGCAAGAGGATTTCAAAGCCTGGTTTGGGGCTATAGTAAACACACATGGTGGGCAGCTGCAGCCATTACTTAAGAGTTAATCCCTGTAATATCCTTTGTTAATCTAACTACAATGATCAAGTGGTAGGGAACATATTTAACATACCCATAGGGTGCATGTTAGATTAACAAGATTACCTGTTGATGGTAATACTACACTGTATTTATTCAGCACTTCTCTGAAGAACAGAAGGTACTTTTTATGGGTGGATAAATATTTGTTAATCCCAGAGAGGAAAAGGTAAGTGCAAAGAGGTTAAGTAATAACACCAGTTCCACACAGTGAACCAATAGCAATATCCCTAGATGCCTGCTCTAACACAGCATTATTTAAGCCATCAGTTGATAGGACCTGCTCATAAAGTCCTGACAATTACAGCACATCCTGGTTTCTTATGCTAACAGTCTGGTTATAAAGCAACATTTCTATTGCTAGTTAAGCCTCCATTTTTATTAGTCACTTTGAAAGAGTCCATAGAAAATATATTTGGGGAGCATGCATATAGGTTACAACGGTAAACCCAGAAAAGGTACTGTAGCACATCTAACACACTATGATATGGAATAGTCCCATGCAAGCATTCTGAACCATATCTTTTATAGCCCGTGTTCATAAATTATTATTTTGCATTCCTTGTGTGCATTTAAAGCACTCTGATAAAATAATGAACTTAAAGAACAAAGATTCCTTTTTTCCCTGCTCTTTATAAGATCCTTTATGGCCACAACCAATTCCTGTGATTCTTGTCTTCAGACATTCTCTTCCAATGTTTTTAAGGTCATTTCTACGAGTGGAAACCTGTTAACCCTGAACATGCACTATACTGTTTATTAGCTCATCAGTGCCTCATACTAACATCCACCTGCAGTAGCTTTTGGAAAAAAAAAAATGCCAATGCCTACCTAATTTAGGCAACAATGTATAAA